>NC_139027.1:32763006-33963006 GCF_964662115.1 Mustela nivalis | reverse complement strand
AAGAATAATAACAATATATAGCTCAAAGTTCTTTTTTTTTTTTTTTTTTTTTTTTAAGATTTTATTTAATCATTTGACAGAGAGAGCACAGAGAGAGAGGGACACAAGCAGGGGAAGTGGGAGGGGGGAAGAAGGCCACCTGCCAAGCAGGGAGTCTAATGCAGGGCTCAATCCCAGGATCCTGGGATCATGACCTGAGTTGAAGGCAGATGCCCAATGACTGAGCCACCCAGGCACCCCTCAAAGTTGTTTTTAAAAGCCACATGGTTAATATTTAAATACATTCCAGTTGTGAAAAACTCAACTGTTCATAGATGTTTATGGTAAAATGGATTCCTACCTTTACAATCCTCTGTCTGCCAGTCTCCCTCATTCTTTTGGGATAACCACTGTTAATAATTTGATCACCTGGCTCCTTTTCTGGGTCTGTATGTACTTATAAATATGACCTGATATATTTAAAGCACCAACCTCCCAGTCATTTTTTAAATGGCACCTGTGATCATTGCCATCAAATAAACTTCTGTCTTTAACACCTGCTGCTTCCATTAGGTTTAAAAAAAAAAAAAAAAAAAAGGCTTCTGAAGTGTAGCTGCTTTCACATCCCCAAATTTACTCAATACTTTACTATCTTTGCTTGTGCTGGTCTTCCCATGACAAACTAAATTGCCACTTTTTTTGTTTTTAAGATTTTATTCATTTATTTGAGAGAGAGAACATAGCAGCAGGAGGGGCAAGAGCAGGGGGAGTCAGAGAAGCAGGCTCCCTACTGAGCAAGGAGCCCAATGTGGGACTTATCCCAGGACCTTGGGATCAAGAACTGAGTCAAAGGCTGACCCCCACTGACTAAACCACCTAGGCGCCCCTAAATCGCCACTTTTTCAAAGAAGACTTCCTTAACCCCCCCAGGTGAAGGAAATCTTACCTTCTTCTGAACTTCATGCATGTTGATTACAGCATTTGTCACTTTCTGTGTTTTATATCTGAGTGTATGTGGGTAGATTATTGTTGGAGAGGGGATGTCTTACCTTTTCACTAAGTTTTAAATTTTGGAGGGGCTAAGTTATAGTCTTTCTTTCTCCTCCTTCATCCTTTTAGCAGTTTTTTAAAGAATATGATAAAGGATACAAATCGACAGCCAAATGAAGAAATACATAGGGCAAGGTATGGAGAAAGGAGGTGGAGCTTCCCTGCCCTCTCCAGGAGCACCATTCTCCCCAGATCTCCATGATTTCACAAACCTAGAAGCTGGAAGCTTGAAATTTTATCTCTTTTTTTTTTTTTTTTTTTTTTAATTACTCTCTGAGCCCAACATGGGGCTTGAATCATGACTCTGAGGTCAAGAGTTGTATGCTCTACTGACTGAGCCAGCCATCCATCCCCCAAATTATATCTTTTTTTAAAAATACATATATATATTTTTAAAGATTTTATTTATTTATTTGACAGATAGAGATCACAAGTAGGCAGAGAGGCAGGCAGAGAGAGAGAGAGAAGAGGAAGCAGGCTCCCTGCAGAGCAGACAGCCCGATGTGGGGCTCGACCCCAGGACTCTGGGATCATGACCTGAGCTGAAGGCAGCGGCTTAACCCACTGAGCCACTCAGGCGCCCCGACCCCCAAATTATATCTTAAAAAAAAAAAAAAAAAAGTTTTATTTTGAAATAGTTTTATACTCACAAGAGGTTGCAGAAAGAGGGTGGAGAGTTCCAGTGTCTCCTTCATTCGGCTTCCTCCAGTGATAACACCTTAAACTACAGTTAAGTGCTGTTTGTAATTCATCTTTTTAAATCTTTTTTTTTTTTTTAAAGATTTTATTTATTTGACACAGAGAGATCACAAGTAGGCAGAGAGGCAGGCAGAGAGAGAGAGAAGGAAGCAGGCTCCCTGCTCAGCAGAGAGCCCGATGCGGGACTCGATCCCAGGACCCTGAGATCATGACCTGAGCCAAAGGCAGCGGCTTAACCCACTGAGCCACCTCTCTGTGGCTCTATAGAGTCTGGTATACAGTAGGTACTCATTAGCCTTATTGCATGATGAATGAACTAACGTACTCCATGGGCTTAGAACCCCAGCTAAGTAATAGATTTCCATCCCAGCCTTACTTCAGGACATTGGCTTGCCCTGGCTAGTACTGACCTAAGGAGACTCAGACCAAAGCCAGGGACATTTCCCAACTCTCTTCATGAATATCTGGTTCACCATCAAGAAAGGGTTTTGGGACTTACTTCAAAATAATACCTGAGGAAGGATATGGTTGCGCCCGCGCGTGTGTGTGTGTAGGAATTAGCTATGAGCCGATGGCTGATGGGGCTGGATATTTGGGTGTTCATAAAACCATTCTGTCTTCTTTTGCATGTTTTGTGTTTTTTTTTAAGATTTTATTTATTTATTTGACAGGGAGAGAGAGAGAGATCACAAGCAGGCAGAGCAGCAGCAGCAGAGAGAGGTGGAAACAGCCTCCCCAGCGAGCAGAGAGCCTGATGTGGGGCTCGATCCCAGGACCCTGAGATCATGACCTGAGCCGAAGTCAGAGCCTTAACCCACTGAGCCACCCAGGTGCCCCTTCTTTTGCATGTTGAATGGGTCTCAGTTCTTCATCTCAAACGTTAAACACACACACACTGCCACATTGCCAAAGTATTATAACCAGGAGCGCCTCGGTGGCTCAGTGGGTTAAGCCACTGCCTTCAGCTCAGGTCATGATCTCAGGGTCCTGGGATCGAGCCCCACATTGGGCTCTCTGCTCAGCAGGGAGCCTGCTTCCTCCTCTCTCTCTGTCTGCCTCTCTGCCTACTTGTGATATCTGTCAAATAAATAAATAAAATCTTAAAAGTATTATAACCATTTCTTAGGTTTTAGAATCCAGCTTTATTAACTCTCACTAGTAGGACAGATTTCCTAGTAAGGCACATACCACCTCAGGTTCTACCACAGTGCATGTAACTCATGTATTTGGCTTGAAGATGAACTGGTTATTATGCCTAAAGGAGAAGGGAAGGATTATTTGTAGTAATTGCCTGTGATTTTTCATGGAAACACACTCTGAAGTTTGATGGAGATTTATGTAAGATGAATCACCCCCCCCTCCTAGCAGAGCAGGTGCTGTGGTCCTTGGAGTCCTTGCTTATATAGTCAAGAGCTTGGTTGTTCTTTGCAGAAGGTCACTGGTCCATCTTTATCTTTAAAGAGAGAACGTGGATCTGGTACCTGCCTTGGTAAAACAGGACAGAGAGACAACATTGAGAAACTGTGTTCTGCAGCTAGGAGGTGGAACCTGTTTTACCCAGGCAGGGAGAACACGTGCTCCTGTCTGCTACGTGGCGAGTAGGTGGCAGAGGGCAAGAGATCCAGCAGAATTACAGCACCCCCTTAAAAATCCAAGTAGGGAGCCTAGTCCCACATAGCCAATCCTCAACTCCCACTGGCCTTTCTATTTATCACTGTTCTTCTCCTGCCAGTATTCTAAAGAAATGGCCATCCAAACACAGGCATGAGTAAACACATAGTGTGAAGTGGGGAACATAAAATAACAAGTGTAGGGGTGCCTGGGTGGCTCAGTTGGTTAAGCATCTGCCTTCGGCTCAGCTCATGATCCCAGGATCCTGGGTTTGAGCCCCACATCGGGCTCCCTGCTAAGTGGAGAGCCTGCTCTTTCTCTCTTTCACTCTCCCTCTGTGCTCTCTCTCTCTCTCAAATAAATAAAGTAAAAAAATAAAATAAAATAACAAGCATATGTTGATTACAGCAATAAGGAAATACATAAATCCCAGCCAGGATTCAATGTAGTACATAACCAATGAGTATGTATTACTAATCTGCTGTTTGTGAGCTGTGGGGCATGAGCAAACCACTTGTCTTTACTTCAGTTTCCTCTGTTATGAGTGGTGAAAATAACAAAACCTATTGCATTTAGTTGTGAGAATTAAATGAATGAATACACGTAAATTTAGAGAAAGATGCTTGGTACCTGAGTGGGTACATAATCTGCTTGTCTTTATTCTTGTTATTGATCTAGGTTGGAAGATAAAAAGATAGGAATGAGACAAATTTTATTTTTGAAGGTAATTAAAGTGCACGGGGAAAAATCAAGATTTGTTTAAAAAATTCTGCTATTTTTCCTATTCAGCTTACTGTTAGGGAGAAAACTCTTGTAAGGACAGAAAAGACACTCCAGGGCGCCTGGGTGGCTCAGTGGGTTAAAGCCTCTGCCTTCGGCTCAGGTCATGATCCCAGGGTCCTGGGATCGAGCCCCATATCGGGCTCTCTGCTCAGCAGAGAGCCTGCTTCCTCCTCTCTCTCTCTCTCTGCCTGCCTCTCTGCCTACTTGTTATCTCTGTCTGTCAAATAAATAAATAAAATCTTTTAAAAAAAAAAAAAAGACACTCCAGGTAATGTGGTGACATTGATGTGCAGCATGTTGGAGAATTCTTATCCCGCCGTGTATTCTTAGACTGCCTGTGCCTGTTAGAAATGTGATTGGAAATGCCTTATACATTCACGCCTGAAAGCCTGGGGTAGGAACGGTGTGACTTCTCCTTTTGTGGCATTTCTGGGGTCATGCTGGACGAGTCACACTGCTGACAACTCCATCATGCTGATTGCTCTTCTCTCCGGGCACGCTTTTTTACTTCTTCTTAAATTTGTTATTAAACTGGGCAAATAACATGCGCACGTGGTAAAGCATTTAACGATACAAAAGGGAATGAAGTAAAAAGTGAGTTTCCATCCTGCACAGGCTCCATCCCTCGAGGCAGCAGCCAGTGTTTGCGGTTTCTTGAGTATTCTTCCAGAACATGTGTGTGCATACGCACGTTCACATAATCACCACGTAATTTACGTACCATTCTGCGCCTGTATGTCTTGAAGAATGTTTCACCTCAAAACACAGTAATGCACCTGATTCCTTTTCTTGCCCGCAGGGTATAAGGTAGAGTCCTCAAGTTGCCGATATAAATTTCATATGATTCAACCTAATAACTTTGGGAAATGCATTTATATAATCAATCTCCTATGCATAGACGTGTCTCTTTTTTTATCCTTGCGTAATACAAGCAGTGGATCTCATTGTGCAGTTCTTGTGTGAATATGAGGGTGCGTGTGTGGGATAAATTTTTACAGTGGATGGCTGGGTCTGATGTATGGTATTAAGCTTGATATATCCTGCCAATTACTCTTTTAAGTGGTTTTTACCAATTTATGCTGTAGCCAGCAGTGTATAAGATTACAGGCAGAATTCTGGAAGGAAGAAAGAATGGAAGGCTGTAGCATTCATCCTTGCCTTCTCTTTCTGCTCAGGAAGGCATTGAACTGATCTCCTTTTGAGTGTGAAGGGAGGACTCGGAGCCCAGAGATGGTTTGTAACAACAGTAATTATAGCCACAATCTGTTGAGCCCTTACTATTATTTTATATTATTTCATTTAATTGTTATGACAACCTGAGAGATGGGTTCTATTATTATTGTCACCATTTAACCAATGAAGAAAATTCAGGAGGAGAGACTAAATAGCTTATCCAAAGTTCTGCAGTGAGTTGCTAGTGGAAAAGGGTGGTCTGCCTCAGGATCCTGCTCTCTTTTTTCTGTGCTCTATAGTTTCATGTACAAAAGAAGGACAGAGTATTTTTATTTTGGGTAAAAGATGATCACAATCTTCTATCTTTACACACACACATACACACATTTATCTTCCTCTTTCCCCACCAAAATAATAAAGTTGATTTTTTAAAAAAAGATTTTATTTATTTATTTGACAGACAGAGACCACAAGTAGGCAGAGGCAGGCAGAGAGAGGAAGGGAAGCAGGCTCCTCGCAGAGCAAAGAGCCCAATGCGGGGCTCGATCCCAGGACCCCACGATTATGACCTGATCCGAAGGCAGAGGCTTTAACCCACTGAGCCACCCAGACGCCCCATAAAGTTAATTTTTAAAATCCTATTCTAATTTAAAGATAATTCAAAGCTCTTACATAAAAAATTTAAGTGTACTTCCATGTTTGTTGCAGCATTATTTACAATAGCCAAGACTTGGAAACCATGTGAATGTTCTCTGACAGATGAGTGAATAAGGAGAATATAATGGAATAGTATTCATCCATAAAAAGAAGGAAATCTTGCCATTTTAACAACATGAATGGACCTTGAGGGCACTTTGCTAAGTGAAATAGGTCAGACAAGGAAAGATAAATACTGTATAATCTTACTTATATGTGGAATTGAAAAAGAACCAAACTCAAAGATTGAGAGAACAATTTGATGGTTGCCCGAGGACAGGCTCAGGGGTGGGAGAAATGTGGGTGAAGGTGTCAAAAAGTACAGACTTCCAGTTACAAGGTCAAGAGTTTTGCGGGATTGTCATGTACAGCATGGTGGTCACAGTCAACGATACTGTATCGTATATTTGAAAGTTGCTGATAAGTAGATCTTCAAAGTTCTCATCACAAGAAAAAAATATCTATAACTAAGTGAAGTGATGAATGTTAACTAAACTTATTGTGGCAATCACAGTATATCTATATACCAAATCATTGTGTTGTATATCTAAAACTAATACAATGTTATATCAATCACATCACAACAAAACTGGAAGAAATAGAATAGGAAACAAATTTTAAAGATAATTTAATAGGAAATAGTTACTGGGATTTGAATTAATATAGCGTTTTCTTATGTCATATTCTTTTTCATTTAATTTTATTATTATTTTAAAATTTTTTGGAGAGGAAGAGGGTGGGATAGGGCAGAGGGAGAGGGAGAGAGAATATTATGCAGGCTCCAGGCTCAGTGCAGAGCCCCATGTGGGGCACGATCTCATGACCCTGAGATCATGACTGAGCCAAAATCAAGAGTAGGACCCTTAACTGACTGAGCCACTCAGGTGCCCATAAGCTATATTATTATACATTATGATATTCTACTTATTTTTAATAAAGTTTGGTTATAATTGCATATATATATGTGTATGTATATATATACAAATGTATTTACATGTATAAAATTTATAACATGCATTTAGTAACTATTTCAGATGTTCTGTTCTGTTGTA
The DNA here is from genome assembly GCF_964662115.1 of Mustela nivalis. Taxonomy (NCBI): domain Eukaryota; kingdom Metazoa; phylum Chordata; class Mammalia; order Carnivora; family Mustelidae; genus Mustela; species Mustela nivalis. The sequence goes on along the minus strand of NC_139027.1, from coordinate 33,955,963 downwards.
TGTTTATGTAGTTCATTTATCTTCATTAAATCAACTATCCAGTAAAAAATATTCAATCTTTGACTGTTTTTATATTTTTATTTTTTAATTATCCCTGTTGTACCAAAATTGAATCAGGTTCTGCTTGGTGCAAGTCCTAAGAACAATTGACTTTAAATCCTTTTTTTTTTTTTTTTAAAGATTTTATTTATTTATTTGACAGAAAGGGAGCAAGAGCCAGGAATAAGGAACACAAGCAGGGGGAGCAGGAGAAGGAAAGCAGGTTTCCTGCTGAGCAGGGAGCCCAATGTAGGGCTCAATCTCAGGACCCTGGGATCATGACCTGAGCTGAAGGCAGATGCTTAACCATCTGAGCCATCCAGGGCCTCCAACTTTAAATCTTTTTGAAGTAAGGCAGAATATGTCACTTAGTTAATTAATGACGAGGTTAGCACCATTTTTTCCCCTTGTGCCAGCATGGTCCAGTGGTCTAAGGCTCTGGATTAAGGATCTAGTCTTTGGTGGGTTTGAATCCCACCACAGCCTTATTTATTTATTTATTTTTATTCTGATAAAAGAAAAACATAAAATTTACCATTTTAACCATTTACAGTTTTTAAAAAAGATTTATTTATTTATTGTAGAAAGGAAGAGAGACCATGCACATGAGTGGGAGGGGCAGAAGGAAAGGGAGAGAGGGTCTTAAGCGGACCCCTCGCTAAGCACAGACCCCAAACTAGGGCTGATCCCTAGACCCAGAGATCATGACCTGAGACAAAACCCTAAGTAGGATGTCCAACCAAGTGTGCCACACAGGCGACTCCACCCCATTTTAACAAATTTTAAGGGTACACTTCAATAACATTATAGGTATATTCACATCATCATGAAATGGATTTCCAGAATATTTTCATTCTACAAATCTGAAACTCTATGCCTATTAAACAACTCCTCTTTCTCCTCCCCTGCTAGCCCCTGGTAACCACCATTTTACTTTCCATTTCTATGAATCTGATTACTTTAGATTATCTCATAAAAGTGAAATCATACAGTATTTGTCTTTTTATGGCTGGATTATTTAACTTAGCATAATGTCCTCAAGGTTCATCCATTTTGTAGCATGTGACAGATTTCCTTCCTTTGTAAGGCTGAATAATACTCCATCGTATGTATATACCACATTTGTTTATTCATTCATTGTTGATGGACCTTTGGGCTGCTTCCCTCTCTTGGCTGTTATGAATAGAGTTGCTATGAATACAGGTGTGCAAATATCACTTCTAGACCCTGCTTTCAATTCTTTGGATATGTACCCTGAAGCAAGATTGCTAGATCAGGTGGTAGTTCTGTTCCTAATTTTTTTGAGGTTCCCCCCCAATAATTATTTCCTTCATGGCTGCACCATTTTGTAATTTCACCAGCAGTGCCAAAGGGTCCAATTTCACCATACCCCCACCAAAACTTGTTATTTTGTGTTTTTTAATAATAGTCATCCTACTGGGTATGGGGATACATCATCATGGTTTTGATGTGCATTTCTTAGATGATTAGTGATGTTGAGCGTCTTTTCATATGCTTGTTGGCCATTGTATATAATTTTTGAGAAATGTTTATCAAGCCCTTTGCTAATTTTTAAATTATTTGATTTTTTTAAAAAGATTTTTATTTATTTATTTGACAGACAGAGATTACAAGTAGGCAGAGGAGATAGGCAGAGAGAGAGGAGGAAGCAGGCTTCCCGTCGAGCAGAGAGCCTGAAGTGGGGCTCAGTCCCAGGACCCTGGGATCATGACCTGAGCCGAAGGCAGAGGCTTTAACCCACTGAGCCACCCAGGCGCCCCAAATTATTAGATTTTTTTGTTGTTGTTGAGTTTTAGGAATTCTTCCTATGTCTTGGATGTTGAAACTTTATCAGATACGTGACTTGCAAATAACATCTCCCTTTCAGTGGATTGCCTTTTCTGATTAAAAAAAATAATAAAATTTACCACTTTAACCATTAAAACAAAAATTAAAAGATTTTATTTATTTATTTGACAAGAGAGAGAGACCATGAGAGAGGGAACACAAGCCGGGGGAGATGGAGAGGGAGAAGCAAGCTCTCTGCTGAGCAAGGATCCCAATGTGGGGCTTGATCCCAGGACCCTAGGATCATGACCTGAGCCGAAGGCAGCTGCCCAATTACTGAATCACCCAGGTGCCCCTAAAATTTTTTTAAAGATTTATTTATTGTAGAGAGAGAAAGTGCACAAGTGCGAAGGGCAGAAGGAGAGGGAGAAAGAATCTCAAGCAGACCCACACTGAGCTTGGAGAGATTTAAAGATTTTTTTTTTTTTTTTTTTTTTAGATTTTATTTATTTATTTGACAGACGGAGATCACAAGCAGGCAGAGAGGCAGGCAGAGAGAGAGGAGGAAGCAGGCTCCCCGCTGAGCAGAGAGCCCGATGCGGGGCTCAATCCCAGGACCCTGAGATCATGACCTGAGCCGAAGGCAGCGGCTTAACCCACTGAGCCACCCAGGCGCCCCATAGAGATTTAAAGATTTTTTTAGAGACACCTAGGTGGCTCAATCAGTTAGGCATCTGCCTTCGGCTCAGGTGATGATCCCAGGGTCCTGGCACACAGTCCCGCATCGGGCTCCTTGCCCATTGGGGAGCCTGCTTCTCCCTCTGCCTACTGCTCCTCCTGTTTGTGCTCTCTCTCTCTCTCTGACAGATAAATAAAAGTAAATAAAAAATCCTAAAAAGAAAAGGAACATAATTTTTTTAAAAGATCTATTTATTAATTTGAGAGAAAGAGCAAAGAGCACAGGGGGTGGGGGGTGGGGAGGGGCAGGGGGGAGAGAAACCCAAGCAGACTCTGCACTTAGCACGGAGCCCAATGTGAGGCCCAATCTCACTGCTCTGAGATCAGACCAGAGCAGAAACAAAGAGCTGGTGGATCAACCAACAGGGCCACCCAGGTGCCCTGTAGATTGCCTTTTCATTCTGCTCAGAAATTGTATCCTTTGATGCATAGAAGTGTTTGAGTTTGATGTAGCCCATTTGTCTGTTTTTGCTTTGGATGTCATATCCAAGAAATCACTGCCAAGGCCAATGTCACAAAGTTTTTTCCCTGTGTTTTCTTCAAAGAGTTTTATAGTTTGAGGTCTGTAATTTATTTTGAGTTAATTTTTGTATATGGTATAAGAAAAGGATCTAGCTCAATTCAACACCCTTTGGATGATATGCTTTGGTAATTCCTTGAAGGTCCCAGAATAACCTAAAAACTTACTGTGGCTGTGGAGTGGACATCCGGGGCCCTTGAGTTCTTTCAAAGTCATTTACACTGTCCTGGACAAACATCTGTTGAGCACTTGCTAAGTGTCTGATGGGTCTGGGAAGTGAGAGAAGGTGATAGCAAAAATAAGGTGGGGAACTCTCTGGGGTGATGTGAGTGCTATATATATATATATATATTTTTAAGATTTTATATATTATTTGATAGAGATTGAGAGAGAGAGAGAGCACAAGGAAGGAGAGCAGCAGGCAGAGAGAGAGGGAGAAAGAGACTCCCTGCCAAGCAGGGAGGTTGATGTGGGTCTCAATCCCAGGACCCTGGGATCATGAGCCGAGCCGAAGGCAGCTGCCCAGCTGACTGAGCCACCCAGGTGCCCTAAATGCTGTATATCTTGATAGGAGTTTGGACGATAGAGGTTATGCCTTTGTCAAAACTCAGTGAATGCACACTTAAGATTTGTGTATTTCATGGCTTGCAAAATTTACATCAAAAGAAAAAAACGAAACAAATATTGAACTCTAGTTAATGATATGCACTTTGAAGTTTTTAGAAGAAAGTACACTTTGTTCTTAAAAAAAAAAAAAAAAGATAGATTGGGGCGTCTGGGTGGCTCCGTCAATTAAGCATTGACTCTTGGTTTTGGCTCAGGTCATGATCTCACGGTTGTGGGATCAAGCCCTGTGTTGGACTCCACACTCTGCCCTTACCCCCACTCGCATGCATACATGCGCTCTCTCTCTCTCTCTCTGTAAAATAAATAAATAAATAAAATCTTAAAAGAAAAAAGAAAAAAATGAAACAAATATTGAACTCTAGTTAATGATATGCACTTCGAAGTTTTTATAGAGAAGTGCATTTCCCTCTAAAGAAAAGATTAATAGATGGGTAGATAGGTGAATAGGTGATAAACAAGTATAGAATATAAATGTAAATGAATTTGTTCGATGTTTGAAATTTTCTTAATAAAATGTTGATGGAAAAGATGAGAAGATAGTACACAGAGGGAGACTCACTTTGACCTCACACAGCATAGTTACTGGCCTCTTGTGTTCTGTCTAGCCTTTGTCTGGGTGGGAGTACAACTGGTTAGTACTAAAAGCATCTGCTCCCCTTTTGGAGCCTCTGGAAACCTCTGCGTCATTCCTGGATGTGCCTTCTCTCACGGGGGATCTGTCCAGTGACCTATGGGAGCCGGTAATTGTGGTGGTCTTCAGTACCTGCAGGAAGGAGTGCATTTTACATCATACCTCAGGGTACAATTCTATGTAACCGAAACAGAAGTTTTGTAAAACTATCCTTTGCACTCTGATATTTTCAATTCCAATTTCTGAAACGAATGTCAGATTCGATCCATTAATGGGTTAAGAACTGAGAGTTGGAAAAATGCTGCTCAAATATATCAACCATGGAGACCACAAGATTGACTGACATCTGTCACTTAACATTCACAGCGAACTTTGCCATAAAAATCTTCAGCATTTTCAGATGTTCCGTAGAGCTTCAAAGCCCAAGAGACCTGGGTTTCGTTATATGTGCCCCTGCAGTCTCTCAGTTGTGTGACCTTGGCAAATTTGTTTAACTTCCTAGCCTCAGTTCCATCATCTGGAAAATGGGGATATCAGGAAATAAACACTTCATAGAGTTCTAGGAAAGGACTAAATGGAATGATGTCTGTAAAGTGCTTCACACAGTGCCCAACGGAAACACTTAAGTAAGTGGTAACTATTTTTATTAGCCACGAATTCATGAACTTCTGTGTTTAGGCCTCGAAATCAAAATGGTCTTCCAAGGACTATGGTGTCCTTCAGTATCTTTGGTTCTTTTTTCCTGTTTGTTTTTGATAGACATAACCTTGGGGAGTGCCCGACTGTTGGCTCCAGCCCTGAGTAAAACAGACCTCGGTTTTCTAGCAGTTGTCAGTGGTGGCTTTGGTGAGAGTGCCATTTGGAAACATGGGGCGTTTTGGCAGGCTTCGTCGTGTTTGTTGTTGGGAGACTGCCTTGGCATCGTCCTAGGTGAAAGAGGGATGCCTGGGGTGTCTCACTGATTCATCCCCTTGGCATGGAATTCTGGATAAACTGCATCTGACTTGGGGGCGGGGCAGGAAGAGCCCAGAGGGCCTCATTACAGAGGAGTTCACCTCTGTGAAATTCCCTTACTGGGGGATTATTCTGCACCCTTTGGATTTCTTCCTTTTTAATCTGAACAACTTTGGCTGCTGGTGGAAATAATTAGAACATGTTCTGGTATTTTTGGCACCATTAGAATTTTTGCTCTTCTTCATTTAATAGAATCTTAGGGTTTTGTTGCTGGGAGAGCCCTTTGAAGGCCAGTGTGAGCTTGCGGCCGGGGCAGCAGGCAGTGGGCCTGGGTTGGGCACAGCGCTCTCGCTCCCGTCTGGCTGGGGAAGAGACTCAGCACTCCAGTTGGAGAACTGGTGCGTCTTAACCACAAAGAAAGTGGTGACCATCCCCACTGTGTGCTACTGCAATCCCTCTTGAACGTGCGTCGCATGGCTTACCATATGTACCAGGTTATTCCCTAGGAAAACATCCGGTTTAGAGATCTCAGCAGCTGAATCCACCAAAGATGTGTTTGTTGCCCACATGTCCTGTCAGGATGGGGACTGTCTGTCTTTCTCTATCCAGACACCCAGGGGCTTGGGCTGGTAGGGGTCCCAACCATCTTGGAGCCACTTAGGACACATGCCTTCCAGGTTGCCATGGCCGGGAAGAGACTTCTGTGCTAGTGCCTGGAAGTGATAGAGTCATTTCGCTCATGGCTCATTGGTTTAAACTGGTCATATGATCCTAGCTACCTGCAGGGGGGCTGGAAATATGGGGGAATCCATGGAATATTTGATGAGCATTCCTGATAAGAAGTCATATGTGGTACTCTATTTGTTAAAACTATATATTGGGAAAAAAATGCAGCTTCCTATTCTTTTTTTTTTTTTTAAGATTTTATTTATTTATTTGACAGAGATCACACACAAGTAGGCAGAGAAGCAGGCAGAGAGAAAGGGGGAAGCGGGCTCCCTGTTGAGCAGAGAGCCTGATGTGGGGCTTGATCCCAGGACCCTGAGATCATAACCTGAGCTGGAGGCAGAGGCTTTAACCCACTGAGCCACCCATGCACCCCAGCTTCCTATTCATTAGGTCTACCAAGTTTCTTTACCCACCCACTTTCCTAAGCCTCCAGGTTCAAAGAGGCCATCATGGTAGCAGCTTTTACTGATGGCCTGGTGGGGACAGGGCAGCTGCCGCAACCACAGGGTAATGGGATTCATGAGCAGAGCAGCAGATAATACAGTAGAGAAATAGTGGGGGCAGCTGTGACTTCATCTGCTCACTTGGTGTGGTAACTTTGTGTGGTAGGCCGACAGATATTCCTCCCTTTTACCCCAAACATTTCAGGTCCTAATACCCGGAACCAACTGGTATTCCTTATATGGCAGAAGGGGTTTTGCAGATGTGATTAAATTAAGGATCTTGAGATGGGAGTTATCCCGGCTTAGTTGAGGGGGCCCTAAGTGCTGTCACATGTATACTCAAAAGAAGGACACAGAGGGGTGTGACACTGTGACAGAAGAGGAGGAGGCAGAGACTGGAGTGATACCACAACAAGCCAAAGAATGCCCACAGCCACCGGAAGATGGAAGAGGCAAGGAGTGGATTCTCCCCTAGAGCCTCTGAAAGGATTGTGGCCCAGGAACTGGGGAATGGGGCAAGAGAGAGAATTATTTTTCTCTACTCTTCTTTTTTCACCTTTTAAATTGATACCATGTGAATGTACTACCTGTTTTTGTAAATAAATGAAATTAACCTTTACAGCTCTGCCAACGCTATAGTAGGAGAACGCGGTTCAATTTATTTATTCAGGGCTTTATATCTATCAAGGCTTCCAAGACCGTGTGCTAAGATTTAATTTCCTCAGCCTTGGGGCACACAGGCAAGGGCCAAGGGAACCAGAGCCCCCCGGGGTCGGTGTCTTCAATGTCAAGAATACTACCCTTACTGCCAGTGGGCTCTGTAAATATTCTTATTTTCAATGCATGCAGTGATGTGGAAAGGTTGGTAAATACTGCTCTAGGTAAAATGTGGCCTTATATTTTAAAATACATGTCACATAAAAATAGCTATGGAAAAACCAACCCGCCAGTTGGGTCCTTGGGGAAGAACCTAGTGATTATTTCAGCCCAGGCGCCCTCAGCCTTTCCTTCCACGATGACCCTTGTGATGAGGGTGGTCATGACCTGATGCTTCTGCCAAACCCTGAAATCTGGCTTGGCTTCCGTGTTTCCCACACGGGCCCACAGGAAAGGAAAGCAGTGTAGCATGTTAGGAAATGATCTTGAGTTTATGCTTATTTACCAAGAAATAAATCATCGAAAGCTTGGCTGTGTCCACCCTTTGTCAGAATAGTCATTCTGACCCACCTCATAATGGCATCGCAGCAGAGAACCGCTATGCTCGCAGAGTCAGTAACGTTTCACATGGTGGCTAGCTTCGGAGAAGGTCGTTTTAAGACCCCCAATAAGAGGTCAGTTTTTTAAAAGACAAGTGACGGGCAAAAAACAAACAAACAAACAAAACATATTTAGTTATTACCTGTAGTCTATAAATAGAAACTTGACCAAGTTCAGTTTTCCTCTGCACTGTAACGTGTGTGGTTCTGTCGTGTCCTGGTGGGTCTGATGATGTTGGTAATGCTGTCTGTTCTTTGTGTTTTCTGGAAAAAGTAACTGAAGTCGTTTGTCGGTGTAGTACTATCTGAAGATATCTAAGAGCTATTAAAATGCTTAAAAATAAAATGATCAATGCTTCCTTTGTTCTCTTGACAGGATAATTGAAGCTATCTGCATAGGCTGGTTCACGGCGGAGTGCATTGTGAGGTTCATCGTCTCCAAAAACAAGTGTGAGTTTGTCAAGAGACCCCTGAACATCATTGATTTACTGGCGATCACGCCGTATTACATCTCCGTGTTAATGACCGTGTTTACGGGCGAGAACTCTCAACTCCAGAGGGCTGGAGTCACCTTGAGGGTGCTTAGAATGATGAGGATTTTTTGGGTGATTAAGCTTGCCCGTCACTTCATTGGTCTCCAGACACTTGGTCTGACTCTCAAACGATGTTACCGAGAGATGGTTATGTTACTCGTCTTCATTTGTGTTGCCATGGCAATCTTTAGTGCACTTTCTCAGCTTCTTGAACATGGGTTGGACCTGGAAACATCCAACAAGGACTTCGCCAGCATCCCCGCTGCCTGCTGGTGGGTGATTATCTCTATGACTACAGTTGGCTATGGAGATATGTATCCTATCACCATGCCTGGGAGAATTCTTGGAGGAGTCTGTGTTGTCAGTGGGATTGTTCTCTTGGCATTACCGATCACTTTTATCTACCATAGCTTCGTGCAGTGTTACCATGAGCTCAAGTTTAGATCCGCTAGATACAGTAGAAGCCTCTCTGCCGAGTTCCTCAATTAACGCATTGCAAATCGATTCTTGCATACATGTTTGGTAGAAAGAGTTGACACTACTTCCTATTCATCATGTGTTGCTTGCTGGGAGAGCCCTACAGTGGTACTGTCATCGTGCTGGTAGGGTAGAAATTATCCTTCCCAGCTGAAGGGAGGAAAGAATTTCCTTAGAATGGAGTAAATAGAATTGAGACTTCAAAGGAAAAGTAATAACTCCTAGAATAAATTTTAGGATCTTATTTTATTTAGGCTTGTCTCCTCCTTGTCTTGAACGATTACACTTTTTGTGTTTGTTTTAAAGTATATTATTTGAACATTTTAAAACTGAAAGGTACTATTTTCCAAATGTTTCTCCATCTTATGAATTCAGAAGAAGCTTGGAAGTTACAGTGTTTTTTGTTGGAGAGCAACATTTTCATTTCTAAATGTTTTATAATCTCTCATATCAATGTCAGAAGTATCCTGGAAACATATGTCACACGCGGGAACTGTTTAACAAATACTTAAAAATTTTGGCCAAATTTTAAACTGTATAATGGAGCTAGATACAAGCAAGGATAGTATGTGAAAAACTTTTCCAGCATATTTCTCAATTCCCTGATTTATTTTTGTTTCTATTATTCACCTTATCATACAGCTTCATGGATCCTTGAGCATGTTTTCTTTTTTCCATTTTGGATTTCTTTTATCTCTTCACTGAAATGATTCAACAGAGTGTTTCAGAATGAGGGGAGCTTGTATTGTTTAGCATTTTATTGGAGTTGATTTTACTTGAATTCACCGCTATTACTAGGTGATAATTGTCCTAACATTCAGATGTCCAAACAAGAATATTTCTAACATAAAAAATGGTAATAGAAATAGTTTGATACTACAACCCATATTTATCTTCTTCTGCTCTTAATTTTTGCCGTGGGTTTAATGAGACTTACCAGATGAAAGGATGTTTATGTAGCCTTTTTATACCAAAGTCATACTTAGATGTTGTCACTGGATTATCATAAAAAGAGAAATTAAATATTTCCTTACTCTCGGTTGCTATGTAGCTAAGCCAATTTTAAGCCAGCTAAAAACAATGAATACATAACTGTTTGATCTGAGCTTCGCCATTTTAAATTGTAGCTAACCAAAACTTACTATACCAATATTGAACAAGATGCCACATTAATCTGGGTAGATTATTAGAACTAGATAATATAAAACTGATGACTATTTAGTGCTAAATTTTAGCAATATGAATTAAGATTTTGCTTTGCTAGCCAGTTGCCATAAAGAAGTCAGTATATAAGCACAAAAAATTAAAATAATAGATTCACAAATAGTTTAATGTTGTACATTGTAATTTAATGGAATGTAGAGGGCGGATATATAGGAGATGGAACCTGGTTATATTTATCGAAGAATGGAATATTCATTAGAAGAATATTGACCATCATGTAGTTCAGACCTCATTTAGTACAGGTAGACAATCAGGGCAAGAGAGGATATGATTGTGGAGGAATTAGGGCCCAAACCCGGATCACTAGAATCCTGCCTATCTAGCCCAGCAGCTTTTTTTTTTTTTTTTTAAGGTTTATTTATTTATTTGGGAGGGGGACAAAAGGAGAGGTGCTGAAGGAGAGGAGAGAGAGAATCTTCAGCAGACTCCTTGGTGAGCCTGAAGCCTCTCACCACCCTGAGATCAGGACCTGAGCTGAAACCAAGAGTCAGAAGCTTAACTGACTCAACCACCCAGACGCTCCACCCGGAAGATTTTTCTCAACATACGTCTGAGGTTTGAGAAAAACCTCAAAGCCGCACTTCTTTGCCATTGGCATTGCTGGGATAATAATAGCAAAACCGTATCTTTCCCATAATTTATGAGTCTATGTGATATTTTGGCCATTAAAAGAATCTCACCCCATCTTTTTTACTATGCTGCACTGGTATGCTGCTCATTATATGCTCAAAATAAATTCTGTTATTTATTGTATATTTATTGTATTTTAATATATTTGAAATAAATGGCATGGATTTATTTTTTCTTACCTGTTCTGATTAAGGCTTTGTGATTCATGCAAATAATCTGCAGATGTTAGCACCCCCATATTACTAATAAAAATATGGTAGCCATCCATTTTGCTGGCACTGGGAAGACTTCATGGGAATACGTCTCATGTTCCCAAGTAAATTATAACTATCTTGAGGTCTGGGACCCGTTTTTCTTGCACACACCTTTATATTCCCACAATGTCTGTGACAGATATGGGCACAGGCTATTGTGGACTGATTTGGGGGGAGAAATTTCTGTGTGAAGAGGCAAGGAGAAGCACACAGCTGAACGTATACATTGGAGCCACATGTGTGAGTGCGCGCGCGCACACACACACACACACACACGCACTCTGAGGCTGCCCTTAACAAGAAATCTCTTGTTGGCGATGCCAAGCTAAGGACTTCTAATGACTAATTCTACTGACAACTCAGCTACCCATTTACTAAGAACAATGATGAGAAATGATAGAATAGTTCACTGGTGAGTTAAAAAAATATATTGTGGATTTGTCATTTTCTAAGAACAGAGGCATTTTTCTTACAGCTTTCCCTGAATGTTGCTGCCTTAAAAAAAGTCACTTAGTTGGATTTTTTTTTTTTCTTTTCGAAATAGAGAGAGAGAGAGCATGAGGTGGGGAGGGGCAGCGGGTGAGGGAGAAAGAGAATCTTAAGCAGACTTCACACCAGAATCTTAAGCAGACTTCACACCCAGTGTGAAGCCCAACACAGAGCTCCATCTCACGACCCTGAGGTCATGATCTGGGCTGAAATCAAGAATCAGATGCTTAGCCAACTGAGTCACCCAGGTGCCCCAAGCCTACTTCTTTAGTTGTGCTTTTAGACATTTCTCATAATTCTGTATTCATGGCACAAATAATTTCATTGGCATCTATATGAGTACCAGCGAGTCAGATAGTACCCTAAATTATTAAGATGCCCAATGAGGAAAGAGGAAACCTGAACATTTGTTCTGACTTTACCACACATGAGACTATGACTTAATCTTCCATATAGCTTGTCTTGTATCCTCCCAAATGGTGGGTTTTTTTTTTCAGATTAAAGATATAAATTACAGCATACATATAAAAGTGAACATACTCTTAAAAATTCAAGGCCTTATTTATCTTTTTCTGTTATGGCTTTATTGTTCTGGTAGGTTGCTATTTGAAACCAACATTTGCATTTGCTTTGCTCTTGGGTTTCGTAGTTACTTGTAACCGCACATTTGTAAGTTCTCGTTTTCTTAAAAACGTAGAAATATATTCTTTCACAGTGGCTGTCAGTAAATCAAAGTAATATCCTGTTTTTTTAAGTTTTTGCCCAGATATCTTGGCTGGGTCTCCGGTGACCTGGGAGGCAGGGAAGGGGTTACATTGGATATTGGTATTGGAAGGGTATCTTTTGTTGGCTTAATGTTTTCTAAAAGGAGCTGGTTTTTCTCTTTGCTATAGAAATGAAAAATTAAAAAAAACAAAGACCTCCTAGTTATGCTTCACGGTTAAGCTTCTATAACTCCAAACTTAACACATAGCTTCAGAAAATATCTCTAGAGCTCTCTGATCCTATGTAAGGATACATTCGCTTATGGCATGCAGTATACGACCTAAGTGAATATAGTGTAAATATGTCATAGGGCCATAGTAAATTAGAACTAAAGGGCCCTGGAGACCTCTGGTCTACTCGTTCCCTTCCTTCGCCCTTTATCTTGTCCATATGTCAGCAGCCAGGGAAGTGTGCTTCCAGTGGCTTACGACCTAGCTCTCATCCTGATTTGCCTGTGACTTTCTTTGTTTTAGCACTGGAAGTCCCCCTTCCAGTGCCCCTTCATCTCAGGTGAACTGGGACGGTTGGTCACTATAGTGTCAGCTCAGACCCCAGCAACCTGGCTTCCAGATTTTTAGTTCATTAGTCTTTGATGTACTTGTGTTTTATTTTATAACATCAGAAGGCATGAAGGATTTCTTTTTTAAATATTTTCTTTGGGGCTTTGGAGCACTTTCTTATAGGTCAAATAAAGAGCAAATGTTCCTTTTAGACATCCTAGATGTCAGGAAGGATGGCTTGGGACCAGGGTATAGGGGATTCAGACTTAACAGTAAAGCTTTATCCCCTCACTCCCCTGTAAGGTTTTTAAATTGCAGATTTAAAACAACATAGTTGTACACCTATTCATACATATACAAATAATTGCAATTCATAGTCATCATTGCATTGTTTAGAGGTACAGATTGAGAAATGTCATAGCTGAATAGGAAGTAACATGGATTGACACTTACATAGAATGTTCTTTTTTCTGTTCTTTTCTCTCTCTCTCTTTTTTTTTTTTAAGTAAGCTCTAGGCCCAGTGTGGGGCTTGAACTCATGACCCTGGGTCAAGTATTGCTTGCTCTACCATCTTACCAATCAGCCAAGCCACTCTTTCATGGAATGTTCCATAGAAGTTCCATTTTGGTCAGGGAAGGTTGCTTATACTTCTTTCTTTATTCACCATGCTTTAATGTGGTGTTTTGCTTCCTGCTTTTCCAGACCCATCTGCGCTCAGAGAACTGGGCCTGTCAGGTCTGCCTCGTGCTGTGGAGCCTTCCAAAGACTTGTGAAAGAAATGTCATCTGCCAGTGTGATTACATTGTCCTTGTTCTGTGATGAGCTTTTTTATTGTTTTCTCTCAGCAATTCCCCGCTTAGGCCTAAACTTCCAGATTTTTCCAGTTTTTATCAGACAGTCCCAATAAGTACTTAAACTTTGGACCATCAGCTTAATTGTCAGTTGATTAGTGACTGGAACTTGATAACCTGCATTTATGCTGTAACTTAAACAAGTCGATTTTAAGTAGCTTTGGTGAGATTCGTTTGACTGAACACCAAGCAAGTGTAGTGAAAGTCTAAATGATACTTAGTGGGGGGGCATGTGGCTTGCTTGAGTGTTCATTCAAAGGAGTCTCACCAAAGCTACTTAAAATCGACTTGAACACTCAAGTAAGTGTAGCGAAAGCATAAATGACACTTAGTAGGAAGGCATGTAGCTCAGTGGGTTAAGCCTCTGCCTTTGGCTCAGGTCATGATCTCAGGGACCTGGGATCGAGCCCTGCATCAGGATCTCCACTCCGCGGGGAGCCTGCTTCCTCTTCTCTGCCTTGCTTCTCTGCCTACTTGTGATCTCTGTCAAATAAATAAAATCTTTTTTAAAAAATGACACTTAGTGGGTGAAAGCCCGAGGGAGTAAGTACTGGGGCCTCACCCACCAGAACTAAGCAATGTTGTGTCACTTATAGCTGAAGAAGTGACCTTGCTTTATTTATGCAACATTGTATTAAAACTGAAATTAAATTTCACATACTTTTTTTGTATTAGGTAGATTTTCCTCTTTTTAGATGTTATTTCATTTGTTTTGAAATAATCCTGTAATTCTGCCCATGACAGAGTAGAGGCCACATACATACAGAGTATGTACTATTGTAAGGTATTTTGTTTTTAAAGAAAGGACACATAAGTGTAATGACAGGTGTTTTTGCTGTATTAGTATAGAATGATTTGTTCAACTTACATATTGCTTTTTAACTGTATGCTACAAGCTTGATCTTATAGCTCTGATGAAATTCCATGCATTCCTTCTCTACAGCCTAGAAGGCAGGAGAATTTTATGTTTTTAGGGGGGAGAGCAGCATTTGAGATATAAATCCTGAACTCTGATACAGGAGGGGGTGTGTGGGGTGTGTGGGGTGTGTGTGTGTGTGTGTGTGTGTGACCATAGCTATACATATATTTATTTTGTCTTATTGTTTTAGCCATAGCCCATCTTTTATATGAAACACTTGGAGGTAAAAGGGCAAAATCATGAAATGGATGTAAGGCTTAGCTTTCAGATTCAAGGGAAAGGCTGTTTCTGTTCGGAAGATGGAATTGGAAAGTTTTTGGTTTGAGATCAACTGCCTAACTTCTTATCTGTATTTTTATTCAGTTTTCTTGCCATTTGGAAGATTTAAAAATAAATAGTATCAATCATAATTGCAAATTAGAATAATGGGTCAAGATCCCCTTCTTGATAAGATTCATTTTATAGTAATTTAAGGGAAATCACCTTTTAGTAACTCCTCCAACCAACTCAGCTGAAAAAGATCAGACAGAAGTTGAGCAACACATGTATGTTCGTGGTTTTTTTTCTTTTTTTGTTTATGTCTTTTTCTTAAATGCATTTTTAAAAAATGTATGCACCTTTGCTTCAGTGTGAGGCAGAGGTAGAACACTGTAGCATGCAAGAAATAATTAGTTGCATCCTGCTTTTTGTAACAAATAGGCTTCCCTACGTTTGTGTGGGGAAAAAAGCTGGTAAACTTCATATTTCATATAGACAATAATGGATGTATACAGGTACTCAACTAGAGAATCCTTTTAACCTGCAAGTCAACCTTCTTTTATGTTATTATCCCCTAACATAGATGGTTTTTTAGATTTGATTTTTCATGTATGTAAGAATGAGGTCTCTTGAGAAGGGCATGCCTGTATAAGGATCAGAATCAGATCAAATTACTGAAAATCTACCACATGTGAAGTCAGAGTTGAGGAATTATAACATTTGACTGAACAATGAGGATTTTTATCACCTAATGAAATATGAGGCAATCCTAAAAATGCATATTCTAATACTTGGCTATTAATTCACATAGCATAGAATTTATCATTTCCAAGTGTATAATTCTTGACGTTAGTATGCTCACAGAGCTGTGCAACCATTACTCCACTCTCTAACTCCAGAACATTTTCATGTACCCTGTCCTCATTAGCAGTCACTCCCCATACCACGCGCCCCCTCCCCCGACCTATCCCTTGGGAACCACTAATCTCCTTTCTCTCTTTATATAGTTTTGCCTATTCTGATCATTTCACATAAATGGTAACATGGAGCATGGAGCCTTTTGTGTCTGGCTTCTTTCCCTGAGCATAAATGTTCTCAGGGTTCATCCTTGTAGTAGCGTCAGTCAGTCCCTCAAGTCGTTCACTGTTGAGCAAAGTTCTTTTCTTAGGTTTCACCACATTTTGTTCACCCATTTCTCTGTGGATGAGTATGTGGGCTGTTTACACTTTGGGGATGAAATGGCAATACTGCTGTGAACATTCATGTACAGGTCACCATGTGAGCCTATGTTTTCCCTCCCTCCCATATATACCTGGGAATGGAATTACTGGGTGGTCATGGGGACACTATGTATAACTTTTTGAGGAACAGCTACTGTTTTCCAGAGCAGCTGAACCATTAAACATTCCCACTAGCCATGTATGAGGGTTTCACTTTCCCCACAGCCTCCCCAACACTTATTTTCTTTTTTTTAAATAATCGCCAGCCTAATGGGTATGAAGTAGTATCTCATTGTGACTTTTTAAAAAGTAATCTCTACTTGCAACATGGGGTCCAAACTAACGACTGAGATCAAGAGTCAGATTGTCTACTGACTATGCCAGCCAGGCGCCCCTCGTTGGGTTTTTGATTTCCATTTCCTTAATGACTAATGATATTGAGCCTATTTTCATGTGCTCATTGATTATTTACATATCCTTGGGGACAAATGTCTATTCAAATAATTTTCCCATTTAAAAAATGGGTTATTTTTTTATCGTTGAATTATAAGATTTCTTTATATATTCTGGATACCAGATCCTTAACAGATACATGATTTGCAAATACTTTCAGTTTGAGAGTCCTCTTTTCACTTTCTTAATGTATCATTCATAGCACGCAAGTTTTAGCTTTTGATGTAGTCCAGTTTACCTTTTCTTTTGTCTCTTGTGCTTTGGGTGATGTATCTAAGAAATTCAAGGTCATGAAGATTTACTCACATGTTTCCTTCAAAAAATTTTCTAGTACAAGGCCTTACTTTCAAGTAACTGATCCATTTTGAGTTTTGAGTTTATTTTTGTATATGGTATTGAGGTAGGGGTCCAATATAATTCTTTTGGAGTCAGTATCCAGTATCCTCTACAATTTGTTGAAGAGACTATTTTTTACACCATTGAATGGTATTGGCATAATTGTCGAAAATCAGATTCCAGAGAGGTATGGGTTTATTTCTGGATGCTCAGTTCTTTCCATTGATCTCAACATCTGTTATGCCATAAGTACAGAGAAAACGAAGTAGTAAGTTTGGAAATCAGGAAGTGTGAGTTCTTCTTTTATAAGATTGCTTTGGCTCTTATCAATCCCTTGCATTTCCATATCAATTTAGTATCAGTTTGTCCATTTCTGCAAAAAAGGCAGTTGGAATTTTGATAGGGATTGGTTTGAACTGATTAAGAATGTCGATCGATTAGGGTAGTGCTGCCTTCTTAACAACACGGAGTCTTCCTATCCATAAACACAGTATGTCCTTCCATTTACTGAAGTCTTTAATTTTCCCCAGCATTCTCTATTTTCTAGTATAGAAACTTTACACTTACTTGGTTTAATTTATTCTTAAGTATTTATTATTTTTGATGCTGTTGTTAATGCAGTTGCTTTCTTAATTTCATTTTCAGATTATTTGCTTCTAGTATATAGAAACACAACTGATTTTTCTATATTGATCTTGTGTCCTGGAACCTTACTGAACTTAATAGCTCTAATAGTTGGGTTTTTTGTTTGTTTGTTTGTTTGTTTGTTGTTTGTTTTAAGATTTTATTTATTTATTTGACAGAGAGGGAGCATAAACAGGGGAAATAGTAGGCAGAGGGAAAGAGAGAAGCAGGCTCCCTGCTGAGCAAGGAGCTCGATGGGGGGCTCCATCCCAGGACTCTGGGATCATGACCTGAGTCAAAGGCAGACGCTTATCACTTTACCGACTAAGCCACCCAGGTGCCCAGGTCTAATAGTTTTTTGAGGATTCTATATATAAGGTCATATCATCAGCAAAGAGAGAGACTTTTACTTCTTCCATTTGTCTCTTTGTCTTACTAAAATACTCCAGCTAGGACTTCTTGTACATTGTCAAAAAGATGTGGTGAGAGAGGACATCCCTGTCTTATTTCTGATCTCATGAAGAAAATTTTCAGTCTTTTATCATTGTGATGCTTGCTAGGGGGTGTTTGCGGGTTGAAAAAGTTTTCTTGTATTTCTCATTTGTTTGGTGCTTTTATCTTGAAAGGTTTTTGGATTCTAGAAATGTGTTTTAATGAAGAGATGGGTAGGTTTTGTTGTAAGTTAAGTTGAGATGTACTATCTGTGTCCGGAAATAAATTCTGCTGAAGCGAGTTTCTAAATCTATACGGGAGAACTAATCAGGCTGAAACCATAGAAGTGCTTGTTGATAGTTTTTACGGTTCGTCACCTGATGTACATTTAATGGTTTCTAAGACTATTAAACTGATTCTCTTCATTAACTCAAGTTAATTTGAGTTTGTGTTCACTTGCCTAAAGATACAGAGATGCATAGACAAAAGAAAGAGAATGTGTTTCTGCTGGTTGGGTTTTTTTTGTTTTTGTTTTTGTTTTTAAGATTTGTTTATTTAATTTGGAGAGAAAGGAGAAAGAGAGGAAAAGAGAGCAGGGGTGCATACGAGCACAAGGGATTGGGTAAAGAATCCTAAGCAGGCTCCATACCCAGTTTGGAGTCCAGTGCAGGGGCTCATGACTCTGAGATCATGATCTGAGCCAAGATCAAGGGTCGAATGCTTAACCCATTGAGCCACGCAGGCGCCTCTGTTGGTTCAGCTGTTTTAAAGCCTCTTTATTACCTGACTTTTTTCACTTCTCATGCTCAGCTAGTACGAGAATACTGGCAGGAGGCCGGAGGGTAGAGAGAGGCTGGCTCTAGCTCCTTGAACAGCCCATGTTAGAGCAGTTGCATGTAGTTTTCTTCTTCTTCCTGTTTGGGGATACCTGGTAGAAAGCTCGAGAAGCAGGGGGCCTGTCTGTGCTTCCTGGAACTGGGTTTCCGATCGTGTATAAGTCTGCCTCTTCCCATAACAGTACTTACGGGAAGGGCAGGAATCACTGAATTACCGGGAGAGGGAAGGAGGCATCTCCAGAAGAAGACCTTATAGTTAACCTGTGGCATTGCTATAGGAAATGGTTTTGTTTTTTGTTTTTTGTTTGTTTGGTTGGTTGGGTTTTTTTAGTCCTCTGTGTACACATAGTAGGAATGTTTGCCTAACAAGTATCCATGCTGCGCTGGGCCCTGTGGGGTACATAGAAATGACTATCAGCTGGCCTTCCCCTGGCAGATGCCCTTTGAAAAACCTGTCCTGTTCTGTGCAAAAAATCCATCCTTTGGTTTAACCTGAGGCTCCTTTACACAAATGCTAAGCCCCAACTTTCTTTTTTTTTTTTTCCTTTAAGATTTATTTATTTTAGAAAGAGCATGCATGTAAGAGAGGAAGCACAGAAAGGGGGAGGGGGAGAGGGAGAGAGAAACTTTAGCAGACTCCCTGACCTGGGTCTTGATCCTACAACCCTGAGATCATGACCCAAGACTCAGATGCTTATCTGACTGCACCACCCAGGGGCCCTGCCAAGCCCATTTTTAAAAAATGTAATTCCTCATCATGAATATGTCATTCTGAAATACCTCTAGGAGATTATGTCAGTAAAATAATTGGAGAAAATTCATTATTATCTGTAAACAACACTTCCCCAAATGGTGTGGAAGATTGCTTGCAATGTCGAGTTTTGCAGTCTGACTTTTAATGGATAGAGAACCCCACTGGCATTTTTTTTTTTAAATGAGTAATATTGCTAATGTAGTATCTGACTGCATACTTACAGTTCTCTAATTTTGTACGTATGTCCCAAAGGCCTTTAGTTAATGGCTATGTTTTTAATACATCTCCTGAGTATGCTGGGTAAATATAAGCAATCTTAAGAGCAGATGTGGATATCAAACCCAGTGGAATTATGACCCAGGATTTCGGGCAAGCTACTTTTGTAATGTTACACATTACATTAAAAATATTTAGGAAAAAGAGCTTCAGAGAGAGGTATACTTGCTACAAATGTATTCAGTACTACTCGTAACAGCCATTGTTAGGAATAGTGGGATTCCCAATTACTAGTCATTGAATGCTTTGAATAATGGCTACGATTCCTCATATTTTTAGGGTAATAAAAGTTATGGCAACTTTTTCATAGAATATAATGTACTAATGTTTTATAATTCCTTTATTTTTACTTACTATTTTTTAGTAAGTATTCTGAAAGTAAATCTGTGACCATAGTTGGTCATCCTAAAAAACAAAATTTGCTGAGAGAGAAAATAAAAATTTTATAGTTAGTCATAACTCAGAAATCTATTCCTTTCCCTGTATTGCTAGGTCCCTGAATTATGGGGTACATATCAAGCCGACTGCCAGAGGTAGTGGGTGTTTACTGTAAAAGGGAGAGCCCCCGTGGCCTGCGCCTGGCAGTTCTGACTTCTGTTCTGAGCTCAAAGATGGCGTCCCTCTCCGCAGCACACCTCTCCCAGTGTCTTCTCTCCCTGGTACACACTGCTTTTTTCTCTTCCTTTTCTTCCCTGTTCACATTCCAGAGTAGCATTGGCTCACCCTCACCTTCACCAGGGTTAGGGAGTGGTTTTCCAAGCCAGGCCCTCCTGGCTTGGGGAGAGCAATCTTTTTGATTGCTGTGGGCTGGGTAGTTGCCCTAAAAAGGAGATGTGGGAATGCAGTCGTAGGTGTGCAGAAACGCGGTACCGACCATACCCTGGGCCACCACTTACCATGCCGTGCCCATGGGACATGATAAACAGGCAGTAGCAGCAAGTACTTCGTGACTGGTCTTGTCTGGTGGAACTGAAGTAGAAAACTGATGTCATCCAGAGTTCAGGTTGCTGTTGGGATTAGCCACGGTTCCAGGACTGAATCATTCTGTGGGCAGAAGCTGTGGCTGATTTGTGGCTGTCTCTAGAAGTCCAAGCGTTTGAAGTCAGTGGCCTGTTTGGTGAATTACTAAATAAGCAGATTTCTAGATCCTTTCAAATGAACGAAGGAGCACTCAACATTTCTACTTGCACCTTCCGTCCTTTGCCCCTACTGTTAACCAGTGTCAGGACATTTTTGCAAAGGAGCAGCTCCCTGAGTTTGATACAAATAGATCTTCTGGTTACTCCGTGTATGTCTGTTATAATGAACACTTCCATTCATCCATCTACAATCTTAGATTTCTTTTGCCACCAAGATTGTAGCTATTAAAATGTTGAATTTTCAAAAATATTTTTAAAGGTTTTTATTGTTTTTTTTTTTTTTTTTTTTTTTTTTTTTTTTTTTTCAGTAATCTCTACATCCAGTATGAGGCTCAAACTCCCAACCGTCAGATCAAGAGTCACATGCTCTTCTGGCTGAGCCAGCCAGGTGCTCCTCTAAATTTTGGATATTACTTGTCTTTTTTATTATTATCCATGTCGTTACATAGTATAGTTTTTTAATTTTTAAAATTATTATTATTATTATCATTATTATATTTGAGCCCAGCGTGGGCCTTGAATTTATGACCCTGACATCAAGACGACATCAAGACCTGGGCTGAGATCAAGAGTCAGACACTAAACTGACTGAGCCACCTGAGCACCCCCAATGTTATCTAACTTTTTGAACCCCTTTTTGTTTCCCTTGTTTTGGTCTAATTTAGAAATTTAATAAGCAATTCCTGTTGAACTTCCCCTTAGAACAATGTTTTTGTAAAGTACCTGATTAAATTGTTAGAGGTGAAAATAATTAGAATTTTTTTTTCTCTTAATATCACTGGGGGTTTGGGAAAGGAAACAAGTGCAATAATTGTCAAACTTAAAAAAAAATTTTTACCCTGTCATTAGTTTACTTTTGTATTTAGGCACAATAAGTACATGGGGCTTATTCGTTACTCATTAGTTTCATTTTAAGGAAAACATTTTTTTTAAAGAACTTTTTTTTTTTTTTAAGATTTTATTTATTTATTTGACAGACAGAGATTACAAGTAGGCAGAGAGGCATTCAGAGAGAGGAGGAAGCAGGCTCCCTGCTGAGCAGAGAGCCCGATGTGGGGCTCGATCCCAGGACCCTGGGATCATGACCTGAGCCGAAAGCAGAGGCTTTAACCCACTGAGCCACCCAGGCGCCCCAAGGAAAACATTTTTAATGTGAGTACTGTTAGTAGTCAGATTTCTTCACTGAATGTCATTTCATCAAATTATCCAATAATTAAAAATACACGGAGACTAAGTTTTTGAACAAGAGGAAATCTGGGGTATATTTTTTTTCCCATTTTATATAGTATCCATCACTTTTCACTTTTAGGGCCCAAACTGATGGCTTGCATGTTAATGTATTGAATGCTTATGACTTAGATTTGTATTATCTTTCATTTTATAGAGCCATTGACTGGAAATATCCAAAGGTAAATCTGTTACGCCATTTCTAACTTGAAAGTAAAGAGTATATCTACTTTTGTAAAGGTCACAGAATGTAGATTTTTAAAATATATTATACATACCAACTTGCAGATTATATTCTATTTAAATTACTGAAGTAAAGGTATATATATTCTGTTTTGCACTAAATGGTACCTTATATACACCCAGCCATTTTTATATCACAATAGTTCAGTTTTATGTAAAGATTGTAGGAAAAGTTTTTATTTGATGTATTTTAAAATTTGCTTTTTGCCTAAGTTTAATTTTGCTCAATAAGTTTGTCATCTCATTATCCCACATGAGACCAAGTCCTCTCTTCAGTTCAGAATCACTTAAATTTTGGTGCACATTTTTGCTATTTTCAGAAACCAAGTTGAAGTAGCCTTACATCAAAGGTAGCCTTATGTGGAGAGCCTTACTGCAGAGATTTTAGAGTATTTCATTTCTGGTATTTTTTCTAGAATTCAGAATCTTGGGTATTTCTGGACATACAAGAACTTTGAAAAGCGTTTTCTATTTAAGTATGGGTAAAATCCGTTAAGTCCATGCAGAATGTCTTTATATTTTCTGACATTGTATTTATGTTAAGTAAGGTTACACCTCAGTTTTTTGTTGAAGTTTGTGCTATCATATGATAAAGTTCACCAACGGATTCATTGCTCTCTGTGTGAAAAAGATACTTGCCTTAAAATAGAGCACTTCTGTTTTGCAAACAGCTGTGGTCAAACTGTCTATCCAGTCCCTCATTTTTCTGTTCACCTGCTTGGCTGCGGGCCTGATGAAGTCCACGCAGGTAAGGAAGAAGATGAACATCTTTTCATTGTTCGTCATCGTAACATAGATTAAAAGGCATTTTGACATGTAAAGATTTTATGGAAAAACCACCTGTGGGTGATATGGCGTACACCGCTAAAGATAGCAAGTGACCGAACAGCTTAAATATGTATTGGTTTTAACCATTTTTATTGACCTTATTCTCAATGGGAATAGTGATTCATGTATGTGTATGGCCAGCTCTGTTTCTTCGCCTGTGTATTCATAACTACTGCTAGTCGTCATTATTAATGGCCACTGCCTATCTCATGGAGGAATCAGATGTACTGTATCAAACAAGAGGGAAGGTAATTTGGAGAGTAAAGATTGTGTTACATATAGTTTGGGATTTCAGGTAATAATAGTCTTACTGTTTGATAGCTCTTTCAGGAATGATAGTTTAAATGGATATAGTTTCTATCTTCTAGTAAAAAGATTGTTAAAATCAGCTCAATTTATGTGGCACAATTTTGTTTTCCACTTTAATATGGGATTAGTAAAATGTGCGATCATATGGATTATAGCTTTTCTTACTCGGCTGTGTGATTTTTTTATATTTATGTTAGATCTTTATTGGTACCTAAAATGTGCATCAAATATTTAATTAGTTAGTGGTTGAAGCTTTTTAGCATCTTTAGTCCTTAAGGAAATATTTTATAATAAATTAACTTTGTTATGATATAAATATGTTGTATGTACATCTGAAAACAATCTGTACAGCTTGCACATTTGAATAGTTAATAAATTTTGACTTTGAGAACCACCTACAGCTGATACGAAATCCATGTTACGATCTGTTGAGTGTCGACTTCATTAATTAGTGTAATTCGTTCTTGGTGGACTTATTTCCCTTTTGTTCTGAACCAAAACTTCACTTTGCAATAAACTCATGGTGGATAAAGCACAAAAGATGTTTCCTGGCTGTGACAGTGCCTCTGATGATCCCGTGGCTTTGACTCGATCTTTTCATCTTCCTCTGACCTGCTTTCCCACTCCCTTTATCTCCCTTTCAACTGCTCCTCTTCTCTGTGACTAAAAACATGAATAATCGACAGGAGGTAAGTTTCTGGGCTATGATGATGGGTGCCCAGAGGCACGTAATCCGTGTCGAACTGAGTCAGGTATTTTGGAAACTGTACCTCCTAAATGCTGTTTGTGTCTACAGTACCTTTTCAGTGACCCAAATGTCTGCCAGACCCTTTCAGTTTTCCTAGTGGAAAGACCACGTGACCCTTCCTGCCTCCCCTTTATCCCTCATGTCTCTCCCCTCTGCATGCTCCCTGTCCACACTCCCCACCCTTGACTTCCTGGGGGAAGTGAGTTTAGATTAGACACTCTTGTACTTCAGTAGCCCCTTGATCCGGTGTGTTTCAGCCCCACTCCCAGAAGCCCCTGCTCTCTGGTGCTGCCAACAGCACGGCAGAGTCCTCTCCTGGGTGGAGGCCCTCAGTGCCTCAGGCAGGCGTTGTCCTGATTTTCTCAGCAGGCCCCGGGCATGGGCCTGATGGAGATCAGCACCCCTCCAGGAGTCAAAGTGGGTACTGCTGGGGACAGAGAAGTAGGTACCTTCCTAGAGAGCTGTGGCGTCAGGGCCCAGCACGTCCCTCCAGGGTCCCCGCCAACCGAGGTGGAGAAACAGTCTAGTCAGCCCAGGTGCTGAAGCGGGAGCTTTTCATTTATTGCCATTAAAATTATTGTTTCAAGAGCTGGGCATAAACTATAAACACAGTGGGGACCACAAGGAATTCGTGATAATTGCATTTAAGATAGGAATCCATTCGTCAGGTAACACTTCTGTGCTGCTAATCAGAGTGATGGCTTCTAAACCACAGGGTTTGCCTCTCAGCTGAGTTTTTCTTTATGTTTTATTTTTGGAACTAATCAGGTTTTTGTTTTCTTTTAGGGAAAAACAATAGCGAGTGTCAAACCGAACATGATATGGTTGGATTATTTTTCACATATTTAAAAGAATTACGAACCAGCGTGCGTGGTTGAAATTTTTGATGTCTGGGAAGATAATTAATGTTTTGGTAGAAAAAAAAAAAAAGGGAAGAATTTTTGGAAGCCCCCCTCCCCACCAGTCTCCATCTCTCATTAACGTCTCAAGTTGACAAGGGGAGAGAGAGATCCCCTAGAAGTTCCACCATGTCCTTCCTCCATTTCTTTTAGGGAGGTTCCGTGAGTGTACCTCTTCGTTTGTGTTAGTCTGTGAATACAGCGAGGTTCTGACGAATGTTTGGCCAAAAATGGGTTTTGGCACTCTGCTGGTAGAGCAATGTAACCTTTTCAAGGCCAAGGAATTTTTGTGTGTGTGGGTGGTCCTTCTGTCTGCTGAAAATGTGAAAGTAAGTGTTTCTACTCTGCTCTGTTCTGAAGAATTTGTGGAGCTTGAGGCGGGGGTCCTGAGGAGCCAGAGGCATCTGAGGAGAAAGGAATTTGACTTTACTTAGGCAGTGAGTTCTTTTATTGGAGCTATGTAGGAGAGATTGGACACATCTTAAAAACGAACTGATTTTCAAAAATGTATAAAAGTAGTATAATACACATACTAGAAAATACAGGGAGCTAGAAAAGAAAAAGAAGAACAAACTTTCCCATTACTGTTACAAGTTCCTGCCATCACTTGGCTTTCTGTATTCCTTTTTGCTGCCCCGTCTCTCTCTGTGCTAGACCTTGAACATGCATATGGAAGGTATGCTTGCTGTCCTTGATGAGCTCCCAGTGGGCAAAGAGACCAGTAGTAAAACATGAAGTGCACAGTGGGGAGGATAAAGTTTATGAAATACATGCTGTGGATCCCACAGGACAGTCACCTCATTCAGTTCAGGAATCAAGGAAGGCTTCCTGGAGGAGTGATTCTTAAATTCCGTGCAGGGAGACAGGCCCTTAAGAATCTGTAACATCTACAAGGTTTGGCTTGTAGCGAAGCAAGAGAACGTGACTTGATTCTGGCAATTGCGCCTGGTTGGCATGTACAAGGAGAAGAATGTGTGAGGGGTGCTCTTAGTGAGGCAGAGGCCCAATTAGGAAGGGCCTTGTGCCAGCCAAGGAGGTGGGCTTTACCCTGCAGGGAGAAAGTCACTGAAAGAAGCCAGCAGAATGGCATAGCAAGATTTGTCCTTAAGGAAGATCACTCTTTCAACCAAGTCAAGGATGGAAAGAGACCAAGGACAGTGGGACCAACTAGGAAATTCATGGCCATCACCCAGATAGGAGGAAAGGATGAGAGAGGACCCAGTAGCAAAGCCAAGAGACAGGGAGAGAGTGAGTAGCTTTTGGTGGGAGTTAGTCCTATTTTAGACTTATTTAATCAGAAGGAGCCTGGGTTGCATCCAAATGGAAATAGCCAGCGGGCTAGTGACTCTGCGCCTGAAGCCCTGGGGAGAGGTCCAATCTGGAGTCATCCAAGACGTCAGGAGCTGGGAATCCTTGGCACATAGATGGAAATAGAGGCTGGTCTGGAATAGGATAAGGAAGAAATTCCTCTAAGAGAGTTGAGGGAAGAGAGGAAGTAACTTGGGTTGGCCTCCAAGAGGCTGGCAAAGGGGGCCAGAGGAGGAAGGGAGGGTGAGGCCCCCCTTGCATGGAGGTAGGAATATTGAATGCCTCCCAACAGTCAGGAGAGCCTAAGACTGAAAAGTAATCTCTGGACTCTGCAACTAGGTGCTCTAGGCAGCTGGGCTGAAATTTAAACCCAGGTCTTTCCACACTGAATACTCACCCTAGGCAGACCGAGACACCCTAGAATGGGAATCTGGGGCGACAACTGACCACCAGCCCGGTTCTTGTGAGTGGCGCTGGCCTGGGAGCCCAGGCTGGGATTCAGCCCAAAGTGCTGCTGGTGGCTCGCGGTCCAGCAGGCCCAGAACATGAACTCTAGGGCTGAAAGTTCACGTTGTTCTCACGCAGCAGACAGTGGAAGGAGCTGAGTGGCACTGCCACGCTGTCCCCACGATCTGGCAAACCTTGCCGTTTCCTTAAGGGTACCCTTTTCCGAGGATGTCAGGAAGCACCGTTTGAACTTTCTTCTAAGCGCCTGAACTCCCCTCGGCCCTGTCAGAAACAACGTGCCACAGTTTGAACAGCCGGAATCACAGTAGCATTTTCAGTGAAAAACCAGGGGTGGTTACGCAAGGTAGCATTTGTACTGCAAATGATGTAGCTGAAATTAAGTGTGTTCTTAATCACATTTAGAGGCAGGGAATGTGATACTGTAATAACCTTCAGCTTTGTCCAAAAAGGACTTATTACTAATAACCGTTAATCACGATGGCCCATAAAATCTAATACAGAGAACAGGAGAATTAAAGGGGGGGAAAAAGTGATAGTATTATGTGCAAGAGTCTCATTTAGTCATGTACAGCTTCCTGCCGGGTAATTTTGGGGGGATTTTAAAAAATTCAATTTAAGAATATATACTGTATTATTACTTTCAGAGGTAGAATTCAGTGATTCATCAGTCTTACGTAATTCCCAGTGCACTATATCAGGTGTCCTCCTTAATGCCCCTCACCCAGTACCCCATCTCCCACCCACCTCTCCTCTGGCAACCCTCAGTTTGTTCTCTATAGTTAAGAGTCCTTTATGGTTTGCCTCTTTTTGTCTTATTTTATTTTTCCTTCCCTTCCCCGATGTTCATGTTTTGTTTCTTAAATTCCACATATGAGTGAGATCATATTGTATTTGTCTTTCTCCGACTGCCTTATTTCACTTTCAGCATAATACGTCATAGTTTCATCCATGTCCTTGGAAGTGGCAGGATTTCATTCTTTTGATGACTGAGTAATATTCCGTTATATATATATACCACATCTTTTTTTTTTTTTAAGATTTTATTTATTTATTTGAGAGAGTGACAGAGCACAAGTGAGGAGAGAGGCAGAGGGAGAGGGACAAGCAGAATCCCCACCGAGTGTGGAGCCAAACAGGCTCGATCCCAAGACCCCCGAGATCATGACTTGAGCTGGTCAGACTCTTAACTGAGTGAGCCACCAGGCGTCCCCACAACTTCTTTATCCATTCATCACATCTTCTTTATCCACTCACCTATTGATGGACATCTGGGCTCTTTCTGTATTTTGGCTATTGTGGATATTGCCCTGAAGGGCAATTTTAATTTTTAATAAATGTTCTTCATTTATGGAGGTTCTGCAGCTGGCCCACTACTGGAGCACCCTGAGATTCTTAATTACATTATTTATTTATTTTTCTATTTTTTAAAGATTTTTATTTATTTATTTGAAAGAGAAAGAGAGAGAGCATGAGGGGAGGGCAGAGGCGGAGGGAGAAGCCGAGTCCCTGCTGAGGAAGAAGCCCAATGGGGGGCTCGATCCCAGGACTCCGGGATCATGCCCTGAGCCAAAGGCAGATGCTCAATGTACTAAGCACCCTAATTTATTAATTTTTTTAAAGATTTATTTATTTAGCTAAATGAGAGAGAGAGAGAGACCCGAGAGTGAAAGCAGGAGGAGGAGCGGAGGGAGAGAGAGAGGGTCACAAGCGGACTCCACCTGGATTGCAGAGCTCAACCTCATGATCCCAAGATCATGACCTGAACTGAAACCAAGATCAGATGCTTAACTGACCATGCCACCCAAGCACCCCTATAAATAATTTTAAAAAACACATTTGTAGGAAGTACCTGGCTGGCTCAGTTGGTAAAGCATGTGACTTTTGATTTCAAGGTTGTGAGTTCAAATACCACATTGGATGTAGAGCTTACTTAAAGCACACACACATACACACACGTACACACATTTGCAGTGATTCATTATGTCTTTTGTTTGTCCCTATTCTGATCAAAAAGAAGCATTTATTTTAAAAACTATTAATTTTTAAAATTGCATATAAATTATAACAAATTTAAATAACGTAAGAATATATAGAATGGAGAGAAAAATTTTCTCCATTCTAAATTGAACCCAATAGGTACCCACAGGTAGTGGTTTCTTGTGTAATATTTTACATCTTTTTCTTTTTTTTTTTTTTCCTCTTTTTCTTTTCAAAGATTTTATTTATTTATTTGACAGAGAGAAATCACAAGTAGATGGAGAGGCAGGCAGAGAGAGAGAGAGGGAAGCAGGCTCCCCGCTGAGCAGAGAGCCCGATGCGGGACTCGATCCCAGGACCCTGAGATCATGACCTGAGCCGAAGGCAGCGGCTTAACCCACTGAGCCACCCAGGCGCCCCATCTTTTTCTATAATAGCATGTACGTATTTGACTACTAATAAAGAAAGTGCAATAACATTAGCCAGAAAGGTAGAAATAACTCCTGTCCATTAACAGATGAATGGATAGACAAAATGGGGAGGAGGCGGTGTACACACACACACACACACACACACACACACACACACGAATAATACTCAGTCTTACAGAAGAGTTAATTTCTGGGGCACCTGGGGGGCTTAGTTGTTAAGTGTCTGCGTTCGGCTCAGGTCATGATCCCTGGGTCCTGGGATCAAGCCTTGCATCCGGCTCCCTGCTCAGTGGGAAGACTGCTTCTCCTTCTCCCACTCCCCTAACTTGTGTTACTTCACTCGCTGTGTCTCTGTCAAATAAAATAAAATCTTTTAAAAAAAAGAATTAATTTCTGATTCATGCTACTGCATAGATGAACCTTGAAAATATACTAAGTGAAATAAGCAGACACAAAAGGACAAATATTGTATGCTTTCACTTATGTGAGGTACCTAGAATATACAAGTTCATAGAGAAAGAAAGCAGAATAGAGGTTACTGGGAGCTTGGGGTGGTAGGACAGAAGAATTCTTGTTTAATGGGCATAGAGTTTCTGTTTGAAATAATGAAAATTTCAGGAAATGGACGGTGGTGATGATGTTTGTACAACATTTTGAATGTACTTAATGCCACTGAACTGTACACTTAAAATAGTTACAATGGTAAATTTTATGTATATTTTGCCACAATAAAAAAAGAAAAGCACAGCGGGTATATAATTTTCACATTTACTTCAAACACTTAGAAACGATATGATATATGATAAAAATATTTTTTAAATGTAGTGACACTTGACAGCTTGAAGTTTGTATCAGTCACCTTAGACTAAGTAATGCAGGGCCAGCCAGCAAATCTTAATTTCTTACAACCACAAAGGTTTCTTTTTGACTCACGTTACGGTGATGTCTTTCACAGGTCGGCTCTGCCTCTGCCTCATCCTCTTCATTCCAGGATCCAGGATGAAGAAGCTGCTCATCCGAGATGTCGCTGTTATAGTGTCAGACGAAAAAGAGAAGATATTAGCAGCACGCAGGCTCTTAGGACTTCTACTGTGTGTGTGGTAGGGGGTGGTGCCTGGACGGCTCAGTCAGTTGAGTCGGTTGACTCTTGGTTTCAGCTCAGGTCCTGCTCTCACGGGTGGTGGGATTGAGCCTCACGTGGGGCTCCGCGCTCAGCGGGAGTCTGCTTGGGATGCTCTCCCTTTGCCCCCGCTTATGCTCACTCTCGCTCTCTTGCTCTCTCTCTCTCTCTCTGAAATAAAAAAAAAAGAAGGTTTCTACCAGGAAGTGGCTCACTTTGTTTTTACCCACATCTCATTGACAAAGCTTATTACTTCACCCATATATTGTTTTGTTTTGTTTTGTTTTGTTTTTTTGGTACTTGACCCCCTTTTTTTAAACGCAAAAAGTAACTTTCACATGAGTTAAAAATCAGAGCGTGTAAACAAAACTTGGAAACTATTAAAGGGGAAGTATTTTTTTTAAATGCAAAAAAGGAGAAAAGCTAAGAAAAACAATAAACATTAAAATGTGGAAAATTATTAATTAATTTATTTATTTTAAAGATTTATTTATTTATTTATTTGACAGGCAGCGATCACAAGTAGACAGAGAGGCAGGCAGAGAGAGAGGAGGAAGCAGGCTTTCCGATGAGCAGAGAGCCCGAAGTGAGGCTCGATCCCAGGACCCAGGGATCATGAGCTGAGCTGAAGGCAGAGGGTTTAACCCACTGAGCCACCCAGGTGCCCCAAAATGTGAAAATTTATAATGAAAGTCACCATCTGCAAATTAAAAGACACAGTCTAAGTAAGAGAAATGGAAGGTTTATAATAGATGTGTCTTAGTATATTAGACAAGATTGACTTGTGAAATAATCCAAGGCAACCTTTTTAATTTTTGCTCCAACCTTCTTTTAAAAATTTCAATGAAGTGATCTATTTCTGCTCCTAGATTAAAAACTCCGGCAGGTCTGAGGCTTTTCCATTCATTCTTAGATAACAAAAAGTCTTAGAGTTACTTTAAGGCGTACTCTAGTCTCAATTTGTATTACCGATTCAGGATCTTTTTTTTTTTTTTTTTTAAGATTTTATCTATTTATTTGACACAGAGAGATCACAAGTAGGCAGAGAGGCAGGCAGAGAGAGAGGAAGGGAAGCAGGGTCCCTGCCGAGCAGAGAGCCCAATGCGGGGCTCAATCCCAGGACCCCAGGATCATGACCCGAGCCGAAAGCAGAGGCTTTAACCCACTGAGCTACCCAGGTGCCCCCCCTCCCCATTCAGGATCTTAATTAAAACTTTGAACTTGGAGTGGCTGGCTGGCTCAGTCAGTGGAGTGTGACTCTTAACCTGGGGGTTGATCTCCACGTGCTGCATGTGGAAATTGCTTAAAAATAAAATCTTAGGGGCGCCTGGGTGGCTCAGTGGGTTAAGCCGCTGCCTTCGGCTCGGGTCGTGATCTCGGAGTCCTGGGATCGAGTCCCGCATCGGGCTCTCTGCTCAGCGGAGAGCCTGCTTCCCTCTCTCTCTCTCTGCCTGCCTCTCCATCTACTTGTGATTTCTCTCTGTCAAATAAATAAATAAAATCTTTAAAAAAAAAAAAATAAATAAAATCTTAAAAAAAAAATCCGACTTTGAACTGCTTTTTTTTTTTTAAGATTTTATTTATTTATTTGACAGAGAGAGATCACAAGTAGGCAGAGAGGCAGGTAGAGAGAGAGGAAGGGAAGCAGGCTCCTTGCTGAGCATAGAGCCCAATGTGGGGCTCTATCCCAGGACCCTGGGATCATGAACTGAGCCGAAGGCAGAAGCTTAACCCACTGAGCCACCCAGGTGCCCCTGAACTTGCTTTAATGTAAAAAAGTTTTCCTTTCTCCAACTTAGACCTGTTTTGGGTGCCAGCCTGCAGTAAGAAAGAAGGGGCGGTTGGTGTTTTCGCCCAGGTCGTTGTCTTGGGCTCTGTCAATCCCGCAGACCTGCCCCACTGGCCCAAGTTCTTATCTTTCCATGGCGCAGGGGTGGGAAGGAGGGAATGGTAGTGGATTGCACCGTCTGTCCTAACCTGGCTTTTAACAATGGGCTTGGCAGAGTTTAAAGCATGTTTTTATTTTCCCCCTCTCGGGGACACTTAACTGGTCTTTTAAGAGATTCTCTTTAGGGTCCTCTTCCCTGCAGGTCCTTCCACCCTGACAAATGTGTTCTGTTGTGAGTGGTTGCTTGTGTGTCCTTCCAGCCCCTAGGGGCTTCCTCTCTAGCTTCTTGCTGGGTCCCCTTTGCTCCTTCAAGTAACCCCATTCGACAGGACCACAGCCACCCGTGCCTGCTCTCTCCACACTGCTGTCATTTTGTTCATGGAAACACTCATGCATCCTTTTTCCTCAGGAACTTAAAGAATAGGGAGCCAATGAAGCAGTGGTCTCTTGGCTCTGCCATCTGAGCAAACTGTTCTCAGGCCTGCTCTCTGGGTTTCCTGGACAGGAGTCAGACGCTGGTTCACAGAGACCCCTCCCCGCCAACTGCAGGAACACACCCAGTGAGCTCCATGAGTGGTGGTATTATGATGGTGATGACAATAATGATGTTTTGGAATTTTTTAAGATTTTACTTATTTGATAGAGAGAGTGTGTGTGTACAAGCAGGGGGAAGGGAGAGGGCAGAGGGAGAGGGACAAGCAGACTTTCTGAGTGTAGAGCCTGACGTGGGGCTCAATCCTAGGACCCTGAGATCATGACCTGAGCCTAAGGCAGAGACTTAACCTATTGAGCCATGCAGGTGCCCCTCCATGAGTGGTGTCATAGGGAGAAGCCCATTCTCTCTAGGATTGAGGCAAAGGAGGAAGCAACCTCCTGCTGAGATGAGATGGGGAGAGTTCGTTGAAGGGCTGAAGAAATCCCTTCAGAAATTTCTTTTCTTTCTGCTCACTCTGACCCTTCTATTATTCTTGACTTGGCTGAGGGTTCTAGTTTTCTGAAACTTCCTGGGGCTTTCCCTGGGGGGTTGCCTTCTCACCTCCGAGCAAAATGAGGGCTGCCTGCCAGAATGATGCAGACAGCCGTGGCCTTGGGCACCGAACGCAGAGTCCAGCTCCAAAGTGTTGTTACCTTGCCTTGAGTTTAAAGACGACATCTGCATCTTGGAGCTGTCATGAGAATTACATGACCAGATGTGGGTGAGGGTGAGCGCAGGGGCTTACAAATGCAAGATTTCCTAATACAGAGCAAGGTCTGCCGAGGCTCCTTAAAAGTAGGTTCTCTTTTTTGTAATCCGTTATTAGATGCATTCGGATTCATGAAAGAATTTTAGAAAATATAAGCAAGTGGACACAGGAAGATTCTCAGTCCCACCATTCAGAGCAACCACGTAACTCTGATGCACACACCCTTGTAGTTGTCACTTCATGCAAAGGATTGGGCTATTTTCCCCCACTGTTGCAAGCACGTGGAACACAAGATGATGTCGCATTTAAACCTAACATCACAAAACCTTCTCACCTTATTTCAGTGTTTGTAAACCTAGAGTTTGTTTTTTCTTTTCAGTTGAAGTTTTTGGTTATGAAACCATGGTTCTAAAGATATTTTTATTTATTTATTTATTTAAGAAAGAGATAGAGAGCACAAGTAGGCAAAACAGCAGGCAGAGGGAGAGGGAGAAGGAGGCAGAAGGAGCAGCAGGTTCCCCCCTGAGCAAGGAGCCTGATGTGGGCTTGATCCCAGCACCCTGGGATCACAACCTGAGCTGAAGGCAGTCACCTACCCAACTGAGCCACCCCGGCACCAAAACTGTGGTTCTAAAGCTGAAACTGTATTATAGCTGGGTGTGTATGTATAAGTAGCAATCCCTTTCCTCCCCTACTGGTTCCCTGCTTCTAACCACTTTATTTGCTGGTGATTGCTTTCTGGTGCTTGTATAATTAGCATTTTCCCTTCTACACTAAATATCAGTACCTTGCTGTGTTTTCATTGAACAGTATATCCTGGAGACCATTCTGTACGAGTCGAGTTTTTCCTCCTTGCTTTTTATGGCATTGCATGGCTGTATTTTAGTTCATTCAGCCAATTTCCTAAACAATGGACATTTAGGTCCTTTTCAATTTTGTACCATTACAAATAATGCCACAATGAATGACCTTGTATATACGTAATTTTTTTTTTACAAGAATTTATTTATTTTTTGAGAGAGAGTGCACATGTGAGAGAAAGCCCGAGCAGTGGGGAAGGGTTGAGGGAGAGGAAGAAGCAGACTCCCCACTAAGCAGGGAGCCCACTGTGGGACTTGATCCCGGAACCCCGGGATCATGACCTGAGCTGAAGGCAGACCCTTAACCAACTGAGCTACACCCAGGCGCCTGTAAACGTAATTTTTAATGGTTACAGAGTACGCCTAACTTCACCTGGCCATCACTTTTCAAAACTTGTCTTCAAACCCCATCCTCTGTCTTCCTGCTCTGAATTCTCTCTGCCTTATTCTGAATTAGACCTTGTTGACCCCAACCGCAGCCCCCCCCCCCCGCCCCTGAACTTGAGGCCTACACATGAGAATCTCAGCTTCCCTGGGGTCTCAAACTGGTTCTTCCCCAGCTCTCATTTCCCCCCATGGACCCAGACTGAAATGCCTGCAGGAACCCACCAATCTCCCCACCCGCTTGCCTGGCTTCTTTCTGGAGCAATTTGGAGAGTTTATACACGTTTATCATTCCTTGATTGCTTTTGCTTGTTTGTTTGCTTGGTTTTACTTTTTATGATGAAACAGGAAAAGAGAAAGAATCAGACAGTGAAGACATAATAACTTCTCTCCCCAAGATTAAAAAATTGCTTAAATTTTGCCATATTTGATTCATCTATGTATATTTTTCCTGAGCTATTTTAATTTTTTGTTTTGTTTTGTTTTAGGTAGGCTCCATGCCCAACGTGGGGCTTGAACTCAGGATCCTGAGATTGGGAGTCGCACGCTCTACCAGCTGAGTCAGCCAGGCACCCCCTAAAGCTATTTTAAAGAAAATTATAGACATCACGATGCCTCCTATCTAAATACAATACAGAAAGTAAGGACATTCTCCAAAAAACCATTCCACACCTTTCAATAATAAACAGTAATTTTTCAAAAGTAGACTAAGTCCCTAGTTTCTAACACCCAATATTGATTCAGATTTACCCAGTTGTTCCAAAAATATCTTCAATTATATTTTAAACCAGGATCCAATCAAATACCACAGACTGCGTTTGGTTGTTACATCTTTTTTATTTAAAGCAGGTCTCCCCTCATTTCTTTTTTTGTCATCAAATTGATTTGAAGAGACTTGGCCACTTGTCTTGTGACAATGTCCTGCATCCTGGATTTGTCTGATGGCTTCTTCATGATGTCACTGATTTTGTTCCCTTTATGCCGTGTCTCTTTGTCTCTTTTTCTTTTTTAACTTTTGTTTCCTCCCTGTAGTTTCTTTTGGTTTTGATCTCTTTCCCACAAGAGGTTTTCCTCTAATGAATCCTAGGTTGATTGGAATCCCTGCCAATTGCTGATTGTTTACCTTACTGTGAGTCTTGCAATTATCAGCTGGATCCTATCCTCAGATGTCCCCTGATGTCAGTAAATCTCATTCCCTAAGAAGATGCATCCAATTTCCTGCCTGGAGGGTGTACACCTGAGAGCCAATGGGAGGAAGGACTTTGGGCTTTCAGCATTCAACACTTAAACATCCTTCAGATGCCCTGTGTTCCAGCTGAAAGTCTGGGTCTTGTTTCCCAGGCCAGAGGCCCTCTATTCTTTCCAGATAATAGACCTCTAGCGTTCAGCTGGGGTAGGTAGCGGGAAGACCACCTCCCAGGAGAGGGAACCTGGGGATCTAAATGCCTTTTTTTTTTTTTTTTAAAGTAATCTCTGCACCTAACCTGGCTCTGGAACTTACGATCCTGAGATCAAGAATCACATGCTCTATGAACTGAGCCAGTCAGGAGCCCCTCCAATTGCTGCTGCTGCTGCTGCTGCTGCTGCTGCTTTTTTAAAGATTTTGTTTATTTGCCTGAGAGAAAGAGAGTCAGAGAGAGAGGGAGAAGCAGACCCTGCTGAGCAGAGAACCCAACATGGGGCTCGATCCCAAAACCCCAGGATCACAATGAGCCTAAGTTAGATGCCCAACTGACTGAGCCACCCCAGTGCCTCCCTCCAACTGCTTCTTAAACAACTTTTTCACCCATCCTGCTTTTGGCTCTGCTTTCACCATTATTACCCACGGTACCTATTGCTGCCAATCCCTGGGCCTTGGGGGTGTACTATAAAGGGGATTCCCATTTGTTTGGGGTTTTTTCCTCCCTGTTGGCTTAATTTTGGCTTTCTTGGAGCTGCCTAAACTGCTCAGCACTTCTCTGTCTGCTTTCTGGCTTTCAAAATATTGTTGCTGCTGTTTCCTCTTCTGTCTTCTCTTGGCCCTTGTGGGTTTTCATCTTTTCCAAATACCTTTACTGATGCTTTAGAGGTATGGAAGGAGGAAGCAGGAGTGATATATGTATCTATCCGCCAGCTTTATCCAGCATTTGATTTAGAAAAAATGCTTGATCAGTCTGATGAGAATTTTGTTTGTGGAAGACTTGCCCCCAGCCAGAGCAGGGAGGGCCCCTGGGTGTTCAGATATGGGTGAGGGTAACGTGAAGAGAAATTGACCAGGACTGCACTGAAGAGAGTTTTGAGAGAATTCTGTGATGACTGGAGCTCCGGCAGTTATCTTGTGTTATGAAGTAACCTTGAAGAGGGCACAGAAAGAGAGGAGTCTGGGTCTAATAACACTGCGATGCTCCCATATCAGTTCTGCACTATTTATCGCTGGACTTTTTTTTTTTTTTTCTTTTTTAATGTACATAAGAAATTTTTTTGTTTTCCCCCCTCTATTTTATCATAATAATCACTTATCACATGGCAAATACTCTTTAAAAAAAAAAAAAAAGATTTTATGTATTTATTTAACAGAGAGACAGCGAGAGAGAGGGAACACAAGCAGGGAGAATGGGAGGAGAAGCTCGGTAGGGAGCCCAATGTGGGGCTTGATCCCAGGACCCCAGGATCATGACCTGAGCTGAAGGCACACTCTTAATGACCGAGCCCCCCAGACGCCCTGGCAAATACTCTTCTAAGTGCTTGGCTTATATACTACTTTAATTTTTATACCACAAACCCTATGAAACCAGTACTGTTACTGTCCCTGGTTGACACCTGAACAATGAAGCACTAAGAGATGAACTAACTGGCCTAAGGCCACATAGTCAGTAAAGGCTAGAAAACAAGGCTGTCTGGGCTTGTAAGCACTGTGCTCTGTTATCGAAGCACGGCCAAACCCAGTCCTCACTGACGTCCCGAACTCTGCCACCCACCACGGTCAGCCAGTATTGGTGAATGATTTCTAAGATAGGAGGCCCGCCCCTGGACCCCCCACGTCATCTGTCCCCTGACATTGAAGTGAATGAAGGAGGTTTCAGAGCTTCCGGGTGCGACCATCTATGGTGCAAGCAAAGGCTGAAGGAGAAGCAGAGGCTGCAGGAAGGAGCCCAGTGACCTGGCAGGGCTGGGAGGTGTGGGCTGCAGCATGGGCAAAGAGCCCACAGCACACCTGGCCCCTTTTCCCAAATGAATGAGAGGAAGGTGACAGAGAGAGACCTGGTAATCATGTCTACGAAGCATTTCCATCATTTAGCATCCTTTCCTCAGCACCGATTCCCCAGTGTGGGCTTTGGTACATCTTGACTTCCTTTAAATAGAACTGATGAAAGAATTCTTTAGCCAAGGGCTGCCTGGGTGGGTCAGTGGGTTGAGCCTGTCTTCAGCTCAGGTCGTGGTCTCAGGGTTCTGGGATCAAGCCCCGTATCGGGCTCTCTGCTCAGCAGGGAGCCTGCTTCTCCCTCTATTTCTGCCTGCTTCTCTGCCTACTCGTGATCTCTCTCTGTCAAATAAATAAATAAAATCTTAAAAAAAAAAAGAGTTCTTTAGCCAATTTCAGAGGCTTTACTAGTTATGAATAAAGAGAGCAGCCTAAATTCTGCTAAGTCCCCAGTAGGTAAAATTGGGGACCAAATTTTAAGATATTAATAAGAGTGCTTGGTGCCATAAAAGTGTCTTTATTGATTAAATTAATCAAAGATAATAGGCATAAAGTATTGAAAAGGGAGATGAGTGCGCGCTAGACGTTAACTCTTGATGAGTGAGGAGGCCTGGGAGTGCAGCATTCTCAGGAAGCTTAGTGAGAAATTTGGGCTGTTCCTGTTATTGCCTGATCTCTCTGAAACTTGCTACTTGGGGATATAAATTCCAGTCCTTGGTCCCCAAGCTGACTGTAAATAAGCCAACCTCAAGGACACCTTTGCAAACTAGAAAGTGCTCGAGGCAGAGTGTGAGTTCATGTAATTAGCTGTGATTTGTGGGGGCTGTGAGTTAGTTCTCCCTGGGTCCTGATGTGGCTTTCATGGGCCTTCCTCCTGGTTACAGAAGTAAGAAGAGTAGCAGAGGCTGGGCTTTTTGGGAGACCCCATGAGTAGGGTATGGATCAAAAACACCATTTTATGAGATTTTATTTATTTATTTGACAGAGAGAAATCACAAGTAGGCAGAGAGGCAGGCAGAGAGAAAGAGAGGGAAGCAGGTTCCCTGCTGAGCAGAGAGCCCGATGCGGGACTCGATCCCAGGACCCTGAGATCATGACCTGAGCCGAAGGCAGCGGCTTAACCCACTGAGCCACCCAGGTGCCCCAAAAACACCATTTTAAACATGTACTACTACTAGTACTACTACTACTACTTCTTCTTCTTCTTCTTCTTCTCTTTTTTAAGATTTTATTTATTTATTTGAGAGGGAGAGAGAGAGTGCACAGGAGAGAGAGGGAGAGAGAATCTGAAGCAGACTCTGAGCTGAATGCAGAGCCTGATGTGGGGCTCAATCCCACAACCCTGAGATCGTGACCCGAGCCAAAACCAAAAGTTGGATGCTTTTTTTTTTTTAAGATTTCATTTATTTGGGACACCTGGTTGGCTCAGTGGATTAAAGCCTCTGCCTTCAGCTCAGGTCATTGTCCCAGGGTCCTGGGATCAAGCCTCACATCAGGCTCTCTGCTCGGCTGGGAGCCTGCTTCTTCCCCTCTCTCTGCCGGCCTCTCTGCCTACTTGTGATCTCTGTCTGTCAAATAAATAAAATCTTTTTTAAAAAAGATCTCATTTATTTATTTGACAGAGAGAGAGACAGCAAGAGAAGGAACACAGCAGAGGGAGTGTGAGAGGGAGAAGCAGACCTCCTGCTGAGCAGAGAGCCCGATGTGGGGCTTGGTCCCAGATGCTGAGATCATGACCTGAGCTGAAGGCAGATGCTTAACGACTGAGCCACCTACAGGCTCCCTACCCACCCCCCCTTTATTTTATTTTAAGATTTATTTTAGGGAGAAGAGAGAGAGAGAGAGAGTATACAGGGAGAGGGGCAGAAAGAGAGGGAAAGAGAGAATCTCAAGCAGACCCCAGCTGAGCATGGAGCCCGACATGTGGCTGGATCCCACAACTCCGTGATCATGATCTGAGCTGAAACCAAGAGTCAGATGCTTACCCAGCTGAGTCACCCAGGTGCCCCTTCCCTCTTCTTAATAAAGACACAAGATAATGAAGCACATGGGTCCTGCATTTGGAATGCAAATCTGCCTGCAGAACCACATCCTGGCTGAGCTGCTTGGGAGGAAACAGTTACAGCAGCTCTCGCCAGAAGATTCCTTCTAGAAGATTCCCCAGGAGAATCTGTGACCACAGCACTTTCCTTTTGAATAGGGGTGGGTGGTGATGGCCTGGGGGAGATCCTAAGCCAAAGCTAGACTGCCTGAAGAAACAAATTGGTGTCCCCATGAACACTTGCTGAAAAGCATCCAAATTGGACTGTCAGAGAAAATGCAAGAAAATGATAATATAAGCTAAATCAATCATGGTTTCAGATAGTTTTGGAGCCTGGGAAAGAAGTCCTATGAATGCTGGTCTGAGAATTGTTCTAATAGCTCACCAAGTATTTGTTAAGTTTTTGAATCACCTAAGACCAACAGGCTTTCTAAGGAAGGAACAAAGACTTTGGAACAGACAGTTCTGAGAAAGTCACAGACCTGCTCCACGGAATCTAACCGGCCTTATTCACGGGAGTTTGATAAACAACCCAGCAGCCTTTTCTTCTCGGCTTTCATTTTCTCCCTTCTGATCATTCCCGTATTTCATGACTTCTAGTTCCTTCATTCACTTTTACCCCCGAGGATAGGGTCATGGAGCAATCAGGGATACATTCAGGAACAGAATATTAAAGGTGCCATCCTTGTTCTGCGTTAAAGAGAGAACATCATAGAGCCACGGAAAATGAAGCAAATCATTCACCTAGGACGGCTCGGAATAGATCATTCCCCCGGCTCTGCACCCATCCTCCGTAAATGAATCCAGTGCTTTTCTACAGGATTTTAAAAGATTTTATTCCTAATCCATTTTTCTCCCTAGAGCTTTGGAAATATGCCTCTGTAATTTAATGATTACAGGAGATGAGCAAAAGAATGAACTAAATAGGATAACATCAGCTTGCCTTGTAATGAGGGGCCAAATTTTCCAAATATAGAGCAAAATCCAATTGTGGGGCTGTTGTTTATGATTCCTCCCTAACAGTGACATGAGAGACCCAGTGGGAACACATACAGCACCTTTCCCACACAACGAGCCTTCCCCTTGGCTTGTTAGAGAGTTTGGAGAGAGAAGCCATAACGATCAATTTTTCTAAATCACCCTCACTGCCCTGGATAGCAGTGGCTTTGTTGATGGAACAAGACATCCCCGAAGCAATGAACAATAACCACGAGTTAGCAGGAGAGACAGCAAGCCCCCGAAACATCAGGGGATTTTCCTGTGGCTGATAAAAAGTAAGAGTTAGAAAGTGTATATATGCTACATCTTCTTTGTCCATTTATCTGTCGATGGGCACTTGGGCTGCTTCCATAATGGAGTATCCTGGATTAAAACCCGGAATAGGAAGGGGACCTTACCAGAAAGACGGACGAAATGGGAATCAAGTCTGCAGGTAAGTGAATAGTAATGCACCAATGTTAATGTCTTAAATTTGACAGATGCACCCTGGTTTGGTAATAGTTTAGTTAGCCTTAGGGGAAACTGGGGGACAGGCATATGGAACTCTGTTCTCTGTACTTCATTGCAACTTTTCTGTAGGTACAAGTTTATTTCAAAATATAAAGCTTATGTTAGGGGTGCCTGGGTGGCTCAGTCTGTTAAGCGTCTGCCTTTGGCTCAGGTCATGATCCGGGGGTCCTGGATTGAGCCTCGTGGGAGCTCCCTGCTCAGTGGGGGATCTGCTTCTTCTTCCTCTTCCACCCTCCCTCCAGCCCTCCAGCTCATGGTCTCTGTCAAGTGTGTTCTCTCAATAAATACATAAATTCTTTTTTTTTTAAGTTTGTGTTAAAAAAAAAAAAAAGTGAGGGGGTGCCCGGGTAGCTCAGTTAATTAAGCGTCAGACTCTTGATATCGGCTCAGGTCATGATCTCAGGGTTGTGAGATCGAGCCCCATGGGGCTCAGTGCTTAGCACTGAGTTGGCTTGTCCCTCCCCCTTTCCCCCTCTGCCCCTCCCCCTGCTCAAGTGTACCCCTCTATCTTCCTCTCTAAAATAAATAAATAAAAATTTTTTTTTTTTTTTTTAAGGCCACATTTTCACTGGCTACTGGTGGGAGCGTCAATGAGGGCAAGTGTTCTGACGCTGCTCATTTAAGGCTTTAGAAGCGCGCGGGCCCACTGACCTCTACCTTCACTCCCAGGAATCCCTCCTGAGGAAGAGTCCGGGGTATTCATCCCAGCAGTCTCTGTAATGGGGACAGTTGGCTTCAAGCTAAGAGGCTAACATCGGGACCCCAGGAACAATGATGATGTAGCCACACCAAGGAATATGCCAAGGTCCCAAAAGCAAGGTGAAGAAGTAAATGTGATGAGGGAAGACTGTCACCATATGTCATGGAGTGGAAAAAGCCGGCCACAAACTATTCGGTATGGTGTCGGGTGTCTCTCTTTTTTAATCTGTGCCCGCTTAGGAGGACGGTAGGAGATTCACCAACACATCAAGAGTGGTTTTCTCTAGGTAGATGAGATTGTGGGTGCTATGGTCTGGATTGCGTCCCCTTTAAATTCACATGTTTAATCGACTGAGCTGCCCCGGCAACCCTTAAAGCACTGAGCTCCCGCTGCAACTGACTGCATTTGGAGATAAGGCCTTCCGGGAAGCAACTAGGGTTAAATGAAGTCCTAAGGGTGGGGTCCTGATTCTGCCTCTGGAATCAGGCCTTCGAAGAAGAAGAGCAGTCTCTCCTTCCCGGCACCTGCACGTGCATCATGTGAGCACAGAGCTGAAGGCAGCTGTTTGCAGGCCAAGACGAGAGATCTCACCAGAGCCCAACCATGCTGGCACCCCGGTCTCCAACTTCCAGCCTCCAGAGCTGTGAGAAAGTAAGTACCTGTTGTTTCCAGCACCCAGTCTGTGGTATGTTGTAATGGCAGCCTGAGCTGACTAAGACAGTGGGTATCCTGAGTTTTTTTGGTTTTGCTCTCATGCTTTTCTGTAGTGAATAGGAACTGTTTTATTCTTGGAAGAACAAAGAATGTGGTAATTGTATTCTTAGAGTTTCACTTTACCACTGACAGAAGGAAACACAACTCCCCAGGTCTCCTTCAGGGATAGTGCTGGCAATCATTTCCTCATGGAGTCAACCTGCAGTGGGGCTCTTTACGTTTCACTCTTGATCTAGGGGTTGTGAGTTCGAGTCCCATGTTGGGAGTAGAGGTTACTTAAAAATAAAATCTTTTTTTTTTTTTTAAAGATTTTATTTATTTATGTATTTGACAGACAGAGATCACAAGTAGGCAGAGAGGCAGGCAGAGAAAGAGGAAGGGAAGGAGACTCCCCGCTGAGCAGAGAGCCCAATGCGGGTCTCGACCCAGGACCCTGGGATCATGACCTGAGCCGAAGACAGAGGCTTAACCCACTGAGCCACCCAGGCATCCCTAAAAATAAAATCTTAAAAAACAACAACAACAACACACATCTGGGTATATTAATTCAGCTGACTACCGTAGAAATAAGCAAGCAGGTAATATACCTCATGGGTGAGGTTTGGGGAGGTTATGGGACTTGCCAAGGTCACGTGCCTTGTGGAGGTGAAGCCCGGCCCTAGACCTCTTGACTCTAAGCCCAGTGCCCCTCTCTGTTCTCGGTTACTGCCTGTCCAGCTCTTTCTTTTGCGGCAGTCCTGGGCCATCTCAGGAGTAAGATTTGGAGAGCTGACTCAGTCCTCCAGAGTCCCACCCCAGGCAAATTCTGGTCATCATAAATTTCATACTGGAGACAGAAGGTTGTTACTTTCTTCCACTTCCATGCCAGCCATGACCTACTTCTGGGTCTTGTGTTTCCTGGAAACTCAAAGGCTGTGCAAGCTTTGATGGAAGCTCAAGCAGGCAGCCTTGACCTCTCCT
This sequence comes from Mustela nivalis, assembly GCF_964662115.1. Classification (NCBI taxonomy): domain Eukaryota; kingdom Metazoa; phylum Chordata; class Mammalia; order Carnivora; family Mustelidae; genus Mustela; species Mustela nivalis. The sequence goes on along the minus strand of NC_139027.1, from coordinate 33,912,288 downwards.
GTGCTGCACCTGGCCACAGAGGTGAAGCCTGGATACTGGGCTCCAGAAGCAAGGTGGCACGATCTGAAATGGCTCTGCTGGAGCTGGAAAAGTCAGGATCTGTCAGTGTTGGGATCTGGCTTCAGATCTGTTTCTGTATTTGTTCTATATTGGCAAGTATGAGCTTGGATAAACTGAAATCCTCTTAGGGATGTTGCATTTTTGCAGTAGTGAATGAGCAGTTGCAAACATAGGCATTGTTTTCTAGATTCTTTTTTTTTTTTTTTAAGATTTTATTTATTTAGAGAGAGAGAAAGAGAGTAAACGGGGAAGGAGCAGTGGGGGAGAACATCCAAATAACTCCCACTGAGCACAGAGTACATACATGAGGCTTGATTCCATGACCCATGAGATCACCACCTGAGCCGAAACCAAAAGTCAGATGCTCAACCAACTGAGCCACCCAGGCACCCGTATTTTCCAGATTCTTTATGTTCATAGAATTAAATAAAAATTTAGGGGGAAAAAATTGAAGGAGCAGGAATAGTTTGTATTGGTATGGGGATTGGTACTGCCTTCTTTGAGTATGGAAGTTGAAAAGTCAGCTTACTTATAAAGTAGGAAAATTTAAAAAACAACAACACCAACTTCCATGTGCAACGGACCTATCAGTGGTTGAAATGTAGAAGGCATCGTGCTAGGCTTATAAGAGATGCAAAGCTGAACACAAAAAGAATACCTGCTCTCAAGGCGTGAGTAGTCCACTGGGGGAGACAGACGTGTACTCACATTTTTACCCAGGGCAGTCAGATTTCAATCCGGGATGGTGATTGGAAATGGGAGGGAAATTATTTTAACTGTCGTAATTGCTGGGGATTATCGCTGGCATCTGGGCCGGTCCAGGGACGCCGAACAGCCTGCAATCTTGGGAAGAGTTCTGTACGAAAAAAACTTGTCTGGCTCAAAATGCTGAGTGTCTCAAGGGAGGATCCTGTGCAGGATCCACCAGGAAAACCCTGGGTGGAGAGGCTAAAGCTTCCAGACAGAGGACACTGAGCTGATGCCGACAGGTGTGTGTACTGATAGGCAGAAAAGGTCACAAAGATATTTTAGTAGAGAGGCCAAGGTGAGCCAGTCCCAGAAGTGAGAACACACAGGCCAGAGTCTTAGAATGACACGCAATTCAAGGTTTGGGGACTGGAGATAAGAATGGAAATATAAAATAGGTCTTGAAGTGCCATGCTAAGACATTTGAACTCTATTTCCTGGAAGATCTTCCTGGAAAGAAGGTCTTTTTTTTTTTTTTTTTTTTTTTTTTTTTTTTAGATTTTATTTATTTATTTGAGAGAGAGAGAGGGATCACAAATAGGCAGAGAGGCCGGCAGAGAAAGAGGGGGAAGCAGACTCCCTGCAGAGCAGAGAGCCCAATGCAGGGCTTGATCCCAGGACTCTGAGATCATGACCCGAGCTGAAGGCAGAGGCTTAACCCACTGAGCCACCCAGGTGCCCCTGGAAGGAAGTTCTTACGCAAGACAAGGAACAAGAGCCAAACTCCTTAGGAAGGATGACGCTGGGCACAGTGTGTGGAACGGGGCAGAGACAGCTGCTCCCCCACTTCTGGGGTCTGTGATTTACTCTACTTCACCTCTCTTAGCCTCGGATTTCTCATCTACGAAATACCTAGCGCACAGTTTAAATGAGACATTATGCAAAGCACCCAGCATGCATTGCATGGCACATGGTGGTAACAGTAACCATTTTTGTTTGTGGTTTCAGGCTTATTGGTTCCTGCTGCTACCACTCCCAGCTGCTGGCCCAGGAAGCTGACCACAGATGTACAGATTAGTGTGTCTTGGCACAAAGGTTTGTTAGCCACTGGCAAGAGGGATGGTTCTGGTCTTTCCTCCTTGAACTTGCTTTCCAATAGAGAAATAGAGGAGGCACAACTGCAGCCCGTACCATGTCACTGTCCCCAGATGGACTGTCCCTAAATCACAACGGAGGTCTTGACGTCAACTGTTCAGGACCTCAGATGTCAACTTGCACCTCTGAATGAAATTGAGACCAGGGCGGGACTGGCCTGGCATCACGCATCTGGGCAGTGTGATCAGAGCTGAGACTGACCCACCTGTCAGGATCCCCAGCCCTTGCCTCCCTTGCTCTGTCCTGGTGGAGTGAAGAGGGAGCTGTTGGCCAGCCAGTGGCCCTCTCCATGCCTTACTCTTATGTCTGGCAGGTGAGAAGACCTCAGTAGGACGAGGGGGACACCTCAGTCAGGGGGAGCAAGGACATCTGGAGGCCCTCTCTTCTAAACCCCTCCATGGCCACCCAGTATGTGCTGCCGTGCAGACTCAGGTTCAGAATCTCCAGCATGGCCTCCGAGCCCCCAGCAGCCTGTCCTGCCCACTCAGCCCATCTCTCTGCTCCCCTGCACACTCCGGCTGGCTTTCCCTGAAACCTTCCTGCGCTTTGCTGACACTGGGACTTTCTGCCTCCTGTTCCCGCATCATTTCCTCTCCTGACCGAAATCCTATGCCTCTTTCTCTGTCCAGCTCAGCTGTCCCAGCCTCCCAGAAAGCCTTCTCCTGTCCCCGCTTTGGGAAGGCCTCCCTCTGCTGCCTTGGAATACTTGGCCATGACCCAGGCTGTCCACCCTTGTGTCGCCGTGGATTGACTGGCACCTGCCATTCGTCTCTGGAGCTGTATGTTCCTCAAAGGTGAGGTCAGCATCTCAAAGGTAGTGCTTTGGTTCAGTCTGACACTTTCAGAGCCTACCTCAGTGCCTTGCAGATCCTTGGCAATGATAAATACTTCTTCACCGGGATGAAATTTTTCTCTCCCCTGCTGTTTGGCACTTAGTAACTGGCCGAAAAGTCTTTGTTGACTTGATTTGAGGACTGAATGAAGAAAGTCTAGTATCGGGGAGGAGTTTGTTCCCCCAATTATTTACAAGAAATTGCAGGGGCCTGAAGTTATAAATGATATACAGGGAGCACAGCTGATGGTTCATGTGTCCCAGCTTCCCAGAGTAGCAGTGGTGGTCTTGCTGACAGCCACACTCAGAGGCTGGCCAGGCTGGGACTTTGCGGAGCTGGGGCAGGGGGCCAGGTAGGCAGGAGAGGGAAAGGAAGGCTTGGAAAAGCACAAGCTGCTGTATTTTTGGAGGGAAGCTGGCATTTTGGCTTGAACTTCACAATGCACTCTTCCAATATTTTCTCTCCTAAAGCCAATGATAGAATCATTAACACTGCTTTTTAAATTTCACCTGAGCAATTCTGAGATTTGATGACCAGTAAGTTGATGGCTTGGGAGATTGCTCTAATAACTTTATTTTCACAAAATGAAAGAAAATGACCCTGTTGTTGTTAAACCATTACATGGTTTTCCTTTTCTTTCTTTCTTTCTTTTTTTTTTTTTAAAGATATTTTTATTTATTGGGGAGAAAGAGAGAGAGTGAGAGAGCATGAGAGAGCATGAACAGGGGGTAGCAGGGAGTAGCAGAGGGACAGGGAGAGAGAGAATCCTCAAGCAGACTCCGGCCTGAGCTGGGAACCCAACACAGGGCGAGATCCCAGGACCCTGAGACCATGACTTGCACCCAGACCAAGAGTCGGCCACTTAACCGATTGAGCCATCCAGAAGCCTCTTTGGGTGGTTTTTAGACAATTACATGGTAGGTTAAGAGTCAGAGCAGAGCTGGAGATCCAACCTCGGCTCCTAGTTAAAGCCAACCCTCTCAGGTACTCCCGTTTGCTGGTCTAAAAGCTGGTGACTGAAGCTATCTTCAAGAGCACTATGGCATGCCTTGTGCCATCTTCTCAGGCCTTTGCCCTTCTTCTCCGAGGCTGTCCCCAGAGCATGCCTGAGGAGGATGGGTTAAGAAAGTGGCTGACTGAGAGCAACAGTGGAACCCCAGCAGTGGTCCTTACCTAGGGTGTCAGGCCTGCAAACACTCTAGGTGGCATTTTCAGCCATAGCCCTTCAGTGACTCTCCTGCGACCACCAGCATGGCTGGCCAGAATTCTGGGTTTATGAAACCAAGGGAAGTGACTCAAGGCTCTGCTGGCTTAGGCTCCCTTTATCTGACCAATGGGCTCCTCACTGGCAGTGGGGAAAAGAAATGTGCTTGGATCATCAGAAACTGGCAGAGGTCACCAAGAGGTGCCTAGAGGCCAGAGAAGGAGCTGGAGGTCTGGGTGGGAACTTGGGGTGGGACTTCCAGCCTTGTGTCTCTAAGGACAAACCTGTTGAAGTTGACCTTTAAACAGCACCCTCTGATTTCCCAGCCAAACTGGCTTCTTCCCTCAGAACACTTGCCATGGACCGCAGCTGCATACCTCAAGGCTGTTGGAAAACGTCTTCTGTTCTTAAAAAATAATAATAAAAATTTAAAAATCCCTTTTTGAAGACTGCAGAGCCTCCCACCACCCAGAGCGAGTGTCATAGAACAAGCACAGGGTTTTGGGCTTGATTTCAAGCCATTAACTTAATGGCTCTGGTGCTTGGAAGCTCTGCGGAGGACAAGAGTTACCCTGTTACATAAACATATTCATCCGGCTGAAAACATGTTATTGTTTTCTGAGTAATGGTCGTTTGAAGTAGTGTGTGTGTGCGTGTGTGTGTGTGTGTGTGTTTCCCTTACGATCGTCATGAATATTATTCAGGCGCCTTTGGAAAAGTGGTAACAACAGCCCCATGAAGCTCAAAGGATGACAGCATTTCCTTCCCTCCCGATCAGATCGGGTATTAGAATCATTGTGCCCAAGTTGAGGGCTGGTACCCGGCCATCACTGCTGCGAAGATAATTAGGAGATAATGTCAGTGGCAGAGAAAGTTGTCAGAGCCGAGTGGTCTCCTGCCGCTCGCTGAGTGCTGAGTGTGGCTGTGGGGACAGCAGGGGGGGTGCAGAATCCTTAGTGCGAGTGAATGTGGAGGGAGAGCCCCGCAATCCCTTCGCTGCTAAGGAGATGATCGTCTGGCGGCAATATTCTGTGGATGACGTGTCCTACCAAACGCCCATCCCGTTCGCCCCGCTCCCCAAACTCCCGTGTGTCAGTATGGGCAGAGGCGGGCCTCACTGATATTACAACGCACAGCTGAGATAAGGAGGCAGCTAATTGAATTTAATTCACTGAGGAGGCAACCAATTTTGTGCCTAAGCTTAACTTCTGAATGGTAAATATTTTGCATTTGGTGCTCTTCTCCTATCGCTTCTCAGCCTTTTGGCTAAGATAAGTGTGGTGCTCTTCGCCTACAAACTGAGTGCCAACTGTTTTTACAAGACAAATGGTTCCGTGGAAGGGCGGAATGGTGGGCAGAAATAGGAACAGCCCTTAGGGGACCCCGGACCTGGCCTTTAGCCCCTTTTAGTGGGTTGACCTGCTGTCCCGGTTGCCAGGGCTTGGTGCCTGGGGTTGCACTTGTGACAGGGACCAGGGTCTTCAAGGCAGGCTCCGTGATGCAACTCTAGATCCAAATTTAGATTGACCAAAGTAAACAAAAACGCAACTCTCCCTCTCCACTGTGTGTGACAGCTAGTAGAACGTCTATAATATGAGCATGTGTGTGCACATGCCGTTCTTATTTATGGAAATCCTGTTCCTTGAGGCTTTGGATAGGATGTGATACCACATATTTCTAAACTTTGACACTGACGGTCAGTAGTTGGCTGTTTTGCTTGTGTTTCTCTTGGGTGTGGATTCTTCGTTCCCTCTTCCCTTTTGTCTCTCCTTCCTTCCCACCCTTATCTGTTCTATTTCAGAGCTGACCTGGGATGCTATTGCACATTTTCCTCCTGGGAAAAATAATTCACATTCATCTCTGACTGAGGACTTAGCACAGTACTTGGCCCATCCTAGATACTCAACAAGAATTTGTGGGATGAATAAGTGGAAAAACAAAAACAAAACAAAACACCTGTTATAGGTTTGTCTTTTTCTCAAGGAACTAGACCACAGGGGTGACTCCAGTGCCTTTGGGTTGTCATGGTGACGGTTTGATCCACAAAAACATTATTCACCCAAACGGGGGTGTCTCCAGGAAGGTTATCCTTCTTCACTTGCACCTGGGAGTGACTGTCTAAAGGTCGTGGACCAAGGAGTGACACCCACTGCCACAGGGCTTGGCAGTTCACTTGGCTTCTTCATACTCAGAAGGGTCCTGTTACTTATGATGATGAATTTGGTGGCATTTTTCTTTGTAGTTCACACTTGAGAACCAAGGAATGAATACAGATACTCTCACAGGCCAGCCCCAGTGTGGGGTAGCCCCTGTCTGAAAACAGTCAGATAAAACAAAATTAATTATAGCAAGAAAATTTTAAAAAAGGAGTTCATTCTGCCAGAATGAACTCGATGAATTTATCATTACTGAGATTTATTTTCCTTTGAGAAGAAACACTTATCAGAGATAGACCTTGATGAACCAGCGCTGGAAAGTGATAACCGCTTGGTGACTGTGGTGAAGCCAGGGCGTAGGAGAAAGAGGAGAATTGTTAACTAAAGACAGAAATGCTGGTGGGATGTTTCCTGTATATATATTAGCCTTGGACTGAAAACCAGTCATTCTCCAGGGGTCCAACGTGGACCTTGTGGGGAGGAGAATGTATATATATTTCCTACAATTATTTATACTTTTTTAAAAAGGGAAATATTCCTCTTTTTTCTATAAAACCTTATACAATTTTAAAATATTACAAAAGTAAATAAAATCCAAGGTGTATATCCATGTAATCTTATCTTGTAGTAGTGACCGCATTGAGAGGACACTGGTCCTGCCATATCCCTGGGGAGGGGCCCTCCAATCACCTGAAAACAGGTCTCATATGCACAGCCCACGCAAGGGGCAGTGAATGTCCCCATAGACCCATCTGTGTGGGGTGATTCTGAGGGCTCTCAGGATATGGAGTCCCAGGGGGGCCCATAGCCCCCCTAGACCCACCCTTGGTTGGCTCGGCCCTCCCAGTCTCATTACTCTTTCTGTGCTTCCCAAGGTCATCTCTCAGATAAAGTGCGTGCACCCAAATGCTTGCCTCATGGTGTGTTTGGGGAGCCCTACGGCTTTCTAACCATCTCCTCAATTTACACTGTCTGCACCCAGGATCAGGGAAGAGTCATGGCTGGGAGGTATCCCTGCCTTTTTACCTCATTCTTTTCTGTCCTACCCAAGCCTTTCTGGTCCTCATCTCTGTGTTCGTTTTGCTGCTCAGCTCTCTAGTCCAGAGTTCATCTCTCTTCTCACGGAATCACATTCCCACCCAACACACCTTTTCTTCCTTCCTTCCTTCTTTTTTGTAAAAAGGCTTTACTTACTTATTTGAGAGAGAGAGATAGCAACAGAGAAGAGCAGGGTGGAGAAGGAGAAGCAGATGTGCGGAGAGGAGAGGTTCCCAAACAGCAGATTCTGGACAGTCTTATCTCAGAAGCACACCGATCACATCCGCATGCACAGGTTTGCACTTTTGCGAAGCCCTCTGTGGTACCTTCACCATGTCTTGGGTAAGCATCAACAGACTGTAAATGTCTTGACAGCAGATGTAGATCTCACATTCCTGTGGTCTCCCCTTCTGCCTCCTAGCAAACCCCAGGGCAGGAGCTGGCTGCTGCCGAACAGAGAGGCAGAGCTATAGTCAAGAGTCACCTCTCCTGTGCCCTTACCAGACAGGATGCTACAGAGCACTAGAAAGGTTTCCCTGTGAACATTTGGTTTGCATCTCTTGGTCTGCATTCCTTGAATCTATTGACTTCTGAAGTTAAATGATAATTGCACATGTTACCAAGGGTGTTATTTATTTATTTATTTAATTTCACTTTTAAAATATTTTATTTATTTGAGAGAGAGAGAGAGCACGCACATGGGGGTGGGCAGAGGGAGAGGGAGAAGCAGACTTCCCTCACTGAGCAGGTCACCTGATGCAAGTCTCAATCCCAGAGCCCTGAAATCTGGACCTGAGCTGAAGGCAGATGCTTAACCGACAGAGTCATGAGTCACCCAGGTGCCCCTATTTATTTATTTTAAATATTTATTTATTTATGTTAGCGGGGGTTGGGAGGGGGATGGAGAGTCCCAAGCAGACTCCACACTGAGCACTGAGCCCGATACATGGCTGGAGCCCAGGACCTCCCCAGACCATAGCCCTGGCTGAAACCAAGAGTCAGATGCTCAACTAACAGTACCACCTAGGCACCCCTAGAACACCTATAATTCTACCCCCTTATTCCCCCTTTTCATAAAACACGTAAAGTAAAATAGGAATAGAAAAGATTCTCTCACTAACCCAGAGTTAAATTCTGTGAGTTAATAATTAGGCACAAACCAAGTTAGACTTTTGTTTCTATGTGTATTTTAAATGTAATATCCTTCCGTATTTTTCCGTATCTATTATTCATCTGTCTGTCTGTCTATCTATCACTGTTCACCATCTTGATAGAAACAGAAGCTTATATTCCTGTACTCTCAGCAGTTTTCGTGTCCAGAACCCCAGGAGTTCCTACCACGCTCTCCCTTTTGTATCTGCTCTCAAAAAACACTCCATGGAGAGATATTCAGCATCCCTGGTCATTAGGGGAATGCAAATGGCAGCCATGAGCTACCACTTCATTCTGATTAGGATGGCTGTTAAAAACCACGAGTGTTGCGTGGGGATGTGAAGAATGGAGTCCTTGTACACTGCTGGCGGGAATGTAGGACAGAGCAGTCCCTGTGGAAAGTGGTGCGATGGCTCTTCAGTTAATGAAACAGGGTGACATGTGATCCAGCAAGTCCACTTCTGGGTCAATACCCCAAAGAGGTGAAAACAGGAACTCGGACAGATATTCATCCCCTCCTGTTCACAGTGGTGTTATTCACAGTAGTCAAAAGACAGCAGCGACCTAAGGACCAGTAAATGGATAAACTAAGTATGGTATGTACATATGACAGAATATCCTTCAGCCTTTGAAAGAGAGGACCTTCGGACACATGTTACAACACGGATGAGCCTTGAAGAAAGTGCTGAGTGAAGGAAGCCAGTGGCAAAGGACAAATATCGCATGATCCTTCTTGGATGAGGTTCCTAGAGTAGTCAAGTTCAGCAACGAAAGTAGAATGGTGGTTGCCAAGGTCTGGGGGGGTGCAGAGGGGGGATGGGGAGTTAGTATTTAATGACTATAGAATTTCAGTGGGAAGATGAAAAGGTCCCAGTGATGGTTGGACAACGATGGAAGTCCTTAACACCAGAGCCCCCGTGCACTTAAAAAATGGTCAAAACAGTAGATTTCCTGTTATGTACATTCTACCACACACACACACACACACACACACACACACACACAAACTAGCTTTGTGAAGGAGTGCAGGGCGGCGTTCCATCCCAGGAGGAAGTATACTCTTCTAGTAATAAAGCCTACTGAATTTGAGTCTTCAGAAGGTTCCAGGCACCAAGTCAATGATTCTATTTTCTTCTCTCCGTCACCCTGAGGTCGGTACTACTTCTGTCTTCATAGTCCAGAGCAGAAAACAGGGGCGGGACGAGGTTCTGGTGACTTTCCCACATTCTCTGGCTGAGGAGGAGCCGTCAGGTAGTCGCAGTGGTTGGCTTCAGAGCCCAACAAACTTCAGCCCTCATGCTGTACCCTCTTTCTCAGAAAAGACAAATCCAGTGACCAGGCAGGCGGCCACTGCTGGGAAGGGGCTGAATGCAGGTTCTGCCCAAGCGAGCACCCGCAGAGCCTTGCATTCCCCGGATGTGGATCAGTGCCAGGCGTTCTGACCGATTCTGCATTCCCAGGCCCTTCGAAGGGAGGTTTTCGGCAGCGATGACAGAGGTTCCCTGTACTTTGCAGAGCACGCTACCCCGCTGCAGCTGCCGACCCTTCTCCCCGCCACGGCCCACACCCCTTTTCTCAGAATCCGCTGCCTTTTTGACATGAAAAATGTACTATAACGAGTCTACTGGCTAATTAATTAAAAGGGAAGAAAATCCCAATCTTCAAATATGAAATGATTAATTACATAAGCATTCACGCCGCTGCACACCCAGAACAGCACGTCTTTAATGTAAAACTTTTTCAGCACATTATTTCCTGCCAACGTGGATGTTTTCTGCCCCTGCGAGGCCGACTTCTCATATATGCTGGTCCATTTCACAGCCAATGGCCCCAAATGGTGTTTATCCTGCTCATTAGGAGCCTGTGTCAATTAAGCAGGCCTGGCTGAGCTGCCTGTCCTGGCCTGCCCCTTGTGGGCTGGCCTGTCTGTGTTCTCTGCAGCCCCAGCCTGCTGCAACACCCCCATGTCCTTCCCCACCACTTAGGGACCCCGGTGCTGTCCGCAAGACCAGGACAGAGCTCTGACATCAGAGAGCATCTCGTGGGTTGCTTGCCCTTCATGGCTTTTTAAAAGCGTGTTGTAGGGGCACTTGCGTGGCTCAGTTCGTTCAGCTCTTGCCTTGGCTCAGGTCCTGATCCCAGGGTTCTGGGATGGAGTCCCCACATGGGGTTCCCTGCTTCTTCCTCTCTCTCTGCCTCTCCCCCGCTTGTGCTCTGTTTCTCTCATGCTCTCAAATAAATAAAATCTTAAAAAAATAAAAAAAAAGCATGTTGTCTGGCACATGGACTCACAAATTCCAAGATGCTGTACCCTGCACTGTTTAGTTTTTTTAAAATAATATATAATGTATTTAATTGTTTCAGGGGTATAGGTCTGTGATTCATCAGTCTTACACAAGTCACAGCACTCACCATAGCACATGCCCTCCCTACTGTCCATCTCTCAGCCACCCCATCTCTCCCAAACCCCTCCACACCAGCAACCAACCCTCAGTATATTTCCTGAGATTAAGAGTCTCTTATAGTTTGTCTCCCTCTCTGGTTTCATCTTGTTTCATTTTTCCCTCCCTTCCCCTATGATCCTCTGGGTTTTTTTTTCTCAAATTCCTCATCAGTGAGATCATATGATACCTGTCTTTCTCTGATTGACTTATTTCTCTTAGCATAATACCCTCTAGTTCCATCACATCGTTGCAAATGGCAAGATTTCATTTTTGATGGCTGCATAATATGTGTGTGTGTGTGTGTGTGTGTGTGTGTGTACACATACCACATACCACATGTTTTTTAAAAAATGTTTCAAATTTTTTTCAGTGTTCCAGAATTCATTATTCATACACCACACCTAGTACTCCGTGCAATACGTGCTCTCCATAATACCCACCATCAGGCTCACCAAGCCCCCCACCCTCCTCCCCTCCAAAACCCTCAGTTTGTTTCTCAGAGTCCACAGTCTTTCATGGTTTGTCTCCCCCTCTAATTTCCCCCAACTCATTTCTCCTCTCCATCTCCCCATGTCCTCTGTGTTATTCCTTATGCTCCACAAGTAAGTGAAACCATATGATAATTGACTCCCGCTGCTTGACTTATTTCACTCAGCATAATCTCTTCCAGTCCCGTCCCTGTTGATATGAAAGTTGGGTATTCATCCTTTCTCCATTGTATATATGGACCATATCTTCTTTATCCGTTCGTCCGCTGAAGGACATCTTGGTTCTTTCCACAGTTTGGCGACTTTGGCCATTGCTGCTATGAACACTGGGGTACAGATGGCCCTGCTTTTCACTACATCTGTATCTTTGGGGTAAATACCCAGTAGTGTAATTGCAGGGTCATAGGGTAGCTCTATTTTTAATTTCTTAAGGAATCTCCACACTGTCTTCCAAAGTGGCTGCACCAATCTGCATTCCCACCAACAGTGGAAGAGGGTTCCCCTTTCTCCACATATCCTCCAACACTTATTTTTTACTGTCTTGTTGATTTTGGCCATTCTAACTGGTGTAAGGTGGTATCTCAATGTGGTTTTGATTTGAATCTCCCTGACGGCTGGTGATGATGAACTTTTTTTCATGTGTCTGTTAGCCATTTGTATGTCTGCTTTGGAGAAGTGTCTGCCCATTTTTAGACATGATTATTTCTTTTGTGTGTGTTGAGTTTGAGGAGTTCTTTATAGATCTTGGATATCAGCCCTTTGTCTATATTGTCATTTGCAAACATCTTCTCCCATTCTGTGGGTTGCCTCTTTGTTTTGTTGACTGTTTCCTTTCCTGTGCAGAAGAAGTCCCAAAAGTTCATTTTTGCTTTTGTTTCCTTTGCCTTTGGAGACATGTCTTGAAAGAAGTTGCTGTGGCTGATATCGAAGAGATTACTGCCTATGTTCTCCTCTAGGATTCTGATGGATTCTTGCCTCACATTAAAGTCTTTTACCCATTTCGAGTTTATCTTTGTGTATGGTGTAATGGACATCTAGGCTCCTTCCTTATTTGGCTATTGTGGACGTTGTTGTTAATTTTTCTGTTTTTCATCAGAAGAACCTCATCCCTCTCTTCCTTCCCTGTTTCCCAGCCTGGGCCCTGCTTAAGAAGCCTTTGTTCGCCTTCTTGTGCCCACTCTGCCTGACTTTCCCCCTTGCAGGAAGTGGCGTCAGGAGTTCCAGGCCTGCAGGGGTTGCTGGGGTCTTGTGTCTGGTTGGGCAGCAGGAAGGCCTTTGTACTGCCTCTTCCCTGATTCCTGTTGACCATGTGCAGAGGCCACTTGTCCTCAGGAGACTCATCGGGGCCCAAGGCCACCCAGATCCGCTGACGTGAGCTGGGTGCTGAACAATCAGTAGCACATGACACGTTTCTCAGAGGAATTAGCTGCCACTTCATAAGCAGGAATGTCACTGTGCATTGAATGATCGCATGGAGTGGTTGTCTCAATCGGGGTGGGAAACCTCACCTGTCATTAGCAAGAGAACTTGTTTATGCTTCTGGCTGTAAAAATCATAACCTGACAGGAGAAGCCTACAGAGGCAAAGCTCTAGGTGCCTCAGAGATGGAGAGATTAATGGAGGGCACATGCTGAGAATGACACTTCCATTTTCCAGAAGCATAAAATGGTATTTTTTCCCCATAGATATTGTGAAAAAGAGAAGCTATTATGGTTCAACATTTAGACAAGCATTAAAGGACTTTTGATACAAATTGAAATTATTATTATTATTTATTTTTACTCCAAGGGCCTGAATTCATTAGCAAATGAGTTGAATTTTCTACTTCCAGGATTTGGGCACACAGGAAGTTTGATCTTGTGTCTCCTTTCTCTTTCCCACTTTGATCCCCGAAATCTGTGCTGTCCAGTAACTTAGCCATCAGCTGGAGGGGGCTATCCAAGGAAAAATTAAAATACTGTAAAATTACTATTTAAATCCTTCAATTGTGCCAGCCACATTTCAAGTGCTCAACAGCCACGTGTGGTTGGCATAGACATAGAACATTATCACCCTGTTTTTTTTAAGTTTTTTTTTTTTAAGTTTAAAAATGTCTTATTATTTTTTTTAAGTTTATTTATTTCTTTAAGTAATTTCTAGACCCAGCATGGGGCTTGAACTCACAACCTTGAGATCAAGAGTCCTGTGCTTTACTGACTCAGACATCCAAGCACCCCCAGAATATTCTATGGTGTTGCTAGTCTATCTTTATTATCAAAGTTAACTGTGTTTTGAGGTAGTATTTGTTCATTTTTAAAGATTTTATTTCTTTATTTGAGAGTGAGAGTGCGGGGAGGGGTGGAGGGAGAGGGCGAAAGAATCTGAAGAAGACTCCCCGCTGAGCACAGAGCATGATGCGGGGCTCCATCTCCTGACTTTGACATCATGACCTGGGCCAAAACCAAGTTGGCCACTCAACTGGCTAAGCTACCGAGGCACCCCTGGGGTAGTATTTATTGAACAGCATTTTTGGATCCTATATGTAAATCAGATAACAAGTCACTGAAACACTTAATAGTTTCTCTCCCTAAATCTCTTCTCGCCTGGATCTCACCATGCACAAAGAACCCTCTGCCTCTATGCCTCAGCTACATGGCCACATAAAGTTGCTTCTTTTTTTTTTTTAAAGATTTTATTTATTTATTTGACAGACAGAGATCATAAGTAGGCAGAGAGGCAGGCAGACAGAGAGAGAGAAGGAAGCAGGCTCCCTGAGGAGCAGAGAGCCCGACTTGGGGCTTGATCCCGGGACCCAGGGATCATGACCTGAGCCGAAGGCAGAAGCCTTAACCCACTGAGCCACGCAGGCACCCCCATGAAGTTGCTTCTTATGTGGTTCTTAGAAATGAAAAATTCTCCAGGATTTTCTAAATCATAGGCCTGCAGGCCCAGGAGAGGGTAAAAATGTTTGATGAGCAGCAAACTCAGCCAATGACCTCACTGTGTCAGGCCCACCGCTGCTTCCCCCGCCTTCCACCTCAGATCCTAACTGGCCTAACTCCACCCATTTCCCCCAGAGAGCATCCTCTTATCAGAGGGACAGTGTTAGTGTGGCAAAAATGTCACCTGAAGTCATAAGGACAAAAGTCCCTTGTGCCCACAAGGTGCTGGTCAATGGCTGTGGGCATCCTGTGGCCGGCAGCTCAGGTTACACATGGCTTTCTCAAGGGAATCTAATGGAAGGTGATTTCTTCACTACAATATTTGCAATCAGTGTAAAAGTAGGTTTGGTCTTTTTTGCTTTGTTTTTAATTCTGAAGCACAAAATCCTTACCGAGAGCAGTTATTCTTGCTTCATTTAACTTAGAATCCTGCCGTGCTGCTCGCCCCGAAGCTTGCAGGATAAATGGCACTTTTACAACCCACCGGAAATTAAGTGCCATTTGACGGGCAGCATTACAGCTCTCTTGGAAAAGTCTGTGGTCACCGCTCTCTGTTCTTGAATTTGATCAGCCCCCAGCCCTCCCAGAATTTGCAGGAAGTCAAGCCTCTGGCTGGTTAGCATTCCTGTGGTTAAACCTCATTCTGGACATTGACTGTTGTTGGCTGGACAGGCGTTTTGATCCAAAGGCAGGGACCTCATGAGGCCGTGTCCGGGAGTGAATGATTCAGAGGCCCATGGCACCCAAGCGGCCTTGTAGACCTTCTCCAGGACTGGCCTTGGGTTTGCTGCTCCCCTTTAGCCATTTCTGGGCTGGGGAGTCTTCTCTGGACCTGTTCGTGTTGTGTGTAAAGCCTGAAAGGCCCTCCTGTGGTTGGAAGGCCCTCTGCAGATGCTCTCAGCAGCCTACTGAAAAGCAGTAATACTCCATTGTTGCTGAAAGAATCCTTGCAATTAGAAGAGGCAGAGGAGAAATTATTACATTATTACAGAGCTAAGTTATTAGATCTGTTCCGTGGAACGTTCTTTAAAAACCAAGCTCATTTTCCAAGAGAAAATTTAATGCAATCGCTCTCTCTTTTAAAGCACCTGACGCCACCAGGCTGCCTCTAGCAGCAAGCTGGCGACCGAAAACAAGGGGTTGTTGCTGTGATGAGAACATGGCTGGGGGTGGGTGCCAGGCAGGACAATGCCAAGAAGCCAAAAACAACGAGAGGGGGAAAAAAATGAAGTGAGATTCCCCCCAGATGGTAAACACAGCGTCAGGGTTCAACAAACACACACACAGGCCCCACCTGCAGTGGGGGTGGGGGGGTGGGGGGGTGTTGGGGTGGCAGCCACCAGGTCAGTCTAGAGATGAACAGAAATTGCTGGGTGTCTGAGAAGACTGGGCACTAACCGGGGTTGTTATCGCCATGGTACGTCTGGGAGCCCCCCGTTTGTTGGATGTCTGCTCTGGCCAAGGCTGGGGGATGAGTGGGTCAGAGCAAAGGGTTCATAGGGTTCATAGGATCTGGCAAAAGCCATCCTGTCTGCCCAGTTGTTGCAATTATTAGCAACAGTAACAGCAACTACAGTTTCCTGAGCGTGTATTATGTTCTAGGCACTTAGTCTGCACAAAGCAGATATTATGCCCATTTTATAGATAAAGAAACTGAGGGACAGTGACGTTAAGTGAAACATCCTGCGGCAGGTGCCTAAACCACTAACTAAAACCGCTGAGTTCACAAGGTCCTCATTGCACATGGTGGAACAAGGAAGGTGATTTTTATGATTTGGGAGCGGTGGTTTATGAGCTTTTTGAATGATGTACCATGTTCGACTGTTACCTGTGTTATTCGTATTACTAAATCATTTATTTTGACTGAGTAAAAGGAATTGGTTTAGAGAGACACTTAATGTAATCTATTCTTCAGATTCGTGGAGATTTTTGTAACGCTCTCAATGTTTCTTTTTAGTGGGTGTGGGAGAGCTGGGGACAGGAAGGAAGGTGGGGTGTTAAAAGGCAAACATAGAAAAGATTCTTCATAAAAAAAGAAAACACGTCTAGAAATGATTGCCCCATAAACAAACCATGAGTGCACACAGCAATTTCATGTTCTCGCTCCACCCACTCGGTTGTTCTTAATGATTCAAGAACAGAACTGCCTGGGCAGATTTACAGGCTCTGCGTTCCTGACATCTGTGCTGAAACAAGGCTGTGTGTGTGTGTGTGTGTGTGTGTGTGTGTGTGTGTGTTCACAGAGTGCATGCTTCTGTTGGGAGGGGGCAGAAAGTACAGATACCTTGATTTGAGTTTTACCTTTACCATGATTTAAATGAATATAGATGCAGTTATTTTCCCATAGGCAGCCATGGGCTGTTAGGGTAAGTGCCAGGGAAAAGGACAGGGTAGCCTTGGAGTCTGGGGGTTGAATGAGATGTGATCATCATGCAATCACGTGCTAAAAAAAAAAAAAAAAAAATGTCTCCTCCATCTCTCTTCACTGTTAGAAAGCCAGGCCTCAACAGAAGTCTCTTGCTAGAAATCTTTGGGTTGTTGGGATCCACGCTTTAGCAAAGTCTCCTCCTGGGTCTGAGTCAGTGGAGGGCAGGGTAGTGGCTAGGGTTTCAGGCCCAGGGCAAAGGGTGCTTGATTTGGGCTTCCCGAGTTCCTCAGTTATGGGTTTTGGGAATGTCATACTCTTGCCAGTCCCCTTTCTTTCAAGGGGGAGATTTGTCTTCCATTAGACACTTTTCCTAGATTTATAATTTCCTCCAACCCTTTTCTTCCATGGCCTAGCTTTCCATGGTGATCGTTGGAAGCATGACCATTTCTTAGAAGAAGACCTCCAGGCTGGCCTCCCTGTCTCTACACCCCACGTCGGCCATCTAGAACCACCAAGCAGGCTGTGCCCAGGTACTAGTGAACACAGACTGGTACCTTTGCTAACTGATCACACAGTCCTGTGGTTTAAACCCTTCATTTCACCTCTGAGACTCAAGAGTAGAGAAGTCACTTTCCCAAAGAAACTGCACTTGTCAGTAGGGAGGGCTGGGATCCACACCCAGGCTGGTCTGATGTTCTAGCCAAGTACCTGCCACTCCCTTCCAGAAGGTGATGTGAAGTTAGACCTATGATTTTGTGTTTCTGTGTAACAGAGATTCTAGAAATGCCAGATCTCTACTGTTTAAGAGTCTGATGTGGAAGGAGAAGCAGGTGACATTATGGATTTGTTATTTGAAAATGATGTGATTTTTTTTACTTTCATGCTGATGCTAAAAGATTGGTTATTGTTTTAATAGGATACTTGTCTCTTAGGCCTTCAAGCTTTGAAGATAGAGTCCACATCCTTGGGGGCTGTTTTCATACTGGGTTCTACCTGACAGCTCTGGTCTGTTGTCCCATGGTCTTAACTAATACTTACCAGTCTTGGGGAAAGGAGAAAGGAAGAGGGAAAAGCAAAAGGAAGACAAGTGTATGGTTTGAAGAAATGAAAAGATTTTTAGGTTACAAGTTTTATTGTACCTAGCTAACTTTATACAAACACAAAATCCAGTGGACTTAAAATTCTAATGCTTTATGTCATGCTAAATTAATTTTTGGTTCATGTCAGTGACTAGATCCAGTTTTATAGTTTTTGCTCAATATTATTTTCCATATAGATGTCCATATATTTACATGTTTTCTTCTAATTTTTTTCAGCACATATAATCTAATTTTATCAGTTCTTTTTTTCAATTTATTTATTTATTTGAGCACAAGAGAGAGCCAGGGGCAGGGGCAAAGGCAGAGGGAGAGAGAGAATCTTTTTTTTTTTTTTTAAACAAGAGGAAATCGAATTTAATAGCATACATACAGGGAATCCACACAGACATGGAAATTCCAAAGACAAGCAAAATGAGGTCTGTATTTCATTCTAAGCTAAGAAGGGGAAGGGCCTGGGACTTCAGAGGAAAAGAATGTGCTTCACAAGGTGATGATGAAGAGCAGATGATAGGTAATTAGATATTTGCCCTGCCATACAGATGGGTCAACCCAGATAAAATTGATCTCTGCTAATAACCCTTACTTATAAGGACCCCTAGTTTCAATTCTTCTATGGAGTTAAGGAAGGGACAGAGATTGGAGAGAGAGAATCTTAAGCAGGCTCCGTGCCCAGTGTGGAACCTAACGTGAGGCTTGATCTCACAACCCTAAGATCATAACCTGAGCCAAAATTAAGAGTCAGGGGCTTAACCAACTGAGCCAACCAGGTGTCTCTAATCTTATTTAATTCTTGCCATCACCCTGTTAAGTTGAAGTTTTTATTTTGTGGCCCAGAGAGGTCAAGGAACTAGCCTAAGGTCACAAGTCTCATGTAGAGCTGGGATCTGGACATATTAACTTTGAATGGCTATGGAGCACCCATGTTTTGATATTGGTTAGAGTCACAAAGATTTTTCTGAAGACAAAATGTTCTCCTACCT
Source organism: Mustela nivalis (assembly GCF_964662115.1). Taxonomy (NCBI): domain Eukaryota; kingdom Metazoa; phylum Chordata; class Mammalia; order Carnivora; family Mustelidae; genus Mustela; species Mustela nivalis. The sequence continues at coordinate 33,893,702 of NC_139027.1, read as the reverse complement.
GAAAAGGAAATGATCCATCAACATTAGCCTTCTTTTTTTTTTTTTTTTAAGATTTTATTTATTTATTTGACACAGAGAGAGAGAAAGAGAAATCACAAGTAGGCAGAGAGAGAGAGGGAAGCAGGCTCTCTGCTGAGCAAAGAACCCGATACAGGACTCGATCCCAGGTCTCTGAGACCACGACCTGAGCTGAAGGCAGAGGCTTAACCCACTGAGCCACCCAGGTGCCCAACATTAGCCTTCTCCCTGAGGGTTTTCGTCTTTTTTTTTTTTTTTTTAAATCTTGATTACCAGTTTCCATGGCCATCAGGGTGCTCTTGTAAATAACTACCCAGGATGGTCACTTGTTTCTCACAGCAATGTGTGGAGATGATGTTTGTCCTTTTGTTCATTCGTCCGTCATTCATTCTTTCAGTCATTCAATCATTTCTCCAATAGCCCTGTGAAGAATACCCACCACAGTGTTAACCCGAATGGGCAGAAAGGTCCTCAAGTGACCCCCTCCTGTGGCTTAATACTTGGAGAGCATCACTCACTAGCCTCCTCACACCTATGCAAGGACTGATTAAAGAATATTCTAAATTAATTGGAAGTTTGGGGTAAGAGTGCCCGGAAACATTTTAAAATTCTAATTTTGGAGGCACCTGGGTGGCTCAGTCAGTTAAGCATCTGCCTTCAGCGTAAGTCATGATCCCAGCATCCTAGAATCGAGTGCCACATTGGGTTCCCTGCTCATTGGGGGTTCTGCTTCTCCCTCTCCCTCTTGAGTGCTCCCTCCCTCCCTCCCTCTCTTTCTCTAATAAATCTTTAAAAAAAGTTAATATTTATGACTTTTGGGGGCTTCATATATTATTTGTCTGTGTCTATATGGACTTCAAAAGGTCATGCATGCTCCCTGTAAAATATTGCAACACTGCAGACATGCATGAGTCAGAAAGTGAGACTCTCCAGTAGTTAGGGACTGATGAAGTCCCAGAACCTAAGTCAGGTTCGGTGGGGTGAGGAGGTTCGGAGCCGACGACTAAAGAAAGAATTCTTAAGACGTCATTGGTGCAAAATGGTGGTTTATTAAAGCACGGGGACAGGGCCCGTGGGCAGGCAGAGATGCGGCTGCCGCCCCGGGTTGTTAGGAGTGGTTGGTTATATACACAGGAGTTGGGTAGGTGAGGACAAAGGGGTATTCAGAAGGGCTATTGGGGCAAAGAATACTATCAGGATATTGAAGGCTTAGTTGTTATCAAGTAAAGACAATTGGGAGTCTCCTGGTGGAATGTTACATTCCTGCTATCAAGCATCCTTGTTAATGAGATTTAGGTTTAGAAGAAATTTAACTTTATTTACTTTTCCTTCCACCCCCGCCTCCTTAGGTTTTATGGAGGGGAGGGTGACATTTGGCTTGAGAAACTGAGTTCTGTGTCCTTGGAAATTGGGCTATTGATAAGGTAACTTCTTTGTTGTAATTTCAAGGAAATTTGCAAACCAAGGGAGACTCCTGTTTTGAAGGTTTGTGATTTCAGCAAGTTAACTATTTAACATTTTATGGCAGTCAGGGGTGCCTGAGGAATGCTACACCTATGGAGGGGAGCGGATGAAGGGGGGGTGCAAGGCGCCAGCTCTTGCTTTGTCCTCAGCCAGCCACCTGCTCCCTCATCAGGACGACCCTCCAACCCACGCTGGAGAAGACGAATCCTCCCATTGCATGGACAGGAACAACATCACGTTCATCCACGCTAAATGTGTATAGATGATGTGAATGGAAAGTTGCAGGAATCTTGTTTTGGATTTCAACTTTTTTCCTATGAATAATTAAGTGTATTTAAAATGCATTAAAATAAATTATGAGTCACGCCTCAGCCTTTCTTCACCAGTGAGATGAAACGGGATGTGTCAAAATTGAGTTAAATCCATAATCTCTGTGGATGTGCTTTTGACTTGCACATAAGGAAAAGCAGGCGGGCAGAAGTGAGGTGGCTTCAGGCGCCATATTGACATTCACCACCGAGAAAAGGTCAGAGCAGGGAGTTGATGTCAGTATGGTCAGCCTGTCCTGCAATAAAGCTGTCCCAGCACCTGCAAACCTCAGCGGCCATTTCCCTTGCTTCGGGTGAGGAATGTGCCATCCTGACCCTGGACTCCTTCTGTGAAAAAACCCCACGCCTTAACAAAGCTTTAATTGTTTTTCAATAATATCGATACAAGCTAGATTTCAGGTTTCAAAGACAAAATTGCACACCAGATAGGGCTTTATTGGACACAAAGCCTAAGAGATGACAGCTGAGATTTCTAGTCTGCTCCACGAAAATTACCAAATAATTGCACGACAGGTGTCATCATTCTGAAAAATCATAACATGTGTGTAGCTCTCCATTTTATTTTCCAATATTTTACCGGGGGTGGGGGCGGGGTGCTTGTCTTCGGGGCTATCACTAGCAGTTTTAAATGCTGGGAAAATGTTTCTCCTCTGCCTTCCTTTTTGCCAAAGAGAGGATAGAGAAAAGCCACAATAAAAAACACATGACACTATTATAGTCCATTTTCCACCCGGCAAACTACCTTAGAATGGGCAAAATCCACAAGCACAAACATGTTTCCCCAGGGGAGAAACGTTCTCTAGTTTGCAGATTTGGCAGTAAAGGAAGAAACAGTAAAGTCGGGGAAAGCAGGGCTTCCTGGAGGCCTGTATTGTGGAGACACCCTCCCGATGGTAAAGCAGCCCAGAACGAATGCTCATTACTTGTATTTCTGCTTCCTACCGGCAACACCAAAGCCAGGTGACTTACGAGCCCTTCTGAACACAGGGAAGGTTGGAAGAAATCAGGGAGAGGAGCCCACAATGAACTCAACGACTGCAATGTCTACATGCTTTAACTCGGCCAGACCCACCGCATGTCAATTTTTAAAAAGCCAATTCTCGGAAAATTGGAGAACTAAAAAAAATTAAGAACTATTTCACATAGAGGCAGTTCCTATTTATATTCAGTACAAAGCAATTTAAAATTTATATTGGTCTTCCATCCACTCCGGAGTGCTCTCAGATTGCCGCCTGCCAGACCCCATTAGCACACGGTCCTCCTAAATGGAGACATGGCCCTGCAGCCTCATCCACCCAGAGCCAGACCAGCGTTTGCGCTCATTCACAATCACTTGGCAATTGACAAGCTTCTCTGCCCCGGGAACTGTGGTCAGTTCCCTTCCGAAGAGGACAGGGAACAACCCGAAGGGATCATGATATAAAGAAAGATCATGCTTTGATGTTGGGTGGGATATGCAAATAAGAATGAGAATAGCTGGTTCAGGGCTGTCAGAGCGCTGGGTTTTATTTGAGAAATGAGACAAAATCTTCCTATGATCAGCCACTCCATGTGACATCCCAACCCACACTCTGCTACTGACATTTTACCTCCCACTGAACAGCCCGGCTGTTGTAACATTTTCAGGATTCTTAATTTATGTCTTGCAGGATCTAAAATCAGATGGCAGGAACTTTAGGAAAATAACCAATGTTGACAGGCACCTTTATACTTCAAGAAGCTGGTACACCTTAGTACTGCTAAAAGTTGGGGAATGTTCTCTGCTTTCGTTTTCCAATATATGTCCAGAAGACAGTAGAATGGAAGTGAAGAACTGTCCTAAATCATTTAATTCCTCTTTTCAATCTAAACTCTATGAAAACCCTTTCCTTTCACCTAGTATCTGTTAGCATGCTTATATCCCTTTCTCGGTATGAGTGATTTCAGCATTTTAAAGTTAATTAATTAAACTTAATTGATTGATTGATGAACTTAAATTAATCAAGAAAAGACTTCTACATATCATTAAGAGCTACGGAAAAGTGAAATGACAGGGCACCTCAGTGGCTCAGTGGGTTAAGCCTCTGCCTTCGGCTCAGGTCATGATCCTGGGGTCCTGGGACCGACCCCCACATTGGGCTCTCTGCTCGGCAGGGAGCCTGCTTCCCCCCTTCCCCCGCCTGCCTCTGCCTACTTGTGATCGCTGTCAAATAAATAAATAAATTTAAAAAAGAAAAAAAAGGTAAAATGACTAAAAGGTAAGATCAGCAAGTTAACATTTGTGTAAGCTTTATAAATTGCTGAACTGTTGATTCTCAGGACACTAGGGAGGGAAAGATGATGATGATGATTCCTACTTTACAGAAGAGGCAAATGAAGCTCCGAAAATGGAAATGACAAGTTGCAGATCACTCAGCCTTGAAGAAACTGCAACTCAAATCCATATTGTATCTTTTTTTCTATTATAGGGCAATGTTGCTTTGAAAAAGCAGCGACTTTGGCTGGGCTGATCATATGAATATGCCTGAACCCTTTGCTCCTCCGAGTAGTGGCAATGCTGAACACTTGGGGCTCTTGGGCTTACACCTGGCAAAGTCAGGATGCTGGTGTGGACCCTAGATCTGGAACACTCAGCCTTCAGCCTCTTCAGAATGAGTTTATGTCTATTTCTCTATAATGTAGTGCTTAAGAGTACAGATTTTGAGCCAAATGACTAGCTCTGCTGCTAGGAGCTGACCTGGGCAAGGGACTTTTCTGGGCCTTTGATGAAGGTAATGAAGATAAAGATAATAAAGATGAAGATAGTAATAGCACTTGCCCCATAGACTTGTTGTAAAGATTAAATGAGTTTATTTGTGGGAAATACTATGTAAAAGTTAGTATCATCTATTGGTTTTCCACCTGCTTTCATAAATTCATCATAATATGCTTGTGAAAACCTCTAGTTTGATGATAAAACTAAGAAAAGCTGTGCTTCATCCCTGGAGGTAGGAAACTGGTTGACTTCTTTCATACAGTACCTTGCACATAATAGAGGTACTGTACTAAAAAAAAAAGGTACTTAAAAAATACCTTCATTATTATTATTTTTGAGTATAGTTGACACACAATATTATATTTGTTTCAGGTGCACAACATCACAATTGAAGAAGTTAGTGTATTATGCTATGTTTACTGCAAGTGTAGCTACTGTCTGTTCCAAAAGATCACTATTGTAATATCATTGCTATATTCCTTATGCTGTGCCTTTTATTCCTGTGACTTATGCATTCTGTAACTGGAATGCATTACTGTAACTGCAACTTTCACTCCTCTTTACCTATTTAGCCCACCCCCACCCCCACCCCCCACCTCTTCTCTCTGGCAACCACCAGTTTGTTCTCTGTCTTTATAGGTCTGGTTCTGCTTTGTATTTGCTTATTCAATTTTTAAGATTTTATTTATTTAATTTTTAAAAAGATTTTACTCATTTGTTTGAGAGAGAAAAAAAAGAGAGATAGAGAGAAAGGCATGAGCAGGGGGAGCAGGCAGGCAGAGGGAGAAGCAGACTCCCTGCTGAGAAGGGAGCCAGATGTGGGGCTTGATCCCAGGACCCTGAGATCATGACCTGAGCTGAAGGCAGATGCTTAACCAACTGAGCCACACAGGAACCCTCAATTTTTTTTAGATACCACTTATGAATGAAATCATGTGGTATTTGTCTCTCTGAGTCTGATTTATTTCACTTAGCATAATACCTTCTGGGTCCGTACATGAGGTCACAAATACAAGATCTCATTCTTTTTTTATGGTCCTATAATATTCCATTATATCTGTTTATCTACACACACACATACACACCACCATCTTCCTTATTTGTCTATTGATGGACACTTAGGTTGCTTCCATATCTTGCATATTGTAAATAAGTCTGCAATAAACAGAGGTGCACACATATCTTTATGAAATAGTATTTTTGTTTTCTTTGGGTGATACTAATGGAATTATTCGTTCATGTGATATTTATAATTTTTAAAAGATTTTATTTATTTGCGAGAGAGAGAGAGCACGAGAGCGAGCGAGCACAAAACCCAAGAAGTTATCTTTATATTCCTGGGGTGAAACCGCTAACAACCCTCTGTACTAAAAAGCTCTCAGCAGAAGATTCCACATCTTATTTGCTCCCCCACTCCCAGGTTGATGGAGAAGCCTGGCCAATGGGTCCATACTCCGACTGAGTGAGAGCGAGGCGCTTCACCAGGCGACCTACGGAGGGGAGGAAAGAAACCAGACTCTGCGCAAGTTTGCTCAATGAAGAGAAGCCTTCCACCCAAGGCCCAACTGCGTGACCCCTTAACTCTAGCTCTCCACGCCCCTCCTCAGACCTCCGCCTCAGGCCCCGCCCCAGGCTCCGCCCCAGGAGCGCCCCACCAGGTCCTGACAAGTCCTTTCGCCTCTGGCCGGATTCGCAGGGAGCTTGCGCATTTCTTGCGGCGTCTCGGCATTGCCCGAATCAAAAAATGTACGCGAGGCGGGGGCGGGAACTTCGTGCTTTCTACAGACCCCGCTACAGTGGCTTTCTGAGCTCTCCTAGAGCTGTTTTTTTGCTTTCTTGGTCCTGCCACTCCGGCTTCTTGCTCCCTGATATGGCTGAAGAGGGCATGTTATAAATTAGGCGCTCTCTGGGCAGCCCGTCTCCTGGCGCAGGGTCCTTGGGCTGAGACTTCAGGCGACGGCAGGGAAGACAGGGTCCTTCTCTGGGGCAGTCGCGCAGGCAGCGGCTGCGGGAAGCCGGACACCGGGCGTCATGTATTACAAGTTTAGTGGCTTCACGCAGAAGTTGACCGGAACATGGGCTTCCGACGCCTATAGCCCGCAGGTACCGGTAGCGCCGGGCCATCTCGGACAGAAGCGACCGCCCGAGCCTCTGCGCTAGGAAGTCGTGAGGCCAGAGGCGGCTGGGGTTTTTGCCTGCGGTTCGGTTTGGCTCGCCCCGCACGTCGCGGCCCCTCTCCATGTCTGCTTGCAGCGGCCGTAGAGCCGCTCATTCTGTAGCTGCTTCCCCAGCCGGGCTGGTTCGGCGCGGAAGTTGGGCCTGGCACTTAGCTGGGGTCAAGGTGACCTCCGAGGTCGTTGCTTCTGGGTCGTGGGGTGACTTGTGGGGTCGGCGTGGCCCAGAGTGTGACCTGGCAAGAGTCTGAAGTTCGGCTTTGTCCTATTGAAGGAGGTGCCGCTTTTGGTCTCCGCAGTGCTCTACTGTTATCCCCACTTCTTAGCCCAAAAAGCCGCATCAAAGCACGAGGTTGGAGAGCTGGGATGACAGCACCGAGAGAAGTCGTAGAGGCCGGAGAGGCTATATGATCAGAATTGGGGGACTTAATGGGATCTTTCAAATGTTCATTTGAATCTGGGCAATTACGTGCAACGACCTTAAACGCTTCTCAGCTATAAGTCGTTGACTGCAGCTATTTGAGTCTAAAAAGTAATCTGATTTCACTCATGTTGTTGGTTGGGAATTTCGGACTCAGTTGTAGACTCTTAGTAAGAGCTAACATCCTGGCTTTACCATTTTATTTTTATGACCTTTATCAGGTTACTAAATTTTTTGTGAGCTTAGTTTCATCTAGGGCAGCTTTAGTACAGGTTAAATGAAGTGTCTTGTCACGTCATTAGTAGTCTTTGGCAGGTGTTTGGTACTGGCAGGTGATAGGTAGCTAATTCTTCAGAAGTTGAGTGCGAGATACCATCGTGTTCGTTCCTGTCCTCAGAAGTGTGGGGACGGTTGGTGAAATACGCAGTTGGTGAAATATTCAAGCTGGAATCGAATAGTAAGGATCCCAGGTGGGATGCTCTGTTGTTACCTCCTCCCTTCCGGGGGACAGAGTAACTTGCCCAAGCGGGGATGATGTTTAAAGAGATTTCAGGGTTGCCTTGGTGGCTCAGTTGGTTAAGTGTCTGACTTCAGCTCAGGTTGTGATCTCGGGGTCCTGGGATCGAGTCCGGAATCGGGTTCCCTGCTCAGTGAGGAGTCTTCTCCCTCTCTCCACCCCACCCTTTCCGCTCATGCTCTTGCTCTCTGTCTTCCTCAAATAAAATCTTTTTAAAAAGCGATTTTAGTCTAAGATTAGATGTGCTGTTAATATTAACTAAAATAAGCGTGTCTGGGTGACCCAGTCATTTGAATGTCTGGCTTCAGCTCAGGTCAAGATCTCAGGACCCGGGGATCCAGTCATCCAGCCCTGCTCTCTGCTCAGTAGGGTGAAGGCTTCTCCTTTCCCCTCTGCCTGCTGCTCCCCCTGCTTGTGCTCTTTCTCTCTGTGTGTCAAATAAATAAATCTCTAAAAAGAATTAAGATAGGGCAGGTTTTGGGGATTCGGGAGGCAGGGTCCAGGTTTATGAATGTTGAACTTGTGATGATGTCATGTCAGGTAGTAGTTTGATTTAGGAGTATGGAATTTAATAGGTTTGGGTGTCTTCAGGCTATAGTTGATAGTAGAAGCTGTGGTGGGGAGATCATCCAGGAAGCATATAGGGAAGAAAGGTGGGAATGTGATTAGACTACAGAAACATGAAGGGGAGGGTAGAGGAGGAACATTTATCAAAAGAACAAACCAGGGGGCGCCTGGGTGGCTCAGTGGGTTAAAGCCTCTGCCTTCAGCTCAGGTCATGATCCCAGGGTCCTGGGATCGAGCCCCACATTGGGTCTCTGCTCTGCAGGGAGCCTGCTTCCTCCTCTCTCTCTCTCTCTCTGCCTGCCTCTCTGCCTACTTGTGATCTCTGTCGAATAAATAAATAAAATCTTAAAAAAAAAAAAAAAAAAAGAACAAACCAGGATTAGAAGGGAAACCAGTGTGGTGTCACTGAAGCCAAGTTGGTAATGAGCTTAAAGAAGAAGTTGTCAACAGTGATTTATTTCTTTTGCAGATTACAGGGGAATAGCTATTTCTGTCATATTTATTTCTGGAGAAGAAGCATATTTTTCAGTGCACTGATCATAAATGTTTCAGTTTAATGAGTTTTGACCAATGCATACACAGTAGCCCATACCCCTCTTAACATATAGGACATTCCATCATCCCTAGGAAGTTCCCTTCTCTATCCCTGTCCACCTTCCTCTTGTGACTCTTATAAATAAACTGTTTTTGAATTTCACATAAATGGAACCACACAGTATTCTTTTGTGTAGGGCCTTTTAACCCCCATCAGTATTTTTGAGGTTCATTCATGTATTGCTGTGTAGAATTTCATTGTGTGACTATATCACAACTGATTTGTTTGTGGTTGTAGATGTTCTTTTATTTTTTACATATTTGTCAGAGAGCACAAGCAGGAGGAGAGGCAAGCAAACTTGATCCCCTACCTGAGCCGAAGGCAGACACTTAACTGACTAAGCCACCCAGGCGGCCTGTAGATGTTTTTTGAATAGAATTTTAGCAAACTCTAGGTTTTGCGATTAGCAAGGAAGTAAAATTTTTGACTGAAACTAACATATACTGAAATTAAATTGGCTCCCAGAGCAGAGATTATCCTGGTACAGGTAGGGCATTCAGATTTCTTGTGCCTCTTAAATGGTATTTCTCTTGAGAATCTTCTTAGTTACTTAAGATTTCTAATTCTGCGTTGAAAGAAGTGATGTGTAGGTTTTATATGTAGATTTCGGAGTGCTTGTGTCAGGCATCCCCCAAACCAGGTGTTCTGGCTTTGGCAGTTAGGAGTACTTCAGTTTTTCCTTTCTTGGAAATATTAGCACCCTGTAAAATGTAGATGTTTACAACTTCCAGTGTTATATAAAGTAAATAACCTAATATGCATTAAATAACCTGATATGGAAAAACTAGTTTCCGAACAATGATACAGGTAGGTATTTATAAATCAACTTGATGGCAAGTAATTGTATTTTCCAGTGGTTGATTGAAAAGCATTTTCCTTATCTTTTTGTGTCCTATGTCAAAGTAAATTGAGGCTAATAAACACATGAAAAGAGGCTCAACATCCCTTGTTAGGGAAATGCAAATCAAAACAACAGTGAGATATCACTTCACACCAGCTAAAATCAAAAGATAGACAACAGGTGTTAGTGAGAATGTGGAGACACTGGAACCCTACTATATTGCTGGTAGGAATGTAAAATGGTGCAGCCACTTTAGAAATAGTCTGGCAGTTTCTTAAAAAGGGAAACATTTCTACCTTATGACTCAACAATTCTAGTTAAGAGGGCAAGATGACCTTCTAGGTAAAGGAAACTGAGAATGAAGGAGGGGAGGGGGCTGCAGGGGAATCATTGAGTAGTAAGTTTAGCTGTGGTAGGTGGAGATAGATCACGAAGGGTCTAGGATGATAGGGCTTACTTTAGTCAGAAACGAATTTACAAAGCATCTTGATGGAGAAAGTTGTGGTAGAGTCTTGTCCAGAGGTTGAAACAAGAGCATACTTCTCACCTTCAGTTTCGTGGAAGGTGTATGATGGAGGAGCAAGTATCATGACAGAGCTATGCTTGGAAAGATAATATGACTGGGAGAAACCGCTACCAGGGATGTCTGTTAAACCCATACAGTAGTTAAATCCATACAGTAGGGTCTTCCAAGTGGGAAAGGAGTCCGGGGAATAAGGATTTAGTGACCAGTGAGGGAGATTGTGGGGGATGAGAAAGGAGGACTCCAGGATGACTGGGTAATGAGAGGATGGTGGTGCTTTCCTTATGATAAACAGGGAACTCCTGGATAGGTTTGTGAGAAACTGGGTGAATTTTGGACCTGCGGAGTGTGATGTGTCCTGGAAACATGGAGGTGGTGATACCTTGCTGGCAGGTAGAAAGAATGAACTTGAGTTGCTGCAGACTGAAACTTGTTTCTAGTCCTAAATCAGAGTGAATTCAGATCAGTGCACTGAAAAATTCTATCATTTAAAAATTTTTTTTAAATTGTGTTTCTCTTATTTCTCCACTCTCCTCCTTCTCAAATCTAAAAGGTAGAAGAAGAGGGAAACTTGGGCCAGTCAACTTTGAAGGGAAAGAAATCAAGTTGACTTTTGTCTCTAAAAAATTTGGAGCAACTAGGGGCACCTGGCTGGCTCATTTGGTGAAGCATGCGACTCTTTGGTCTTAGGGTTCTGAATTTGAGCCCTGCATTGGGTGTAGAGGTTACTTAAAAATAAAATCTTTTCTTTTTTTTAATTTTATTTATTTCAGAGAGAACACAAGTGGGGGGAAAGGGACAGAAGGAGAAGCAGACTCCCCACTGAGTGGTGAGCGGAATTTGGGTTTGATCCCAGGACCCCAGAATCATGACCAGAGCCGAAGGCAGACACTTTACCTGAGCCCTCCAGGTGCCCCTTAAAAATAAAATCTTAAAAAAATTTTTTTGGAGCAACTAAATTATACTGGGAAGAACTCAACTGCTAAATGTTGTTGCTGTTGAATGGCTCTTAATTGTAGAGGTAGGGATTGTGTAAATAGCTCGGAGATTTGATATTAAAAAGCAAAACCTGTGATTTCCACTCGGTCTCCAGTCCACTATTTTAAGAGCAGCATTCACTGGTTTTCTCATTTGTGGGAGGTGTGGGAGGCTCTGCCATCAACTGCTGATTTGATTTACATGACTTTAGTTCTGAAATATTTAAGTCTACGTTGTGGTGAAGCTATAGTTTATTTATACGTTCAACAGATATTTAAATGTGCTCTTCGCTTTTTTAAGTCTTGGGAAGTAAGAGCAGTGAACAAAACATGCCAAAATCCTGCCTTCGTGAGGCTTCCATTGCAGTAGAGGGAGACACAGTAAACAGCATAAAATTCAGTATGTTAGGTGCTTATTAAGTGCTGTGGAGGAAAAAAAAAAAAAAGACCAGGAATGGGTGATAGGTTGTTAGGAGGTTAAGGGGGAGGACATGCAGTTTGAAAGGATGTCTCTGGAATGTCTTGCTGAGAAGGTGACACAGGGGCAAAGACCTGAAGGAGGTGAGGGTGCAGCCACGTGGATACCCATTCTGGGTAGAGGGAACAGTGCCTGGTGCCTGGGAGGTTTAAGGGACTCCTCTAGGGGACTGGGGTAGAGAAAGGGGATGATGTAAGTGGTAGGGTGGGGGGGGGGGGTTGAGGGGTGTATCTCATGGTCCTGGAAGTCCCTGTAAGAACTTTGTGTTTTGCTCAGTGAGATAGGAGGCTTTTGGAGAGGTTTGCGCTCAGTAGTGACATCTGTAGTCACCGGTTGCTGCATGATAGTAGGTGTGGAAATGGAGGGTGAGCAGTTGGGAGGCTCTTGTAAAAATCCAGGGGTTTGGACCAGAGTGTGGATTCGTGGAGATGGGTGAGAAATGGTCAGATGCTGAGTGTGCTTTGAAGGTAGAGCCAAAAGGATTTGCGGTGTGTAAGCTGTATTAAAAATGATTCTAGGGGCGCCTGGGTGGCTCCGTGGGTTAAGCCGCTGCCTTTGGCTCAGGTCATGATTCCAGGGTCCTGGGATCGAGCCCCACATAGGGCTCTCTGCTCAGCCGGGAGCCTGCTTCCTTCTCTCTCTCTCTACCTGCTTGTGATCTCTCTCTCTCAAATAAATAAATAAATCTTTAAAAAAAAAAATGATTCTGGGCACATGGGTGGCTCAGTCTTTAAGCATCTGACTCTTGATTTCGGCTTAGGTCATAATCTCAGAGTTGTGAGATTGAGCCGTATAGGGCTTCCCATACAGTGAATGAGATTTTCTTCCTGTCTCTCCCCATTCATGTGCACATGCACGTGCGCTCTCTCTCTCTCTCTCAAATAAATAAAATCTTAAAAAAAAAAAAAAGATTCCAAGGATTTGGGCCTGAGAACCTGGAAGGATGCTACTGTCAGTTATTGAGATGGGGGAGGCCCGTAATTCTATATTGGGACATCTGCAACCCTGGAAGGGGCATGGGGAAGGGATTTGCTCTAGATACCTTCCTGTAAATACAGCTTCCTGGTCAAGCCCACTCTTGGGAGCCCCAGTGTCAGTCCTGTCTAGCTGCCTTGAAATATTGGAAGCACTGACTGCTCTAAAATTCTTAGGAAATTGGGGTTCCTGTGGGGGGCACTCAGTCATTAACCATCTGACTTTGGCTCAGGTCATGATGCTAGGATCCTGGGGTCGAGCCCCGCATCTGTCTCCCTGTTCGGCGGGAAGCCTGCTTCTCCCTATTCCACTTTCCCTGCTTGTATTTGTGCGCATGCGCACTCTCTCTCTGCCAAAGAAATCTTTAAAAAAAAAAATTCTCAAGAAATTTAATGACAGATTGGTGAATATCCATTCCTTTTACTTGTGGGGCCAGGACAGCTGAGTTATTGATTGTATGGTATAATAAAAGTGGGTGGGTTTGAATCCATCTTTTGTATGGAATCTCAGCTTTTTTTTTTTTTTTTTTTTTTAAGATTTTATTTATTTATTTGACAGGCAGAGATTACAAGTAGGCAGAGAGGCAGGCAGAGAGAGAGAGAGAGTGGAGGAAGCAGGCTCCCTGCCAACCAGAGAGCCCGATGCGGGGCTGGATCCCAGGACCCTGGGATCATGACCTGAGCTGAAGGCAGAGGTTTTAACCCACTGAGCCACCCAGGCGTCTGTAATTGAGTGGGGGGCACCTGGGTGGCCCAGTTGGTTAAGTGTCTGACTTTGCCCTGGGCCATGATCCCAAAGTCCCAGGATTGAGACCCTGCATCAGTCTCCCCCCTCAGCGAGGAGTCTGCTTCTCCCACTGACTGTCCCCCCTCATGCTTTCTCTCTCTCTCTCTGTCTCTCAAATAGTCTTTAAAAAAAAAAATCATCTGTAATATGGGATGATAATACCTCATTTACAGGGTTAATGAGAAGAGTAAGTTTATTTATGAAGATTATGGAGGGTCCTGAAAAGAAATGCTTATTATAAATGAAAGCAGAATGTAGACTTTTTTTTTTTTTTTTTTAAGATTTTATCCATTTATTTGACAGCATAAGCAAGGGGAGTGACGGGCATAGGGAGAAGCAGCCTCCCCACTGAGCAGGGAGCCTGATGCTTAACTGACTGAGCCACGCAGGTGACCCTAGAATGTAGAATTTTATACCTGACTGTAAAGATGTTAAAATATGAAAAAAAGATTAGAGGAGAATATACAATTTATAATAGTTAATGGGATAAGATACTTAGATTATTGGTAACTTTACAATTCCATATTCTAAACTTTTACAGTATTATAAATGGAAATGTGGAGTTATTTCAAACCATGAGGATGGTTGATACTCCTTTCTTCGTATGATACTGTTCAAAAACTGCTGTAGTTTTCAGTTACTTGATAGGTGAACAAACACTGAACGATTAGGTATAATCCTTTCTAAAAATGCTCTCACATTAGTTCTGTCAAAACAAGAATTTGACTTCAAACCATTTTCAGAGCTGCTTAGTAGAAAAAGTTTTAAAATTTTTGCATTCAAAGGGAAATGATCCTTATAGGAGAAAATACAAAGCTCACAGAATAAAGGAGTGTTTTAAATTCTTCAGTTCAAAGAGCAATACTTTCTGATGTTCTTATCTTGGTAGTTAGGGCCTCCCGGTCCCATCTCTAACTCCTTCTGAATCTGAGTGTATTATATACTAAATTTAGACTAGCAGCTTACTCACGAAGCTTTCTTTTTAAATCACTTGTTGTCTTTTTTTTTTTTTTTTAAAGATTATTTATTTATTTATTTGACAGACAGAGATCACAAGTAGGCAGAGAGGCAGGCAGAGAGGAGGCAGCAGGCTCCCCGCAGAGCAGAGAGCCTGACGCGGGCCTCCATCCCAGGACCTGAGATCATGACCCGAGCCAAAGGCAGCGGCTCAACCCACTGAGCCACCCAGGCGCCCCTCACTTGTTGTCTTTAAGCAACAGTTGACAAAGGGTAGTAGGGGCAGGTTAGTAGAATACTTAAAAACCCAAGGCTCTCGACTTTAGAGGGCCCTGACTGTCGACACTAGACACCATTCTTTTTGCAATGCGATCTTAGGCAAGTTGCCCTCTCTGATCTAGTTTTCTCCTCTGTAAAATGGGTATAGTAACATCTTGGTAGGGTTGCTGGCAGGATTAAATGAGATGATGTTTGTCCAAAACTTGACAGGATGTCAGGCATATAACAAAGTCTGAGTACATAATTAGTGGCTTTTATTTCAGAACATTAATATCCATAATGGCAGGGATTGTGTCTGTCCTAGTCATCGTGCATTTTCAGTATAGAGTAAGTGCTCAGTCATATATGCTGAGTGAGGGGATGCAGTGCAGAAAAGTCCACGGTTCATGCCCATTCATGGGACTGTGTCAAAGAAATAGAAATGATGTTTATTTTGTGGGGGGAGGT
The DNA here is from genome assembly GCF_964662115.1 of Mustela nivalis. Classification (NCBI taxonomy): domain Eukaryota; kingdom Metazoa; phylum Chordata; class Mammalia; order Carnivora; family Mustelidae; genus Mustela; species Mustela nivalis. The sequence continues at coordinate 33,878,620 of NC_139027.1, read as the reverse complement.
TAATTGAAATATAGTTGACTTACAGTATTTTATTATATTTCAGGTGTATAACATAGTGATTCTATAATTATATACATTACAAAATGCTCACCACTGTAAGTATACTTAATCATCTGTCACCTTACAGCATTATTGCTATATTCTGTATGGTGTACTTTTTATCCTCCCGACTTACTTATTTTACAACTGGAAGTTGTATATTTTAATTTCCTTCACCTCCTTCCCTTATCCTCTCACCCTCTCCCCTCTGGTCCACTAGTTCTCTGTATTTATGGGTCTATTTTTTTTTTTCTTTCTTTTAGGTTTTTTTTTTTTAAAGATTTTATTTATTTGACAGACAGAGATCATAAGCAAGCAGAGAGAGGAAGGGGAAGCAGGCTCCCCGCTGAGCAGAGAGCCCCATGCAGGACTTGATCCTAGGACCTTGGGATCATGACCTGAGCCGAAAGCAGAGGCTTGAACCCACTGAGTCACCCAGGCACCCTATTTATATTTTTTGTTTTATTTTATAGATTCCACACATAAGTGAGATATTAATGGTATTTGTTTTTTCTGTCTTATTTCACTTAGCATAATATCCTCTAGGTCCATGCAAGTTGTTGCCAGTGGCAATATCTTATTTTTGTGGCTGAGTTTTACTCCATTATGTGTATGTCTGTGTGTACACACACACCACATCTTCTTTATCCATTCATCTATCAATGTACACTTAATATTGCTTCCATATCTTGGCCATTGTAAATAATTCTGCAATAAACATAAGGGTGCACATCTTCTTGCATTGATATTTTTGTTTTCTTTGGGTAAATACCCAGAAGCAGAATTACTGGTTTGTTTGTGTTTGTTTTTTAAAATTACTGATTTGTATGGTATTTGTATTTTTAAAATTTTTTGAGGAACCTCCATACAAGTTGCACCAGTTTATATTCCCATGAATAATGGGTGAGAGTTGCCTTTTCTCTCTATCCTCTATACCCTTGTTATTTCTTCACTTTTTTTTTTTTTTTTTTAAAGATCTTATTTATTTATTTGACAGAGAGAGATCACAAGCAGGCAGAGAGGCAGGCAGAGAGAGAGGAGGAAGCAGGCTCCCGGCTGAGCAGAGAGCCGATGTGGGGCTCGATCCCAGGACTCTGAGATCATGACCTGAGCTTAACCCACTGAGCCACCCAGGCGCCCCTATTTCTTCACTTTTTGATACTAACTATCCTTGGTTTTGATTTGCATTTCCCTGATACTTAGTGATGTTGAACTTCATGTGTCTGTTGGCCATCTGTAAGTCTGCTTTGGAAAATAAGTGTTTAAATCCTTTGTACATTTTTTTTTTTGGTAGAGTTGTATAAGTTCTTTATATATTTTGTATATTAACCTATTATTAGATATATCATTTGCACATAATCTTCTCCTAGTCAGTTGGTTGCCTTTTTGTTTTGTTGGTTTCCTTCACTGTGCAAAAGATTTTTTTTAATTGTTTTTTTTTTTTTTTTAAGATTTTATTTAGTTATTTGACAGACAAAGATCACAAGTAGGCAGAGAGACAGGGAGAGAGAGGGGGAAGCAGGTTCCCTGCGAAGCAGAGAACCTGATGCAGGGCTTTATCCCAGGACCCTGGGATCATGACCTGAGCCTAAGGCAGAGGCTTTAACCCACTGAGCCACCCAGGCGCCCCTGTGCAAAAGATTTTTTAGTTTGCTATAGTCCCAGTTGTTTATTTTTGCTTTCGTTTTCCTTAGCTGAAGAGACTGATTCAGAAAAATGTTGTTAAGGCTGATATCTAAGAGATTATTTATGTTTTTAGGAGTTTATGAATTCAAGTCTTACATTTGGGTTTTAATTCATTTGGAATTTATTTTTTGTGGGGTTTTGGGTTTTTTTTTGTTTTCAAATGATCCTTTAGTGAAGTATTTTCCTTTGTATTTCTTTTTTTCTTTTTTAAGATTTTATTTATTCATTTGACAGAGACACATAGAGAGAGGAACACAAGCAGGGGTAGTGGGGGAGAGAGAAGGGTTCCTGCCAAGCAGGTAGCCTGATGCGGGTCTCAATGCCAGGACCCTGGGATCATGACCCGAGTTGAAGGCAAACCCTCAACTGACTGAGCCACCCAGGCGCCCTCCTTTTTAGTTCTTAACTAGCTGGGTGTTCCACTGCACCACTGTTAATGTCATCTATGATGTCATGAGGGTGGTGGCCATCAACATTGCAGCCCAAAGATTGGGCAGTACCCACGATCTCTTTAATGGTTCCAGAGGGTTCTGTGGCTAAAGATTGGTGCCACATCTGTCAGGCAATGTTGACAATCTCATCAAAAGTCTCATTTCCATTGTGCTTAATGTTTTTCTGCTTCTGTCTCTTAGCTTTTCCTTGAGGGCTTTGATAATCAGGGCAGAGGCAGAAGGTACTATTTCATTCTGGGCCTAATTTGAATGATCACTTTCTCTGTAATCCCCAGACCCTTCTAGTCACCAGTTGCCTTGGCAATGTCACCAGCCTTTTTTGGAGACAGACCCAGGGGGCCAATCTTTGAGGGGCCAGGGGCTGATGCGGCACCAACGTCCCCACTGGTGCTCCTTAAGTATACAGTACAGCTTTGATCTTGTTAGGGTCAAACTTAGGTGGTATGTTGGAGGTGGCTGGTGTTGGATGAACCCTGATTCAGGATGACACGAGACAGTTCCACCTTTGTTTCCTCCTAGTCCAAAGCCCAAAGCTCCTTTTTAAAAATTATTTATTTATTTATTTATTTATCGGTTTATTTATTTATTTGACACAGAGAGAGAAAGATCGCAAGTAGGCAGGTAGAGAGAGAGGAAGGGAAGCAGGCTCCCTGCTGAGCAGAGAGCCCGATGCGGGTCTCCATCCCAGGACCCTGGGATCAGAACCTGAGCTGAAGGCAGAGGATTAACCCACTGAGCCACTCAGGCACCCCCAAAGCTCCTTTTTAAAAAAAACTTTTTTAAAATATAATCTCTGTACTCAACATGGGGCTTGAACTCAGAACCCTGAGATCAAAAGTTACACGCTCTGCTGACTCAGCCAGCCAGGTGCCCTGAGTTTCGTTTCATTTCTTTTTTATTTTATTTTTGTGTCTTATTTTAATTAATTAAGTAATTTAGAGAGAAAGCGGTGGATGGGAGGGGAAGGAGAGAGAATCTAGAGGAGACTCCACACTGAACGCAGAGCCTGATATGGGGCTGGATCCCACGACTGCAAGTTCCTGACCTGAGCCAAAACCAAGAGTTGGATGCTCAGCGACTGAGCCACCCAGCACTTCCGGTTTCATTCTTCTGCGTGTAGTTGTCCAGTTCTACCAGCACCATTTATTGAGGAGATTGTCTTTTCCCCATTGTCTATTTTTGTTTCCTTTGTTGTAGATTAATTGATCATAAAAATAATGGTTTTATTTCTGGGCTCTCTGTTCCATTGATCTCTGTTTTTGTGCTAGTACTGTACTGTTTCAATTATTATAGTTTTTGGTATATCTTGAAATCTGGGATTATGATACCCTCAGCCTTGTTCTTTTTCAAGATTGCTTTGGCTCTTTGGGACCTTTGATTCCATACAAATTTTAGGATTATTTTTTCTTATTTTGTGAAAAATGCTGTTGGTATTTGATAGGGATTGTATTGGATCTGTAGGCTGCTTTGGGTGGTGAAGTTTTAACAATATTAATTCTTGGGGCACCGGGGTGGCTCAGCGGGTTAAATCCTCTGCCTTCAGCTCAGGTCGCTATCCCAGAGTCCTGGGATGGAGCCCCGCATCGGGCTCTCTGCTCTGTGGGGAGCCTGCTCCGCCCCCCACCGCCTGTCTCTCTGCCTACTTGTGATCTCTGTCTGCCAAATAAATAAAATCTTAAAAAAAACCAAAAACAATATTAATTCTTCCAGTTAATGAGCATGGTGTATCTTTCCATTTATTTGTGTCTTCGGTTTCTTTCATTATTGTCTTAATAGTTTTCAGAGTACAGGTTTTTCACCTCCTTGGTTAAATTTATTCCTTAGGTATTTCATTCTTTTTGTAGTTGTAAATGGAGTTGTTTTCTGAATTTCTCCTTTTCCTACTTCACTATTAGTATATCGAAATGCAACAGGCTTTTGTATATTTTGTATCCTGCGACTTTACCGAATTCATGTATTCTAATAATTTTTTGGTGGAGTCTTTAGGGTTTTGTTTTTTTTTTTTAAAGATTTTATTTATATATTTGACAGACAGAGATCACGAGTAGGCAGAGAGGCAGAGAGAGAGGGAGAAGCAGGCTCCCTTTCGAGCAGAGAGCCCGATGCGGGGCTCGATCCAAGGACCCTGAGATCATGACTGGAGCTAACGGCAGAGACTTAACCCACCGAGCCACCCAGGTGCCCTTTTAGGGTTTTTTTATATGTAGTATCATGTCGGCTGGAAATACTGAAAGTTTACTTATTATCGAGGATGCCCTTTATTTATTTATTTTTCTTAGTCTGATTGCTGTGGCTAGGACTCCACTGTGTTGAGTAAGAGTGGGGAGAAGGGACATCCTTGTTTTGTTACTTTTGATCTTAGATAAAAAGCTTTCACTTTTCACCATTGAGTATGATGTTAGCTGGTGGATTTATCATATATGGTCTTTATTATATTGAGGTATGTTCCTTCTAAACCCACTTTGTTGAGACTTTTTATCATAAATGGATGTTGAATTTTGTGAAATACTTTTTCTTCATTTGTTGAGGTGATCGTGTGATTTTTATCCTCATTTTGTTAATGTATATCCTGTTGATTGATTTGTGGATATTGAACCATTCTTGCATCCTGGAATAAGTCCCGCTTGATTGTGGTTTGATCTTTTTAATGTATTGTTGAATTCAGTTTGCTAAATTGAGTATTGCTAATTGTTGAGTATTTTTTGCATTTGTGTTCATCAGAGATAACGAGCTGTCATTTTCTTTTTTTATTTGGTTTTAGTATCAGGGTAATGCTGGTCTTGTAGAATGAATTTGGAAGAATTTCTTCCTCTTCTAGTTTTTTGAATCCTTTGAGAATGACAGGTATTAACTCTTCTTTAAATGTTTGATAGGAGGTACTACCTATGAAGTCATGTAGACCTGGATGTTTATTTGTTGGGAGGTTTGGGTTTTTTTTTTTTTTTAAAGATTTTATTTATTTATTTGACAGAGAGACAGAGAGGGAACACAAACGGAGAGAGGGAGAAGCAGGCTTCTTGCTGATCAGGGAGCCTGGTGTGGTTCTCTATCCCAGGACTCCAGGATCATGGCCCATGCCGAAGGAAGACGCTTCGCAGTTGAGCCACCCAGGCGCCCATGTTGGGAGTTTTTTGATTACAGATGCACTTTTTCTACTAGTAATTGGTCTGCTCAGATTCGCTATTTCTTCCCGATTCAGTCTTTGAAGATTGCGTGTTTCTAGAAATTTATCCATTTCTTCTATGTTGTTCAACCTGTTAGCATATACTTTTCATAGTAGTCTCTTAAAATCCTTTGTATTTCTGTGGTGTTAGTTGCAACTTGTTTTTAATTTGCGATTTTGTTTGAGCTCTTTTTTTCTTCATAAGTCTGCTAAAGGTTTATCAATTTTGTTTATCTTTTTGAAGAACCAGTTCTTAGTTTCATTTTTTAAAGTCTCTATTTAATTGATTTCTACATAATCTTTGTTATTTCCTTCTTTCTACTAACTTTGCTCTCCGTTTTTTTTCTTGTTCCTATGGGTATAAAGTTAGGGTTGTTGAGATTGTGTTAAGGTTGTTGACATTGTTCTTATTTCTTGAGGTAGGCCTGTATTACTTTAAACTTCCTTTTAGGACTGCTTTTGCTGTATCCCAAAGATTTTGAACCATTGTTTCCATTTTCATTTCTCCGTGTATCTTTAAAATTTCCTCTTTGTGGGGCGCCTGGGTGGCTCAGTGGTTAAAGCCTCTGCCTTTGGCTCAGGTCATGATCCCAAGGTCTTGGGATAGAGCCCCGCATGAGGCTCTCTGCTCAGTGGGGAACCTGCTTCCTCCTCTCTCTCTTTCTCTCTGCCTGCCTCTCCTGCCTACTTGGGATCTCTGTCAAATAAATAAAATCTTAAAAAAAATAAATAAAATTTCCTCTTCGAGTTCTTCCTTGATCCATGGATTGTTTAAGAGCATGTTGTTTAGCCTCCCATGTGTTTGTGGTCTTTTCCAGGGTGGTTTTTTTTTTTTTTTTTTTTTTGCTGTAATTGAGTTCTAGGTTCATAGTGCTGTGAATGGAGAAGATGCTGCATCTTAAATTTATTGAGACTTGTTTTGTGGCCTAACATGTAATCTGTCCTGGAGAATGTTCCAGATGCACTTGAAAAGTATATATATTCTGCTGCTCATGGATGGACTGTTCTGTACATATCTAGGTCTATCTGGTCTGATGTTATTTAAAGCCACTGTTACCTTATTGATTTTATGTCTGGATTCTCTATCCATTGATATAAGTGGGGTGTTAAAGCCTCCCACTATTATTGTATTACTGTCAGTTTCTCCCTTTGTGTCTGTTAATATTTGCTTTGTATATTTAGGTGCTCCTGTGTTGGGTGCATAGATATTTATAGTTGTTGTAACCTCTTGTTGGATTATTCCCTTTATATAGTGCCCTTCTTTGTTTCTTGTTACAGTCTTTGTTTTAAAGACCAATTTGTCTAATAAAAGTTTTTACTATCCCAATTTTCTTATTACTTCCATTTGTGTTCAATATTTTTCTTTATATCCCTTCACTTTCAGTCTGTACCTGTCTTTAGGTCTGAAGAGAGCCTCTTAATAGGCAACATATAGATGACCCTTGTTTTTTATTCTTTGAATCACCCTTGCCTTTTTTTTTTTTTTTTTTGGTAAGATTTTTAAAATTTTTATTTGTCAGAGCGAGCGCACAAGAGTGCACAGACGGGGGAGTCACAGGCAGAGGGAGAAGCCGGCTACCCACTGAACAAGGAGCCTGATGTGGGACCAATCCCATTATCCTGGGATCATGACCTGAGCCAAAGGCAGACAGACACCCAATGACTGAGCCACCCAGGTGTCCCTGAATTACCCTTGTCTTTTGACTGGAGCATTTGACCATTTACTTACTTAATTAATTAATTTATTAAATAGGGTCCACACCTAGCCAGGGGCCCAGTGTGGGCCTCAAACTCATGACCCTAAGATCAAGACCTGAGCTGAGATCAAGAGTTGAACGCATAACTCACTGAGCCACTCAAGTGCCCCATTTTTTTTAAAGACGATTTACATTTAAAGTAATAATGTACAGGTGACATTTTGTTAATTGCTTTCTGGTGGTTTTTGTCATTTTTTTCTCCTCTCTTCCCTTGTAATTGATGCCTTGTGTTTTTCTAGGATTCCTTTCTATTTTCTTGTGGATTTATTATAAGTTTTTGGTTTCTGGTTAGCTCAAGTTTCATATGTAGCATCTTAGGATATAGCAGTCTATATTAAGCTTATGGTTGCTTAAGTTCAAACACATTCTAAAATCACTATTAAATCCTCTCATGTATGTATATGTATATGATGTCATATTTACATCTTTATTTTGTGACTCTCAACAAATTTTATAGGTAATTGATTTTACTCATCTTTTAACTTTCATACTAGTTTTATAAGTGATTGATTTATTATCTTTATTATATGTTTGCTCTTACCAGTGAAATTTTTTTGTTTTGTAATTTTCTTCTAGCTACGGCCTTTTCTTTTTGGCTAAAAGTCCCCTTAACGTTTCTTCTAATTTGTGTTGTGCTGGGGCAGCCTCGGTGGGATGTTTGGAGCTGAGGCAGGTGCATGTGGTGGAGGATTCCTCAGGCCGCTGCCGCCGGTGTGGGCGGGGCTGGGGGCCCGCAGGCCGGCTAGCATGCCGGCTCCCATCTGCACTATCAAGGCAGGGGGGAACGTAAACAATGGTGCTTGCTAGCACCTTCTAACCAGAGACAGAGTTCCAGCAGTTCTCCCACCATTTAGCAGTTGTTCTAGCATTAGTATATGAGGTTTTCTTCACTTATAGTCTGTTTGCCTTTTATTTTATTTTACTTTTTTAAGATTTTATTTACTTGAGAGAAAGAGAGTGAGAGAGCACGACAGGGAGGAGGGTCAGAGGGAGAAGCTGACTCCTGGCTGAGCAGGGAGCCCTGCCAGGGACTCCAGCCTGGAACTCCAGGATTATGACCTGAGCCAAAGGCAGTCGCTTAAGCCAATTGAACTACCCAGGCGCCCTCTATTTGCCTTTTAAACTGATTGGGGATTTTTTTTGCCCTGCCCCCCACCCCCCGCTGGGTGTGAATCTGTGTGTGGGCCTCCCAGTGCTGTCCCTCCCCACTGCAGTTCTAGCATCAGGTGCGGTTCCTGTTGTTACCGTGTCTCTGTTTCCTGCCGTTCTCTGTGTGGTCCCTCTATCCTTTGCTATGCAGAAGCTGTTCAGTCAGCCTTCAGTTCTTCTTCAGGCGGAATTACTCTCTGTGTGTAGGTGTAGATTTTGTGTATTCCTGGAGGAAGTGAGTTCAGGGTCTTTCTGTGCTGCTCTCTTGGACCGGAACAAGTTTGCTTTAATGCCTTTTAGTTTCCCCGTTGATCTTAATGCTTGCCTGGTGGGAGTATCATTGAAGCTTTCAATATATGATTTTTAGACTAGGTCTTGTCAGTTATAAGTAAGTTTTTATGTCTTTGAGGAGATTAAGGACCAGGGGTCTGACAATTCTGCTAATTTGAGCAAAGGATTTTCTCTCTCATCTGTAAAATGAAAGAGGCTGAGCTTGAACTCTGCTTCCCAACTTTAAATTTTATTTTTTCTAGATAGAATATAAAAGGATGCAATTTTATTGGTGTGTAACTCTTAGGTCCTATCTTTTAGAATTTAATATAAAAGGATGCAATTTTATTGGTTTGTAACTCTTAGCTCCTCTCTTAGTCTCCAGGTTATTTTGGAGAACCATCTATAAGCCTGCCACGGTGGCTTTACTCTATCAGATAGAAAACCAGAGTTCCCCTGAGGTACTTCTTTTTTGTTTTAATAGCTTTATCAAGATACAATTCACATCCCATACATTCAGTCATTTAAAGGGTATAACTCAGTAGTTTGTAGTGTATTGATGGATATTGTGCAACCATTACCACATTAATTTTAGAGTATTTTTGTCATTTCCAGAAGAAACCTATACCCTGCAGTTATTACGCCCCTGTTGGTCACCTCCCAGCCCTATGCTGATCTACTTTCTGTCTGTGTAGATTTTCCTATTCTGGACTTGCATATGAATGGGCTCATCGGGGTCTTTCTGACTAGCTTCTCGTACTAGCATGTTTTTAAGGGTTATCCTTGTTGTAGCCTGTGACAGTACTTGATTTATCTCCCCCTTTAGGTTCTTTTTAAGCCTGTGTTCCTGTCTGTGTGGCCCAGGGAGCTGCTAATGGCAGACTTGTGTTGACCCCCAGTGTCATTGAGTGGATATTGCTGACTGTGTGCTGTGTGCCCGCGGCAGGTGTGCTGCTTTAGGCACACAGTGTCTCCTGCCGTCTTTTCAGGGCTAGATCCCAGTGCTTTTAGATACATGTCACAGATGAGAACACTACATTTCCTTTATTTTGACTGTGTCTGTTTAACTTACAGGTTTATTAATGCCAAAAGGTTCAGTTACTCTAATTGTTTTGTTTTCTGGTCCTGAAAGACAGGTCTCTTACCATTACAGGCTCCTCCAGATTGAGAGATTTTTGTACTGTGTGTCCGCACACATTCTGCTGTCTACTCTGGAGTTAGAATGTGTTAGTACATTAGCTCACCCAGAGGAGAAAAGAGACAGCTGGTCTCTTTGGAAATCTAACCAAAAGTTCATAAAGATTTAAAATGATTTACTGATTTGATAGGAAGATAGACATAATAGTTATTTCTGGAAGCCCAGATTGGGTTTTTGTGGTTGTTTGCTTCCCCGTCTCCCCCACCCCTATCTTAATGGCAGGGAATTCTTCTCGATGGGGTTTGCTGTGGGAAAGTGGACTAAGGTATTTTGTTGAAAGTTTAAGGACTTTAAATCTTAAAATTAAAGGCCTTGTGATGCGGACTCAGAGAGCCTTTCCTTCCTTCTTGTGTGGTTGAATTACTGCCTCCAGGATTCCAGACAGCCTGCTTGTTGAAAGGTTGTTCGTAAGCCCAGGTATGCTTTCAACTTGACATTTTCCTTTTTCCTACAGGGATTAAGGCCTTTGGTTTCCACAGAAGCACCACCTATCATATTTGCCACACCAACCAAACTGAGTTCTGATTTTCCTGTATATGATTATGCTGGGAAAAACAAAGTTCCCGAGCTGCAGAAGTTTTTCCAGGTGAGAGAAGACACTAGAACGGACACTAGAGAATAAGTTCTTATTTCAGCCATGAGTTTTCTTCTAGTTATTTTTTGCTTGCTTGATATTAAAATTCACTGCACTATTAGAAGTAGGGGAGGCTTTCTTGGGTTTGCTGATTAACAGAGAGAAGCCAGAATTGCATTTTAGAATGTTATTAATGATAATCTACATACAGATAACTGAGAGGTCAGTGACCCTGCATCTCAGGTGCTGTGGGGGTGGCACTGGGCTCCTCCTGTTGCAGCCTCAGAAATGTACGCAGATTCAGGACCGGTTTGGGGACTTTTGGTCAGTTGAATCCCTTTTTAATCCAATAAGTAAGACTTGATTGGGCAACTGGGGTCTTAAGTTACTATGGGGGAGGGAGTTTGGAGACTGCAGAATAATGGATTCAGCATTTTTAAACAAGGGTTTAACAGCTTACTGGAAAGAAGCTGCATACAAAATGGACTTGAGCGTATTAATTGACCCAGTGTGCTCAGACATCACTGGCTAACGATCAGAGGTCAGACTAAATGTAGGACATTTCTTGTGCCTGTGGTTATTTGACTGTGGATTACATTTGCATTTAAAAGAAATCCACCAATCCTGCTTTCCTAATTGAGCAAGATACAGTAAATTATTTTGAAACGTGGAATTTGTTGCATGTGTGTTCCTGAGGCTCCATTTTGGAGAATGGCTTTGGCCTTACAGGCTGTGGCTGCGATTATAAGAAAACGTATCCCGCTCTTTCTGTCCGCATTCTAATGGGTTAGGGCTTTTTCCACTGCAGTGTGTTGATGGATTAGTTCTAAAGTAGAGACATTTGTTCTTTATTAGCCTAAACTGTAAAATCTTTTTGTTATTAACCATGTCCTTGATAATTCTTGCTTCCCAGAAATCCGATGGTGTGCCCATCCACCTGAAACGAGGCCTGCCTGACCAAATGCTTTACCGGACCACCATGGCGCTGACGCTGGGGGGGACCATCTACTGCCTGATTGCGCTCTACATGGCTTCGCAGCCCAGAAACAAATGACTTTAGGCTGCAGAGGACTGGTTTGCTTTTTGGCATAAACCCTTTGAATTTTCATTTTTCACTGCTCTGTAAACATTTTCTTTTTTACTTGAATGGTTTACTTAACATTTTCCCAGAGAAATAGGAAGATATTAAGGCAGTATTTTGGTTTATGAAATGCACATGGTCCGTCAGAGCTCATTGGACAGTTAAAACTATTGTTTAAAGAAATATTGCTGCTCCTTGGGCTCCTGATTTCCCTGGAGGTTCTAGAGGGAGGCTGCACACAGGCTCATCGACAGCAGTCTGTGCCGAGGTCCTTAGGGACTCAGAGTGGTGTTTTTGAGCATGGGGTACAGAGGCCTTTCTGGATTTGGATGTGATTGAGGAAGGAAGAGAGAAACCAAGGCGAGGAGTATGGAACAGAGGTTTATGCTAGTAGACACCTTGGGGGTTTTTCCTTCTTGCAGTAAAATGTTAAAAATTATTTGCAGCCTGACTCTGTTCATTGGACAGTTTGTTTCCAAGGGTTATTTGCCTCACCTCAGATCTTTAGTGAAATTTTATGTGTAATTGTTTGTATTTATTCCACCTCGGGAACAGAAGACACCTGTTTAGTGTTGTACTTTAGACCGGTGTGTTTTATTAATGCAGCTGTGACACAAAGTCTCCTTTACCTTTTCAAAATGTTATGGCTTTAAATTATGACTTATTTTGATTGTGGAATAAATACATGAATGAAAAATCTCAATTTTGAAGTCCTTTTGAATGACCTTTCAGACTACTTTCAGGATACCAGAGGCATCTTTTTTTTTTTAAAGATTTTTCTTTATTTGACAGAGAGAGATCACAAGTAGGCAGAGAGGCAGGCAGAGAAGCAGGGGAAGCAGGCTCCCTGCTGAGCAGAGAGCCCGATGTGGGGCAGGATCCCAGGACCTGAGATCATGACCTGAGCCAAAGGCAGAGGCTTAACCCACTGAGCCATCCAGGTGCCCCTACCAGAGGCATCTTAAACCCGAGTCTCATTTCTTTCTTTTAGTTAGACACCAGATAATCTTTACAGAATGGTTCCTCAAAGTCATGTAATAGGCTAATGGCATATTAATGATTACCATATGGTTCCTTTTAAGAAAGCAATTCGCCCCTTAGTGAAATGTGCCTGTAACACACAGTTCATTTAGACATTAATTTTCTGTGCTGTCACATTGGTAGACTTCACATCCGTATGTTCTATGAATGCTGAGAAAAGGTGGGATTTTATTATATATAAAGTGGTAGTCTGTGACTTGCCGTAGCAAGGAACGGTGACCTTTTGCTGAGGGTAAAATAAACACCCAGCAGCATCCTCACAGGCTGGCAGGCTCTTACTTGTCTGTACAGATCTAAACTTTATTCTTCTCTGGTATTTCCTCCAAGTTTTTATTTTGAAAAACTTCAGACTACAGAAGGATCATAAGAGGAGCACAGTACACACCTGTGTACTGTGTGTACCTTCACTGAGCAATAGATTTGCGTTTTCTTGTTCCCTTACAAGTGCAGGCACATGTAATGAATGTCTGTAAACGCACATTTGTTCTTTGCTGAATCAATTAAGATTAAGCTATGGAATTATGATAATTCAGCCATAAAAACTGTAGGCAGTACCTTTAAGAATAAAGACATTTTCCTTTGTAACCGTAATACAGTTGTCACACTCCATTTAACATTGATAACAATACTATGTAACATATATTCTGTATTTAAATTTCCCTAGGCATCCCAACAATGTGTCCTTTATAGTTGTGTTTTTTAAAATGACAGCCTTAATTGGAATATAATTCACACACCATAGAACTCAACTATTTCATTTTATCTTTTTTTTTTTTTAAACGATTTATTTATTTTAGGGAGAGTGTGTACGCATGGGTGAGGAAGGGCGGAGGGAGAGGGACAGAGCAGCTCAAGCAGACCCTCTGCTCAGTGCAGAGTCCCCATCCGGGGCTCGATCTCCCCACCCTGAGAGTTGACCCAAGCTGAACTTGAAAGTTAGACGTTCAACTGACGTGGCCCCCCCCCAGGTGCCCCTACAATTCACCTATTTAAAGTGTATAGTTCAGTGGTTTTTACTGTATACAGAGTCGTGCAACCATCACCACAATCACTTTTAAAACATCTCCTTACCCTAAGAGAAGGTTCTGTCCTGTTACGTCATTTCCCCTCCCCCACCCCACTCCCAGCCTTAGCAACCACCGATCTATTTTCTCTTTCTCTGTATTTGGCTTCTCTGGGCATTTCCTGTGAATATAATCATTTGACACGTGATCGTCTGAGACTGGCTTCTCCCTGTAATGAGTTTGAGGTTCAGCCATGTTGTAGCACTTGTCATGTGTCAGTGCTTCATTCCTTTTTATGGCTGATGCGACTTCATTGTATCGATAGGCCACATTTTGTTTATCCTTTCATCGGTTGATGGACATGTGGGTTATTTCCACTTTTTGACTACTATGAATATGCTATTAATGCTTCAATGGACATTGGTGTACGGGTTTTTGAATGGGCCTGTGTTTTCATTTCTCTCACGTATGTACGTAGGATATACCCGCGAGTGGAATTGCTGGGTCATGTAGTGACTGTTTAATTTCTGGAGGAATTGGCCAGACTTCCCAAATCAGCTTTACCATTTTATATTCCTGCCAGCAGTGATTTTATTTATTTATTTGACAGAGAGGGAGACAGTAAGAGAGGGAACACAAGCAGGGGGAGTGGGAGAGGGAGAAGCAGGCTTCCCTCGGAGCAAGGAGCTCGATGCAGGGCTTAATCTCGGGACCCTGGGATCACGACCTGAGCTGAAGGCAGATGCTTAACGACTGAGCCACCCAGGTGCCCCATGCTAACTGACTTTTGTTTTTGTTTTCGGTCCAGAAGCCACTCGAGGATCAAATGTTGTATTTAATTCCCGTGTCCTGTTAGCTTTTTTAAATCCAGAATAGTCCCCACTGTTGTTCATTGAAGAGTTTGAAGAGTTCAGGGCAGTGTTTTGCAGAACATCCTTCAACTTGGATTCGTCTTACTGTCTCCTTATGATTGGATTGAGGTTAAACATATTTGTCAGAAATTCATATATGATGGGGTATTCTCAGCTTGATACCAGATTGTCCTGTTATTAACAATTTGAAGGTAGGGTAGCTTTATTCAGCTGTTGTCTGCCGGATTTCTCCCTTATAAGATACCCTTTCCCCTTTGGAATAAATAAGTGATCTGTGGGGTGGTATTTGAGACTGGGAACATCCCATCGTTAGTTTACACGCAGTGTCGTAGTCATTGGTGATTCTTGCCTGAAGCATTTAATACTAAGGTAGTTGTAAAAATGTGATTCTCTGTTCTTTCTTTCTGCGTTGTTGACATTTCCCTGTGAAGATGAGCTCTCCTCTCCTCTTCCAGAGTCTAGTGTGATTTCCTGACATTGGAATGATCACCGTCTCTGTCAACATTCATTCCTGCGCTTCAGTACACCCCAGATTTGGCTTCTGTGTCATGTCGACGCGCCCCGTCAAATGAGTCTCTGCCTCATTTTTCTGAATTATCCCACCTTATGAATACATCAGAATTTATTTAACTAGTCTCCTTTTGATGGGTATTTAGTCGTAAAGTTTTTGCTTTTATAAGCCCTGCTTTAATATATGATCTTCCCATGTCATCTTAAATGTTCTTGAATGTGTTTGTAGGGTAATTTCTAGAAGTGAGACTTACAACGCGAAGGGAATGTGTGTTTCTAGTGTTGATAGCTGGTCCTCACTGATAGAGACGGTGCTGGTGTGCATTCCTACTTAGCTGTGGTGAGGGTGCCGGTTCCTCCTCCCTTTTGCCAGCAGAATGCTCTATCAGACTTTTTATCTTTGCCATTCTGGTAAGTGGTAACATTTCTCTGGCTTCAGTTGTTTTTCTAGAGGCACCTGGGTGGCTCAGTCAGTTAACCATCTACCTTCAGCTCAGGTCATGTTCCCAGGGTTCTGGGATCGAGTCCCACATCAGGTTCCTTGCTCAACAGGGAGCTGCTTTTCCGTCTGCCTGCTCTGTCTGCAGCTCTTCCTGCTTGTGCGCGCTCGCTCACTCTCTCTCTCTCTCTCTCTCTCTGACAAATAAAATCTTAGAGAAAAAGATAAAATTTGGGGGTGGGTAAAAGTTTAGGTGGAAAAGTGAAGTGAGAATCAGTAAAAATTCAAGGAGAAATTTCTGTTACATAGACATTTGTGTTTTTAATGAGATGGAGGGAGGTGTCTAATTGCAGTGTTATTTATGTGCCACTGAATATGTTTATAATAGTGATGTAGTAGTTTACACCAATACCTGTCAGACACCCAAAACTGTACTCTTTGCAGCTATTTAAACATAACATCTAAAATTTTTCCTTGTAAGCTTATATATACAAAGGGGCGCACGTAGATTGTCAGAATTCTTTTCAGGTGCACAGGAGCGAGAAAGGTTGCAGATAGCTCCTTTGTACTTCTCCTTTCAAAGAAGTGCCCCCTCCTCTGTTCTGTCACCCAGATTCCCTTTCAGGGTCTGACTAGCTTTCCTTCTGCTGCGTAGCCTCTTGTCTGGTGTGGCTCTGATGTGAGGCCATCAGGGGCCTGGTGAAGGAAGTGGTGGCTTTAAACACCGGCTGACTTGGATTTGTATACTTTTCCTTCCCTTTGTGTGTGGAGCTCTAGGGAGGCTCCCTGGGCTTGTTTGGTGTTGAGGTTTCCATTCCCCAAGTCTTCCAGACTTTTCTTACAGTTGCAGATTATGCAAACCTCTTATTTTCTGACCTGTTGACCTTCATTAGTAGAGGTTACACCAGGGGCAACGATTCATTATTTAGAAATTGGGATACTACCTGCTCTCAGCAATTAATACATTTATTTGACATTTTGCCCATATTCTGGGTTGCATCACCTTTTTTTTTTTTTTTTTTTTTTTTTTTAAGATTTATTATTTATTTATTTTGCAGGGGAGCAGCAGGGAGAAGCAGGCTTTCCACTGAGCAGGGAGCGCGATGCGGGACTCAGTCCCAGGACCTGGGGATCATGACCTGAGCCAAAGGTGGACACTTAAAGACCGAGACACCCAGGCACCCCTGGGTTGCATCAGACTTTAATCTAGCCCCCCAAATTGCCCAAGTTGGGTATGGTTGGAAAGTGGGATTGTGTCCTCAATGCTCTTCTTGTCAAGGTCATTGGCCGTCTTTGGTTGTCCAAGGCTCCTCTGACCCAGGGTTATCGAGGACTTCTACTCATCCTCCTTCTACCAGCTGTTTCATTAGGGTGCAAACGCACATGCTCTTAGGTGCCAGGGACCCAAAGATGAGTCAGATGTCTTTGTACCAAGCACTGTGATTAAATTTAAGGGAACATCTTAAAATTTTTTAGGCCCTTTTCAGGGTCTCTGTTTCAGTGGCTTAGAGTTGATAAACCATATGACCAAGAAACTCTTGTTATGGAGGAATCCTGCCATTATCCCTCACCTGTTCCAATCTGCGTGCTCTGTGTGGTCAGAGGGGGTCTGGTGCTGTGGGACAGACTGCCCCGGCTGTGGCTTCTGTTCTGGGAAGCTTCTGGCACCTTGGCTATAGGTTGCCCCTGCTGTTGTGAAGGCATCAGCTGAGCCTTGCTCTTCTTACACGAGAGCAGCTGGGGTGGCTCAGCCACCTCCCAAGGTGCGGACAGGAGTGGGATGGGTCATTTGCTTTTTCTGGCATTGGCAACTGTCAGCTGTCACTTGCATGAGCTTGAATTGGGAACCGACCTTTGTGTGGTTCCGGGATGCAGGGGTGCCGTGCT
The DNA here is from genome assembly GCF_964662115.1 of Mustela nivalis. Classification (NCBI taxonomy): domain Eukaryota; kingdom Metazoa; phylum Chordata; class Mammalia; order Carnivora; family Mustelidae; genus Mustela; species Mustela nivalis. Next base: position 33,861,498 of record NC_139027.1, on the reverse strand, counting down.
GCCTCAGGACGTGTTGGCTGGGCAGATGCTGCTTTTGCTCAGGGTCTGGAATGGGTTAGAACCAATTTCCAAGGGAGTTGCTGCAAATACTAATGGAAACAGGGCAAGCAGAGTGTCTGGGAATGGCATTCTTTAGAGAATTTCCCCCCCCCCCCTCAAGTTCTGACAAAGCCCTCCTGGGACATCATGCCTTTCCTTGCCCATGACCTTGTCCATGACCTTGAGCTCTGTCATAGTCACTTGAGTGTACCTCAAGGCCCTGGCCCTTTCTTTATGCTGCCCTACAAGCATGAGCCAGATCAGCCAAGTGTAAATATCACGGTCTGGTGGAAGTCCGCTGATGCCCAGGCTGTGGCAAGTGCTGGGGTCGCCTCCCAGTCAGCAGCGGAAAAGGGCCAGGGCCTGGCTATCAGGTACAACTGAAAGAATCCGGGAGCTGGGTTTTGGAAGGCAGACTGGGGAGGGTGAGGCTGGGGCCAGGCTGAAGTGTGGGCAGCCACGTAGGCGATAGGAGCGTAGCCTGAGGGCACCTCCCCGCAGGTGGGCCATGCCAGGGCTCCTAACGGTCTCAGCATATCTCTGGAGTGGGGAGATGTGGGCAGAGGGCAGGAGGCAGAGGTGGGGGGCAGGGCGCACCTTGGACAGGGGTCTGCTGTCCCCAGCACTGGGGGGAAAAGCCAAGGAAGGGGGGGGTCTCGGCTTGGTTGCTCAGCTCAGCCCAAGGTGCTTTCCTCAGGTTATGGAATTGCCGGAGAGGGTGGGGGAAAGGTGGAGGAAGTTCCAGAATCGGTTAATACCTGTCAGGCTCCAAGCCCGTCTCCTACTTGCCCCCAGCTCTCCCCTGCTTAGGCCACAAAACCTCTGTGTTAGACCGCAGATTAATTTGAAAATTGAGTTGCAGCTGGATGAGTTGATGTCAACTTCAAAGTTCACTGGTGCTTAATTAAAGCCATCCAGAGACTAAACCTGCTCCCAGGAAATTATTCTGACCGAATAATTAAAGAGAATAAAGGTTAGATTTGTGTTTCCTGCGAAGTCTGTGTTGCATTCGGCATCTCCAAAACATGAATTCCATTAACCTTTCATGAACCAACATTAAATTGCTTTCAATTAGTTGTCATTCTAATTAAAGTAGAGTCACACAGAAGAGCCTTTGTTTATACATGGTGTCTGCTCGCTTTTCTCCTCTGGAATTATGTCCTCTTGAAGAAACGGTCATTTGGAAAATCGGTTTGTAACTTTGTGTCTGCCCATCCCTCCTTCAGTCAGGACCTGCCGAGCGAGCATCAGGAAGGACTGGGCGGGGGGAGGCAGGCCGTGGCAGCAGCCGAGGCCTGGGCTAAGTCTTCCCTGCGGGGGGCTGTAACGTGTTCCTGGACCGTGGGAGCCAAGGTTAAGGAATGGTGAGGTAGCCTGCCCAGGAGGGCTTGTGGCTTAGGAGGGGAGGGTGTGCCATTAAAGACTGAAGCGACAGCCCGACTCTGCTTGTGAGGACAGTCGTGTCTTAGGCTTCGTAGCCAGGGGTTTCTTGGTGCTGCCAGCCAACCCCAGCACCACTGCTGAGCTGGCCCTGGGAGTCTTGTGGCTTCCTTTCTTTCTTGAGTCCCTCGCTCCCTAGGCTGTGTCTGGCTCCTCACGAATTTTATGTGCATGTGGTTTTTGTTTGTTTTGTTTTCAAGATTTATTTTTAGAGAGAGAGAGAGAGAGAGAGCACAAGCAGGGGGAGGGGCAGGCAGAGGGAGAAGCAGACTCCCCACTGAGTAGGGAGCCCGACTTGGGACTAGATCCCAGGACCTTGGGATCATGACCTGAGCCGAAGGCAGGTGCTTAACTGACTGAGCTACCCAGGTGTCCCTGAGTTTTATGTTCTTAACCTTATGGCCCATCGGGTGTCTTGTCCTTTCCCACATGGCTTTTCAGTGAGCAGATCTGGGGTTGAGGATAGGCACTCTGCTTCCCTGTCAGACTGGGGACTTGTCCCATCTTTACCCACAGTGACCCTCAGCAGACTGTTCTCTAATTGCTCTGTGCCAGATGCTGTGTTGGGCAGTAGAGACCAGAGAGAGGGGACATTGTCTCTGGCCTCCAGGGCTCACAGAATGATGAGCTCACCAAAGTGGGACAGAACCATCTAGAGGCAGAGCCAGGGCCCAGGCGGGCAAGGGAAGGGAGCACTGTTTGAATTCATAGTGCGCACCTAGATGCTTTCCAGGAGATCATGGTGGAGAAGGAGTTTGGCCTGAGGGAAGAGCATGTGCGGCTGGACATGTGCGGGAAGAGATGGGGAGAGGAATGGCCAGACTCAGGACTGAAGAGGGAGGCTCAGGCCGGGTCACGAACAGCCTGTGTGTGTGATTCCAGTGATGACTCAGGGTGACGGAAGGGACGAGACTGCGGGTACACAGCACGGCATGTTTTGCTGGGGAGAAATGGGTTGTCGGTGAGGCCCCTGGACAAAAATTCTGGTACGCAGTTGGGTCTGGAGATAGACATTGGGGAGTGAGCCGGCTTCGGGAGCCGCGGAAAGCATAGTGTCTGCTCCGACGCTAGGGAGTGTATGTGCTCCAGCAGACAGACTGGGGGAACGGTCCCTGTCTCCAGAGTGGGTGGGGAGGGCAGGAGCCTGTGATGGCTCACAGGGGCGTAAGAGCAGGGGGGACATGACATTCTGTGGAAGAAGCCAGACACAACATACCGTATCGTTCCGTGTGTGTGAAAGTCACAACCAGGCAAAACTAATCCATGGTGACAGGGGCCAGAGTAGAGGTTATTCTTGTCAGGGAGTCCTGACAGGAAGAGGAGGGGGTCACAAGGCTGACTCCTGAGTGTTGGGAATGTTCCAGGTCTTCATCTGGGTGGTTGTACATATGTGTGCATGGCTACCGATACACTGAGGTTTGTTCTCCGTACTGTAAGTTATACAGATACAACAATCTTTTTTTTTTTTTCCAAGAGAGAGAGAGAGAGAGAGAGCGAGAGCGAGCGAGCACACGCGTTAGTGTGTGAGGGGGGTAGGTGGGCAGGGGCAGAGGGAGAAAATCTTCAGCGGACTCCTCGCCCAGCATGGAGCCCAACGTGGGGCTCGATCCCACAACCCCGAGATCATGACCTGAGCGGAAATCGAGAGCTTAACCTACTCTATCAGCCAGCTGCCCCACCTAACCACACTTTAAAAAAAGGAAGGCAGGCGGATGTAGACGGGAGGAAAAGTAATTTTTTCCATTCTTCGGACTTCGAGGCTGAGACTCCTGAAATAAAAGAGATTAGAGCAGAGTGTTTACCTCCTGGCTACACGGGAGATGCCCAGGGGGCAGTGAGCCCCTCCCCGAGGCAGCTTGGAGTTCAGGCTTCAGTACCTCTCGTAGGGAAAGGGGAGAGGAGCGAAAGGCTCTTGCGGAGAGTAAATGACTTTTAGGGAAGACGAAGGGGCCTTTAGAAGAACAGATGGAAGGTATGACAGTTGGTGACAAAGTTTGTCAGGGTGTGGCGTCCATTTCTGGTCTCCTCTCTTGTGTCGAGGATCAGGTTCCCCTGGCTGAAGCCTCTCGCAGGGAGGGGGGCTGGAGGCAGATCGGGGGCTTCCAGAAGCTCTCCCTGCATCTGCTGCTTTTCAGGGCCTATAGCTCCAAGGCCTCACTGTACCAGAGTGGCTTGTGTTGGGCGGCGTGTCCTGCCACACCTGCGAGGGAAGGTGGCGGGAAGGAGCGGGGGAGGCCGGAGGGAGCAGGAAGACTGCAGCCCGGGAGGGGGGGTCAGCAGAGGGCGGAAACCCCGGGGAGGATGATGTCCGGGTCACTCCCGCCACGGGCTGCTCCGCCATGACGCATGGGTGTGGTCGTGTCCTTGGAGGCCAACCTGTCTGTCCTCCTGGGTCTACCTGTGTGTGTCCCCAGCCCTGCGCAAGGGGCGCCGCAGAACAGAGCCCGGCAGGGAGGAGTGAAGATCCTCAGGTCGAAGCCCTTACCGAGAACCAGCCTGTGCCCCGTTCGCAGCTCCTGCCTGGGCCTCGCGGCGTCGGTGCCTTCCCGACTCCCCTCCCCGACAAATCCCTGTGTTTAAGTTTGATAATGCTTAATTAAAAAAGGTGATGAATAACTGTAATTTAATTTAAAAGGACTTTCTTCTATTTTAATGTGTGGGTTTCCCATAGAAACCACTTGAGCTGCGGCGGCCCTCGGTGGCAGCTTCATTACCAGAGCCATCTGCGGGCTCACCTGGTTTCCCAGACAATCTGTCGCGCTGCTCCTCGCTTCCAGGGCCAACGCGGTTCGTTGTGGTTGTGGTGGCGGCTCCAGCCAGCCCTCCGGAGAGGACGGCCTTCCCCGGCTGGCGCTGACTCAGCGGCTCACGCTCCAGCTGTGGGAGTGCTGGGCCTTCCCCAGCAGGTAGGGGCAGAGCCCGAGCTACGCGGGGTGCACCTCCCCGCACTCCCCCTGCTCTGCTCCTCTGGGGGGCAAGGCGGGCGGGGGGGGGGGGTGCTTGGGGCAGCACGAGAGTACCTACATTTACCCGAGACCACAGTGGAAAATGGCTTTCTTGGGCCAGCTTAGTTTTTTCTTTTTCAGATTCCTCCCTTGCCCCCAAGGAAGGGCTGCCCCAGTGCGCCAAGGGAACAGGACTGATCTTCTCGGTGCTCCCAGGGTCCCACGAGGACTGAGTCTTAACACATTCTTCCAGGAAGGAGGGGGTCTTGCTCAGCTCAGAATGAATTCATCTTCTAAATGAAAATGTCAAAGCCTGGCAAACATTCCTGCTAATGATTCTGGCGATGAGGTATTCGTGGGCAGCAAATAGTGGGCCACGTGAAAATGGATTTTGCCAAGGAAGCCGGGGCCTGTCAGTCTCCTGGGAGCAGGTCTGATAACCTAATCTCCGTTCTGCAGCGGGGCCTGGCTGAGGAGTGGGATTCTTTCTCTCGTCATTTTATTACTTCCGAACAGGGACCCGTTTCAGCCCCAGCGCTGGAGGGCAGGCAGCAGCGGCTTCCGGAGAGGGTTTCCAAGAAAGGGAGTTTCCAAACCAGTTAGAAGCAAAGCCAGCCAGAAGCAAGGGGGTGGGGGGGGGGGTATGGGGTGTGTGTGTGTGTGTGTGTGTCTGCCCGTGCCCATGTGTGCTTGCAAAATGGCCCATCCAAGGAGGGTGGAACCCCAAGGGCCATCTTGCCCTGGTGGGTGTTGTCGGAGGGGCACTCCAGCTGGTGAAGCCTCAGGGCTCCCAGGTTGGCTCTTTTCCCTGCTGTCACCGATGCTGAGCGTTACAGCCACACCTCTGGCAGCATCTCTGCCTCGCCTGGGGTCCCTTCACGCCCACCCTGGAACTTGGAATTCTCCCACAGACCTGCCAAGCTGGGGGCCACGCGGGCTGTGGAAGCTGCGGTTTGGTAAGCAGCAAGGTTCTACTTGACCCGTAGGTGGGGTACCTCACGTGCACGAGGACAGAAATTTTATGAAAAAAGACTGTTGTATTAAGACCCATTTCCTGGGGCGCCTGGGTGGCTCAGTGGGTTAAAGCCTCTGCCTTCGGCTCAGGTCATGATCTCAGGGTCCTGGGATCGAGCCCCACATTGAGTTCTCTGCTCAGTGGGGAGCCTGCTTCCTCCTCACTCTGCCTACTTGTGATCTCTGTCTGTCAAACAAAGAAATCTTTAAAAAAAAAAAAGATCCATTTCCTTTTCTATGTTCCCTTCAAAAGCATAAAGGGAAGTTCATGTTCCTACATCATAATTTTAAGCTTTGTATTTTGAAATAGGTAGACTCACAGGTTTCCAGCATAGTACAGAGTCCGTTGAGCCCTTCCCTCAGTTTCCCCTGATGGTGAGGTCTGAGATAATGGATACCCCCAAGAGGAGGAAAGTGTTCACTGCAGTGACCCACACTGCCGGCCTTGTGCAGTCTGCACCACTGTTGTGCGTGCTCACATTCATGTGAGTGTGTTGTTCTGTGCATTGAATCCCATGTATGGATTTGTGTGATCACCATCCCCACCAATATGCCTGCAGACTCTTTATCCCCGCAGAGCTCCCCGCTTCTGTCCCCCCGGCAGTCACTAATCTGTAGTCTATAGTTTGGTCATTTCAAGAATGTTACATAAATGGAAATACAGTAAGCATTGAAGATTGGCTCTTCTTTCCCTGTGTATAATGAATGCCCTTATGCTTTCTCAAATTTTCATGTGTCAATAGTTCTTTTGTATTTAGTATCCTGTCCTAGGGGTTCTACATCATTATTTATTAAACATCAAATTTTAACCTTTTGGATGTTATTACAGAATTTAAGCAATGGTTGGGTGGTTTCCGTAGATGACCAGTCTAAGATTCTTTAGTAAGGATATTTACTTCTCACATTTCAGATCATATGCTACTTAGAGCATGCGGTTCGTTCTCTAATTTCACGGGGAACCTGACTTTGCCATATACCAGTTCTAAAGCACACAGGGCCTGTCTTTACAACCTTCCTAGGTCACATGCACCGTTGAGGGCAGGGCTGTGTTTGTCTCGTCCTGGGGTTCCCCACGGAGCCCAGCACAGCTCCATGCACGAGGCAGCCTGGTGACATACAGCTGCTGTGTGGACGGCTCCTTTGGACCCAGTCCTGTACACGTGCCCCAGAAGTCAAAGTGGCTGGAAGGTGCTGGCAGCACAGGACATAGTTGTAGAAAGACTGAAGTCTACAGAAGGAAGAGGACCTGCCTTCTCGGGATCCCTGCCTTACATTTCTGTAAACAGAACTAGTGTTCTGCAGGTGACACGGTAAGAGAATGCCAGCTTCCAGTGTCCCCGCTTCCAGCCAGGTTTCCAAGTCAGCCCCACTGAGCCAGGGCTGCATGCGCGTCGCTGTGCAGAGGCAGCCTCAAAGCCCTTTCCGGGATGCGCTCCGGCTTTGGGACCCGGGAGTGGGACCCGACAGGCCTTGGCTGCGTGAACCTCAAGAACGAAACAGGATGACCAGGTTCAAAGGCTTTGCTTTTTACTGAAAAAGTTGTTTTTCCTCCCTGAGGCCGTTTCTTCTGCCCCCACTCTCCTTTGTTTTCTGTTCCTTTAGTGAGACCTGGTGAAAATAAACTCTGCCAGGAGTTGAAACCTGCCTCAGGAGCCGGTTTTGTGTAACCCGGCTGCGATGTTTAGCCATCAGCCCCGTAATTCTGCGTATTCATCTCCGTGGATGGGTGGCTGCCGAGGAAAATCTATTTTCAGGGCCACGTGTTCACATTGCTAAGGGAGAGGAGGTGCACGATCAAAGCCCCCGGGCTGGGCACGGGGCCGGCAGAGCCTCCAGGCTTGTGGTGAGACGTGTGGGATGGGGAATGAGGACAGAGTGGAGAAGGCACGTGGCTAAGGACAGGAAGAAGCTGCTACGTTCATTTTCAGAGTAATGGAAATTGCCCAAAGGTTGGAAAACAAGGGAGCAGCGTCTCCACACCAGCCAGCAGGTTTAAATTGAACGTCAGGGACTGAGTTGGCTAAAGAAGGCAGGAGAGCGGGCCATTGCTGGCAGCAGGTGCCACAGGATGGCGTTAGAGCCTGGAAGCTTCTCGGCCCTGTGCTCTGGTTTTGGGGGAGGCAGGAGAGAGGACTTGTGTGTGAGGAGGGTCCCTTCAGCTTTGTGCCTCGGTCCAGTCCAGAGCCCAGCGCCGCCTTTTCCAAGTCGAATCGCTTTGTAGCTTTTCCTGACGCTGCTCTTCGGTGCTTGTGGTTCGTTTAACCGAGCTCATTCTTTGTATTAGGAACCATTAAGTGATTCCTCTGTGACGCGCCAGCAGTGGGGCGCGGGGCCGCTGCGAGGACTCGGCGGGCAGGAGGATGTGGCTTCCCGTCTCGGCTCAGCTGCTGGGAGTGGGACCCGACTTCGCCGTTCCTGAGTTGCCTGTGCGCTCGGAGGAGAGACTCCCAGGTGGGGTTGCTGGAACGAAGAACTGAGTGAGCGCGGTCAACACTGTTCCCGTTGAACGGCAGCTGGGTATGAGCCCTCGGGCTTTGTTGTCACCCATCTATCTCTTCGTATTTATGTCCATGTATGGAAGTAGTACCAGGAAGTTTCTCTGCCAGATTTCTGGATTGGCCCAACAGAAATGTACTGAGTTCAGGAAGCCACGGTCTCCTGAGGCTGTCACCCATGGGCGCAGAAATGAAACAGGCTGACATTTCCAGAGGAGTCACTGAAGTTGGTTTTTTTTTTTCCGTTTGGGATTAGTTCTCTGCCTTCTTTATATTAGAGCTTTAAGGGTTATTGTAGGGACTTACTAATGAGTGTCAAATAGAAATTCAGGTTTTCTTTGGAAATGGTAAATTAGCACAGAACATTTAACATGACCTGAGACCCTGTGAGGACAGCTGAGAGTGCCTCTTTACAAAAGGGCACATCTATATTTTGGTAGAAAGGTCTGGACCTTTCTGTGGTCCTTGAGGACTGTAGCCCAGGCAGATAAAGCTTTTCCAGCAAGGCCTGGCTTCCGTGCTGGGGACCGATGTGCGGCAGCTTCCCCCACCCCACCTGGAGCAAAGATGGAGGACGCAGGCCTTCTTGCTTCCCTATCTCCTTTCCAGATTCTCTATCTACCCTCATTTTTTCCTCCTTCCTCCGTTTCTAAAGGCTGTGTTTCTCCAGGCACCTGCGTGGCTCCGTCGGTTAAGCATCCAACTCTTAATTTCAGCTCAGGCGTGATGTCAGGGTCCTGAGATCGGGCTCTGTGTTGGCTCTGCACTGAGGTGAAGTCCGCTAGAGATTCTCTCTCTCCCTCTCTCCCCTGTGCACACTCAAGTCTTTCTCCTAGTATGAGTGGCAGAAGCAAGCTTTGATGTTACAAAACGTAACATCCTGGCATGGCCATTATCTAAGTAAAGGAACATGGGCCACTTGCTAAATCTCCATGTCCTTGCCTACAGGGTAACACTCCCCCAGCACCCCATGAAGGCCCGAGGTGGGGGGGGGCACGCTTGGCCACACAGGTGCTCCTCTGTTGGCTGCTCTTCTTGACCCAAGTCCCACCTAACTGCTCCTCAAGCCTGTCGTTTGTCCTAAAAACATGTCCGTAAACTCAATCTCTTCATTTCAGTTCTGGCTTTAAGCTGGAACCCCAGTTCCTTCTAGACGTTATACCAACACATCGGTGTGTTTAAAATCTATTTCATCATTTCCCCTTTATGGATCTCCCTCTTCTTTGTATTGAGGGAAAAACCACATAGTTCGGTGGGTTTGTTCTGATGCCCGTCAGGCCATTTGTCTCCGAATTGGTAGATTAATTCCTGCCCCAAGGCAGCCTCTCCGTGGCTAGTGTGTTGGGAGTGGCTGGGAACATACACTCCTAGTCACCAACGATGAATCAGGTAACAAAGAAAACCTCATTTCCATGCTTTTAAAAACTAAGGTATGGAATGTTCCCAACCTGTTTTTTCAGAAAGAAAAATTTGTAGCGGCCAATTTCTGGTTGTGGCGCAGAGGCTGTGTCCCGAAGCAGCGCGGGGAGAGAGAGGCCACGGGGAGAGGGAGCTCAGGGCCCTGCCGCGCGCCAGGAGGCTGGCAGGTAACCAGGGTCACCAAGATCACCCCACGTTAAACATTAGATAAAGTATAGACATGAAATAAATTAAAAGGAAGCTACCCCCCCAGTAAGTGGAAGCATAATCAGAAGTCATTTCCTCTAACATTATGAGGTGGGGCTCGTTCTGACCAGAATTAGGGGTATCCCCAGCCTCAGCTGATTAACTGCCGTGTCTTTTGATAACGGACAGTCATGGAAACGAGCCGTATAAACGAGGAGTCAAGACACCTGAAACATTTTGATCATTTTATTTTATAATCTTCAAAATTTTCTGCCATGAGACAGGAATGCATGATAGAAATGGCTCAACATCTTCACATGAAACACTTGGATTCATTTTCATTCACAAGTTTTCCTAAAAACATCTACAATTTCATAATCCCACCCACTTGCAACCATTATCACAGATTTAATTGACCATTAAACAGTAGTTGCCAGCAATAGAGAGCTGGGACGCTTTCTGCGCGTTAGTAGTGTCTTGTGAAACTTCCACCCAAGAGTATCCCGAGTATAAATCTCATTGTACACAGCAACCCCAGAGGTGACCGGTGTCCCTCAATAAACTCCCTGCTGGTCACGGAGAGCTGTATTGCCCAGGTGCTTAAAGAAATGCTTCTTCTTCTAGGACTGCTTGTTCTTCTCAGTATTCTTCTCGCAGGGAGTAACACGTGCTGGCCTGATATTATTGATGCTCTCTGAAAATTATGTATAGAACATACTGAAAAAAGATGGATTGCTTGGAATCTCTCTCTCTCCTTCTGAAGAGAACTACTTTGAGGTTTTTTTTCCTTGAAAAACTGTAAACAAAAGGAAAGAGATATACATGGACATATACCTATACACATAGAGATATACACTGAGTATTTTCAATGTGGCGTATATCTTCCTATAGAGATACACACAGAGTGTCTACACTCACCCCTTCACACATACCCGCACCCTTACATACAGCATGTGAATATAAATGTGAGTGTCCTTGGGAGTTCACTGGAGTTTGTATATTAATTACCAAATGATGATGAGATACCTGATTTGCATTACTCCTGAGAAGGTACTAGAAGGGAATGACAGTTCTGATGCACTTTGGAATGGCACAATCACGTAAACACTTGCATACTTAAGACTTCTGAACTCATTCAAAGTTTCTAAACATGATCTAACAACAACAACAACAAAAATTCAGCAAGTTAAAAAATAAATCCAAAGTTTTTTTTATAATCAATGTATAAACAAATATATAGGAAATGCATATTTGTCGGTAATTATAGTAGAAAACATGTACTTAAGAAAAAACAGTCTTTTGACAAGAAACAAAACAAAACTATCCAATGCACAAGACATGCATTGCCCAAAATAGCAGAGGAAGCCACATCAGAACTGCAAGGCTTACAGCAACTCTACCAGAGAAAAATTACCATATATAGCAAGTCTGTTAAGTATGCAATTTATAAAAAATTACTGTGACTGTTATTCATACTTCCATAGAAAAGAATTTGTAATTTTCAGTCTTACCCCCTCAATATAATCTGTATAAAAACTACAACTAAACTGATGAATTTCAAGCACCAATTCAAACTTATTGTATTTATATTTCTCCTATTATCAAAGGAACAAATTATGAGGAAGGCTAAGCTAAAATTAGCCAAGTAATTCTTACAGTTGAGTTTTATAGGCATGCGGTTTTTCTTCTTCCATTCACTTGAATGCCAAACATTGAAAAATGTTTTGGCCAGTAAAGGAATCCTTGGAGGAATCCATTATTTCTGAGTATTAATGGTTTAATATACATTAAAAGCTCTTTAACAAACCACTGCTTTCTTAGTTCTAAGATAAGATTTGCACACAAGAAAGGAAGGGACTGTTCCTCGCAACGACTCAGAAAAGGGCAGCACCAGGCGGCAGATGAGGCAGGCGCATCTGGACAGCTAGTGCTTGTGGAAGGATATGGCGCAGGGACTCAAGGCAACCCCACTACTCGGGGCAATACTGGAGTTTTTGTAAAAAATTTCCACTAGACATTTGGGGTGGGAGAATATCTCAGTAAGAGAGCATTTTTTTTTTCTTCTGATTATTTCTGCATCTGGGGAAAAACAAAGTAGCACAGTCTGAGCCAGCAGATGAGTAACAGTGTTTGTGATGCCTCTGGTTGTTCCTGAAGAAAACTTGTTCAGATAACAAGGGGTTTATTTTAAATCCATACAACTGCTGTCTTTGTTTCCAGTATTTACATCATACCACTTATGTACGTTTCTGAGACAATGTTTCAGTCTTTCCTGCTGTTAAGTTTGGTTCATTCTCAACACACAGCAAAGCCAGCCTTCAGCGGGGCCGCCGGCGGCTCTTGAGAGACGGCAGGTAAGACTACTGAAAACAGATCCTGTGGAAACGCAGAGCTGCGAGAGTGATGTGCCTCACTCCCGGCCTGTTACCTGAACTGTCCCGAGATCACACGCAGCTGCAGGAGCAGAGAGAGTCGCACTGAAGCCCTGCGGTTAAGACAGGCCTGAGGGGTCTTGCTGGTGCTCGGGAAGAGTGGCCTCACCCCGCTCCTTGCCGCCCTCCGGGGACGGCTCCTCATACACGGGCTCACCGAGGTCTTCACTGCCCCCTTCACTCTGCTCCTCGACGTGGTCCTCACTGGGCGCCACAGTGTGTTCCAGGCTGTTCTCCAGAAGTGTGGGAGAATTGCTTATTCTACTTTCTTCTTCAGCCATCTCATTGAAGGGCTGGGAAGGAGGTGGTGTGGGAGTATCAGACTGTGGGACACTTTCAATGGAAGACATGGGGGCTTTGGTTGGAGGACCATCGGTTACAATCTCATTTTGAGGCAAAGATAACTTTTCTACAAGTTTCCACTGAATGATGCTCATGTCTTTTCCACCAGTTGAAATCAGGTGACTGTCATTATGAGTAAAACTGACATTGGTGACATGGCTGCTGTGGGCACTGTACTTGTGACTGGGAGCCTGGAAGAGAGAGACGGGAAAATTAAACTCACTCTTTACATGCCTGTTTACAGCAATGGAAGCTACCAGGTAAGGGACGTAATTCAGACCCCAGCCAGAGTCAGCACGTCTGAGGAATGGAGTTAGCAGTCATTTCCTTTTAATACTCATTTCAATGGGAGAAACAGAGTAACATACATACATCCATATAGTCAGACCATATTAATAAATAGTCTGTTAGGTTAACGACGTTCTGCTGAGCCGGGGAGCGGAGAATCTACTGAGTGGGACGACGGAAGGTGATTTAGGAAATGGCTCCAGGAGCTTCATAATGTTGATGTATGTGTAGCAAAATATTTTAGTAGGTTTAGGAGACATTTAAATATCTACCAATAAATTACTGATAAACTAAAAATAATAAAACATCTGCTGTCTTCTCTAACGGTTTCTGGACCTTAATGGTGAAGGAGTAAACAAGCAGCACCGGCCTGGCGCTGCCCCCCGCCCCGGGCCCCTCGGCATCTCAGTGAGGAGTAACCGCGCATCTCTTCTCACCAGCAACACAAAAATATCCCCAAACAAAAGGCCCTCCAACACTCGTTTTTAATAAATTGATTTTACCTTTGCTTTGGAGCAGGGATACTGGAACAGATGAACTTTGCAGAAGTCATCAGCAACAGCGATCACCTTCCTGTTGTGGGATCGCACCAATGCATTGATATCGGTCCCATCGGATCCTTCTGGCCAGACACCTTTGATACGGCAACACGAGGGTGTGGAAAAATGAGTCTAAAATACAACTGCGATGCCACGGGGGTTTATTTAATTTTAGAATCTTAAACTTAGCTGCTAACATTTCCCTTACAAATTTCTTAGTGGTTCAATGCGTCAAAGGATGAAGTTTTACCTAAAAATCTAATAAAATTCAGTGAAAACAGCCTCAAGATGGAAAATTTAAAGACACAGAAAATACTCACTAGTAACCAGCAGGTGGTGCTAACAAATAGTTTTAGCTTAACTCCACTCCGCAAATAAGCTCTTCCTTTTTAAAGTTTCTAGTCGGAGGGGAAATTCTGTTTACTCGTACAGCAAAGTGCAGGAACACAAAGGTTCAGCTTTAGTTCTTCCCAGCAGACTCTGGGGAAGCCGTGTGAAATGTACACTCTTTCTCTGCTGTTCTCTGCAGGCAGGCTCTTCAAAGAAAACCTCCAAAATTCTTTATCTTAATGGAAATGCACAGGCCACCCACTACTCTCCCATGCTATCCCACAGAATTTTCATGCAACTATTATTTATATCCAGAGACATAACAAATTAAATTATTCTGAATCATGAGGCACTGGTGATCACGTTCAACATAATTAGCACAAAACACTATTAAGACTAGATGGAAATTATGGAATACAGAAGGGCTGAGATGCTGGGCCTCCTGTGGTTCCGTGCTATTCTAGAGAACAAGTTAGTTTTTGGTAAATTCGCTAAAACACATCGAAACATTTCTTAACTGACATCTCTTAAATAAATATTACTAGCTATTGGCTACTGTCTCAGCTTCACCCAGAATAATTAATTGTATATGGACGAGTTAGAGTTAGTTTTTAATTTCTTGTCAGCCCAGTACTCTCCTCTGTCTCTACAGCAGTTGCGTTTAGCACAGGGACCTATAATGGATTATTTTCCTCATGTACACCGCGAAAAGAACTGTTCTGATCTACGATCAGGCTGGAAGAGAGAGCACAACTGTCAGAAGGCAGAGATGCTGTTAAAGGGAAAAGTATTAATATTCTGAACACTGCTTTAGGTATTGATGTCCCCTTCGTATCCAGTAGTCTAACTACTGAGTAGAACATCTCTTTTTGGTACTTCGCAGACAAGGCTTTATTATCTTAATTTTTCCATTTGTCTTATAACTTCTTCAGAAGGGTACTCCCAGATTGGGAAGACCTTAGAAAACGGTAACAGGAAAAGATTTTGAGAAATATCTAAAACATGAGATTCGGAATGATTTCCAAATTTTATCTTTAAATAACATCTCCCAAAAAATGCCTTTATATTTCGACAGATGGTGCTGGGACACCTGGACATTCACATGCAAGAGAGTAAGAACTGCTGACAAGGAAGCGGGGAAACAGAATCCTGGGACGTCCCGCTAGTGGGAATGTAAATAGAGCAGCCACTTTGGCAAACAGTCTGGCAGTTCTTCATAAGGTTAAACACAAGGTTACCACTGGGCTCTGGAATTCCGCTCCTAGGTATATTTCAAGGGAAATGAACACATGTCTATAGAAAACCTTGAACATACTTGTTCAAAGCAGCATTATTTGTATTAACTGAAAAGCAGAAACAACCCAAGTGTCTCATCACCTGAAGGTGGATAAACAAAATGTGGTGCGTGCATACCATATGCGTACAAGGGCTCTCACTCAGCCATAAAAGAAAGTGCTGACACATGCTACAGTGTGGATGGGTCTTAAAAACACTCTACATGAAAGTCCAGAATAGGCAAGTTATTAGAGAAAGAAAGTAGATTAGTGGCTGGTGGGTACCGGGGTGGGGAGGAGTAGGGAGGGACTGCCTGTGGGTAGAAGGTTTCTTACTGGGATGATGAAAATGTTCTCAAATTAGACAGTGACGATGGCCACACTACAGTTCTAAAACCACTGTACTGTTCTCTTTAAGAAGGTGAAATTATGTGTTATGCTCAAGCTATTTTAAAAATGCTTTTACAAATTAGAATACTTCAGTTTTCACGTGGAGGAAAAAAATGGGAAGGCAATCTGTGCTATTATGTATACTTATTTCAAGTATCTTTTGTATTAAGGACCAAAAGTCTGGTGGATTTTGCAGAGAACTTCATATTAGTTTGATCCTAATACACTCGATTTCTCGAATCTGACATTAATAGCAATAACACTGAAGAACAAACACAGACTCTTTTTTTATTTAGAAATTTAAGCAAGTAATTACTATGTACAAGAACACCCACAAACCATCTTTTCTCATCAGGTGTCATATTCTTACCAAAGACTTGAAAGCCTAGTACGCAGGTATAGGTTGTCCAATCCGTGTCCTTACAATCAGATCGATTCCTGATTAGTTTGCAGCCATGTGTAATGTCCCCTTTAAATTCAGAAACAGGAAATATAGTCATAGTGCCTGTATAAATGTATTTGAAAATGTACCTTGATTCAAACTAGCTATGTTTGTTTGTAATCCATACACTGAAATCCATACACTGAAAAACACTAAGATACATTTAAAAAGGAAAAATAGTGTTCCCTTTAACAGGGTTTATAAAATTATAAAACTGTTCCCCACTGAAATTGTTCTTTCTTTAAAAAGCGTAAGTGCCCATGTATATACTCTTTCCTCTCTCCAGGAAAACTTAAATACAAAGCCATATGAGAGCAGCAATCTCGGGGCACCTGGGTGGCTCAATGGGTTAGAGTAGCCATCTCC
Organism: Mustela nivalis; assembly: GCF_964662115.1. Taxonomy (NCBI): domain Eukaryota; kingdom Metazoa; phylum Chordata; class Mammalia; order Carnivora; family Mustelidae; genus Mustela; species Mustela nivalis. Next base: position 33,845,557 of record NC_139027.1, on the reverse strand, counting down.
CTGAGTAACTTCTTAGGACTACATGTCTACATATGTAAATTAATTCGTTACTTTCTCGGAGAAGTGAACTACATTTGAGATTTTCACTCTTTAGCTCAGAGTAACATACTGTCAAGTCAGAGAGCCAGCACGCACTCTCTGCACAATTCACATTCTGCACAGCCGGTTCCTTTGCGCCCTGGACAGACCTGTCTCAGCTAGATGTAATCATTTGTACTTACAGTACAGTATCTCATAGTCTCCTGAGTTGGACATAATATACTTGTTGTCTGGGGACCAGTCAAGGTGTGTGATATAGCTGGAATGTCCCTAGGAAATAAAAGATCAACTATTAGAAAGCATTTAGCGTTCTGAACAATCAAGAGTTTAGTAGCCAACAGGTTTTCTGAGAAGCCATTCATCTGGAATTCCTAATGTGTACAGAGGAGCATCACAGCGTTTAGAACTGACTTGAGCTCACAGAAGATCTCTAGTTCTTTTTCACCCTATCTTGCTGGGAACTGAAGGTGCAGGTATGCAAAGATACCGAGAGATACACCAAGAGTTCTAGGAGAACTCCGGAATGGGGGCGAAAGGTGGCTCAGCCAACTCTTGATTTTGCTCAGGTCACAATGTCGGAGTCATGGGATCAAGCCCTGCGTCGGGCTCTGCTCAGTGTGGAGTCTGCTTGTCCCTCTCCCTCTGTTCCCCACCTTGCTCTGGCATTCTCTCTCTAAAATAAATAAAATCTTAACAAAAACAAAACAAGTTTGGAACGAAAAAGGGATCTCACTACAGTGGGACACACTGAGCACCTGGAACTTGGGAGTATCCTGCTGGCCTTTCCAACCAGACAGCAGCAACGAGCACCTCCTACCTGTGTCAGACTTCCAAGAGGAGTCTCACAGGTTTGTGCCTTAAAGGACACTTCACTGATCACCTACCGTTGGGCCTTTTTTCAAATCACTGATGTCCCCTTTAGAAGGACTTAGTTTTCAAGAATGAAGTAAGGGTTCCAGGTTGGTCACAGAGAGCACAGCTTTCCTGGGCTGCTGCTTAGCACCCACGGTAGAGCCCGAGAGCTGGGGAATGTGGCACAGATACATGGGCATGGGGAGGTCTCCTAGAAAAACTCTTATCTCCAAAGACTATTTCTGGGGAAAAGTCACCCAATATGTACTCTTTCAAACAGCTGGATCCAATATGACCATCTGACTCATTAAAACATTCCTTAAACAGGAGACATGATCTTTTTCTGGTCTAATTTTTACTAACACTGTGGGAATTAAGACAAAAAAACTATTAAATGCTGTATTTTGTTGCTTTTCTATATAAGCATTTGAGGATTTCTAAGATAAATCACAAGTCTTAATGGTGGCACAATGAGACTCAAAAGCACTTTTATTTCCTATAGTCTGTGGTAAAGCATATTTACTTTCTTTTGTACTTTTTGAACTACTAGCTTTCTGCACGTATTTTTTTAAATTAAGAAACTCAAAGTACATTAGATGCAGTTTCTAATGATTCACATAGTATTCTTTTTTATTCTTAATTTTTTTTAAAGATTTATTTGACAGACAGAGATCACAAGTAGGCAGAGAGACAGGCAGAGAGAGAGGAGGAAGCAGGCTCCCTGCCGAGCAGAGCCCGATGGAGGGCTCGATCCCAGACCCTGGGATCATGACCTGAGCCGAAGGCAGAGGCTTTAACCTACTGAGCCACCCAGGCGCCCCAATTCGCATAGTCTTCTAATTACTCCATTATCCTTCTGAAGTCTAACGACACCTCTCTGGAGCTATGATCTCCCTCACAGTGCTATATGACAAATATATTTACACATTTAAATACATTTAAATGCTGTGAATTTGAGAACTGTGAAGTGCCTGAAATCCCGAGTTTAGGAGGTATACTGGAAAAAAAGTTAGGAATCACTTGCTAAGCAAAATGGAGACCTACCAACTTCACAAGAAATCAAGTTTCAAAACCAGAAGGACACATATGGTTACTGGATATTTTCTGAATCTGGCAGGAGGATAAGGTTCACACAAATCCTTTTCATGGTATGCATGATGCCTGGCTCTGGCATTAGAAGCCATGTCTCTCAGAGAAGAAAACTGCTGGCTACGTGCATGAAGGATATTAACAGATTAACTAGGCAAGGTGCTGTCCTCCAAGAAGCATTCATACTAATGTAGAAATATTTAAAAATATCATCTGGGACTCTGTGAAAAGGCTTAATAACATTATTTAGAGGAGCATCAGAAGCACTGTACACATAATATTCATGTAGTTCCATCTGTATTGGACACAGCACATATTTAGAAGGTAAATAAGTATAAAGTATTCTCAAAAAGGGCCCCTGAGGGGCTCCTGGAAGGCTCAGTGGGTGAAAGCCTCTGTCTTCGGCTCAGGTCATGATCTCAGGGTCCTGGGATCAAGCCCCGCATTGGGCTCTCTGCTTAGCCAGGAGCCTGCTTTCCCCTCTCTCTGCCTACCCAATACAGAAAAGACTTAGCCCTCTCTGCCTACTTGTGATTTCTGTCAAACAAATAAATAAATCTTTAAAAAAAAAAGGGGGGAGGGGCCTGAGTAGAAAAAGTACCCAATACAGAAAAGACTTTGGGGAAGTTACCAATTTATACTGGAAAAACGAACTGAGTATTTTTTCCCTGGTATGGATTCCAATATATAAGCAAAGAGAAGATTAAATGTAACTGGGGTCTATAATGTTACCTTCCCAGACAGCACCCTAGAGAGTCCTTGCCCTGCCCAGCTCACAGGCCACGGAAGGTACGTGCACTGCATGAGGGAAGGTAGCCTCACATTCCACCCCAAGGGCACAAGACACAGTTAAATCTAGACACTATAAATCTATTATACTTCCTTGAAAAGAAACAGTAAAGTACTCTAAGCTAGCACTTTCACTACTATTATTAAGTAATCATAGTAAACAGATGAAGCCCAAAAATACTACTCTGAAAAAAAATGAGAAATATTTTAGCTAAATCTTTGTCACCGAGAGGATCATCTAAATCAGTGAGTTGCAACACTGGTTATATATTAAAATTACATGAAGAGTTTTTTAAAAAGTAGCTAGGCCTAGAGTTAGGGATCTAGCATTTTCCCTAAGGAGGCATTCAGGTGACTCCCCCCACCATCTAGAGCAGTGCTGTCCAGTAGAACTTTCTGTAGTAATTAAAGTGTTGTGTATGTACACAGTCCAGTGCAGCAGCAACTAGCCACCTGTGGCTTCTGAGTACTTGAAATGAAACTGGATTGTACTTAGTTTCATGAACAGAAAGTTCTGGTTAGTAGCTGCGATGCTGGAAAATGCAGGTAGAGAACAGTCCATTCGTACTCCACGGATTTGAAATACCTCTTTTGTTATCTAGATTTCCATATAAACAGACATCTGTTTCTGGACTCTCTTTTCTGTTCAATTAGTCTATCTGCCTAGTTTTGATAGTTTTGTGGGATGTGGAAAACTTCAGAAACTTCAGAACTTTAGAACCACTTTATCAATGCTGAAAACTTAGGTAAGATGTCATCAAGTTTGGAGAGGAATTTGTAGAGAACAGATATTTTTATCAAGTCTTTTAATCTAAAAACACATTATGTCTCTATTTTTTCGGTTCGTTTTTTTTCAACGATATTTCCTGTGCTTTACTTGCTAGATTTATTCTCAAAACATCTTTTTGTTTTTGTTGCTTTTGAGAACAGGATACTCCCCCCCGCAATTGCATTTCTTTTAAAAAAAAATTTATTGATTTATTCGAGAAAGAGAGGGAGAGCATGTGCAAAAGCAGGGGGAGGGAGAGGCAGAGGGAGAAGTGGGTTTCCAGGTGAGCAGGGCGCCTCACTTGGGGCTCATCCCGGGACCCCCAGATCATGACCCAAGCCAGAAGGCAGACACTTCTAGACACTTAACCACTTACCCAACTGAGCCATCCAGGTGCCCCCCGTCCCATCATGTTTCTGATGCTCTTTTGCTGGTTCAAGGGAAAGCTGTTCTTTTTTTTTTTTTAAATAGATATATATTTTTTTATTTAAGTAATCTCTACAGGCCATGTGGAGCTCTAACTCAACAACCCGAGGTCAAGAGCTGCATTCTCTTCCAACTGAGCAGGATGGGTTCCCCCAGGGAAAGCTGTTCTTCAGTGTCCTGAACAGCTGTCTAAGTCAAGCCACATTCCGCCCCCTTCCCTGAAGGATGGAGCTGAAACACTGATTTCCCAACCCCTTCTGCAGCTAGGGTGCCAGAAACCACTGAGTGGGGCTTCCAGGGAAACTTTTAGAGAATGGACTTAGGAGGAGAAGTACCTTTCCCCAGTCTAATCCTTTCCTCCTGGAGCGAGGATCTGATAACCAGAGAATGACAGAATATAAAGAAAGATTTTGAGGCTCTGATGACTTCTGCTTAAATGAGAACACACCCCTCATTCTTTTTAAGTCACCAGGTACTGCATATATCCTGTTACAGTAACAATGAAACCTAATGCCTTACTGAAATACTGGTAAGTTTTATGGATTAGTTTCTTAGAGATTTCTAAGCAGACAGTTTTAGACTTTTTTCTTCTTTGATGTATATTTTCAATTACCAAACTCCTGGCAAAAAGGACACTTACTTTTTTTTTTTTTTTTAAAGATTTTATTTATTTATTTGACAGAGATCACAAGTAGGCAGAGAGGCAGACAGAGAGAGAGGAGGAAGCAGGCTCCCTTCCGAGCAGAGAGCCCGATGCGGGACTTGATCCCAGGACCCCGAGATCATGACCTGAGCCGAAGGCAGCGGCTTAACCCACTGAGCCACCCAGGCGCCCCAAGGACACTTACTTTTACCAGCACTTCTTTCCTATCCTAACAGACTCTGAAACAGTGCATCACTGCAACTCCAATATATTTCATTTCCTATGTTACCATCTCAGAGCAGCAGTGTTAAAAGGAATATAGGAATTCGAGTCAAGCAGAAAGCCAGTATGTTGGCAATCAGGTGTAGAATAAAATCATCTTAATCCTACTGCAAGTAGAGTAGAAACTTTAGGTTAATCAGAACATTTAAACTCTTTCAAGGAAAATACACAATTATCCATAATTAGAAAACTCTTCTTGAACTTTCACAGATTCATATTCAATGCTGAAAAACACGCCCAAGCACAGCCCGGGGCTCATCTAGTTACCGAGTACAGTGCTGCTGCTGCTGGCATCCAATACTGAGCAGAGAACATTCTCTGCACAGTGTATCCATGGTCAACTCTGGGTCTCCCAACAGCCTGCATGAGGGTGCCCACTTAGCAGAGAACAAGTCCAGGGGACAGAGAGGTTTCTTAACTTCATAAAGAAATGGTGGAGCCAGAGTTTAAGCCCAGGTCAGAGAGCACAGCATTTAATTCATGCTTATCTTTTTTTTTTTTTTTTTTTTTAATAAAGTCTTTTTTTTTTTTTAAGATTTTATTTATTTATTTGACAGAGAGAAATCACAAGTAGATGGAGAGGCAGGCAGAGAGAGAGAGAGGGAAGCAGGCTCCCTGCTGAGCAGAGAGCCCGATGCGGGACTCGATCCCAGGACCCTGAGATCATGACCTGAGCCGAAGGCAGCGGCTTAACCCACTGAGCCACCCAGGCGCCCTAATTCATGCTTATCTTTTAATCATTTCTCTAACACTGAAGATGAGCAGAAAGTAATTTCAGAGTAGCACTTTAAGAAAAGGAATTTATAAGTAACTAAGACTTTTTCAGTACATTTCAAAATAGCACAGCTGAGATCAAGAAACTGTGGAAAGCAACAAGATTGTAAAACTTCACAATCCTCAACTCACATTCCTCAAGGAATTTCAGATAACCAACCAGTGGTCTTCAAATTCTTTTTAGCTGTAAGATATTTCTTACACATTAAATATTATAAGAAATGCCCAGTGTGCAAAGCAAAGAAAATCATATCCATACCAGCCCAGCTTAGCCCCACTCACAACCTTAAGGCTTTGCAGGAGACAAGTTAAAAAGAGTTCCAGAACCCAAAGCCTTTTTTTTTTTTAAATAAACTTTTCTATATCGCTTAGGTGTCAGGGTCCTGTTTTCAGCTTGGTTCATGATCTCATAGTCACGTGATCAAGCCCCACTCTATGCTCAGCATGGAGTCTGCTTGAGATTCCCTCTCCCGCGGGCCCTGCCCCCACTGACTGCAGCTCGTGTGAGCAAGCTCGTGCAAGTGCGCACACGCTCTCAAAAAGAACTGAATCAAACTGCTACAGTCAATATGTGATACAGCCATGAACCCCTGAATCCTACAGTTTAAGCAAACCACTTTTTCTAATATGTACTAAACACTAAGAAGATGGATGTTTTCATGGAAAGTAAAAGAAAGAAAAAAGGTTATTTTAAATTATATGGTCTAATTACCAGGCAGAAAATGCCACAGATCTGGTAGAGCCAGCTTGGGGTGTGTGCTGGAGGGAGTGCAGAGCACCTAGGGGGAGCCCGTAAGCAGTGCTCCCAGGGGCAAACCCGGGAAGTCTGAGGACAGAGACAGGTCATAGAAGAGAAAATGAAAGGCTGCCACAGACAAACAGTATAGAGGGATGACTCCCTTCTCTCTTCCTCTCCATCCCTCAGCCTGCCCAGAGAGGTCAGGTTCATGAGGAGATTACTTCTTGGAAGATCACTGGGGTTTCTTCCAAGAGAAGGCCTGGGATGATGTGTAGTAAATAAACTTGAGGTGTCTGAGGTTGCTACATAAGAGCAAGTAAATTCAATGACTGGAAGAGCAAGTTTTGTGTGTTTACAGAAACTGCAATAGAAGTCCCCCAGGAACCTCCGAGAGTTAACTTTACAATTAACATAGTGTAAGAGCAGAAAAAGGTTAAGAAGTAAGTGTCATCATAGGTCCAAGGCCAGCAAGGATAGGCTACAACCTGACTGCACATATGAATCTGTCCAAAGAAGTGGTCACCAAGGAGTCACAGAGGCAAACGTGGACAGTACCCACCTAATGTCTAGGATAGAGGGACCTGAAGATCAGTTCCAGGGATAGCTACTGACTTCTGGGGATGTAGGTGCCAAGGCTGCCCACCTCCTGATTATACTCTGGTTTCACATGCGTATTTTTGCCTGAAGGGAAGTACTGGCTGGAGGCTGGGCATGTTCTGTCCCCATGGCATTTACATACCTTATTTTAAATGAATAAACTAGCATTCTGTTGGTTTCCTGAGGGTTGCTTATAGAGAGAAAACCTGATTGGCCAGAAGAAACTAAGATTCAGTCCCTTACCAGTTAGCTTTTAGAAATCGGTATTTTATAAGACAGTTTTGGAGAACTTGCATGATGTGAGTCCATTTCTCTAAAATGGATCTTGTTTTGTTTCTCAGCTTATGACTGTGAGCGAGGCCTTGGCCCACAGTAACTTCGTCAAGCATGCCTCACTTGTTTAGTTTTCTTGGGTACCAGTCATCTTTTCAAATGACATTTGCACATAAAATGATGCCACAAAGAGGGACAGGCTCCAACTCCTTGGTTAACTTATTAAAGGGAGATTCTCTAAAGTTCTAAACTATGGTGTTACTTAAATACTGACTAGTACTAGTACTAGAAATAAAATAGAAAGAGCATTTGTATTTGCAACTCTGAGAGTAGTTCCCAGTCCTCACAACAATGCTATATAGTAGGAACTGTTATAATGCCCAATTATAAGATAATAAAATTGAGATTCAAAGAAGTTAATTAACTTGCCTAAAATCTCAATCTAGTAAGCAGCGAAACTAGCATTAGCTCCATTCTGTCTGTCCTAGACCCTAGCAGACAAGAGATAAAAGCAGTTAACATGAAACTGTAAGACCAGCTGGTAGAAGCAGACAGCAAGAAGTGACAGCAGGAAGCAGAGCACAGAACATTCGATAATTAGAAAAGCAGAGTAGCTGAGCCTTTCATTATAGCCTCCAACAGTACTATCAACTTTAACAGTTCCTAAGGATATCTCAAAATAATACTTTCAAATGCTTTAAAGATAAAAGCTGCTTAATTGGAGAAGGCCAAGTCTCATGCAATTGATAAGCTTGCCATTTCTCAACACTTCCAAAGTCATTCTCATTATCTAGTGACATTCACTGCTGTTTCCTTTCTGGATCAGTTGTACCATAAGAGCACAAGACAATGAGATACACACAGAAAAATCTGAGGCATTTAACATTACACTGGAAAGTCTGCTCTACTAAAAGAAGGGGTCAGCCCTGGATTTGCCACATCAAGATGTGACCAAAGACAAGGCCTTTATCTTGTCTGAAAATCAGTCTCTACATCAGTAAAATAAGAGCTGAGCCAAGTGTGTGCTACAGAGCTACCTGTGAAATTTTGTGATTCTACAAGATTATACTTTAATTGATATACTCTTATTTATTAAGATATGAACTTTTTTTAAAAGGTTGGAGTGAAAAATTAAGAAAAACTTGGTGCCTGGTAGGGTAAACTATAGTAACTTGAAAATTATTTTCAGTGGAACATTTCATTTGCTCATGTGGTTACAATGAAGCATTACTGTACTATTTTAGATCACAAATATCATGATAATCAATTAAAAGACATTTCAATAAATTAATGGGTAATGATTCATAACGGTTATCAAAGCAAAAAAATATTCTGGATAAATTCTAAAACTTTGATGTTGCCTGTAGATCATTTTATAGGCTGGTTTTAGCCTATGGTACAAAATATATGTGTGCAGGTACACATGTGTGTGCACAAAGTATATAAACAAGTCTCTTCTTTGAATAGTAAATGGCCTGGGTTTCACTTATGTATGTTTCTAAAAATTAAGTCTTTTATTTATCCCCCTAAAACCATTTTGTGATATGTGCCGCCACTAACCACTATTTCATCAAGTAATTTTCTACCTTTCCTAACATACACACCAAGCTACTTCAATTTTTTTTAAGATTTTATTTATTTAGGGGCGCCTGGGTGGCTCAGTGGGTTAAGCCGCTGCCTTCGGCTCAGGTCATGATCTCAGGGTCCTGGGATCGAGTCCCGCATCGGGCTCTCTGCTCAGCAGGGAGCCTGCTTCCCTCTCTCTCTCTGCCTGCCTCTCCATCTACTTGTGATTTCTCTCTGTCAAATAAATAAATAAAATCTTTAAAAAAAAAAAAAAAAGATTTTATTTATTTATTTGACAGACAGAGATCACAAGTAGGCAGAGAGGCAGGCAGAGAGAGAGAGAGAGAGAGGGAGGCAGGCTTCCTGCGGAGCAGGGAGCCCGATGCGGGGCTCGATCCCAGGACCCTGAGATCATGACCCGAGCCGAAGGCAGCAGCCCAAACCACTGAGCCACCCAGGCGCCCCAAGCTACTTCATTTTTTATAAAAATAATAGTCAACACATATTGAGTACCTATTATTTGCCAAGCACTATTCAAAGTATTTTATATGCATTAATTTATTTTAATCCAGTGAAGCAGAAACTGCTCTTATCCTCATTTTATAGATGAAAAAACTGAAACAGATGTAAGTAACTTCCCAAGGTCACACTAGCTTAGAATTGGTGAAATAAGAATTCAAATCCAGGTAGTCTGATCCCAAGTCGGTGCTCTTAACCACGATGCTATACTGCCTGCCTTCCTGGTCCTGCCTCACCTAAAATGTATACTTTTTGAGGACAAGGAATAAATCTTACATATATTACTGGTGTCTAGAACATTTCTTATGCTTGCCATAAGGTGTACTCAGCACGTCTGCAGAACTGAATCGTTTACCTTACAATGATAACAAAGTCAATCAGAACAAATTCAAGAAGGAAAAAAAAAAAAAGAACAAATTCAAGGAAATATGCTTCTGTTAACTCTTAATGCAGACAGATCTCCATATAAATTATTTTACTTTAGTGGTAAAAGAGGTGATACAAGAGATTGCAGGGTATTGGCGGTGGACAGGAATGTGGGACACTGGGATTAAAAGTGAGATACCCCTTCATTTCTGACTCATCAATTTTCAAAAAGTGTTATTCTAAGCGTTTCCTATGGAAACAGCTTTGATTTAAGACACTGCCTTAAAACTAGTCAGAAACAGACAGATATTAAACTCCCATCAAAAGAAGAAACACTTCTAAATCACACAGGGAACTGCAATATTCTGCTGTTAAAGTAAATCTGTTTTCAAAGAGATTAAAGTTTAAAGCAGTTAAGGATAGTAAAACAATGGATACATCAATGTCTAACTTCTTATCACAAGTAAAATTTTCCAACAATTTTACAGCTGAATTTACTTTACTTCAATACTTACAGTGCACTTTCCATGTCTGCTATATTTTCTTCCATTTTCTGAGACTACATAGAGGTAAATAAAGTTGTCATGAGATCCTACAGCCAGGAGGGTGCCATCTAGAATGAGACAGGGAAAAATGTTAACTAGGGAAATGTACTGAGCTGCTATTTTATTGGACCTGTACTAAATGAATGATATTTTACAAATGTTAAATCTCACCAACTTAACTGTTATTTTGCATTTTTTTTGAGGCAAACTAAAAAAAAGTTACTTTTTAAAGATTTCTTAACATATAATGTATTATTTATTTCAGGGGTACAGGTCTGTGATTCATCAGTCTTACACAATTCACAGCACTCACCATAGCACATACCCTCCCCAGCGTCCATCACCCAGCAACCCCATCCCTCCCACTCCCCTCCCCTCCAGTATGTTTCCTGAAATTAAGAGTCTCTTATGGTTTGTCTCCTTCTCTGGTTTCGTCTTGTTTCATTTTCCCCTTCCTTCCCCTATGATCCTCTGTCTTGTTTCTCAAATTGCTCCTATCAGTGAGATCATATGATATTTGTCTTTTCTTATTTGGTATTTGATGAATGAATCCTTCCATCACTAAGCACACTTGAAAAACATGGCCATCTAGTCCAGTCATTTCTTGGAGATACTCAAAGGTCGGGGACTCCGGGGTCATCTCCTCCTAGTTAGTTAAACACTGGCTCCAGGGAAGTTAACGAGCTCTTATGGGTCTAAGTACATAGCACTCATGAGCTGAGTGTTCAACTGCTCATTTCAGCTGAGCACACATGACTCTCCAGCTTGGGAAGGGACTATGTTCTCTTCTTTTATGGTCTCTTCTATTGTTCTTACCACAGAACAGACGGTCAATAAAGTCCAACTGATCTTTGGATTTTAATTGCTACATTTGTAGCAATTTGCTAAGACAACACTAAAAAAGCCAAGCCAAACAGAAAACCTTTTCTGCTTTAAGATAACTTGTCAGGCTTATAGCCTGAGCAAATATTCTTCCTTCCATGTTTAACTCAGAGAACAGTATTCTGCACTTCTTTTTAAACAACTCAGAAGCAATCAAAAAGAGCCTCTGAATCCCACACTGATCTAAAGGACTGGAATATATTTTCAAATATAAGCAAATGTCATTTACACTAACTCCATGGAAGAATAACATGAATGGAAACATATTAATAACAGGAAAAGGGAATGGGAATATTATAGAAACATAATGAACATTCTGAATAAAGTATAAAGAATTATTCAAACAAGGCTAACTGAATTTATAAAATTCTTATGAGTTGCTGAGTATTTTATCTTACAAAATCATGACGTAGCCAGTAATACAACTAGATTTTAAAGAACTTGAACAGCCTCTAATAGTGTGTATTTTGAATATTACTATAATTTATATCTTCTTACATACAAAAAAGATTGCTAAATAGATGTAACATTCAGCCCAATACCTATTCAAAATCCCAAGTATGTGTAATTCCCCCAAAGTGGGATTTGACTGTATTCTGCTTTCAACTGCAAATGCAGTTGTAACAGTTCATTCTAAATTTGCTTGATGATTTAGAATGTTGTTTAACTTTAGAAGATCTTTTGCAGTTTCCCGCAACAGAATTTAATCTGATTTTGGGGGAAACATATTCAATAGTTAACAAGTTTAGAGAGTAAAGAAAAAAGTAGTCCGTTTTAGTGGAAGTGAAAATATGCACTGACAGAGAAATGCCGTGAGTGCCAGGATGGGGGTAAATCCGCCTACCTACTGAGTAGCGCACCACGGAGAGCTGTTCATTCCCATCTGTGTGGATAGAAACTAGATCTCTGGTTTCTGCATCCAGAACAAACCACCTGTTAAGAAGTAAAAATCAAAGTTTTCTTCAGATATTAGTACTTAAAAAAAAAAAAAAGATTGCTGACTTTTTCTCCCTTTTAGAAAATTTCAATGAAATTCTAATAATGCCTTTAAATATCACGTTTCCAACATCCACTGAAGGATAAATTCTGCAAAATGGTGCTAAATACAATGTGTATATATATGGACCTAGGCATGTTCTCATTTCTATTTAGGTAATCATTAAATGCCCACTGGGTTTCTTTGCTAGGTAGCATCTAAACAGAAAGTTAAGATGATAGGATCAGTGTTTTTGAAGATTAAACCAGAGATGGGGAAAAAGAAATAAGTCAATTGAAACAAAGGACAATTAAGAGCCAATTTCACTGATGGTGACCATATACAATAGAGATGGTTATAAAAGGGAAATGAACAATAGAAGACACAGAAAAACCTTTAGTAAGGACGTAGGATAGGTTGAGCTGAACACTGAGGGAATAGGCGGTTCAGTAGCAGAAGGAGGAACAGCTGCACAGCTATGGAGATGGGAAGGAGCATAGACAGTATGAATGTCGGAGGGGAAAGCAGAGGGCTCTTTATTTAGTGTGATTTCAAAGGAACCAGCAGGGGGCGCTCTGCCTCTCCAATACCTCCACATGCACAAAGTGCTCTGAATTCTTTCAAAGGTCGTTTCTTGTTCACATTTACAGAAGTCAAAATGTGAACAGCCTTTTGAGAGGTAAAATAATGGTTAAATTTAACTACATAATAAATGACGTATCCAATCTTTTTACAAGAGCACTTGAAGAGGTGCCTGGGTGGTGCAGTGGGTTAAGCCTTGGACTCCTGGTTTTGGCTCAGGTCCTGATCTGAGGGTTAAGAGATGGAGCCCTGCACTGGGTACCCTACTCAGTGTGGAGTATGCTTAACACTATCTCCCTCTCCCTTTGCCCACTGCCCCTCACCCCATGCTCATTTGCTCTAAAATAAATAAATCCTTTTTTTTTTTTTTTTTTAAGGGCATTTGAAGGGAAGGATGGTGCTTCAGAAAAAGCATGGCAAAATATGAGGTATAAAGCAAAGAATGGCAACTGAAGACAACTAGAGACTGGATAAGTGAGAGGAAGGCAGGTTATAAAGAGCATACATAGCTGCTTGGAGGACTTTAGAGTTAGGTATTAAGTATTTGGAGAATGAATAAACAAATGTAAGGTAAGTCTTGAACATGACAGAAGCCAAGTTTTAGGAAGAATTATTATTTTTAAAAGATTTTATTTATTTGACAGAAAGAGACAAAGCGAGAGAGGGAACCAGAAGCCAAGGGAGATGGAGAGGGAGAAGGAGGCTCCCCACTGAGAAGGGAGCCCGATACGGGGCTTGATCACAGGACTCTGGGATCATGACCTGAGTCGAAGGCAGATGCTTAACGACTGAATCACCCGGGCACCCTCAGGGAAGAATTGTCTGATGTGAAGAGAACAGGACAAGACTAGCAAGTTTTGTTTTTAAGATGGGAAAAAAATCAACCACTAAAATAAGCCAATGAAGAAATCATAATGAGAGTTCTTGTAATTTTGAAGCTTTAAAACTAATACCTGGAAAAAGATCATTTCCCCTTCAGATTAAAAGAAATACTATTTAGGAGAGAGAAAAGGGCATGAAAGAATTTAAAAAGTTTAGCGATGTCACTTAACATGCCTTAGTGCATGCAAGGTAGAAGATGAAAGACTAAAAGATGCTTACTCTTACTATCTACCAGTGAAATCCCTCTCTAATTTAAAATATTCATGAATGAATTTTAGTAACTTGTGAGCTATGGGTTGAAACTTCTAGGTAGCTAGCCAATTCATAAATTCTGTGTTCTATGCTGGTAAGAGAAATCGCTTCTATGTGAATACCTGAGTTAAGACCAACATCAGGAAGCTGGCACTAAGAAGCTCTATGCTGTATGTCTAGTGATTTTTCCATTTCACAAGGTGTATTACTTTACTAAAACTGGAGAGTATCCGTAGATTATACGTTTCTTCTGAGAACATAATTTATTAATCAATTTTTATGGCTAACATTGTTAAACTCCTCTGAGGCAAGAAATACCAAAGCTGATGCCAAGTGAACTGCCTTTTCAGAATTAAGGGTACAAAATATTCCAACCCAGAATGATTAGACAGACCCAAAGAACAATGAGGTACAGTGCCACTCTGTAGGTATCAGATGTCAAGTTTTTAATGAATTTATGGAAACTTTATTATCTTAGGCATTTGAAAAATTACCATTTTTTATCAGGAGAGCCCCAACTACTGTTCCCCCGACCCCAAACTACTGTTTTAAAACTGTTTCCAAGTCAATTTAATCTTCCTGGGAAAATGACAACTAATTTTCTCTTTCTGGAAATTCCCTTAAAAGCAGTAAACAAAACAAAACCCACAACAAACCCTAGAATATCTGTTGGTGTAACATGTAGAAACCCGAAACTCTGAATTGTTGACTGATAAGAAATGGTAGCTATAAAAAAGAAAACCCTCCAAAAAAAAAACCCTGCCTACTTTTTCTAGTTCTTTAATTATATATCAGAGCTTCTGGCCCTTGTGCTTTTCACTAATATCACACAAGAGAAGGGTATGCTTCCTAGGCCTCTGAGATACATTAACATTTTCTCCAAAGAGAAAAAAGGAGTTAACCAAGGAGGCAGAAGAATTTATAAATTAACTGGGGAGAAGGAGTGAGTTCATAAAGTGGTAAACAGTTCAAAGTAATATGAATTACACAAGTTATAAGGATTATGAAGTCTCAGAGCAGGGAGTAATCACAGAGGAGATGAGTGGTCTAGGATTTCGTCACATCAAATGTGGCAAGAAATAAACAGGTAGTGAGCAGTAGACAAGAAACTACAAAAAAGGTTGGCATATATATGAAGGATGGCGACTTGACCATTCTAGCTGAGTGGTGACAGAAAGATTTTTAATGAGCTTTTCAAGGCCAGGCTAACAAGTTTGGATTCCACTGTTTAGGTATCAAGAAGAATTTAGTAATGTGCTAATCCAGTTAGCTCACAGTTTCCCACATTTGCTCAATCTACTCCTCCTGCTTAATATGAACTCCTGACTCTTCACTGCTTCTTCAAGATCCAAGAACTTGGATCAATCCCTCCCCTGTGAAGCATTTTCTGACCTCACACTCACTGTAATTACCTCACACTCACTGTAATTTCTCTGTTGATCTTTAAGCATTAGTGCCTGTTTACTCAAGTACTATTACACTATAATAGGATATGTTCTTTACCCTTTACGTAGTATCTAATTAGGTTACGATCTACTTAGGGTTGGGACCAAGTCTCATAACTTCTTTGTGCTACCCATGGCATCTAGTTCAGTGCTTTACAAGTTGCTGGAACTCAATCAGCATCTGAAGAGTGACTCAGAACTGGACTTATAACAGGACAGAACTCAGGGAGATTCATGCTGATGGAGTTCAAAGACACTGTGCACAATGGGAAATGAACTCAGAAGTACCCATGGGCCAAGTTAACACCAAATTACAGAGAGAAAAAGCTATTCTTTTCTAATTAGAAGCTTTCTCTTCTAATTATGTCAAAGAAAAGTCTCAGCTAATGCTAATATGTCTTTGATTACTGCTCCTTTTGAACAGCAGGAGCATTTCTTAGACTCAGAATTTTATAGTCAATAGTATTTTAGCTACACTGTTGGTTTGCTTAAGTGACCGTCACCATCAAAATTGTGGAGGTGAGCCTTATCACTGGACTCTCTCCAGGTCTAGGATTTTATGATTCCATGTCAACAACTAAATTCTTTACTTACTCACCAGGCTCACTTCCCCAGCCTGCTTCCTTGTCAAAGCTGTCACCATCACTGCAGACCAGAAACTTTGGGATCTTTTTTGAAGTCACCTCTCTCGGTCTGTCCACTACCCTTTCTATCCATATATATATTATATATAGTATGTTCCATATACTGACTCGATTTGATGGATTTCTTTCTTTGAAACAATTTCCAACATTAATCTTGCTTTTTATTCTCATCATCACTTCCGGCCCACTGATTTCTCTAATTTCAGGTGTCTAACCTCCATTTACCAGCCTATAAAATGGCAAAAACTCTGTTGGCTTGAAAACAGAACTGGGTCCAGACAAGACCAGAGTAAAGTTTTGTGTAAGGTGCTTAGAGAATTCTGAGATGATACAGACCTAGTATCCTGATGGGATGGTAAATATATCTGTGGTTCCTCTGAGGTCTGGGGGTGCTATATAGATTAAGTGCCTTTAGGGAAACTGGTTTCAAGAAATTTGAAGGGGAAGGATGATCAACTGGGGTCTTGGAAAAATCAAGCATAATGTATTTTTAACAATTCAGGAGATTATAAACTTTCAAATTCATAGCAGTTCAGGTTTACACATATCTTTATGAAAAACTTCAAATCCCATCAAGAAGCCTAAATTTTAAAAAACAAGATGATATGGTAAATATACAATGGAATATTAATCTGCCATAAAAAAGGTAAGAGATCTTGCTATTTGCAACAACATGGATGGATCTAGAGGACATAATGCTAAGTGAAGTCAGTCAATCAGAGAAAGACAAATACCATGAGTTCGCTCATGGAGAATTTAAGAAACAAAGGAAAAAAAAAAAAAAACAAAAACACACACAAATAAACAGACTCTTAAATACAGAGGTATAGAGGACTGGTGGTTTCCAGAGGGATGGGGTAAAAAGGATAAACAAGATCAAGAGTACAGTTCTCTTGATGAGCACCAAGTAATATACAGAATTATTAAATCATTATGTTGTACACATAAAACTGGTAACACTGTATGTTAATTGTATTTCAATTAAAAAAATGAGAAAATGTTATATTTGAAAATCACACGTGAGGTTATGGTGCCTAAGTGTAATTTATTAATTAAATGATTTATAGTTACTGATTTGTTAGATCTAAGATTTTGGTAACTAATGATTAACAATACTAGTACGTACTAACTTTTATCCATTTATATGCTTATTACCTAATTCCAACACCAGGCAAAGGCATCACACGAAAACTATAGACCAATATCCTTTATGAATATAGATGCAAAAAAATCATTTTTTAAGGGATTTTATTTTTATTATTTATTAAATAGATTTTATAAATCTATTATTAGAGACACAGCGAGAGAGGGAACACAAGCAGGGGGAGTGGGAGGGAGAAGTAGGCTTCCCAAAGAGCAGGGAGCCTCATATGGGGCTCAATCCCAGGATCCTGACCTGAGTTGAAGGACTGAGCCACCCAGGAGGCCCAGGGGTGCAAATATCTTCAACAAAATATGAACAAACTGAACCTGGCAACATATAAAACATATATACCATGACCAAGTAGGATTTACCTCAAGAACACAAGGTTCACATCTTAAAAACAGCACTATTCTGTATTAATAAAGGACAAAAAATGTTATCTCAATAGACCAAGAAAGGATTGGATGTGACAAAATCTAAAACTCTTTCAAGATTAAAAATTCTCAACAAACTTAGAAGGAAAATTCTTCAACATGATAAGCAGCATCTATGAAAAACCTATAAATAACATTATACTTAGTAGTGAAAGGCTTTCCTTCTAAGATAGAGAATAAGATAAGGATGACCACTCTTGCCACTATTAACTACTGTACTTGACGTTCTTCTACTCAGGACAATTAGACAAGAAAAAAAAATCATTCCAATGGGAAAGAAAACAATTTGTAGATTACATAGTCTTCCTGCCTACAGAAAATCCTAAGGAGTCCACTAAAAAACTATTAGGAGAAATGAGCTTATTAGCAAAGTTGCAGAATACAAGATCAGAGGAGAAGCAGTTATATTTATATACAATAACAATAAATATTCTGAAAATGAAACTGTTTTCTCAATTTCATTTAAAATGGTATCAGGAGAATGAAATACTTAGGTACAAATTCAACAGATGTGCAAATCTGTACCCTAAAAAGTAAAAACAGCTTGAAAAGGAAAGCTGGAGGCATCATAATTCCCAACTTCAAGTTAAATTACAAAGTAGTAGTGATCAAAATGGTATGATACTGGCACAAAATCAGACATACAGATTAATGGGATAGAACAGAAAACTCAGAAATGAACCTACAACACAATGGTCAATTAATCCTTGACAAAGCAGGAAAGGCTACCCAATGGGTAAGTCTCTTCAACAATAGGTCAGAAACCTGGACAGCTGCATGCAGAAGAAAGAAACTGGACCACTTTCTTACTCCAAACACAAAAATTAATTGAAAGTGGGTTGAAGACCGAAATATGAGACCTGAAATCATAAAAATCCTAGAGAACACAGGCAGTAACCTCTGACATAAGCCATAGCAATTTCTTTCTAGATGTGTCTCCTGAGGCCAAGAGAAACAAAAGCAAAAATAAACTAGTGGGACTTCATAAAAATAAAAAGCTTTTGCACAGCAAAGGAAACAATCAACAAAACTAAAAGACAGCCTTTGAAATGGAGAAGATACCTGCAAATGACATATCTGATTTTAAAAAAAAGTGAATAATCCACTTAAAAAATGGGCATAAATTTTTCCAAAGACTGACATTATATATGGTCAACAGATGCATGAAAAGATGCTCAACATTACAGATCATTGGGGAAATACAAAGCAAAACCATAATGAATTATCATTTTACACCTGTCAGAATGGCTAAAATCAACAACGTTAAGAACAGGTGTTGGTAAAGTATGGAGAAAAGGAAATTCTTTAAACTGTTACTGGAACTGCAAACTGGGGCAGACACTCTGGAAAACGGTATGGAGATTCCTCAAAAATTTAATAAGAACTACCCTATGATCCAGCAATTGCATTACTAGGTATTTACCCAAAGAATACAAAAATACTAATTCAAAAGGACACATGCACTCCAATGTTTACAGCAGCATTATCTACAATAGCCAAATTATGGAAACAGCCCAAGTGTCCACTGATTGATGAATGGGTAAAGAAGATATGATACACACACAGGAATATTACTTAGCCATAAAAAGATGGAAATCTCGTTTTTCAACAACATGGGTGGAGCTAGGGAGTATTATGCTAGGTGAAATATGTCAATCAGGTAAGATAAATACCATATGATTTAACTCACATGTCAATTTATTTTTTTAAAAGATTTTATTTATTTATTTGACAGACAGAGATCACAAGTAGGCAGAGGCAGGCAGGCAGGCTCCCCACCGAGCAGAGAGCCTGATGCAGGGCTTGATCCCAGGACCCATGGTCCCAGGATCATGACCTGAACGAAGGTAGAGGCTTTAACCCAGAGCCACCCAGGATCACATGTCAATTTAAGAAACAAAACAGCAGGGATCCTGGGTGGCTCAGTCGGTTAAGAGACTGCCTTCATCATAGGTCATGATCCCACAGTCCCATGATTAAGTCCCATGATCAAGTCCCAAGTCGGGCTCCCTGCTCAGTGGAAAGTCTGCTTCTCTCTCTGACCCTCCTCCATCTCATGGTCTCGCTCTCAAATAAATAAATAAGTAAAATCTTTAAAAAATAAAATTCTGACTCTTGATCTCTGCTGAGGTTATAATTTTGGGGTTATGGGATCAGTCCCACGTGGGGAGGTGGCTTGGGTTTCTCCCTTTCCTTTGCTTCTCCCCTGGGTTGTGCGTGTGAGTGCGAGCTCACTCTCTCTCTCTCAAGTAAATAAATAAATCTTTAAAAAGAAAAGGCAAAACAAATGAACAAAGGGAAAAAAGAGAGGGGGTCAAACCAATAAACTCTAGAGAACAAACTGCTTTACAAGGGGGAGGCAGATGGGGGGTGAATTAAGGAATACACTTGTAACGAGGGCTGAGTGTTATACGGAAGTGCTGAATCACTGAATTGTACGTCTGAAACAATTATTACACTGTATGTTAACTAACTGGAATAAAAATGTAAAAACTAGAAACATTTTTGAAAGAAACTGAAGATGTAAATAAATGGAAAAAACATTTCCTGTTCATAAATTGAAAGACTTAATACTGTTAAGATACTGACATTCCCCAAATTGATTTAACTAAAAAAAACAAAAAAACAAAACAAAAAAACCCTATCAAAATGCCAGCTGGCTTCTTCATAGAAACTGCCAAAATTAATCTTAAAATTCATGTGGAAATTTAAAGGATCCTGGATATTCAAAACAACCTCAAAAAGGGCAAAGCTGGAGATTGGAGGACTCATATTTCCCAATTTCAAAATTTACCACAAAGCTACAATAATCAAGGTTGTGATACTGTGCAAATCATATCTGATAAGGTACTACATCCAGAATCCATGAAGAATCCTTACAACTCAACAATAAAAAGACAAAACCAGTTCAAATATGGGCATAGGATTGAATAGACATTTCCTAAAAAGGCTATCCAAGTGTTAAGAGATAACATCATTCACCATCAAAAAATGCAACTCAAAACTACAATGAAAAAGCATTTCACATTCACTAGGATGGCTATACTCAAAATACAGACAATGACAAGTGCTGGTGAACATGTGGGGGAATTGGATCCCTTATACTTTGCTGGTGGAGTTGCAAAATGTAGCTATTGTGGAAAACAATTTGATTATCAAGAGCTCAGCAAGTCTACTCCTTGGTATATGCTCAGGAAGAGTTGAAAACATGTCCTCGCAAAAACGTGTATATGAAACTTAGGTCAAAGAAGCTAGTCACAAAAGATCACTTATTATAAGAGTCTATTTATATGAAATTTCTAGAATAGGCAAATCTACAGAAACAGAAATACCAGTTGCCCAGGGTTTGGGGAAATGGGTGAGGGTAATGAAGAGTGACTACCAATGCGTATTGGGTTTTTTTGTGTGTGTTAATGAAAATATTCTGAAATTAGCTTGGGATAAAGCTTGTGAACTTACTAAAAACTATTTAATTATATACTTCAAATGAATAACTTCCGGTATATATCTCAATAAAGCTGTTAAAAAGAATCTTTTATTATGTGAGGATCAGCATGTTAAGAAAGAACTACATCCACTTAGGGCTATATGTTTCTTTCCCTTAGAACTTATAGTAGTGATACATTATTTTAAATGACAATTTTATTTATCATTGTGACAATTTATACTTGTGTTTACTTCTTGATTCCAAGAAATACATTTCTAGATTTGGACATAAAAAGATCTTTAAACATTTTGCTAGTCACCTTTTCTAGATCATGTACAATTTGGACATGTGTTGCACTATATTTAAAAAAAAAAAAAATTTCCTTGTCCTAAGTGTGACTATTTTTTTACAATGAGGGGTCAGTGATAATGTATCTGAATGGCTACACTGAGGAATTTTCAGTTTCAGACACTACAAACCAGGTATTCACAAGCCCATGTAAAAAATAAAAATAAATGAGAAAGTTCTCCAAGAATCAATACAATCTAACCAGATGCGAAACCAAAGACAGGAATAATGGATAGAATGAACATGGATAACTACATCTCCCCTCGGTTCTAAATAACGTCCATCACCTTGTATTTAGTTATCACATCACTCTCACTTATAAGGTGTTTCCTACTCACAACTCCATGAGGAAACGACTGGCTTTAAGTCCTGTTAACTGAGTGAGTGACTTTTCATTCTAAGCTTATTCATTATGACTTTGCAGCTACATGCACACGTGCAAACACACACACACACACACACACACACACACACACACCAGCTTCACTGAATGAAGCGGTGTGTCTTAATGATCCAAATCCCTCTAGCCCTTGAACTCTATTCAGTGTTTCATTCCTTTGTATATATAGTAAATGTTTCTAAAGTATGTCAGCAGTGATTTAACCTTCAAAGATAAACTTTCCTTACAATATTTCTAAGTAATGCTACCAACACCATAAGCACATGTCAAAGACTATTAATGGAGTAGTGGAAAGTAATCGATCAGCTTTGGAACCATATAGAATCTGAGTTCAAATCCTAGCTCAATCACAAGTGGTAAGCTCTATGGGTCTTGGTTTTCTGTCTGTGCAATGGAGAGATCAATGAATATTTTGTTGCATTCTTATGAAAGTTTAAAGAAATACATAAAAATAACTAATAAGCTATATAAATAAAAATATATAATACAGATTTATAAATAAATAAATATATATAAATAAAGAGATAAATAAAAATAATTAGTCTTAACCTCAGCATTTGTGGTATTTGCTCACCTACACAAAAACAGACTGAAGTGAACTCATTTGTGGCTTTCTGGAAACAAGTTTAATACTTTAGTTCAGGTTGCTTTTAATGTGCTTAACACTTTTTTTGTAAAAGGGAAAATAATTCCCTTCAAATCCTACAAAGTGACCTGACATACACCTAAGTTGAAATAATAATCTAATAACAACATGCATTTTGGAGAAATCTGAGATAGTAACACTGTCAATATTTCCAAGTTTTCACCAATTACTCTCTCCCTCCCTAGCAGTCTAATTCTAAAATTCTCTTTTAGACTCAATCAAATAGCATCCATGTTTCAAAGTTTATCACTAGAGACCTGTTTTTTTCATCATTTTTTAAAAAAGTAGGCTCCACATCCAGTGTGGAGTCCAACACAGGGCTGGAACTCAACCCTGAGATTAAGAGCTGAGCTGAGCTCAAGAGTAGATGCTTAAATGACCTGAGCCCCGAGGCATCCCTTCATGATCCTAGATTTTGTAATGCTGTATAGAAGGAACTTGAGTGTTTCGATTTTCTAGAGGTGTTCTTTTGTATCCAACAACCAAAAGGAAATACTTGCTATTAAAAAACTCCAAATGACTAAATTAAGATTTAAATGAACTGATTTGAAATATCTGTCATATAAACAAAAGTGTTTATACTGTGTTCACAATAGTTTCACCTCATCAGAAATCAGCACTCCACATTTTCTACAGGTTTAACTTTTGGAAATTTACTTCATATTTTCCTTCTGCCTCTTTAATAAATTATTTATGGATGAAGTCTATTTCCTATCAGAGGCAATAAAAAGAACTCTATTAAAAATACAGATAATAAATATGTGTTGTTACTTAATAACCTTAGAAAGGTACTGTATAAGGTCTGTAAAGACAAGTAATTAGTAACAATTTCAGAAAATATACCTTTATAACCTATCTGTGTAACATTAAAAGAAAAAGATGACAAAGGCTAAAGAAAAAATGATTTATAAAAGCTCGACTGGGTTATTTCAGTTTCAGTTCCCTTCCCTAAAAGAAAATGAGGAGAGAAACTTTCTGACACCATAAAAAATTCTACAAAGGAGGGTTCAAGTTGGCTGAACTATCGCCTTTTGAATGAAGCCTATCCTAATCACTCTTATCTTTTACAACTGCACACCCTCCCAAACCCTCTGGCTCAGTGTCCCACCCCCACCACCCTCATGGCTTTAAACATTTTCTAACTTAGTTAGAATATTTATTTTTTATCCTGTTTCCACCCACACACTAAATATGTGTGCTCCCCATAGGCAGGGATTTTTGTTCTGCACGCTGATGTAGCCTGAATGCCCACAGTAGGGCCTAACAAATGGCAGGTGCTCAAGAAATAATCACTGAACAAATGAATGAGGCTACATAACAGATGAGAGCAACAAGCATATTCGTGTGCCACTTAAAAAAATTAGTCCTCTAAATCAGATTGAGAACATTCTTGAATAAAGATTAAACATCCCACCACTTCAGATTACTCAGCTCACATTTCCCTTCAAGACCCTACCTGCCTGAGTGCGTTCCTATGGCCACCACTGTGCCACTTGGATGAAAATCTGCACAGTGTCCTGGTTCCTAGAAGAGAGACAGACAGTTGGGGAGTACATGTGAAAGTCTCCCTAGATCTATGGGAATAGTGGCAAAAACATTTGAAAATAATTGGTTTCATATTAACATGGAGTTCTGATCAACTTTCTTGTAGCCAGTGAAAAATATCACATTGATATGAGAGGAAAAAGAATTTCAGAGCAGGAAGGGGTATGTTGGCAAAGTGGCAAGGGAAAAGGACAGCCAGCTTTTGGCTAGGCAGTGGAACAATAAGGATAATAACGACAAACATGTATACAGTTCTTTAGTCTGCAAAGAACGTGTATACACCTTTGGGCTAGAAAAGGCTGATGTCTGGGTTGGGTAGGGAGGAAATACAGTAAGAGATCAACTCCAAAAGAAGATAGTAGAGTCTGTTAGTGAGCAGCGCTTACTGAATCCAACTGCAACACCACCAGAGGCCCAAACATTTCTGTAACAATCCTCCACAAATAGGTCAAATCTTTTTTTTTTCTACTGAAACGGAAAAATTGAGCTTTTGCCCTAATTTGCTTCTTCAAAGTAGATATATGTACACTTCGTGACTAAACATTCTCCCCTTACCTCATCCACTTTACTAAACTACACACTTGGTTTTAACCAATGCTGAGTCCTTTTTCCTTTGCTGCTCCCAAATGCCGGTTTAGGCAGTTTTCGTGGGGGGATTATGATCACATTTTGCTTTACTCACATCTACGAGCCTGGTCCATTCTAGCCTGTGTTCCACTGAGTTCCACATGCACACCTGTCTGTCCTGAGCACATGTCAAGAGCAAATCTTTGAAGGGATGTGTGGCAAGACCCCAAAGCTCATCTGTATGACCCTGAAATGAAATAGACCCATTGTTATAAGAAACAGAGGGCATCATAAAAAATATTCAGTTAATGGTTAAGATCATACATCTTACCTGTACTTCTATTTGGAAGCCATCATTAAATGTTCCCCGCAAAATGAAATTTCGTGATGTGCCTACCAAAAATTGATCTGCCTTTCCTTCTGCTACAGCTCTGATTGTTCCATAATGATCAGGAACCTAAAAAATAAATTTATAGTCACCCTACACATAACATGTATTAATTACTACCCGAAGACTGCATTTACAGCTGTAAGCAACTATGGGATAATAAATGGCAGAATTCCAAATCTGAAAGTCACAGGGTAATATTATACTAGGAAGTTTATTTACTCAATTACATTTTATTATACAGAAGTTATAATGCATTATCAACATTCTTTGCTTTAGTCAATTTAATTTATATTTTATATGATTTCAAGAGTTCAGTTAGGTGTAGGGGAAAAAGTTTTATTAGACCACATAAAAATGTGGTCTGGTTTTGTTTTTTACTGGTTGTTATTTGGGTTACATCATTTAGCTGAAGACAAATTTATCTATAATATGGGGAAATAATTATATATACTCTACCTATTCTTGATTGTTGTAAGGATAAAAATTTAAGAATAACACAAGGAAGATTTATTTGTTAACTAAAAAGCAATATATTACAAAGTGTTATAACTATCTTTCATAGGACTCCTTGGGAGATCAATCTCATTTAATGCACTACACGTTATACCCTCAGTGAATAGTGTATTAATAAGATAATAAGCCCAAGCAATGACTCTGAAATAATGCAATTCTTCTTTATGAAGGAGGACCCAAAGCGACTCCTCAAAGCACAAATAATTAAAGCCCAAAGGTAATCCAAACTGATGTTAGAAATGGCAAAGGGGATGAACAGATGGTGCAGCTTTTGATTACAAAGGATATAAAAGTTATCTGTGAATAAAAGAAATAGTAAAGGAAGTTGCATTTTCATTATGAACCTAAGGTTGTGATAAAGTGACTCTTTCAACTTCTTGTCTGTCTTCTTGGAAATAAAACCCAAGAGCATTATACTGTTGGGACCCTCTTTTTTAAGAAAAGATTTTGTCTGGGGACGCCTGGGTGGCTCAGTTGGTTAAGCAGCTGCCTTCGGCTCAGGTCATGATCCCAGCGTCCTGGGATCGAGTCCCACATTGGGATCCTTGCTCCGCAGGGAGCCTGCTTCTCCCTCTGACTCTGCCTGCCACTCTGTCTGCCTGTGCTCGCTCTCCCTCGCTCTCTCTCTGACAAATAAATAATAAATTTAAAAAAAAAAAAAAAAAAGAAAAGATTTTGTCTGGAAAACACATTATGTGTTGACAATAGCATAAATTCAAAATTTAAATCACCAAAAAAAAAAAAAAGAAGAAGAAGAAGCAATAGTAAACTGTGAAATTTGCCCTTGTTTTGAGAATCACTGACCTATAGAATGCTATTATTAACCATTTTACTTCCAGAGACCTCAATGCAAGTAGCAAACTCCCTGCAAGCACAGAATACTTGTCAGGTGTTGTGGATACACTTGGTGCAGGATATGAAGCAGACATATACACAGAGAGCGATTATCATTAAGCCCACTGTTTAAAAGATTATTTTCAAGTTTTAAAATCAAACTGGTTATTTTTTATACCTTAGAGGTAGATACTGTATCTGATGAATGTTTGCTGAATTTTAAAGTCTGCATGGTTATATTTTTAGATCAGTAAAAGATAATCTCAGAAATAAACAAAAACTGCTTAGTCTGCCCAATATATAATATATATGTATATTTATTCTTTCCAATTATTTTGTTTAATAAATGGTTCTTTTTCCTTTCTTTTTCTTTTTCTGAGAGAATGAAATGATAAAAATGTGCACCAGTTAGGAAAAGAATAAATGAAACAAGATGGGATTGGGAGGGAGAGAAACCGTAAGAGACTCTTAATCTCACAAAACAAACTGAGGGTGGCGGGGGCGGGGGGGGGGGTAGGGAGGCGGGTAGGGTTATGGACATTGGGGAGGGTATGTGCTATGGTGAGTGCTGTGCAGTGTGTAAACCTGGTGATTCACAGACCTGCACCCCTGGGGCCAATAATACATTATATGTTTATTAAAAAATTCAAAAAATTTTTGAGAAAAAAAAAAGTGTGCATCAATTTCCCAGGAAAGTGTGTTAACTTATTATGGGATGAAAGACAAGCACTTAGAAAACTTAACATGTTAAAATTTTCATGTTTCGTTTTCATCCTTACCTCTATTTCTCTTTCAGGATTCAGATCATGATCCCACAGAATTATTTTTCTGTCTTTCCCACCTCCAGTTAATAACATCCCATTTCTCATTTGACAAAGTGTAAATACACTGCCATCATGAGCTTTGATTTGCTTGCTGATCTGATAAACACCTAATAAGATGAGAGAAAAAAAAAAAAACACCAGTGATATTTTCCATCACTTTAGTGTCTTTTTGGAAGAAAATTTTAATTACAGACTGAAGAATCAAAAGGTCCTCCTTTTGCATTTATATCGATATTCAGTTACTCTGAAAACATTTCAAAATAATTCTTACAAAAAGATATAATTCCACAGACAACAGAGGATACATTAGCTTCAGAACTTACTATCCCTGGGGCACCTGGGTGGCTCAGTGGGTTGAGCCCTGCCTTCGGCTCAGGTCATGATCTCAGGGTCCTGGGATCGAGTCCCGCATCGGGCTCTCTGCTCAGCGGGGAGCCTGCTTCCCTCTCTCTCTCTCTCTGCCTGCCTCTCTGTCTACTGTGATCTCTCTCTGTCAAATAAATAAATAAAATCTTAAAAAAAAAAAAAAAAAAAAAAGGACTTACTATCCCTTATAATCATCCTACATGGTAGGCAGGGTAGGTATTACTCTCCTGATTTTAGAGCTGAGGACACAAGTCTTCAATGTTCCCTTAAGCTTTCCAAAAAGTCTTCATTTCCTACTGAGGTAACAGTCATAATATTTAACATTTAATAACCACTGCTGGGACACCTGGGTGGCTCAGTCAGTTAAGTATCTGCCTTCGGCTCAGGTCATCCCAGGGTCCTGGGATTGAGCCCCTAGTCAGGCTCCCTGCTTCTCCCCCTGCTTGTGCTCTATCTCTCTCTCTGGCAAATAAATAAAATATAAAAAATAAATAAATAACCACTGTTCATGTGGAGGCCCTCTGCTCTGCCAATGACTGCCCCTTTTGTTTGCTAAAAAATGGAGGACTGGGAAAGGTACGGAGGTGGAAATGGGCACTAGTAGCCTAGAACAGTGGCTTTTGATCAACTACAGAAGTATTAAAAACTGGTCTGGCTGAACCAATGTGATGGCTGAATGACAGCCCAGGTTTCTTATATGTCCATAGCACTTTACCCAGGAAGGAACAAGGCAGGCTCATAAAAATATATTTTTAGTAAAGTCCACGTAGACATTAAAAAAACAAAATACATACACATGCACACGTACACACACACATACAATTGACCACTGAACAATACAGGGGTTAGGTGTACCAACTCCCTGCACAGTCAAAAATCTGTGTATAGCTTTAGACTCCCCCTAAACTTACTACTAATAGCCTACTGTTGACAGGAAGCCTTACCGATAATAACAATAGTTGATTAACATATTTTGTATGCTGTATGTATTAAATATATATTCTTCCAATAAAGCTAGAGGATAAAATATTATTTTTTAGAGATTTTACTTATTTACTTGTCATAGAGAGAGAGAGAAAGCACAAGAAGGGAGAGCAGCAGGCAGAAGGAGAAGCAGACTCTGTGGTAAACCAAGGAGCCCCGATGTGGGACGCGATCCCAGATGTGGGACGCGATCCCAGATGTGGGACCGATCCCAGATGTGGGACTGGATCCCAGGACTCCAAGATCATGACCTGAGCCAAAGGCAGTTGCTCAATGGACTGAACCACCCAGGCATCCCTAGAGAAAATATTATTAAGAAAATTGTAAGAGGGGCACCCAGATCGCTCAAATTGGCTAAGTTTCACTCTTGGTCCTGGGGTTGAGCCCCACAATAGGCTCCCTGCTTAGCGGGGAGTTCACCTCTCCTTCTCCTTCTGCCACTTCCCCCCATCCCCTGCCCTTGTGCCTTTTCTCTCTCAAATACATAAAACCTTAAAAAAAATACATTTACAGTACTGTAAAAAATCTGCATATGAGTAGACACATGCAATTCAAACCCATCTTGTTCAAGGGTCAGCTATGTATGTATATATGTGTGTATTATTTTATATGTAATCAGATACTCTTTTTTCCTTTATATTATTTATTTATTTAGTAGGCTCCACATCCAACATGGGCTTAGATGCATGACCCCGAGATCAGGAGTTTCATACTCTGACAGAGGCAGCCAGGCACCCATCAGACCCTCTTTCTTAAGGGCAAGGGTAAGATTTTCGTACAAAAACTATAACCACTTCATTTCCTGAGAACTCCTTCTTTGGTATTCATGATACCTTAATTCAGTGAACCTCTTTATCTGGCTAGTGAGGCTGGAAGAGCAAGAGTAAAAGCTCTTTGGAAAATACCTTGTAGAATCAGTCACTAGGTTAAAAATGGGAAGGTAGCACCTTGTTTAAATATGGCCAAAGTGGGGTGCCTGGGTGGCTCAGTCGCTAAGCATCAGCCTTCGGCTCAGATCATGATCCCAGAGTCCTGGGATTGAGCCCTCCATCGGTCTCCTTGCTTGGCAGGAAGCCTGCTTCGCCCTCTCCCCCTGCTGTGTTCCCTCTCTTGTCAAATAAATAAATCTTAAAAAAAAAAAAATGGCTGAGGTAAATAAGTAGATCTTAAATCACTTGGAATAATAAAAAAAAATTATAGGTTTAAAATTTACTCACTGAGAGAAATGGGTGAAGGGGGTTAAAAGGTTCAGACTTCTAGTTATAAGATAAAAAAGTTCTTGGAATTAAACGCACAGCATGGTGACTACAGTTAACAATGCTGTATTATAAATCTGAAAATTAAGCTGCTAAGAGAGTAGGTCTTAAAAAAGTTTTCATCAAAAGAAAAATCTGGGGGTGCCTGAGTGGCTCAGTGGGTTAAGCCTCTGCCTTTGGCTCAGGTCATGATCTCAGCGTCCTGGGATCGAGCCCCGCATCAGGCTCTCTGTTCAGCAGAGAGCCTGCTTCCCCTTCTCTCTCAGCCTGCCTGTCTGCCTACTTGTGATCTCTCTCTGTCAAATAAATAAATAAAATCTTTGGGAAAAAAATTCTCTAACTATATGAGGTGATGGATATAAACAAAACTTATTGTGGTCATCATTTTGCAATATAAACATACATCAAATCAAATTATTATGTTATATACCTTAAGTGTATACAAAATTATATGCCAGTTTTATCTCAATAAAACTGAAAAAAAATTCACTTTCTAAAATTGTTCATCAATGGAAGAATGGATAACAAAATATGATATGTTCATAATATGTAATATTATTTAGCCATAAAAAGGAATTGAGATACTGATACATGCCACAACATGGATGAACCTTGAAAACACTAAGGTTCCAATAAAAGAAGCCAGTCACAAAGGACCATATATTGTATGATTCAGTTTACACGAAATGTCCAAAACAGAGACCTCCACAGAGATCAAAAGTAGACAAATGGTTGCTAGAGGCTGAAGGGAGGGAGAAATGGGAAATGATTGCTAAGGGGCCCAGAGTTTATTCTGGGGGTGATAAAATGTTTAGAAATTAGGCAATAGTGATAGGTATATAACTCTGTGAATGTACTAAAAATCACTTTATTGTATATTTTAAAAGGGTGAATTTTTGGTCTGTGAACTGCATCTCAATAAAGCTGTCACTGAGATTGTTCACTTTTACATATTTATTTGAGCTACCATTATATTTAAAAAATTAACTGAAATTTGTAGGGCCTTGGTATCCTTGAAAAAAGAATGCTAGAGCAGAATCTAAAAATTACTCAGTGTGCGGGAGCTAGTGGTACAGATATTTAAGAGATGGGTATATTTGGTAGGGAGAAAGGAAAGTGCTTGCCTGATTTGGAGTAGAGCTTGCTCGAATGTGCAGAGCTGGGAGCAGAACTCCAACAAACTTGCTATTCACATCAACAGCCTCAGGTCACATCAACATTTATCACCTAAAAATACTTTAAACACTGAATACCACAACTGTGTCCAATACGACAGACAGCCAATTATCAATCATGAGAGAAAAGACATATGAGAGATGTGAAATCTTTTTCTCTTAGGTAGGCTCCACGCCCAGAGTGGAGCCCAGTGTAGGGCTCAAACTCTTGACCCTCAGATGAAGACCTAAGCTGAGATCAAGAGTTGGACGCTTAACCAACTGAGCCATCCAGACACTCTGAAATATGAACTTTTTATTTTTATTTTTTTTAAAGATTTATTTATTTATTTGACACAGACAGAGAGAGAGAGAGAGAGAGATCACAAGTAGGCAGAGAGGCAGGCAGAGAGAGAGGAAGGGAAGCAGGCTCCTCCTGAGCAGAGAGCCCGATGCGGGACTTGATCCCAGGACCCTGAGATCATGACCTGAGCCGAAGGCAGCGGCTTAACCCACTGAGCCACCCAGGCGCCCCTGAAATATGAACTTTTTAAAGAGTATTGCTGGCCAGGGCGGGGGAGCAAAGGCCTTACTTTCTAATGCACAGTCAACAAGAGAGTCTGAAAGTACCATGGAACCAAGAAATTACAAAAAGCAGAAATGTGGACTTTCATGGACTCCACGAAAATGTAGAAAAGTGCAATAGTTTTTCTGTTTTAAATTCAGTCTTCCATACTTCCAGATAAGACAACCTTATTAAACACTTAAGATCTTCCTAGAATGATGGAATGTTAGAAAGCCAAAAATAAATCTGAGACACAAATGCTCCATCAAGAATAAAAATATCTAGTAGTATCAGCTCCATGACATTTCTACTCCCAAACTTCCTACCCTATGACCTTTATTTCCTGAGGACCTAATATTGAGATAAAATTTCTGTGTTTCAAATTTAAACATAGTTCCCTTTAGATAGTATTTACCAACAAAACCAACCATCGGTCAAAGATTTCTTTCTCATAAGCCTATATTTCTGACATTCCAATTTAAGTCATGTTTGAAATACCTACCAAGAAAAATAATTATCCTTGAATTTAAAATGGTGTTTCTTAGTCCCTTAAAGGAATTTGGCAGAGTTAAGAATAATGGAAATTTAATGATCTTGTGATATTCTCAACTTATAATCCCCCCACTTAAAACTTATGAATTACTTCATAAAAGAAAAATCTGAATTTCCTCATATAGGTAAGAAATAAGTACCTTGTACTCACAGGATAACAGATAATGCTGGAACAACCTAAGTGTTGACCATCAGATGAACTAATAAAGAAAATGTAATAATACACACATATAAACAATGGAATAAAAAAAGAAGGAAATCCTGTCATTTGTAACAACATGGATGAGCCTTGAGGGTATTATGCAAAGTGAAATAAGTCAGACACAGAAAAACAAATGCCATATGATCTCACAAGTAAAATCTAAAAAAAATGAACAAACAGACTGGTGGTTGTCAGAGGTGGTGGTGGGGGAAATAGGTGACAATGGTCAAAAGGAAGAAATATCCAGTTATAAGATAAACAACTTCTGGGGATGTAATAATGTACAGTACAGTGACTGTAATTAACAATACTATATTGTATATTGAAAGATCCTGAGAGTAAATCCTAAAGATTTGTGGTAATCATTTGGCAAACATACATATATCAAATCATTATGCTGTATTCTTTATGAATCACTTATGAAATAATACTTCTACCATCCAAAAATGTCCCTCTATCAGATATGTTATCACAGTATTTTTGGTTGAAAAGGCTTCCAGCCACGGATGCAGAAATACATATTAGGGAATATGCAAAACGGGTCAATCTATTGTAATTTTGGGCAAGAATTTAAAAATGGAAACTTTGAGTGTTCTGATCTAAGCTTATACATTTATTTCACTACATTCATCAAACGGAAACACTGAAATTGTTCCCTGTCAGAAAGAAACAAAATTCTTAGGAAGTTTGCCCATAACAGGATCATAGCAGAGTACAACACAGTCCATTTCATGTACTCAACAGTTCACAAAGATTAGATTTCCTATTTCCTGTATGTTCACATGCAGATTTTCTTGGCACAAAGGCAAAGCCACAAGTTTTTTAGACAAAAAAATGAAATAAAGATCTCTCCCTGCCTCCCATCTCAGCATGCATTAAGGCTAATGAAGGGTACATTTACACCCAAATTCTGCTTAGTGTTGGAGGATAATATGTCAACAATTTAAGTCACTGTTTTGGTAGACAATGGTAGACAATGCTGTTCCTCGTATTTCTAATACTGAGCAAATAAGTCCAGGAAAAAGAAAATAGAGATGAGTGGGAAAGGTAGTTGATAGTATCACTGTTCTTTTTTCTTAAGAATCCTTAATCCAGGGGCACCTGGGTGGCTGAGTGGGTTACGCCTCTGCCTTCAGCTCAGGTCATGATCTCAGGGTCCTGGGACTGAGCCCCGCATCCGGCTCTCTGCTCAGCGGGGAGCTTGCTTCCTCCACTCTCTCTGCCTGCCTCTCTGCCTACTTGTGATCACTATCAAATAAATAAATAAATAAATAAAATAAAATAAAAAATAATCCTCAATCCACTGCCATCCTTCTTGTGAATTTTGAACCTAAACAAGACAAAAGAAGCTCAAGGATGCATGGCCAGTGATTGAGATCGGGATCATTGGTAATACAACTAAAGAATTAATTTCTATCCAATTCACCCACCAAACTTGGGAATTCAGCTGAATGGATATAGAAAACACTGCTGTAGAATATATCCCCAAAATAATAGTATAAAAATCTGCACAATCGTAAGAAATCTACAAGGCTACAAATTCCACTTTTTCATGAAAACAGTTTTCATCAGGACCACTCAACTTTTATTCCTACACTAACACCCAAAGTTAAGATTAAAGTCATTCCCTTAACGAAATGTTTAACAAATAATCTTTAAACAGCTAGTACCAAATGTCAGATATTGTGTTAGTCCCGGGAAAGTCTACTGGGGAAGACAGACATGTAAATTAGGGCTTTCTTTCTCAGCAGAGAAACAAGGATTCCCTTATTCACAAGTTATTTGTGGTGATTTCCACAGTCTAATTTAATGCAGAGACTCCAGGGAGACAAAGGGAGTTGTTTCAGTGTGTTTAAGGTGAGGTGAATGAATTAGAGAAACCAGGATGTATGTGCTGCTCTGCCACTCCCCAGAGGGAATGTCTCAGGAACGCCACGCTGGTTCCCTGTCAACCTCCACCACTTTTCTTGTGGATTCTCAAGAGTCTGATTGGTTTAGCTAGTTTTCTTTCTGCTGCTACAACCTGTTGCTGCTAATAAAGAATCTCTTTCTGTTCCCAGCCCACTGATCTTAGAACAAGGTTTCTAATTCTTCTCTCATAACCTTCTACTTTGAAGGAAGCAAATATTATTTCAGCTTTATTTTTCTTAAACAGTAAAGAAAAACGGGGTTGAAAAAAAGGCTATTTTCAGTGCCGTTCCTTTAATTTTTTCATCTATCATTGCAAAGGGCAAAGTGGATTGTGCGTTTGGGTGCAAATGGGACTTAAAAATATATGTATGTACTGCAGTACCTGAATGGCTCAGTTGGTTAAGCATGTGCCTTCGGCTCAAGTCATGATCCCAGGGTCCTGGGATGGAGCCCCTGCACTGGCCTCCCTGCTCAGCAGGGAGCCTGCTTTTCCCTCTCCCTGTCCTTCTGCCACTCTCCCTGCTTGTGGTCTCTCATAAGCGCTCTTTCTCTCAAATAAATTCTTTAAAAAAAAAAAAAGGTATTTATATTTCTGAGGACAACCAATTTGAGGTAAAGATAAAGAAATGCCAAGGCCCACTACAAGGACTGGGAAGATGGGCTATAGTAAGAAAAAGAAGGGGACCAAACTATGAGTTTATTCTTTTTCACTCCTCTCTTCCATTTTTATAACATGGACATGCACATTGTCCTCACAGAAATTCTCAGACCCAGCTCAAGGGAGACTGAACCCTCTAGTCTGTTGCTATGTTGGGGAAAAAGGGAGGAGAAAGGGAGGAGATGTGCCACAAATGTGGTAAATAGGATTATCATTCTTTTTTACTATACTATAAATAACTATTAATCATCAGCTGTTAAGATCTTTGGAAGCAGGCTTGAGAATCAGTAAGGATAGTTTTAATAACTAATTATTTAGAAAATAATACCTCTAAGTTTATAAGGTTTTGGTTTTATTATTCATTTATTGTAAGTCCAATATCCACAGATAAGACAAAAGTTTCAGGAGGATC
Organism: Mustela nivalis; assembly: GCF_964662115.1. Taxonomy (NCBI): domain Eukaryota; kingdom Metazoa; phylum Chordata; class Mammalia; order Carnivora; family Mustelidae; genus Mustela; species Mustela nivalis. The sequence continues at coordinate 33,810,493 of NC_139027.1, read as the reverse complement.
CCAATTCCAACAAGTAGAACTCTAAAGTAACAGTCTGATTATGTGATGTTTTATTACATTACTAATCTTCTTCAATACATTAAAAATAAAAACTTCAAGTCTTTAAGAGAGTTGCCTTTACTGAAATCAGTGTCATCCTGCAAGACCATCCCCCTACTCCCCATTTACCCACATAAGGTATCTGAGCTCCTAAGGCTCCAGTCTCAGAGTAAGATGGAGGCTCTTGCTCTTCTTCAAGGACAATTCTTCCTCATATGCCCAGTCCAGGTATTCTCATCTCTCTTTAGCCTCCTCTTCTTTACCGGCAATTCCCATTTTACTTTCAGGCTGTAGGAAACTTTAGAGAGACTACTGACACTAGTAACTCTCTACTTCCCATCCCATTTTCATCTTGGATTCTCAAAATTCTCCATTTTGAGACTGGCCGCACTATACTTAGATGTTTGGGGGCCTTATTGTTCTATTGATATTGCAAATTACTAATGGTCGATTCTTGGTTTTTATTCTTGACTTCTCCAGAGCACTGATAATCCTGGAAACTCTCCTCCCTTCTTCAGGGAGGGAGTTAACTTTTTTCTTTTTAAATTTCACTTCTGTAATCCTTGGAGGGTCTTTTTTGGTTATCTAACTGGGGGATTAAGGACCCCTGGCCTCTTAACTCTTCTACTGTGGTGAGCTCAACAACCAGTTTAAAGGATTCTTGTGTATAACTCAAAAAACTCTGCATCTTAATCCCTACTTAAATTATCCATTACTTAGTATATATTAAACTGACAGTAGGAATTATAAAACACTACAATTTTTAAAAACACATTTTCTGTGGTACCTGGGTGGCTCAGTCAGTTAAGAGACTACCTTTGGCTCAGGTCATGATCCCAGGGTCCTGGAATCAAACCCCATATTGGGCTCCCTACTCACTGGGGAGCCTGCTTCTCCCTCTCCTGCTCACTCTGCTTGTGCTCTCTGTAAAATAAATAAAATCTTAAAGATAAAATAAAATAAATAATAAATAAAATAAAATGGAATTTCCTTCAAATTGGCTAGCTCTTGTCTCTGTTAACTTCTACAAACTGATTCACATCCTGGATGCCTCACATTCATACCCACCCTTCTGCCTTCACTTGCACTGTTTCCCTAAACTGGGATCAAGGTTCCATATCTTTTTTAAGTCTTGTACATTCATTATGGTGTAGCTTACATATCATTTCTTCTGTGATGGCTTCACAAAACACTAATGATCAGGACGATTTCTCTCCTCATCTTTATACTGCTTAAATTAACATATAACTGTTATCATCTCTACTTTGTATTAACCTCCTAAAAGGAAAGTCTGGGTATAGTCAAATGTAGGTTATACATGTTCAGTGAATAACTGTAAGGAATTTAATTTTTAAAAATAGATCATCATGAAAAACCTTAAAAACAAAAGGCATTGGGATGAGTAAGGCAACAGCAAGACACGTGCATTTAAAGTGAGGACTTTGATGTGGGAATACTATACCTTTAGGCCCTTTCCCGGGGGTGGGTTCTACAGTAGTTTTGCTCCATATAAGTATGACTCCACCAGAGTCTCCAGTAAGAACATCTCCATTCCCCAAGAATGCTAAACACTGCACAAATTTTGGCTTTTCATATTTCTACAATGAAACAACGAGAATTTTCAGTTTTCCTTTGGCATAATGTTTGTTTACTCAACAATTAAAAAAATCAAAGTTTTAAAATGAACTTGCAACATTCTGATCCTTACCCCAAAAATTCCCTGTTTTCTTGTTAGTGAATTGCCACTCCAGGTCCAGAAAAAGATATGAGATTTACCACAGGTTATTATGGTATTTGCATCTGTTGGATGGAACTCCACAGCCAAAACAACTTCATTTGTTGTCTGTGGATAGAGAAATAAAGCTTTAGATGAATATATATCTTTATCTCCATCAAATACCAATTACAGCTACTGACAACCAAAGACTGGGAAACATTTTGAGAAAACACCTTTTCTTCGAAGACCAACTTTCCTGAAAAATTTTAATAGATTTTTCGAATGATTTGAATTTAATGTCCTCATACTACTGTATCATCTTTTATGTTATTTATATATAATAACTGCACTAAAAAGACATAGAATTAGTTTAAGATTCTTTTAATTTTTTATACATTCAGGTAAAAGTACACTAAAACTAGCAAATGCAAGAGCCATGTACATTCTATCATAAAGACAGACAGTCATTTTGACAGGGAAAAAAAAGTCTTCTCTTTCTTGGTACTATTACTATTGACCAAGAAAATATTACTGATTTAGAGATTCATCATCAGGCTGAGGGTTTATAAAGTAGATGCAGAATGGTCACTACTGATACCTATAGAGTAATGGAGAAACAAAAAACTAAGATGTTTTATGCTCTTTCCTCAAAAAAGACAAAAAAGGATAGGAGTTAAGTTTAAAAGAACTAGAATGAGACGGTAGAAGAAAATAGGCATGAAAGCCACAAAGGAATTACAAATATAATTTTTTCACTGAAATTACTGAATTATCAAATGTTTTCTGGCAAAAGCACCTATTCAAACTTAACAGTTTGCTTGCACAGCTGTTTATTGTTAGCTGTTGTTTACTTGTAGGGTGAATATTAACATCCATTTTTAAGAAAGATTTATTATTTTTAAAAAAGATTTTATTTATTTATTTGAGAGAATGAGAGAGCTAGAGAGAGAGAACATGAGAAGGGGGCGAGTCAGAGGGAGAAGTAGACTCCCTTCTGAGCAGGCTGCCTTATTCGGGACTCAATCCTGGCACTCCAGGATCCTGGCCTGAGCCTAAGGCTTAACCAGCTGAGCCACCCAGGCACCCCAGATTTATTTTACAGAGACAAAGCACATGAGTGCATACAAAGGTGGGGGAAGGGATAGGTGGACAGACTCTTCAAGCAGACTCCAACAAGGGCTCCATCCTGTGACCATGAGACCCATGATGGCCCATGAGATCATCACCTGAGCCAAAACCACTACTGACTGAGCTACCCAGGTGCCCCCTTAATGTCCATTTTTTAACTTTAAGAACTTCATGTCAATGAATTAATCTCTTCTAGAGATGACTAATTTTTGTTTTGTTATTAACATCATCTTTAAAATTTACTTTGACCCTAGAATACTTTACTTAATTTTTTATTAATTTTATCAATTTTACATTAATTTTTATCAATTTTATCAATTACATTAATTTTATCAAATTATATGTACAGAAAAGTACTCAAATCCTAAGTACATAGCTTGAAAATTTTCACAAACTGAACACACCTCTGTACAGCATCTAGAACAAGAAAAAGAACAATTTCTAACATACCAGATACCTAAAAACTTAGATACCTTTTCTAGACACTATCCCCTAGGTCTGCTCAAGTAACTATGATCCTTTTTATAGCAACATAGATTACTCTGTTTTATTTATTTATTTATTTATTAAAAAGATTTTATTTATTTATTTGAGAGAGAGACAGTGAGAGAGAGCATGAGCGAGGAGAAGGTCAGAGGGAGAAGCAGACTCCCCATGCAGCTGGGAGCCTGATGCGGGACTTGATCCCGGGACTCCGGGATCATGACCTGAGCCGAAGGCAGTCGTCCAACCAACTGAGCCACCCAGGCGTCCCTACTTTGTTTTATTTAAATGGAATCATACAGAATGTACTCCTTTGTATCTGACCCCATTTTATCTACATTTGTGAGATTCAGTTCATATTGGTGCATATATTGTAATTTGTTCATTCTCATTGCTGTACTGTATTCCTTTGTATGTAAAGATCCCATTGTTGATTTATCCATTCTCCTACTGATTGGCATTTGGGTAACTTCGTTTTGTGGGGCTACCATTATTTTTGATTAGTTGTCTTTTGGTCAACACATGGATATACTTCTGTTGGGTTTATACCTAAGAGTGGAATAGGAGGGCAGAGGTTATACAGGTGTATATGTTCAACTTTAAAAGGCAATGCCATTTTCCAAAAATGGCTGTGTTGATTTCTGTGTTCAACATACAACAGTGTATTAGAGTTCCAGTTACTTCACACATCAAACTTGTTATTTTTGTCTACTCTTATCGCTTCATATTTCCACACATACTCAGCTTGTCAACTTTTGTTAAAATCATGCTGGGATTCTGACTATGTTGAGCAGAAGTAATATCCTTATATTTTCTTCTATCCATGATTATTATATATTCCTTCATGTATTTATGTCTTCTTTAATTCCTGTCAATAGGTCTTAAAGTTGCCTTGTTGAATTTTAAATGTATATAGATGAACTATCTATGTACCAACTCTCCAAATTTCTGTGACTTACGCAAAAAATAGAGCTCATCTACAGTGGGAGAGAGTAAGGTCAACACAAAAGAAAAGGAGGAGAGAGAAGAGAATCAGTGATGCAGTCCCTGAATCAAGTCATTCCTGAGACAAAATTCCCCTCTGAACTTTTCTAGATGTGTTTTTTCTCCTTAACCATGAATCAATAAATTCTCTTCATCTTTAAGTTGTTTTGCAGTCACCTGCACTGGGAAGAGCTCTAATACAGACATCTGGGATACAAGGAACTTCAGTGTGACAAGCAAGGGGGAAAAAGTTTCTAGCTTTCACAAGTAGGTGAAGTGTAGTGGGAGGTGAAACAGGTTGAGGGCTAAGGAAGATGACTAGTGCAGAATGGGAAATGTTGATTTTGATTTACAGGATAGGACATTCAAATAAAGATGCCTAGCAGGCAACAAAAAATATAGGTTTAAGTGTGGGACAGAGATCAGGGTTAGAGTTAATTGATATGGGACACAGCAGACAGTAATTAAGGACGTAAGAGCATACATGATACCAATGGAGGACATGGGATACAACTCTGAAGAATACCAACATTTAAGGTCCTGGAAGATCAGACCAGCAGGAGGAAAACCACAACACTTCATCTGGTAGCCTTTACTACAAAGGATCACACCCATTTCACTTCCGTATAACATCCTCATGTTTCAATGTTAAATTACTTTTATGGCTGAAAAACAATCTACATCCTCATTTGTATTTTTCAAGGTTTGAGTCTTCCTGACATGTCATATTCTTTTCAAGCATAATCAATCTACCGTTTCTTTTAAAAGATTAACTTACACTATTTAAAAGAATCTCTTTTTGACCAACAAGCTGAAAGCCTGAAGCTTATACCAAACAAAATTGTTGAGAGAGAGAGAGAGAGAGAGCACGCACACAACTAAAGAGGAATGTGATGTTATTTAAGAGTACAGCAAATATGTCATAGGCTTTTTATAGTCATCCTGTCACTCTGAATCTCTCTGAAAGCCTGTGAGAGGGAGGCCATTTCTACCCATATGAACATAGCTGCAATGTTAAGCTTATATTCTTCTCTTATAAGTTATAGACTGATCCACACAAAGGGATCAATCCTATTCTACAACAATTATACATGCTGTAGCATTTTATGTAACAACCCCATATATGTAATCAAGACCAAAAAACTTACTGTTACATATGCTTTTTAGTTACGTGAGTCATATTCCTAGGATGAATTTTTTCCTTAGGGTTTTAAAACTTTAAAGACTGAATGAAGTAACAAATTTTGTTAAGGAAACTAGGTTGAGTATTCAGAGTTAATTCTGAGATGAGATAACCATCTACTTTGGCATTTCAGTAGCACAATGTGTCTGAAATATCACTGGAATTTGGTTGAAGGTACTTGACTATTTTATCTTAAGAATAGTTTAAAAATTGACCTCAGGATCTATAGATACTATCACAGAAACTACAGACCATAAATAAGTGTTGTTTAAAAAAAATAGATTAAGAATGGTATTCTTAGTATCATTAGAATGATGGCAATCAATAAATCAAATGGATATGGTCAGTTGGTATGCTTTTACAACTTAAGGATATGCAATATACTTCCAAAGATCAGCAAAACAAATAATGTATTCTAAAAAATAATAATTAAAACTTCTTTTGATTTACCTTTATTTCTGCTCCTTTTGATTTTTTCTGCCAATCCCATACAGTAAGCATATGCTCATTGGAGTCATCGATAACACATAAATGAACACCTGAATCCTAAAGAAAAGCCAAATAAAGGCATTTAAAATTTTCAGTTAAGTTTGACTTTCTAAGAAGAAATACCGTTTTATTAAAACTGCCAACATTAAGATAATCCCAAATCCCTTAAACACACAGCTCCTTCAAAGAAAATGATTATACTCTTTCCTGACTGTATTCTTTTTAGAAATATAATGAAGACTCCTTAAAAAATATTTTCTACTTTTAATTTTTTCCCCAGGTTAGTTTCTACTTGCTATCTAGTTACTTCTGTTATTCAGAGATAGCAATTTAGTTTTCCATGATATAGCTGACTTACATTAACATGAATAAATGGGATAAATAATTATTTTATTATCCTTTAAAAAGTTCTTTTTTTAAAGATTTATTTATTTATTTATTTGAGAGAAAGAACATGGGTAGGGAGGGGCCAAGTGAGATAGATGAGACAATCTCAAGCAGATTCACCACTTAGATGTAGAGCCCAATGCCTGAGATTATGACCTGAGCTGAATCAAGAGTCAAACACTTAACTGACTGAGCCATTTCAGGCGCCTCGCTTTTCTATCTTTCTGAAACCATTTTCATTCACATAATTTAAGTCTCCCAGTTTAAGAAAAAAAAAATGTAGATATTAAAAAGTATTTGTTTTCCAGTAGCATTTGCAATATATGCCTAATGACATATATGGGAGAAAGAAATACCGTGGAGAAACGTAAGAGATAATGATGAAGGACAGAGCTTGCTCTCTTCTTTTTATCTTTCTTTTAGCCTGTATTAGAACAATTACCTAAACTAGGAAAAGTTAAGAGTATGAGACAATCCAAGATAGTCTTAACACTATAATAATGATATCAACAAGATGACAACAGTTCCTGCTACAGAAATTTAGGGGTGAAAAGGGGAATATAAGTCCTTCAGTCCATTTATCACCCGTCTTACAATTCTTGTCTCACAGGACCTCTGGACCTTCAGTACCTTCAAAGCTAGTGAAGTTCCTATGTCCACCCAAATTTATCTTTCCGTTCTAAAAATGTCCTTTCTGCTTCCATGTCCCACAAAACTCCCATAATCCATAATAAACCTGCTAAGAGCTAGGAACTGAAGAGGTATGAATACATACATATATCCTAAAGTATGAGTGAGGGCCAATAAAATCTGGAGATGTGTATTTGAAACTTAAAATCATGGATCCTAAAGTGTAGATCTCCTGTATACTCTATAACAATTGTATATAATTCAAGAATAAATAGAATGTTTCAATGGATAATATCCCTCTATCATTTTCCCCTCAGGATAAAGCCTCAAGGTTTAGATAGGACTGCTAGATACTGAATTTTAAACTCAAGTTGTCATCAATTCAAAGCCAAGATAATTCACGATTTTATTGAGTACAAAGGTCTGATTTTTAAAAAAGATTTTATTTATTTATTTGAAAGAGAATGAGAGAGAGCATGAGAAGGGGGAAAGAGCGAGAAACAGATTCCCGACTGAGCAGGGAGCCCAATGTGGGACTTGATCCTCAGACTTCAGGATCATGGCCCCACAAAGCTCTGATTATTTCATTTGCTCCAACATGACCTCAAGAAAAGCCAGTATTTGTGTGGAATTGGCCAACTTTCATGTCTGAATTTTCTAAATAAAATATATTTCCATGATTCAAGCTGAAGCAAAAGCACATCCTACTGCTTATTTCAATTATACCATGCTATATATATATTCCTCTAACCATTTCCTGTTACTATAGGAATCCTATTTCAGACAGAACAAAAGTATAATTAAGTATAACAACCTGTATCCCATTTAAACCAAATACTTTAGTACCTAGGTTAAAATGCTGGCCACTGCCAAGCAACAGCTAACAATTCAGAGCTAGCACTTTCTGTGAACACACACACATACTGAGCTTATTTTCTTTTCTGCTTTTTGCACTGCTTGCTTACTTCTTTAAAAATTGTTACTTACTGCTTTTGAAAAATCCAGGCATCCTACTCCCCGCTCAAAGGTCCCAAGTCCAATAATTTGCAGTGTGGATAAACTAACTGAATCCCACACTCTGACATGGGGTTGCAGAGGCTGCAAAGACAAGGGGAAAAACATAAGACAGCAAGACTATTTGGTATTCAGTGGGTGCAAATAAATACTGCTACCAAACAAAACTGTCTGCCATCTCTAAAAAGCAGTAGGGATGGAAAAACATCTAATATAAACCAGCTACTACATTAGACATGACCCCAAAGAATCTTGAGGAGGTATTTTCTTCTCATACTATGAACATAAGAAAATAACAAATGATAATAATAATAGCAGAAAATGATTTAGTATTTACTATGCTGTAAACTATTCTAAGTACATGTATTAATTCATTTAATCCTCACAGTCCCATGAAATATGTACTATAATAATCACCATTTAACAGATTAGGAAATGGAGATAAAGAGATTTGAATAACTTGCCCAAAATTATACAGGATTTTTTTTTTTAAAGATTTTATTTATTTATTTGACAGAGATCACAAGTAGGCAGAGAGGCAGGCAAGAGAGAGGAAGGGAAGCAGGCTCCCTGCTGAGCAGAGAGCCTGATGTGGGGCTCGATCTCAGGACCCTGGGATCATGACCTGATCCAAAGGCAGAGGCTTTAACCCACTGAGCCACCCAGGCGCCCCCAAAGTTATACAGTTATTAAAAGGCAGAGTTAGAATTCTAACCCAGGCAAATTTGCTCTGGATACTTTGCTTTTAACATTACCTTAATTCCGGGAAAATAATACCTTTTTTTCCTAACCAGTGTCCAATAAATTGCTAAACAAACAGTTCTTAAATAGAATTTGAAACCGGAAGGGGCCTCAGACTCATCCAATATAACCATTCTAACTCCTTTTCTTTAAATAAACTCAAGCCAGAGAATGTCATGGGTACAGTCAGACACATGTTAATCAGTCATCGATAATACTCTCTGTTGATCCTTACAAGTAAGGGATTTATTACATAAACCAACTTAATAATATTGAGTAGGAACTGAAATTTTTAAAGTGTTATCAGTTCCAGTCACACATAAAATCAAATCCATCAATGTAGTGAAATTTTACTATCTTTTGGCAAACACTGATAAATTACACTAAGTTAAAAAAAAAAAAAGTAAGAAGCTTCTGAGTTCTCCCAATTTTACAAGTAAATAGTCCCCTTAGGGAGAGTATTTCCTTTTAGAGAAATATTTAAGTAGTATGATTCTCTTTTGTTTTTTGGGATGTTCTTACATTCTACTATTTTTTCCCTCTTATGCTAGAGATCCCTTAGCAGCATTTAAAAGAATGAAATAAGCAAGCCATGGTTAAAATTATAGTCAATTCCATTCTAATGGCAACATCACTGGTACAGCATGCAGAACAGAACTCACCCTTCCATCTTTATCCACTCCAGCTATCTGTCCAGTTGCGATCCTAATTTTGTCAGGATGTACAGCAAGGCTAAAACAGCATTATTAACAACAATTTTAAATATGGGAAATGTGAAAAGGCTGAAATATGCCTTAGTAACAACATCTGTCAAACATTTTTCAGTTTTCAATCATTAAAAAATTCTCACCGTGACTTATCTGATTTTCTTTAGCAAATCAACCACCTAAGTTTTGACCATACTTTTTCTTCCTTTGGTCAACTAAAACAGACAAATTAACGGAGCAGTAAATTTACATCTGTGGCAGGATAACTTAAACTGTCTTCATCTGTTCAAGTTCCTTTCTAATCTTGCACACGTGCATGAGGTCAGATGGTTTTATCCTACTGAAGATGCAGTACTGCACGGTACAAATGTAACCTATTACAACGACAGCATTTTCCCCGTTCGCTGTATCCTTACGCATTATTATTGACTGAACAGTTCTTCCATCATTTCTACTTTTCTACAAAGGAACACAGTAAACATAATACCTCCAAACTTTTAAAATTAAGAGTTCTTAATGCTGAACTCTTAGAAGTCAAATATGAAGCAAGAAACTCTTAAGAACAAACTGAAAATAGTGCAGCATATATGCCCCCATTTTTCATGATAAACATGAGACCAATAAAATTTTTAAAAAGATGTCTTCCTGTCTATATCTAGACTCTTTATACATTTTGAAACCAAGGGATAAGCTCATTAAGAATGTAAATTTTTTGTTCTTAGTATGTATTGCTCATTACTTTCCAGAAGAGTATCAATTTAAATAAGAAACAAAAGTGCTTTAAAAGTTCCACTACAACTTCCCCATATTAAAATGCCACTTTTCAAATATATCGTACAGAATGCCTTTAATATCCTTAACATCTGAGCTCTCCACAAGAAACCATTTCTGAAAAAACCAAAATTAAGAAGAAATGCAAAAATGACAAAGAAAAAAAAGATAAGTGTTCAATGATACCAACCATTTCACACAGTCTGTGTGACCCAGGTAGTGTCGCTGAGTTCTCTCCTCATAATTAAACAGTACTACTACTGATGCTATGAAATACACTATTTCTCCGGTAGGAAGAAGGTAAACATTAGCACGACAGTCCTTTCCTCGATAACCGTATCTTAAACACAAAAGTCAAGGTTTTTAATAAACACAATTTTTAAGGTGTAAACTAACAAGCTTTTCATGGATACCAAGGGGCATGAGAAAAGTATAAAGAAAACAGGAATGCATCAGAGCTAGGAAACTCAAATTCTGCCACTATCCAAGGTGCAATCCCGAGTTTTTAACGTGCATAAATCCTAGTTTCCTCATTCCCCAGACAAATACATATTGAGTTCCTAACATGTGTCAGGCACAGACTGAACATACAGTTCTGAACAAAACAGAAGCCTGTGTCCCTGAAGATTATGCTCTCTCAAAGATGACTAAAACAAAAACCAAAAATATCATTAGAAATTGTGGAAAGAAAAGTAACAGTATCCCAGGAGAAAGTATAGAAGGAACACCTAATTTAAATGGAGAGAAAGTGAGGAGAGGCATCAAAAGAAGCACTGAGAAAATGACATTTGTGTTTGACCTAAATAAGGAGTAAGACAGCCAGGCACAGTTCAGCAGGCAGAGTGTTTATTAAAAAGTTGTACAGAATTACAGGATTGGTGAGTTTTCCCAAGGTAATTTCTACAGAAATGAGGGAATGAATGAAAAGATAGGGGAAAGAGTGTAGAGGAGCATGGAGGCAGAAAACAGAGTTCAAACTACTAGCTCCATTCTGCTTCATGAAGTTTCTCAAAGGTTCTAAGAGAAAAATTTCTAAGTGAAATTAAGGGAGCTCTTTTAGATAGACATTTTTTTACAAAGTCTGGCTGAGAAGTTAATTCTGGAATTAGCATCAATCATATTAATTTGAGCTTGTAATAAAATAATTTACATTATTTCGCAAGTTATAAAATGCTTAACTGATGTTTCCTTATTTAATTCTTACAACAGCTCAGTAAAGTAGGAGTTATTAACCTCTTTTTATATGGGAAGTAAGGTTCATTGGGGGTGGCAGAGCTGAGACTCAAACACTAGTCTTCCCATTCCAGTCCAATGCCTTCTCTACCACACTACAAGTAGCTGCCACGATGTTCATACAGTATTGCTTGTCCTATCCAAAGATATGAATTTGGGTGGTTTTAAATTGCTAAGAGCAAAATATATATAATATGTGAAAGATGAGAAGTAACATTTCTTTACTTTCTCAAGTGGTTGTGATATTACATTTATTATTTTTTTTGTATAAAGATAATTGTGATAGAGGTTAGGTAAATGAATTTTTCTTAAACTAAAGACAAAGCAAACAAAGTTGCTGTCACAGCAGAGAAGGATACACCCACTCCAGTTTCAGCTTCTCAGGAGGCAGTTCTGTTCTGATGTCATCATAGTTTTCAACATCAGAAGGAATGAACATTGTAATTGGCCGACCTCGCATAAACATTTTAACATATTCTCCTTCTGTTGAAACACAAGACAAAAGTTAAGTCAATTTTCTGAATAATCATAGAAAAGTGGATTACTATGGTGATATAGTAAGAACAAGACAAAAAATAGCTAGTTCCTAGTTCTATTCTTATTATACATAATTATTTTTATATAAAGACCTTGTCTAAACATTGTAGGAAAAACTACTGGTCATTTCCTTAAATGAGAATAACTATTTCACAATTAAACTAAACTAAACTAAACAAGAAGGCCAGGAAAGCTGAGGTAGAAAATGGGAAAAAAAAATTTTAATGAAAGTTTTCCTAACAGTTGAAAATAAGAAACAGATTATCAGGGCAGACAACAATCATGTCTACCACAATAATTCATCAATCTACTGATTTTTTTAAAAAAGATTTTATTTTTTGAGAGAGAGAGAGAGTGAACAAGCATACAAGCAAGCACGAGTGCAGGTAGGGGCAGAGAGAGAAGCATGTTCCCCGCTGAGCAGAGAGCCCAATGCAGGACTTGATCCTGGAACGTTGGGATCGTGAACTGAGCTGAAGGCAGATGTTTAACCGATTACGCCGCCCACACGCACCAACCTACTGATGTTTAATGAGACATACAAAAAACACAGCCTGAGACTACACCATGAGGAGAGGAGTCATACAGCATCATAAGTCAGGATGTGGAGAGAGAACAAGAGCTCTGCCACATATAGTGAGTACAGCTAGACGGAAAAGAAGACCAACTTCCCTCACTTCACGACTGTGCCAACAATCAGGGTTGGGTCTAAACTATTTTTAAAAATATTTTATTTATTTATTCGACAGAGACACAGTGAGAAAGGAAACACCAGCAGGGGTAGGGGGAGACCTTCCCGCCAAGCAAAGAGCCCAATGCAGGGCTTGATCCCAGGACTCTAGGATCACGACCTGAGCCAAAGGAGATGCTTAAGTGACTGAACCACTCAGGTGCCCTGGGTCTAAACAATATAATTAAATTACAATACACTAACAGTTTTTAAGACAGTGCTAGGAATTATTTTTTTTTAAATTAGCAGTAGAGGTTCCAAAATAGCTCTTATTTACATAAAGCAATAGTTGTTTATAAGATCTGCAACAATCTAAAATTAAAGATGCTAAAGTCTAAAATCAATATTTATTGTGTACCTTTTATAAAACAAAACAAAACTTCCCTGAACAGATGAGACTATCTCTTGAAAACAAAAACCAAAAAACAACACCCATTCTCCATCCCAGCGTCCCAATGACCAACATATAGCTAAGTTTAGTAGATGGTGACAGTGATGGTAAAACGGCCACAAGAAAACCTAAACAGGAAGGAGAAAGTAAGGGACCCGAGTACTAAAGGACAGCAGGTGTCCAGCAATTACGAACTTGTTTGGCAGGATATGAAAAAACAGCAGAAAGAGACTGAAAATGTGGAGATCAACCATAGGCTGATACAACTCTAGGGCCTCTAATAATGACCTAAGCTACCAAGAATAAGAATATATAATAATTCAATAGTTTTTATAATGAGAACCATGGAAGAAGGAAAGATAAATTACTTGATGAATGTATGCAAGTATTTGTGCTTATTATGGGTGAGAAGTTCAAGTTATTTTTATTATTATTACTCACTTGTGTTTGGCCTCACGGGTAGATCTAAGAACAGGCTAAGACTTCCCATGCCACAGTTTTCACACCACATGATACAGGTTTTTATTACTTCTGAACCTCAGAGTGGGCTCTGCTTCCTGATGATTTTTACCATTGCTGGACTTGATGAGAACTAAATGATTACCAGCTGCAACTATTTCTTTTCTGCAATCATCTTTATCGGCATCTTCTTGTCCTTTTTTTTGTATAGTTTACTTTCTTATCATCATCAGTTTGTTATAAAGTTTCCCTCGGAGTTTTGTTTTGTTTTGTTTTTTTAAAGAATATAAATTCTTGGGGTCCCTGGTTGGCTTAATAGTAGAACATGTGACTCTCGATCTTGGGGTTGTAAATTTGAGCCCCACACTGGTGTAGAGATTACTTGAAAATAAAATCTTTAAAAATGTATATATAAATTCTTAGAGGCAGATATCCTGTCCATTGGAATTTCCCGCAGGATCTTTGATCAAAGGCGTGTGTCATAAATGTTTTCTGGATAAAAAAATAAAACTATTAGCAGATGTTTCTACCACTTAGTTGAGATTAGATGTCCAGCCAAAGGAACGGATTTAGGAACAGCATTATCAAAGAAAACAAAAGTTCTCCTTTGCTAACAGAGACAGCTCAGAATACCATATTGCTTCCTCTGTCAATTATTCTTTACCCTTAGCAGCACAAGCAACTAAGTAAAAGCAACTATCTAGTGCTTTCTAAAGAAACTATCTAGTGCTTGTCAACTTTTCTAATATAAAAATGGCAAAGCATGTCAGGATGAAAATGTTTTCTCTCCCTGGAAGCTGGCAGTACATATGTTGAGGGCCAAATACATAAGCTAGGAACCATGAATAATTCCTGAGATTGAGGGAAGCAATCCATTATAGTGGAAAGAACATGAGCTTTTGGGAAAAGACTGATCAAGATGTAAATTCCAGCTTTACTAATGATTAGCTATGTGACTCCAGCCTAGGTTTCCTAATACACAAAATGACAATAGCTACTTACCACCTGCAATTATGACTCACTGAATAAGACGTCACACTGTAAGGGGTAATATGAGGTCCTCAACAAGTATTTATTCCCTTCCCTTTGAGAATGATTTGTACCATTCTGGACCTTGTCTAGGAAACTGCTTACAATATGTGATTTAACACACTATAATATCTCTTCATAATCTTTAAACTGACTGTCCACAGAAGAGTATGTATAGGCAAGACAGAATTCTCTATCATGTGCACTTTTTTAAAAAAGAATTTACTTGGGAGTGAGAGAGAGCAGAGAGAGAAAGAGAGCACATGGTGAGGGGTAGGAGAAAGGGGAAGGGAGAGGGAGAAGCAGGCTTCCCGTTCAGCAGGGGACCCTACATGACCAGAGCCTAAGGCAGGTGCTTCACTGACTGAGCCATCCAGATGCTCCTATCATGTACACTTTAAAACAGGGGTCACAAATTGACTTACCTACTGGCCCACACAGAAAATGCAAATGAGAGCAGTAAAAGAATACAGGATGACTGATTGGGACTGGGACCACTGGCACACCCCATGCCCGTCAGGGAGGCAGTAGCTACTTTAAGTCCATGAAACATGTGGGTCTGGTGTTGCTAGATATTCCCATTTTTAAAAAAGAGAAATGGGAAATCTATAGTTTATTGTTATATCTCCCGATTCTTAAATATCTAATCCGTGTGGGGAAAAAAAGGGGGAAATACCATGTGAAAACATAACCTTTGGCCTGCATACCACAGTCTGTGAACTGTTGTGTTTTGTTTTGTTTTTAATAAAGAATATAGTCTTTACCTTGGGAATCAGACAAAATACAGTCAAAGAAGAGTCTCTTTTCTCCTCAACCACTGTTGAGTATATATTCTCACTGCAAACTTGCTCTTGAGACTGTCAGACTTCTTGACCTTAGAAAGGATTTTACAGTCCATTTATCTGTTTTACCCCAATGCTACCTTCTAGCCTTTCTCACTGTAAAACTACAGTACCACGAAAGTAAAGAAGGGATGGTCCATGGGACCAAGGAAGATTATGAGATCAGTTATATTTTTCTGGTGCTCCAGAACAACAAGCAGAGGAAAAGAAATTACTAAACTATCATGATAATTAGTAAACACAGTATAGAGCTTTTCATTATTCAGCAATGAAGCTGCTTTTTAGTGAAATGTAATTAATCTCAACGTTTTATTTCTTACTTGGCACTGTGAAAATTCCTTGGACTGAGTGGGAGGCTATACAGTATAGTGGACAGAATACAAGATTTGTGATCAAGTCAGACCTTGGTTTGAACTCCAGCTTTACCACTTTCAAGTTTATGCCAATAAAAAAAAAATTTTTTTTAAAGAGGGAGGAAGGGAGGAGGGGTGGAGAGAGAAGGAGAATCTCAAGCAGGCTCCATGCCCAGCATGGTCACAGCCCTAAGATCATGACCTGGGCCAAAATTAAGAGTTGGACACTTAATCAACTGAGGCACTCAGTACCCCTAAATAAATCTAATCAATGACAGCTTAACTATAAAAGAAGAAATTCTGTGAGATGCTATTGATAAAAATACTACAATCAATACCGAAATACCATTAGTTTGTTTCTCTAGACACATATAATATTGGAACTCTTAGAAATTTGAGACTTTACCTAGTCCAACCCTCTACTTTTAGAGAAGGGGAAACCAAGGCTCAGAGAGGTCAACTGAGTTTATAGACTGTGTTCTAAAATTGTTTATGATTTAGAACTTGTGAAACATTTTTATTCTAAAACTGTGTTTTAGATCTGCAGCATTCAAAACAATAGCCACTGGTTCTGAACACTTAGAATGTGGCTAGTCTGAATTGAGATATGCTATAATTGTACAATTCAGATTTTTAAGTCTTAGTATGAAAAAAAGGGAAAATATGTCAACGACTTTTTTGTACTGATCACACACTGAAATGATATTCTGGATATAATGGGCTAAATATATTAAGCTTACTCTTACTTGTTTCTTTTTACTTTTTAAAATGTGGCTACTAGAACATTTTAAATGACATATGTGTTATATATTATATTTCTATTGGATAGTACTATTCAGACACTACTAAGGTCCTCAAAAGTCCAATTACTAGACAATACAGCTTACTTATAATCCAAATAGAAGCTTGTGCTTTGTACCCCAAGTGTAGAAAATCAGAAAGTACAAAAGGCAAAGAAGATATTTCTGTTCTATTATCTTTGGGAAGAGTGAATGCTAGGCAGAAATATTTAATTTTCTTTTACTATTTTTTTTTTTAAAGATTTATTTATTTGTTTGACAGAGATCGCAATTAGGCAGAGAGGCAGGCAGAGGCGGTAGGGGAGCAGGCTCTCTGCTGAGCAGAGAGCTCGATGTGGGGCTCAATACCAGGACCCTGAGATCATGACATGAGCTGAAAACAGAGGCTTTAACCCACTGAGCCACCCAGTTCCCCCCATTTTTTTTTTGAGAGAGAGGGAGAGGCGAGCTTGCGCAAACAAGAAGAGCAGAGGGCGAGGGAGAGAAAAGCTCAAGCAGACTCCACGCGGAGCTCTGAGCCCAAAGCATGGCTTGATCCCACCACCCACCCAGCTCATGACCAGGACCTGAACCACAAGAGTCAGATGCTTAACAGGCTGAGCTACCCTAGGCTGAGCCCCTAGGCAGAAATTTGAAACACTTGATGTTAATACTTTCCTTCCTTTGTCCTTCTCACTGCTGGTACTTCTCCTTTGGTCTACTCTTGTTAATTCAATCTTCCACTTTAGCATCTCCCCTAGGCTGCCCTATCCTGCAAAGTGCTCCAAACTGCAAAATGACCTTCATACTCCTTAATCCAAATTTTTTGGGACAGTTGTCTAAGGTGTTCTGAGAAAAGCACTATTGCTGAAATTATTCCAATAGATATAAATAACTAGTTACTAAAGTTACTTATTTAAGTAAACTCTATCCCCAACATGGGCCTTGAACTCAGACCCCAAGATCAAGAGCTACATGCTCTACCAACTTAGACAGGTATCCCAAAGAAACGTACCCCAAAGAAAGGTAAAGTGGAGAAAGAAGTTAGTACCCGGCATACTCTGCTTTAAGTAAGATCAGTTCCTCAGGTGCTTTTTTCCCCACAGCTTTCTCCCTTTTGGAGAGTAAACAAACAACCTAAAGGCTTTCAAAGGCAACAGCAGAGCTTTAGGGTTTTGGATTATGACTATACTAATTTGTATAATGGGTACTGCCTATAGAAAACCTTCTGAACATCTAGAATCCTTAAAGTTTAACACATCTTTCTCCCCAAAAGTTTCCACTTTAGATATCCACTTTTATTTATATTTTACAATCTTTACAACTAAAGAGCCCTCGCAACTCGCTGAAAATTGGAATTTAAATTTTATATGTAACAATAATGTAGTGGAGTGTGATGCTATCTAGTTCCATCAAACAGGAAATTGGAGAATTTTAATTTAGTTTGAGCTTTTACCAGTTCCATTCCCCAAAACCATGGAGCCCAAGAACAGGAGATTAAACAGAAGGTTAGAAATACTGACTTTAATTTTGTAGTACAAAGTGACAAAGAGCATTTTAGGTAGGCTAAAATCTTTTCATAAAAGTAAATTCTCAAAAGATTTCAAGTCCTAATGATCAAGTTATATCATAATAATAATTTAATATTTCAAAATCCAATGAAACAGTGTAATCTGTAAGAATCTTTGGACTTCGAATAAGTAACTTGATTTGTACAATAAAGTCTAAATTTCACCCCTTTCCAAAGGTCTAGCTATAAAAATAGATAAAATGTAGATCCCCAAATAAAAAAGGGGGTGTAAATTTAGAAGGATATAATCTAACCCTATCTTGCAGATTAAAAAATTCTTAGTTGGGGTGCTTGCCAAATAGTACATAGTTTTACTTGCTAGGACAAGGAACCCAGGTCTGAAAAATATGACCGAGTAGTAAAATGCTACCTTAATTTTCTTGGTTCTGTAGGAAGACTTCTACTGGCTGGTAAGTTTTACTGAATTCTTAATTACATAGGGGCAGGGCTGGGGGGTGGAGGTGAGGGTACACAACACCAAGGTATAAAAGAAGTAAACCTAGTCCCTTAGGAGCTTACACAGAGTTATAAGCAAGTCTTAGGTAACTGCTAATCAACTCTTAAATGACAGTAATAAGCCCACCTGAAGTTACTTTCCTGCATCTAAATCTCCTTTAATCAAATTTCTCTTTGTTATAATAAGCCCACCTGAAGTTACTTTCCTGAATCTAAATCTCCTTTAATCAAATTTCTCTTTGTTATTTTGTTTACAACTCTGCCATCAAATCACTTCAAGATAATCAGATATGGGCATTTGCTTAAGCATTCTGGATTATTTTTACTCATCCTATAAAAGGTTTTCTTTGGGAAAAGATGGGAACAAAGTCTAGTCCAACAATGAGACACATATAACTTCTAAAAGACTTGTTGCGATATTGCTGAAAACCTTTCTGAATTAAGTAAAATATGGCTGTTATGGTTGTATTTTAAAAACTGCCTCAAATCACTCAACTCACTTATATCCCCAGGAAAAGTTATTTTAAGCACTAAGTTAGAGTTTTTTAAAAATTTTACCTGAATATATCAAGTTGGATTTAATTTTTTAAAAATAAATTCAAAAGAGAAACTTCAGCTAGAGCAAACTCCAGCTCTTTTTTAAAAAAAGTTATTTATTTTAAGATTTATTTATTTATTTGATAGATCACAAAGAGAGAGAGAGAGAGAGAGGAGGAAGCAGGCTTCCTGCTGAGCAGAGAGCATGATTCGGGGCTCAATCCCAGGACCCTGGGATCATGACCCGAGCCGAAAGCAGGGGCCCCAACCCACTGAGCCACCCAGGTGCCCCAAGAGTTATTTATTTTAGAGAGGGAGAGCACGAGCACAAGTGGTGGGAGGAGCAAAGGGAGCAACTCTTCAAGCAGATGCCTGAGCATGGAGGCCAAGGTGGGGACCTAAAGCGGGGGGGTGGGAGGGGGCTAGACCCATGAGATCAAGGGGTAAGCCGAAACCAAGAGTCCAAAGTTCAATCAACTGAGCCACCCAGATGCCCTACTTCTAGCTCTTTTTCTTTTTTAAAAGATTTTATTTATTTCAGAGAGAAAGAGAGCGCACGTGAGGGGAGGGGAGGAGCAGAGGAAAAGGGACAAGCAGACTCTACGCTGAACGAAGTGCCAGACACAGGGCTTGATGTTATGACCTAAGCTGAAATCAAGATGGATGCTTAACCAACTGAGCCACGAGGCACCCCTCTTTTTCAATTAACTGTAATGGAAAGAGAACCAGCAGGTCACAAGGGAGCAATAAAACCCTATATATGAAATTCTAATTAAAGAGAGGCTTCACCTTTACTTTTAATGTTTAATTAATTAATTAATTAATTAAAGATTTATCTGAGAGAGACAACAAGCACAAGGGGGAGGGGCAGAGGGAGAAAGAATCACAAGCAGATGTGGTGTGGAGCTGTGGAGCCCGATGCAGGGTTCAATCTCAAGACCCTGAGAACATGACTTGAGCCCAAACTAAGAGTCAAAACTACAAGTCGGACACTTAACCAACTGCACTACCCAGGTACCCTATGTTTTATTTAAAAACAACCTGAGTTAAAGCAAAATGTAAAGATTAAATAAATCTGGGTCTTTAGTACACATGTGCTTGCTATATTATTTGTACATATTTTTAGAAATATTAAAATATTTCAGTCTTTTAAAAATTAAAAGCTTTATTAAAGTAAATAATCAACAATATTTTTGGTAAAACTGTTCCTTGGAAAACCAATTGCACAGTTTAGGAACATGGCAAGTGATTTGCTATGGTTCTTTCTGCAGCCTTAGTATATATCACTGATACCACCTCTTTTCTGCTAAGCCTAATCACAAGTTTCAGAATTCTTTTCTAAGTGCTTCAGGAAAACAGTAACAAATGACAGAGTAAGAAACACATACAAAGTCTACTTGCCATTTCTGGACAGAGTGGATTTTTTACTATGCTAACTCATTTAACTGGCAAGCTTGAGGAATGGAGATTTTTCTGGTTAATTGCATTTTTCCAGTTTAGATTTTTTTAAAAAGCTTATGCCTGTGGCTTGTGAAAATACAGTACAGATGAAGTCTTTAACCAGAATAAAATAAATATGCACAAGATAAGGATGTTCTGTTATGAAATGTCATATTCTCCATGTCCAAAGGGGACAGGCTGGACTTTTTTTTTAACTGAAGATAAGAAAAAGAGGATGCCAGGAACTCATATTCTTTTTTTTTTTTTAAGATTTTCTTTATTTACTTGACAGAGATCACAAGTAGGCAGAGAGGCAGGTGAGAGAGAAGGGAAAGCAGGCTCTCTGCTCAGCAGATAGCCCCATGTGAGGCTCGATCCCAGGACCCTGAGATCATGATCTGAGCTGAAAGCAGAGGCTTAACCCACTGAGCCACTCAGGTGCCCCAGGAACACATATTCTTAAAAGTTGCTATTGTTTACATTAAAAAAAAAAAAATAATAATGGGACAGCCTTTAACCATATTTTAATCTAGAAGACTGCTAACAACAACATCAAGAAATAAGAAATCTCGGCTTCATAGGACTTACAAAAAAAAAAAAAAAAAAAAAAAAAAAAAAGGAAATTTCCCAAAGAGAAACCCTATTAGTTTCATTTTAAAATACAGAGAATTCATGGACAAAGCCCAGACTCGTAGGGATACAAGTAATGTTTATGTTGCACATTTAAAATGATTCAGTATCTAAATTTCTGAAGTGAGTATATTTTTTGGAAGTATAATGCCCAGTTTCCTGCCTTTTCTGCCCGTTCACACTAGAACAGACTTAAAGCTAGCATACTTCTTCCTAAATTTGGGAACTGCAAAGTTTTGAATACCATCTTAGTAACAACAGGGATAAATTCTATCTATAGCTCAGTTAAAGGCTTTTGGCTTTTTTAGTTTGTTTCAAACTGCATACCTTCTTAGCAGGTATATACTCCCTCCCAGTAGGTAACACAACAGAGACAGTGTCAGTAGATCACTGCTACCCTTTATATTCTTATAGACAAACTCTAGCTGTTCTTTCAGATATGATGATGCTCAGTTTACAGAGGTGCGATCAGGTTTGGACGAAACATTCCTGAAGCCAACAGGACAGAAAACAACACATGGCATGAACAAAAGACGTAAATTAAAAGCAAGTTAGTTAAGGTATGGAGAGCTGTCTTCCATTTTCTATTTGCTGCAGGAAAGGGTTTTAAAAATTTATTAAGAGAGACTCTTCGTGACATCTAGTCTAAGCCTTATGTATGTGAGGAAACTGAGGTCCAAGGTCTCAGAATCATAGGGAAAACTTTATTCCCACATGAACAATACTTTTTCTCCCTATAACTTCCTTTGGCAAATTCCTAACTCATGCTCATAATTTCAGTTATTGAGGATTCTGGTTCTTTAAACTTTGTGTGGTACAGGTCATTTCACCCCTAACTATGTCTCAACTTCTTATTCTTGGACTCTTTCTGCCATAACACTTTACTTCCCCTTCCTAAGTGAGGTGCCTAATGAAGCTTCTGTTACTTAGAATGAATCTGTATTTAATAAATGAAATGATTAACAAATAGAAAATTGTATATACACTATAATCAATGACCTCTTTGCTGTCCCTTAACACAGCAAGAAAGCTCTCACCTCACGGCTTGTGTACTTTCAGTTTTCTCTGTTCATGAAGTTCTTTTCTCCAGATATCCATATATTTCACTCATGTCCTGTAGGTGGTTCAATGTCACTTTATCAGAAATGTCTTCCCTAACCACTCTATGTAAAATAGCAATTCTCTACTCTTCTCATTCTTTCTCAATATATATTACCTCCTGACACATTAAATATTATTTTTTTCTTATTATGTAGAATATAAGTTCCACAGAGTGCAGACTGTCACTGCTATATCCCCAAGTGCTTAAGAGCAGGGCCTGACAAAATAAGCACTCAATAAATATTTGTTATGAAGAGTGGATGTTCAAAATGTGTATCTGATAAAGAATAATAAACATCAGAAAAATAACGGCTGTCAAAATAACAAGATTAGTCAGGTTTTTTTCCCCTTTCTCCAATTTTGTAAACAAGTTTAGTATTTTCAGATTATTTTAACAACTGTTTTGGCTACACCAAATTACTTCCATGTTTTACATAGCATGTATTTCAAAATGACTTTTAATGACTTTTAAAGTATTTTTCACCTACAGTTATTTTTAGGCAGCTATCTATCATGAGACACTTCTCAATTCTTTAAAATATTATAATTACTGCTCTCTCATCTAAACACACCTATAGTTCTTGCATTGATCTAGTAGTTAAGCATGAATGCATCTAAGATTAGAGCCATGAGGCAACACTGCGAAAGGAAGTAAGAGTGCTATTTGAGGACTGATGATTTTTCCTCAATTAAGCAGTGGCGGTCTGAGTCATTCAGGCTCTCAACATGACCAGACTAATTAACTATGTACTAATTCTAAAGAATGCTACAAGATGCCACAAGAGAAAAGGATTTAAGATTATTTAAGTTTGGGAAAAAACCCAGTAACATGCAATAATTTGAAGACATTCAGGTTCTCCTCTAGAAAGGAGGACAGATGACACTTATTTTCCATATTAAAAAAAAATGTAATCTACTTCATTACCCTAAGGATGAGTTTATAAACTGTATACTAATTTTATTATAAAATCTGTCAGATAGTTACCTATTTTTTACAACAGATAATTTTATAAAAGGTGCTTATAGTCCCCAAAGTTAGCTCCAAAAACTTGATCAGTAACTTCTAAAATGAATAGTACTATATTAGAACCTAACCACTACATCTAATAATGAATAATCCTATAAGAAAACTTATTCACAGTTTAACCTGATGTGCTAAGTCTTTCTCTTGCAGTCGGAGAAGAATCCAAAAGAACTAGGGAGAAAAGTGATGAAATGAGATTTCTGTTTCAGTATCTGAGTGTAGGTAAAGACTGAACTCAGTAAGAGTCTCTTTTTGGTGATATAAGCTGTCCTTTCTTCCGTACCTAGCCTCAGCCTGTCCTGTGTACAACACATTTCACTCCACCTCCTCTTGCTTTCAACTACAGTTCTCTCCTTCTACCTAAATACTGATCAAAATATGCAGTTTTATAGCTCTTCTTGTACTCTGCTGTGGCTGAAGGATACAGACCCTTCAGGCCAAGCTTTTTCTGCTACCACTCACCTAAATGTACCAAATGTAAATAGTCTTCTTCCCAAATCAAAGCAGATGGCTTGGAGCAAGTCATATGGTCATTGTCAAAAAAGAGCTAAAGAAATTAATAAATCATATTTTTAAAAGATTGTCCAAAAATGATATTTTGGATTAATAACTAGAGTATAAGAAAATGTGGTGTAAAATATGCCATGCAAAACGAATACAAACTTTAAAAATATATCTACAACTTATATTAAATAAAGATAATCTATTTAACAGTTATCTTTTCATCTTACTCCACAAGTCTGAGTGCAAAATTTTACTGTCAGATTCACATATATCAATAATTAAATTTTATTTGGGTACTATGTCCCAGGTACTACATTTTTTTTTAAAGATTTTATTTATTTATTTTACAGAGAAAGAGAAAGATCCCAAGTAGGCAGAGAAGCAGGCAGAGAGAGAAGAGGAAGCAGGCAGAGAGAGAGGAGGAAGCAGGCAGAGAGAGAGGAGGAAGCAGGCTCCCCGCTGAGTGCACAGCCCGATGTGGGGTTTGATCCCAGGACCCTGGGATCATGACCTGAGCTAAAGGCAGAGGCTTTAATCCACTTAGCCACCCAGGTGGCCCCCAGGTACTATATTTTATCTTTAATTTTTATATTAACTCTGTGAGGATTTATGATTGTCTCAATAATAAGAAAATGAAGACTTATGGTAAAATAACCTGCTCGAGGTTACACAGCTAAGTAAATGGTGGAACTGGTCTCTGGACTCCAAAATACATGTTTAAACACTGATACTACGTTGTGTACTACACTTCTCTACAAGTGAATTAAGTCTTATAGAAGCTGAAAAATCGAAATTCTTACTCTTTTCCACACACCTCCTCCACCTCAAATGTTCCCCATTTTACCAAGTTGCTCAAGCTATTCTTCATAGATAGATCTCATTGTTCCTGATCTCCCATACTCTACCTATCTCATCTCTTAAACCATCTAGAACCCATCTACCAAGTCTCAACTACCTCACAAGCTGAAACACAAAAGAGTTTTCTATGAGGGTACACTCTAGTGACAGAGTCTATATCCAGACAGAATATAGCAGGTTAAACTGGAAAAATAATAGACTCATATTCCAAAAATAAGGCTTCATGCAAGCAACACTTGATATTATTAAATTCTAACACGGGGGACAACGTTTCTGAGTTAAAATTCTTTTAACAGAATTTATTTTCCTATAACTTTTTCCAGCTTTTCATTCAGTCCTTCTTCCTAGATATTGGCTAAACCCCTGCTTTAGTGATGCTTCTGTAGCAAAATCCTTCCCTCTTAAATACTTTTGTCTGCTTACCTAAATGAGTTTGAAAACTGTCACCAACACAAAACACTCATTATCTACTAATCTTAAGTTCCTCTTTCCTTCCAAAGAACATATCACAACACGAGAAAGTGGCAGGCAGCTGTACAAGGATCTTACAAAACCTGAGCTCTTTAGCAAAATATGTAATATTAATAGCACCATTTTACAGTTTTACAGTGTTCTTTATTTTCAAGTGCTTTTCTTAAAATAATTTTAAAAAAGACTTTATTTATGGGGCACTTGGGTGGCTCAGTTGGTTAAGCATCTGCCTTTGGGCAGATCATGATCCCTGGGTTCTGCAACTGAGGTCCAAGTCAGGCTCTCTGCTCAGAGGGGAGCCTGCTTCTCCCTCTCCTTCTGCCCCTCCTCACGCCTATGCTCTCTCTCAAATAAATAAATAAAATCTTTAAAAAATTTTTTAATTTATTTATTTGAAAGAAAGTGAGCATGAGTGGAGGGGGAGGGGCAGAGGGAGAGAGAGAGAAGCAGTCTCCCCACTTAGCATAGAGCCCAAAGTGGGGCTCAATTCCAGGACCTGGGGATTATGACCTGAGCTGAAGGCAAACACTTAACTGACTGAGCCACCCAGGCACCTTAAAGTGCTTTCATATACATTATTTCATTCTTCAGCAGTCATATGAACTAAGCTTTATATGTACTATTCTCAGATTAGAAAACTATCTCAGAGACACTGTCATTTTGCCTAGGTCCCAAGACTATTATGCAGAAGAGTCAGGACCAAATTCTAGACAGAGACTCTCTATCCACAGCTTTTTCCACTATTTATCGCTATCTCTATTTTTAAAAAGTGTTTGATATATAATAATTGTCTTTATAAATAAAATTTCATTTTTCCCTTTCAACCATTAGGTAAGTTATATGCTTAACTATAAAAAAGGGAGATGGTCTGACATAACTATAGAAGAATGACAGCAAAAATCAACTTCATTTAAAATTCCTATGTAAAAACAAATGATCCAAAGGAGATTACAAATAAATATTTTTCTTAATAGAATTTAAAAAAGTAAAAATCCATAGCAATCAAGCTAATCTCTAACAAAAATTTTAACCACACTGTATCTAATAACCCAGAAAATAAAGATAGCTATGACACATAAAAATGAGCTATAAAAAGCATGCACAGAAAGGACATGCTTTCATTTAGAACAGCATGCTTCCATTAAATTTGCAAGCAATCCAAGGAGAATGTAAAACTGATGAAATAGAACTTACCTACTTTGCAATTAAATTAAGTACACATTATATAAAGTCTGTTCTCCTTTTTTGGTCAGAACAAGCCAACAACAGCAAGTAGCCAGAAATTACAATTAATATAAAAGAAAAATCTAAGAGGAAATGGGTTTGCTAGACTCATTATATATTCAGTCTTAGTTTCAAGAAACGAGTGATTATTTGCAATGAAGTTGGCAAGAGAGGAAATTAAGTTAAATTTTATCAATCTTTTAAATGGCTTTTCTCAGTGCAACTTTTATTGTTTTTTAAAAAGGGGGAAATTCTCTTTACTATTTTATACCTCTTCGTAATGACATATTTATCTCTACTGCTGACCATGAATCTTCAGAGCTCACAGAAATAAAATGGATTTTTAGGAAAATAGCTGGGTTCAGTGGTCCAAATTATCCTATTTCTTATATTAAGAGGAAGTCAGATAGTATAAATAATGAAAAGCCAAATAAGAGATCCAGTAAGAAATTAACTTAGAAGGCGACCAACTGTGTAGCTTATTCTTACCTTGGTTGTTTTTTTCACGGGTTGACATTTTTGCTGGTTGAGACAAAAATGACACATCTTATAATAAAAACTGGGCATTTTCTTAAATGACTATAATAAATGAACTTCTCTTTGATTATTATGAGCTAATAAAGTACAGTGAATAAAACAAGACAATATGCTTAAAAATTAGCAAAAATTTAACTGATATAGAAAAAGTTTTTTTTAAAGGATTTTTAATTTACCTTGGTTGATGATGACATCTTTATGCCTACAGAAAAAATTCAAAGATATTTATGTTATAATTTTATTTTGCTTATCATAAGAATCACCTCAAGAAATTATAAAAGCTTCAATGTCTAGGCCACACCCAAGATAAATCTTTCGAAGTGAAATTCGGACATGGGTATTTTCAAAAGTTTGTCACTGGTCTCAACTATTAATATATGTATCTTTTTAAAAAGATTTTATTTATTGAGAAAGCGACAGAGCTTTCTGTCGCTGAGTGGGGAGGAAGGGCAGAGGGAGAGGGAGAAACACACTCCCAATTGAGTAGGGAGCCCGATGCAGGGCTTGATCTTGGAGACCTGGGATCATGACCTGAGCCGAAGGCAGACGCTTAACTGACAGAGCCACCCAGGCGCCCTCTAACATATACTGTTTTAGAAAACAATGAATATTCCGTAAGATCACCTGAACAGTGAAAGCAGAGACAGAACTTACAAAAAATCACTGAAATCTTAGGGGATTATAGAGATCTATTATTTGAGTGGGGAACATTAACAGGAAGATAACTTTCTTTTTTTTTTGGACACTTAAAAGAAAAAACAGACTTAGAACAAAAAAAAGGATAAATTATAATATAGATTTTTAAAAAAATGATCCAAAGCGGGCATATAATTATCCATGCAAGCATGACAGTCACAGAATTATTAATTTTCAGATATAACTAAGAAAGTATAATACCTACTTGTCTGTATTTTTTATAACTTTTGATATTAATTTTGACGTTGAAACTGCTCTCAATAATTTATTACGACTCTCATCTGAATTTTCCCATGAATTATGTGACTTTTCAGCTGTCGGTGGTCGTTTTATGCTGGAAGAAACATATTAATTTCTTAGAGAAAAATTCTATGGGTAGCAATGACATGTAATTGACAGCTTAAATAGGACATAAAAGCAGCAAAACATTTCCTTAAAGCTAATCCAGAAAAGAGAAGGAAGGATTAGTTGAAAGGTTCTGTCTGGATGAGTGAAGGAGTTAAGGCAATGAGCAAATCTGTTAATAATGTTCACTATTATTCAGAAGATTCACTAGAAGAAATATTATTTGATTAAAAAATAAATCTGTGCTTTTTGTTGATAGAAAAAAACACATATGCTTAAATCCTAGAGTAAAATACTTCTCATAATTTGTGAAACTGTGAGACTGTGAAAAAACCTGTACTTTTTTTAGAGTTATTACAAAGCTGCTATTTTCATCTTTTATATTCTTGTGTAATTAGATTATATATGGTACAAATGACACTGTCTAAGTAAAATGTGGGATTAAAGGTAAAACTCTTGTGACATCCTTTAAAGATAATTTCTACCCATGATCAGAAATAAACATGACTTAACACAAGAGTGTTGTATTATCAACAATGATTCCATATATGTATAAATGAAATTACTGACTTATAAATAATTTTTCAGCTGCATTGCTAACTATCCTACCACTCATCCAGTCTCCAACACTTCTTGCAATAGTATATCCAAAGAGCAATTTAGAATGGCAAGCGCATTTCCAGGAGACCTTAAGAAGCTGAAAAAAAAGATCTGGGACAAAGAAGATACCAAGTCAAATCAGAATCTTAAAGAGATTGATTATAAAAAAGCCACCTTTAACCACACACAATCCAAAGTTACATAACATTAATAAATTATATCCAAGAAAAACTCGAGACCAGGCAAAAAAAATTACAAACCATTTAGACAGCGTAAGAATCTGCGTGAGACACACAGACAAATCATTTTTTAGAAGTTAAACATGCATCAATCAAATGGAGAATGTTTGTTTTCCCAAATTTCTATTAGGGATTTGAGGCAGAACATTAAATTGAGCAAATAAAAATATATTATAAATCTTTGAGGAATGGCTGTCATTTTACTAAAATCCTAGTTAGTTCTGGGAATGGTTTAAACTTTCCTGAGATTTCCAAGCAGAAGTGTATGAATAAAATATATCTATACCTAACCATAAAGCCTGAATCAGCATTTCTATAGCAGGTATGCTATAAATGAAATGAAAATTTCATTTTCAGTTGGTCTAAATATCTGATTACAAGACAGGTATAGCACTGAACTCCCAGCATGCAGGTTTAGATCCCTAATTTAGGTTCACACACAATGTTAGAATGTTTCTCCCTTCTCCCCCTCTCATAGCTTTAAAATATTAATTATTACAGACACAGAGAGAAGCCCTCAAGCAAGCCTTTAGCATAGAAAAGACCGGTGAAATGGATTTATTTCTCTACTCAAGCAAGAACTTATCCTCCCAAAACCCAAAACTGAAACTGTGATGCAGTCACAATGAAGAGCCATTTGTGAAGGGCCCTTAAAAGTTCAAGGTTGTAATGATGCCAAAATATGATGAGGATAATTACAAATGGCAATTTTCTGTCCATGGTTATAAATTTATGCATAGCTTAGATAAATTTTGGTAATTTTATTATAAAAATGTTGTCTGGTATTAAAGTAGGTTATTAATAACAGTCTTCCATTCACCAAACTGTTTGTAACTGAGATTTTCTTTTTTCCAGTTTTAACTGAGAAATTTTGACCTTAAATATTTCTTTTCCAAAGTGCTAAAATAGAGATTTTAGCAACAAAGAAGTGGTGGTGAGGGGGAAGCCACCAGGCTTTTCTCTTGGAATCCATGGATAGAATAGCTTTTCTCAAGTCACAGAATTTAGGTATCATTACAACCATTCCCTAGCTCTGTACTCAGGGACAGTTAAAACCTTTTGGTGGGAGCAGAATTCTTGCTTTCTTGAGTTTGTCTGTGTATTTGGAGAGGCTGTGAAGAGGGCTGGGGAGAAGGTGATGCTCGAATTTGTGGACTTTGATCATTAGAATGAGATTCCTCTTTTTTTTCTCTCTGTCCTTGTGGTTTTTCTTTCTTTTTTTCTGTACCACTGTAAAATAAAGTATAACATGGAACAACACATATTTAAACAAAAAAAAAAAGATATTTCAAACGATGGAATTCAAAATACTAAATCAAACAACTAATACAATTTACAGCGTTTTCATTTAATGATGAAAATATTTCTTTGAAAATTCTGGAAGCTATTAAAATCTTCAGTAAAGAATTTATAAGAATTTTAAGGCAATATACCCTATGAAGATTGTTTTGGGACCAAAATGGCCCAATGCATTTTGCCATCTTGGTGTATTTTGGGGAACAACAGCAGCTCTCTTAACTGACTTCAACTTACCCAAATCAGAGCATCAGTGACACTTTCCATTACCTCTGTAAAACATACTGTATATATATATCAAGACATAGAAAACCCTATGTTTAGTAGATTATTCTGGTTCCCATTTCTTCTGTGTATTTCTCCTCCTGCTAGTTGAGTTTTAAATTTACCAGGAATTGTAGGTATCCTCCCACCAACCCAGAACCTGTTTATGCCAGTTGTACTGATTATTTTAATTACGTAAATTAATTAAGTACCAAAAAAACTTACAAAATACGTGTAGAAAAGAGAACTTTTAATTTCCATGAAAACTAAGTTGAATGCTCTGGGAGACTCCATAAAATAGAATTACTAAAAAAAAAAAATGCCATTAAATTTTACGTAGGTGAGACAATTAAACAAAGTTAAGGAAAAAGAAAAAGAAATGGGTTCTAAAAACTCTTGTTCTGCCAGAGTTTTAAATTTATTTGTCTTAAAATTGAAAGTAATCAAAAAAATAATTGATGGCTGTACTTTATGCAAGATAGTCAACAAGGAATCTAACCAGACACACAATCAGAAAGAGGGTGGGAACCTCAGCCTTTCATTAAAAAATTGACAAATCTATGTGAATATATTTGGAGTTAAATATTTAAGATATTTACATATAAATTCTTGTGATTCTGCACTTCTGACTCTTAATTTATGAAGCATTTGCCATTCCTAATTACTGGATAAGAGTCCTTATACTGCACATTTTTGACAATATTATAAACCAGATGGAATCAAGATTTGAATTCCATGGTTGAAAAGGCAGAAAACTATCAACTGTCTACAGTTCTTAATCAAAGGACATTTTATAATTTGACTATAAGGTGCATAATCTACAAGGAAGTATGTTTAAGAACATTTTAAACATACATAGTAAATACAATTTATCACACAGTAAAAGTTAAAAATACTAAAATATAATTTTTAAATTAAGAGAGAGGGTGCACACATATACATGGGGGGGGGGGAGAGGGCAGAAGGAGAGAAGCTCAAGCAGATTCCCCGCTGAGCTCAGGAGACCCCCCAACAAGGGGCTCTATCCCTTGTCCCGTAAGATGATGACCTGAGTTGAAACCAAGTCAGACGCTTAACCTACTGAGTCACCAGGCGCCCCAAAAATATAATTTTTAAAATGACATTCAGTCTGATTCAGTTCTGATACCTTGACTTCAGACTAGGCCCCAAATGCCTATTTATTATTCAGTTTTTAAAAGTATGTGCTGAGAAATGTAGTTCTACCTCAAAAATATCAATATTTTGAATTACACTGTAATTTTATAGTCATGGTTAAGGAATAAAAGTTATAATCGTGTTCAGCCTCCCACTTATATACCAAAGATTCCATTTCTCCTTTAAAAATTGCTGTATCACAAATGCACTACTTGCTACAGAAAATTTGCTTATATAATTAAATACAGTGATTCATATCTCATCAACAAATGTTTATCAAAACAAAACAAAACCAGGAACAAAAATACATTTAGTAAGAATGCAAAGCTTCTTCACACAACTTGATAAATACATGAATGTAAACCGAGTATAGGCTGGGTATCTACATTCATAGTTAAAGAACTCAAAGGACATGCTCACTTTAATTCCATACAGCTCTATTTCATTTGTTTTCCAAAGTAGAATGAATTATCACTTTCAGACAATTTTACCTTAGCTTTTCTTTCCCTTATTATAAATGGATACCTTTTAGCAGCAGATGAAAGAGTTTCCTTTCTTGCAATTGCAACAGAGCTGGTGTGGCTTGGCTTTCTGTTTGCACCACTCCCGTTGGTTATACAGGACATAGAAATAGCTTCTCGAAGGCCTGGAGGGCCTAAAAGTGGTTAAGAAAAAATTTTTACATCAAACTTTAAAATACTCCTCAAAAATTGGAAGTTTAAAAAATTAAGTCCATTAGTCTTAGAACTAAGTAAGCAAAGTGCTCCCTCTGGTATGCAGCATACAATATTAATGTCTCTAAACTTAATCTTATCAAAACAGACCTATAAAAAGGCCATGCTAAATTACCACACTGCAGCTAGACTTACTCTCTAGCGAAATGGTTTGCCCTCTACACACAACAGCTTTAAAACACATGATGCAAAGTAAATCAAAAATTTCTACATCACTGATTTTCAGAAATTTCAGCTCTACTGAAATCAAATTATTTAGAAATTCTAGAACCACAGCGGCGCCTGGGTGGCTCAGTGGGTTAAGCCTCTGCCTTTGTCTCAGGTCATGATCTCAGGGTCCTGGAATCGAGCCCCGCATCGGGCTCTCTGTGCAGTGGGGAGCCTGCTTTCCCCTCTCTCTCTGTCTGCCTCTCTGCCTACCTGCAATCTCTGTGTCAAATAAACAAAATCTTTAAAAAAAAGAAAAAGAAAAAGAAATTCTAGAACCATAAATGTTAAATCTGACAGTTATTTCACTTAAATAAAGCATACATGAATAGAGCAACCTCTGCTTTCTTAATTTACATTGTAGAAGGACTGGAATAAATATGTGATAGGTATGCTGGTGTGGTTAGGAAAATTCAAAGTTACAAGATAAAACAGCCTTTATCTACTAAAGGCAAATTCATTTAAAAATTTGAGAATAGAGAACAGTTTTGAACTTCTAGGCTGTTTTCTCACATACACACAAAATCTAATTTGGCTAATCTCACCTTCGTTTCCTTGTTTCTCATCATAAAAGCACACAGAGTAAAAAAGTTTTCCGTATGAAGCCTAAAGTATTTGGCACCCTAGACTGTACCATATATGATGGTGTAACACTGCATTTTTGACAAGAACAAACTGCTGGGAGCCAACCTGTATTACAATCATCTATAATGTTTCCTTAATATGGAGATTCCTAGACCTAATCTCTAACCAAGTAATTCAGAAGAAAGGAAGATGGAGATATCTATTGTATTTACTTTTTTTTTTTTTTAAGATTTTATTTATTTATCAGAGAGAGAGGGGGAGAGAGAGAGCACAGGCAGACAGAATAGCAGGCAGAGGGAGAAGCAGGCTTCCCGCTGAGCAAGGAGCCCGATGTGGGACTCGATCCCAGGACACTGGGATCATGACCTGAGCCGAAGGCAGCTGCTTAACCAACTGAGCCACCCAGGCGTCCCTGTATTTACTTTTTGAAATTTCCCAGGAAAATTTTTATTTATAAGAATGTACAATAACTTCCAAATTATGCTAATACCATCGGTCATCAGATTTACTGCTAGACTGCCAAACAAGTGACTCCTTGTTGTATTGACAGCTTTTTTTTTTTTAATTGTGGTAAAATGCTTATAACAAAGCTGACCATTTTAAGCATTTAAAAAGGTACACAGTTCAGTGGCATTTAGTATAGTCACAATGTTGTGAAGCCATATTGGATTGCAGAACATTCTGATTACCCCAGACACCCTCTATTCAATGAACAGTCACTCCCCATTCTCTCCTTCTTCCCCTCAGCCCATGTCAACCATTAATTTGTATTTCCTCTATATATCTGCCTATTCTGAATACTTCATACACATGGAATCATACAATATGTGCTCTTTTGTGTCTGGCTTATTTTACTTGGCACAATGTTTTCGAGGTTCATCCATGTGGCAGCATGTGTATGAGTACTTTATTACTTTTTAAGGCTGCGTAATATTCCACTGTATGAATATACCACATCTTGTTTATCTATTAAGGGACACCTGGATTGTTTCAGTCTTTAGGCTTATGTGAATTGTGCTACCATAAACATTTGCTTACAAGTTTTCATTCAAACATCTATTTTCAATTCTACTGGGTATAGAACTAAGGAGTAGAACCACTGGGTCACATGGTTATTTTATGTATTACTTAATGAGGAACCATTAACACAGCAGCTGTTCATTTATAATCCCACCAGCAATGCCTAACGGATTCTTATTTCACCACATCCTTACCAACACTTGCTATATTCATTTTATAAAAACAGGTATTTATCTTGGGAGGGGAAGCAGAGGGAAAAGGAGAGGGAGAGAATCTCAAGTACATGCCCCACTGAATGTGGAGCCTCCAATGGGGCTCTATCTTACCACCCTGAGATCATGACTTGAGTCAAAATCAAGAGTCAGATACTTACTTGACTGAGTCATCTAGGTTGCTTGCATTTTTTTAAAATTATAGCTAAACTTAATATAATAAAGTGCTCAGTTAATAATGTTAAGTGCCATTTCACTGTAGTTTTGATTTGCATTTCCCTAATGAGAATCTCACTGAGTTTGTTGGCCATTTGTATAATTCTTTAGAGAATTATCAAGTCCTTTGCTCATTTTTCAATAAGACAATGATAGAAGTTGTTCACAATGCTCTCTTACAATCCTTTTATTTCTGAAAGGTCCCCACATTCATTTCTGATTTTAGTATTTAAACCTTCTTTTTCATTCGACATAAAAGCTTGTCATGTTTGTTCATCTTTTAAAAAACCAACATTTGGTTACACTGGCTCTATTGTTTATCTGTTTTCTACCTCATTTATCTCTAATCTTTATTTTTCTTTCCCTCTGCTAGCATGGCTTTGGGTTTAGTACTTTTCTTTTTCTATTTCTTTAAAGTCAGGTTTCTGATTTGAGACCTGTTTCAGCACAGGCATTTACAGCTACAGATTTTCCTCTGAGCACTGCTTTTGCTATATCAACAGTTGGTTGTGAAATACAATTTTTTTTTAACTTTTTGTTACACACCCAAAAAACCCCATTAACCATTATGTAAAAACAAACAAACAAACAAACATATAGTCTGCAATCCACTTTCTATGCTCTTTCAATGTCCCAAACCTCATTTCAAAAAGGAGATCAATCACACCCATTGGGTATGGTACCACAGCTGTAGGCCCATTACAATACTGCTATTACATCAAAACCAAAAACCCCAAAAATGCAAATGTTAAAAAGGTTGTGAAAAAACTGGAACCCTTGTGTATTTCTGGTAGGAATGCACCTTAACCTTCTGCAATCTGGCTATCATCTAACCATTTCATAGACATTTTTCTTGTCAAAATGGTGACCTTAGTTCTTTGTCACTAAATTCAATGGCTACTTTCCAGTACTAATCTTGCTCAACGTTCCTTCAGCATCAAATACTGCTGATCACTCAATCAAGGACAATGTCCTTAATTTCTAGGACACTGCCTTTGCCTGAATTTCTCCTTAGCTCTCTGACCATTTTTTCTCACTCTCACTTGCTGTATCTTCTTCTCCTGCTTAGATCTCCCTCTGACTCCCAGATTTATTTCTTTGAAAGAAAGAAAAAGAGCGAGAGCGCTCAAACGGGGAGGGACGGAGGGAGAGAGAATATCCAAGCTGACTCCCTGATGAAACAAAGTGTTTTACAAAAGAGTAAAAGGCAGTTACTGGCATCAAGGCATTCAAAATCTTGCAAGAGAATCATACTGGCAATGTAAATATGTGGTAATCAGAATATCACAGAAGTACTAAGACACATAACTCTGTAAAGATGATTAAGAACACAGAGCTCAAGAAAGATTCCCTAAAAGAAATGCACAACAAACTGTTAAGCCAGGTAAAACGTAGGTGATAAGATACTTGGATCTTATTCTAGTATGTGTAAAGAAACAGAAAGAATGTAATAGCTAAGTGGGGTGTTTATGTGCATGGAAGGGAGGAGGCAGACAAAAAGCTCTTTGTATGGTGAGAATGTAGAACAAGAGGGAGCAGAGTTCAGATGGTAAGCAGCAGTCAGATCATGGAGACTATCTAAAGAGAATAGAGACCACTAAAAGGTTTTGAGCTTAAAAAAGTAGTTAGTTCAATTTACATTTTAGAGAAAATCCTCTAGTGGCTATGTGAAGAGCAGATTTCAGGGCAGTGGTCCAAGCATAAGATGATGGGAACCTGAAATAAGAGCCTGGTAGTATGAATGCAGAGGAGGAATCAGTTTTAAGAAATGTTTAAGACTTTAAAGAATAAGGAATTCTGTTTGGAGACATTTTACATTTACGAATTCTGAAGGATATACACACAAGCAGAAAAATCTAGTAAGTAGATAGACAATTCTGAAGTGCTGAAGTCCAGATCTGGGAACAATTTGGGAAATGGCACTGATAAATAGTGGCTGTGAAAAATCATGAAGGTAGGTGAGTGCTGATGTAATCTCTTGGCAAGAAACTTTCAAACCCAGTTTAAGTATTTTATTCTAGGTGCTCCCACAGCACCCTAAATCTACCTTTTTAATACCAATTACTTATAATTTTGTAATACTGACCTGTCATCTCAGTTTATCTGAGGTCCTTTGGGGGCAAGGTAGTGTTTTTTATTTCTTTGATCTCCAGAACTTGAAACAGTGCTGTGTACAGTGAAAAGATGAAAGAAACAGACACTGACATACAGTATATGGTACAGAGTAATATTAATAACCAAATGGTTGTTACATGCTAGGCACTGTCGTAGGTACTTTACAAGTAGTATATCCTTTGATTTTAAGCATAATCCTAGCAGGGATTTACTATTATCATCCCAATTTTACTGCTGAAGAAATTAGAGAAATTATTAATATACTCAGGGTTCTACTGTAGTAGGCAGTGAAACGAAAATTTGAGTCCAGGCAGAAGGAATAGTAAGTAGAAAGAATTCTGCCAAATGTAGAGTGACATTTCAAGCTGTGCCAGGATAACAGATAGGAATTTACCAGGGAGAGTATGGGGAAAGGACATTCTAAGTAGATAATAGTACTAAATCATCAAGGTCCCCAGATTTCAGTAAAAATAGCAAGAAAAGGCCAAAAGAAGATTTTCGTGATCTCTTTCAATCCTATAGTTTGATTTGAGTAGCTCTTGGTACTGGGACCCCTTAGTATTTGGATGAAAGAGTGAAAGATCTCCTAAGGTAGAAGCAATGCCTTAAGTAAAGCAGAGGCAAAAAACAAAAAGAAACTGTGAGTGAATGCTTGTTTTTCAACTGAGAGGTCTAAAGTGTATTCTTTGAAAATCAGGACCCAGAAGAATGGAACATAAAAATGATTACTGCTGTTAAACACAAATCCATGACTGGAATGCACCGTTAGCTACACACACACACACACACACACACACACACACACCCTCTCTTCCAGGGCTTGGGTATTGTAAAATCTGAGCTGTAATCTCAAAGATTAGCCTATAAGACTGGAAGCAACAGTAACCTCTAGTAACCAAAGGCACAAAAGTAAAAGTAGTTCTAATTCTGAGCAGCAACCCAGAAACTTAGGCTAAAAGTCTATAAACCAGGAAGGTATTAATTTGGTTTTAATCACAGTACAAATCATCATAATGCCAGTTAAAAAGATAGCAATAATTTTTATGACATGAGGATACTAATCATATGGTTTATATTCCTGACGACAGACCCAAGCATATGACCTTTCTGGTAACTTAGCCTGACAATTCCTAAATACTTCTGAACTTAACTATGCTCTCGAGTCACACAGAAAAGTTATTACTAGAAACTACTACATATTCAAAATCTCACAATCTAAGGGCACCCGGTGGGTCAGTTGGTTAAGTATCTGACTCTTAGTTTTGGCTCAGGTCATGATTTCAGGGTTATGAGACTGAGCCCCAGATAGGGCTCCATGCTCAGCATGGAGTCTGCTTGGAATTCTTTCCTGCTCCTCTCCCTGCAAATAAATAAATAAAATCTTCAAAATCTCAAAATCTCAGATCCTGGCTACCCTCATCTATAAGATCCTCTTGTTCCTACATCTATCCCAGTAACTCTCTCTAAAGCGTGTTTTTTTTTTTTTTTTAAACCACCATTTCCTGCTTCTAAGACTTTCTTCTTCTTCTTTTAAAATTTTACTTATTTGAGAGGGAAAGCACAAGCAGAGAAGGGGAAGAGGCAGAGGGAGAAGCAAACTCCCTGCTGAGCAGAGCCAGACATGGGGTTTGATCCCAGCACTCTGGGATCATGACCTTAGCAGAAGGCATACGCTTAACCATCTGAGCCACCCAGGCACCCCTAAAACTTCCTTCTTCCCACATTCAATTTAACAAGTACTTACCGAGTTATCCCAAGAATTAGTAAGAAACTATGTTAAGAAACTTACTTACTATAGTAAGAAACTTACTAAAGTAAGAAACTATGTTAGTAAGAAACTGTTCTGCCTTCAAAGAGTTTACAATCTAGCAGAAACATCAAATATACATACCAAAACAGACACACAAAAAACTTTTAAATAATTCCAAGAAGAGACAATAAATGGAAATATTTTCAGGAACTAGTTTGAGCTTTATAAATAATGGGAAAATTTTTGATCAGGAGAAGGGTAAAGGTGGTCCATGGAGGAAGAACTCTAGCTGATATTCAAAATCTTGTATTTATCTCAGATTCTCTATCACATGCCCATAGTTCCAACTGCAGACCTCTTCCATTCTCCTCATACTCAAGCTCCTTTCCTTTTGTCTCACAGGAAGGTGCACTTTAGTCCTTTTAATTCCTAATGACCACTAATTTTTTTTAAAAAGTATGTTTTGAGCTGAGGACTCCTGGGTGGCTCAGTCGGTTAAGCGTCTGAGAAGCGTCTCAGAAGTCTGATCTGTTGTCAAATGATAAAACACTCTCCCATTTCCCTCTACAATTACCAGTCATTTTAGCCCAAGGGCCTATAAGGGAAATTCACACCTTCCAACCTGATCAGTGTAATTTATTTATCAACAGCATTTACAGCAAAATTATGACAACCCTGTCTTCTCCCAAATGTTATTTGAAGTAAGAGGCAATGATACAAAACTAGTGCCTATCTGCTATCCCAGATTCTATATAATTAGGATTGTTTTCTTTTAGAAAACTGACACCCTCCACATTTCAATTTTTCCTCAGGGTTCTCTCATTTCTCAAGTAGCATTTGCAATGCTTGATACTTTTGGCTTACCAACAGTTTCCTGGTTTAAGATGACTGATTCCCACCTTCAGATAAATTTGATTCCTTTGCTTGTATACCATTGTGTACTAACAGCTTGTCTTCACATAATGTCACTGTATTCTCAAATTACATTCATTTGGTCACCCCAAGAGGTCTTAATGGGTTTCCCAGGCACCAGCTGTGACATAATTTGTCTTCCTGGCAGTTAATACTGCCTAAGTGTTCCCTGGGCCTTCCCGTTTGTTCCAAAGTACAGGTAATTTTTTTTTCTTTTGGCAGGAACTCAGTGGCAACTGCTGCATATATTATGAACACATGCCGTCAAAAGGAAAAAATTCTCCACAGAAAAGAAGGTATATGAGAAAATTAAATGACTGGCTATCTAAAAACTGTTAGGAAAACTTTCTACCTCAGATAAGCATCTAGCATAACATATTCAAGAAAAAATAGGGCTTAGCTTTAATACTGCTGGCACATGGGAGAGGATAAACTAAAAGAAGAGAACTAAAAATACTGAAATGACTAGTTAGGTGTATATCTGATTTTGGCATTTACTGAATGGCACTACTACTACGAAGTAACACAGCAGAATGTCATTAAGCCATAAGCATACACACTATTAACATTTAGTTTTAGTCACATCTAAAGTGAAATCATGCCCTCTGCCCATTATCACTACCATCTGCAAAACTAGTTGACTTCATCAATAAGGAAGTTGACCTGTGCTTTTAACCACAGCTTTGCAAAAAGGTTCCACACTTAAAATTATCCATGGGGGTTTAGCCTTACTCCTCAAGAAAAATCCTCTAGAAAATGTAGCTATCTTAAGAAGATGATAGTGATTATTGTCCTGTCAGTATTTTACATGAAAGTGAGTATAATAAATTCTAATTTCACAGAGGACTAAAAAAACTCACATAAAATTTTCCATAGTATTGGAAATTACCTTTTCAATAAAGAAAAAAATACAAAATACCCACAAAATAATTTCATTTTTTTAAAAAAAGTATTTTATTTTAAAACGTTTATTCCAAATGTTTATATCATTAATATATTAATCCTGTTTAATATTAAAACTGACAGCTGACCGGGGCACCTTGGTGGGTCACTTAGTTAACCCTCTGACTCTTGATCAGGCTATGATCCCAGGGTTGTGGTTTCAAGCCCCATGTCAGCCTCTATGCTTGGCAAAGAGTCTGAGCTTCTCCCTCTCCCTATGCTCCTCACTCTGCTCTCTAAAATTAAAAAACAAACAAACAAACAAACAAACAAACCAAAAAACCTGACAGCTGATCTATTAGGTTATATACAAACATCAATAATGAAGAATCACCTAATAATTTTTCCAATTATTTCTACTGTGTACTATATTTAAATTCCAAAATAAAACTATTTAGAATTTCTAATAATAAATTAGAAAAATTTAAATATATTTACTATATTTAAATAAATATATTTAAAATGTATATAAATTTAAATATATATATTAAATATATATATAAATATATATTAAATAAATGTATTTCTCTTGATCTCTAAATATCAATCTCAGAAAATATAACTGGTCAGGGAAATTTCTCCAATAAAGGGAACTAGAGCAATTAATTCTTCACAATGAATTATGCTCATCTCTAAAATAATATTTCCCCAAATTATTATATAATCAACTTTCCCATTAATCTATTATATGGATAGTGTTTCAAAGTAAAGCTAAAGTAGCGTTCAAAGTAACGCTGTGCCTAAAGTAATGAAGTAACTTAAAGAATAATCGCTAGTGGACACCATTTCAGAATATAACCATATTGGCACATTCTAAGAACAGCTATCATAGTAAACTTATGAAGTAGAATCAATGGAAAGAAGCTCTGTATCTAATTAATAATTTAAAAGAATTAAGAGTTAGTAGTATGTGGTGGAAAAGAGTTCCAAAGTAGCAGCTACAGGTGGTTCTGTAACTCCAGAACTGGGTAAATCTCAACTAAAGAGCCTTAAATAAAACTGATCCCAAAATCACTTCAGAGACAAAGAACTAAGTCTAAGGACAACTGAAAAAAAAAGAAAACCACCAGAAAGAGTAACATACAAAAAGTATGTTCCTAGAGAATACGAACTACAGATATTTAGCTGTATTTGTATTTTATGACATTGAAATAGGTTAAGTGATAAGTAATGGGTGTATATACAAACTACCATCGCCTTCCAGATTATTTATTTATTTATTTAAGATTTTATTCGTTTATTTGGCAGGGAGAGCACAAGCAGGGGGGAGCGACAGGCAGAGGGGCAGGGAGCCTGATGTGGGGCTCGATATCAGGACCCTGGGATCATGACCTGTGCCTGAAGACAGATGCTTAACTGACTGAGCCACCCGCGAGCCCCAGCCTACCAAATTATTTTAAAAGCAGTCTTTAAATTTCTCTATAAATATTTTTTTACGGAAATACCTTGGTAAATTAAAAAAAAAAAAAAAAAGAAAATCAGACAAAAATGTTTAGATTTTTCTCATCATAAAATTACAACATGCTGTTAAACATAATAAATTCTTAAATTTTTAAAACTAATATGAACTATTAAAATAAGCTTTCAAAAATATTGTGGATGATAACCAAACACCGCATCATTTTCTCTTTCAGAATTAAAATGCTTATACAGAATCAGAAGCTGAGGGTACGTAACAGCAGTTATAGATTGTAAGCATGTTCTTTCCCTACTCCAAGTTTATCCTCCCTGTAAAGCCCACATACATTAACTGATCTGGCTCCCCATTCTACTCTAACAACTCCAGAATCCTTTATTAAAATCAATCTATAACCAAATAAAGTTTTGTCTGGCTTGATCTTGGCAGTCCTCAAAGCTGGTTCTCAAAAAAATTTAAAGACTGCAATGTAACATTATTAGCCCAAGTGGTTTCTATTAAGTCTTTTGCCAAACTTATCATCCCTCATCACTGACACATTTATCTTAATAACCACTAGTGGAGAAGATCAATCCAGCCACCTCTCTAACTCTCCACTATTTTTTTTTTAAGATTTTATTCATTTATTTGACAAAGACACAGAGAGAGAGAGAACACAAGCGGGGGGAGTGGGAGAGGGAGTAGACTACCCGCGGAGCAGGCAGTGTGATGCAGTTTGATCCCAGGACCCTGAGATCATGACCTGAGCCAAAGGCAAACACTCAACAACTGAGCCACAGAGGTGCCCCTGGTTTCTCTTCAGATTGTATAAGTCCATCCCCTTTTACTAACTCTTCACTATTAACTACTTAGGCCTAGTGTCTTTGAGCATGGGAGATCTAAGAATGGGAATCATGCTGTGTATGTATACCACATCCTCTTTATCCATTCATTTACTGAAAGTACAGCACAGGGAATATAGTCACTAATGTTATAATGTATGGTGACAGTGACAACACTTATCACGGTGGCTCTGAGTAGAAATGAAATTGTTGAGGGATGCTTAGGTGGCTTACTTGGTTAAGCATCTGCCTTCAGGCTAAGGTCATGATCCCAGGGTCCTGGGATGGAGTCCCAAATTGGGCTTCCTGCTGAGCAGGGAGCCTGCCTCCTCTCTACCTGCCGCTCCCCCTGCTTGTGCTTTCTCTTTCTCTCAAATAAAGAAATAAAATCTTAAAAAAAAAAAAAAAACACACACACACACACACACAACCAACCAGAATTGTTAAATCATGATACTGTTGAAAACGTACACCTGAAACTAATAACATTATATGCCAACGATATACTTCAACAGTAAAAATTAAAAATAAGTTAAAGAAAAGGGAACCACAAAGCCAGGCAGAATGAACCACCTCAATGCATTCAAGGTGACTCAGCATCTTTTTCTTAATGTCTATGGTCTTTCATTCTCTCATCATTCCAACTCATCCTTTTGACCACCCAGGAACAATTTTACCTTCTTGGAAGAGCATCATTTTCTCCTGAAGAAGACTGATACAGAATGAAAAGTTCCAGCCCTAACAATGTGAATATTTAGTAGCCCCATTCAGTTTTATCTCTTTCCAGTCTATAGCAGAGGTAGTCTTCCAAGGCCAGTAGTTTCTTACCTACTCTAGGATACTTACTCAAACTCTCAGGAAACTAGCCTCATCAATTACTACCACCTAGTGACACCCCCACTAAAATCTTTTCTGCCTTTCTGTCCTTAGCATATCTTTGTGCTCAAGTCTATAACATCTTAAAAAAATAAATAAATACATTAAAGCTGACTTCCAATTAGCAACTTCCTCTAGCTACTATCATCTTCCCCTCCCAGGCAAATTTTTTGAAAGTGTGGCTACAGTTGCTACTCCCAGTACCACAATTCTCAACTGCTGCTTCTCAAAATACTGTAATTTGATTTGCAATACTATCACTCCACTGCAATTGCTTGTTGTTTCTAGTAATCTTGCAACTGCCAAATCCAATGGTCAATTCTCAGTCTTTGTTTTATTCAATCTCTCTGTAGCATCTGGCAATATGAATCACTCTTTCTTTGCTGAAATACTACACTGAAATACTTTGCTCCCAACACAACAATCAGGAACCTTGTTCCATTTTATATCCTCTTTCTAAGGCTTAAACTATTATCCACAAGCTAAATATACCCAAATTCTTACTGCTAGCCAAGATTAGCATGAACACTAGCCCTGCAATTCAGCTATCTATATGTGTCTATGTCCACACCATATATACTGCAAACTCATATTCAGAAACAGATTTCATAAATAGCCTCAGTTTTCGCCCTGCCAAAATAGAGAATTATGCCTATGTCCGCCCACTCTATGAAAAAAAATCAGGAAAAATATGAAATAATAGAAACAATTGCTTGAGTAACATGAAAGAATTTAAAATTCTTTCTAGGTGGTTGGAGGAAGGGAAAGGCCACAGGATATCTGCTCCAAACTCAGAGTTAACAGCATCCTAGTGACTTTCTCTCAACCTGCAAAAAACCTCAGTATCTTTAAGTTAAAATTAATATTGTATTGGCATCGGTAATGAGTCTCAGAGCTTAAGTTCCTCAGGATTCCTCTCACTAATGACCACTTAAGGCCTGGAATAAGGCTACTTAAATTATGATGATTTTTATAATTTCTGACTGACTCAAAAAGTACATGCTATATTCAAGACACAATGTTAACTCCTATGGGAGATACAAAAAGAAGATTCAGTTCCTGCCCTCAGTAAATTCGTTATCTAATTGGGATATACTAAATTCACCCAAATACTATGAA
Source organism: Mustela nivalis (assembly GCF_964662115.1). Classification (NCBI taxonomy): domain Eukaryota; kingdom Metazoa; phylum Chordata; class Mammalia; order Carnivora; family Mustelidae; genus Mustela; species Mustela nivalis. Next base: position 33,765,994 of record NC_139027.1, on the reverse strand, counting down.
AGCCTTCAAGTACAATCAGTGGTATTACCAAAAAACTCCCATTTAAAATAATAAATACTATACTTTCAGAATTTCTTAGGAATAAAAAAAAGGAAACAAAAAACTACAGTCAGTTAATCCAAAAGAGAAATATAGTTTATACTCCCAATTTCAATGTCACTGATAAAATACACAAGTTTTATATATTACTACAAAGAAGGTGCTGCAAAAAGCAAGATTCTTCCTACTTTAACAATTACCTTTACTTGGAACTGATTTTTTCACTGAGGCTACATGATCTTCAGAGATTGCAAGACGCCTCAATACATCAGCCAAAGCTGCCTTTAGCACAGTGATTTCATCTTCTTGTTGCTGAACTCGTAACTCAAGAGCTGAGAGGCGATCCTGAACATCAGATGTACTTGCAGCAGAAATACTATCATCTACAAAATGAAGAAAATAAGGATATTTTAAAATGAACTGTTTAAGAAAGAATTTAACAACAAATAAGATCTATTTATGTGAGTCTTACAAAAGACAAATATCCGTGGGAACCCACCATTTTTATAGATTAACTTCTGCAAATATTTTCACAGCTATTTGAATGAATTAAAAATAGTAAAAGTTAATACATCTGACACATAATTAAAATTGTGAAAATCTTCCCCATGATCAAATTTTCCCTATTATTATACTATCACCTTAACTGGTTTTTTTGTCAAAACATTCTCTAAATGTATCACTTTGGAGACTTCTGAAAACTTGTAAGACAGTAAACTATCCAAAGCATTTTTTTTTTTTTAAAGATTTATTTGAAAGCAAGCCTGCACCAGCAAGCGGGGGTGAGGAGGGCAAAGGGAGAGAATCTTCGAGCAAACTCCTTGCTGAACATGGAGCCCGAATCAGGGCTGGATCTCATGACCCATGAGGTCATGACCTGGGTTGAACCCAAGAGTGAGACGCTCAACGAACTGAACCACCGAAGCACCCAGCCAAAACATCCTTGTTAATCACCACATCATGAAAATAAAAAAGGAGTACAAATCACTTCAGTTTTGCTTTATGTATCAGATCGGGAGCCATTCACCTTCAGTATCAATGATCAGAAAACACTCTTTATTTCAGTCTTTATTATTGTACTTCCAAAGTGTCACAAAATACTGCTATATATTCTTGCTGTTCTTTCTTACCCACTAATGTGCCAACCTCTTGGGGGGAAAAAAATTGTTGTTTCTGTAGAGTACCCAGCTAATATTTAGTTGCCTTAGGTATGTAACAACAACAACAAAAAGAGTAAATAAAGTTTAGCTACATAGCAATTACATAGCTACATAGCAATTACAAACCACTTCCAAAGCTATGTAACTTTAGAATACACTGTTGGGTCAGTCAGAACCTAAAAATATAAAAATTTCAATTGTTGGCTAATTCACTACAAGCAAGAGAATTCAGAGGGGAATTCAGATTCTTACATAAGAATGGTCTGGACCAAAGTGACATAAACTGGAATAGGCATTCACACAATAAGACACAGTGTGCCATTTTTCTCATATTGAGATAATGTGCTCCATCTTCTTAAAAAGACAATTTAACTTAGAATTAAAAGGAAAAAAAAAAAAACTTTAGCATTTAAAAAACAAAGCTATCACCATTTATTATGGATCAGTAAACAATATTCACATTTAAGATCATATATGCCTACAAATCTCTCAAGCGTACATATGTACTCTCTTCTGCCTTTAGAATTGTTTCATGACAATCTTTGAGAAGTATTGATATAGAAGAAAAATGATCTTCAATTTAGACTTTAACAACTAGTTGTATAATCTCAGGCAAATTATTTTACTTCTCTGAACTTCAATTACTTCATCTTTAAGCAGGTTATGATGTAGCTGCCTAGGACACATCTGATATCTAATAAACGTTAAGATACAACAGAAGAGTACAAAAGTTATGATTTGAAAGAAGTGGACAAATGCAAAATTGCTGCTGGAAGTTTTAACACTTCTGTTAAAGTTTCAAGTAAATTTGTACATTATAATAAAGTTGATTACTTGATAAGTTCCTTTTAAAAAAGTTATAATTTGAGAGCTTTGGGTGCATTTTTTACATAAAATACCATTCTGTCAAACTCTCTGTTGCTTAAGTAAGAACAATTCCATTTTGAACTTTAGAAATTTTAATATTTGAGGTCTTTTTTGTTTCCATAGTAGCCCAGCTAAAGTCTAGCTGAGCCACACTCTTTGTAAGCTGTGTTGTATTATGTCACTATTATTACTTTTTTAAGACTTACTTATTTGGGGAGGGGGAGAGTATAGGGAAGGGCGCAGGGATGGGGCGAGCAAAGCGAGAGGAAGAATCCCAAGCTGACTCCATGCTGAGTGTAGAACCTGACATGGAGCTCAATCTCATGACTCTGAGCTCATGACTGAGCCAAAACCAAGAGTCAGATGCTTAACCAACCAAGCCACCAAGGCATTCTTATGTCACTATTACTTTTGTCTGCCCCGAATGCTTTCGTATATTCCTCCTTCTAGTGGGAAGTACAGCAGCTCTTCTCTTTTTGTGGAACTCCACCATTTTCTTAAGTCCCATTAGGGCCATCAATGATGACTCGTTATCCCCTCTACCACTCTACACTATTAATAGGTTGGACCATACAAAATGGCTTTAGTTGGTAAAAAATATGACTATCAGCAATTTCATATGGTTTAAACTAATTACCTACAGGAGTGGTTGTGAGATATGAGAGAGGTCAAATGGAATTCTCCCAAATTTCCCCAAAAGGAAATTGTGGCCCACCTCTCTTTGTGGTTTGCTACCTATAAGGACAAAGACCTAGAGCCATTAGTGATAGAGCTCTGACTGCGCTGAGATCTAGTTCTAATCTCTGAAGTCCTGGACCTTCAATTCTCAGAGATGCTCTAATAATACTCCTCCTAGCTAATTATATAACTTTTTTGCAAACCATTTTTTATAACCCAGAAGTCCTGATGAAGTCAGTAAATTATATGGGCATGTCATTCTACACTATTCTCAATTTCTGAAGGATGAGTTATATATTTAAATTACAGTCAGAAGGGAGTCTGAGTGGCTTAGCCAGATGGAAGTCGGCCTTCTGTTGGGGTCATGATCTTGGGATAATGGGACTGAGCTCCATATTCGGTTCTGTGCTTGGCAGGAAGTCTGCTTCTCCCTCTCCCTCTGTCCCTCCACCTTGTATGTGCTCGCTCTCTCTCGCTCTATCTCAAATAAATAAAAACTTAAAAAAATAAATTACAATCACAAATAAAATATGTGATTTTTATAAACACATGATCTTCTTAATTACTTTGGGAAGGTAACAGAGCTTGCTGGAAAGATTATCAGACTATAATGCCAAGGTTATAGCCCTGCATTTTACTACTGGCATGGTTACTGTTTTTACTTTGGTCAAGTCACTTAACTTTCCTAAACCTATATTTTACTTTTTAAATTTTTTCAGAAGATTTATTTCAGAGAGAGAGAGAGAGAGAGCGCGCAAGCACAAGCAGGGGAAAGCTGGAGGGGGCAGAATGAGAGGGGGGGAAGAATGAGAGGGGAGGCAGACTCCCTGCTGAGTGTGGAGCCTAATGCAAAGCTCAATCTCATGACCCAGAGATAATGACCTCAATTCAAACCAAGAGCCAGATGCTTAACCAACTACGCCACCCAGGTGCTCCAATGACTGAGGTTTTTATTACATGAAACTTGGATAGTTACATGAAAGGTGGTTCAGCTTATAAAAATCCTACCACAACCCGCTAGATACTGTGGTAAAACACAAGGACAATTTTTCAAAGGGCAAAATAAATACAAGGTTAACTATTAACAATGTCCTGCATTTATACTATATCTTTCATACTTATTACCATATCCCCCTCCTCACACTATCTATATTTTATATTTAAGGAAATAGCTTGGGAAGTTAAACAGCTTCTTGCCCAAGGTCACCAAATCAGTACTGATACCCGAGACTCAAACACATGACTCTTGACTTAAATTTAAGTGCCCTTTACTCTATTTCATGCTGCATTCTTTAATAATCACAGGAGGACCAAAAACCTTTTTTCCCCACAAAGTACTAAAGGAGTTTAAACTATTAAGTGACATAATCAGGTTTTTGTTTTGAAAAGGTAGTTTTTGTTTCTGTGGGAGAATGGGCTGGAAAAGAGTAATAGTAAATATAAGACCAGGCAGGAGGCTACTGTAGTAACCCATGTGAAAGGTAATGGTGGCCTGGGATAGGGTTAGGGTGTCTGGGTGTCTCAGTTTGTCCAAGACAAGTATGTCCATTATATTAGCATAAACATTATCACGGTGCTCCTTCTTGCACTCTCAACCTTCCCCCTCTGATGATCTATTACAGGGTCAGCAGCAGTGGAGATACAAAGGAACACAGCAGTTGATCCCCACAGTTCCTTATAACTCCAAAATTCTATAGCCCCTTCCTATCTAAAATCTTGGCTCTTCACCTTTTCAGGAGCAAGAGATTCTCTTGCTCCTGAATCCAACAAAAGCAATGGAAGAATAATTCAAGAACCCTGCTGTTAAACGGCTTCCGCTTCCGTAAAATCTGTTTGCTACTTGGCAGCTCTGTGACTGGTTTCCTCATGTGTAATTTCTTCATGCTAATTAGTACTTATCTTAGGCTTGAGGTTGTTAGATAAGATAATACACAGTAGAGCCCTACAGTGAGGGTTCATTGAGTTTCTATCTTGTATAGTGATGTTCTTTACTACACTGTTTACTACTGCCACAAAACTGGAAATGACCTAAAGTCCATGGATGTGGTTAGTAAGCTATGATACATTCACATCGAAGAAAGTTAAAAACAATGAGGTAGGTATATAAACTAAAAACTGAGAGCTCTACAAGACAACTTAAGTCAAGTAACCAAACTGCAAAACAATACATACTGAATAATATATTCAAATACACACATGTGCCAACATACTTCTTAAAAAAAAAAGCAAGCTATTTAAATATGTTAATAATGTACATACAGAAAAAAAGTCTAGGAGGGTATACATCAAATCGGTGATTGCATTGTTTCTAAGAAAGTGAGATTAGAAAGACTGGAGTAAAAAGTAATCTTTTCTTTTCACGTACTTCCATATTATCTGAAATTCACCATAAAAATGTATTATATGTTACTTAATCTTAAGTTAAAATTCAAAGCTTGATTTCTTAAACCAAGTTTCCTCCAGATACAGTGTTCCAATTTTATTAAAAAAAAAAAAAAAAAAAAAAAAAAAAAAACAGGGACGCCTGGGTGGCTCAGTTGGTTAAGCAGCTGCCTTCGGCTCAGGTCATGATCCCAGCATCCTGGGATCGAGTCCCACATCGGGCTCCTTGCTCTGCAGGGAGCCTGCTTCTCCCTCTCCCTCTGACTCTGCCTTCCACTCTGTCTGCCTGTGCTCGCTCTCTCTCTGACAAATAAATAAATAAAATCTTAAAAAAAAAAAAAAAACACAACACAAAGCTAGAATATAAGGCAGTTAACTTAAATTTGCATCCATTGATTACTAAGGCTAGAAAAGACTATCTTAAAGACCAAAAACTCCTCCTGCCATTTTATAGATAAATAAACTAGGACTCTGGGTAATCAAGCGAGTTATTCCTGGTCACACAGCAAAGGGGTTAGAGTTCCTCCCTCAGATGACTCTCTAGAATCTATCGCTGTTCTACTTTGAAAACTTTTTTTTTTTCTCACCCAATCTCTAATGCACTACACTCTTGTTCACAAAATATATCTGTTCAGTAAATAGAATATATATCTACTTTCTGGGAGCCTTTGGCCTTTTCTTTTTCTTGGAGAGAAAAGGGGTGGGGGGAGAAAAGATGAAGAGGAGGGAAGGGCAGAAGGAGGGGACAGAATCTTCAGCAGGCGCCATGCCCAGCAGCCGGCTAATCTCCCAACCCTGAGATCATGACCTGAAGCGAACTCCAGAATAGTATGCTTAATTTACTGAGCCACCTAGGGACCCCTGTGGGAGCTTTTTACACTCCCTTTTCCTAATCCAAGCATATTAGCTCTTTTTCCTTGTATCACAGTAGTCTCTCATGTCTTTGCTTCTTCTCAAAACAGTTTCTAGCCTTGAAAGCTAAAATATGAACTACAGGGACGCCTGGGTGGCTCAGTGGTTTAAGCCTCTGCCTTTGGCTTGGGTCATGATCTCAGGGTCCTGGGATCGAGCCCCACATCGGGCTCTCTGCTCGGCAGGGAGCCTGCTTCCCCCTCTCTCTCTGCCTGCCTCTCTGTCTACTTGTGATCTCTCTCTATCAAATAAATAAATAAAAATCTTTAAAAAAAAATAAAATATGAACTACAAATGAACTCTCAAGGGTTGTTAAACTCACTGTGGGGTCAGCGGTTGAGGGAGGTGAATGGAGAGAGAAAGAAGGTCCATTAGCTTACTCTATTTATCGACATAATTAAGTCTCTTTTATTAGAGCTGCAACCAAAGTTATACGTAACTAAGTAAACTTCAATATTCCATACTAGAATTTAGACCTACAACAACAACTGTTCATTATGCTTTTACTATAATGAATTAGTTAATTTGGCTTCTGAGCTGTTAAATATATTACTTTTCCAGAGGTAAGTATATTTTATTCTAAATATCCAAAAGTTGGCAATGCAGCATCACATCAGAATAAGACAGGCCTATAAATTCTAGCACCTTTTCAGTGCCAATGATTTTGTGTAAATCTTTCTAAAATAAAATACTTTCTTGCTTTCCTAACAAGGGCATACAGTCATAATTTAGCCACTTTTAGATGACTCAATCTTCCTTGAGAATATTAATTATTTTGTGCTGTAAGCATTATGATAGAATGATGACCTAGAGACTACTATATTTCTAATTAAATAATTGAAAGTACTACATTTTCAAATTTCTAGTCTTTCTTGCTACCTTTTCTGCTTCCCTCTTTGTAGTCAGGATTAAGTATGCCTGTCTATAACAACACTCATTCCCAATCTAATTTCCTATATTATGGACTCTTGGATAACCAAGCTTTTTGAACTGTTTATAAAAAGAGAAAATAATCTATGAAATTAGGACTTATATTATTGAAAAAAATGTTTTATTAGATATGTATATTACATACATATACATTATGTATGATTTATACAATCTAAACAGAAAGGAAAAAACAAGGCAGCCTCAAGCCTAATATTAGTGTCATTGGAGCCCCAGAGGAAAAGTGAGAACAGGGTTCTAGATGGGGGGAGGGCGGGAGTGAAGAAATAATTGCTCAACTTCCCAAGTTAAACTAAAATTTATAAATTCATTAAAATTAAGTATATTTTGAAGTCTCTATCTCCACCATACACAAAAATCAAATCCAAGTAGATTAAAGAATTTAAAGCAAAATTATAAAACCTCCAGAAAGAAAGAGAGAATATCTTCATATCATGGAAGTAGAAGGGAGGATCCTAAATGAGACACAGAAAGGATTACCATAGAAGTAAAGACTGATACTTATCTACATTAGAATTCAGTACATATGCTTACTAAGACACAGTAAAGAGAAAAAGCAATTTAAAAACTGGAAAAAGATAGTTTTAACATCTGTAATTGGTAAAAGATTAGTATCTTGAATAATTCCTAAAAATCGATACGACATAAAATCCTACAGTAAAGACCTTGACTAAGCATCTCAAAGGAAAAGGAACAAATGGCCAATTAACATACAAAATGAGGCTCAATCACCTCATTATTTATTTAAGAAAATTAAAACCATATTAAATACTGTTCTATACTCACCAAACTGGCAAAACATTGAAAACATGACAATATCAAGTGTTCCCAAGGATACGGAGTAATGTGAACTCCTACATTATGGCAGGAGGTAGGTACACCTGGTTTCAGTGACTTTGAGGGGAAAACCCAACTATGGAATCACCTGATAAAACTAAAGATGCACTCATCTTATGACCCAGCAATTCCACTCCTCAATGTATATATCCTACCCTACGGCAGGGCTAGCAAATGTTTTCTACAGAGCTATACAGTAAACATTCTAGGCTTTGCAGACCATACAGCCTCTGCAGGAACTACTCAGATCTGCCTCTGAAATACATAAACAGCTATAGATGAATATGTAAATGACTGGGTATGGCTATGTCCCAATAAAACTTTATTTACAAAAGAGCTTGTCAGCCAGGTATTCCCAATCCCTGCCCCTGCACTCATACACCAAGAGACATGTTCAAGAATGCTTACAACAGTATAGTTCAAATAAGAAACAAACTGGGAAAAACCTAAATGTTCATCAACTATAAAATGGGTAAATAAACTGTGATACAAACATTCGACAGCATATTAGAGTGGTAAACTATGGCCATGTGCAACATCATGTATGAATCTCAGGAATATACTGGTAAGTATCAAAAGCAAGTCAGACAAAAAGTAAATATTATATCATTTAGAATAAAATTATAAAGCAATAGAGTAAAAAAAACAAAATTCATGACAACAGTTACTTCTGATGATATAGGGCAAGGGATAGTACAAGGAGGAATCCACAGATAATATAACATCTGTGTCATAAAAACAATCAAAACATATATTGTGTTATACTTTGGTGGGGGGTAGGGGGAGTCAAGTGGTTTTCTCTTCTTCTTCTTCTTTTTTTTTTTTTTTTCCTCTTCTGAAAAGAACTCTGGGGATGAGGATATCATAGTTAGGTTCCTCACTTCATTTTCTAGAAAACAATGAAACCAATCTTTGCAAATTAAACTCCGAAACAGATAAAAAGTAGGCATGTACTTCTGAAAAAATGAGGTCTTATGTCTTAAAAACAACTAAAATCAGATGGCTTTTATGATAGCTTTGAGAGCTAACGGTAGGACTCTTAGCTGTTACCTATAAATCTTTGGGGAGAAAAATAGCCCATTTCAGAAAAGTATACTTTTCAATACACAATACTCTCCAAAGAACAAAACTCTGATTTCCTTTGCTAAAGCACTTCTGTTAAGACACTGGCAGGCCTTATTGGGTAGGAAGATAATGCAGATTAGATTACAGGAGGTAGTAAGAATGAAGAAACATGAGAAAACAGTAACAATACCATGCACTGTCAATAACTTAAAAAATTATTTGGCACTAGCTTAAAGGACTACCAGTAGGCAACTTTGTTTAAATAAATGGTTGCACTATGGTATACCACATAGCTCTTAAAAAGAATGATGTATATTTGCAACCATAAACAAGTTTACTAAGAGTGACAACATACTGTGAAGAGAAAAAAATTACAAGGCAAACAATTATAGTATATTCTGTGTAGAGCTGTATATCCATAGGTATACATGTACATAAGAGACTATAGGTATATCACTGAGAAGCAGGATTTATGAGGATTTTTTGCTACCTTACTCTTTTAGATGGATTTTCTGCAGATATACAGAAAATTCTGTATAAACAGAATTTAAATTATTTTATCAGTTAAAAAAAAGCAAAGCTAATTTAGGCTGTGATATAAACCTATTTTGTAAATTTTCAATGCAAATTTGGTTATTTGTAGATTTTTATGCATAGTGAATGAAAGCATTTTGTAAAAGTATGAATATAGTGATATTCAAAAAGAATAGTCTCATGCTAATAAAAGAAAAAAAATCGATATAATATATTTGAAAGACCTGGTCTTTAAACATGATTTATTCAAAACACAAAACACAATTAAAAATGACATACTACGTTAGTAAATTTGTATCAGAAGGGATTTTTTTTTAAAGATTTTTATTTATTATTTGACAGAGATCACAAGTAGGCAGAGAGGCAGGCAGAGAGAGAGGAAGAAGCAGGCTCCCTGCTGAGCAGAGAGCCTGTTGTGGGGCTCGATCCCAGAACCCTGAGATCATGACCTGAGCCGAAGGCAGAGGCTTTAACCCACTGAGCTACCCAGGCACCCCTATCAGAAGGGATTGATTGATTGATTGATTGATTTTTTAAAGATTTTATTTATTTATTTGACAGAGAGAGATCACAAGTAGGCAGAGAGATAGAAAGAGGAGGAAGCAGGCTCCCCGCTGAGCAGAGAGCCCCAGAACCCTGAGATCATGACCTGAGCCGAACGGCTTAACCCACTAAGCCACCCAGGCGCCCCCAGAAGGGATTTAAATGACTTAAATATTTTTTTGTTTTGTTCTCAATTGGAATTGTTGTCTTCAAATATTACTGTATAAAGACAGAAATATTTAAGGACTACAGTCAAGAATCAAGCACTACGGATTCTACAATAGCTAAAATTTATTTGTGGAAATAAACCAAAGAATATATTCAGAAAAACACAGCGACCATTAGGAAGATTTATTTATGCAGGAAACAAAGTTTCCTATTTATCACAATCTACTTCCAAAAATCACACTTTTCTCTCCAACAGGTTTTAATAAGACATTTCGACTATTAAAAGCTAGGCTAATTTATTTTGTTAGTAAATGACAATATTAATTACTTCCAGTTAACAATATTATATGAAAATGAGAGTTCGCCTTCAATAAAATAACACAAATAATGTTGTTGACTTATTTTGCATTTTTAAAACTGTGGGTTTTTTTCATTGTAATACAGTCTTACTAAAAAGTCATCTATTAGCATAAATTAAAAGAGAAACTGTGTTAAGTAAAAAAATGAAAAACATTTTTGCTGCAGTACTCTGAGCATGGTAGCTGGTCCCAAGGAAGGGCTTTACTTCACTGTATCACCAGGATTCATTCACAATTAAAATGGCTCCCCTCTCCAAACTTTTTACTTAATTTAACATGAAGAATTAAAAACAGATAATTCTGCTTCTGATGAAATTTTTTGGTTAGACTTCATAGAAGCAAATGTCAAGCTTAATTACACAATTTATGATTTGCTATTATTTTAGAGAGGCATTTTTGGATTATTTTCCATTAAAAGCTGCTGTTTTAATTTTTTTCCCTCAAGAAATATATAATGGCCATCCTTTCCGGAGGTGGGGGGAGGCAGGGAAAGAACAAGTTGAGCAAAGCCTACTCTGCCCTCACAATAGGATTTATATTTGTTTATACAGTGGGTTCAGTCTTAAATACTTTATGAAGGTTATGTAGGCAAATATTTATGCCACTATTAACACATATATTTAAAGAGAGGAGGCAGGAAAAAAGAGAACTGATCTATAGTCATTCCTAAATCCTCATACTTCTTTTGTCATGAGTAAAATCTATGAGACGGGTCTGAATTCCCAGGAAAGGAAAGATACGTTACCAGTCCAGAAGTTCCTAAGTGTGGAGGAAACATACACTGAAGCAAGAAGACCAGGCAAACTGTCTTCCATTCTTGCCCGCTATGTTACAAGCAATATAACCCAGTTCAGTCTACGTTTTCTGCTGCCTTCCCAGACAGGTCCAGAGCAAATCCCAGCTCTCTAAATCTCACAACATACTTTACATTCTGAGGAAATCCTCCTGGTCCAGATGGCCCAACACAAAGCATGTCTATGTTGGCACAAATAAAAACTTCTTAAGATAGCTCTTCTGCCCCTTTGCTCTCTTAAGTAGAGAAAAGAGAGCATGCAGCCAAAAGGGGATGAAGATACAAACAAAAACTTGGGCTGCTTTGGGAGTGGTTAAACTCCAGGCACAGACAGAAACACATGAATTAATACATGACATGAATATTCACTATAATCCTTTCATTGTTCTCAGATAACTATTTTTCTTATCTTCCTTTAATTAAGGATAAGATACCATTGCTTCAAATACAAAACTCAGTTTTTGCCTTCTGAAATAAAACATACTAAGAGTTTCTATAAACAACAGAGTTAAAACCCCCAAAGTGAATATTTTCTCTACTAGGAAATAAAATAAACAATGTGTGTGCAAAGTGGCAAGTCACATTTTCTTTTTTCCTTTTTGTTTTGAATAAAATAAAATCCACTTGAACTGTAAAGAAATTACAAGAATTTTCACTTCTCAATGAAACTTTAGTGTTTTGAAACTTAAGTGTTAAAACATGGCTGATTCATTATAACCATTTCACTAAACTAAGATGAATTAACAATGAGAATATTTTTCATAGTTCACTAATTTTCCAAATTACTGCAAAATAATACAAGTGCACTAAAAAGTAACCTATAATAATCAACTGGCTGGATACTCCAATTTTAAACTGCTCAGGCTTAGAATAATGTAAATGTACAAAGGAATTCAAATTATAAATATCTTTACTCTGTCTTACAAAATCATGCAACACCAACTGAAAGTTAATGAATGCGGTATGTATTTATTCTTTTGATCAATTACTTCTAAAGCTAATCAAAGAACAAATTCATGGAGGTAAGTGTCAAAACTAAGCTACTGGAGGTTTATCTCTTCAATTTGTTGGTTTTAAGCTATATATTTATAATTGAGAAAAGGAAATTTAAATCAACCCAAAGTAAAACAGAAACAACATGACTGGTATAAACACAAACACCCCAAAAATACTGTGAAACGGATAAAGCCTAAACCAAATTGAACATTATGAACTGTACTACAAAGACTGAGTCAAGGATAAACAGAAAAGCTTATAAAAGATGGAAAAACAAAGCAAAATAATCCAGATTTAACATTTTCAAAAAGCCTTTATGGAAAAAAGTGGGAGCCATCAAAGGAGTGTTTCCTCAAGTGAGGCTTGGGAAAGTACTTCTCTTTCAAATAATAACTGGTACAGATTCATCAAAATATAGGAGCAGTGTGAAAGATTAACAGGAGTCAAGTGGGTCAGGGAGTGTGCAATGTGTGTGAAGCAAAGGACATTTAGGACAGATCACATCGGCAGAATAAAAGCAGACAGAATGAGAAATATAATGATAGAAAAGAAATGTGGTATGCCTGGCACAAACTAGAAAGGAGTTCAAATTCTTGCAAAGACCCCTGAAAGACTCTGTGGCAGAATTTTTGTTACATTTTTCTTCAATCTCCAGACAAACCTAAGACTTTAGTTTTATAACCAAGTTGTCAACTACTCTTCTTTACAATACATGTAGCACAATTAAAAGATAGTTCACAGTCTCCTAATATTAGAGGAGCTGTACGAAGTTCTGTAACCAAGTGCTTTCTAATACAAAACCAAAAGGCTCCTCTTACACATCACAGTGTATGGGGCTTCTTTTCACCAACTCCCACTTGCAGATCACTACTAATTTGTAGATTATACACCTTGGCTTTCCTTTCTTCTCAAATCAAAATCTCATTGGAGGCCAGAAAGAATACTTTCTAATCTCAGTTTAGTTTCTATGCTCAAGAATCATCTTCTCTCTTTATTATTACAGTCAAGTATCTTTTCCAATAGCCTATTCATTCATTCAAGTATACAAAGAATATTTTCAAGATGCTGAAACAAATAAAAGTTTTACCAGAAACCTTCCCACTAGAAATTAGAAATGAAAGGACAGATTTAAGAAAGACAGAGAATTGATGGAATATGGTCCTTGATTAGATGGGAGATTAAAAAATAGGATAATCCTGGGTGCCTGGGTGGTTCAGTCAGTTGAGTGCTGACTCTTGATTTTGGCTCAGGTCATGATTTCAGGGTTCTGGGATCAAGCCCCCTGTTTGACTCCACACTCAGCACAGAGTCCGCTTGGGATTCTCTCTGCCTCTCACCTGGCTCACACACTCTCTCTCAAATAAATAAATAAAAATCTTTTTAAAAATAAAATAAAGAGGGACCTGGGTGTGGCTCAGTGGGTTAAAGCCTCTGCCTTCGGCTTGGGTCATGATCCCAAGGTCCTGGGATCGAGCCCCACATAGAGCTCTCTGCTCTGCGGGGAGCCTGCTTCCTCCTCTCTCTCTGCGCCTAGTTGTGATCTCTATCAAATAAATAAATAAAATCTTTTTAAAAAAATAAAATATAAAATAAAAATAGGATGATCTCTATGGTTCTAATTGGACAAAAGAGTAAATGTTTAAGGTAACCGTGAGATAGGGATTAAAGTAAAAGCAACAAGATGGGGAATGAGCAAGTAGAATGATAAGCAGGTTTTGGAGGTTTGACTTCAGGGTCTGAGTTTGAGGTCGCTGTAACAAAAGTATAACTAGATCCTGGTCTTAAGATAGAGGTCTCAAGGGGTTCTTGGGTGGCTTAGTCTGTTAAGCAACCGACTCCTGATTTCGGCTTAGGTTGTAATCTCAGGATCCTGGGATCAAGCACTGCATGGGTGCCACACTCAGTGGAGAGTCTGAGGATTCTCTCTCTCCTCTCTTGCCCCTCGCCCTGTTCACCCTTTCTTTCTTTCTAAAATAAATAAATCTTATTTAAGAAAAAAAAGAGGCCTAAACTACGAGGTATACATTTGGGAACTATATTAGAATATAATTGCTAGCTAGAGTTGTAAGGATTGAGATTTGGAGTGATAAGAAAATAGGGCCAAGGTATTTTATGTGCAGCCAGAGAAAAAGAAACCTACAGAGAATACAGGATAAAAACTGTCAGGAAGGTAGTCATACATGAACAGACATTTCTCCAAAGATGACATAAAAATGGCCCAGAGACACAAGAAAAAATGCTCAACATCAGTTGAAATCAGGGAAATACAAATCAAAACCACAATGAGATACCACCTCACACCAGTCAGAATGGCTAAAATTAACAAGTCAGGAACTGACAGATGTTGGTGAGGATGCAGAGAAAGGGGAACCCTCTTACACTGCTGGTGGGAACGCAAGCTGGTGCAGCCACTCTGGAAAACAGTATGGAGGTTACTCATAAAGTTGAAAATAGAGCTACTCTATAAGCCACCAACTGCACTACTGGCAGCCATTTAGCCTTTGGCTTGGGATGGAGCCCTGAATCAGGCTCTCTGCTTGGCGGGAAGCCTGCTTCTCCCTCTCCCATTTCCCCCCTGCTTGTATTCCTTCTGTCACTCTTTCTCTCTCTGTGTGTCAAATAAGTAAAATCTTAAAAAAAAAAAAAAAAAAAGGAAAAGAAAAAACTTTTTTTTTTTTTTTTAAAGTGGAGCCCAGGGGCGCCTGGGTGGCTCAGTGGCTTAAGCCTCTGCCTTCAGGTCAGGTCATGATCTCAAGGTCCTGGGATTGAGCTCTGCATCGGGCTCTCTGCTCAGCAGGGAGCCTGCTTCCTTCCTCTCTCTCTCTCTGCCTGCTTCTGTTCTGTCAAAATAATAAATAAAATCTTCAGAGAAAAAAAAAAAAGTGGAGCCCAATGTAGGGTTTGAACTCATGACTGAGATCAAGACCTGTGCTGAGATCAAGAGTCAGAAGCTTAACCCACTGAGCCACCCAGATGCCCCACTTAAATAAATAAAACCTTAAAAAAGAAAAAGAAAATACAGCCCAAAGAATGAGCCTTAAAAAGGGACCACTGTTTTATCTAAGAAGGAAGGGAAGAAGATGAAAGCAGGCACAGATGTTTGCTCTATACCTACAGTTTTAATCTAATAAAGTAGAAAAGGTCACTTGCTGGAAAGAGCTGGTTAAAGAGATGTAGAGCTGAGTATGGAAAGTTTACACCATCTGATACACCACAGCACAGGATATTGTTATTATCTTTTAATAAAGTTACATTCTAGGGGCACCTGGGTGGCTCAGTGGGTTAAGCCTCTGCCTTCGGCTCAGGTCATGATCCCAGGGTCCTGGGATTGAGCCCCACATCGGGCTTTCTGCTCTGCAGGGAGCCTGCTTCCTCCTCTCTCTCTGCCTGCCTCTCTGCCTACTTGTGATCTCTGTCAGATAAATAAAGAAAAAATCTTTTAAAAAAATAAATACATAAATACATAAATAAATAAATAAATAAATAAGGTTACATTCTATATTCCTAACTAGACTGCAAAGTTCTCTATGGGAGAAGCTATTTCTTTTTTATTTCCCTCTACACCTGTAAAGCACCACAAGCAGTGGTAACCCTCCAAATACTGGTTGATTTATTGTCAACACAATGTAGAATCAGCAGCGAAGACAGGATAAAACAAGGGGTGAGAAAGAAACCTCTTTTACCTTAGTGACATGCAGAGTATTGGGGATGCTTTAGAAGAACAAAATCCCCACCTGAGAAGGTTCATGGGGCTGGGAAGAGAATGTGGAAGAAACAATCTTGGTCAATGACTGAAAATGATAGAAATGAGAGAAAAGACGGGTTATCTCTCATTACCCTAAATATTTCTCCTTTTGGTTTCTTCTTTCTCTGACTATCCCCTTTTCCTGTTTTGTAGCTGACTTTGGAGATTCTCTGTCTTGCTCTCTTTCCCTGCCTTTCTTCCCCTCTTTGCCACAATATACCCCAAACAAATATATATATAAACAATATACCCCAAATATTTTTGTTACTGCTCTCATAGTTTTAGAGATTTAGCCCAATCAAGAGGTTAGATATTTATGCACTGCAAGGCCTCAACCCAGGACTCCAGACAACCTTATTTCACTAGAATTTTCCTTTTATGAGTAAATAAGCTAAAATGTCTATATCTCTCATAAAACAAAACAAAACCTACTTGATTTCCCTCCCTGAATACTCAGACTAACTCAGTGTTTCTTTGTGTATTTAGTCCTGAACTCACTCATTCACATTTTATTTCTCCCTTTTCCCCCTGCCACCTATGCCTCCTGGTAAATCATCAGCCCTTGGCAGAAAATATTATATCTGTCTTGCTTTAGGAAAAATATTCTCCATCTGAGACACCTGAGTGGCTCAGTGTGGTTAAGCCTCTGCCTTCAGCTCAGGTCATGATCTAAGGGTCCTGGGATTGAGCCCCGAATCAGGCTCTCTGCTCAGTTGGGAGCCTTGTTCCCCCCCGTCTCTGCCTGCCTCTGCCTACTTGTGATCTCTCTCTCTCTCTGTCAAATAAATAAATAAAATATTATTTTAAAACAATTCTCCATCTAAATCTTCATTAACAATATTGTTCTTGGCATATGAAGTTCATATGTAACTAAAAACTTAAATTTAATATGCAAATAATGGTTAAGAATATAGGGTTGGGGGTGCCTGGGTGGCTCAGGTCATGATCTCAAGTTCAGGGTCCTGGGACCGAAACCCTCACTGGGCTCCACGCTCAGCAGGAAATCTGTTTCTCCCTCTCCCTTTGTCCCCCACCCTAGCTTGAGATTTTAAGATTTTTAAATCTTAAAAAATATATAGATAGATAGATAGATAAATAGAACTGGATTTAGACTAACCGGATTCAAACACTGGCTTCACCATTTACTAACTGTACAACTCTGGTCAAATTTCTTAACTTCTCCACACATCAGTCTCTTCATCTTTAAAATGAGGCTAAGAGCACCTAACATAGAAAACCACACAGAATTAGCTAAATCATTAAAAAGCATTTAAAAATAATAGCAAAATAGTGAGTCTTATAAATGTCAGCTATTACTAAAATCATTAGTAATGTTCAAAAATAAAGGCCTGGTAAACCCACACCTAGACTGCCTAAATTCTTTCTTTCTCTCTCTCTCTCCCTTTCTTCTTTTATGGAATGCTTCACGAATCTGCATGTCACCCTTCACAGGGGCCATGCTAATCTTCTCTGTACTATTCCAATTTTAATATTATATGTGCTGCTGAAGCGAGTACTATATTGCTTAAATTCTTAATGATCAGTAAGATTTGCAGTGTCAGGTACCTAAGCAGTAAAGATTTACTTGAAAGTCTCTGAAAAGTCAATAAAAGAGATGTTACATTATTTCACTAATCACTAATTCACCCAGTTCCATTTCATCAACAGAAAGTTAAAAAGACTAAGTTTTAATTAGCAGAAAATATTCAAAACAACACAAAGATACACATTATTTAGGGGTGCCTGGGTGGCTCAGTGGGTTCGGTCTCTGCCTTCAGCTCAGGTCGTGATCTCAGGGTCCTGGGGATCGAGCCCCACATCAGGCTCTCTGTTGAGCGGGGAGCTTGCTTCCCCCTCTCTCTGCCTGCCTCTCTGCCTACTTGTGATCTCTTTCTGTGTCAAATAAATAAAATCTTAAAATACATATATATATTATTTATTTGATAATCACTTCTAACATTTAGTGAACTTCTAATTATATGCTATTTGTTTTGGCATTTGAATAAGATGGTCTCCAAACCTAAAAAGCATGGAAGAATGGGGGAGCAAGAAATGTAAACAAATACAATAAAGTATAATATAACACTTGCCCTCATAGATTTATACAGAAAATAGTGGGACCCCAAAAAAGGAAGTCAGTCAATTTTTAATGGGAGGGGGAAAAATGAAAGTTTGGTCTGTGGAACAAGCAATTTGAAAAAAATACCAATGAGAATTTTTCTAAAGCAATGCAACTAGACAGCTATATAAACCTATAAACCATTAGGCAAAAATATAACTTCTAAATAATAAAATTAACCCAAACGATATGATTGTAAGCCACGTATTAAAATCTAAATAAGCTCTAAGTATATGATACTTTTAGTCTATTTTTAAAAGTAGGTAGCATCATTGCTTTAAAAACACCAAATTTTTAGCTTGCTGCAAAATATTTATTCATTCTACTTTTTACTGAATGATTGACCACCTTGTCACACACTATGTTAAATTCCAAGGACACAAATTCAATTTAGTTCTTCCCACTTCAAAAAGGAAAAATTTTTAAAGGCACAACTTGGAAAAAGATACTGCAACACACACAAGAAGTATATAAATACCAATAAGAAAAGATGTCGACCTGAAAAATGTAAAGATGATGAATAAGCAAGCTTCTTTGTAGGGAATGAGGGAGGATGGATCAACGTTACTAGCAATTAAAAATACAAGTTAAGGGCACCTGAGTGGCTCAGTGGGTTAAGTCTCTGCTTTTGGCTCGGGTCAGGATCCCAGGGTCCTGGGATCTAGGCCCGGTCCGGCTCTCTGCTCAGCAGGGAACCTGCTTCCCTGCCCCCACCCCGCCTGCCTCCTCTCTGCCTACTTATGATCTCTCTCTCTCTCTCTCTCTCTCTCTCTCTCTCTCTCTGTCAAATAAATAAATAAATAATCTTTAAAAAAAAATACAAGTTAAGGGGCACCTGGGTGACTCGGTTAAATGCCCCATTCTAGATTTGACTCAGATCATGATCTCTTGGGATTGTGAGACAGAGTCCTGCGCCGGCTCCATGCTGCTTGGAATTCTCTTTCCTCTGCCCTTGCCCCTCTGCCCCAGCCTCACTCATGTGTACATGCTCTCTCTCAAAATAAATATATTTTTAAAGAAAGTACAAATTAAAATCACAAGCTATGATTTCATATCCCTTAAATAAGCAAAAACTATAAATTCTGGCAATACCAAATGTTGGCATGGGAACTCTTATATATTTTGAAGGTAAGTGTACATTAATAAACTACCTGAAAGAATAATACAGTGAGATTTATTAAATATTAAGGTACATCTTCTCAAAGGATAGGAAAGTTTTACTGACAAAGTAATTTTTATTAGTAAGGCAGAGACAGTCTTCTCCATAATCAGTGGTGCATTAATTTTATGACTCTATTTCTCCATGGTTACAGAAAGAGAATAAGAAGGAGAAAATAAGGAAGATAACTTTAAATTTTTATTTAGTGCCAAATTGGGAGAATTCAGCATTTCATGGTACTTTATTTTTTAAGATTTTTTTTTTAAAGATTATTTATTTATTTGTGAGAGAGAGGGAGAGAGAGGGAGAGAAAGCGAGCGAGCACAAGTAGGCAGAGTGGCAGGCAGAGGTAGAGAGAGAAGCAGGCTCCTTGCTGGACAAGGAGCCCAATGCAGGACTTGATCCCAGAACCCTGGGATCATGACCTGAGCTGAACGGAGTGGCTTAACCGACTGAGTCACCCAGGTGTCCCTCATGGTACTTTTTGATTCGAGATCTTTGCTTATCTATAGTGATGGTCCGTCCTCAAGCAGACAGATATGATACAGATCTACAATGAAGACTAGAAACATACTTCAGAGAGAAAGTAAGGGACTAGTCAGAGTTCTAGGCGAGGACAGGTATGTTTACATCTTCAGAAAACCTTTCCTATTTCCACAATAAGGAATATTTTTTAATAAGTCAGTAACATGTTGTATTCAAAGGATTTGATATTGTTGGATAAGGAACTGAGACACAGAAAAAAAGATTATTTTCCAAGCTTCTACCATATACCCAACACTATGTTAGGTATATGGTAGGTTAATGCAAAAATAAAAAATTATGCAAAAATTTTTAAAATGCAAAAAAAAAAGGGCACCTGGGTGGCTCAGTGGGTTAAGCCTCTGACTTTGGCTCAGGTCATTATCTCAGGGTCCTGAGATCGAGCCCCACATCGGGCTCTCTGCTCAGCAGGGAGCCTGCTTCCCCGCCTCTCTCTGCCTGCTTGTCATCTCTGTCCATCAAATAAATAAATAAAATCTTTTTTTAAAAATGCAAAAAAAAAAAAAAAAAAAAAAAAAAAAAAGCAAACCAAAAGCATTAACATATGAGAAAGATAAATCAAATTGAATTTATTGAAATCAAAGAAATTTATCACTTAAGAGAAAGTAAAATCATTCAGTTCAGCAGAGAGAAAGCATTTCATGAAATTTAATACCCATCAAAACAAAAACACTAAATAGAAGGGAACATTTTTTATCCAATTTAAAAAGGCACTATAACAGATCATATTTTCTGTGTCTCTCACTCTTGCTAGCTAGACACACACATACATTAACATATATATGCTGTTCTTACAATGACTGACAGATACTCCTTTCACCCAAAAGAAGAGTCTGCATTCCCTTCTCTTGTATCTGGGTGGGATCTGTAACTACTCCAACCCAAATATGGCAAAAGAAATGCTTTTATGACTTCTGAGATGAGGCTGTAAAAAGGATACAGCTTCTACCTGGCTTTCTCTGCCTTGGGAATGCTCGCTTTAGGAGAAACCAGCTACCATGCTGTGAAGCAGCTCATACTAGCCCATATGGTATACCACCTGAAAGGATTCAGATAGACAGGAAAGGAGGCTCCCTGCAAATAGTCAGCATCAACAACCAGACATACGAGTAAATGAGCCTTCAGATGGTTCCTTCCCTACGCCTTTGCATCTTGCAGTCAAGGCTTCAGACAACACAGAGCAGAGACAAGTGTTCCAACGGTGTGACCTATCTAAATTCCTAATCCACAGAACTATGACCATAATAAATGGTTGCTTTATGCCATTAAATTTTTAATGGATTATGTAGCCGTAGTAAGTGCAACAGGCATATATCAAAAATTTTAAAACTACTCCATCATATTCAATGTTGAAATACTGAAAGCTTTCCTTTTCAGATAAGGAACAAAATAAACAAGGATATCTATTCTCACAACTTTTATTTTATACTGCAATCCTGCTCAGTTCAGTAAGACAAGATAAATAAAGATTAAAAAGAAATAAAACTATCATTCACAGACAATATGATTATGTATATAAAACCCCCCAGAATATATAGACAGCTGATTAGAATAGAGAGCACAAGGTTGATGGATATAGACCAGCACACAAAATCAACTATATTAATATACCCTAGCAACAAAAAAGGGGAAAAAAATGACTTTAAAAGATCATTATAAGAGCACTAAATTATATATATATATATATATATATATATATATATATATATATATTACATATAATACACACACACACACACACACACACACACCTGTAATAAAAATGACAAAGCAATGTTCAAGATGTCTGCACATAAAACTAGCAAATGTTGTTAGGAAAAATTAAGGACCTAAGTAATTAGGTAAATATACTGTGTTCACTGATTGAAGACTCAATGAAAATAAACCACTTTCACCCTGACTGAATGCAATATGGAAAAAATTCCAACACTTTGTGTGTGAGTATGCATAAATGTGTTCATTGCATGGAATGTGGTACCTTTATTCTAACTTATACAGAAAAATAAAAAGTCAAGAATAAGTAAAACCCTCTTGAACAAGAGGAAAAAGGTAGGCATACTCGCCCTACTAGGTATCAAGAGACTTACTATGAAACTATAGTAATTAAGACAAAGATAGACAATTAAGAACCATGGAACTGGAAAGAGAATCCAAAAAATAAACACACTCACATACAGACCAAAGGCAGTACTTTAGAGATCCAGGGAAACAAGACTCATGCCAGTAAATAACGCTGGGTCAAGTGGATCTCCATATATGCTGGAAAATGAAACTTGACCCTTTCCTCACAGTATATACAAAAATTAATTCCAGGAGGACTACAGATGTAAATATGAAAGACAAAACCATAAAGCTTTTAGAAGATACTTTAACAAAATACAGAAATCACTACTGATAAAGGAAAAGATTAATAGTGGGACCAATCTTACAACTGAGAATGTGTACTCATAAAAAGATACCATTAAAAGTGAAAAGGCAAGCTGGAGTAGGAGAAAGTAGTTGGAACATAACGGATAAAAGAATTCATATGCTGAATATACAAATAATACTTATAAATCAATTAGGAAAAGACAGTCACATACAAAAATGAGTAAAAGACCTGAAAAGGAACTTTCTACAAAAGAGGATATTCAACTGGCCAATATATGAAAAGGTGCTCAATCTTATTAGTAATCAAGAAAATGCAATTTGAAAACACAATAAATACACTACATACTCATTGGATAGCTTAGTTGGCAAAGATGTTGAACAACATGAAATCTTAGAACTCCTTGTGAACCGTATACTATACAGCTACTATGGAAAACTACCTGTCATTATTTATTAAAGTGGGATAAACACATTCCCTACAACTCAGCAATTCCAATTAAGATTACACTCAACAGAAATATGTATAGACATGTACCAAAAGATATGTACAGGAATCAGAGCAGTTTTAACAGTCAGACAGTAGAAACAAACCAAATCCATCAATATGAGAACAAATAAATTGTGGCATATTTATATAACAACGTATCATTCAGCAATGACACTGAATCAACCATGCTACATAAAACATGGGTGAATCTCAATACTGAGCAAAGGAAACCAGGCACAAAAGAATATGTGCTTTATGATTCTACTTATATAAAGTACAAAAACACATACAACTATAAAATATTGTCAAAAATCAAGATAGCAGGGGCGCCTGGGTGGCTCAGTGGGTTAAGCCTCTGCCTTCGGCTCATGATCTCAGGGTCCTGGGATCGCACATCGGGCTCTCTGCTCAGCAGGGAGCCTGCTTTCCACTCTCTCTGCCTGCCTTCTGCCTACTTGTGATCTTTCTCTCTCTATCAAATAAATAAATAAATAAAAATCTTAAAAAAAAATCAAGATAGCAGTTTTTTTGGAGATGTGAGAGGGGTAATAATTGGGAGCATAGGAAAGGGGCTCTTCTAGGGTGTTGGGTATGTTCGCTCTCTTGACCTGGATTATGATTACATGGGTTATATGGCAATAAAATGACTTTAAAAAACATTTGTTTTTTAATTTAAGACTGTATTTAGTTTATTTTTGAGAGAGAGAGAACAAGAACAAGCTTGACGGGGGGTGGGGGGAACAATCAGACTCTGCTGAACGCAAATTCTGATGGGGCGCTTGTTCTCATGACCTAAGATCACTGCCCAAGCAGGAACCAAGAGTCAGATGCTCAACCAACTACATCACCTAGGTGCCCCTAAAAGGTTTTTAAATGTAAAGCTCATGTCTCTCTCTCTCTCTCTCTCTCTCTCTCTCTCTCTCTATATATATATATATATATATAAAATACATATACTGTTGTGCTAGTTACGAACACTACAAATCCTATGTAAAAAATAGAAATTTGAAAAGTATGGATAAAAATGAATACCTTAGATATCTTCCTAATAACAGCAATTGCTTCATACTTTCACTAGTCTGTTGTGTGTCTGTGTGCTGGAAAATAACTGAAAATAGCATACTTACTTACATCTTCCAAGTGAACCAAGTATTTTAATCTTGTGGTTATAATTTTTTATTACTTTCACACATTCCCATATATTGCCTCATTTTCCAAGTGGGATTTAATCACCAAGATGCTTATTAATATTTGAATTTTAGGCAGGTCTAGAGTGGTGAATATTATTAAGACTTGACAAACTTTTTTGTTTTGGTAACTAAAAAGATTTTGGTTAATATTTTAAATCATAATATATATATTTTTAGAGAAAGATTCAAACATTTCAAACAAGTCTTCTAAGTAATTTTGATTTTGGGGAGATGATTTCTTATCAGACCTGAAGAGATCACTAATTTTAAACCTGTAATGTTTGAGCTTGAGCCTAAAATAAAAGATTTGCTGTGCCATTTTCTCTTCTCCTGTTTATTAACATAACTCTGGTTTCTTCAAAGAATTCTTTGTTAAGTCACCTATCTATTTTGTGAGAATCAGATAATATAATAAGCAAGCACACTTAACAGGGTACAGGTAATGGTAATATAATGCAGCACATGCAGAATGAATGAAAGAGGCCCACTGTAAATTGGGAACTCCCAATCCACCTTAGGTGATAGCTGACTGACAGACTGAGGGAACATTTTAATCATTTTATTCAATGTTGGTAAGACATAATTTCTTTCATTTCATTTAAAAAGTAAATACAAAAATTCCAGTATTTTTTCATGCACTGCACCACCAATAAATCATCTTACACATTGCACTATGAAGACCCCTTCGAGGGCAGCAGGGAAATGGCCAGATCAAATGGGCAATTTAAGTAGCTCATACCCTGGTGGCTAAATGGAGGGATGGACTTAAGGCAAAGGAAACTGCTGAAAGATCAGACTAGAAGCTAAGAAATAGCTAAGAGGTTAGAACTGTGCAGATCAGACATAATGGTAGCCTAAATAAGGCAGTGGCAATATAAGTAAAGGGATAAAATATCTTTCTGCCAGTGGTAGAGCTAATGGATGGCTTTATCCTCCCCATTCCTTATCTCAATCAGCCTCTTTATTCAAGATACCCAAAAAGCAATTTTTTTCAATTAACTATATATATTTGATATGAACAACTGATATTTTTTCAATTCTGTGTGCCAAATGCATATATTAATAAGATTTTTAGACAATTTTGCTGCTCTGAATGACCTATAATATACCGCATAAGGGAAAATACTGCGATCACTGAAAAACCGCTTCAAAACATAGCTTCAAAACATCCCTCCACCCACCCCCAAACCACACACAAATTGCCACCCCTAAGCCCTTCTTATATAGAAATTTTGAAGCAGCTCCCCCTGGCCACAAAGAAATTTCAAATGCTCCTGTATCAAAGCAAAACAAAACCCCAAACACATAAACATACATATGATTTTTTTAAAAACTTTATGTTAAATGCAATCTATCATTTTTTAATTCGTGAAAAGTTAAAAGAAAAATCAAATACAAAAACTAAAACAGGTTAAAGGTTTGCAGAACTTGGAGAATTTTATAGAAGGCCTTTTCAAAAGATATTCATCTATTTCTTTTCTTTTCCTTTTTAATTTACTTATTTGACAGAAAGAGACACAGCAAGAGAGGGAACACAAGAAGGGGGAGTGGGAGAGGGAGAAGCAGGCTTCCCACTAGAGCAGGGAGCCCAATGTGGGGCGGGCTCAATCCCAGGACCCTGGGATCATGACCTGGGCCTAAGGCAGACGCTTAATGACTGAGCCACCCAGGTGCCCCAAAAGGTTTTCATCTATTTTCTTATGAAAAGGGGCACTTCAACAGATGGGGTTTCTACTATAATTAATCAATTCAGGATCTACAACTAAACTTATTCTTAGCTTCAGAATTCACCCTTCTAAGTTTATTGTGAGTTCCTCACTGTCAAGAGCCATCATTGTTTAGATGTCACTGATAAACTAGGCAAATATGTCTCAGTAAATTTTTAGGAATACATATAATAAACATTACCCAAATGTATTATATCTCTATTAAAATTTTTCATTGACTTTGAAAAGAAAAAGAAGAAATCATTACCATCCCATAAATTGAAATCCAAAACTCAAATATTCTTACTGTCAAATAAAGCATCCCCAAAATTTAAAGAACCACCCATGTACTTCTAGTATGGAATTTTACTGTGCTGTCTGAATAGGAACCAAGTATGAAAGGCTGACACCAAAGTAAATATGATGGGACAAATATAATTCTCCTTTCCTCCAGCCTTCTATTCTCTTCAGACCAATTCTCTTCAACCATTTATGAGGAGGATTACTACTTGAGATTACAAGTAGTAATCTCAAGTGTAGAATACATGGGATGTCCTGAAGCCCACTATATAGAAGATGGTATAATCTGGATCACTTCAGATCTTAGACCCATAAAGTAATCCCACGATCAACCTAACATTCTAGTAATTTTCCAAAAAATGGGATAAACAGACCCCAGATAAAATTTCCCATGTCTTTCCCAAAGTAACTCTACATATTCAAAATTCAAATCAAACCCAGACCATTTTTTTTTTCATTTCATTTGGCCATAATATTTGTTGGTACATCGGATACTTGGGTATATATTCCCAACAATGAAGGTCAAGCAATACCTAACTGCTAATTAAGACAATGTATATATGCACACACAAACACGACCAAACATACAGAACTATATTTTAAGACTCCCCAGAGAGCTTTTTTTTTTTTTTTTTCATGAGCAGAAAGCTCTGTTTAGGTCTGTATTATGTAAATAACTTAATTCAAGCACAGTGAAGCCTAAAAGACAAATGTTAGCTTTCAAGTATCTATAGTTACTACATGAAAAATAGTAACCATCTGCTCCCACAGAGGGCCGAACAAGATGAAATATACTCGATGTATTAAATGAAGAATGCAGGTTAGATAAGTTTGTTTGTATGTGTGTGTATATATATATATACACACACATACATACATACATACATACATACATACACAGAGAGAGAGAAAGAAAAGGTTAATTCTAGGAAGAATGAATCTTGACAATCAAGAACTGCTTTCTCTAAAAAATCGAATAAAACAATACACTCAACTGCCTTGATGGGTTCAGTAGAATCTCGTATCAGTGTAGGAGGACTCAAAAAACTATCTTCTGTAAGACTGTATCCCTACAATTACAGAATTCAATTTGTTTGAACTAGCCTATCTAATTAGCTAATTATGCTAAAGCTAGGAGAAAAATTTAAAAATACCACATACATAAGTATACATTGTATTAGCAAGTGGTAATGTACTGCATATTGCTTCTTAGAGTTCACAGAAGTTCCACAACAAACAGGAGTAAAATTCAGAGTAAATACACATATCTAGTCCTTGTACTTGATATCAAAGGTTTATAATATGCTTAAAATTGCAGGTAAACCATAAATAAGAAATTTACTCAACCCAAGTCACAGAATACCTGTCAGAATGCTGGTGGTAAAAATGAAAATTTACATGACAAAAATGTTTCATCAAAGCTGAAACTACAGTTTTTTCTCTATCTATTCCTGATGCAGAACTAAGGTCAGTTTTTTATTCCTTCCAACTTCTCCTCAGTTTCATCAATTTCAACTCTTAAGGTTGTATTAGCAGGGTGGGATAAACTTTAAATACGGCCAATTTCAGGCATAAGTAATAACATGTCACTGGGTTCAATAGCTTTCCTTAGTTGGAAAACAACTTAGTTGTCCAATATGGCATGGCTAAAAACAGTGGTCCGAAAACAAACCAATTAATTAATAGTTAATTATTATAATCTAAATACTGCACATATTTTTGAAAATCTTGGCAAACTATATATACTAGCAAGTATAAAAATATATGAAATGGAAAAAGAACAGGAAACATATTAACAGTTATACTTACGCTGGAATTGTGGATGCTTGTTTTTATAATTTAAAAAAGGGGGGGGGGGTGCCTGGGTGGCTCAGTGGGTTAAGGCTTCTGCCTTCGGCTCAGGTCATGGTCCCAGGGTCCAGGATCAAGCCCCACATCAGGTTCTCTGCTCAACAGGGAGCCTTCTTCCCCCCTCTCTCTGCCTGCTTCTCTGCCTACTTGTGATCTCTATCTGTCAAATAAATAAATTTTAAAAAAAATCTTTATAATTAAAAAAATAAAAGATTTCTCTTTTCCTCTAAAGATCTGAGACTATAGCCAAAGTTTGGCTGGATATGTGACAAAGCAGGTTGAAAAGTTCCCAACAGGTACGTTTTCAGAGAGAAGATACAATAATAGACATTCTTTATATTTTCTGATTATCCTCCAAAGTAAAAGGATCAGAAGGAGAAATAATTTAAATCTGTATCTGATTATCTGCAACTTAGTTTTTTTAAAAAAACTTTACTTAATTAATTTAAGAGAGAGTGAGTGAGCATGAGCAGGGGGAGGGACAAAGGAAGAAGGAGAAGTAGATTCCCTGCTAAGCAGGGAGCCCCAATGTGGGGCTTGATCCCAGGGTCCTGGGATCATGACCTGAGCTGAAGGCAGAGGCTTAACTGACAGAGCCACCCAGGAGTCCCTGCAACTTACTTTTGAACTCATCAGAAAATAAGACATATTGATAAATAAAGATGGGATAACCTAACTATAGGAAAATGTTAATTACAGAATCTAAGTGATGGATACATAGGTGCTCACTGTTCTTTCATCTTTTCTGTAGAGTAAACCTTTTTCTTAATAAAACAGAAAAACTACCTGAGGTAGACAAAATTCTCGAGGAAAAGATAAATTGCAGAGTACTCTGGAAGCTTTATAAGGAAATAAAAATATTACAGTAGCTGAGTTTTATGAAAAATCAGCTTAAATTATATGATTTTAATACTGTTGTTTTAAAAAATTAAATTTTATATATACTGTGTGAAGTTACAGATTTTTATTTATTTATTTTTTTTTAAGATTTTATTTATTTATCAGAGAGAGAGAGGGGCAGAGAGCGAGCACAGGCAGGCAGAATGGCAGGCAGAGGCAGAGGGAGAAGCAGGCTCCCTGCTGAGCAAGGAGCCCGATGTGGGACTCGATCCCAGGACGCTGGGATCATGACCTGAGCCGAAGGCAGCTGCCCAACCAACTGAGCCACCCAGGCGTCCCAAAGTTACAGATTTTTAGATCCTATAGTGTGGCTATTCTCCAAAGTTGCCCACCCCCCACCCATCCCCATGCCATCCCCTGCAGTATTCATGCCCTGGAGTAGCTCTCTCCTTTGAATCTGGTCTGGCTCAATGTCTTGCTTTTAAACAACAAATGTTGCAGAACTTTCAAGACTAGATATTAATAAGTCTTGCAGATTCAAAGACTCTGGTTTCTTTCTTTAGAAGTACTAAACTGCCATTTTAGAAATTTAACCACTCTAAACCAACATGCTGGAGAGGCCACATATAGGTGCTCAGTTTGACAGTCCCAGCTAAGCCCAGCCTGTCAGTCTTCCAGAAATCTACCAGACATGTAAATAAAACTGTCTGACCTTCTAGTTGAGTATCACCAAGTGACATTATGGAGAAGAACTGCCTTATTAAAGCTCTACCCAAATTTCTGACCAAATTTCTTTTAAAATGCTTCTAGAATTTTTTTCATGCTAATAAAATGATCAAACTATTCTTTTCTTCCAGTAAAGACAGCAAGGCAAGTTTCAAGAGAACAGGGAAACAGTAAGTTAATTAATTAACTAAATTAAATAAATTAACTAAAGGAGACAGTAAGTTAAATTAACTAAAGCATCATTAACTTGAAGCATCTATTTGTAACTTAAATTTCATAGTTTCAATAAGGAAGTATATAATCTTCTTGGAATGGTTATATATATTTGGAAATACCTAATAACATTTTTATTTGCACATTTTTAAAAAATGCTTTTATTGGGGCGCCTGGGTGGCTCAGTGGGTTAAAGCCTCTGCCTTCAGCTCAGGTGATGATCTCAGGGTCTTGGGATCAAGCCCCGCGTCAGGCTCTCTGCTCAGCAGGGAGCCTGCTTCCTCCTCTCTCTCTCTGCCTGCCTCTCTGCCTATTTGTCATCTCTGTCTGTCAAATAAATAAATAAAATCTTAAAAAAAAAAAAACGCTTTTATTTATTTGAGAGAGAGATAGTGAGAGAGAGAGCACAAGCGGGCAGGGTGGGGGTGGCATTGTGGGAGAAGCAGGGAGCAGGGAGCCCAATGCTGAGATGCAGGGTTCAATCTCAGGACCCTGGGATCATGACCTCAGAGCCAAAGGCAGATGCTTAACCAACTGAGCCACCCAGGCACCCCTATTTGCTAGACCTGTCAAAATTAAAACACCTTCATGCACGTCATATATAAAGAAGGGACTGTAAACTTTATTACAAAAGTCAAAGGACATTTATCCATTGGTTCTGATACTTTCAAACTATTCCAGTTAATATCGATGCAAGACTCCACCAAAGCCAACTTCCTCACTGTTCTGCAGGTAATGCTGACTCAGTTCACTTTGTGGTCTGAAACGACTTCACCCACCTTCAGGACCCCACTACAGGTCTCACCTCGAAGAAGCTCTTACTTTTATTGAACACTGAACTTTTTCCTTCCTTAACTCTCATAAGCCTTACCTCCATCATGGCAGTACTTAATATCCAATGGTATATTACTGACTTTTTTTTTCATGTTCTTATAGACTGTTGACCAAATATGACTGTAAGCCTCTTCATGATAGACACTATTTCATACTTTTCAATCTCCTTCAGTATGTACTATGGTAGGTACACCAAGCACATTATAGACATCCCAATAAATGTTGAAGTGAATACTAAAAAAGTTATACTGTAGTTATGAAAATAGCAGCATGCTCTAATGTATGAAGTACATTAGGTTATGAAAGACAGAAGTTTACATGGCCTCCTTTTAATTACTTCAAGGAGAAAGTCTGAGTTTTTTAATACCTAACACTGTCCCAATATTTAAACATAACTGATTTTTAAGATAAACCTAAGAATTCTCCTTAACATGACTTTCTATCTACTGAATGAATGATATAAAATCTTATTTTAAAATAAACTTGTCTAAAAACTAGATCATCTTAAAGTGCTAGAAAGTAAAGAAGTTCTCAAAAAAAGTGATAGGGCTATGTCAAAAGGACACAGAAACCAACTGAAAGAGCTCCCAATGGCCAAAGGTGAAACAATCTAAGCAACAAAATTAAGTAGTATTGTATTGTAACCCAAATTATGAGATAAATACCCACAAATCCACACTGATATAAATGACTGAATATATTAAGTAATGGGGGAGAACAGATAAATCTCCTGTGAAGAATTCCACGTAAATTATGCAGACACACTGCCTTCAAAGAGGTAGAGCATAACTCCCCATTCCTTAAGTGTGCATAATGACTTTCTTCTAAGTGGAGGGAGGATGGAGAGGATGGAGAGGAGTGTGGGTGGAGTGTGCTTCCCCTGCTGTGCTCTCTCTCTATCTGTCAAATAAATAAATAAAATCTTAAAAAAAAGAGAGAGAGTTGGGTGTTGAAGGAAAGTTAAGTACTATTCTGTTTTGCAGTATTTGTATAAAAGAAAAGAGACACATAAAAAGTGAGTGTACGTGTCTAAAATTGCTTCGTGTTTTTACCTATGGAGAGCCTTGAATTTCCAAGTAACTGCTTTTAATATCATATTAATGATATTTTATTATTGTAATTTCTCTTTTTACAATCATATCATAATAAAGAAGTATTTTAAGTAATTAAGAAAAAGAAGTAAGATTAAACTCTAGTGCCTGGGAACAGACACTTAGGGGATAAAACCATAGCGGGGGGGGGAAAGGAAGTGATTACAGTAGTTTCCCTCTTATCCGCAGTTTTGCTTTCTGCAGTTTCAGTTACTACAGTCAACCACGATCTGAAATATTAAATGGAAAATTCCAGAAATAAACAATTCGTAAGTTTTAAATTATGTGCCATTCTGAGTAGCCTGATGAAATCTCAGACTGCCTCACTTGGACCAGCCAGGAATGAGAATCATTCCTTCAACCAGCATATCCATGCTATACACATGCTACCCGCCTATTAGTCACATATCATAGGTATGTGTATACAAGAAAAAAACATAGCATATACATGGTTTGGTACTATTCGTGGTTTCAGGCATCCACTGGGAGTCTTGAAACCTATATCCCCTGAAGATAAAGAAGAACTACTCAACTACAAAGTCAGGATGGATCATTTTGGAGGGATGAGACTGTGACTGGGACAGGCATTATGTAGGAGCTTCTGGAGTGGTTAACAAAGTTCTATTTCTTGTTCTGGATTGAGATTACAGGGGCGCCCACTTCATAATAATTTACTAAGCTATATATTTCTGTGTGTGTGTGTGTGTGTGTGTGTTATCTGTTTTAGCTTTATAATAAAAAGTGGGGGGAAAAGAGAAAGGAAATAGCCTTCCAAAACAAATATATTGTAAAAAGAACATTTAACAATCCAAATACAAAATCTTACATAGAAATCTTAGTTCTTTTATTATAGAAATCAGTACCTCAAAAAACCCTTGGTTCCAAATGATGTGAGACAAAACTACTTACGCTTCAAAACAAGTATAAAAATGAATGTTTACCTCAAAATCTGAATCTCCACTCTGTCATTTACTAACCTTTATATTCTTAAATCATAAACTTTCTATTCAGAAGATAAAATAAGATCTCCCTCCAAAGGTGAGTGAGAAGAATAATGGAATAAATACAAACATGGATCAAAAACCAAAGTGGTAAACAAATTAATTTTTATCTGTCCACTGAAGAGATGAACCAGAAAATCTGAATTGCCATCACATAGCAGGCTCTTGCATACTACTATCTCACTTCAGAAGCTGTCAAAACTCATTTCCAAAGGACTCTCTATTACAAATTGGTATTGCAACATTTAAGTTAGGGAAAAGCCTCCTGCAAACAAGATAATATATGATTGCCTAAAACACAGAATAACTAGAAAATGAGTAAGTCATCAGGAAAACAAAGGTGAATTTACAATTTGTTTTATATATTGTGTCAAACTGAGAGAACTCATTTTTCAACTTCAACCAATCAGAACTGAGTCAGTAACTAGAAAATGACCAAAAAAGAACCTGTCATAGTCAAAACTTAAACCATAAAGTACTAAATTCAAAAATCACTTAATTTCAGGAAGGTTCCTCCAGCCCTTGATTAGAACTGTGTACTAACCAAAGTAATGTTTTTCCAATTCAGAGAAAATGGAAAGCAATAAATTAAAAAGTGATTCAGGTGAAGCTACAGTAAACAAGATCTGACCAATAAGAAAACAACTATTTTTCAAAAGAACAAAATGTCAAAGAGCATAGGGTCCAAGATCTTTCCATGCAGAAGCAAACAACCCTAATACATTTCAATCACCCTTGAGATAATTGTATTTTAAACATTACTTATGTGAAAATTAGTTATACCTGATATTTTTATATTATTATATATTTCGAGGTTGTATGTTTATACATATATTTAGTTACATATATTTTTAAAGTGTTGGTTATGTGTGACTATTACTCATATAAAAATTTCACAAATCATGTATATTATATGTGATATTATCAGGAAGTGTTATATACCCCAACTCAAAAATAGTTATTTCTTTTTAGAATGTGATCAATAATCATGTGTTTACATTATTTTTACATAACCATACTGAAAAATAGCAATAAACATATAGCTAATGTGTATGAACATTTATTCAGTGCTACAGGTAGCCTTATTTAATCTTCACGAATTTAGAATTATATAAAACCATATGAAACTGCCAATATACAACTGATTTTGACCTACAAAAATGGTATTTAAATTATCTGCATATTACAGATGTATAAATTAACCAAAAAGAGGTTAAGCCAAAGATTATATAACTAATAAATGGTAGCTTTGTAATTTGAACCTTGGCCTGTCTTGTCTTTTCTTTTCCTTATTTTTTTTTTTTTAATTCCTGGGAGTACAGCCTACAGTTCTTTTTTTCCCCCCAAATCATCTTAGTGATTCTGTCATTTAGTAGCATGTAATAAATTCTTTCTGCTCAAACTAGCTAGAAAAGATCCTAAGTTTCTGCAACTAAATGTGATAAATAATGGTTCTATTTTTCCCAAACATAATTCATTAACTAATCCATCCTCTTCCCATTAGTTCAAAATATAACCTTCATCATAAGCCAAATACTTTATATATTTGAGTCTGTTCTTTTTAAAAATATTTCCGTGTTTATTCAACTGCCAACACCACACTTTTTTAATTATTATAACTTTATAGTAATTGTTAGTATGTGTTTGGATAAATGCCCAGGCCTGTCTTGATCACTGTTCTATTCAAACTCACCAGTGACTATTACAATTCACTGTGAGGATTCAAATTTTATTATTTGCCAAATTAAACAGAAGTTGATATCCCTCAAGTTAACGCAGGTAATACCCTCAACTGTTTCTTATATTAAACAGCTCCACCATCGGCAAGCCCTTAGGCTCTGTTAAGAAAAAGAACCACTTTACCCAAATGATCAGAGAAACCATGACAAATAACAGAACAAACACCT
The DNA here is from genome assembly GCF_964662115.1 of Mustela nivalis. NCBI lineage: Eukaryota > Metazoa > Chordata > Mammalia > Carnivora > Mustelidae > Mustela > Mustela nivalis. The sequence goes on along the minus strand of NC_139027.1, from coordinate 33,731,631 downwards.
ACCATGTGCTTCTTATATCATGCACTCTAAGGACACATCACTCAGTATATGCGCCAAGACTACATTTCCTAAATCTAATCATGATGAAGAATCAGACAAAGCCACGTTGACAGACATCCTACAAAATAAATCCTCAAAAATGTTAATGCCATAAAAGGAAGAAAAAAAAAAGAGGACTCAGGAATGGTTCAGTTCAAGATTAAGGAAAGCAAGAAGACTAAAGAAACAAAAACTTAGGGGCGCCTGGGTGGCTCAGATGGTTAAGCATCTGCCTTTGGCTCTCATGATCTCCAGGTCCTGGGATTGAGCCCCACATCAGGCTCCCTACTCAGTGGGGAATCTGCTTCTCCTCTCCCTCTGCCTTTCCCCTGGCTTGTGCTCTCCTTCTCTCCCTGCCCCCCAATCTCTGTTTCTGTCTCTCAAATGAATAAATACAATCTTAAAAAAAATAAATAAATAAACTTAAATGCAGTGCATGATCTTGAATTGGAACAGGAAAAAAATGCTATGTGGAATAAACTGGTGAAATTTTAATAATGTCTACAGATTTAAAAATAATATTGTAATGTTTATTTCCCAATTTTGATCGCTATACTATAGGTGTGTAAGTGAATGCCCTTATTTTTAGGAAATGCACAATGAGGTACTTAGGGATGTATTTGCAACTTCCTTTCAAATGGTTCAGTAGGAAAAATATCTATGTAGAGAAAGAACAAAAGAGCATACATGGCATAACATTAACAACCATGAGAATAAAGAATATTCAGGAGTTCTTTTCTATATATCTGAAATTGTTGCAGAATAAAAGCTAAAGGGAAAAAGAAAGAAGAAGTAATGGATTTTAGAAAAAATTACCATATGCACAAACACAGAATTCATGAAGTTTTTACTTTTATCCCACATTCTAAGACATATCAAAAACAAGTACAAGATATGGTCTCTATTCTGAAGGAATTTTCCACTGAGCTGAGGTGACAAAAGCAAATACTTTTTTTTTTTTAATAAAAAATGTCATAAAGAAGGACAAGAATAGCTATCAAAAGAGTGACAGGCAAAAAAGTGCTAGGAATTTAAAGAGACAAAAGATCAGGATGGACAAGCATGGTCCCACTGAAAGAAAAGACATTAGAATAGATTCAGGTCCTGAAATCTAAGTAAAGCCTGGCTAGACAGAAAAGAGAAAGAACATTCCAAAGTAGAATATTTGTAAATAAATGAATGAGTAATAGAGATTGATTATACAGTCTGTTAACAATGGAGAATGAAAATCGGGGCCAGAAAGGAAGGCTGGAGCCAAATTATGGCGAGCTTTGAATCCTACCCTAAAGAAAATCAGATTTAATACTACAGGCAATAGCCAACCACTAAATGATTCTGACATATTATTAATACAAATAATTTCTACATTTCTGTCTAGAATCTGACTGATTCACTAAACTTGACAATTCCTAAAAAGAACCTTCCCTTTTGTGCTAACAGATCTTTTGCTTCCTGCATTTGAAATCCCTGCTGATTCAGGGCATACTACATAGAATTTATTTATTTATTTATTCATTTATAAAGATTTTATTTATTGACTTGACAGATCACAAGTAGGCAGAGAGAGGGGGGGGGGAAGCAGGCTCCCCGCTGAGCAGAGAGCCTGATGTGGGGCTCTATCCCAGGATCCTGGGATCATGACCTGAGCTGAAGGCAGAGGCTTTAACCCACTGAGCCATCCAGGCGCCCCACACACAGAATTTAATGCCAAACATTTATTAAATGCTTATTTGGGGGACGCCTGGGTGGTTCAGTTGGTTAAGCGGTTGCCTTCGGCTCAGGTCATGATCCCAGCGTCCTGGGATTGAGTCCCACATCAGGCTCCTTGCTCGTCAGGGAGCCTGCTACTCCCTCTGCCTCTAGCCTGCGACTCTGTCTGCCTGTGCTTCCGCTCTCTCCCTAACAAATAAATAAAATCTTTTAAAAATAAAAAAATTAAAAAAATAAATGCTTATTTGGGATTAGACAAGCTGGGGAAGCAGGCTCAGCACCAACCATTTGGTCCCTAAAAAGGACTGTTTAATTCAATACCACTGACACCTATAATAGGTATTGGTCAAACAAATTATTATAGTTTTAGTGTATCTCTTCTCTTCACAAAATATTAAAATGTAAACATTTGCTGATAAGCTTCACTGTATGAAACAGATCTTTATTTTGTTAGTGTTGATTTGTCAACACTGCAAGTTTTCATTAAGTGTTTTAATTCAGAACCATATATCAGTGATCACATCTGGAAGTATTTTTTGTTACACATAAGCCAAACAACACTAAACTCATTCTACAAGGTCAAGTTTATAAATGACAAATTGTTATCTAAGATGCCAATTTTGTAAATGCTATGTGAATCACCTTTTTTTGAGAACCCTTCATTATATTTCCAACACCCTTAGCAGGGAATCAAATTACCTCAGCACCTAATACATAGAAAAAAAGGCCTACGATCAAAGGGATTATTTTTTTTCATGATTACAGAATGAAACAGCATTCTGTTTGAATATTTATAATTTCTAATAGCATATGGTGTGGTAATGGGAAGAATTATAATATTAAAGGCTCTCATAATCTTGGCATTTCATGAATATCTGCTCAAAAAAAATTTACCTAGATTCATTGTTAACTTGTAACCGTACCTTACAATACTAATTTACTGTAAAGAATCATTAGAAAAATTTCCCATTTCTGTTATCCTCGGTGGGGAAAAGAACAATTACAGCAAGCCATTGAACAGGGGTAGCAAACTACTGCCCAGGAGCTGAATCCAATCCAATCACCTGTTTTTGTAGGGCAGCAAACTAAGAATTATTTTTTACAATTTTAAATAGCTGAAAAACAAATTCAAAAAAGAATTCTTAAGGACCCACAAAAATTATATAAAGCTGTGTCCATAAATAAAGTTTTATCAGAACATAGCTCTACCCATTCTTCTAGGTACTGTGTGGCTGCTTTATAAAATCAGCAGAGTTGAGTAATTCTGCCAGAGACCATGTGTCCCACAAAGCCTAAAATATTTACTGTCTGGCCCCTTACAGAAAAAGTTTGCTAATACCTGCCACACAGCACAGCAGACTAGAGATTAAAGCCTTAGGCACTGAAATCCGACCAACCTAGATTCAAAACCCTTTTATGCCTCTAGTAACAAAGCTTGTCTAGTGATTAAATGGCTCTACAACTCCAATTTCCAAATTTTTTAAAGACAGACAGTAATAGAAAACTGTTGCAAGGATTAAAAAGGATAAACACATGCAAAGTGCTTAGCACACCTAATAAGTAGGAAGCACTAAATATTGGGTGATGTTATTTCATATATTTTTAAACATTTTATTTATTTATTGACAGAGAGAGACAGCTAGAGATAGGGAACACAAGCAGGAGCAAAGGGAGAAGGAGAAGCAGGATCCCTGCTGAGCAGGGAGTCTAACACAAGGCTCAATCCCAGGATCCTGGAATCATGACCTGAGCTAAATGCAGATGCTTAAGGACTGAGCCACCCAGGTGCCCTGATGTTATTTTATTTTTATTATTCTCATTATCGTAAAGTTGCAAGGGAATCTCTCCCTATCAAACTGCTGAGGTCCAGGCCTTCTTCTTATCATATACATATACACAGCACAAAAGTATAGCACCTATTCCTTTTCTGATTTTTTTCCTTCTTTAGCTCCAGGAAATAAAAGTCCTACAAAAACATGTAGAAAAGGCCTTTATAAAATACAGGGTAGCTATAAATTCTGGAAACAAATACAGATTAAAATGATTTACAATATTAATCTGTGATTCCAGACTTTATGGCTACCCTATACAACTGTTTCTATAGGAAATGATACCATTCCTTATACTACAAATAAAATCTACATAATGTTCAAGTGAACTGTGTTATAGTCACTTTAGTTACGGCTATGTTAAGACATTTGGTTTGCTTAATGATGACAAGCCAAATTTATTCAAGTTCAGAAAAACTGTAAAGTATGTAATACAGATTCAAAATGCTTTCATTTCGGATCCTATGGTAAACAAAAAGGACTATCAAAGAAAAATTATGTCTACTGGACTATGAAGAAAAAAATAAATTTCCCTTTAAATGATATTTATGGAAAGAGTTATATCATACTTATAACTTAATTTTAAGTTCTTAAAGGTTTAATAGTCACAAATTCAACTTCATAAACCAAATGGACATACACTGAGCCCAGCTGTGTGGCCTTGAGCAAGCTATTCAACCCAAGCCTTAGTTTCCTCATCTATAAAATGGGACAATAATACTCTTTCATAAACCTTATTCTGAGAATGAAATGAGTCAATACATGTAAAGACTGGGAACAGAAACTGATACAGACTTGTGCTCAATAAATGTTAGTTACCAGAATTCTGTTTTCATTCAACTAAATCACCACACTTTTTTAAGTAGGCTCCATGCCCAGCATGGAGCCCAACGTAGGGCTTGAATTGACAACCCCAAGACTAAGACCTGAAATCAAAAGTCAGATGTGCAACCAACTGAGCCACCAGGTGCCCCAAATCTCTACATTTTGATGGAAATGCCTTTAGTTAAAATTCCTAGCTAGCATGTAGTCAAGAAAAACCACCTGAATTAGCACAGATCATAAAATCTTCAGAAATTCTGCTCTAATGATGGAAATTAGAATACAGGTATCCTTCACTTAAAAAGAAAATTTACATGGACTTCAAATTTTTAAACAAGTCATAACTCTAAGGACTGTGGTCTTCCAAACTTGACTTATACTATACCACTGCCATGTTACTATTACAGTCAACATTTAGAGGATTCAATTCACTTCATTCATCTGAGCCATCCCTAGGAGAACACAGCAGGCAATCCATGGAGAATAGGGGAGGTGGCAAAGGAGGTGGACTAAAGGATGCAGTGGTAGTTTGTGGGTGGGCCATCATTTCCTGCCTGCTTCCTCTATACTTCCCTGCTAAGCACTGAAAATTTCAGTCCTTTGCCTTATATGCTATTTTCTCCAACAAAGATTCAACAAAAGGCATGTCAATATTATTATATGAGTGTCTGCAAAAACACTAAAAATGCCAAAGAAGATTTAAAACAATCCTTCAGGTATGAATTTAGAAATCTTATGATATTTAGAGCCAACCTGCTGAACTTGAGGATTATTGTCTCTACAAAGAAAATATAAGTCTAAATTAGAGCCACAATTTCTGAAACTATCTTTTCATCTGAGAAAACGCAAACAAAAAATTTTTTTGTTTCAAATCAAATCAAAATTGTTTGATCCTGATGACCAGTAAATAAGAATAAGAATACATATTTGAAGGGTGCCTGGGGGCCTAGTAGGTTAAGCATCTGCCTTAGGCTCATGTCATGACCTCAGGGTCCTTAGATCAAGCTCTGTGGCGGGCTTCCTGTTCAGCAAGAAGTCTTCTCCCTCTTCCTCTGCCCCCATCAAGCTTGCTCTCGCTTGCGCTCATATAAATAAAATACATATCTGAATGAAGAAATTAAATTTGACAGCCACAAATTAACATTTACCTATATAAGCATTTACAGTGAATTCACAAAAGATTACTATTTCTAGCTAAGTGTAGAGTAACGCCATAAGTAATGACCTTCAAAAACTCCTTATTCATCTCTACACAATACTATATTTCTATTTTATTTATTTATTTAATTTTTTTAAAAAAAGATTTTATTTATTTAGTCAGAGAGAGAGTGCGAGAGTGAGCACAGGCAGACAGAGTGGCAGGCAGAGTCAGAGGGAGAAGCAGGCTTCCCGCGGAGCAAGGAGCCCAATGTGGGACTTGATCCCAGGACGCCGGGATCATGACCTGAGCCGAAGGCAGCTGCTTAACCAACTGAGCCACCCAGGCGTCCCTATCTATATTTCTATTTTAAATTAGTAACTTTATTTATTAGTTACTTTATTAGTAACTTTATTTAGTTATTAGTAACTTTATTTACCCAGCCATTTTTCATACCATTAAGAAATGACACCCTGTCCGAATTGTTTTTTAGACTGACATAAATGACGTTCCCTGTAATCGTTATCATTATCTCTTATCTCGTAGAAAACAGTCTCCTTCCCTGCTTCCACAAATACACTTAGATAACTACTGTTTCCCTAACACATTCACCATGTGACTAGTAAATGACAGACCTTAGATCTCCATAAGCCTGGTTCCTTCTGTCCCACCCATCCTCTTCCCTGAAAGGTTACTCTCCTTTCCAATGCTTTTCACTACATCCTTTGTGATGCTGCTGCTTTTGTAAACTTCCCAGTGCCCTTAATAGGACTTTACTCCGCCCATCTTTCTCTGTAACTCTCATACAACAGACTAGAAGATACCAGCAATTTATCTTCTTGGCACACATATGATTACTCCAGAAATCTCCTGTTACAACCTTTCTCTTTTACTTGTAATTAGGCTCTACCTAACCTTCATTATTATCATCAACCAACTTCCTAGTCACTCCCCAATTTATACAGAATTTTAATGCCTGTTTTACTATCTTCCTTGCCATTTTGGTCATCATCAACCTGACTTTCAGATCCATCTGAACATCCTAAAGCTGCTCTCCTCCTTAAAGAGAAGATATCCAAATACAATGGTCTTTATCTCCAATATTCACTCAAATAATTTACCTGTGTGACCCCTCTAGCCCTTATCACCCAGAACAGTTATGCATCTGAAATAAAATTCATTACTTTGACCTACAACCACCAGTTCTTATCCTTCAGCTCTTTCACTTTTTTCCCCCCACACACTTTACTCTCTGGCCTCATGGAAACTTTGGTATTGTGCTCCTCCATCTTTTCCCTAATTATAAGTCTTGTCTTGGCTTCAGTTCTTTCCCCATCCAGCCCAGGTACCCAAAATACATCCCCTTCAACCACTCTCACTACATTACCTTCAATTTTTGGTCCCTGGTTCCTTTCACACCATTTCTCCCTCTCTCTAAAGTTTTATCTTCCCAATACCAGCACACTGCAGAGAGGAGACATAGAGGGGATACACACCGCAGAGGCCACCACAAAATCCTCAGTCATCAAACTCATCTGAGTCCATTGCCCAAGTAAACTCCCACTCCCATTAGCCGCAGCAGCTATTTCAGATCTTCAGAATTCTCTTCCAGTTTCCAACTCCACCACTTCTCATACTTTCAGAATGCGTCCTCACATCCTCTTTCAAAAAGGAAAGAGCAGGGGCGCCTGGGTGGCTCAGTGGGTTAAGCCGCTGCCTTCGGCTCAGGTCATGATCTCAGGGTCCTGGGATCGAGTCCCGCATCGGCCTCTCTGCTCAGCAGGGAGCCTGCTTCTCTCTCTCTCTCTCTCTCTGCCTGCCTCTCCACATCTACTTGTGATCTACTTGTGATCTCTGTCTGTCAATTAAATAAAATCTTAAAAAAAAAAAAAAAAAAAAAGGAAAGAGCAGACTTCAGATAGACGACTCCTCTCAAAACTGGCATCCTTGCCTCCTTTTCTCCAAACTCCATGAAACAGCTATTTCTTTGGTTAAATACTCATCCTTTCTCAGTGCTATGTAGTTCTTGTGTCCATTATACATGTCCTACTCGTCTCACATCTCACCTACCCACTGTTCACTTCTTCTGAGCATATACACATTCACATTTCTATCAATTCAAAAAATTCATGCTCAATTTTATGTCAGACCCCCCTCTACCTCCCTGAAGAAAACTCTAGTAGGAATAAGCTACAGTTGCTGTTTTGACATTTTCATTTTCTACTCACCACCTCTCCCACAGAAAACTGATCTCCATAGTTCCACTAAAATCACTAATAACCTAATTTAGTCCTCACAACCACCCTACGAACTAGATATAAGTTCTATCCTCATTTTACAAATGAGGCACAGAACATTACATAATCTGTCCAAGGACAGAAACGATTAATTGTGGGAGCCAGAATTTACACTCAGGCACTATGACTCTAGAGCCCAGAGTCTTAACCACTATCCTATTATAACTACATATATTCAAATTATAAGCACATATATTATTCCTTTAATTCCATTTTACAAATCCTGGCTTGGGGGTGGGGATAGGCACATCTTGTATGATTTCCAGAACTGTAATCTCTGTCAAGAGCTAATGATACACTTAATTAGGCTTAACTCACATTTAGTCACTATTCTGTGTTCACTGGTTTCTTCTGAAGTGTCAGTAAATGATTACTTTCAAATCTTTGTTTTTTAAGATGAAATATGCACTACTAAAATATATTTCCCAAGTATTTTTTTTTAAAGATTTATTTGTTTATTTGACTGAGAGAGAGATCACAAGTACACAGAGAGGTAGGCAGAGAGAGGGAAGCAGGCTCCGTTGAGCAGAGAGCCTGATGCAGGGCTTGATCCCAGGACCCTGAGACCATGACCTGGGCCGAAGGCAGAGGCTTAACCCACTGAGCCACCCAGGCACCCCCCAGGTATTTTTTTTATAAAGATTTTATTTATTGAGAGAGAGAGAGAGAGTGGGAGAGAAAGAAGCAGACTCCCCACTGAGCAGGGAGCTAGACCTGGGGCTCGATCCGAGAATCTGGAGATCATGACCTGAGCCAAAGGCAGATGCTTAACTGATGACCCACCCAGGAGCCCCCCAAAAAGTATATATCTAAGAGATTTAAAATTACTAATTTATTGAAAAGATCTACAATTTATGTTGAGGTTACACTACTCACCTTCCTTTCTAAAGTCTACTGGGTTTGTGTTTTTGTTTTTTGTTTTTCATTTTATTTCTTTGTAAAATCTTTTAGAGTTGGGGAGGGCTGAGGGAGAGAGAATCCCAACAGGCTCCATGCCCAGCACAGAGCCCAATGCAGGGTTCAATCTCACAACACCAAGATCCTGACCTGAGTCAAAATCAAAAGCTGGATGCCTACCTGACTAAGCCACCCAGACGCCCTGACTTTTCACTTTTTTAAAAACATTATTTGGTTAAATTGAGATATTAAATATATCTTCGCAAACAGAACTGTTATCACCTGCTGACAAAGAGGACTAGAGATTTTATTGCCTATGTTTATCTATTTTGGGTTGCCTTCACCATTGGTAATTTTTCTAGTAAGTTAAAAAGATATAATTTACTCTTTTTTTAAAAAAGAGATTTTATTTATTTGAGAAAGAAAGAGTATGAGCGGGGGGAGGAGCAAAGAGTTCAGTATCAAATCTCTTGATTCTGAAATTCTCAATTACTATATTCAACTTAAGGAAAATATTCCATCTAAATGTAGTCAACATATGACATGGAGTATCACCAAGAGTTAAACAATCTTCAAAGATACACTTGTCTGCCATGAAAAAGGAGTAACTGCTCCTATAAAGTTTGGTTAATCGAATACTAGGTTCTACAGAGAATTCAGTTACTGAAAAATAATTAACTTTAATAACACTTGGTGCAATAAAGATTGGAGGGAAAAAATCTCCAATGACCTAATGCTCCATTTCCGTCCAGGCTTCCTGTAGTAAATGTATAATGTTGCAATAAAACCCTTTGAAAAATGAATCATCTTGAACCAAACATAATCAACAAGATAATGATTAACCAAAGGCTGGCACAAATCCTACCAGAGTAATATATTGCAAATTCAGCCTCTTGAAAGATAACTCATGTTCAATGCTAGTATCTCAGAAATGGCTGGGTCCATGTAATATGACTACGTACTGACACAAACATATGTAGAACTACATTTAAAATCTTCCTGTCTTAAATTTTTATAATTCTCATAATTTACCCACAAAACTAACAAATGGGCTTCATAGTGTCATATCTACATTACTCACTTTCCGCAAAACTCTGGAAAATTACTTCCTAATGTTTACTACAATTTATGTATTTCTGTTTATTTTAGTAAGTCATAAAAACTGAGCATGACTTGTTAGGCACCATATTACTATGAACACTGTATCCTTTTAAAAATGTAATAATGTATTGTCTTTCACAAAATTAAATGGGTAAATTATCACATAGGGCTCATGCTCTAATGTTTTAGATATTAGCACAATGGAGTTATCCTATACCTTCTTACTTCAGAACAATCTACCAAATCTACCAAACACCTAATGCAGGTTAGGAAAACCTGGCTAAATTAGGGCAGCCACAAAACAAGGCTAAGTTAGCAGGATCCTAAAGGAATGAACCTAGAAGTCTGACCTCAGAAGCACAGTTTCAATAACCAACGAGCTACCTAACCATGTAACTACTTGGAGAACTAATTATTTTATTATGTAATATTCAAAACTTAATTGGGAAGTAAAGCAAAGTCTTAAACCAACAGTGCTGTTTGTTACTGTTTGTAAGGAAAAATAGGAACTGTAATCCTTGTCTCATACCCAATACAAAAATCAATCTGAAACAACGTACAAGTAAAAGCACCAGCCACAGGAAACAAAAAATAAATTAGACTTCAACAAAATGTTAGAAATTCCTACTAACCAAAAGACATCCTTAAGAAAACAACTGGGCAAGCTGCAACCTGAAGGAAAATATTAAGGGTATATGCAGCTGACAAAGGATTTATATTCATTACACTTAAGTTCAACAAACAATAAAAATATGAATAATCCGATTGAAAAAATGTGAGGTGAAAAACATACACGTATATTTTTGTCTAATCTCATTTCAAAGGACTTGATTTTCTTCATAGACTGCAGGATATTCCAGGGTTTTTTTTTTGTTTTGTTTTAAGATTTTCTTTATTTATTTGACAGATCACAAGTAGGCAGAGAGGCAGGCAGAGAGAGAGGAGAAAGCAGGCTCCCTGCTGAGCAGAGAGCCCGATGTGGGGCTCAATCCCAGGATCCTGGGATCAAGACCTGAGCTGAAGGCAGAGGCTTTAACCCACTGAGCCACCCAGGCACCCCAAGATATTCCAGTTTCAAATAAACCATTCACATTTGAAAAGTTTGTGATAACCATCTCTATGGGTGCATTTATAGAGGATATAAAAATAAAGCATTATAAATATGATTTAAAATGAGCACATGAGGGACACCTGGGTGGCTCAGTTGGTTAAGTGGCTTGCCTTTGGCTCAGGTCATGATCCCAGCATCCTGGGATCGAGTCCCACATCCGGCTCCTTGCTCAGCAGGGAGCCTGCTTCTCCCTCTGCCTCTGCCTGCCATTCCGTCTGCCTGTGCTCGCTCTCTCCTCCCCCCCCCCATAAATAAAATCTTTAAAAAAAAAAATGAGCACATGAATTGCCTTGAAAATGGTAATAGGGAAATTCTACAAAAATTTGACAATAAAGATCAACACATTAAACACATTAAAAAGAACAATGTGTATAATGGCTCTTAACAAATAACAAAAGTGAAAAAAATGAAAACAAAGTATATCAACAATGACCCTTTAAGAAATCTCAGAGATGAAAGAACTTGAGAAACTGAATCATTTTCATGCTTACGATAGCAGTAGATAACGTTTGGGCTTAAGAAATAAGTTGCAAGAGCAATTTCTTTCCTAAGAAATCTTTCCACTCTCAGTCTAAACAATTACACAACAGACATAACTCTAAAATACTTTTCCTCTTTTTATTCTTCATCCCGAAATCTTTTATTTTTTCTTTAGTAAGTTATGTGCATATTATGTGGTATTTATTATAAAGCATGCTGTGATGTAGCTCATGATGAAGACTAAAGTTTAGGGCGCCTGGGTGGCTCAGTGGGTTAAAGCCTCTGCCTTAGGCTCAGGTTATGATCCCAGAGTGCTGGGACCCAGCCCTGCATCGGGTTCTCTGCTCAGCAGGGACCCTGCTTCCCACCCCCCGTGCCTGCCTCTCTGCCTGCCTGTGATCTGTGTCAAATAAATAAAATATTAAAAAAAAAAAAAAGACTAAAGTTTAGATAATGAAGCCAAAGAGGAAAACATGTCAATTCTCCAAGCTTCTTAGCTATGCTCTCCACAGTCTTGAAGCCTGGTAAGCAATTTTACTACCATTGTGTTTCACCTCTCACTTCTCCAGATTAGCAAAATCCTGAGTGTTTTTTACACATGTACCAAGAATCTCAGGGTCAGAGTGCCTGGGTGGTTTGGTGGGTTGAGCCTCTGCCTTTGGCTCAGGTCATGATCTCAGGGTTCTGGGATCAAGCCCCGCATCCAGCTCTCTGCTTGGTGGGGGGCCTGCTTCTCCCTCTCTCTGCCTGCTGCTCTGCCTACTTGTGGCCTCTTTCTTCTCTGTCAAATAAATAAATACATAAATAAATATAATCTCGGGGTCTTCAGATAACGACTGAAGAAAACTGAAAACGATGGTGGAACCAACTATTTTGAAAACACTGAGACAACGGCAACCACTTTCTAGGCGTTTGAATTCTTGTAGAAGCCAATTACTCCAGAAAAATACACTTATATTTTAATATGTGAGGTTTCCTTATTTCTCGTCCTACCCTTCATGTTGTTATAAAAGTGACAAGAGAGGACCAAGATCTTTGCCTTAAAAGCATTATTAGTATTAGAAGTACTGGAAGTGGTCAGAAGTCAATCATAGATTTCTTAAGAAAACAGAGTAATTTCCACTGAGGTATAAGACCTATACTCTTGGGAAAGAGACACTCGGTTGGGACTTTCAAAACTCAACTTGAGATGGTGATAAAACAAACAAGTGGCAATGAAAACTAGAGTGAAGGAAAAGAGAAGTGAATGTGATACAAATAGGTAAATAAAAAGATCCAACAGTAAATCCATAAATTAAATGACTGTAAATAGATTCCATTTGGCATTGCTTGTCCAACTCATAACTCCCCCAAGTGGCCATGTGTGTTCCACCCTTTCCCCTCATTTGAGAAATTACTCAATTCCCCTCATATTATATTAAACAGTGGTTCCAAGTGAAAACTGTTACCTTCCTACATGATGGCCTTGCCCTTCCTACACCCAATGAGTAGTTATGGGATTAAAAACTGGATGTGAGCAGGACCAAAGTCTTTTCTTTGGATTTTTCAAACTAGTGCTAAGGTAAAGAAACTCTGAGAATGTGGTTCCAGAACTACAGGGATAACCCTTGCTTATGAAAAAGGCTTGTTTCAAAGAACAAAGCCTGCATGTATAAAAAAATGGAAGAGAAAACTCCAATTATTACATGTGTCTACCTTCAATTATGGATACAGTTATTGTAAGAAATAATAAATATGGGGCGCCTGGGTGGTTCAGCGGGTTAAAGCCTCTGCCTTCTGCTCAGATCATGATCTCAGGGTCCTGGGATCAAGCCCCACATCAGGCTCTCTGCTCAGCAGGGAGCCTGCTTCCTCCTCTCTCTCTCTCTCTGCCTACCTGTGATCTCCGTCTGTCAAATAAATAAATAAAGGAACGCCTGGGTGGCTCAGTGGGTTAAAGCCTTTGCCTTCGGCTCAGGTCATGATCCCAGGGTCCTGGGATCAAGCCCCACATAGGGCTCTCTGTGCAGCAGGGAACCTGCTTCCTCCTCTCTCTGCCTGCTTCTCTGCCTACTTGGGACCTCTGTCTGTCAAATAAATAAATAAAATCTTTAAATAAATAAATAAATAAATAAATAAATAAAATCTCAAAAAAAAAAAATAATAAATATAAAGAAAGCCACTTTGTAAACTCTTGGTTTACCAGGATTTATTCAGATATTCAACAAATATAATAATTTTAGCTTTATTTAAGTTTAAATAAAACAATAAAAGATTTTATTTATTTATTTGACAGAGAGAAAGAGAGAGAGAGAGCATAAGCAGGGGGAACAGCAGGCAGAGGGAGAGGGAGAATCAAGCTCTCTGCTGAGCAGAGATGCGGGTCTCAAACCGAGCACCCTAGGATCAACCGACTGAGCCAACCAGGTGCCCCTAAATTAGACTCAAATTGTGCACATTTATACATATATTAAGTAGAAAAAGTAGATAATAAAACTCAACATATGACTGCAATCACAAAACAAATGCATAAGTTTAGGGGTTAACAGATGATGGTTGGACAGCCAAGTCCGGTCTGTTTTTTGTACAACCTGTGAGCTAAGAATGGTTTTTTACATTTTTTAATGTTTGGGGGGAAAACATCAAGAGCAGCATATTCTGCAGTATGTGAATAAATGAAATTCAAGTTTCAGTACAGTGTCCATAAAGTTTTATTGGAACAGGAACACACCCATTTGTTATATTATCCATGGCTGCTTTCATGCTACAACCGAGTTAAATAGTTGCTTTTACAGAAAGTTTGCCAACTCCCACGCAACAGAGTAAACATACACACCAAAACACTTAAAATGATTGTGTTAAGAAGGGAGGATCTTAAGTAATTTCACCTTGCCTCTATCTTTCCAGTCTGAGATGTGATAATACTTTCTATGAAAACAAAACAAAACTTTAAAAAAAAAAAGCCAAAACTTGAAAACAGGCTGTAATAGCTTCTGATTTCCCTTCCTCTGTTGTACAGCCCTCCCAATTATATAAATATATATTTATTTCCCAATTTGTTTATCCTATTTTCCCACACCAAGTAAACACCACCACCAAATGATCACCAACACTAAAAAACTAGGAGTTAGTTAACCATGATTCATCCCTTCTCTTCATCCTTTACCACCCATCCATCAGCAGACCCATTGGCTCTTCAAAATATATTCCAAATGCTACCACTTCTTTCACCGCTACCACCCAAAACCCAGTTGTCAACATCTTTCACCAGTACTCCTTCAAGAATCCCCTAAGATCTGAGGTTGTAGGGGTCTAGAAGGAAGAGACTTAAGGTAATAAAGTTTGACAACAGAAGAAAATATAGGTAACTCACACATACTCAATCTAAAATTTAAGTTTTACTATTCTTGTTCTCATTTTGGCAAGAATATCTCAATTCTCCAAGCAGTTCTTTCTTTCTCTCCCCCCACCCCACTTATTGACTTACTTATTTAGGATTATATTCCCTATGCTGTACCTTTCATTCCTGTGACTTACTCATTTCCTAACAGGAAGAGTTCTTTTAAGAGGAATCTATCAGCTTTCATTTAACAAATCCTGTTGCTTCTTTCCTGTATTTCTTTTTTAAGATTTTATTTATTTATTTGACAGAGAAAGAGAGATCACAATTAGGCAGAGAGGAAGGTGGGGTGGAGAGGAAGCAGACTCCCTGCTAAGCAGAGAGCCCAACGCAGGGCTCCATCCCAGGACCCTAAGATCACAACTTGAGCTGAAGGCAGAGGCTTAGCCCACTGAGCCACCCAGATGCCCCCTTTCCTGTATTTCTAAATTTAAAATGAAACTATGAATTTCGGGGTACTTGGGTGTTTCAGTTGATTAAGCGTCTGGCTTCGGCTTAGGTCATGATCACAGATTCCTCATTCGAGCCCCATATTGGGCTCCCTGCTCAGTGAGGAGTCGGCTTCTCCTCTCTCTCTGTCTCTCCCTTGGCTTATGCACACACTCCCTGTCAAATAAATAAATAAGAAAAAAAAAAAAACCCACAAATACTGATTCCATTTATAAAACACACCACAGAAAAAAATAAAGCCCAATTTTTAAAAAAAGATTTTATTTATTTATTTGACACAGAGAGAGAGAGAGAAAGAGCACAAGACACAGAGGGAGAAGTAAGTGGGGAGCCCGAAGCAGGGCTCAATCGCAGGACCCAGGGATAATGACCTGAGCTGAAGGCAGACACTTAACCAAAGTGAGCCACCCAGGTGCCCCTGAAGTCCAATTTTGATTTTTTAATCTGTCTTGTGGTTTTGGTGACCAAGAAAATGGACTAACTCTTCTCTTATACCTCTATAATTAAATGAAATTTAATGACTGAATTTTTCATAAAGCACTCATTCTCTAATACTCAAGAGAATAGGAGCAAATGGAAGTACTGTGGTATACTGGATTTTTGAAGGCATAAAACTTGCTTCATCACACCAACTGTATGATCTCAAACTAACCTTCTTAAATCTTACAGCTTCCTCATTTATAAAAATAAAGATATTAATACCTACTCTAACTCCTAAGATTCTTAGTGAATCAAGAGATCATATTCTTGGGGCACCTGGGTGTCTCAGTGGGTTAAAGCCTCTGCCTTCAGCTCCAGTCAGATTCCAGGGTCCTGGGATGGAGCCCCACCTAGAGCCCCCCGCCACAGCAGGGAGCCTGCTTCCTCCTCTTTCTGCCTACTTGTAATGTCCGCCCCCCAAAAAAAAAATCTTTAAAGAAAAAGTTTTTTTTTTTTTAAAAAGATCACATTCTTGAAAGTAATTTTAAAGGGGCGCCTGGGTGGCTCAGTGGTTTAGGCCTCTGCCTTTGGCTCAGGTCATGATCTCAGGGTCCTGGGATTGAGCCCCACATCCAGCTCTCTTCTCTGCGGGGAGCCTGCTTCCTCCTCTCTCTCTGCCTGCCTCTCTGCCTACTTGTGATCTCTGTCTGTCAAATAAATGAATAAAAAAAATCTTAAAAAAAAAAAGTAATTTTAAAAAATAAACTCAAAATATAAAATATTAACAACTGAAATACAAATAATCATTGAAACATATCATTTTGTCTACAAAGCTTTAATTTCCTCTGCCCTGTTTTTCAAATGTAGAAGAGAATTTTACTGAAATCTTTGCTATACAGTTAGAGTAATCAAGACAGTGTGTTATTTCCTTGATGATAAACATAGCAATCTATGGAACAAAATACAGAGTCCAGAATAGAGCGACACAAGTGGTCTATTGCTTTTCAGAAAAAGTGCACCAAGGCAAATTAATTAACAAAGGTAAATCTTTTCAATAAATGGTGCCAGAACAAAGAAGTATCAATGTACAAATATCACCTCATTCTATACGCAAAAATTAATTCTCAAGGGATCACAGACTTAAAAATAAAAGCTAAAACAATAAACTTCAAGAAGAAAATAACAGGAAAGAAACTGTGACTAAGAAATATTTATTTATGGGGAGCCTTGGTAGCTCAGTTGTTAAGCATCTGCCTTCACTCAGGTCATGATCCTAGGACCCTGGGATCAAAACCTGCATCCGGCTCCCTGCTTGGTGGAAAGCCTGCTTCTCCCTCTCCCACTTCCCCTGCTTGTGTTCCCTCTCCCACTGTGTCTCTGTCAAATAAATATATAAAATCTTAAAAAGAAACTGTTGTTTGATTTCTGCCTCCAGTTCTAGCACAGAACTCCTAAAACTCCTAGAATTTTCTAAGTGGTAGGGGTGAAAAGAGAACTTTTCAACCATACCAGAGTTTATCCTGAAGGGGTAACTTTGGAGAGCGGGTGCTGATTACCAGAGGAATCAACCAGGTGATTAGAGAGCTGGAACTTTCAGCCCCTCCCTCTTAACCTTTGGGGAGAGGAGAAGGCCTGGAGGTTGACCTGTCACCACTGGTCAATGATTTAATCAATCATGCCTATGTAATGAACCTAAATGGTATTCAAATATTCTATGTAAGAACTCTAAGTGATGGGGTTCAAAGAGCTTCCACATTGATGAGTACATCAAATTGTTGGGAGGGTGACACTCCCAGAGACGGCAGGGGAGCTCCACACCTCTTCCCATATACCTTGTATGATGCATCTCTTCCATTTAAATAGTTCTGAGTTGTATCTTTATTAAAAAAAAAAAACAATAATGGTCTAAGTAAAGTGTTTTCCTGAGTTCTGTGCATCATTCTAGCAAACTGCTAAACCCAAGGAGGGGAACATGGGAATCATCCATTTATAACTGATGAAAAGTACTTGAGGCCCAAACTTGCAACTGGAATCTGACATGGGAAGCAATCTTGTGGAACTAAACCCTTAACCTGTAGGATCTGCACTAATGCCAGGCAATTAATGTCAGAATTGCCTGGTATGGAGAACCCACACATCTGGTGTCAGAAGTGTCTTGAGTAGAGGAAATGAGTTTTTAGAATCTTTGTGGCCCTGGATTAAACAAAACTTTCTTAGGAATAGGACAAAAAAAAAAAAAAAAAGCACATATATTATAAAAAAGAAAAAAATGACAAATTGAACTTCATGAAAATAAACTGATAAGTTGGATTTCAACAAATAAAAACCTTTCACTCTTCAAAAGACACTGTTAAGTAAATAAAAGTTCCACCACAGTCTGGGCAAAAATACCTGCAAAGACAACTCAATTTTCAAAATATGAGAACCATATATGGAAATCCATAAAGTAGATTAGTGGAAAGGAGATTTGTGGTTGCAGGGGCAATGGGGAGATACATACTTAAAATGTTCATAGCAACTTTATCCGTAATAGCCCAAAACTGGTAACAAATGAAATGCCCATCATCTGGTGAATGGATAGACTAATTGGTGATATATTCATACAATAAAGTGTTATTTGGCAATAAAAAGGAACAAATTACTGAAACATACAACATGGAAGAATCTCAAAAGCATTTTGCTAAGTGAAAAGCACAAAGACCACAGATTGTAAGGTTACAGATAGACAAAATTCTAGAAAAGATAATACAGTGATAGAAAGTAGATCGGTGGTTGCCAGTAACTGGGGGTAGAAAGTACTACTGCAAAGAGGTATGAGAAAACTTTCTGGGGTAATGGAAATGTTCTGTATCTCGACTGTTGCAATGGATACCCAACTACATAAAAATTTCAAGGCCTACTGTGCACTTAAAATTAGCATATTTTAATTATAGTAAAGCATAGTTCAATAAAGCTGATTTAAAAAAAAAAAAATCTCAAGCCACCAGAATGACAGTTAAGCATCTGACTCTTGGTTTTGGCTCAGGTTGTGATCTCAGGGTCATGAGATCAAGCCTCCATCAGCCTCCGTGCTGGGTGTGGGGCCTAACTTGAAGTTCCCCCTCTCTGTCTTTCCCCTTCTGCCTCTTCCCCCAGCTTGCTCTATCTCTTTAAAAAAAAAAAAAAAAAACCTGACAAAACTATTATTCTTTTTCACTAAAATCAAGATATGATAATGGGTATTTTGTGATGCTTTAAAAAAATGACTGTGAGAATTTGCTATCAGGAGTGTATTTTAGAGTCACCTGGTTGGCTCAGACCGTAGGGCATGCAACTCTAGATTTCAGGGTTTTGAGTTTGAGCCCCACGCTAGGGGGGATTACTTTTTTTTAAAAAGTAGAGATTACTTTTAAAAAATGTATTTTATTTGGTAACAAAAATGTCATATAAATTCCCAAAGGAACAGAGTACACTCAGTTTTGAAGGAGTCCAATAAAGTCTTGATTAAATAGCAGACTGGCTTATCCAAGGTTACACAAAATGTCAGTGAGGAGAGGTAGGAACCTATTAATAAGCAAGGGAAGAGAACAATTTTTAAAACCTTACTCTCAAGTGCCTAAAGACACTCTCTCATACAACTGACAGGAATGTATCTTTATCTTATCTGTTGGTTTTCAAATTCCCTCATTTTCCTTAGGGTATATGGTAAATCTGTCAATATCCTACAGCAAAAAAAGGGACACTGAATGGATCCATAGAAAAGTTGGAGCCAGATCATGGGGAAGGCTGGATATCAAGCCATATTAGTTTATCTCTAGAAACCGGAAATTATAAAAAGTTTTGAGCTGGGAAATACAAAATGTTGATATATTCAAAGAATAATTTGGTGGCCATATGGAAGTTAAATAAGAATAGGAAAAGATCAAAAGCTAAAACATTCATTTCTAGACATTAAAACAATTGCCTAAAGTGGGCCAGAACACTTAAAACCACATCAGTGGTTCTCAAACTACTGAAAAAATTTCTTTGTTGTTGCCATGACAGAGTCATACCTTTGTTTCATCCACAAAACATCTAATATCATCTTATAAGTGCTACTATTAAACAACTGTTCAGAGCACAGCAAATAGCTCAAAATGCTCTAAGTACCAAAGTAGGTATTAAAGTCCGGAAAGAAAAAGGGCCACAAGGTGAAAGACATGACCTCATGCTGATCACACAACCCACTGTTTGCCTCCACCATCACTGCCACCCACAAACAGCTGTTTGGAGATCTCTGCTGCATCCTGGGAATTCTCCTTAGTAATTGAACAGGAGTCCTGAATCTAGGCTGATAAACAGATAAATGTATAGTAATTAACCTGGTAAAAAAAATTTTATATAAATATAATCAAATTCTTCCACAAGAAAAAATATTAAAACTGCAAAGAATACATGTTCAAATACTAAAAAAATAATAATAAAATCTTAAGTATGAATGATGAAATAAAAATATAAATTAAGAATCTGAGAATGAACATCTAAGAAAGTATATATATTCCAAAATCCTATCATAAAATCAGATGCAGTGACTAAGATGTAGGATAAGAAAGTAGCATTAGCACAGTTGTCAATATTTTACCAATCCGTTTTACATTCCCAAGATTACTTTTCTCTAAGCTTATGTGACACAACTAAACCCCACACAGGTCATATCACCATCTATTCCATGAAGAAAGGATAGTGTGCTTATAATTGACAATGCAGGGGTGCCTGGGTGGCTCAGTGGGTTAAGCCTCTGCCTTCAGCTTCGGTCATGATCCCAGGGTCCTGGGATCGAGCCCCGCATCGGGCTCTCTGCTTGGCAGGGAGCCTGCTTCCCCTTCTCTCTCTCTCTGTCTGCCTCTCTGCCTGCTTGTGATCTCTCTCTGTCAAATAAACAAATAAAACCTTTAAAAAATAATAATAATAATAATAATTGACAATGCAGACATCAATGCTTACACAGGAGTCACTGATATCCTACAGTGAATAATGAAATCTGCTTATCATCTATCTCCCCTCACTATAATAAAAACTCCAATAGAGTACTGATTTTTGTTTCTTTTGTTTACTGACATATTCCCAGTATGAAAACAATTCCCGGCATGTAGGCATTGCTGAAAAAATATTTGCTGATTATTAGATTTTCATTTTGGGAGCTGTAATTAATTTCAGTCACCAAAAAACTGTCACAGATATTACTATAATCATCATTCTCAAGTAAAGGTTTTAATAACAGGTTCCATTTTAATCAATCTACTGAAGAGTTACACTTGAGGGTATTTTTTTGAGGATATTTTAAAAAGCTGAAATTAAGATGTTTGGGTCCTTTAGAAAGTTATTAATTTATGTAATGTGTCTGACATTGTTCCTGAAATCACAGCTGAATAAATGTTAGTGCCTTTGCCTTGCTACCCCCTTTCAAAAAGTTATTTACATGAACCAAATTTCTTGAAATGTCCATCACAGACTATTTCCTAAAAGCAAGTATACAGAAGATTTTACACTTAATCACAGGACTCACATTCCAGCAAAGATATGGAAAAAGCAAATATCTTAGAAAACTGCTGCTTTCACAGGTGACAGAGCATGCACAAGTCATAGAATTCAACTGTCTTAAATTAGGATGACACCGGGAGAGCAGAGCTGAAAACAGCAGTATATGCTGAAAATTGCAACCAAAGTTATCTCTCCTGTTTGTCATTTTCTCAGGTATATGGGGGGAGTGGGGAACAAATATCATTCCTGTAAGCAGTTTCCAAGAGCTGGGAGGGCCACTGTGTCCTGACCTCTATTTTCCTGCTTACACCCTGAACAAAGACATACATCTGGAAAAACAAAAACCCAAAAAAGGCTGGATGGTGGAGGCTTAAGACAGCCCTCCATGTTTCCAAAGCGTCCCATACTTAATCACAATTCTTATTACTTCATATTTTAAAAGCCTACACTATATTATAAGCTCCATAAGGGCTCTGTTTATAGCTGGAAGAATGCTGAGCACATACCAAGCATTCAGTAAATATTTCCTGAATCCCCCATAGAATTAAAAGCTTCATGAGAGCAGGGATTTCAAGTGTCTCATTCACCAATTTTCCAATGCATTTAGCCGAAGTGTGATCCAAAGAAGCTAATCAAAATCTATGAACTTAGTGAACATGTTTGTAACCAGGAAACAAACACACAAAAAAATAAGTGGTCTATATGTATGAGACACTAACCCGTACATACCCTTAGCCACTATAGTATATACTAATGAACCAAAATAAGGAGTTTCACAGTGTGTGTTTCAATGTGCATATAATCATTAAATTTCAATCACAAATAAGAATTTCAAGAAATCAAATGTTAATTACTTTCCCAATCATCTCGCTTTACCCCAAATTTTGTTTCCCAATAATTTACCTCAAGTAATCCACAACACTAGATCATAAAATTTCAGAAATTGTTCATGCCAAAAACACACCCACACTAATTATAATTGGGGAGACTAAAGAAATAAAACGAATGCCCAGAGGTACTCAAAACAGTCAAAGAAAAATCAAAGGCTATGCCTCAACTAAACTGAAAACAGGATATCCTTCAAAGTTTAAAAAAAAAACAAAAAAAAAAAAAACAAAAAAAACAACCTCCAACTCACTCATCAACAGATTTCAGTTATGAGACTTTTCTGGAACAAATGGCTCAAAGAAAACTGCAAACAAATTTTTTCATTTGCTCTGACATGGCACTTAAACATCAGCATTCTACGGTCACTTAAAGATTAGTATAAGGTAGTCATCTCAAGACCAGGGTGCAAGAGCAAAAGACAGTTTAAGGAAAAAATGTAAGATGTCAACACTAATTAGTTTTGTTTTAAAATAGGAAGTCATCTCAACTTTAGGAAGTCATCAATTTTGGAAAGGCAGAAAAAGTGCATTCTCTGAAAAAAAAATTTAGAAAGGAAAAAGTGGGGTGCCTGGGTGGCTCAGTCATTATCCAGCTGCCTTGCTCAGTTCATGATTCCAGGTTCCTGGGATCAAGCCCCACATCCTGCTCAGCAGGAAGCCTGCTTCTCCCTCTCCTCTGCCACTTCCCCTGCTTATACTCCTTCTCTCACTCGTGTTAAATAAATAAAATCTTTAAAAAATAATAAAAAGGAAAAAGGGCATTCTTATGGAATATGAAAAGTACAGCATAATTTGACTCCATAATATACCAACATCTCACTAGTACAGAGATTTATCTTAAACCAAAAAAACACAAAAAACAAAAGATAATCTTAACAAAAGAAAATAGGAGGAGTATCAGCAGTCTATAATTTAAAACATATATATATCATCAAGTTTGGGAACTAAAAAGCTCACACATCTTATTAAGGTCCTCATTCAGAAATCTATTATCTTCCTCTGAGGCACATCTGGTATCCTGTTACTCACATATCACTAACATTAATGATATTTATTAGGTATGATCCTGTCCCAATTTAGATAGAGATAGGCCTTGATCTCTGGATTCCTCTTTTTATGAAAGTCAAACCAATCCTTACTTGTAAATCAAACGAGCGTCATCATCTGGCTTCCCAGACCACAACAGATTTAAAATCGGAAATCAAAAGAAAGGCTAGACTAGAAACAGTGACCAATCCAGTAACAACGGGTCCTTCTAGAGCTTAAGAGTACCATTTCGTGCCTCAAGGAATGAGGTTTAGAGAAATAGCTGACTGCAGAAACTGCAACAGGAAGTGTTTAAAAAAAATTTTTTTTAAGTCCATCAGAAAGCAAGGAAGCCAGCAAAGACCACTAGAATCAGGACTCCGGAATCAATCTGAAGATGCTTCCACAGAATGATGATGGGAAAATATGAGCATAAAAAAAGTAATGGCAACATACTGAAATACATAAAATATACAAAAATCCAAAACTTCCAATTTAAAGCATATACAAGACAAAGAAACATGTTTCAAAAAACACCAAATGATACAATTAGCACTTGTATTAAACTCTACAGAACAAAAGCTCTGGTTTTTCAACAAATTGCAAAAAGGAAAGGGAAGGGAAATACACGTATCAAAAGACTTAGAAGAGACACAGCAACTAAATGCAATGTTTGGATCTTGATTAAATGCTGATTTAAACAAACCACTGTAAAGTGACACAAGACAATCAAGATATCTAACTGACTATCTGATATTAAGAAATTACGGGGGCGGGGGGGGGGGGCCTGGGTAGCTCAGTGGGTCGAAGCCTCTGCCTTTGCCTTAGGTCATGATCCCAGGGTCCTGGAATGGAGCCCCACATTGCTTCCCCCTCTCTCTCTGCCTGCCTCCCTGTCCACTTGTGATCTCTCTGTCAAATAAATAAATAAAATCTTTTTTAAAAAATTATAATTAAAAAAAAAAGAAATTACAGACAGGGGCACCTGGGTTGCTCAGATGGTTAAACATCTCCCTTTGGCTCTGGTCATGATCTCTGGTCCTGGGACTGAGCCCCAGGTCAGGCTCCCAGCTCAGTGGGGAGTCTGCTTCTCCCTCTCCCTACCCCCCTGCTTGTGCTGTCTGTCTCTCTCTCAAATAAATAAATCTTTTTTTTTTTAAAGATTTTATTAATTTATTTGACAGAGAGAAAGATCACAAGTAGGCGGAGAGTCAGGCAGAGAGAGAGGAGGAAGCAGGCTCCCGCTGAGCAAAGAGCCCGATGCGGGGCTCGATCCCAGGACACTGAGATCATGACCTGAGCCGAAGGCAGCGGCTTAATCCACTGAGCCACCCAGGCGCCCCTCAAATAAATAAATCTTTAAAAAAATAAAATTACATTTGAAAAAAAAGAAATTATGGACAAAAAAATTTAAATTTGAAAAAGAAAAAAAAAGAAATTATGGACAAATTTAAGGTCTAATAATGAAAGAAGAGATATAAACTCTAATGTTATGGGTGAGATTTTTGTAAATGATAAAATAGAGAGAAAGGAAAGGGTGAAGCACACTGACACTAGGTGACAAGCAACAGCAAGGAAGTTATAATTACGTAGTCATTTAGTGTATGGAGCCAAGAGCCCTACACAAAAAGCTCTTGAAGGCATCACTGTGTTATAAAAGAACCGTGTCCAACACTCATAATAACCACCACTGGTGATCAAGAATAAGTTAAATTATGTTCTATATACACAGCTTAAGGAAACCAGATGTCCAAATAATGGAATACAATGCATTAAAGTTTATATTTATACTTGCTGAGAAGGAAAGATGAGCATAATTTTGTAAGTGAAAAAAAACATGGTTGATTTTGCTGCTTAAATATTTTCTTTTACCCAACCTCCCTAACACACACAGCACCTAATGGTACCTTACCCCAAGATAACTGCTGATTGTTTAAAAAACACAGAAAAAGAAAAGTAATGAATATAATCTTGAATAACTTCCCACTGAAAAATATGTCTTCAAACTAATTTACATTAATGATCTAATCCCTGGCTTAACACCATTTTTAAGTGTAAGATAAAGTATTATGCAGTTATAAACTAGTAAAGAACCATAAAAAAATGTTAACTTAAAATGACTTAATTCAAACTCTCATCTGAACCCTACTTAAAATTATATAAAATACATATTCATGTATTATGGGCTGAACTGTATGTCCAAATCATTTCACTGTGTCAAAAAGCAAGAAAGTCCTCAAAGAATGATGGGAATATAACAAAAGAATGCAGAAGCTAGCATGGATGGGCATCCTCTAGCCAAAATGGGGCCAATTTGAGCATCAAAATAAATAGTAATGGCTAACAGCCCATTGAAAAAAAACAGGATACTTGAGTTCATAAAGATATAAATAAATCAATAAACTGAAAGTCCGATGAGGAACAAAATATTTACAAAGTTTCAAAGCAACTAACAAAAAATGATCAAAGTGGACATTACTAGTATTGGGACAAAATAAAGTCATGCACCACAGAAGATGATGCAATGAGACAAAACACACTACCTCTGTGGCATTTGTGCTAAGGATACATGAACTGAATCAGGAGGAAACATCAAATTAAGGGACATTCTACAAAACAACTGGCCTGTAATCTTGTATCAAGGTCATAAAACCCAAAGAAAGACTAGGGAACTAGTCCAGACTGAAGGAGACTAAGAGACATGACAACTAAATCCAACACTTGATTCTGAGCTGGATCTTTTTTCTATCAAAGACATTATTAAGACAATTAACAAAATCTCAATGGGCAATAAGGTATCAATATTAATTTCCTTGTTTTCTTGGTTGTAGTATGGTTATGTTGGAGATCATATGTTGGAGATCATATAGTGTGTATATCTGATATACAACATTAGAAGGTGACAGAGAGGGGCGCCTGGGTCGCTCAGGGGGTTGGGGCTCTGCCTTTGGCTCAGGTCATGATCTTGGGGTCCTGGGATCAAGCCCCGCATTGGGCTCTCTGCTCAGCGAGGAGCCTGCTTCCCCCCCTCTCTCTGCCTGCCTCTCTGCCTACTTGTGATCTCTCTCTCTGTGTGTCAAATAAATAAATAAAATCTTAAAAAAAAAAAAAAACAAGAAGCAGAAGGTGACAGGGAATCAGTTCAACAACTTAATTCTCAAATCAAATCGTACAAGTACAAAGAACACAGACACCCCACCACTACCTCTTGGGTTACATAAGGGCTGCAAACATATGCCTACAGAGGTCAGGCAAATAAATACCTGAAACAAGGTAGGTATAAGGTAAGGACTGAGACTGCTTATCTCACACAACACCTAGTGAGTATATAGATCATCTGGAATGCAAGGCCACCGGGAAAGATCATTCCAGAGATCCAGATTTTTATGCAAAATTTCCCAATTTTTAAAACACTCAAAAGGGCCAAACAAAACATGTCTGTCGGCTAAATCTGAACCACAGCTGGCTCAAGCTCAGAGGCATGTTTCTCAAACTGAGACCGAGGGATAAAAGGAAACCACATGGTATACATGGAACATATTCTTAAGCTACATTTTTATCCATGAGTTTGCCTGAAATTGTCAGAGAGAGGAGCCATTTCTTTACTTTTAAAAAGCTACATTATGGAGTTTAATGCAAAGTTCATGATTTTTTAAAAATAATCTCAAACTTACAGAAAGCTGTAAGAACAAGAATAGTATAAAAAAATACCCATACAGCTTTTACCAAATTCACCTATTGTTAACAATTTACTCATTTGCTTTACTTGCCCATGAGCAGCCTCCCTCCTATACGTATATTCCTCCTCCCTATATGTATATACATATACACAGCTAAGTACATATGCATACAAATATGTATGTACACGTACACATTACATCATTTTTTCTGAACCATTTGAGAGTAACATATATACCATGGCCCTTTATCTCTAAAAACTTCAGTGTTTTTCCTAAGAAAAATATTCCCTCACATAACCTAAGGATATTTATCATCTTCAGTAAATTTAACACTGATGCAACACTTTTATCCAATCTACATCCATATTCTAATTTTGCCAAATAATCCAATACTACCCTCTAATAGCATTTTCCTTTCTAATATAAGATACAGTCTAGGATCACATCAAGTAGTTGTCATGTCTCTCTATTCTCCCCTAATCTGGAATATTCCACAGCCTGTGTCTTTATAACATTAACATTTATTAAAAAAAAAAAAAAAAAGATAGTCTTCCCACCATTTAAAAAAAAAAATAGGATGTTCCCCAAGTCAATGTTCCCTCATTACTAGATTCAGGTTACCCATTCCCGGCTGGAGTACTACACAAATGATATGTTCTTCTCAGGGCATTACATTCAGAAGCACACAATGTCCACTAGTGCTATTTATTTTGATCATATACTCAAGGTGTCTGATTTCATCACTTTATGAGGTTACTTTTCTTTCTTTCCTTCTTTCTTTCTTCTTTTTACCTCTTTGAAACTAAAGAGCAATATATGGGGAGATATTTAAGACTATGCTAACAACCTGTTCCTCATCAAAATATCCCTAGATTCAGTATCTATCAATGATTCCTATCTGGACCATTCCTTACTAGAATGGTTGCAAAATAATCATATGAATTTTTTTTTTAAAGATTTTATTTATTTATTTGACAGAGAGAAATCACAAGTAGATGGAGAGGCAGGCAGAGAGAGAGAGGGAAGCAGGCTCCCTGCTGAGCAGAGAGCCCGATGCGGGACTCGATCCCAGGACCCCGAGATCATGACCCGAGCCGAAGGCAGCAGCTTAACCCACTGAGCCACCCAGGTGCCCTAATCATATGAATTTTTAAGTTAAACAGACTCCAACTTTTGGCTATACTCCCAGATCCCTCAGGTGTAAGCACTCGGCCTCCTCTACTTTAGGAGCACCACAATACAATGGTTTGAGTACAAGACTAGAATAATCAGGCAGAGCTTCCAGAAAAAACAAATGTACTGAGCCATGCCTTAAAGACTGGATAGATTTCAAATAGCTAATGAGGTGAAGAACCAGTTAAGACACAAGACAGCTTCATCAGGAAAGCTAAAAAGTAAAAACAAAAACAAACAAACAAAAGAACAACACAACATGGTGAATTCTTTCACAAAGTAAAAAATATACTCTACCCTACCAGTTTTACGAAACTATACTTCTACATACTGAGTTCGCCTAAATTATACTGATTCTAAAACTATCAATATATTTGTACTGCTATTAACTATATTCCAATCATTATATTCAGATCCTTCAAAAACAGAGCACACCATTTAACTATTTCTGACTGTTCATCCACTTTTCCTGTGGATGTCAACCTTCCCACCTAGTTTCTCAAGGATTGGGATCAGCCACTAAGAGCGTGTATTTCACCTGACTGCAATCCACAGTAAGAAATAAATTTTACACTGCAACCTAAGGCAAACATATGGAACTGAAATTAAAAGTTTCTTGAAGCAGTATCTTGTGAAGCACACTGAAACTTAATAATCCTTCTTTCCGGGGCGCCTGGGTGGCTCAGGTGGTTAAGCCACTGCCTTCGGCTCAGGTCATGATCTCAGGGTCCTGGGATCGAGTCCCACATCGGGCTCTCTGCTCAGCATGGGGCCTGCTTCCCTTCCTCTCTCTGTGATCTCTTCCCTTCCTCTCTCCTACTGTGATCTCTCTCTGTCAAATGAATAAATAAAATCTTAAAAAAAAAAATAATAATCCTTCTTTTCCTTTTTATGTTGATCTTGACCCCAAATAATTTCTAAATTCATAATAATAAGTCATGCATAAGGCCGACATTTGAAAAACACTACCCTAGAACCTGGCATGGAATTCTTTACCACATTCCCAACAAAGTCTGGGACAGTTTTCACTCATTCCAGGTAAAAAGAGAAAAATAAGAACATTATGAGTGATTTTTTTAAAGGACTCTTCACAGATTGTGTACAGTAATTATTTAATCTTCAAAGCTCTTTCTTTTATGAAACAATGGTGAAAGGGAAGGTTATAAGTTGTTGATTATATACTGGTCTCCTATTTTTGTCCCCAAATTTTACTGGACCATAA
Organism: Mustela nivalis; assembly: GCF_964662115.1. Taxonomy (NCBI): domain Eukaryota; kingdom Metazoa; phylum Chordata; class Mammalia; order Carnivora; family Mustelidae; genus Mustela; species Mustela nivalis. The sequence continues at coordinate 33,702,471 of NC_139027.1, read as the reverse complement.
AATCTCCAATGTTGTGCTGTGAGATTTTAAAGACATATTAGAGAGTCAGCCTTCAATGAGTTTACAATTTGGTGGGAGAAATAAGACTAATAATATTTTTAAGACCTGTCATAATTATTTCTACCTTATAAGAAGAAAGATTCTGTGATAGGTGCCCTAGGAATCCTCTTAGGTTAAAAGTTCAATACTTTGGGCTGGGAATGAAAGGGAACAAATAAGGAAGGGTGTTTAGAAAGGCAACAATACTTGAGTTGGGCCTTAAAGGGTACTGAGAATAGTCACAAGGATGAGAAAATGCCAACAACACCTGGGGAACAAGAAACAGGTCATTTTGGCCAGAACTTGTAAAGACTGTAGAAGGAAATAATGGAGGACCCTGAAAACAAGGCTAAGGTGTTTGGATTCAGTCAAGTCAATGAAGCTGAAAGAAGGAATGGCACACTCAAAGTGCCACTTTAGGAATATTAACCTGAAGGCCATACCCACCCCCATATAAAATAAATTAGGCGGAAATTCCTTACGGTATGCAATAATCCAAAAATGAAATAATAAGTATTTGAACTATAATGGCAGAAAAGGAAATTAAGGGATGAGAAAGGTAACAAGAACTGAAAAGTCCCAGAAGAGATGCTTAAGTGATAGGCAAAAATGGGAAGGAATCAAACATGGTTCTGATGTTTCAAGGCTGGATGAAACAGACAGTGGAAAATAAGGAAAAACAGCTGATTTAGAGAAGAGTTCAGATTCAGATACGTTAGGTTTATGAATGGATCATGAAGAGTCAGTAGTAGGTACGGAAAAGAACACTGAACACCATCACAAAATCTGAGTTCAAATGGAAAAAAAAAGATTGGCATCCAAAACAACAACTAGAATACAACGTTTTAACTACAGTGTATGATTTTAACTATGTAAAAAATTAGGCACAGAAAAAGACTAAAAAATATACCAACATGTTAACATGCATACAGATGAGCTACAGAAAAGATCATTTTTCTTTCTTTCTTCTTTTGTATTGTTTTTCACTGGCTACAAATCTAACAAATCAGGCCTCCCATCAAAAAAAGAAGAAAGCAGAAAGAAAACTCTGGATTCAGAAAGTCTTAAAAAAAAAAAATCAAACTCTCTGAACCTTATATTCTTCATCTATAGAAGAATAATTCCTTCTCTCCCAAGATTAGTGTAAAGATTAAATGAGATAAAGCTTGAAACATGCAGGTTAAGGCCTTAGAGAGAGCTAAAACTACAGGACAAGAGATCAGACAAAGACACAGAAATATACTAATTACCTGGAATCTCCCATACTGAGGTAATAGTCATAGAAGTAGATTACAAACTTATTAAAAGCCTTAGAATCTATTTCAAAATCAAAATGTTCTTCCCAAATTTCTTATGAATATTGAAGTTTCACATGTTATAGAAATGGACTCCTATGCATAAAGTTAAGACAGTACTTTTCCCACATGTTACTTAAACATAAGTTTGCTAAGTAAACTATTTCATTATTTTAAAAAGCCAGGCTCTTCAGAGGTAAATTTAGCAATCTCCAAATGTTCCCTCTCATAAGTTACATGCTTTATACATAGCACAGCTTCTAAATGGTGTTTCTCTCCACTAGTCCCATTTCTCGTACTTCATTTATGCTTAAACATCTCTGGATATCTATTTAAAACCAGACAGTAAATTCCTAAAGGACAATAAGCATGTCTTATATTTGTCCTTCCCTTAAGAACCAAGCACAGTACTGGTCACAAAGTAGGTACTAATCCATATACATGCTAAAAAAATACTCTAATTCATGTCATAGATGTTGTAGTAATCACATAAGAGTTACTTCTCATGTCTGGTTGTATAACTGAAACCTATCTTAAGCCCTTCAAAGAAACTACTAATAAATTAAAAGAAAAAATTACCTAAATAATACTGTATGAGAAACATTTTCATGTGAATAAAGAATGCTTAAGACTAGATTAACACTTAAAAAACATATACTGCATTGTTTCTTTACGAAAGTATATGAGAGGGGCGCCTGGGTGGCTTAGATTGAGTTGAGTATCCGCCTTCGGCTCAGGCCACGATCCCAGGGTCCTGGGATTGAGTCCCACATGGGGCTTCCTGCTCAGCTGGGAGTCAGCTTCTCACTCTCCCTCTGTGCTCTTTCTGTCTCTCTCAAATGAATAAATCTTAAAGAAAGAAAGAAAGAAAGAAAGAAAGAAAGAAAGAAGAAAAGAGTATGAGATGAGAAATCATAAGACTGTTCTCCGGTGCCTGGGTGGCTCAGTGGGTTAAAAGCCTCTGCCTTTGGCTCGGGTCATGATCCCAGGGTCCTGGGATCAAGTCCTCCATCAGGCTCTCTGCTCGCCGGGGAGCCTCCTTCTTCACCTCTCTCTGCCTACCTCTCTGCCTACTTGTGATCTCTGTTAAAATAAGTAAATAAAATCTCTTAAAAAAAAAAAAAGACTGTTCTCAGGGAGGATTGGTGGCTCAGTCCTTAAGTATCTGCCTTTGCTCTGCTCATGATCCCAGAGTCCTGGGATGGAGACCTGGATCTGGCTCCCTAGGGGCTCAGTGGGAAGCCCGCTTCTTTCCCTCTCTCTCCCCCTACTGATGTTCCCCCTCTCTCACTCTGTCTCTCTGTCAAATAAATAAAATCTTTAAAAAAAAAAAAAAAAAAAAAAGACTTTTCTTGGAACACCTGGTGGCTCAGTTGGTTAGGTGTCCAACTCTTGGTTTTATTCACCTCCAGTCAGAATCTCATGGGTTGTGGAATCAAGCCCAACGTCCCTAACCAGTCTAGTACTCAACAGAAATTGAACCTGAAAAATCTTCTCCCTCTTTCCCTACCCCCACCCTTTAAAATAAATCTTTTAAGAAATATTATTTTCTTAAAATATTTCCCAAATGGAAGTACACCACTTCCATTTTGTTTGTTCATATACCCTGGACCAAAATGTTAGGTTTCTTATAGATACTAACCCTACAATTCATTCATTACAAATTTTATTTTCGAGTTTTATTTTTTAAATAACCTTTGGAGCAGAAGTTAACACTGATATTGTTAACTGTATGCTTTCTCTAAAGTATAAGCACTGACTAACCTCTAGGCTAATTTCAAGACAAATGTCTCAAAGTTAAAACCTTTATTATGAAAAAGAGATGGTAAAAAGACTAAGAATGAAATGTGTGTGTGTGTGTGTACACGCGCGCACACGCGTGTGCAGCGATCTGAAGGCAGGCTATGAAGACTGACTGTTTAGGGTACTCTCCCACAAATTTTTTTTTAAAAATGTTTCCAAAGCGCTGCCTTTTTAAATTACCATAATCTGTGAACTAAAAGATACTATGCCTAAGGGAAATTCCACAGTACAAGCACCTGCCAGCCAACCTGCCTAAAATTAATCAGCGGCAGAGATTAAAAGCATCCTTTAGATGTTTTTATGTAAAACAAAAGTAATACAACAGGTATATAATTTCAATGTGGCACACAGAACATAACCAATCACCTAACATTGCTCTCAATGATTTCAAAATCCAATACACGAAACTTTAATTTAGACATCTTATAAAATGCATAGTGTTTTCCTTATCCAACACTCCCTAATCAAAGATACAGTTAGAATTTTAAGTTTTCCACTTTACAAAATGACCCAGCATAAAATTCCCTCAATCAGCATCTCTAGAATCATTCTGTTTATAAAGCACTTAACTTTTCTGCTTATATAAATTAAGCATTTTTTTCAAGAACCCACCTGATATACAAAAGGAGATACACATGTATACTTCCTTGAGAATAAATAAATGCTTTCAATACTTGTGACCCCAGATGAACTTCACATATTTTAAATTCTTGCTTCGTTAAAAAAAAAAAAAGTTTTTTAAACACCTTCTAGAATACAAGTGCTTGCCTTTACATCCCATAGCTCTCTTATGACAAAATAAAGATCAGTGTAACTTTAAGCTCTAAAACTAATGAACTGCAGGGAACAGAAATAAGCAATCTGGCAAGAGCTAAGTAAAGCTGTTTAAAGACTACCAGTAAAATATACCAGCGTTTCCCCTCCCCCACCCCTTAGAGGTTTCGATTAAGATGGGGCCTAGTTTTACTCTTACAAGGGGGACAGAAAGAGAAAGCACAGAGCTCCTGCTGAAAACTGTCTTCATCAGAAGCAGCTCCAGAAATACTACCAGGAACCATTTCTTTCCCTCTCTGCTGACACAGGTTCCTCTCTTTAGAGACAGGCATCTCCCTTGCAGCTGATGAACACCTACCTTATCTAAAGGAAAGTCTTACCCACTCAAGGATGCCATCAAATGAATACAAACAAACAAACAAAAACCCCGAATGTTAGGGTCAGCTATAACACTCTTTATGAAAAGCGGACCCCCCTCAGCAATTCATCTTCATCTTTCAATTGCTATCAGTCGCCTCGTGAACTGAATAAAATGGGACAAAGTCATTTAATAAGGTGTATCTACTATTTCAAAATAAACTAACGTCCCACCAATTGGTAGTTTTAAAGGTTCTCTCAAAACACTTAGAGAAAATGAAGCCTTGGTAAGCCTTCCAGAAGTCCGTGGAATCAACAGGAAAGAAAAGCTGATTTCTACTTTGAGTATTGCTCCCACCATTCCTAAATGCTGAGGATCCAACAATGTAGTAACTCAGTCTCGCGTCTCCCAATATACTAAGTTTCTGCCCTAATATATGATCACCTCTTTGTGGAAACATATAGGACAAGTCTTTCAGTCCACTGTGATTAACAAATAAATACAGGCATGAGGCAAGAAGAAGAAAAAGAAAAAGAAAAAAAGAAAAGCAGTAAAAAAAAAAAAAAAAAAAAACCTGATGCCTCTTTAAAAGGAGCCAAAAATGAAACAACCTATGTAAGGAATTAGAAGACATCAAAGGTTAGATAATGGACAACAGGTGCCCTTGGGAGGAAAGAGTAACACTCTGTTGTCTCCTATTTTAGGATTTCCACTCTCAAAGCTCTCTAATGTGTGTTTTTCTTTTTTTCCCACAGAGGGTCAGAGCCAAAACTATAGTTTTTACTATTTCATACCTACAATGGGTCCATTGCTCTTCAACTAACTTTTTGACTTCAGATTTTTAAAAATTCACCTAATCCCAATATGGCTGAATAATGGGTGGCCTATGGCCAGATCATGCACTGATCCGTGAACATTAATCAACCAGGGATTTATTACCAAGAAAGGTGTCTGAATACCAACTACCTCCATGTAAACTACTGAAAATACAAATCCAGCAACAGGTTATCCCATAACTGCAGAATCAGCCACAGCAGAAACTGTTTCTCTCACCATCATAACAGTTGAGCTCAATCTTTAGAGTAACCAGATTCCAATAGCCTCAAAGAACAGTAATTCCAGACACTGATTATAGGGCGCTGAGTACCAGCCTCTTGTTCTGGTTCCCTTCGCCAGTTACAAAATACACTACTTTTATTCTGCTGAAAAGGAGCACTGAAAGGATACTGAAGCCTACTTAATAACCTCTTCCATTCCACAAAGACAACATACTCCAAAAATGGAGAATCCTTTCTTTCCCTGACAGAGGCCCCCTTTCCAATGGATCCACTGGGCAGAATTACTTCTCCCCAGCATGCTCGAAGAGCCACAGAATACTTCTGCTTTCGCTCTTCTTTTATAAAGAGGGTCCCCCAACACAGATACACCTCTTCTATTCCTGTGTTAAGCAAATGATGCTTCGGCGCTTCTAGTTCTCTCCACCACCGCAAAATGTTCAGAGAAGTGGAAGGAGAGAAGGGAAGTTGTCAGACACGTTGAGATACACTTAAAAGAAGTCTCCAAATTTAAAGTGAAGACGGGAGGGGTGCCCTCTTTCTAAAGAGGGAGTGGGGGTTCCTACCCTATAAAGAGACCCTCTGCGTGGGTAAGGGGTGCCCCTACTCTCAAAGAGAGCTCAGTATGTGGAAAGGGGGAGGAATGTTGTGCCCTGAAGGGGTCAAGGTTTCAGAAACGGGTGCCCCAACCGTGAAGGTAGGTCTGTGGGGGGAGCCGTGAGTGTATGGAAAGGGATGTACCAGCTAGTAGGGGGGCCTCTCTGAGAGAGGGGGTTTCCACTTTGCGGGAAGGAGGGCCCTGCACTGAAGGGGACGCTGGGAGGAAGGGAGGGTCTTGCCGAGGACTGGGCATGGGGGGAGGGGTTCTGAATCCACTGGAGCCAGCAGAGGGGCGGCAGCCTCGAGGGGAACATGTGCAGTGGAACTAATACCATCCCCAGGGGCAGGGTGGAGAGCAGGGCCTGGGCTGTATGTGGAGAGAACGAGGCTCCCACCCCGCGGAGAATACGGAGGGCTCCCCAGCCGTACTCACCGAGGCTGCCGGCGAAACCGTCCATCTTGCGGGGAAAGCGCCGGGCTCCGGGCTCAGCGGGGCGGGCACTTCATTCAGCGGACCGACAGAGTGGCCGACGCTGAGCCTGACGCGCTCGCTCTCGAAATCGCCCGGCTCGGTTCCTACCCCCCGCCTCTGTGATCCGACCGTCCGTCTGACCCGGGGCAGTCAGTCACAGCCGCCCGGGCCACTTCCCCGTCAGGTACAGAGCCGCGCCGCTCCGCCGCCTGCCCGGCCTCCCTCCCAGGCAGCAGCCGCGAACGCCGCGCCGCGCCCCGCCCCCGCGCCCGCGCGCAGCGGTAGCACCGCCCCCGCGCACGCCGTCACGCTTCCGACTCCGCCTCCCACGTGACAACATGGAGGCGGGGGCTTGCCGACCCTTCCCTCTCACCTTGCTTGGGCTTCGGGATCCCGCGGCCTCGAGCCGGACTGGTGGCTGCGCTTGCGCAGTAGTTCGGCCGAGGACCTGGGGGTTTGGTCTTTGAAGCTGGTGAGGAACCGGTCGTGATGAGGGTTGGTGTCTGGCCTGAGACTCTTAGGAGCGTCGAGGGATTCTCTCTCATAGCCCCTAGGAAGCCTGCAGAGTCCCATTGGAACCCAAGTCCAGAATCTACCCCGCCCCCCAACAGAAGATGGTCACCGCCTGTGTCCTACAAGGACACACAGAGGCAACCAAGTGAGAGGACTCCCTTTTCCCCGGGTCTCCCTCTACCCTCGTAGAGGATATATGGGGGTGAGTCTTCCTAACTAAAGGCCACCACTGCCATAGCCTCAGAACTCAAAACAGACTGGAAGCAAGGAATGTTAGTGCTGGGCAAGACCCAAGAGTTCATCTTGCCTCCTCTTCACGGAGAACACAACCTTAGAAAGGACCTGACCTGCCCAAGGTCATGGAGCCTGGTAGAAGCAGAGCTAGAACTCAGGCTTCTTTACTCCCCCTGGTGTTCTTTCCACCAGAGATGTAAAGCAATCTCTTATAGGGCATATAATTAGATTGCCTATTAGTGAGCTATAACGAAGAGTTTTAATGAAGTAAGGCTGAGCTCTCAGCCCAATTCCATGTGACTACGTAGATGAGCGTCAAGTCACTAAACTTATTTGGGACTCAACTTTGCCCATTTGCAGATGGAAGGACGGGACTTGTAACCAAAACATTACATATAAACACTAACTTCATCTTCATCCTCCCTTTCCCACTTACCCCTATTCTCCCTCCTTCTAAAGGGGTGTCCAGTGATTTCCAAAGTTCTTCTTGGGACTTGGTTGTGTGATTCAGAGTAATTAAGAGGAGAACTGTAAGGTCCTCGTGGACTAAATTGATGTATGCAATAATTAAGACCTGAGTTATGGAAGAATTAGAGCCATTCTAGACAAGTTGCGAGAGAAAGGAACAGACTGGAGAAGGGAGAAGAGAAATAGGAGGTTAGCAACTATCATAATGAGAGGGACTTAGAATTATATAGTTAAAAGGATTGTAAAACATTTCGTTGCTGTCTTGCAGTAAAATTCTCCCCCCCTCCCCCAGTGCCTCTTTAGAAATCTCCCGTAAAAATCTAAATTACTTTTCATATCTTTTTTGGATATCAGACCTGTGTGTCTTCTGAATAGCATACCATGTGGAGACAAGCTGTAAGGCAGCCAAGATAAATTGAGGTTACAGACTAAATGGTGTCCAAAATTTCCTCCTGTTTCAAACTTATTTACCCCAAGTTTCCCCTACTATGGACATTTTTATATCTGTAAGTTTCTATAAAGTCTAACCACTTAATGTTTGAGAAGGCCTTAATTCTGACAGCTGCTCTTCTGTGTCTGCATACAGCACTCTCTGCTTTAGGTCAATTAAAAGAATAAGAACTTCCATTGATATACTACAATACATATATATATATATGTATGTACATACATGTATATATATATTTTTAAATTCAGAGAAGGATCCACACTTTGAGGGGCCTGAAATTTTTCTATTTGTGGAAATCTTCTGAAGATTAGGTTAAATGGAGTATTTATTTAGACACAGAAAAGAAATCACAACAGATTACACACTTTTTTTTGTTAAAGATTTTATTCATTGATTTGACAGAGAGAGATCACAGGTAGGCAGAGTGGCAGGCAGAGAGAGAGAGAAGGGGAAACAGGCTCACCGCTGAGCAGAGAGCCTGATGTGGGGCTCCATCCCAGGATCCTGGGATCATGAACTGACCTGAAGGCAGAGGCTTTAACCCACTGAGCCACCCGGCCACCCCCACATTACACATTTTAAAGAAAACTGCAAATGTTACAAAATCAAGAAATACAACATTCAATTAACTGCCCAACATAACTTCAATACTTTTTTTACTAAATTTATTGGTTGTATACTCTTTGATTACTTCTTCATATGACAATGATTCTTTTTTTTTTTTTTTAAGATTTTATTTATTTGACAGAGATCACAGCGAGGCAGAGTGGCAGGCAGAGAGAGTGAGAGGGAAGCAGGCTCCCCGCCGAGCAGAGAGCCCGATGCGGAACTCGATCCCAGGACCCTGAGATCATGACCCGAACTGAAGGCAGCGGCTTAAACCACTGAGCCACCCAGGCGCCCCTGATTCTTTTTTTCTTAATAGATAATATTTTACTGGGATCCTGCCATATGACAGGTTTTAATATCCAGGTGTTTTATCCTAACTCCATTCTAATGTTACATCAAGCCTATAAGGTCAGTGTTATGAATATGAGAGTAGTTTTAATTTTTGTTATTTTTTAAAAATATTTTATTTATTCGAGAGAGAGAGAGCACATGCACAAGCAGGGGGGGTGAGGGACAGGCAGGCTCCCCACTGAGCAGGGAACCTGATGTAGGACTCCATCCCAGGACTTAGGGATCATGACCTGAGGCGAAGGCAGTTGCCCAACCTCCTGAGCCAACCAGGTGCCCCATGACAGTGGTTTTTAAATAACTTTTTAATAGAGAGGATAAAAAGATAACTTAGTTTTTCCTCTAGCATTTGATCAAATTTGTCTTTATTAGTGGAATATAGTTGGAATGCCTAAAAGAACCACTTTGCACATAGTAGTACAGCTATTTGTAGTACTACTGCAGTAATTCTGATTAATTCTATTTCACATGATTCCCATTTAAAAAAAAAAGACAAGAAAATATATGGTGAATTTTAAATTATACATACTGAATTACTGAGTATATTCCTGATAAAACTTCTATTTTGTTTGACATCATTGACAACCAAATATGTATCATATGTATAATGATTAGAAGAATTTTTCCTAGTCTAGATTCTGGCTTTTTATGTTTCAAACTTTATTTCTCCCATAAGACCACACAATTTTTCAGTGCTACCCATATGTTCATAGTATATTGTGAGCCCTAATCCTACCACTTTCATGAGAGGATGCTGGGTGAGTCAGTGCAGTGGCCCATAGGAATTTTCCTGAAATTTATTACTAGACAAAGACAGCCAGCAATAGTTCATTAAATGTGATTGTAACTCCTAAGTATCTCATTAAGCCTGAAATTAAATGTATCCCCAACTCAGCTTTCTGTTCGCTAGATACCTAAAATATCCAAAGCCACTCCAACACCACCTGACATAAGGGGAAATGTGACAAAGGGGAGATTAAAGTGGAAAGATACAGTTTTCTAGTCTTGGAAGAGGCTCTAGAAGAGTCTTGGAAGAAACTCTAGGAAGTTTCATTAACTTCATGATTAATCTGCTTCTGTTTCAGTTACTTTTTTAAAGAAAGAGAGAGAGAAAGAGAGCATGCTCAAGTGCAAAGAGGGACAGAGAGAGAATATTAAGCAGGCTCCATGCCCAGCTTGGGCTCGATCCCATGGCACATGGCTCGATCCCATGACGACAAGATCTGACCCAAAATCAAGAGTTGAATGCTTAACCCACTGAGCCTCTTAGGTATCTCTCACTTACTTTTTTTTTTTTCTCAAGTAACCCCTATGTTCATCCTGAGTAGTGAGGACAATCAAAAATCATATATATATATATACATATATGTATATATATATATATATATGATAAGGGCAAAGACAGGAAAAATGAAATAAATGCTGGTGCAGAAAAAGGACAACCAGCAGGAGTAATATAGCAATTATTCTTCCACAGCAATTCTGGAATCCTGGGATAAGCACAATGTTTCTATAACCAGAATGCTGGGATAAGCATTATGAAAGGCAAGGAAAGTTCTTCGCTTAAATCTTAATCTTCCTTCCAAGGAATTTCCTCGTCCGTTGTACTCCATTGCCCCTGGCTTTGCTAGTCTATGAGAGCTTGTTGAGAAACATACCTTCCTTATAGCCTGTTCAGCTCATTCCTTACTGGTACAAATATGAGATCAAAGGTTATTTCCAACTCAAATAATCAAAGAATTTCGTTGAGAACATGATTCCCTCAAAAACTTGGTAGGTTTCTGATCCATTTGCTTCGAGTCAGCAATATGTGCCAATAACCACACATATACTTCTTTCCTACACATAATTCTTATGCATGATTTTTGTCTTTGCTTTCCTTCTCCATCTCCTTTCTTTCCCTGAATTTAATAGGGGACTAATTCAAGCCATTAGATTTGGATGAGAAGACCACGCTCTCAGTCAGATCGTTGTAGTCTGGATCTAAATGGATCTTCATTACTCAAAGGTATTTAATATTTTGTTTCCTATCTAGAAGTAGTCAGCTTTCTAATCTTTTAGCTTCCAAATTTCTAGACTTCTCTAATTCTCTTTTATTTCTGTTTCCAAAGCAGTCAATTCTTTCTTGAGTTTTTCTCTTTCCTGCAATGCTTTACTAATAAGGTTAGCAAATAGTAGCCAACACATATTATTATACTCTTTTCAAAAACTTCCTCTAGAGTGATAGGCTTACTAGGCACATAGTGTACTACCTTCCAGGTTGCATAAGCAACAGTTATAGCAAATCTTTTGCCATGCCATGGCAAGTCTCTGGAGTAATTCAACCTCCAATATTTGTTTTCACACCATCTCTAACCCACTATGAATTCAAGATTACATGTTTTATTTCTTTTTTCCTTAGAGCAGCATTCGACTTAAAGGTTTCTTTTTTAGTGTTAGTCAAGACAAGCTAGATGCTATCACAAACAGTCCCCAAATTTCAGTTAGCTTAGTATAATAAAATGTTTTCGCTTCTATCAGATTCCAATGCAGATCATCAAGGGACTTGGCTCCATGAAGTCATTCAAGGATCCCAGCTTCTATCTTGAATTCCACTCTTTTCAGCTAGCAAATAGGGGTAGTAGTGGGAGAACACAGAGGACCAATTAGGAAGCTGTTATGTTTCAGACATAGAAGTGTACCCATCACTTTTATCCATAATCCATGGGCCACATTTTAGTTACAAAACTGCACTCAACTGCAAGGGAGGTTAGGAAGTACAGCCAAACTTTGTAACCAGAAGGAAAAGAGAAACATTTTAGTGACAAGTAGCCAAATAGTTCCTGCCATACTTGTCTTCATAGCTCTTATCAGAGTTCTAATTTTTTATTTTCTTGAAAATAAATTATTGATTAATTAATTAATTAATTATAAATAATAAATGATTATTGAATAATTATTCAATGTGTCTCACCCATTGTATTGTATACAACAGGGAGGTCTTTTAGAATGTGGGAGAGGTAATACATCCCAGTGGTTAAGACTGCAGGCTCCCAGATCATACTGCTTAGATTCAAACCCCAGTGCTACCACTTAGTGGCTGTGTAACACTGTCTCTGTGCCTCAGTTTCTTCCTCTGTAAAATGAAGATGATACCATTTCTACTTCTGAGAGTTACTGCGAGGATGCAATGAGATAGTAAACGTAAACCCCTTAGAACAGGGCCCATTATGTTCTAAGTACTCAGTAAGTATTAGCAGCTATTACTATTATAAGTGGGCTTATATGGTGCCTGTGTTTGCTTAAACCATTGTATACTCAATGTATATTACAGAGAAGCTGGTCAATAAATATTTGTTAATATTGGACAAACATAGAAGACCTCTGAAAACAAGTGAATCTGAATACATTATTCAACAACCAGTATCCCCCTATTTTAAAACAACCAGTATTAATTTTTCTGCTTTATATTTATCAAATTAGATCTGACAAACTGTTTAATAATGCCATAATAAAATGGAAAATTTAACATTAATCACTCAAAATGAAAACATAACTGTACGTTACCATCAAACACACATAAAAGTCCAAATGTACTATACAATTACCAATTACTAGGTAGTTATTTAGATTCTTCAAGGATTTATCTTTAGATTATCTTCAGTACAGAACTCCCCCTAGACCTCACCTTGAGCCCCTTAAGTGCAATTTAATTCAGGTAAATGTAAAATACACACATTTTCCAAGAGTTCAATTATTGCAAAAGGCTAAGTATAGCTATATCAAATAATACAAGCTCAAAACATTCTCTTTAAACGTAGAATCTTGACTCTGTGCATCGTTACCTTCCCCTAAATGTCGAAATGGTTTATGGTGGGACAAGTTTCAGAATGCTTTTTATCCACCCCCCCAAGATTTTATTTATTTATTTGTCAGAGAGAGAGAGAGAGAGCACAAGCAGGGGGAATGGCAGGCAGTGGGAGAAGCAGGCGGCTCCCTGCTGAACAAGGAGCCTGATGCAGGACTAGATCCCAGGATCCTGGGATTATGAACTGGGCCAGATCAAGACCTGAGCCAAAGTCAGACACTAAACTGACTGAGCCACCCAGGCGTCCCAGTTTCAGAATAGTTTTAAAGACACACAACATCTATTGTCAAAGCCTTGACCTGAGTTTTGAAGGAAAATAAAAAATTCTTACACTGATTTCTTTGTTTTGCTCTCATTAGCTAGATGACCCTTCAAGGTAACTATAAACTGTTTCTGGCTTCTCTACTTTTTCTGTCTGGGTCCATCAAGAATATGTTGTATCATTGGTATGCATCCATCAGCTCTTCAATGAGTCACATTGCGTGGGGGTTGGGATGACGTTTCTCGTGATCTGTAAACCCCCGAGACCAAACTTGAGGGTTTATTTAGGGTTTTCTGTGTCCTCTGGGTTTTTCATTTCCCTTTGCTTTTGTATGCTGTATCTCCATATACAGCCAAATCAATTTCATGACATTTAAAACTTTTTCTGATGTCAAGTGGAGAAAAGGAACAGAAAAAAAAGATTTTTACAAAGTAATAAATGTTAAAACTGAGGTGTTTAAGTGGTGCTGTTTTTACCTGTCTGTTCTTGACCAAAAGTCACATTCCCAAGGAGAAGAAGATTCTACTTGGTTCCTTAAATTGTCAAAAGTCCCAGCCCAGATTTTCCGCCCTACCGCCATACTCTTGCAACATTATTTCATAGTTGTTTGATGCCAAGGCAAAAAGACATCCTTTTAGTGGTTAGAGAAGATCAGTTACTTAAGTGATTTCATATTGGTGTTGTATTTATGGGTTTGCAATAAAACAACTTTCGGGAGGAAAAAAGTGTCAGTCAAGAATAATGAAGTGTTCTTTGTTTTGTTTGTTTTTAGATTTTCTTAGGTATGTTGGGCTTTCCACTCCTTTTATTTTGTTGCCTTAATGTTTTTTTAAAGACTAAACCCTATATTAATGGAATTTTTTAGATCGTCCACATGAGCTTATGTGTGAGAGAACAAAACTGAAAAGGGTTTTTTTTGGGGGGGGATTCTTTTTTTTTTAATTACATGTTTAACATAAGCAGTGTATGAAAGAGCTCCAAAATCTGTAAGATGCTAAATGGTAGGTTTGTTCTAGCTTCTAACCATAAAGAATGCCTAGGTCTAACTAAAGTGATTGCAAGAGAAAAAAACAAAGCATGGGAGGATATACCCCAAAATGTTCAAAAGTAATTGCCGGGGTGCCTGGGTGGCTCGGTGGGTTAAGCCGCTGCCTTCGGCTCGGGTCATGATCTCAGGGTCCTGGGATCGAGTCCCGCATCGGGCTCTCTGCTCAGCAGGGAGCCTGCTTCCCTCTCTCCCTCTCTCTGCCTGCCTCTCCATCTACTTGTGATTTCTCTCTGTCAAATAAATAAATAAAATCTTAAAAAAAAAAGTAATTGCCTCTAGGAAGTAAAACTGAGAGGGGGAAGACAGGGTAGAGAGAGGTACAGGGAATTTTGCTTTTATATTATTTTAATATCATAAATTTATTTTAATTTTTTAAAACCATTAATGATATAAAAACCAAAAAAAAAAAAAGTTGCACACTCTCACCCACAAATTGTATCTGTAGAGACTGGTTTAAAATATCATGCTTATTAAATAATTGTTCTCCCAAGTTTGGCATGATTGTTATCTTTCACCTAAGTCTTTCCAGACTTACTGACCTCAGAAAAGAATCAAGCAATTAACAGTCTTGTAAATTCTTGGCAAGAGCTTGTGTGAATGAATCTATCCTGTGGGGATCACCAAACATGCCTCACTTAGGGGGAGTTGCTGGGTAGATGCATGAGGGGTGAATGAATGTGGACACAAGCTAATGTTGATAGTTCTGTTGGTGCCACTCATGATACGCAAAGAAGAGAACCAGTATGGACTGAGGAATTAAGTTTTTCTAATGCCAACCTAGGATTTATGCCATGAGGTGGGGCTGGAGATTGTGGAACCAGCTTCAAAATGTCTTTCTATGTGCTACAGCTTCACCACATTTACTGGACGTTGGGCAAATCTTAGACATGATAACTAATAATTTTTATCTGTCCACCATAACTATATACTTTTTCCCCACAAGGAATTCATAGCAGCCTCTCATAAAATTGAAATTCTGCTGGAAAATACTTTAAAATAGCAATGTTATGGTGGAAAGCAGCCAATCAGGGAAATTCAACTCTCAAAATTAATAACACAGGAAGCTCTCTACTTGCAAATAAAATATTTTCAAAAGGTCATTTGTAAGTCAGTTGTTTGAAATCAGGAACAATGCTTTAAATGATGGTTAGATTGCCAGCCCCCAAAACATGTAGAATGCTGATCCCAACCTGCCTGTGTTAAAACCACATTAATGACCACCTTATTCAAGGTTTTGAATCAGACAGGTTTGTAATTGAATATTGTCCTTTATAAGCATCTGTAAGTTGATGTTGCAATGGAAATGCATATTATAGCAACACTGTTCTGACTTTCAAAGAGCTGACTTACAAATGCCCTCAGAGATATATTTTATTACCCCCACTTTTCAGACCAAAAAAATGAGCCTCAGAAGTATACAATTAGAATGTGGGGAAATCAGGGTTTGAACCCATGTCTGTCTGCAGCTGAGGGTCAAGTTCTTTTCAGTGCACCAGTTTGCCTCTTAGTCTCTTTGGGATTCTCGTTTAGAGATCCTTGAACGCCAGGCTGAGACATCTATCAACAATGTAGTTTTAGCAGCAAGCGATATGATCAAAATGTTGTCACAGAAAAATTAACTTGTGGATGGATAACCTAGAGGAGGCACTGAAAGTGGGGAATGCAATTAGGAAGCTATTGCAGAGCTGGTGGTGGGGGTGGGGGGGTGTCTCTGCAGAAAGGTCAAAGAAGAAAAGAGTGTGAAGGGAAACAACACATGAATGAACAGTAAACAAAACCCTCACAGACCTGGATGACTGCCTCAAAAGCTAAGGGAGAGGAAAGGGTAAAGGAGAGTTCTGAGGTGCAGTTCCTAGTGATAGAGACAATGATGTCAGCATTAAATGCAAAGGGCAACTTCAAGAAATGAGGTGATTACATAAAATAAAATATGGTGATTAGTTGTCATATTTCACTGGCCTGCATCAGAATTCCTTTCCTTCTGTGGGAAGCTGAAGGGAATTAGAGGTCATTTTTGTCATGACTTAGACCAATTGGAAGCTCCAGCTCAGCTTTTTAAATTGGAGGGAGGGGGATAACACAAAAACCAGCAGTTAGGTACCACACTGGAAGTTAGGTTGAGAATTGAAGTCCAGCGCTGACAGTGGGGGAGGGGGGAAGATGCGGGGACAGCCAGCTCCAGGGCAGCGTCCTCAACAGACTCCTCCTGTGGGGTGAATTTGGCTGTGCCTTCTGTGCCCTAGACTGCCTGGGTTCCTGCCCGTTTTCCATGCTTGGTCCTCTGGCTTCCCTGTCAACCCAGTGAGCCACCTGATATCCTCCCAGTGAATTCATTTTCTGTGTGACTTAGCCAGAGTGGGTTTCTGTTGTTAGCGGTTGAGAACACTGAGTGGCACAAACACTTTTAAACATATTATGCTAGCATCATGCTCAGATGCCTAGATGGAAGCCTCCAGCACACAGTTTGAAATGTGGGACTACAGTTTAGGAGAGGGCTGGGGCCGGGAAGATAGATTTAGGGTATTTCTAAATAGAGTCAAAGATGTAAGCCATGAGAAGTCATCAAGGGAAAAGATTTGAGAGAGAGAGAAAAAAAATAAGCAGAGTGTAGGACTTGAGGGACCACCAATATTTACTCAGGAGGCAAGAGAATGAGTCAGGGAAGAAGCAGTAACAGTTGTAGGAAGCAAATTCAAACTAGTGCCATAGTGGTGCACCTGGGTGGCTCAGTTGGTTAAGTGTCTTCCTTTGGCTCAGGTCCTGATCCCAGGGTGCTGGGATCGAGTCCTGAGTTCAAGCTCCCACCTCCGTAGGAAGCCTGCTTCTCTCTCTGTCTCTCATGAATAAAAAATTTTTTAAAAATCAAAAAAAAAAAAAAAAGGATCAAAAACAAAAACAACCTAGTGCCGGATCACAGAATGCAAAGGAGCCAAGACTTTGGAAAATGATGAAAATCAGGTGATATTAAATACTAGTGTCCAAGGAAGAGGAGAACTGAGAAAGGGGCACTATATACAGTGATTAAAAGGCCACTGGTCTTTAGAGAACTGTTTTATCATGATGGTGGGAGAGGATATCAGGTCGTAACGGGGGGTGAAGACTAAAAGGGTGTTGTGAATGCAGAAGAAGAAAACACAGGTCATCATTTAAAGAAGTTTGGCAGGATTTTGTCTGTCTTTTTCACTGTTGTTATTTCCAGCTCCTAGAAAAAGCATATGGAAAGTGCTCAATAAATATCTGTTGAGTGAACAAAGAAGAGCAGAAGCAGAAGATTAACTTGAGCTGAAGAATGGTAATGGGGCACATTTCTAGAGTTGGGGGTACTTACTAAGTCTTCTCTCCTCCTTCCTCCTTTAGCTGGAGAACTTGATTTCCTAGACTTTCCGGTAGTTACCTACCAGATGCTTCCTCCCCACCCCACACTACTATCCCCCTTACTCCACTATTCGCTGTTTGTACTGTAAGCTAATAGAATGACCATTCCTTAGATAACAATTCCTCACCCATGTTCATTTCTTACTATCCTCAGAAAATAATATTTCTTAGACTAATGTATGCCCTACTCAGAGGTAAGTCCAATATTATTCATCCATATTTATTTTCATACCACAGTAGACTCTCAGCAAGCTGTTGCCGATGACCTGATAAAATTAAGCCTGATTAACTAGAAACTTAATTTCAGGTATATGATCAGATGATACAGCAATTGCACATTTTTAGACACTCACTACCTTATGATCCCTGAAAACACCAAAATTTAAATCTAGTAACCAAATGACCAAATATAGTATCAAAACATTATAAAGAAATCTTGTAAAAACCTACAGGTAAAATGGCCTCTAAATAACAATAAACATAAAATGTAAGATTTATTTTATTTTAAAGTTTTCTCTTTCCAGATGTCAGAAGTCTATGAGTAAAGAACAGGTATTAAAAAAAAAAAAATAAGGGCACCTGGGTGGTTCAGTCAGTTGAGCACCCACCTCCTGATTTCTGCTCAGATCATGACCTCAGAGTTGTGGGATCGAATTCCCCTTCGGGCTCTGCACTGGGAGTAGAGCCTGCTTAAGAGTCTCCTCTCCTCCTGTCCCTTTGCCTCTCCCCCACTGTTCTCCTCTCACTCATTCTCAATAAATAAGTAAGTAAATAAGTAAATAAATAAAAATAGAAGTTTAAAAAATAAATTGCAGGGATGCTTGGCTGGCTCAGTCAGTGATCATGCAACTCTTGATCTAGGGGTTGTAAGTTCAAGCCCTATGTTGGGTGTAGAGATTACGTACAAAAAATAAAATATTAACAAATAAAAGAGTAATAAAAAAATAAAAAATTGTAACCAGAAGTGTAAGAAGTCTAAATGGTATTTAAGCACGATGAAACGCTTGGGCTATATTAAGAAGATTAAAGGCCTGGAGGTTTCCCACCCCTAGTTTATGGTCCTTCATGGGCACAATTAAAGCCCATAAAGGCTTTGCAATGTACTTAAGAAGCAGTTTCCTTTTTGCCTGCAGGCTTTAGGGAGGTAGCCTTTGAGTGCCTATTGTAGGTCCATCAGAGGAGTAAGCTGTATGAGTGTTACTGTATTAATTTGCCTTTAGGCAGTCGGAAATTATTTTTGGAGAAAGGGAGAAATATAAAGTGGATTATTTGTTTTTGATCATGTCATTCCTTTTCATTTCTTTTCTTGATAATTTCATGTGCATGTGCATGCACACAGAATGCATGAGTACACATGCATGTGGGCCCCCATGCAGGTGGCCAGGAAGCTTTTCGGATCTTTCCTCATCCTCCTCCTAGTCTAAAGGTGGCTTTGCCCCCACTGTGTGCTTCACCAAGGTATGAATTGTCTGTAATAGAGGAGCATTTTCAGTTGCGTAGGCCAGTGATGGTCATCATTAATGTCTTCCCAGCACAGGGGTTCTTCATTCTTGGGTCCCTGGAGCCAGTTCTTTTTATTTTTTTTTTTTAAGATTTTATTTATTTATTTATTTGACAGACAGAGATCACAAGTAGGCAAAGAGGCAGGCAGAGAGAGAGGAGGAAGCAGGCTCCCCACTGAGCAGAGAGCCCAATGTAGGGCTCGATCCCAGGATCCCTGAGATCATGACCTGAGCCAAAGGCACCCGCTTAACTGACTGAGCCACCCAGGTGCCCCTGGAGCCTGCTCATAATTGAATGTTCATTTCTAGATTAGGCCTCCATAGTCATATCCCCTCCATGTAAACTGGGAAGACTGAAGTTTTGGGAGGATCTGTGAATCTGATAGTCTACGAATGAAAATGAGAGTCTATGGTAGTCTATGAATGAATAGGAGAGTCCTTCAGACCTAAAACTTTCATTTCAAAATGGCAGCATTTTTGCACCAGCCTGTGTAGCTAGATGTGACCCAGGTACACACAGTCTATGGCATAAGGTGGGTTACTCTCACACCAAAGCAAGAAGCCATTCCTGTGGAAGCACCCCCAGAGAGCTTCCCAGGGCCAACGGTGTGGGGAAGCCATCTTCTTGTCAGTGTGGAGCAGTTGCCAGTCTCAGTCGTCCAGGGGTTGGCACAAAACCAGGCTCACCAATTTGGCCCAACTGCAGGTCAAGCAACAGAGGCAAAACTAAGGACAGGAGCAGGCATTTCACGGAGGGAGAAATACAAATCACCAATAATTCTGTATAAGGGCAAGAATATTTGACATGTGCAAATTAAAATAAAGAGATACCATTTGCCAGAAACTAAATTGGGAAATTAAAAAAAAAAATACTATTCAGCATAGATGAAGAGGCAGGAAAACAGGTAGTCTTATATACCACTAATAGATGTGTAAGATGGTTAACATTTCTGGAGAGCACGTTAGTAGTATTTACCAAAAACCCTAAAATGTGATTTACCTTGAACTCAGCATCTTCACTTCTAGGAAGGAGCCCAAAGCAAATCATCACAGGTATCGAGGTATCTACCAAGAAGTCTCCTCACAATTTTATTTTTTAGTGGTGCAAAATAAGAAACAACCTGCTACAAGAAAAGAGGAGATTACAAAATAATCCTGTATGACTTTAGGATTATAAAAGAGATGACCGGTATATATACACATCTATGGGCAAAAGAGTGAAAAAATATCCACAAGAATGTTAACTGTGATAATGTCTGAATTCTGGGATTCTGGGTGATTTTTTTATTTTATTCTTTGTACTTTTTTCTATTGCTACAATGCACATGCATTACTCTGGTAGTGAGCAACAGTGCTGTTAAAAACAAAAGGCAGGGGCGCCTGGGTGGCTCAGTGGGTTAAGCTTCTGCTTTCAGCTCAGGTCATGATCTCAGGGTCCTGGGATTGAGCCCTGCATCGGGCTCTCTGCTCAGCCGGGAGCCTTCTTCCTCCTCTCTCTGCCTCTCTGCCTGCTTGTGATCTCTCTGTCAAATAGATAATTAAAAAAAAAAAAAAAAAAGGGTAGTGGAGGTGCCTCTGCCTTCAGCTCAGGTCATGATCCCAGGGTCCTGGGATCGAGCCCTTCCTCGGGCTCTCTGCTCAGCGGCGAGCCTGCTTCCCCTTCTCTCTTTGCCTGCCTCTCTGCCTACTTGTGATTTCCCTCTCTGTCAAATAAATAAATAAAATCTTAAAAAAAGGCAATGTACAGCATTCTGAGTACTAGCCCAGGTTCATTTATGATTTAATTACAATTCAGGAGATACAACTAAACTTCTTGCTTAGTTTTCCTATCTGCTCACTGGAGGAGTTGTGGTGTCAAGTGTTTAAAGGGCAGAACAGAGTTCTAGTGTGCTTCTGAGAGCTACTGTCCATGAATTCATGAAGTCAGAGAAATTGAACAGCTTTTGCTTAGATGTCTTCTTTGACCCACACTTCGCTATTTGGGATCAGGGTCTCCAACAGGGTAGATGTTCCCTCGTAGACGGTGCCCTACCCATTCCTGTCCACCTGGGGTGCCGGGAACTCTGAGCTGCACATGGTTATCCTTGGATTGAGGGGTGCACTGAAGGGAGAGCCAGGAGAGTTGGTGGGAGTACATCACTTGTGATGCTTCTCTCAAAGCTATGACATCAGATCCTCCCTGAAACTCTTCATGTTCTCATGGACAACATTTATCTAAATCAATTTATCTAAATCAGTCTGGTCCTTAAGTGATCTCCATGCCCCAGTCCCATTTTCCAACCAGTGTTCCCCATAATGATATCTAAAGTCTTGGTCACTCTAAGTATATTAGGTGAGACCTAGTAGGCATTTACCTAGAGCCAGAATACCTACAGGGGTGGACTTGAGAGAACTGGACACAGCATTTTCCCTCAATCATGTCACCAGAAGATGGATTATTTCACATTGTCTTCAAAGTAGAAAGGGGAGAATGAAGAATAAGCTCCCTTTAAGGAATCCGGTGAGTTCTCTCTGTAAGGAATATTGATGTTTCCTCACAGCCAACCCTGCGAAAGAAAGACTATTGTGAAGGTAAAGAAAGGCAAATCTTCTGACATGGAAATTGAGACATATTTTCTTGGTGAAATGCCTTGGTAACAAGGGAATGCCTTCTTGTGTCTTTGTCTGTCATGTTCAGCATCTTTAAATGAGCACAGCAAATCCCCTGAATGTGCAAGTTAGCCCAGGAGGATATAGTGAAATGGACACTCCTATAATTCTGAGGGTATGGGGGCATGATGGTTATGGAGTCCTTCTGGGTATGATGTTTCCAGTGGGCAATTTGTCAGTCTCTATCAAAAGCCTAAAATCATTCATACCATTTACCACAGAAAATACAGTTCTGAGAACTTATTGTAAGAAATATTTGTATATTTTTTAAGTAGGCTCAACTCCCAGCATGGAGCCCAATGCGGAACTTGAACTCACAACCCTGAGGTCAAGACATGAGCTGAGATCAACAGTCAGACACTTAACCAACTGAGCACTCAGGTGCCACAGAATTAATTTTTTTAATATGCAAAAAGACTACATAAGAATGTTCACTGAAGTGCTATTTACAAAAGTGAAAAACTAAAAAAAAAAATCCAGTAATTGGAATTAGTTAAATAAAGCATGGAAAGGTACTAAGAGGCCATTATTCATTATATACTTATTATTTACTTGAATAATATTTAAGGATACTAAGAAAACCTCATGATAAAAAGTGAAAAAGTATGTATTACAAACCCAGTGTAGATATATAGATATATAGTATACTATATAGATAGATAGTACACATACATGCATACACACAATACACATTTGTTATATATAAATATTTTTTTCTATTTTTTCCAACCTTATTAGATTGGCTTCTCTTCATGTATCCTGATTTACTCTTCATTATGTAGGACTGCAGAAAGTCCAGTCCTCTCTCCACGTGTTTCTGAGAATCTCCAGAAAGTTTTATATATTCCATCTCTGCTGGTTTCCACTGGTCACGTGCTCTAGGACTCTCCCCCAATCACTCCTGGACTTCTCATAATGGCTTTTCCAGCAGGCTGTCACTCGACAATCTACCTTACTGTGAAATGTGAAAACCTTCTTCCTATTACCCAAGATACATCTGACATAAGGCTGCAATTTCAACAAACTCTGTGAAGTCTTGAGGATTACATAAGGGAATTACAGTGCAAAGAAAGAAAACTTAAAAGTAGATATCGGATATCACTGCCTCTAAAGTTCCCTTGTAGAACCCTTTCCTGGGGTTCCCTCTGGGCAGTCCCTCCCCTTAGCTCTCAGCTTGCCATGCCTGGAGCTTCCCCACCCTCCTGGTTGGGGCTCTCCCCTGGTACACTTGACCCAAGTCTTGGGGCCCCCACTTCTTTTTTCTTTTTTGAAACATTTTATTTATTTATTTGACAGACACAGACAGACAGACAAAGACAGAGAGCACAAATAGGGAGGACATGGAGAAGCAGACTCCCTGCTGAGCCTGGAGCCCAACTCAGGGCTTGATACCAGGACCCTGGGATCATGAAATAAGCTGAAGGCAGACATTTAACTGACTGAGCCAATTTCTTATTTCTTTTAATAAAATTTATTATTATTTTTTAAAGATTTTATTTATTTGACAGACAGAGGTCACAAGTAGGCAGAGAGGCAGGCAGAGAGAGAGAGGAGGAAGCAGGTTCCCTGCTGAGCAGAGAGCCCGATGCGGGGCTCGATCCCAGGACCCAGGGATCATGACCTGAGCTGAAGGCAGAGGCTTAACCCACTGAGCCACCCAGGCGCCCCCCCTAATTTTTATTTTTTAAAAAAATTTTATTTACTTATTTATTTGAGGGGAGGCGGGTAGGGAGAGGGACAACCAGACTCCACACTGAATGCAGAGACTGATTTTGACAAACTTTATTGGATTTCTTCAAAACTGAGTATACTCTGTTCCTTTGGTAATTTGTCTGGCATTTTTGTTACCAAATAAAATACATTTTTTTAAAAGCATTATCTACACCCAACATAGGGCTCAAAGTCACAACCCCAAGGTCAAGAGCTGCAGGCCCTACTGACTGAACCAATGAAGCAACTCTAAAATACATTCTTGATAGCAGATTCTCATAGTCATTTATTTTAAAACATCATAGAACACTTCAATATTGTATTTGATTTTAGTGAAAAAAGAATAGTAGTTTTGAGATTTCAGGTTTTTGATTTTTAAGAGATTACACAAGCTGGGGAGAGAAGAAGGGAGAGAGAGAGAGAAACTTAAGCAGACTGCATGTCCAGCACGGAGCCTGATGGGGGCTTGATTCCACAAGCCCAACATCATGACCTGAGCTGAAATCAAAAGTTGGATGCTTAATTGACTGAGCCACCTGGGCACCCCTCCAACTTCTTATTTCTGACTTTCAAAAGAGGACACGAAACATTGCAACAATCCAGACAGAGGTATACCTGCCCCCAGTAAGAAATGGCTGTGTGTGTGTGTGTGTGTGTGTGTGTGTTAAAGATTTTATCATTTGAGAGGGAGAGAGAGCACATGAGCTAGGGGTGGAGAGCTGCAGAGGGAGAAACAGACTCCTTGCTGAGCAGGGAGCCCAATTCAAGGCTCAATCCTAGGACCTTGAGATCATGACCTGAGACAAAGTTAGACGCTTAACTGACTGCCCTACCCAGGCGCCCCATGGCTTTTTGTGTTATTCAACAGAAACCTCAGCATCTCACCTAAAATATCTGCATTTGGATTACTCCATTGGCTCAGGGTGTCTCCAAGAACAACTATTGCCACTCCTTTGGGGCCTCAAGAACATAGAAACAGTTGTTACTTAAAAATAAAGTCCAGGGGCACCTGGGTGGCTCAGTGGATTAAAGCTTCTGCCTTCAATGCAGGTCATGATCCCAGGGTCCTGGAATCGAGCCCCACATAGGGCTCTCTGCTCAGCGGCGAGCCTGCTTCCCCCGTCTCTCTCTGCCTGCCTCTCTGCCTACTTGTGATCTCTCTCTGTCAAGTAAATAAATAAAATCTTAAAAAAAAAAAAAAAAAGTTGAAGTCCACCTTCCAACCTTAGAAAGTTCAAGAAACATTTTTTTTAAATTTGGAATGCAGTTTCAAATGCACACTACAAACAATAAACAAGTTCTCGCTATGTACCAGGTACTACACTAAGCACTAAGCAGATATGAACTCATTGATCTTCCTGAGACTTTTTTACATCAAGTGCTATCAATGATATCCCATATCATTGATATATTGATATCACCACGTAGGTGGAGAAATTAAGAGAGAGAGCTGTTAAATAATTTGCTCAAAGACACAGAACCAGAAAGTGGTGAAGCGGGGCTATACCTAGGTAGTCTCAATCTAGAGAGTTAGCCACCTTCTGCTACTATATTGTATTGCTTCACAGGATGGGAGGAAGAGAAACCTAGAAAGGATAGGAGAAAAGAAAATGGTGACTTGATTTTATTTTTTCAAATTGTCCAAAAGGAACTTTACTTTCAAAATTAGGAACCAGAATATATCTATATTATCTAGATCTGTATCTGTATTTATCTCCATGTCTCTATCTCTGAATGTGTTGGGGAGGGAAACGAAAAGGCCACTCTAGGCATTGCATCTTCGTCTCCATGGGTCATACCAACCCCTCCTACTTAACTATGACAATAGGCATCTTTTCTCTAAGAAGGGCTGCTCACTTCCACGAATAGGCCCCCTGGGGACTATATTTATGTGCTGTGACCTCATGCTCTAGCTTCAGTTGATTGAACTAGGAGATCACCTGACTCACATCAAGCCAATACAATTTTCTTACTCAGAGATTTCAAATTGAAGTTGAGAGGCAGTCAATCTGGGATAGTCTCTTATCCAGAGGACATATAGACTCAGAAGAAGTTAACTACTACAGCAACCCATGCCCAGATTTCAGTAGCTTTAGTTTATTTCTCCATAATATCACAGTGGGTTGTTGGAGATGGGGAAATGCTATGCTCCGCAATTTTATCAAGTACAGAGGCTCCTTTCAT
The DNA here is from genome assembly GCF_964662115.1 of Mustela nivalis. Classification (NCBI taxonomy): domain Eukaryota; kingdom Metazoa; phylum Chordata; class Mammalia; order Carnivora; family Mustelidae; genus Mustela; species Mustela nivalis. The sequence goes on along the minus strand of NC_139027.1, from coordinate 33,676,878 downwards.
CTAGTGGTTCAACTATTCTCTAAGGTTGTAGTCAAAGGAAGAGGGAGAGGATCAAGGGGTGCAGAGTAGGTTTTTCTGTTGGTAGGGCCTGAAAATCACATGCATTCCTTCTGCCCACATTCTAAAGGCTGTAACTCATCACATGACCTCAGCTAACTGCAAAGAATACTGGGAAATGTAGTCCAGTCTTATGCTTAGAAAGAAGAGAAAATGGATATGTGATCATCTAGTTAGTCTCTGTCACAACACACAAGTTTTGAACTATAGAGTTCATAGTCTGTCCGCTATCTCCATGAAAAAGCTAAGAAAACCAATTTGTAGAGAGACCAGAATGAAGCAGGTGTTCATATGGAAGCAGAGATGACAGTGAAAGGGAGAGAGAGAGAGAATTGTATGGTTTCTGGCTTTCTACTTTGTGACGCTCCTTTTTTTGTTTTGCTTTGTTCTATTTGGTACATACGTAATTTTTGTAATAACAGTTTTATTGAGCTTTAATTCACATCCCATAAAATTAAGCCTTTTAAACTATGCAATTGAGTGGTTTTTTTAGTATAGTCAGAGTAGTGCAACCATCATCACTATCTAATTCCATAGCATTTTTATCCCTGCAAAAGAAACTCCAGGGCCAGGACACCTGGGTGGCTCAGTTGGTAGGACAACTGCCTTTGGCTCAGGTCATGATCCTGGAGTCCTGTGTGAAGGATACTGAAGGGCAGCTAATTTTCTAAAAACTAGTGTCATTCCTCAAAATGTTAATCCATAAGACTGTTGCCATATGAGCCAGTAGTTCCACGTCTATGAAAAGGAATGTGTGCACAAAAATGTGTACACCAGTGTTCCCAGCAGCATTATTCAGAATAGGCAATGAGTCCCGCATCGGGCTCCCAGCTCTATGGGGAGTCTGCTTCTCCCTCTGACCTTCTCCTCAGTCATGCTCTCTCTCACTGTCTCTCTCTCAAATAAATAAATAAAATCTTTAAAAAAAAAAAAAAAAAGAAAAAGAAAAGAAAGAAACTCCAGGGCCACCTGGCTGGCTCAGTTGGTGAAGCAGTCGACTTTTAATCTTAGGGTCATGGGCTCAAGTCCCATGTTGGGCATAGAGATCACTTAAAAATAAAATCTTTAAAAAAAAAGAAAAGAAGAAAAGAAAAGAAACTCCAGGCCTATTATCAGTCACTCCATTTCCCACTCCACACAGTGCCTAGCAACTACTACGTTACTTTCTGTCTCTATGGATTTGCCTATTCTAACCATTGAACATAAATGGAATCATACGGGATATGGCCTTTTGTGTCAAGCTCTTTTCACTTATTCAAGGCTCATCCATGTTGTAGCATGTGTCAAGTTCCATTTCTTTTTATGACTAAATAATATTCTATTGTATGGATTCATCAGTGGGTGGGCATTTGAGTTGTTTCCACTCATTGCCTATTCTGAATAATGCTGCTGGGAAAACTGGTGTACACATTTTTGTGCACACATTCCTTTTCATAGACGTGGAACTACTGGCTCATATGGCAACAGTCTTATGGATTAACATTTTGAGGAATGACACTAGTTTTTAGAAATTTTAGCTGCCCTTCAGTATCCTTCACACAAATACAGGAATTCCTATTTCCCCCCTCTTCTTTCATCAACTTGAGTTAGTTTCAATAATATTATTTATAACCTCAAGAGCCTTAACAAAGTCACCTACTCCTGTTGCTTCTGGTTTAGGCCTTCCTGATTCTTTCATCCCCTTTATTTTGGCTCTGTTTGCCCGCCTTTTTTATAGTTTTTTAGTTTGGCTTTTTTTTGGCTACAAGTATCAGGCACTCATTCCAGTTAGCTCAAGCATGTTAAGAAAAATACATGATAAGATAATGCAAGTTTTCAGTAACCTAAAATCAGGAACCAGAATGGGCTGGCTTCGGGGAAACCAGTGGTAGAAGCTAGTTCTCAGTTTGGTGGGGTGGGCAGCACAGACCTCACCCACAGAAATCCCTAAGTGTTCACAGCCTTTCATCATTAGAAATATAGGACAGCCAAACTCCTTTCTGCCCTGCCCTGCTACTAACTACTAATGTCTCTCTTTGTTTATATGCCTCCTCTAGGAAAAAGGGACTCTGATTTGCCCAGCATCTCTTTTCATACCTGGCTATGGGTCAAGGGAATCTAGCCAATCTGTGGATCGATGCTCCTTGAATCAGTTGCCCACCTCTTATCCAATCACCAGTGAGAACAGAAAGCTGGATCACATAGTATAAAACAAGACTGTTGGACCTAACTTTTTCTTTGGTAGGGACTAGGGGTTAGAGCAGTTTCCACTAGATGATACTGGTATAGAAGGGCATGGCGATTGATCTCTTTGGATGTGGTTTGATATTTTTAATAATTAATGAAAATGGGTCACTTCTTTTTCAATACATTTCTGTCTTTGGTCTTAGCAGTTCTGCCAGGATACAGTTTCTTGCATTCAATCTCCAGCTTTTTGCATTGTAATTAAGGGTAAGATGAAGCCATGGTCCGTCCGATCTTGAGGTTCAAGTACCTCCCTGTGAAAGGAACTGAATTAGGGATGGGTGATAGAGACATTCTGTTCCCTTGTATGGTGTGAAGAGTAAAGGAGTAGAAAAGAGTCCCTGAGAAGACACTGTTTCCTATTCCCATTAGAGCTCCCCCCCACCATTCTCATTCTATCTTCTACCCTACTTCCTAAAACAGTGTGGGCTACAGCCACAGCCAAGGCGCAAAGAGTATAGCAAGCTTCTGCAATTGTCAGGTCTACTTTCAACATGTCACAGCTGGAACAGAACAGAAAGCTCCTAGAGCCAAACTTAAGCACTGGGATGGGTAGAAAACTGGCCTGAAGTACCTTCTTTCTATAAGGACAGACCCAGAGAAAGAAGTTTATTTATAAAAGGTAAATGTAGGCTTTAGTATGTTAGAATGAGCAATAAATAACTTTTGAAATGAAAACTTAAACTGTTATCATTAAAATAAGTTCTTTGGGGGCACCTGGGTGGCTCAGTGGGTTAAAGCCTCTGCCTTTGGCTCAGGTCATGATCCCAGGGTCCTGGGATGGAGCCCCACATCAGGCTCTCTGCTCAGCAAAGAGCCTGCTTCCCTTCCTCTCCGTCTGCTGGCCTCTCTGCCTACTTGTGATCCCTGTCTCTCTGTCAAATAAATTAATAAAATCTTTAATAAATAAATAAATATAAGTTCTTTTTAGAATATTAAATTTTGAGTGTACATCTACCTGTTTTTTCCTTAACAAAGTCAAAATTAAAAAAAAAAAAAACCATTTGGAAAATCTTGATTTTCTAAAAAGGGCAGGCCCATTGTCTGCCCTAATTTTATTTCTTGTTCCTTGTCTGTGTGTGTTTTTTTTTTTTTTAATATTCTTCCTGTAGCTAATATCAAGCATGGGTTTTCCAGATTGTCTGGACATACTCCAAAAGAAATATCTGACCCATATCTTTAAGGAAAAAGGCATTGAGTAGCCACATGTCTAAAAGCTAAAGTAGCTTGAGGGTAGGCATGGGGTAGAGATGGAGGACAGAGAAGGCAGGGTTTCATTTTTTACTAGCAAACTTTTGATTGGACTTTCTGAACCTCAGCATTTTAGGAATTTGAGTTGGTCAAGTCAGTTGTGAAAGACTCGTGTGCAGCAGGAATTGAAAAAAGAAAAGATTATTTGCATGAGTTTTGCACTCCCCAATTGGATACACACCGTTCCATAACTGGACACAACACAAACATATTTGTTTATTTTAAGGCTGTCTGCTGACCTGCATTGTGAGTTTGCTCAGCGGGCCAGCATGGCACAGAGAGGGGGAGTCAAGAGCCCAGATGTGGGGCCTCTGAAGGCGGGTGCTGGTATCATCACTTGAAGGGTTTCTCAATGGCTGGCTGCCTATAGTCCAAACAGTTCTTAGTAAGGCTGGCTCTTAGTAGTTTAAGGAGTCTCACTGATGTAGCAATCAGGTTGCTCTTTCAGAGTACTTGTACGTTCTTAAGTATATTCCAAAGAGGCTGGATTCCCATTCACGATATGGATGAAAATGTGACAAGATGAGGCTCAGGGTCTTCCTGGAGTGATGCTGCGGATTTTAGAACCAAGAAGAGAGGTGCAGAATGTGGACAGAGAGGTCAAGAGTATGAACTTGGGAGCCAGACTGTGTGACTTGGAATCCTAGCCCTTCTTTTCCTAGCCCTGCAGTCTTGGGTAAAGTACTTAACCTCTCTGTGCCTCAATTTCCCAATCTGTAGTATGGGGATTAAGTAACCCTACTTCAGAAGCGTCACAATGAGTGTTAAATGAGTTAACATTTTGAAGGTGATGAAGGCATTGTGTAACAGTTAGTTAGTAAGCACTGTACATATTTCTTAAGTAGAAGAAGTAAAATAAACTGATGGCTGGCGAAGCTAGTGTTGATTGGCTCCAGAACTCTGTATTTTCAGATGAGAAAAGGCTGCATGCTAGAAACAACCCAAGTTAGAACAGATCTAAACATTGTGGTTGTACCAGGAGACATCGTACTAACCAATTTTAAAATGAGGTATATCTGTGTATCCTGCTGTGGAATAATCCCTAAGACGTATTGTCAGGGGAGAGAGAAGTCCCCATACACCATACGTAGGAATAATTAAGGGATCTAGCACTTCTTGAGGATTTTCTATGCATCAGGCATTGTTTTAAAAGCTTTGTATATATAGGGCGTCTGGGCGGTTCAGTCAGTGAAGTGTATGACTCTTAGATTTGGCCCAGGTTGTGATCTCAGGGTCATGAGATAGAGCCCCCCTACTGGGCTCTGTGCTCAGCACAATGTCTATCTCAGACTCTCCCTCCCTCTCCCTTTGCCCCTCCCCCTGTGCACACACACTCTCTCTAAAATAGATAGTAAATCTTTTCCAAAAATCTTTGTATATATTAATTCATCTCATCTCCATATAAGGAAGGTACTGGCTTTTTCCCCATTGTGGAGATTATGATATAACTGAGTCCCAGAGAGGTTATGTAATTTGTCTAAGGTCACCCCGCTGGTAGGTAAATGAGCTGGGATTTGAATTCAGATGGTCTTGTTCCAGTGTCCATTTATCAATCACTATGGTAAATTACTCTTCCAATAGCATAGGTACACAAATAAAACTATATACATATAAAGATAAATACTTATAAAAAACAAAATAAAACAAAGTCTGGAAGCATAGACACTAACCATGAACCCCTAAAGAGAGAAGTAGGACTGAAAGGGGTCAGGTGGAGGCAGATGATTAATGAGAAGGGGGACTTTCACTTTTTACTATATATTTACTTGTATTTTATTTGACTTATTTAGTGTAACACAAATGTGAATTCATATACTGCTTTTGGAAGTAAAAACTAATTGTAAAATAAGTGAAAAAATAAATGAACTTATTTTACTTAACAATATGTACCCCAATGTTTATAGCAGCAATGTCCATAATACCCAAACTATGGAAAGAGCCCAAATGTCCATCAACAGATGAATGGATAAGGAAGATGTGATATATATATACAATGGAATATTAGGGGCGCCTGGGTAGCTCAGTGGGTTAAGCCTCTGCCTTCGGTCATGATCTCAGGGGCCTGGGATTGAGCCCCGCAGCGGGCTCTCTGCTCAGCAGTGAGCCTGCTTCCCCTATTGAATGTAGATATGACCTATATTACATATATATATATATATATATATATATATATATTCAATTATATGAATTGGGGTGCCTGGGTGGCTTAGTGGGTTAAGCCTCTGCCTTCGGCTCAGGCCCTGGTCTTAGGGTCCTGGGATCAAGCCTGCTTCCCCCTCTCTCTGCCTACTTGTGATTTCTCTGTCAAATAAATAAATAAATAAATCTCAAAAAAAAAAAAAAAGACTGATGAATCACTGACCTCTACCTCTGAAACCAATAATACCTTATATGTGAATTAATTAAATTTAAATTTGAATAATAAATAAAAATTTTAAAAACAGAAACAAAAATACCCTCAAACAATTATGAAGGCCTTTCTCTGTACCAGGCTGTGTTCTCAGTGCTTGGCAGATATTGAATAACTTAATTCTCTTAAAAATCTCCAAAAAAAAAAAATCTCCATTTTCCAGATGAGGAAAGCTAGGTACTTATCACACAGCTGGTAAGAGGCCAAGCTGGGATTTGAACCCACAGAGTCTGGCTGCAGATTCTGTACTCTCGGTCACTCTACCATATATGTATACATGTGTGAGCTGAGCCCTGAACCAATGGTCCTCACCCATGTGCAAGGGCTTGCCCAGGCTACCACCCACTCTATGCCATGGGGAACACCTTTAGTCAGATGGTCAGAGGTACAGGCTCTGCAATCACCCAAACAAGGACATGGACACCATCTCCACTGCTTACAAGTTTTGTGACTTTGGGCGAATTATTGAACAGTTTTGATCTCCGGATCTTCAACTGTAAAATGAAATGAATAATTGTCACTATGTCATAAAGGTCGTTACAAAGATCAAAAACATTAGCATATACAAAGTGCTTAGCACAGAATCTGGCACACAACAAGAAACAACTCCGTGTTAATTATTACATTATGATTATTAGTTTATTATCTTGGTACCTCCTTTCCAGGGAGGCCTTTTCTCCCATCTTTATTTGGGACACAAAGGCACATGCCATTGACCTAGCACTTGTAGTATAAGGAATTTGCCCATCGATGTGCTTGCAAAAAGTACACCCAGGTATATGCATAAAGATGTCACCGATGTCTGTTTAAGCCATCAACTGGTATGACCTAAACATTCGTCATTAGAAAACTGATCAAATACATTTTGATATATCTATATAAGGAACAATATTTGGGGATCCTAGTTTGGCCCAATAAATGGCAGCCCTCTTCCCTGCTCTAGCTCTGAATAAATTGAGAAATAAAACTAAGGACTGGCAGATGAAGGCCTAGTAATGCCGATAAGAGACAAAGTTGGATGTGGTACCTAAATGAGAGACACATTTCACACCACTGAAACCCCAACCAAGCATCTGTTCACCCAGTTCTGCCTACTTCTGCGGCAGCAGAAGGCACACTCCCTACAGGCAGCTTGGTGCTAAGCAGAAAGGGCAGAGCTGAACCCAGCATGTCTAAGTTGTACTTCCAAGCTTGTTAGTCCTCAGGGAGTAGAAGGAGTAAAGGGACAGAAAGGGGGCAGGAATTACGTTGAGGGCTGCTTATTTGGAATTCACATTCTCTTCTTGCAAAGACTCTGCAGACATTAAAAGAAGGGAGTAAATCTGCAGTGCACATGTGGAAAGATCTCTAAGGTAGCTTTTTGGGTGAAAAAAGCAAAATGCAGAATAAGTATAGTAAGACTGCTTTTACATAAAATTTTGTTAAAGGACATAAATCAATGCGTAGTACCAAGAATAAACAAAAAATTGGGGCGCCTGGGTGGCTCAGTGGGTTAAAGCCTCTGCCTTTGGCTCGGGTCGTGGTCCCTGGGTCCTGGGATCAAGCTCCGCGTCAGGCTCTCTGCTCAGTGGGGAGCCTTCTTCCTCCTCTCTCTCTGCCTGCCTCTCTGCCTGCCTGTGATCTCTGTCTGTCAAATAAATAAATAAAATCTTAAAAAAAAAAGAATAAACAAAAAATAGTAATAGTGGTTATATTTGGGGGAGGGACTCAGGCAGAATGAGACGTTTATATTCTTCCTTTTACACTTTTTAAAAATTGTTTTTATTTTCTTCCCATACATTCACGACTTCTGTGTTTATTATTTTTAATGCTGTTGGGAGTAGTCTGGACTGTGGGGCTCATGACTATTACTGCATTCATCTTTATACTGCCCTGCAAAAATAAGTTATAATGCATGCTATTTAAAAAAATAAAAACAAGGCAGCCTGAAAAAAAAAAACCAAAAAGTGCCTTCTAGCTTCAGGAGTCCTAATGAGCTATAATCAGAGAGACGCCAGACTAGTCAAAATTGGAAGAAAGAGCTATAATCACAGGGGGAAAAAAATGAAAAACACACACACACACACACACACACACACATACACAAATAAAACCTCTCTCCACAACTTGAAGTGTCCCAGAAAAAGCAGGAGTAATGACAGCAGACCGACTTCAGGAAAAGCAGACAAGAGGAGCTCCAGGGTGGGGACTGGAGGCACTGGTGTGGGCGATACTGTGGAATCGTGTCAGAAAGTGAAAACCGCCATGAGGACCTGGGGGCCCCAAGGAAGAGAGAGACAAGAGCTGCCACGTAAAGGCCTGGGGACCCCAAGAAAGAGACTGAAGGGGCTGAGGTATAAAATAAATCAGAAGGAACTTAGGAGGAAAGGTTGCCCTGATTCTGACTCACGGTCTGATGGTCCTCAGGCCTTGAGTGGCCTTGGAGAAACCAGGTCAGGGTTGTATCACCAAAGGCACTGTGCTGGAGAAACACGATGGCTGGGTTGCTTCCTGCAGCCTCAGGTCCTCGAAATGAAGTCAGGGTGACAGACCCACAGCCAGGCACGTGAGGGTCTCTCAATCAAGGACCTCATGGCTCCTCCTTTGGCCTGCCAAAGCTCTGGCGGAGAGGAGCATCCTTATGGGAAAGACTTCATGGGGCCTCGTTACTTGTCACACTCCTCTGTCGCTAGACCAGGCCCTGTGAGAGAATTCTAAAGAATTGATTTTCATGGGGGCGAAATACAGTAACTCATGTTGCAATCCTGCTCAAATCACGGAACAGATACTTTAAGGCCCAGATTCCTTAAGGCGGCTTTGATTTACCGCACACTCCACATTCCGACGAGAGTCTGAAGTGAGGGTCACTGCCCACGTGAAACCATGTCTCACCTTTCTCTGGCAGTTAAGCGCTCAAGAAAGAGATTTCCTCAACTTCCTTTGGTGCTCACAAAACGAAAGCAGCCGTTACATAATAAAGCCTGTAAAAGGCTCCATGGGTTGAGAAGTCCCCGATGTTTTTCCTGCCTTTGGTCATTTTCTTTGTTTAAAGTGTTCAGAAACAGTGAAAGTTCAAGAAGAAAAAAAACATTTCCAGCAGGAAAATGAGTGAGAGAGTTAGTCAGCAGCGAGACTCACTCATACGGCCATGAGGCTGTAACTTAATCTTGACAACATAGTCTTTCCTGGAAGAGATTCGAACAGCGATTTATCATTTTATAATTTGTGGTTTACATTTGAGCCATAAACCAAGCAGATGTATTGGTTTGAGGCACTTCTGATTCCTTTTAAAGTCCCAGGAGGCACGAAGACAGCTTCAAACTGGAGGCCCCAGGCTCTTGGGGTTTCATCAGGAGAGCACAAAGGACAAGGTTTCTGTATTCACTCTCCTTCCTTAGGAAATGTATGGAATGCGCGCCTTTGTTTGTTTTAGACGCGGGGTGGGGGGCGGGGGGCAGACTTTGATAGCTGGAGCCATGAGCTGGCCCCCTCCTATCTTTGGAGGGGTGGGTTTTCATATGTTCCAGGGTCCCCTGGGAAATGAGAAGCTGGAAGCTGAGGGGGGAAATGGGTGGAGAAAGGGGAAGCAAGGGGGAAGGGCGGAGTGCCGGAGATAACTCTGCTGACTTCACAGTTTTCCACTGGGGCCTGCCCTGCCTACCTCTGTTGACATCAAAGCTCTTTGCGCCTGCTCAGTCTGCCCTGCCGGCTGGCCGCCACTGGGAAACAAGGAATTGGCTCGGAGCCCTAGAACAAAATTGAGAACAAAATTTCTGAAATTAACTTTGCCTTTAAAAAAAAAAGGAATTTTCAGCTCTGGTGGCAGCTCCGGGATCGCCTCCCACTGGGGTGGGTTCCAAGCATCCACCGGGGACAAAGGGCACACCTTTTACAGAGATGTCTCCAGAAACCTGAGCAGCTTCCCAAGGTGTCTCACTGGTTCTACAGCAGTGTTGGCTGTCTGTGGGCCCATGGGTGCGGCTTTCACAATCATGTTGGGGCGCCTGGATTCGGAAAGGCTTGCCTCCCCTCCTCGGAGCAATGTAGCGCCTCAGATCTTTGCTGGCAGCTGAGCTCCCATGTCTGTTGCTGTTCTCTCTCCTCCTTGCTACCCCCATGCTGGGACCTACTTGTTTTCCTGCCCCCTTCTCTGTTTCCCCCCAGCAGTTCGCTTGCCTGTTCCCTGGAAGGGAACAGAAGAAGTAAGATGACCATCCTGTCTGCTGTCCCTGCTGACTTAACCATTCTAAGACCAGGATGGAAAACACTGCAGCACCCTCGCGGGGCAGACAGAGTCACCCCGGATTCCGCATGTTGAAACCAAGTTCTAGAACCCAGCTTTAACAGATATACACATGTGTATGATATTTCACAGTTCTGTCCTCCACCAGTCCCAGACTGTATTGGAAGCATTGACTTTTGCAGTCTTCTACTGTTCAATGTGAATGCAAAGATGAGCCTGGGCTCCATGTGGGGTGGGTGTCCAGCTTCAGAGCCAACCTGAGCGCTACGAGCGGTTTAGAAGGTTCTGTAACCAGTTATAGATCAAAGGATGCCAGTGCTTTTCCTCTTCTAACTTTATCACCGCTGGCCCTAGGTCCTGGCTTGAGAAAGTTCTTAGAGCAGTCTTGGCCTAGGCCTTTCTGGAACACAGCCATACTGCAGGCTGTCTGTGCCTGCCGTGTCCAGATCTGTGCTTGAACGGAAGGGCAAATTGAAGAAGAACACATGATTCTTGTCCTTAGGGAAAATAAGAGAAAGTCATATTTTAGATAGGAAATGGGTGAATGAGATGGTCCAAACCCTCTATTTTAAAACCAGGGACTTTGAAATTGGGAAATGAAAGCTTAGACTAAGTTAGTTAAGAGACTTACCTGAGGTAAGGTTTCATTGGTTAATGCCACAGATAAGAATTAGAATCAACATCAGTTAATTTGTAGCAAATGCGTCCCGTGGACCCAAATCCAAATGCCAATGTCACTTAAAACCAGCTTACTACAACAGACAGACCAAGGGTCTTACACAGTTAAGGTAGCTCACACAGAAACCTGACCTTGGTTTTCTAGATTCAAACTAACTCTACCCACCCCCAACCCAGTTCTGGGGTTTCAACCATGTACTGTCAACACATTTGAAATTGATTCAAAATGCTTTTCGGAGAACCATCTTAGTTCAGCTTTGCAGGCACACTCTTGGGGCTCCCTTCCAAAGAAGAAACAGACAGGCATTCTATCTGGTCCAGACCCAAGTCAGGCTCAGCCTTCCTGGGAGTGTGTTGTCTCTGTCTTTGACAGTCTGATGGCTGAAGCTCCAGGCTCCTGCTCTTCAATCAACACAATCACATATCTGCAGTGTTGGCTCGACACACAGGCCTTAATCTTCAGCTCCCACAGAGCTGAGACAATTCTTTTTTTAAAGAGGCAACAAGGATATATTAAGCTTCCTTCCCTGAATTCTCTTCCTGAGACTTCCATCATCACCCCTTTGCCACTATTTACTAAGTATCCAGTATGAACTGGGTACTAGGGAAAACAAGACAGGCTTTGTCCATACCCTCATGGGATTTTTAAGTGCCATGGTTAATCATTGTAAAACCGAATTGGGTTGAAAAATAAAATATGATGGACAGCCCACAGCCTTCTGTCTCCTTAATCCCGCATCCACCCCACCTGACAAAATGAGAGATCTAATATTCACGTTCTTCAGAGTTCTCTTGGCTCACTTCCCAGCTGCGGTCAAATTCTCTGCATGCTTATTCCTCCTTTTCTGGATTACTTGTGGAATTGCCAGGAGGGCAAAGACATGAAGAATGCAGGCAGTGAAGGAAAAAAAAAAAAAAAAGCATCTGCAAACGATTGACTGAAACCAGTTGTAGTTGGACGAAGTTAGGGTTCTCAGTTGCAAGCAACAGAAACCAACTCTGACTGATCTAAGTGGAAATGGAATTTGTTGAAAGGCTATCGAGTAGCTCACGGAATCACGGAGAAGGCTGGAGAAACAGCCTCAGAAGACACAGGGCCCAGGAACTCAGGATCACACCTCAGGCCATAGGCACAGTCACAGGATACCATGAGGATACCAAGGCAGCTGCCGCCCAGTGCTGCCACCACCCTCAGCCCTGGACACCGGACACCACCATGGGCACCACTGCCCTGGGAGCCTGGGCACTTCTGTTACCCTGCAGCATCCCCCAGAAGGGATTCTTCCCTATCCCTGTTTGTTGGTACCAGTAACAACAACAACTACTACTTCTTCTTTTTAAGATTCTTATTTATTTATTTGAGAGAGGGAGAGGTTGTCCATGAGTGGAGGTTGGTGGGGAGGTGGCAGGGAGCCTGCCACAGGGCTGGATATTTGGATCCTGGGATCATGACCTGAGCTGAAGGCAGATAGTTAACTGACTGAGCCACCTGGACGTCCCGGTGCAGGTTCACTTCTGATTCCATCTGAAGCAGGAGCACCTGGTTGGCCAAGTCCCACTGTGTGTCCATGTCCAAAGGATACTAGAGAAGAAAGCATCTGGCCTTTGGGGCTCTTTCTTAGGGTACTAAGATTCATGAGGAGGTAAGTGTCCTAAGCTTTGGAGAGGAGTTCAGATGCTGGGGAGCCAAAAATGACCCCAGTTAACCCCCCTTCCTCTAATCCCAAATGGAGGGGGTGCCTAGATCAACACTGCTGGCCAACCAGAGAGTTGGAAATGAGTCCAGCACACACCTTCTAGCACTAAGGGCAGGATAGTATCCACTGGCCTGAGAATAAGCCCTTTAGGAAGCAAGGCCAGCACAAAGAGTTGACCTCCTCTCAAGGAAGCAGGGAATGACTTCTCCCTGACTACCTCTCTCCCTCCCCAGCCTACAGTGGGTAGAGGGGACGGAGCAGCCGGGAGGCTTCCTGATGGCTCAAGCAGCCCCTGCACCTGCACCTGGATTAGCTCTGCCTGCTCCAGCCAACCTTTTTGGGCCAGTGGGAAGCAAATTGAAGCTGCCACTATCTAAAAACAAAAGACCAAAACCTAGGTCAGAGAGTTTTACCTTTGGCTTTGATTGGCTTTGATCTCTCATCCCAGACCTGCTACCTCGTCTTTCAATAATCTACCGATCTTGACATATGGTGATTCATCTTGGTTTTGTCACCGTTAGCCACCAAGCACAAGGACTGGTGCGTCTGAGATGGGGCCGGTGGTAGGGAGGGGGGGACATGTGTGTTAATCAGCAAGCCTTCAAAGCCCTAGGCCACAGTTTCCTCTCCCTGATGTTGTGCAGCTAGGGGGATGGTGGGGTGGAGTTTAATCTATGGTTTATTTTTTGTTTGTTTTAATCTTCCACCCATTGAGGGAGTCGGTAAAAAAAAAAAAAAAAAAAAAAAAAACCAACACCAAATAAAACCAAAAAAAGGAAACTCGTTTTTGAGTCATCTAAATTATTTGTTCCTTGGCTTTAAAGAGCGGTAAACTAATCCCCAAATGAAGCACTCATTAAAGGATGATACACGTGGTCAGGCAAGGTCTCAAGCCATTCCCAGGATCCTATCCGGGGGTGGGCCCTTGTGACACACTGTTTTCCTTTATCCTTTTCCTGGGGTTGTGGCTGGGAAGTACCTTCTAGGCAGGGTGGGTAATTCCCACAGTCTGATTCTAGCTCGCCTGGAGGAAGGTCACGTGGGAAGTAAAAAGTAGCTGTTCCCAGCCATCTTTCCTCTATCACCGACAGAAGCCTAATTTCTACAGCATCCCCACCTTTTCTTTAAGGCTGTCAGAAGCTACATAGGGGAGCCACACATAAAGGCTTTATAAAAGCTCCGGGCAGTTGAAAACTTCTCAGTGCCCCTTTATTAATCAGACCACTGGAAATGAGTACATTTAGACTATAGTAGCTTAGCTCCTTATAAAAACACCTTCACTAGCCAAGGTTTATTAGTATAGTCCCAAATTTCTTACAAAGGAAACATAAGAGATAAGGGGGAAAAAACCCCACATTTTTTGTATTTTCTGGAAATTCAAGTGAAGACATTATTCATTATGTTTCTCAGAGTCTGATAAATTTCACTTAGCTTTTAGCATGAGGAAAGACATTACATTTCCTCGTGAGCGGATATTGCTTCCTTTTTATCAGACTATAAGAGTGATGTAACCAATTTTGTTTCCCTTTTTGCTTTGACTGTCAGGGAGCCCAGACTTAAATTTAATATCCATTTACAAAATTATTTTTATCTCCGGTTCCTGCTCTTCTCTTTCCTCTGTGTGGTTTCTTGTCTTCCTTTTTATCTTTCCTTTAATTGCCTCACTTTTTTGTACATTTAATTGCAGCTACATCAGAGTTTTTAAAAGAAGCAAAGTATAATAAACAACAAAGCCAACCAACAAATCAGTAACATGATCGAAGTCACCAGAATTTGACCTCACTTTTCTGATGTCCCCAGGCTAGTTAGAGAGACTAACTCACAGGCCAGAACACAAAAAAACCACTACAAGAATATGTTCAAGTACTAAATTAGAAGAATAAAGGTTTTCGGGGTTGAGGAGACAGATCAGTGAAGATTGGAGTGGTCAAGGAAGACTTCCTGAAGGAGGCAGTACTTATTGTAAGCTTTGAAGGCCTGGATTCATTTCCTTGACCCACTTTATGTTTGGGTTGGACTCAAAGAGGCTTTGGGACAAGTACCTGGGACTTTGTTTGGATGGGTCTTTCCTGGGGGGCACTCTCTGAACTTCTCTGAGTGGCCAGTGCACTGCTTTCTAGGGAGCAACTATGTGAAGGTGATAGGGTCAGTTCTTAGTAAAATGGTGAAATAGGTGGCACTGGTCTGGGTGCCATTGGCGTTTTAGATGGGACAATTGTCCGTTGGAACTATTCTGCCTACTGCAGGATGTTTGGCACCCTGGTTCACACCCATTAGATGCCAGTAGCAATCCCCAGTCATTGGGAGAGCCCCATGTGTCTGCATGCTTTCCCTATGCCTCCTGGAGGGTAGTAGCCACCCAGGTAAGACCTACCACTCCCTCAAATGCCCAAGAGTCTCCTCTTTAGGAACCTGCCATCCTCAACTAGGATTTCCCGATTTGCAAACAATATGGAGGACTCCCAGTTAAATTTGATTTTCAGATAAACAACAAATGATTTTTTTTAGTATAAGTATGTCCCTAATACTGCATTATCTGTCACTTATCGAAATTCAAATTTAACTAAAGGTCCTTATTTTATCTGGAAGCCCTACTCACAGCCTGTCACCAGCACATACTAAACCTGCCTCCCAGAAATTCGAACTGGGTTGATCATTGCTCTGTTTGCTGAACCATCTCCTGTTTCTTTCCTGTGAGACTCAGCTATTCTGCGTTTCAGTTCCCACGTTCATTCTCTGTTCTAAGTCTCAGTGGGATGGTAGGTACATTTAATTAGATGAACAAATTCTTAATATGCAGACTAGTTATCCCAACCAGATAACATCTCTTTAAAAGAATTACACGAATGCTTGTATTAAATGAGAAGAATCTATGGGGCAAAGATTATTTGGAATCAGTTATGGTATACACATAATTCAAAATTACATCCAATATTTTGCATAACCAGATACTATTTTACCTTAACGTGGTCAAAGTACACACCAGACTCCAGAAGGCCCTCAAACTGAATGGTGGTAGGGAGGACAGATGGGGAGATAAGAACCATTCTTAGGGCTGGTTGATGCCAGCCTTAGGTGGTTGATGCCACGAGACCCTAAAATTTCAATGATTCCCAAGTTAGCCTGCACAATGGAGAGCTTTAGACATGACTGATGTCTGGTCCTACCCTCAAGAGACTCTTGAGTGACTTATTCTGGGGTGGAGCTAGGGCATAGGGTTTTTTTAACCCCCCCTCCCACTCCCTAGGGAGTGGCTAACCACCAAGGTAGCCAAGGTGGAGAATCATTCATGTAATTTCTGAGAAAAGAGAGAGAAAGGAGAGAGCAAGATTGAGCACGAGAGAGAATGAGACCCTGGCTTCAGGTGCTCTGCTGGGCATCGGTCATTGAGGGGATCTGGAAGAGTCCAGAGGCAAACCCATTCCACTCAAGCTGGGGACAAAAAAAGTTCAAGAGAGTAATATACTCCAAATGTGTTCCATGTCGAGCAAAACAGATGTGAAAAAAAGAACTTTTGAAGAACCCAGAGAGTGCTCCATTTTGTGCCAGACACTGTCCTTAGAGATGCCCCAGTTTACATAAAAGAAAAAAAAAATCCCCTAGAGAGAGTCCCACTTTCCTTCACTACCGGGTGACTTAACCAATGCCAGCATCAGGTTGAAGAGCCCCGGCTCCTCACGCGCGTGCTGGCTAAGGAGCCAGCGTCTGATGTCGCCCTGGGCACCTTCGAGAGAGAGGCTCCCCTCTGGGCTCCCGGGGTGGGGGGGCGATGGGGGGGCTGTGAGCCCAGGGTGTCCCTGCGCTATCACATACACACACCGGCCTCGCCTCTCCGCTGACATGTAGGTCAGCAGCGACACAACTCCAGCCTCCACCAAGAAGTGTTTGCCGCTGGCAGGAAGCTGCTTCTGCAGAATTAAAAACCATCAGAGTTGATCAAAGGAAGTGCAGGGTAGGCTGGCGGGCGGGCCAGATCCTAATCTCTGCTCGCTGGCCTCACACATCACTGCGCATGAGTCACCCCGCTGAGCTCAGCGGACATGCTGTTTGGATTAGGTTTTTACAGGCGAGGTTTGCCAAGCTAGCCGGTGCCTTTGCAGGCTCGGCTCCCTGCACGGAACAGCAGAGAGGTGAGGAAGGGAGGCGGGGATGGGGGTTAGACGTGGTTGCCCAGGTGCCAGGGGGAGCCGGCTGGCTCCTCAGGTCCACAGGATGATGGCACCAGGGAGCGGTTGTGAATCCCCAGCCCACCTTCTGGGCTCAGCCCAGTGAACCCCATCATGAGCCCAGAGCCCACAGCGGGCCCACACATCCTTCCTCTCTTGCCAACTCTCCAATTAAAATGTACTATTACAGGACGCACATTTTGCCTTCACTCAATCATTCGCCTCTCAACAAGCAGGAATTCCTTTTCTCTAAAGCAGGCAACACTTCACCACTCAGGCATCCTGCTCAAAAGTGGTGGAGTCCAGCAAAAAAGGGAGGGAAGTCAGAAAATAAAAATTCCTAAATTAAGAGCCAACCCATAAAAGCAGGGCTTTCCCTAGTGCCTGGCTGGCGTGACATCACCATGAATTACTCAATGAAAATGGTGTCAGAGTAGCAGTGCGATTGTATGTGGGGAAAGTTCCCCAAGAAACAGAACTCTGCAGAAAATAAATAGGGGTCGAAGAATCCCACCTGCACTTAAGCCTTTAGAAGCTGCCTCCGGAAGGGCCGATTTCCCTGGGCAGAGGGCAGGGTGGGATCCTCTTCCGAGTAGCACCTGGTAAGATCTGGGTCCTTAGGAGTTGCAGTGGATAGAACCCAGTGGTTTGCTTTTTTTCCTTCTGTGGAAGCAATGGTAGGAACTAGACCAAAATCCTCTGTTTCAGACTTTGCCAAGTTTTGCTTCTGTGCATGGTAACTTGGGAAGAGGCAGCCCCCGTTATTTGGAAGCCAAGGATTTTTGGCTTCTGATCTCTGCTGGGATTCTCTTTAGAGTATTTTAGACTCTCATTTATTAAAGGCATCTAAATGGAGGTGGCAGTCCTTGACACTTTCAAAACAAACGCTGCCACCAGTCCCGACACCACGGATGACTCTAAACCACAAGTGTTCCAACTAACCATTGCTCAGTTGGTTGTAATTTACAAAGCATTTCTTGTTCCTGGCTTAAGGTTTCTTCTTATCTATCTTTAATTCTCAGGGTGATCGTATTGGCTCATGAAACCTGTCTTTCCTTTCCTCCTTTATTATCTTCACTTGGAAGTTTTCTACTGTAATGGGAAGGTACCACCCTGGATAGCCTCCCAGTTATTAAAGCATGGCGCAGAAGTATCCTATAGTGGTCAGGGTCTGGGCAGCAGAAAGCCTGTGTGGGAGCCCTGGCTTGGCCACCAGCTGGTTGTGTGACTTTCTTCACCCTTCCTGACCTCCATTTTCTCACCTGTGAATTGTGGACAGGTGAGGTGACTCACTGGTGTGGACTAACAAGCTAATGCAACTTACTAAAGTCCCTGGCACCAAGTAAACACATAATCAATGTATTATTATTTAAATAGCAATAATTATTCCACAGCCAGCATTATGAAGCTAATGGTGGTAAGCTTAATGGGAATCAGTATCTGACAATCTTTCCTTCTGCAATTCTTTTTATTTTTTATTTTTTTAAAGATTTAATTTATTTATTTGACAGAGAGAGAGATCACAAATAGGCAGAGAGACAGACAGAGAGAGAGATGAGGAGAAGCAGGCTCCCTGCTGAGCAGAGAGCCCCATGCGGGACTCGATCCCAGGCCCCTGGGATCATGACCTGAGCCGAAGGTAGAGGCTTAACCCACTGAGCCACCCAGGCGCCCCTCCTTCTGCAATTCTTAATGCCCAGAAAATTGCTTTAATCAAAAGTATTTGCCTGATGGTGCCTGCGTATTACTTGTTTAAAAAAAGACTATAAGAGAGGAGGGGAGGATCATTTTAAGTGATTAAAATGTACTTAGCCTTGGGGGTTCCTTCTAGAACTAAAAGAAGAAAAGTCTCATTAACTCTCCAGGGTTTGCTATGGATGGGGACCACAGGGCACAGATTCACTTCCTAGTGAAATCTGTTAGGAGAGGAAGCCCTGGGTAGGAATTTCACATGGTTCAGTGTATCAGATAAGCCCATTTATCAAGCTTCTACGGGTTCTCTGGGAAGCAGGGGGTGATGGTAACAATTGAAGGTCTTTCCTTTTAGAAAGGCACAGTAACAGGTGGTGTTTCTGGTGCACAGGTAGGCACAGTCTACAGGTGGAGGCCGAGAAGTGGGGAGTTGGAGCTGCTCTGTACAACAAAAGTAAAGCCATGTCTTTATTTAATTGGGCAACATATGTTACCTTTAGGAAGGCAGCCTCCATAACACGGCTTTAGACTGAGACTGATGATTTGTCTTTGGGTTGTGTGTTTGTGTGATCTAAGAGTTCCTTGCAGGAGATCAGAAGACCACAGAAAGAATAAGGAGAGGTACCTTGACTTTGTGTTGGCCGAGGGACCTGGAAGAGAACAAGAACCAGGGATTATTCTGGGAATCAACTAACTACATGGCAGTAACTCAGATGTTGAGAAATATATTGTTGTGGGTTATTTGTATCTTACAGATGATCATATTTGGGGTAGAGGCTAAGGGTTGCGTGAACCTTGTTGGGTGGGAATATCATGAAAGGAGGGTTGCATTAAAACGTAAGCCCTGTGATAGCTTGTGTTATTTTCTGTTGTGTTCACAGTTCTATTCCCAGCATCTAGAACAGTGCCTGGGACATGGTAGGTACTCAGTAAATGTTTGCTGAGTCAATGAATTTCACCATGGAGAAGGGAACAGTGGGCTTACGGAGAAAAAGAAAAAGAGGGTGGGCCTTGGACTGGTGAGCAGTGCTAGGAAATGGGAGATGATTGAAGGGACCCTGTGAAGGGTTCAGTTGGGCTCTGGGAACAATCATGTTTAATATTCACCTTCCCCACCTTGTACTTATCCCCAAACTTGCAGTGTAGTGGTTTATACATGTGTATATAAGACAACAAAGCCAAGTGCGGTTTCCCTGCATTGCCCCTTGAATTATTTTCTGTTGCGGGTGTAACAAATTACCACAAACTTAGTGGCTTTAAACCACCGCGGATTTATCATCTTACCCGTCCGGAGGTCAGAAGGCCTAAAACCAAGGTGTTGGCAGTCTGTGTTCCTTTTGGAGACTCTAGGCTGGAATCTGTTTTCTTACCCCTTTAAGCTCCTAAAGAATGCCTGCATCCCTCTGACTTCTTCCCTCACCATCTCTCCTTTTCTGACTTTTACTCTCCTGCCTCCCTCTTTCCCTTGTAAGGACTCTTGTGATTACACCATGTTCCACAAGATAATCTCCCCATCTCAAGGTCCTTCACTTAATCATATTGGCAAAGTCCTTTGCCATGTAAGGCAACACATCCCCAGGATCCAGGATATGGGCATTCTGGGGGGCTACGATCTGTCTACTACACCCCTGAGGCCACTGTCAGGGTCACATTGAAGGAGCATGGCAGCCTCAGAGGAGAGGCTAGGACCCACACTGGAGCAAACAGAGACCTTGGCCGAATGTGGAATTTAGGAGGTGAGAGCAGAGGAACAGGCTGTAGCCTGGACCGGCTTTGGAGCTGAGAGACCAACTCCCCTTCTGCAAATACACTGGAAGAAAGCGATTCTTGGTAACAAAGGCAGAAAAAGAAAAAGTCAAGGTTATAGGGCCTGTCCAGACAGCTCTTTTCCACTTTGGGAGTTAAGGATTTGAGACAATTTGTAAGGTGCATTGTCTGGTTTATAGCAGGTGTGTAATTCAATAAGAGCCATCTGTTATTAATACCAGATGGAGAAGGGTCAGGGGGCTTCCGGAGCCCCAGGTGCCTGGGGAAGCAGGTCTATATCCCCGACCTGGGGGAAGCAGGAAGAAGACCTATCAGAAGGGAATAAGGTATGAGGCAGGTGTGCCGAGGTAGAGTTTCAAATGCTCTTTATCTTAACTTCTTCCCACACAAGCTAGGAGGAAGCATCTGGCCAGTTCTTTAATGAAACTTGGAACTCGCTGCTATAGTCAAGTTGGAAATATTATTGTGGTTTTTCTGTGGGGGAAGAAAGTAATAAATCCTTCTGTTGTTGAAGGAACACCTTTCAGTGGCGTTGCTCTGAGAGGGCTCTATTATCCTTAAAGCATACATGCTTGAAAGTTTGTTAGAGTCAAGCCATTGGAAAGCTTCACGTGGACCCCAAAGGGCAAGAACAAAGTATGAGTTGGTGGTTGCAAGCTCTACAGAAGATAGTCACAGAGAATACAGATTTAGGAATTAGACATTCCTATTAGAACAGCTAGGTTTTCAGGGTATTAGTTCTGTAAAGCTCATCTGTATCTCTCCATGGATTTCCTATGGAGCTCCTCTTCAGCAAAAGAGTGTCCATAATCAGTGCCTGCTCAGGTGAGTTGGATGTGGTAGTAGTAGGGGATGAGATTGGGGGCACCTGGCAGGCTTGGTCCAGGGAGCATGCAGCTCTTGATCTCAGGGTTGGGAGTTTGAGCTCGATCTTGGGTGTAGAGGTTACTACCAAAAATGAAGGAGGAGGAGGGGGTGGTGAAGAGGGTAGAAGAAGGAGAAGAAGGGGGGAGGGGGAGCAGGAGGAGGAGAAGAAGAAGACAAGACCTTCTTGTTCTTGAGGAGATTGCTCATTAAGCATAAATGTGTTGAGCCCCACTGTTCTAAGTGGAGGGGATAGAGTAGTGACCAAAACAGACGAAAAATTAAATATGTGTCACATTGTGATGAGGAAAAACAAAGCAGAATAAAGGGGTTGCTAGTGGCAGCAGACGTGTGTTATCGCATGTAGGTGGTAGGGAAGGCCTCTCTGATAATGGGGATTGTGCAGAGACCTGAAAAAAGTGAAGGTGGCATAGTCACCTTCAGGCGAGTCACATACTTCAGGCTTCTGAAGGGTGGTCCAGATGGAGGGAACATTTATCAAACCATGTGAGAACAGCTCAGTTTCTAGTGGGCATTATGTACAGTGCTGGCTCGGGTTACAAAATTCATCCCATTCCCTGTGCACAGCCCTCACCCACAACTACAGCTCCCCGCAGCTCCTTTGTATAACTTCTTCCAATCTCCAGCCATAGTTGCCTGGATCCGGAGAGGGTATCCTGTCCAAACTGGGACAATCAGAGTCCGAGACAGATGCTGGGGCAGCAAATGGCATTAAGTGATGTGAGCTGGAGGAGGACATTAACAACAGAAAATTCAGCAGCACGCTGCTTTCCTATGCTGGCTGACCTGGGGTTTCAATTATAGGAGACTTCAGTTAGGATGCCTGGTGGCAGGCAGAAGCCCAAAGCCAGTGTGGGATCTTCTTCGTGACTGAGTGTGGGTTTATCAGTTTGTCCTTGAGTCAAAGACTCCTCCCAAGGCTAGGCTTAGGCAGTCTCCATCTTTACTGAGGTAAGCCAACCCAATGTAGCTACCCTGCCTAACTCTCCTGAATATAGATATACAGATTAGGTGCAGAATCTTGAAGGAACAGCATATAGTAAACGGAAATACTTATACTGAGATTGCTTTTGCGTGAAGCGACATTTTCCCTGTGCTCTTGACGCATACACGCCTGATAAGTCAAGTGGATTTGTCGGAACTCTTCTGTTCTTTTTTAAGATGTTCCTTTTCAAGAAGCCTGGGTGTTTCTATCTTGACAATGTAAATTCAAGTGGTAGGTGTCAGGTGGTTAAAAAAAAAAAAACAACAAACCAGTTTTCAGATGAGGAAGCAATGCCCTTCTAACACCCTGAATATCCAGGAGGGATGGAGCAAGTCAGGCTCTGACAAGCCTCTTGTTCCAAGCTTTGCCATCTCCTGGACTGCAGCCTCTCCATAGCTTACCCTGAGTTGGCTGAGCAGTTTTCTTCATGAGTAAAATGCAAATAGTAATGTTCTCCAGGCCAGGACATTTCTTTCTCCTGGGGAGCTTGTGAATTTCCAAGGTGTTTCTCTGCTGAGCTGAGATTTCACAAAACAAACTGTAAAGAATCTTACTGTAATATCTTGCACCAAATACTCAATGCCTAACACATATCAATAGTTCCTAAATAAATACTGGTGCAGAGGTGATGTCAAAAAACAAAGTCCTGGGTGCCTGGGTGGCTCAGGTCATGATCCCAGCCAGAATCCTGGGATTGAGGCCCATGTGGGCTCCACTAAAAGCCTCCTTCTCCCTTTCCCACTACGCCTGCTGTGTTCCCTCTCTCCCTGTCTCTCTCTCTCTGTCAAATTAATAAATAAAGGGGCGCCTGGGTGGCTTAGTGGGTTAGGCCACTGCCTTCGGCTCGGGTCATGATCTCAGGGTCCTGGGATCGAGTCCCGCATCGGGCTTTCTGCTCGGCGAGGAGCCTGCTTCCTCCTCTCTCTCTCTGCCTGCCTCTCTGCCTACTTGTGATCTCTGTCAAATAAATAAATGAAATCTTATAAAAAATTAAAAAAATTTTTTTAATTAATAAATAAAATTAAAAACAAAACAAAACAAAGTTCTTGTTGGTTAGAGATGGATGCTGAAGTATTTATGATGCTGCATCTGGGACTTCTAAAAATTTCTGTTTAAAAAAAAAAGAAAAATATGCATATTTGTGGGGGTATAGGAGGGGAGCGGGGTGACGGATGAAGCAAGACTGGCACATTTGGGGGCCCCTGGGTGGCTCAGTCCTTAAGCGTCTGCCTTGGGATCAGGTCGTGATTCCAGGGTTCTGGCATTAACACCCGCATCAGGCTCCCTGCTCAGCAGGAGGCCTGCTTCTCTCTCTCCCACTCCTCCTGCTTCTGTTCCCTTTCTTGATGTGTCTCTGTGTCAAATAAATAAATAAAATCTTAAAAAAAAAGACTGGCATATTTGGAGACTGGGCGGTGGGGACATGGTGGTTTACTATTCCATTCTCTCTTGCTTTGTGTGCATTTGAAATTTTTCATGATTATAAAGTTAAAAGAGGTGGCTCAGTTGGTTGGGTGGCTGCCTTCTGCTCAGGTCACAATCCTGGAGTCCTGGGATTGAACCCTGCATCAGACTCCCTGCTCAGGGCTGGGAGTCTGCTTCTCCCTCGCTCTCTGCCCCGTCCCCTGCTCATGCTCTCTCTCTCTCTCCCAAATGAATAAAATCTTAAAAAAAAAAAAAAAAAAAGGTAAAAGAGGGAAAAAAAGATGTCAGTGTTTGACCCACTGTTTTTCCCTCGACTTTGTGACTCCTTGTTACATAATATCAGCAAGGGTCCTAAATGGGGAATTTGATTATGGGAGTTTTCACAGTATGACTTCAACAAAGAGAAAAATCTGATGGATTATTTCTGGAGAGTGGAACAGTCAGGGTTTCCAAGGAAAGTGATGCTGAAATGCAACACAAAGATTCTCTGCTCCAAGATGCAGCCTGCAGGGGTTCCCAGCAAACATTCTGGGAAACAGTTGAAGGGGATGGTGTGGCCAGTGCAGCTCAGCCCTTCCTTGTGCAATGTAGGAAAGATCAGACGCTTCCTTAAGTTTCCGTTGGTCTGTCCGTGGGATTTACCTGTACTTGATGCCAGGGCTACAGCTGGGACTGTGTGGTAGTTGCAGGTCAGTCCTGTATCCTGGCTCTCTGGACGTGGCATTCTCAGAACCTCGGTGTCTTCCAGGGCTGATGATGTTGAGGGAGGTGTGTGGTGCAACAGGCAGTTGGCAGTCACTCTCCAGCATTCTCAGAGATGTTCCCAGTAAGCCCAGAGAGGAGGACTGGAATGCAGCATGGGAAGTTGTCTCCTCTCCTGCCGTCCCTGGGCCTGTAGGGTGGGGTGGAAATTGGCCTTTGGGCAACCACACCCAGCTCCCTACCCACTCTGGCCAGAAACTTTACATTCTCAACAGCTGCTGTCTGTGTTTGGCTTTCAACTTGGCTGCCTTGACCCAGCTCCCCGAGACCAGTGTGCAGGGGACAACTGGGACACTGGCGTTCCAATCATATCTGACCTGCATCCCCTCCCCACGGCCCTCCTGCCACACACACTGTATGTCTTCATTTCATTTCTAGGGTTTATCATGGGAGGTGCATCTTTGATTTGCCCCATGGTTTTGTTGTGGAGTTTCTTAGGACTTATTGCCAAGGTCATCACTTAAGATGTGGGAAGAATTTATTTATTTTTATTTATTTATTTATTTTTAGTAGGCTTCAGTGGAGTAAGGAATAAGCTAATGCAGATACATTCATCTTCTATTAGTTGCACCACTCTGTGGGATAAGACTGAAGTAAATGATACTTTAGGAAGTATCTTGGGGCTTCCATGTTATAATTAATTTTATAAATCAAGACATGGCATGGGCTATGAACCTGGTGGTACTGTCTTTTTAAGAACCCATCACCTTTTTAAATCATTCAAACCTTTCCACATAGCAATAGCAACCCTAGAAACTTCTACAAAGGAAATCAATCAAAAGAAGAAGAGAGGAAATCTTTATATGTACTTAGATACTGGGTTATCAC
The DNA here is from genome assembly GCF_964662115.1 of Mustela nivalis. NCBI lineage: Eukaryota > Metazoa > Chordata > Mammalia > Carnivora > Mustelidae > Mustela > Mustela nivalis. The sequence goes on along the minus strand of NC_139027.1, from coordinate 33,651,830 downwards.
TTACAATGGTGAAAACTGGAAAAAACTTGAGGCACGGCAGCAGGAAAATGGTTGAACAAATTGTGGTGTATCTATGGGAAAGCATGCAGCCACAAAAAAATGAAAATTAGGAAGACTATACAAGGACAATGAAAAGTGTTTAAGTGACGTTAGATAAGAAAGTAGGACACAGGAATTATATGAATCATGAGGTTCTCTATATGAATAAAGACTGGAAAGAAATTTGCGAGAAGAGAAAGTGGTGGAAAAAACAAGTTAAGTTTTCTTTTTAAATACCTTTAGTGTTGTAGACTGGGTAACAAATGATCCTTTAAAAAAAAATCCCCAAGTTCCCTCACTTGTTGTGGTTGTCTTTTGCTTGGGGCAACAACTGAGAAAACATTCAGAACATAGAAGAAGTCATATTAACAACTACCAAGTCTTGAACTCAGAATGTGACTTAGTGATAACGATAGAAGTCAGGTAAGGGGACCTAAGATAACAGACATAGAACAAAGGTCCAAGAAGGCAGGTTGGGGGGAAAAGATTTGCATAGTTGAATATTTATGAGAAAGAACTAACTCATATTGATTCATTAGTCTATATTGAAGCTGACGTACCTATGAACAAGAGAGAGAAAGCACACCGAACTGCTTTAGTCTTTGTCTATCTCATTAGTCTTTCTCTTTATCTCTCTGGAATGCACTTTGTCTCTAAAACATTAATGGTCTTTTTTTTTTTTTTTTTTTGATTGATCCTTTCTCTGGGGGCAGCTGAGCAAGTCACCTGGAGGAATGATTCAAATCATTCCTAATTTTAAATATTAATTCTTGGCCAACATAATTAATAATAGTGTACCAGCACTTGGAAGCACTCGAACAAATAGCCTTTACACGTAAGAGATGCATCCACCCCAACCTGCCCTTACAATCTTGCCTCAAACTCATATGGGTGACTTTGGGCAAAACCTGGCAGCCAATGTCATGTATTAATGGAGTGAAGCAGGCTGATAATCTGCAGCCTGAGAAGGTTTTTGGAGAAGAGCCCATATGTCAGGGTTAATTACAGCCTGGTTTAAACCTTAGGTTCTGGATGGACCATGAAAAATGCAGATTGATGACTACTTTGTGGTCAGATGACCCCAGATACTTAGATATTTCAAGAGGAAAAAGAAAAACCTTAGAATCATTTCCAGAGTACAGACACTGTGGTAGGTCCAGTGAATTACAAGCTTTGGCTTAGACATGGCTCCTGCCCACAACCCAGAAGATTGTATTAGAGGGACAGAATAGAAATACAGATAGAATTCAAGTCAATAAACATAACTCACAGAAAAAACACAAGTAGGTCAAAGCAATCAACTTTGAGTTAGGAAACCTGGGTTTAAATCTTAGCTAGGCTCTCTGATCAACTGTGTCATCTTGGACAAGTATCCAAGACTTAATTATTTTTTGTTTCCTGTTTTTGTTTTTTGGGGTTTTTTTGAGAGAGAGAAAGAGAAAGTAAGCGCACACATGCGTGAGGGAGTGTGACCATGAGGGTGGGGCAAAGGAAGAGGAGAAAGAGAATCCCGAGTAGTTTCCAGGCTTAGGACCGAGCTTGATGCAGGCCTCCATCCCACGACTGAGAGATCATGACCTGAGCAGAAATCAAGAGTCGGAGGCTTAACGGACTCACCTACTCAGCTGCCCCAGCTTAATTTTATTTTCAAAATGGGAATGAATAATGCCTACCTCAAAGGTTTTAAATAAGACAATGCATTTGAGAATCTGTTGAATCCATAATGCGGACTGCATAGGCAGTGGGTTCTCAAAGTTGGTGGCACATTGGAATCATTCAGAGATTTGAAAAAAATACTGATGCCTGACACACACTTCCCCCAGGGATTCTGAATTAACTGGTATCATATGTGGACTTGGCAGTGATATATTTATAAGTGTAGAGGAGAAAGAAACAAATCCACAGTTATAATTAAAGGTTTTAATACCCTGTCTCAATAGTTGATAAAACAAGTACACAGAAAAACAGTAAGGATATGAGAGACTTGAACAATATTATCAACCAATTTGACTTACTTGATATTCTAAGAACATTCCACTTAACAACATCAGAATGCACATTTTTTTCAAGTGCTCACAGAAAATTTTCCAAGATAGACCATATCCTAGGCTATAAGATAAGCTTTAAGAATTTTATTTTTTATTTTTTATTTTTTAAAGATTTTTATTTATTTATTTATTTGACAGACAGAGATCACAAGTAGGTAGAGAGGCAGGCAGAGAGGGAGGAAGGGAAGCAGGCTCCCTGCTGAACAGAGAGCCTGATGCAGGGCTCGATCCCAGGACCCTGGGATCATGACCTGAGCCGAAGGCAGAGGCTTTAACTCACTGAGCCACCCAGGCGCCCCAAGATAAGCTTTAAGAATTTTAAAAATATTGAAATGAGACAAAGTATGGTCTTTGGCCACAGTGGAATTAATCTAGAGAGTAATAACAAAAAAATATCTGGGAAATATCCATAAGTAATCCATGAGTCAAAGAAGAAATCAAAAGGCAAATTAGGAGATACTTGGAACTAAATGGAAACACAATTTGTTAAGATTCAGCCAAGTCATAGATTTACAGGGAAATTTAACAAACCAAACACTTATATTAGAAAAGAAGCAAGGTCTCAAACTAATGATCTTAGATTCTACCTTAAGCAACAAGAAAAAGAACAAATCAAACCCAAACTAAGCAGAAAAATGTAAGCAATAAGTATGAAGAAGTCAGCAAAATAGAAAACAAAAACAGAGAAAAATCAATGAAACTGAAAGCTGTTTCTTTGGGAAGATCATCAAATTGACAGAGCTATAGCCAGATTCATCAGGAAGAGGAAAAAGGATATAAATTACTAGTATCAGGAATGAGACAGGTGATGTCATTACAGATTCTACGGATATTAAAAGCATTATAAAAATATTAAGAACAACTTTATGCCAATAAATTTTATCAACTTGGAGAAGATGGAAAATTCTTTGGTAAATGCAAATTACTACAGTGTATTCATAAAGAAAAAGATAACTGGGATAGTTCTTGTATCTGTCAGATAAGTAGAATTAGTGGATAAAAATCTCTCCACAGAGAAAAGTTCAGTCCCAGATGGTGAATACTATCAAATATATTTTTTAAATATTTTATTTATTTATTTGACAGAGATCACAAGTAGGTAGAGAGGCAGGCAGGGGGACGGGGAGCAGAGAGCCTGATGCATGACTCAATCCCAGGACCCTGGGATCATGACCCGAGCTGAAGACAGAGGCTTAACCTATTGATCCACCCTACTATCAAATATTTAAGGAAGAAATAATACTGATTTTATATACAAACACTTGAAGTAAATTGAAAAGGAGGGAATATATCTCAACTCATTCTATGAGACCAGCATTACTTTGACACCAAAACCAGACAATAATATCACCCAAAAACTAGAAACAAAAATTCCTCATTAGTACAGATGCAAAAAATTCTTAAGCAATTTTTAGCAAATAGAATCTAAAAATATATAAAAGACAGAATAGATAAAAATCAAGGGGGGGATTTACCTCAGGAATGCAAGGATGGTTTGATACTTTTAAATCAATTTAATTTACCATATTAACATACAAATATCTTACAGTTGCATATGATAAAAAGAAAAACCATATGACTATCTCAGTAGAACCAGAAAAAGGATTTGATAGAATCTAAGATCCATTTCTGATTAAAGATTTTATTTATTTGACAGACAGAGATCACAAGTAGGCAGAGAGGCATGCAGAGAGAGAGGGGGAAGCAGGCTCCCTGCAGAGCAGAGAGTCCGATGCGGGGCTCGATCCCAGGACCCTGAGATCATGACCTGAGCCAAAGGCTGAGGCTTAACCCAATGAGCCACCCAGGCGCCCCCATTTCTGATTTTTTAAAAAGCAACTCTCAGCAAAGTAGGGAACTTCTCAACTTGAGAAAGAGCATCTAGGAAAAACATAAAGTTAACATCATACTTAATGGGAAAGACTGACTGCTTTTCCTCTAAAACCTGGAACAAAGCAGGCTTGTCTACTATCCTTACTTCTATTTAACATTGTACTGCTTCTAGCTAGTGTAATAAGACAAGGAAAAAAAAAAAAGGAATCCAGATTGGACAAGAAGTAGTAAACTGTCTTTATTATCAGATAAGATAATTATCTATCTAGAAAATTCTATGGAATGTACAAAAAAAAAGAGTAGAGAATTTAGAATACATCCATAAATATATGGCCTATTGACTTTCAAAAAAGGTGCAAAAGTAACTAAATAGAAAGACCAGTCTTTTCAATAAATGGCATGGCAGCTATTGGATATCCATATGCAAAAAAGTAAACATCATTCCAAACCTTGCATCACATATAAAAATTAATTCAAGGTGGATCATGGGCCTAATATAAAATTGAAATTATAAAACTTCTGGAAAAAAATATGGCACAAAATCTTTGTGATCTTTTGGTTAGGTAAAGATTTCTCAGATATATCACAAAAAGCAGAATCCACAAAACAAAATTAATAAATTTGACTTCATCAAAATTAAGAACTTCTCTTTGAAAGACATTGCTAAGGGAACAAAAGGATTGGGAGGAAACATTTGTCAGTTATATATCTAACAAAGGACTTGTATACAAAATATATAAAGAACTCTTAAAACCCAACAATTAAATAAACAAAACAAAATGTACTATTAAAAAAAGAGGAGGAGTATGGCTGGCTCAGTCAGTAGAGCATGTGACTTAATCTCAGGGTCATGAGTTCAAGATCCACACTGAGTGTGAAGTCTTGTTAAAAAAAATAAGGAAAAGATTTGAGAGTCGCCCAAAGAAGAAATACAGCTGACAAATACACACATGAAAATATTCTCAACATCAGTAGTCATCAGGGAAGTGAAAACTAATACCATAATGGAGATACCATTACATATCTATTAGAATGCCAAAAATAAAAAATGCTGACAGTATCAAATGCAGGAGAGGATGTGGAACAACTGGAATTCTTAGACATTTCTAGTGAACAAGCAGTGAACAAGGGTACAACCACTTTGAGAAACAGTTCGGCAGCTTATTTTAAATGTAGTTAAATGTATGCTTGCCACACCTACTTCTAGGCATTAACCTGGGGAAGTTAAAACTTATATATTCGCACCTGTACAGTAAAGTTTATAGCAGTGCCATTCATAATTATTTAAAACTGGAAACAACACAAACATCCTTCGGGGTGAATGGTTAGACAAAATGTAGCATGCCCGTACAATGGAATATCTCTCAGCAATAAAAAGGTCTTGCTTTTAAAACATGCAACAACATGGATGGATCTCACAATAATTACACTGCATGAAAGAAGGCAGACAAAAAAAAAGGTAGGGTTCCATTTCTGTAAAATTCTAGAAAATGCAAACTCACGGACAGTGGCAAGAAAGTAAGTTGTTGCTGGATAAAGGGAGGGATTATCAACGGACACAAGAATTTTAGGGGTGATTAGCTTGATTGTGGTGATAGGTATATAACATATATCAAAATTTACCCAATTACACACTTTAAGTATGTGCAACTTAAAAAAAACAAGTATGTGCAACTTATTATACAATATTTACACCTCAAGAAAGCTTTTTAAAAAATAAGTGATCCAGGTGACTAATGTGCAGCTGTTTGAGGACCCCTGGAACACATGTATAACTACCCTTAGTCTTCAGCCTTTGGCTTAGGGGTTGGACTACCATTTACCCACACAGTTTTTTGTTTTCCGGATTCCAGCCAGCTACAAATCTGAAACCTACAGGATAGCTACAGAACAAGCATACAAATCACCAGATAGACTCGTTTTAGTAGTTACAGAGCCTTCATCTTAAGCTGTAAGGAAGTACTAGATAAAAATTACTAATCTGAAATGAAATACAGCAAGAGACTCAAGCCTTTAAACGTTCAGGGCTATAAATCACCCATAGTGCAGAGATAGTTTTGGAACTGGTGGTTTGATGAAGTTGCTTCTCCCATCCCTTACAGAGACTCAGCTTCTGAAATACCCTTACTTTATTAGAGGTTGTTTCTTGAACCCAATCCGTTTTTGCTTCTCTTTTCTTTAACTTCATCTGCAGGGCTTCCAAGAATAGACACTTGAATGTATTGAAAAAGTTGCTTTGTTATGCTATGCAAGACTTCCCTAAATAAGTATATTTCCCCTTTCCTCTCAATAACTCAAATAGGACAAAGTATAAAGACTTGAAATCGGCTGAATGAGACCAGTCTGTTCACTGTTCCCAGTTTGCTCAGAGGCAGATTACACTAGCCTATTTCGACCTTCAACACCTGTCAAAATGCAGATTCTGGGGGCACCTGGGTGGCTCAGTGGGTTAAGCCTCTGCTTTCCCCTCAGGTCATGGTCTTGGGGATAGAGACCCCTGGGATAGAGCCCCGCATTGGGCTCTCTGCTCAGCAGGGAGCCTGCTTCCCCCTCTCCCTCTGCTTGTCTCTCTTCCTACTTGTGATCTTTCTCTCGGTGTCAAATAAATAAATAAAATCTTTTTAAAATTGCAGATTCTGAGTCAGTAAGACAAGGATGAACTCAAGATTCTGCATTTCTAACCAGCGTCTCCCTCGTCATGCCATGCTACTAGTTGGGTTGCAAGACGAATGACCTTTCAAAGTCCTCTCATCCCTAGTACAGTATGAAGCAATAATGATCCTAATGGGAAGAGGTCATTCAAGTCAAAGGGAGAAACAAAGTATTAGCACTGCATTTGATGACATGCTCGCAGTTATGAAACCCCCCCAGATGTATAAATGTTTATACATCTGGTGAGAGCAAGGATGCATTTGTTGTGAATATCTCAGAAGATTTTCAAAATGTTGTTGATTGAATTTTCTTACCTTTTTCTGAGAGGATTTGCAATAGATAGAATGGCTTTTTTTTTTTTTTAAAGATTTTATTTATTTATTTGACAGACAAATCACAAGGAAGCAGAGGCGGGGGGGGGGGGGGGGGGGAAGCAGGCTCCCTGCTGAGCAGAGAGCCCGATGCGGGGCTAGATCCCGGGACCCTAAGATCATGATCTGAGCTGAAGGCAGAGGCATTAACCCACTGAGCCACCCAGGTGCCCCGGCTTTTTTTTTTTTTTTTTTAAGATTTTATTTATTTATTTGACAGACAGAGATCACAAGTAGGCAGAGAGGCAGGCAGAGGTGGCGGGGTGGAGCAGGCTCGCCGCGGAGCAGAGAGCTCAATGTGGGACTCGATCCCAGGACCCTGAGATTATGACCCAAGCCAAAGGCAGAGGCTTTAATCCACTGAGCCACCCAGGCGCCCCATAGGTTGAATGATTTTTGTATGTTATAGTTAACCAACTGAAGGCATTTTATCATTGATGCTTCCAAGCACCCCTGTGTGGGCTCCTCTCCCCCTACCTTTTTCTTTTTTTTTTAACAAAGGATATATAATATTGAGGTATGAAACTTGAATGTGTAGTATGCTACATAGCTGATGTTTTCAGTTCTTATGACAAATGGGCTGGTTTCTCTCTTAGATAGTGAGAGGATTATATTGCATATCCTGAACTTTCCTCTTGTTGACACAAAGACAGTTCTGGTAACAGCAGCAGTTGCTTCTGATGATTTAGAGTTATAGTAAAATCTGTTGGAACGAATTGCAGGACGGTGTTGAGGCCTGGTCATGAATCTTCTTAGGGAACCTGGCTGCAGCCCTTGGGTGGGTCTTTCTCACCCACTACTTACTTTCTTCCCCCTCTGCTTTGTACATCAAGCCACATTACTTTTTTTCCAAAGCAAATTCTTGATTTTTTGGAAAGGAACAGAGTCGTTTAGTTGTGCCTAAAACTGACACATTAAACAAACGCATTTCAAATATATGTGAATTTGCAATTTAAACCAAGTGTCCTTGATGTGCTTAAAACCAGGCCAGTCTAGATTTTCATTGAAATTCTTATTATGGGTAATTTTCCATCTCAGTTTACCTTGCTATTTAAATAAGTTCATCTTAATTTTCAATGAAAGTAATGGAGAAAAATACATCTGTAAAAGCAAAGAGTAAATCCATACTCATGGCTCTGTATTCCTTGTCCAGGATTCCTTATTTGCTGATTACAAGAGCAATTTTCTGTCTTTCAAGTCCATTTCTGCAGAAGAATTTGAATCACCACTGGAATGAATGTGGTAACGGGAGTAGCTCTGTCAACAAGACGGGACATGAGGGAGGAGAGCAGAGGAGCGGGGCTGTCTGGACGATGGTTTTGGATGGGGTTTGGGATTTTTGTTGTTGCCAGCAAACTCAAAGTTCAAAGAGAGTAGGAAAGCATATTGATTAGCTCTGGACTGGTCAAAGACTAGATTTATATCTGAGTTTAACTAATGTTTTACACATGGTCTCCTTTGTGTTTAAAAGATGTTGTACCCGGGTTATTTAAAGACAAGGGCCAGCTGAAAGCAATTCTTTTTCTTGTCTTCTCTCCTCCAAATCACGATCATTTAATAGGCAGTTAAATATTAAATCTCTAGGAACAAAAGGAAGTGTGACTGGCCCAAATGACTTGTGACCTCTGAAGTCCCCAACGGCGCCACAAGATCTCTGTGCCTTATTATTCTCCCCTCAACCCCCATCCCAGAGGCCACGCATGTGGGGATATCTGGAGAACGAAGCGGACCGACTTGCCTTGCCAATTCATCTTTCCTTTCCCAGTCTATCAAAGATATTTGGTTTTCTTGACAACATTTCAGCCCCAGTTAGTTTTCATAAAAAATTATGTTGCTTACATCATTGAAGGTATTACGCTAAGCACTTTACACACATCAAGTATTTAATTCTCACGATACCCATTCTACAGGTGAGAAACCTGAGGCTCAGGCGGGTTATACAACTTGCTCGAATCCTCAAGGCCGGGACCCAAAATACAGACAATTTAACCCCAGCACATGTGCTCTTACCCACTGTGGTCTCCAGCTTCCCTCATCCATAGACCTTCAGGACTTGGGAGCTGAAGGAGTTTGGGAAAGGGACAAGGACACGCATTCTTTAATGAAGCTGCTTCAAGGCTTCACGGTCATTCATCCATTCAACGGTAGCCTGTTCCAGCTCAACTCTTCCAGTAAAGGTCACAGTACCACCCCACACAACACCTTTCCTTGGTAAGAGGCCTCTATACTAATTTTATCCACTCTGGGGAAGTCTCCTGCAATCATGTTTCTCTTTTATTTTATTTTTTTAATTTTATTTATTTATTTGTCAGAGAGAGAGAGAGAGAGAGAAGAGAGCACAAACAGGCAGAGTGGCAGGCAGAGGCAGAGAGAGAGAAGCAGGATCCCCACTGAGCAAGAAGCCCAATGTGGGACTCGATCCCAGGACCCTGAGATCATGACCCGAGCTGAAGGCAGCGGCTTAACCGACTGAACCACCCAGGTGCCCCATGTTTCTATTTTAAAATCCTCCTGGTCAGAGTGTGAGTCCCAAGCTGGATCAAAAAGATTCTTTCTACGGGAAATCTGAAACTGGGGAGAAGGGATGGACAGTTAGTTTTCCTATGTGTCTGGAGCCATTACATGCAAAGTTAGTGTAACATGCCACTCTTGACTCTGCCACGGACATGCAAACTCAGGGAGGAAAGCCATTATCTTCCTCAAAGGAGAGCAAGGAGGGAAGAGGAGGGAGAAGAGGAGAGAGACAGAATATAAAGAACATGAAGCAGACACACAGAGAAGCTGAGACCAGACAGACAGGGAACTTTTTGCCAGCTTTCCAGTACATGCATCTGGTTCTTGGTGAAGCATTTCTACGTCTCTAAGAATACGCCCCTTTTACTTGTGCTGGCCCAAGTTGGTTTCTGTCCCTTGTAATCAAAGTCCTGATTAATACTCAAACTCCTGTAAGATCCCGGGATGGACACTTCTGTATCCCCCCAGAATCCAACAAAAGACTTTGCATACAAGCAATGATTTGTTCTCCATTCTTTGCCCCAATATTCTTCAACCTTCCCTGCTTACGTTGAATCTTGATCCGACCATCTAAGTGTACTGTCTGAATCCAGACTCTGTTCTCCTGTTCACCTTATATTCTACCAAGAGATTGGTCTTCCAAAACTTTGTCTTTCCTCCATGTGTTGCTTTCCAGCTCAAAAGTCTGGCTCACTAGCCCCTAATTTTGCTTCAAGAAACACTAGAGGAGATGTTCATGACAAAAACAGTTCAATGGCTAAAGCCTCTTGGGAAGTCCAGGTCCCCTCTCTTGACTCTGCCATGGACATCAGGATATTAAAGGCTTTGAGACGTTCTGCTTATAAATCATCTCCACCACTGACCAGCAGAAAAAACAAAAACAAAAACAAAACCCAGTTTGAATTTGTTTGATTTCATGTTTCCTTTCTTAGTATAACACTGGCAGTGCAAGGGGAAATGCCTGCAGAGCTTTTTGGCTCTCTGTTTAAGCGCCCCACACATGAGTTACCTGGTTTGATTGGCCTTTTCTCCCTCAGCGGCAGCCAGACGCCCCAGCTCGCTTTCTGTGCTTCTCCTCTGCACCTCTGGCCCAGTGGCCCTCGGTGTGGGAGGCTCCTGGTCCACTCCACCTCCAAGCTTCATCAGCACTGCAGAGCTTTCTCAAACCACCCAAGTCCATGTTGTGCCTATACTTTCCTCACCTCCTAAAGCCCTTGTGATCGGAACCAGAGGTAGCCTTTAGTCCGACACAGTCTTGGCTCTCTGCCTCAATCCTTCATAATTATATGTTTACCAATCCAAGAAGACTACAAGTGTCTGGAAGGCGGAGATCACATCTTTTCTTCTATACTATCCAGTTTGGGATTAGCAAAAATGCACTGAAAGATCTGGGCCAGCTCCCTGAGAGAATGACCAATGTTTTCTCTCCATCTGCTCGTGAATGGTGTAGTGTTGGCAGGTGGAGGTAAGGATCCCCACGCCAGGCTTTCTCTGAGGAACACAAGGACAGCAGAATGCTTTTGAAGAGTTACTTCTGCCAGGGCAAGGTTCTCTTGGGTGTAGGATGTTAAAGGGATCCTTACCTGCTTGTAAGCAAGCCTGGAAGCAGGGGTTGTGCAAGATAACCGTGCCACAATTAAAATTCCACACTCAGAAACAGCCTACATGCTCTTGCACACCAGACTCTACAGAGCCCCTTCATAGCACAAAACATAAATAGCTTTAACAAATCATACTGTTGAAGAATATTTAATGACTTTGGGAGATATTTAGGATATATTGTTATATGAGAAAACAATTCCCAAAAAAGCATCACACTGTTTTTATAATTTGATTTAAAAGAATATTTAGGCATTGAAACAGCATTGGGAAGGTGAACTAACATGTTATAACTGGTTCTATCTGGGTGATGGGATCACAATTTTTTTTTTTAATCCCTTCTTGTATTTTTCTGGTTTTCTACATTAAACATATATGACTTCTGTAATCAGGAAAATAAATTATCCAAAATGCAACTCCATGTTTTCTTTCTTTCCCCAGCACTTGCTTTCACATTGAACATTTTAAGTCAGGTCCAGAAGCTCAGAGAATTCTATTTTAACTTTGTGCCTTAACCCCTTGTTGGCTGTGGCCAGCATTCTTTTTTGCTAGGCGCTGGGCTAATACAGGAATGTCTCAGAATCCACTGATAATCTAGATACTGTTCAGGGTCAGCATTCAAATATAGAGAGATCAAATAACCTCTGCCTCTTTCCTTCCCCAGCCATGTTCTGATTCCTTTTATTCCTTCCTCCCTGTTTCATTCTCTTTTCTCCTAGAAATAAATTACTGACAGATGTGGATGTTAGAACCCCCTCCTGGGGGCTAAAAAGAGACATGGAGGAGAGGCATAGGATCACACAATATATCCACAAGAGTACGGGTTTACCTACCACTGCCTAGGATTCCAGCTCAGCTGCTCTGAGCTGGAATGATCAGAATAATGATCATTGTGCTGATCAGAATAATAACCAGAAAGAGTTAAGTCTTGGAAGCAGCCTGAGCAAGCCAGAAACCCTTATGTTGGAAATGGAGAAACGAAAAGATCCAGGGAAGCGGGGAAAGAGCAAAAGCATCAAGAGCTGTGTGTGTGTGTGTGTGTGTGTGTGTGAGAGAGAGAGAGAGAGAGAGAAGAAGAAGGTGCAGGGGGTGTGGGAGGGTGTGCGGTGAGTTTTGGGAGAGTGAAGAGGGAAAAAATGGGGCAGCTCTGAATGGAAAAAAGAGAGGTTGGTCTGTCTACTGAGAATACACTTAACCCATTTGACTTATTCTCATGAGACTGAGTAAATATTTTAACTGCCTTAAATTACATTTCTCTACAGGAGTGCTGTTTCTTCTATTGTGTTTTTGTGCTCTCCCCTGAGCAACACAGGGTTCCCCACTGTACTTGGGTTACACAAACATGAATGCATTCCTCAAGAATGGAAGAATTCCATGGAGAAAATGACACGGGCGTACCCTATTTCAATGCCTACTGGCCACTCTCTTAGCACCAGGTGGCCTCCGTCAATGCACATATATTTTACGTGATAAAAGGTGCAGCTGAGTGTGCCCCTGTTTTGCAAGAGGCGCTGCTCTGTGGTTTGAGTATCTCCTGTGCCTTGGGGGCTTGTTATCATCTCTGGTCAAGAGACATCCTCTAGAGCCTCTGCCCACAGTCTTTTGGAAACTAAGCGATGCTTGGGGGTGCTTTAGGTATGTTTTGAGGTGAAGTCTCAAGACTGTAAAGGCTTCTGAAATTCTTTATCTCTCTAGAACAGGGAAAGCCTCCTGCCCCAGACCCTACTCTGGCCTCAAGCCCCATGGAATTTCATGGCTGAAATTCCAGTGTTTGTAACCAAATAGTCTGGAGGACCTTAGAAGCCTCATTTGACTTGGTTTATCCTGAGTGCACAGGCTCCTTGCATAACACTGGCATCTCTGGAGAAAGGATATGTTGGCAGTCAGCCTCGAGGCTGCGATCCCTGAGGGAAAGGAAGGAATGGCCTCCAGAAGGCCTGTGTTAACAGTGGACGGTGGGGGCCAGACACGCAGAACTGGGAACCCATCTGCATCCAATGATTGTAGAATTCTGGTGAAATGGGCCTGGAGAACGCCTGAGAAACGTCTGATACTGCAGGATCCTCAACAAAGGGACTTAGGAGAACAGAAGAAGAGAGAGGAGTTTCTGTTCCTAAGACCTCAATCACAGGATCCTCTCTTTTTGCCTTTACTACTTCTGACACCTGTCAAACTGCGTAAAGGGCTCACATGAGGCTGGGAAGGCAGCTAAAAAGCAACTATCCACGAATGGCAATTGCTAAGTCAGTGTCATTGGCCCAGGGCTGCATTTACTCTGCATGTGCTAAGTAAATAAAGTCACTTTATTCCCTATCACGTGGGAGATCTCTCTCTCTCTCTCTCTCTCTCTCTCTCTCTCTATTGTAATTATAAGCATGCAGCAAGCACTGCAACTTGACTGACTTCACTCATTCCTCACGTATTGCTAGTCAGGTCCAGTTGCTCTCACTAGTTCCATTCTCTTCTTTGTTCCTGGGCTAGTCATTTCTGATGCCCGAGGAAATAAGTTCCCCTCTGTTTGGATTCTTTTCATTCATTATATATATATATATATATATATATATATATATATAGTCTCCCTACCATGTGTAAGGCATATTCTGAGCATTTGGGATATATTTGTGAACAAAACAGACAAAGATTCCTGTGTGTTTTGGGGGAGGGAGATGGAGATGGATAATAGACATAACAGATGTAAATTACACAGTATGCTAGAAGGTATTAAGTGCCACGGGGACCAAAACCCCCCCAGGATTGTGCAGGTTAAGGGTGACTAAGAGTGTCAGGATATAGGGGAAAGGGCAAATTTCAGTATTCAAGGGTGGTTAGGGTGGAACTCATTGAAAGGGTAAGATACCAAGATTGAAGGAGTGAGAACGTCCATCAGGTAGATTTCTGGGGCAGGAGTGTTCAGGTTGAGGGTGGAGCTAGAGCAGAGACCTCCATGTGGAAACATGCCTCGTGCATCAGGAAACAGGAACAGCAAGGAGGCTGGACTCCCAGAATGAGGGAAGATGAGAGAATCAGGAGAGAAAGACAGAGAGGGAAGGGGTGAGTGGACTGGTGGACAGATGATGCAGGACTCTTCTGGCCATTGTAGAGATTTTGATTTTTACACTGGGCTAAATAGGGAATTAATACTGAGAAATAGGGAATTAATTACTGAAGAATTATCCTAAAAGAAACGGAGGGGGTGTCACTGGACGGTTTGATTAGAGAAGTGCTATGATCTAAGGTATGTTTTAAAGAGGTAAGTCTGGCTTCTGTGTTGAAGGTAAGAGTAAAAGCAGGGAGACTTGACAGGTGGCTACAGTAGTAATACAGGTGACAAATGATGGTGACTTGGACCGTTCGGCAGCAATGATGGAGATGAGATGTGGATTCAGATGTACTTCAAAGACAGAATTAATTCCTGTCAGATCTCCTGTTTATGTAATAGGAAGACAGGAGTCCAGAGTGACTCACTTTTGGGTCTGAGCACCTGAAACAGGAGAGTTGCCATCAATTGTGATGGGAAGGTCTGCAGGCAGATCAAGTTTGAGGAAGAAACTCATGAAATCCGTTTTGGACATCCGAAGCTTGGAGATACGGAGCAGACAGTTGGAAATACGGGTTTAGAGTTCAGAGAAGAGGTCTGGCCTAGAGACATAAATGTGGGTCATAGCCATATAGATGGTATTTAAAACCACATACTTCTATGAGAACAAAAGAGGTGGATGAGTAAAAGTAGAAAGAGGACTGAGGTCTGAGCCCTGGGTATGTCAACATGCGGAGATCAGACAAAAGAGGCAGGACCAGAAAAAGAGGCCAAGAAGGTAGGAGTAGTAAAGTAGGAGGAAAACCAACAGAGTGTGGTGTCCTTGAAGCCCAGTGAAGAAAGTGTACCAAGACAAATGTGGTCAACTCTACCAGCTGCTATTAAACAATGAGAACTGAGAATTGACCACTGGATCTAGTTGACATGTAAGTCATGGTAAATTTGACAAGAACAATTTCTGGGGAGTGGTGGGGCTATAAGCCTGACTTGGGGGTGGTTTAAGAGAAAATTCGAGGAGATGAATTGGACACAGCAAGTGCAGAGGATTTTTTGAGGAGTTTGCTCTACAGGGGAGCAAACACATGAAACAGAGGCTGCCAAGGGAAATATGGCCATTAAAAGACCTTGTTGTTTTTTAAGATTTGGGAGAAACAATGGCATGCTTGTGTACTCATGGAAATGGTCCAGTGGTGAGAGAGAGTTTGATGTAGGAGAGAAAAGGAAGAGTTGCTGAAATAACGTCCTTGAATAGGTGAGATGTGATGGTGGGAATCTGCAGAGTTCTCTTCTGGTTGCTTCTATTTATCCATTGGAAAAAGAATCCAATTAGTAGCTGAGAGTGAGGTTGGGAAGGAAGTGTTCAGGGTTTGAGAAAAGAAAGGATGGAACTGTCATCTAGGAGCCCAAGTGAGTGAACAGATCAGGGAAATATAGGTATGACCACCGGGCAGCACTGAGAACCCACTGAAGCGCCATTAGCAGGGACTTAAAGTGAGATGGAGCTCTGTGGCTGTGTTTTTCTCAAGCCGTATTCAGCTGCCGATGTGGAGTAGTCAGAGTTGGATTTCACTGGGTCCATCGTCAGGCCAGGTGAGTATGACAGAGAAAGGAGGCAAAGAATTGAGAGTGTGTAGAAGAAAGAGGGGGTGGGGGTATAATTAAAAGACTGATCAGAAATTTACACGAGGTCAAGAGGGGAGTAAGAACATCACAGGCGTGGACCACAGCAAAGGCTAGTGGGCTCAACAGATTGTGGAGGTTCTGGTGGGAGCAAAGATGGTTGGAATCAGGTAAGGAAATGAGCTGAAGGGCAGAAGGCTGGGGTCAGTGAGTGGGCTGTGTGAAACCAAGATGATAGAGGGGTTGCAATTGTGGGTAATCACAACAATCATAATCATAATCACGGAGGGAAAATTATTAGAGGAAAGGTGATATGGGACTGAGTGGCCTGGGTGTTGGAAGGGTCTTCTGCGTGTGTATGGCAATCACCAATAGTTAAGACTGTGAGGGGAAGAGTGACAATGAACCAGGATCTAGAATAAATTGAAACATGATCCCTGGGGGTCAGGAGAAGACAGTAATGTTCCGATTTTTTTGGTTTGTTTTTTAAGATTTTATTTATTTATTTGAGAGAGTGACAGCAGAGCAGGAGGCAGGAGCAGAGAGAGAAGCAGGCTTCCTGCTGAGGAGGGAGCCCAACACAGGCTGAGGAGGGAGCCCAACACGGGCTTAATCCCAGGCTCCTGGGATCATGACCTCAGCTGAAGGCAGCTGCCTAAGCCACACGTGTGCCCCAAGACAGATTATGAACTCTAGAGGTCATGGAGGAAGAGTTTCAGGAGTTAAGGAGGGTAGAAGGTAGTCAGAGAATAGGGAAAGGACAGAGCCTCATGGGGATCAGAAGCCTGGAGACAAGGTGACTTGGGAGCCAGGAAAATTGTAGAATTGACACAAACAGGTACAAGGACGCAATGAGATTAGTGCTGTTGGATGGAAAGTGGATGATGGTGGCAAGACTAAGTGCTAGGGTTCAGGAATGATTTCAGGGGCTCCAGATGATGGAGGAAGGCTAGGGAAGATCTCTGAATAGAGTGTGCCCCTGACCCAGCCTGGCAATCACCTCTGCCCTCTGTAATTTTTCACCTTCTCCAAAGGCTGCACCCAGGAGTTACGACAATTCTGACTGCCATGTTGTCCAGTGGTTTTGAAAGAAATCGGATAGACTTTTCCATCTGATTCCAGAACTTCCTTTTTCTCTAAAAGTCCTAAAAGTACTTCATCACATCCACCACTCTCCCCCTCCCTGAGCATACAGCCAGGGCTCTGCAGACACTTGTCACGAGGGCTGCTGCCCCCAAACAGGTCTGAGTTCAAATAGTCACGGAGCTGCCAACCTCCCAGGTGGGCATTTGGGGAAGGGCAGGACAGCCTCAAGTTCTGTCAGTCCACCTAAAGCTATGTCATCAATTCCCACATCTCCATATGAAGCCTCTTCCCTTCTCTGCCTGCACAATAAATTGCTTTGGCAAGAAGAGCTTCCCAATTGAGGGAAGATGGTTTTCCCTCATGTGGTACACGTTTCAGAGAACACATCTGCTCACCATCTTGGTGAATGAGATCGTGCTTCAGTCCCTGGCTGCCCAGGCCCCAGTTAATCACTTGGTCCTCATCTTCATTCAGCTCCTCTTCTGGGCTTAGCTCTCTCCTGGTCAAAAGCCAGACCCATTCCTTTGGGCTCACTCACAGCCTGAATCGGCAGCCCTCTAATCATCTCCAGGGTTTGCTTCTGGACATTACCCAAGGCACTTCCAGAAGGAGGATCAGGGAAGGCAGCCCAGGTTGCTAATAAAAACTTGGTGTTTGCTGAGTTAGGAGAAAGGATGAGCTCCTGGGAAACAGGTGATGTTTTTGTTACACATCCACAACAGCTGTTTGAACACCAATTTCTCATCTTGTGGTCCGCTAAGACCCTAGAAATCTCTGCTCTGCTCTGGTATGACCTGATGCCTTGTCTGGAGGGAGCCCCGCTTTCTCTCCTATCTTCACCTTAGTTTACCACAATTAATCTCCCTAACACTCTAAGTATGGTAAAATGTCCATACTGGTGTGTGACTAGGCAGGTTCAATAATCACCTCTTTAGTGAATATTTGTACTTCAGTGAAGGAGATGAGGACCAGCAAATTCCAAAGCCAATGGAGCAGGTGATAGAGGAGAAGACAAGATGGGACAGTTGGGACTGTGGTAGAAGACAGAGCACTTGTTAGTGCAACCAGATCTTCAGATTGGAAAGAAAAGCTTTAAAAACCTAGATATCTCTGTGCAATCATCCAATTTTAAATGTTTGGTCATTAACTCAACTTAAAAACAAAATGCTAGGGAAGCCAGACTAAATATATCTTGGGGCCACTGCCCAAAGTGAGATACCAGTAACCTGTACAAATTTAAGCACACATCTCATTCTCTTATGGTTGAATTTTATTAAAAAGGCCACTTGGGCCTCCATGTGGTCCTGAAATCACATAGGTAGGGCTGGTCCAGGGCTGACCCTGATCTGGGTGACTTGCATCTAGTCCATTTAGAATCCTGCTCGTATGGACAGTTTGCTCCTTTATACACCAAGGTCTTAGAGTTGGTTGCCTGGGCCACTCAGGAGAGCCACCAAGTTCAATGAGGCTGCAATCACTCAAGTCTGCTAGGGATGGGTGAGTGTCGCAGGAACATCTTCTTCACTGTGAAAGGCAGTTAAAGACTGTGGCAGAGCTGTTTCCATTTCTGGTCAGAGACCATCAGAGTTGGTTATCCCACAGCAGAAGTTCAAGTCATGAACACTGGAGTCAGATCCCTGGATTCAAACCTCTCTGGTGCTGGCCGGGTATCTGCTTCCTCCGCTTTAACATGGAGAGTTGACAGTACCTTCTAAATAGGATTTGTTGCGCTAGAGCTGGCAAAGTGCTTCTTTGGAACAGTGACTGAAGAGTGTGCTCCCACAGTGGGAGAGGAATGTGACCACATTTTTAGAAGGATTACCTACTATGCATTAACATGGGGAGTTATCTAGTTCAAGTTTCTTTTTTACGGTGACATTTAAAGTCTGTTTCACGCATCATCTTCAAACCTTCTACCCTCTCTCCAAGCCATTGGGTCTCTGAGTTTCCTGGGGACATTTTTTTGTGTGTATGTCTGAGTCCCTTAGCCTTATGTGGTAGAACTTTAGTAACTTTCCCTCCAGTGGAGTCTCTTGCTGCCCAACAGGCTGTTTCAGTGAGCTGCATCCCTCAGAGTCCCAGACCCAGGAGACAAGCTTAGAACATCCCACTGAACTCCTGGGAACCAGCCTGTGGGGAAAGCAATTCTCTATTCTAGTGGGACTTTATCCCCTTGTTGCACAGGCTCCTAGCCTCTTCTTTCCCCTCTTTTAGACCTACTCTGCCTCCAGCCTGTTTCTTCCCCCACAAACAAAAAGTGCTACCGAAAATTTAGAATCAAACTGTAAATTGTAAAATCTGCTTGAGGTTGTTACTTTCCAGCCAAAGGCAGCATCTCATCCATCTTGAAAGTCTTGAAGACTGGCCTCAGGGGAGACAGGAAGTGCTTACCTTTGGAGTTAGGGAAAAGATCCTGAGTAGAGGGAAAAACCCTTAGGCTGGGGAGCGGGGGAGGGGTGTTAGAGACAGAAAGGGAAACAGGCTTCAGATACAGATGATGTGCACCCCTCCCACCCTGGGACATCAGCCTGCAGCAAGGCAGTAGCTGAAAGTGCCAGGTTCACAGGATGGGTGGGAAGGAGGCTGCCCGATAGCTTGGTCTCCTGGCTGGAGTAGGATATTTATAACACCTGTTTCTGGATCTGTCTCTACCTGGATTTATGTAGTCTGGGGCTGCAGCATGTGCAGGGAATGAGGGGGCACATCTTGCTGCGAGGGCTGATTCTTGGCCTTGGGACTCTGGCTGGAATGAAAGTTATAAAATCAGAAGGAGGGGCTGTCTGGGGGAACACCGAGGCAGAATGGCTCTTTCCTGTGCTGTGTCTGCAGAGCAGGCGGTGGTCAGGCTTGGCTAAACCCGGGGCTTTCCGACACCACCTATTGTTTTATTTATGGCAGCTGTGGGCCTGGGTGAGGCAGGTGTAGGCGGTGGGGGAAGTGAACGCCATCCTCTCAGTTGCCTGGGGCTGTGGCTGTTTCCTCCTCTTCCTCCAAAGGGTTAAAGCCTGAAAGAATGTTCTCCCTCTCTGGGGATCTGCACTTTGAAAGAGGAGCCCAGAGAGCACGTGGTGGCCCATCCTCTCAGTTCCAGAACAGCAAAACCGGAGTCCAAGTTTGCAGCCCCATCCTCCAGCTCCTCATCTTCATCTTTCCCTAACCAGTATGTGTCTGGCTGCTCTCAGACTACATTAAAAAAAAAAATAATAATAAAAATGTAAATTGCTGGGGCGCCTGGGTGCCTCAGTGGGTTAAGCCTCTGCCTTTGGCTCGGGACATGATCTCAGGGTGTTGGGATCGAGCCCCCCACGGGCTCTCTGCTTAGCGGAGAGCCTGCCCCTCCCTCCCGCCAGCCTGCCTCTCTGCCTACTTGTGATCTCTGTCAAAAAAATAAGTTTAAAAAAATCTTTAAAAAATGTAAATTGCTGTCTTTTACGTTTCGCAAGAACCCAGAGGGCAAATTATCCATAGGAAGTTGTCTACCTTTGGACATTCTGTACCTATATGAGGGAGCAGCCATCTACCGTGCCTACCTGTGAAGCTGGCCCTGAGTGCAAATTAGACTGGAGAAGAGGCCGCGGCCGGCTGGATAAGAAGATCTACGAAAGCGAAGGGCAGTAGCGATACCTAGAGAAACAAAACCTCGTGGACGTTTATCCAGCACGTCGTTTTCCTCATTTAACCCCAGGGCGGCACAAAGGAGGGTGCGCTATTGTTACGGTCACCATTTCACAGATGGCAAAACTGAGGCTTAGAAAGTCTAAGGGACTTGCCTGAAGGTGACGCAGCAAGTGCGAACTTCAGTTTCAAACTCGGATTCTGAGGGACTCCCAAGGGTCGACGGCGGTCGGGGAGGGGGCGCAGCGAGGGACACCGGAGGCGGCAGGGGGGCCGCGCGAGGCAGGGGAGAAGGCGGCGGCAGCGGAGGCGGCGGCCGCGCGGGGAGGAGCCGAGGCCGGGGGGCGCAGCGCAGGCCGGGGCTGCCGGAAAGGCCGGTTTGGTGGCCCGGGACCAGGGGCGGCTGGCCGGGAATCCCGAGCCAGGCAGCGAGGCCCGGGCAGCTGCCAGACGCGCCTGGTGACTGGCCCGCGCCGCCCGGCCCCCGCCTCCCGGCCGCGCTGCGGTCGGGCAGCGAGCAGGCCACATACCGTGCGGCGCAGAGGAAATGGCTGGAATTCCTCCCGCGGCGCCTCGCTCGGGCCAGGGGCGGGCGGGGCGGGCGCCCGAGGGAGCGTGCGCAGGCGCTGCGGGGCGCCGGCGGGGGGCGGGGGTGGGGGTAGAGGGTAGGGAGGCGGGAGGCTGGGGCGGGCAGCCTAGCCCCCAGCCCTGGCCGGGGCGGGGGTCTCTCTCCGGGGAGCGCTCCCGGAGCTCGAGAAGGGGCACGGGGCCGGCCCAGCCTCCTGTCCCCTCAACGTGTCCCCGACTCAGGTTGTCTTGGGTGGCCATGCAGGGAGGACTGCTGCACCCCATATTAATCAGGCATCGAGCCCCCAGCCTGGGGTGGGGGTGACTCGCAGCGCGCACCACACAGAGCCGGCGCGGGTCCCTGCTGAGGGACATGCTAAAGCTCTCCGCGGCCTTGAGACCTCTGCAAGTCCCAGCTTACACTTTGGGAAGGTCCTGGCCTGGTATCTCCCAATCTTGTAGGCCCTGACCTTCTGTGGCTTTGCTGCGCGGGCCTTTCTTTACTACCGGCCTTGGGAGCAAGGCAGCAGTTGGCTTGAAGGGAGCAGGCAGGCCGCTGGATGGTATAGGGTGAGAAGTTGGGGGGCGGCGTGCACGGTTAGAAGAAACAGCTTGCGTACTGAATTGGCCCGAGTAATGAGGGGCAGACGGTTCCAGAGTGTGGAGTCATTCTTAGGGTCAGCCTAGCCTGGAAAATCTCCTGTGCTTCCCCTGGACAGGACCAAAACATAATTGGGGGGAGGGGAGGATTTGGATGGAGGACCTTAGGTTGGGGTCCAGGTAACCTAGGGGCTTGAGCAGGGGCTGGTTGACTCAGGAATGGCATTGCCCCCCCCCCCCCCCCCCCCGCCTTACTGGTAACTCACCCCCCTCCCCCACTTGTGCACTTAATACACTCTCCCCGAAGATCCACACTTCCTTTCTCTGGCTGGTGAGTCCCACTTGGGCTTTCAGCTCACATATATCTTTGTGAATTCTTCCTTGACTCTCCACTCTATTCACCTCCCTCAATCTGCCTCCGCTGCCTGTCTTGTTTCACCTTTCACACTGGAGGGAGATCAGTTTGTTAATAAATAGATCTTCCCAGTTAGACAGTGGCTCCACAAGGTGGAAGACTGAGCGAATCTTACTTATCTTTTTGGTGCTTGCCTTACAGGAAAGACACTTTAAATGTTTGTTTAATGAGTAAGTGAATGATTGAATGAGAGAAGGAGGAAGGAATTGGGTGCACAGGTACGGACAGAAACAGAGATCAAAGGAAAAGCAGTCCAGATAAGGATCCTGATAGAAGGCTTAATCTTTGCTCCCTGCACGTATAGAGAGAGGGAACCTACTATCTAGCCCCCCCCACTCCCCATTCTGTCCTCTCTGATCTGCAACTGCCAGGTGGGCCTAGTCCAGAGGACCTGACTGCATTATTTACCCCAAACCACTTTGACCCTCATAAGAGGATCCAAACCTTTATCCTCATGCCCATTCTCAGTCTTCTTTCAGAAGGATTTTATTTATTTATTTGAGAGAGAGAGAGAGAGAGAGCACGTGAAGAGGGGGAGGGCCAGAGGGAGTGGGAGAAGCAGGCTCCCCGGGGAGCAGGAAGCCCTCTGATGCCTGATCCCACCCAGGCGCCCTCTCACTCTTTCTTACCCTGTCTTTAGCCTCTGGGCTTGGCTTTGTTGAGAAGAACATGTGTCTGTCTCCCACCCTTCCCTATCTCCATCCAATACTGCCCACGCTGGCCCTCCTCATTTCTCTGCTTCCACATTGAGCGGTGCTGTCCACCTTTTCAGAGATGTAGAGCACAGAGGTGATGTCCTGGCCCAAGGCTGGCAGCAGCGACGATGGTGACTTGACTTGCCCCCGGAATGGGATGGCTTCAAGCCTGGAAGCAGGGCAGGGACAGAGTTTCCCAAACCGACCCCCTCACTTCTGATTCCAAGTTACCAGCTTAGATTTCCACCCTCTCCAGGGGCTTCTGAGAAGCCAGACAAAGGCGTGGGGAAGGACTTCCTTTAAGTCCCTGGGAGGAAGCATGAGCCAGAGGTAGGCCTGTCCTAATGCTGTTGCCCCTCCTCAGGCAGTCCCCAGTGGGTAGCACAGAACCGGGGAGGGGTAGGATATGAGGTTTCATTTCCAAGGCTGCCCCGGACACTCATCCATGAGGAGCAGGCTGAGAAAGCCTTGGCAGACCCTTCATACAGACACAGGCAGACAGAAACACGGACAGCTCACTGTGACAGTGTTGGTTCTGGGAATTTTGGAAGTCAAAACCCCTACAATTTTTCACAAGAAAAAGGAACAGATTTTGGCATCTTTGCTCCAGAAACAGGAACTGACCAAGACAGTGACCTCTGATGATCACTTCCTCATCTCCGTGCTCAGAAGGGGGTGTTTCTCTAAGGCCTTCTATTTTCTGGCCAGGGTTCTGTGGGCAGGAGCCCTAGGGTTTTATGGAACCATCGAGGAAGGAAGGGAAAGGGAGATAGGCATGGCAGAGGGAAGAAGGGGAGATCTTTTTAAAGTGGTGTGTCCTTGAGGATTGAGGAGGCCAGGAACCTGATGGGCACGGGGTTGGGGCCAGAAGGCACCTAATAGATACTCGGTGTTACTTTCATCTCCTTGGGGAAAGAGCATTCATATTGTGTTTCTCTTAGAGCTCACAGTTCCTTGATCCTGTATTTCATAGCACTGAAGGACAGGAAACACCTTGACCTGTCTCACCTCCTCTGCACTGATTGAAGACCTGCTACATGTCAAACCAGTTGCTAGGTATCAACTGAATCAAAGACAGCTTTTCCATTACAGATCTTAGACCCGAATCAAAGGAACTGGGATTCACATAAGAGAGCATTCAGAGAATGAAGCTGACAATAACTATTGCCAAGAGAGGAGGGAGAGACCACATTAGGTTGAGGCAGAGTATAAAAGCCTTAGGAGGAAGCTGACTTTAGGGAGGGCCTTGCAAAGCAAGTGGGGATTTGCGGTGTAGAGATGGGAACAGAGGACCTTCCTGGGTGGGGAAGGTCATGCATGAGCAAAGGTGCAGGAGAAAGTGCAGGCATGTCAGGTACCAAGAACATAGGGCAAATGTGGGTACAAAGGAGTGATACAAGAAATGGCTGGAGTAGGAGTCCTTGAAAAGGGCAAGCCCTTGGGGTAGCCCAGGTCTGGGGGAGAGACAGTTTCCTGAAGCAGCCAGGATAGAGAGGAATCTGGGAGGGGGTATTGGGGTATTGGGCAGAGGTCTCTGGGTCAAAAGATCTCTGAATAGACCCAGTTGGCTCTGGGGCTCTCTCCTTAACAGAGCACTTTTCATGTGCATGCGATGGGAAGGAATTTTCTCAGCAACAGGCAGAGACAATTGTATTCGTGGTGGTTGTGTTTTTTTAAGTGAGCGCTCCACTCAACGTGGGACTTAAAGTCACGATCCTGAAATCAAGAATAGGCTCCATTGATTGAGCCAGCCAGGTGCCCCTGGCTGTTGTGTTTTTTTAAGAAAAACTTTATCTTCCTAAATTGTGAATGCCTAGAGCAGAGGTGGTATTTCCCACAGGTCCTAGTACTCACTGGGCACTCAAAAAAGCAGAAGGGAAGAATCAGAATCAGAAGCCACATTATGAGGGGAAGTCTTGGGGGTGACAACAATGGCTGAGTTTACTGTTTTATCATGAATCCCCCTCTGGGCCCCTCTGTGACTTCTATGAGCCTGAACCGCCCACCACTTTCTCTGTACTTCCCTGCTTTCCCTGGCTCCCCCCGCCCCCCCCCCCCCCCCCCCGTCCCCCCCATCGCCCCTATCTCCATGGAGCATGTTAGCATTTCATCGATTCATTCCGTACATATTTATTATTTCAGTTTGCCAGATTCCATAGCAGACATGGGAACACAATGGTGAATAATGCTAATGATGGAAACAGATAAAGGCCCTAGAAGGGCCTGGGATCCGTCAGGCACAGCTTAATGGGGTCTGAGATACCACTTGGCTAGAAGAAGCAGAAAGGTCCTCGCTAATTATGATTTTATGGCGCCATCTGCTGGCCACACATAAACACGTAGACAGGGTTAGGTGTAAAGGTCGGCTCAAAGAAATGTGCTATTAAAACAGAGAGCAACACAGCTGTGTACATACCTAAAACACTATGTGTTCACAAACAGATATGTATGGAAACATAGACATATAATCACAGGTAGAAATTCAGGATCTGGCACAGTACTTAACCCTTGGTAGGACTCCACTCAATACAGTTGACTTTTGAACCCCACAGGTTCAAAATTACCCCCACATAGTTGAAAATCTGCCTATTATTTTTGACTCCCTAAAATCTTAACTTACTAATAGCCTACTGTTGACTGGAAGTTTTACCATTAACATTAATGGTCAATGAACACATATTTGGTTTTATTATATGTATATATATTGTATTCTTACAATAAAATAAGCTACAGAAAAGAAAAATGTTATTAAGAAAATTGAAGAAGAGAAAATACACTTACCATACTGTACTGTACTTATAGAAAAAAATCCACCGGATGGGGCGCCCGGGTGGCTCAGTGGGTTAAAGCCTCTGCCTTCTGCTCAGGTTATGGTCTCAGAGTCCTGGGATCGAGTCCCGCATCGGGCTCTCTGCTCAGTGGGGATCCTGCTTCTTCCTCTCTCTCTGCCTGCCTCTCTGCCTACTTGTGATCTCTCTCTGTCAAATAAATAAATAAAATCTTAAAAAAAAAAATCCACCAGTAACTGGACCTGCACAGTTCAAACCTGTGTCATTTGAGGATCAACAGTACTTGGTAGTCTACAAAATAAAATCCAAATTCTTCAGATCAGAGTTCTTTCAGGCTTATTATTCATCGCCCTTTCTAGCCAATTGGCCAAGAGTGCTCTGTTGTCATTACATTCCTTCTCCTCCCAACCCCCAACTAATTCTTTAAGGCCAAGTTCAAATGCCATCCTCCCCCGCCTTACCTCTCTAGCTAAGGCAACGATTTTCTTGTCTGGACTTTCATAATTTTATGATATTTATCACTTCACTGACTTGCATTTTAGCTATGGGGACATGTGTTTCTCCTTTTCTAGTCTGTAAACTCCTTGAGGGCACTTGACTTGTGCTTGACTCGTGTTTGTGTCCCCCTGTAGTGCCTGGTATATGACTTTGTACAAAGTTGAGGCTCAGTACTTATTTGTTGAATGAATGAATAAATGATACATAGACACGGAGAAAGGCAAAGGTAATACACAGAAATGAACATCTATTTCCATATATTTCTTTCTCCTTGCAGAAATAATAAACATTTACGTGATAGCACAGAAACACATGTACCTATGCCTATAGCTGTGAGTAAGCACACTGTTTACATGAAGCCCTTTATTATTTCTGCTGTCTTGATTCTAATCCAGATCTTAATCCCACTCGCTAACAGCAAGAACCTTTTCACTCCTTTCCATTTCTAGTTCTTTCTTTTCCACTTTTCCTTGGTCCCCAAACTGTACTTCCTAAAACACCTCTTTCAGGATATTATTCTTTAGCTCAAGAACTAAACTCAACTGTTCTTGTTGCCTTGCATGCTAAAATCTGGGGGAAAAAAACCCAACCCAAATCCATTCTTTTCTACTCTCCCTTCAGGTAAGGGAGTCACAGTTATAACCAGTGATAAATGAGTGGAAGTGGTTTCTGGGAAAGTTTGTCATTGCCTGTTAAAAGAGATAATTGTGGTTGGTGCCTCTTGACCTCCCTCCTTACTGCTTTGAATGTGGTTACAAAGGAGCTGCAGCAGCCACTTTGCAACCATGCGGGAGAAACCAAGCTCTTGACCTCGCCAAGTAGCTGTACAAATGCTGCCACTTCCTTGTTTATATGAAAAAAATATAATAGGGGCGCCTAGGTGGCTCACTGGGTTAAGCCTCTGCCTTTGGCTCAGGTCGTGAACTCAGAGTTCTGGGATCAAGCCCCATATCAGGCTCTGTGCTCATCGAGGAACCTGCTTCCCAGGCCCCCCTCCTGCCTCTCTGCCTACTTGTGATTTCTCTCTGTCAAATAAATAAATAAAATCTTAAAAAATATATAATAAACCTCTGTTTAAGCCATTGCAAGTCATGTTTTT
Source organism: Mustela nivalis (assembly GCF_964662115.1). NCBI lineage: Eukaryota > Metazoa > Chordata > Mammalia > Carnivora > Mustelidae > Mustela > Mustela nivalis. The sequence continues at coordinate 33,624,753 of NC_139027.1, read as the reverse complement.
TGTTATGCTCATCTGGATGCAATCCTAATTCATGATTTTTAATACCTTTCCCTTCCTCCAATACCCATAGGATTAAGTAAAATTTCCTTAAACTGGTATTTTTTAATTTTTAAAAATTAAAAAAAAATTAAATTTTATTTATTTATTTTCAGTAATCTCTGCCCCCAACGTGGGGCTCAAACTTATTACCCTGAGATTAGGAGTCACATGCTCTTCTGACTGAGCCAGCTAGGCATCCCAACCTAGTATTTTTTAGACTGAGCCTAAATGATGAGGAGACATAGGGTTAACAAGGGAAAAAACCTTCCAGGCAGAAGGAGCAACATCTACAAAGGCCCTGAGGCACAGCACTCATGTTCTGGCCCCATTTTACTTACCTGGCCTGGATTCCAGTATTTCCAATATTCTTTTCGTGGCCATCCCCTAGCCCAAGGCTCTATCCTCTTGCCTGGTCAATTTCAGTAACTTCCCCATTTAGCAACTTGCTCCCACTACTGATTTTCTTTAATCTATTCTTCTCACAGCAGCCAGAGATCTTTTTAAAAATAATTCAAATCAAATGTCTTTCCTATGCTTACCCTTTGACACAAACCCAAATTCCTCAATAAAACCCAAACTTCTACAAAGATCTGCAGGGTCCAGATCTGTGGTCCTCAACCCCGTCCTCACATTAGAATTACCTAGGAGTATTTTTAAAAAGTTTATTTATTTATTTGACAGACAGAGATCACAGGTAGGCAGAGAGGCAGGCAGAGAGAGGGAGGGGGAAGCAGGCTCTCCACGGAGCAGAGAGCCAGATGTGGGGCTCGATCCCAGGACCCTGAGATCATGACCTGAGCCAAGGCAGAGGCTTAACCCACTGAGCCACCCAGGCACTCCTCCAGGAGTATTTTTAAAGTGATCAGTGGCTGAGCTCCATTTTACACATTCTGACTTAATTCATATGGGATGAGGTCTGGGACATGGACAATTTTATAAATTCTTAAAGTAGATGCCGAAGTAGAGTCAGGGGTTAGAACCTCTGATTCAGAGCCTGACTTTTTTTCCATCCTCACCTAACACCACCACGCATGTGTATGGCTTACTATGCTTTCTCTGTGTTGGTTTTCTTTAGTTTCTTCAGATGTGCCGAACTCTGCTCTGCTTCAGGAGACTTTTGTGGTTGCTGTTCCTTCTGCCTGGAAAGCTCTTTTTCTGCTCATCCTATGCCCACTTGTTTCTTTCATCCTTCAGGCTCAATTTCATTATCTCTTGTTCAGAGAGGCCTCCCTTAATCATTTCATTTAAAATTCCTCTCCCCCTGTCATTCTCTTGTAACTTTCTGATTTTTTAAATGCTTATTGCCTTTTGAAAAGTATGCTTGTCTTTTAAAATCTTTGTTGCTCCAGACTATACATTGCAGAAGGGCAGATTAGGACTTTTTCGTGTGTGGTTCACTTGTGATCAGAGCCCATCATAGTGCTTAGTGTATAATAGGTATGTTAAGAACTGCGAAGGAGGCTGAAATTCTACTTATAAGCTAACAAGTTAGTTGTTTCTCTTTCATGGATGCTGGCAGAAGATGCAAGACTCTGAGGTCCAAGAAAAAAAGATTTTATTAGTCACAGCAATAGCAGTGGCCAGAGCGTCTACATTTGCACTACTTCCTTAAGTCTCAGTTCTCACAGGGTGATGTGAAGAGGTCCAGGTGACACATGCAAGGGCAGTGGGTTACATCACAGAAGAGGAACACTGAGCTTAGGGAACCAGAATCATTTTTAATGGGCAGTAAGTTTACTTGACCTTTGCCTTGCAGGGAGGCATTATCTTTATAACGCTGGATAATACACAAACCTGCCCTTTGCTCCACAGGGAGACACTATCTTTAATTGTCAAGGCTGTTCATTGTACCAACACGTTTGAAAGATGGTCAGGAACTAAGAAGTCAGTGCCTTGGCCTGCAACATGTGCAGAAAGAGGAGATATGCATGGAGAACACTTTGATCACTGAGGCTTTCTGCCTGGGTTGAGCCTCTCTGCCTGGCACCCTTTACAGATCCAGCACAGGGATGGGGGGTGCTACCCACACACAGACTGCAGGGCTCGCTGAATTGAAATGCCAGATTAGAGGTCCAGGAGGTTGAGGCAGCAGGAGCTTGTAGGACAGAGTACTAGCAAGGAGGAAGCTATGCAGAGAGAGAACGCTAGCCATTCACATAGAGTTCTCTTGAGTTTTGGCTAAATACTAAGCTGTGCATGTGTGGACAAAGTCTCTCCTAAGTCAGGCAAGGGCCAACTACCACCAGGAAGCTGTAAGCAGAACGGTGTCCAGAGCTCACATCAGGTTGGGAGATGTTTGAGTTCCAGCCAGCCAGAATGGAGTGTGGAGAGACATTGACTATCTGAGGCTTTCAGTAGATATCTTAGTCGCTGGGTTAACAATGGCCCTAGAGTAAAGGTAATCCAGATCAGGGTTTTTCATGCTTGGTACCATTGATATTCTGGGGAAGGATAATTCTTGTTTGGGGAGGCTTTCCTGTGTACTGTATAATATTGAGCGGCATCTCTGGCATCTATTAGAAGCCAGTAGCACTTTCCTGGTTGTGACAACCAAAAATGTTTCTAGACATTGCCAATATGCTGGAGATAGGGCTGGGGGAAAATTATACCTGATTTAGAATACCGCTCTAGACCCACGGTAACAAAGCACAAAGACAAGCCTTGAAAGCTTTTAGATGATCTTTAAGTAAGTCAACTATCTGCTCCACCCCCGTCTCATTAATCTTCAAAGAAAGAACAAAATTCAGCCACTCAATGATGTAACATTCACATTGTCCAGCCGCATCCAATAAAAACTTACTAGCATGCAAAGAGGAAGGAAAACATTACCCGTATCTAAGAGAAAATCAGTGATGAGAACTAGATCTATAAATGGAAAAGATTATTGAATCAGCATACAAAGAACTATTATAAGAACTATTACAAAGAACTATTAAGAGAACTATTATAAAGATGTTCAGAGATTTTTTTTTAAAAGGTTTTATTTATTTATTTGACAGACAGAGATCACAAGTAGGCAGAGAGGCAGACAGAGAGAGAGCGGGGGAAGCAGGCTCCCAGCTGAGCAGAGAGCCCAATGTGGGGCTCGATCTCAGGACCCTGGGATCTTGACCCGAGCCGAAGGCAGAGGCTTAACCCACTGAGCCACCCAGGCACCCCTGTTCAGGGATTTTTTAAAATAAAGATTTTATTTATTTATTGTTCAAGGATTTTTTAAAATAAAGATTTTATTTATTGTTCAAGGATTTTTTAAAATAAAGATTTTATTTATTTATTTGACAGACAGAGATCACAAGTAGGCAGAGAGGCAGGAAGAGAGAGAGGGGGAAGCAGGCTCCTCGCTGGGTAGGGAGCCTGATGTAGAGCTGGATCCCAGGACCCTGAGATCATGACCTGAGCCAAAGGCAGAGGCTTAACCCACTGAACCACCCAGGCGCCCCAAGATGTTCAGGGATTTAAAGGAAAACATGAATATGATGAGAAGATTAATAGAAAATCTAAAAATGAACCAAAGTATTAAATTTTCTACAACCAAAAAATACAATACCCAGAGGGAAAAATTCACTAAATGGACTCAACAGCACATAAGTTAGGAATTTCAGAAGAAAATATCTATGAATGGGCAAGCATGGCAACTTTCCTGTCTGAAGCCCCCAGAGACTCTGTCCTGTGGGATAAGATCAGGAGTCTAATACATACGTAGTTAGAATTCCAGAAAGAGAGAAAAGAGTGAATGTGGCAGAAACATATTAGAAAAAAATACCTGGAAAATGTCCAAATTTGATGGAAGCTAAAAATTTAAATATCCAAGAATTTCACCAAACCCCAAGCTGTATAGACACAAAGAAAACCACACCAAGACACATCATATCATTGCTACGATCTAATCATGAAGAGAAAAATCATAAAAGCAGCAAGAAGAAAAAGATACATGATATACAGAAACCAAGGTAGGAATGAACATTGAATTCTCATCAGAGGGAGTGAAAGCCAGAAGAGAGAAGAATTATATTTTTCAAGTTCTATAAGAAAGATGTCTATCTGGAATTCCCTATCCAGAAAAAAATATCCTCCAAAATGAAAGGTCATTCAAAATCCTTCAAGTGAAATGAAAATAAAGGCATTTTCAGGCAAAACAAAACAAAAGCACCTGGGTGGCTCAATCAATTAAGCATCTGCCTTTGGCTCAGGTCATGATATTGGGGTTCTGACATCAAGCTCCATATCCAGCTCCCTGCTCATGGAGGGTCTGCTTTTTTCCTCTCTGCGCCTCCCCTGCTCCTGTTCTTTTTCTCTTAAATATTTTTCTTTCTTTTTAAAAACAAAACAAAAAGGGGCACCTGGGTGGCTCAGTAGGTTAAAGCCTCTGCCTTCAGCTCAGATCATGATCCCAGGGTCCTGGGATGGAGCCCGCATCGGGCTCTCTGCTCTGCAGGGAGCCTGCTTCCCCCTCTCTGTCTCTGCCTGCCTCTCTGTCTACTTGTGATCTCTCTGTCAAATAAATAAATAAAATCATAAAACAAAACAAAACAAAAATCCCTCAAGGTTGCGAGAACTCAACATTGGCATAATGTGCAATGTGAAATGTTAAAAGAAATCCTCCAAATTGAAGGAAAATGATAGCGGATGGAAACTTCAACAGAGAGGGGTGAATTATCAAACTGACAGAGAGATAAAAACATGAATAGAAATTGTTGGGTCACCCAAAATTGGGTGCCCCAATGATGGGTCCGTGATTAATGGAGCGAGACTGATACAAAGCAAAGGTCAAGCAAAGCTTTATTTCGCGCCAAGCATCAGGAATCAGACCAACAGTCAAACAGACCGGTTGGGGCTGCCCCTCCAGAGAGGACGACCCCTCCCTGCTTTCCAGATTAAGAGCAAAGGCCATGTGGTTGGGCCTGGCCACACACAGGTGGCCAATGAGATTGTAACACACACAGGAAACTCCACAGTGATGCTAGGCGACCAACTGAATTACAATTTACCCTAGTAGACATTTGATTTAGCCTATCACACCTTGGTTAAGATTGGCGCCAAAAGGCTCCCAAAGGGTGGGGGCCCATACTCTTTGGTAGCTAGGGAGACAGTATGCGCCCCCACTGATTGAACACCTCCACCTGGCCTGACCCACCCTTGTACTTGGACTTTGTTACATGGGACTGGTTTCCCGGACTTGCTTTTTAAGTAAGTTCCCCTGGGCGGGTGGGGGGCAAGGTCATTTTGCCATTTACAGCAAAATGGCAGTTCAGCTGGGGTAGGGCTGCTCTGGCTGAATAGGCCCTTACAAAATAAAACATAAAATTGCATTTATAATTCAAACCTTCCCACAAAGAATACTCCAACTCCAGGCTTTTCTGGTGAACCAGGTAAAGTAAAAAATAATACCAATGTGTGACAGACTTTTTCAGAAGATAGGAGAGAAAACACTTCTCAGCTTATTTTAGGAGGTTAAAGGAGGGCTTGGCAAATATTTTAGACTATTCTAGGTTGCGGCTGTTCATCCGGCTCGTCCTCCTCTTCCTCCTTGTTCTCGTCCTCCCTCCCCTCCCCCCCCCTTCCCTCCTCTATTCCTTCTTCACAATCCTTTATCATTGTAAAAGCCATTCCTAGCTTTCGGTCCAGAGCAAAACTGCCCAAGTGTCAGATTTGTCCTGTGGGCCCTAGTCTGCCACCTACTGGGCAAAAGCATTAGTAAGCTGCGCAGACGCTCCGAAGGACTTCCATGAGGCACAGTAGAGAAGAGCTCTAACGACTTAGTTAATACTCCCATCAGACAATGTACAGACTGTATTTAGGAGTTTTCCAGGTATCTTTTTTTAAAAAATTAATTTCTCGTTTAACTCAAGTTTGGCCGGAGAACGTGCTTTGTACAATTTCAAGTCTTTAAAATTGTTGAGGCATTAGTGGGTTGTATTATATGCCCTTCAACTTTGCCCTTGGGGAGCATTTTAAAGTTATGGAACAGAGGGGTCTGTAGTGAAATGGAAAGAACCAGGCCACCCGTTGGAAAATTAACGCAAAGAACCAAGCATAGTGGAGGAGATTTTCCCCACCTTGGGGAGAACCCAGCGTTGGAACAGTGCTGTCTCAGGGCCCCCTGGGCTCCAGCAGGGGGAGGTACTATGGGAGCAGAAGGAGGTCTTTCATTACTTGCAAGCTGTCCACTGGGGAGCAGCATTCCGACAAATGACACTCGGGTGTCTTTCGAGGAGCTAGAGGCACTAAGTGTCCTTAGGGGAACACTCTTGGCCATGACAGCTTCAGCATTCCCATACAGAATGAGTTAGGGGCCAGAGGGGAGTGGCAAAGGGACACACACTGGGGTTTGCTTAGTGAATGCACTGTTTGTGCTCAGTTGGCCTGCTCATATGGGATGGTTTTGGGGGACACTGCCACTTTCCTTCACCCAACTGCAGTAAGGAAAACAAAACATGTTCCATGGAAATATAAAAGGACAAGTACAAAGCACATACAAGTATGATTATTAACTCAATTTATAGCGTGGCTATGTTTCTGTGAACCAATCCTTTTAATGTTCAATTCTCTCTTAATATTTCATATGCATCTTGCCTTGTGAGGTAGCAAACAGGAAATCATTACCTCAGTTTATTACTGAGGATGAGGAACTCCATGGTAAAAATTGTATAGTTAAAGGATGTTCCCTTAGAATCTAAGCTCCCTTGGGGAGCTGCCTAGTTAATCTCATTCTTCTAGTATTTGTAGTAGGACTTAGTGCAAGTACGTGTGCAACAAATATTTGTTGAATGAATGAAACTGCAGTCATTCACACTGTAAAGCAACTAATCCTTTATATTGCAGGTACAGTTCCGTTTTCTCTGTCTTATAAACTTGGTTTGAATGTTAAACTTAAAAAAAAAAAGTCTGGGCATGGGATGCCTGGGTGGCTCAGTCAGGAAAGTGCCTGCCTTCAGCTCGGGTCATGATCTCAGGGTCCTGGGATCAAGTCTCATGGGCTCCCTGTTCACCAGGACGCTTGCTTCTTCCTCCCCCCCTCCCCCCACTCATGCACTTGCTCGCCCACATGCGTGCTCTCTCTCTGACAAATAAATAAATAAAGTCTTAAAAAAAAATTCTGGGCTCCATGATAATGTTGGCCAAGGGATGTTTGGTTTTAAGGGCAGGGCAGAGGAGAGGAAGGGGAGGAAGAGAGTCAGTGCAGAGGAAGGCACTCATCTGTCAAGGAGAAGTCATAGAAACGACGTATTACTAGCAGCCCTACTACTGCCCATAGCGGGTCAGTCCAGTTTCAAAAAAAAAAAAAAAAAAAAGCAGCATCTTTGCTCTACATGATGGCGACTGAGTCCTAATTAAAATATCCACCCCCCCCCCACCAAAGCCATCCTATTTCTGTATCTGTTTTGGTCGAAGTCTCAAATGAAACCTCAGATGATTGAGAAATTTTCATTTCAAATTTTCATCAGGGATGTTTGCATGTGCCCCCTTTCCCTGGACTAGTTGCTTTCGAGGATGAACGGCTGAGTCCAGAGTTAGGGAGGAGTGGGGCTGAGCCCAGCTGGAAGCAGTCATAGGGCTGGGTAACCATGATGTGAACACCCCTTAGATTTGATGGAGGGTCAGTGGACTGACGAAGGGGCAGTCCAGTGCTGGGTCTCATGTCCTCCATTTCCCAGCCTTTTCTCGCTCCATTCCGCAGGCAGAGTGGAAAGCTGGGTCTGATTTCTGTGTGGCTGGGGGCTGGACCACAAGCTGAGGGGTGGCTGCTGGCAGCGGGGCCCTTTACAAACAGGGGCTGAATTGGGAGGGATGGCGGCCTCCTCTCAGTGTATTTCTCCCTTTTGGCCACAAGATGACAACACCTCCCTTCAAACAGAACCAAAGTCCTCTGATTCGGGACACAAAATTGTTACTTAACTCTGAGGACATCCGGCTGCCCTGAAGCATTTGGGGAAGGGCTTGGCCACTCTGACTATCACAGAGTTGTTTGTCCGACCACATTTACTGCGGACTTGCTATGTGTCCAGCCCTGGGCTGTGTGTTGGGGTGGGGGGGAAGGCGGGGTACAGAAGTGAAGAGCCCATGAGGCTACCCCTTCTGCGGCTCTCAGAGCCTAGTAAGGGAGAACAGGAATTAAGCAAATAATTGCAAAAACAATGAAGTCCTTTCAATGATAGTAAGTGTTGTAATGATAAATAAAAAGTGTTACTGAGACCACATTAAGAGAAAAATTTGATCTCATGAGGGCTGCTGGGAAAGAAGGCTGTTCTGTAAATGACCCATCATGGACCCTATTCACTCACCCCTTCACATACCTTGTTACCCCTCCGGCGCGTACGTCTTCATATTTTCAGTTTATAGTTTATGGACCCCCCAACAACATCCCATCATAAAATTCCATCATGGACTCCACAGCAATTAAGAGGCACTATTTACCCCTTACCCCACACCCCTCAACCCTTAACACGTCCCTTATCGATTCTTTCCCAATCTCCACCATGAGCCTTGTAAATCCCACCACTCGTCCCTTTGGTATCCTTCCTCACAAACCCTCAAAGACCCTGTTCTTACTCAGCTTGGCATCTCAAAGCCTCCCACAGTATGGGACAGATAATATGTTCTTGAAAATATTTGGCAAGCCCCAGACCAGATGGTACCTCACATAGTCTATCACAGCCCTGACATGGCTCTTATCACAGAACCAGGGTCTCAGGCCCCAGACTGGAAAGGCTCAGGACTCTGCTGCCTTCTTTCTAAAGGAGGGGGCTGTGAAGAAAGCTGCTCCCCTGCCCCCATCAGGCCCCATCAGGCAGGAAGGGCACCCTCCCTCCACAAGCTAGGTACTGCTTTGGGCACTGGCCCAGTCCTGCAGGCTGACTTGGTCTATGTCACCCACACCCATGAATGACCGTTTTACCTCCAGAGGGCACCAGGCCCTGATGATGGGTCTGCTGAGGACGCTCCTAGTCTGAGGCTTCTCCTAGTCTGAGGCTTCACCTTCTCTCCTTCTCTGAAGGGCCGCAGAGCAAAGAAGGGAGCACCCCAGAGCTGAAAGTGACTTCAGGGAGCCATCCAGTTCGACACCTTCCTCTTCCCCCCAACCCCACTCTCCCTTCCCCGCCCCCTCCTGTTTATCTAGTGTTTCTTTGGGGAATGTAAACACAGGGTTGCTTTACTTAGCAAGTGAGAGCTGGAAGAAAATGTAAAGACCAAGTGTAACTCTGTCATGTAACAAGCAAGAAGACCAAGGTCCAGAGAGCAGAAGGCATCTGCCCACACCTCCCAGTGGTCTGGGTAGAGCCACATCTCCCGTGCTCCCTGCTGTGTCCCAGAGACCACCCCTTAAGTGCCTCTTAGCGCACATTAGCCAAGCAATGCTACTTGCATTAGGAAGGCACGTCCAATGCAAACCACTCTAGAGATTGCATTTCAAAGATTGATAGACATGGCTTTTGCATTATCTGCTGTTTCAGATTAGCTAGGCTGTGCCTTCATTCTTTAGTGCTGATATTGGGGGTGGGAGGGGTGAGGAGTGGGGGGTAGGGAACCAATTTTTGAGTCCCTCTTACAGGCCTCAGGCTCCAGCTTGCAAGGCTAGGCCTGAGAAGGACGGGGTTCTCCATCCTCTACTTTCAGTTCGTCAGGAGATTTCATTGTTTAAACAAACATTTCAGCGAAGCCATCCAGCTGGGCAGTGATTTATGGCTCTGGCTGCAGTTTTTCCCCAACAAAGATAAACAATCGTACAACTCTTGGGACTGGAGCTGGGACTCCTGGTTCTAATAACTTGGAGCCGGCTGGACCACGCCAGCCATCGCCTGGTCTGGGGTTTGGTTAGGATCTGTTCACACTGGTCCTGCGGCTAAGCCGCAAACCTTGGAGGGCCTTGTTGTGTTTGGAAGCTAGACGCATTGCCTACAGGGCAGGGGAGAGTGGCAGGCAGGAGAGAAAGGGCTCAGGGTTGAGGCTTCAGGCCCATCCCCCTCTCCCAAGAGGGCAGCAGCGCTCTGCATTCTGCCCGGTGGTTACTGGGTGGTTTTGGTCAATAGCATCTGTTCTTCCTTCTTTTGGTAACATTATGTCAATTTCCTCCTGTGGAGTGATTTCAGGATGCATCCCATGCCCGGGGGGCTCCTAGAATCCGCTCAATCCTTGGCTCCCAGAGCAGAGATGTGTTCAAGCCCTACCTATCACGGCAATACATTGCTGTGGTTATAGTGATTGGCTCTATGTGGACATCTAACCCTTTAAAAGAAAGAGAATGGTGATGAGACCTCTGCTGGAGCTGCTAGGAAGGAGGCAGAGACCCCTTCTCTTCGGACTTGAATTTGAGAGGATGTGCAAGTATCATAGACCACAAGAGCTGTTGCCAGCATCCTGCATCCAGTAATGGAGCTGATACACAGTGGGGCTGAGGGTGGAGAGAGAGAGGAGAGAGACTTCCACCCTGTAAGTCCCCTTTTTGCTTAAAGGTATCCTTTTACTTGCACCTGAAAGATTAACCAACACCTAGCATCTGACACAGTGGGGGAGACCTAACAGGGGAAGTCAGCTCCAGCAGCCTCCAGCCCAGCTGCTTGAGTATCTCTGGTGGTTTAGCCAGAGAACGGTAACTCCTTGGTTATCCCCCACTCTCCCCTGTCACTGTCCCACCCTGCCCCCCATCAATCTGTTTACTTGTGTCTACGGTTTATTTCAACAAAAGGTTAAGGAAATGGGCAAATGCAGGGATGAATGAACTACAGCTCATGTTTCCCCTAGAGTTCTTGGTTTATTTAGGACAGATTGAGAAGCACATCTCAGGAAAAGAACAAAGAAGGTACCTTTGACTGTGCAAGGGAAGAAAAACTCACATCTGATTGTTGGGGACCAGTGAAGACTTTATGGGGAGGGGGTGTTTGGGAGGAGTTTTGAAAGATGAAGAGGATTTTGGTAGGCAGAGATGGGCAGAGGCTTTACAAAGATGAAAGAGTGTGATGAAAATCAGGGAGGAGGGGAAGACTATTAGGGGAATTTAGAAAAGTGGAGTCAGACCGGAGGGCAGGAGACATTTAGGGGAAGCGGCAGCTGGCAACGTAAGTTGGTATCATCTAGGTAGATTCTTCTAATGAGAAGCTTGTTCTTAACTCATGTGGTAATGGGGAGTGATTGAACACTGTTGAGCAGGGCTGTGCCTTAATTGGACATACTCTTGACTATAGATGGAAGAGGGAGAGACTGAATGTGGAAAAGCCACTGAGGAGGTATTAGGAGAGAACCTCGGCTCAGTCATAGCGCAGGGAGAGAGCAAGGGGAGGGAAGGCAGGGAGTAAAAACAGGAAGTCGCTCTAGCACCGTTCATTCTTTCTTTAAGAACTGTGAGATGTCTGGAGCACAGCTTAAAGTTCAAAAGTCATAAAAGCAAAGGTTGATATATTTAACTACATAAAATTTGAAAATTTTAAAAATGCCATAAATAAAGTCAAAGGCAAGGAAAAACTGGGAAAAATATTCGCCAGACATATAACAGAGGGTTAATCTCCTAAATATATACAAAGACCTTTTAGAAATAAAAAAAACCCCAAACAATGGAAAAAGGCACAAAGGATATTAACAGACATTTCACAGGAAAAGATACAATGGTCATTAAACATATGAAAATATAATTATATTAACATTTATATAGTTTTATATTTACTTATACCTTTCACAATAACTATATGAAGAATATATTATTATCATAAATCCCATTTAAATTTTTTTATTTAATTATTTTAATTAATTAATTTATTTATTTTTAAAGATTTTATTTATTTGTCAGAGAGAAAGAGAGCGAGCACAGACAGACAGAATGGCAGGCAGAGGCAGAAGGATAAACAGACTCCCTGCCGAGCAGAGAGCCTGATGTGGGGCTCGATCCCAGGACTCTGAGATCAGGACCTGAGCCGAAGGCAGAGGCTTTAACCCACTGAGCCATCCAGGCGCCTCTGAGTCCCATTTTTTGATGAGGAACCAAAAACACATGTTCAGCAAATTGCCAAAATTACTCAATTAATAAATGATTCATTTGGGATTTGAACCCGAGCAGTCAAGGACCAGAGTTTGTCTTCTGAAACTTATGCTACACTTCTTGCTCAATATCATCTATTCTAAAAGAAACTTTAAATGGAAGTATAACAAAACATCATTCTTTATATATCAGATAAAAAAAAGTTGGGTGGATGATTGGGAAAACTGGGACGGAGCTAACACTCCTGTGTTGTTGGTAGAAGTATGAACTGGAAACAATAATTTAGGAGGCAATTTGGTAATATCTATAAAAATTTTAAATACACAATTGCTTTGACCTAGACATTTCATTTCTAACATTTTTCTGAGGGGACATTTGTACAAAGGGATGTACAAAGGGAAACATACAGAGATGTTTATGGTGCCATGTTCATAAGAGCAAAAGACTGGGAACAAGCTACGTATCCATCAGTAGAGAACTTGGTGTATGGATTATGGTACATCCATAAGACTGGCAAGAATAATAAGGCCTATCTATTTGTATGCTATGGAATAATTTCTGAGATACGTTCAGTGAAAAATGCAAGGGGTAGAGTGCGCCATAACTTATGAATCTGTATTTACGCTCACCAATGGACAGTGTCTGCCCCAGGGCAGGGGAGCTGGGTGTCTGGGTCAGGGATGAAGTGGAGCAGGTCTTTTCACTACGCATGTTCTGGTATTGTTGAAAAACATTTCTAACATGTTCAGGAATCATGTTTTCAAAGATACAAATCTACAATAAAATACAGTGTTACATGGAACAAAAACCACAAGGGAAGATGTGTTTTCCATTTCACTCAATGTCCAGCTTGTCACCCCCTTGGTTCCAATGGAAGGAGAGGTGAGCTGTGCTGTGGGGTTGCACGCAGGACTGAGGACAGGGAGCCAGGAGTATGGTGATCTTGACCAGGGAAGAGATCTCTTGCCAGGTGGACATTATTTTAAGATAGGAAACATGCAAACTTTTTTTTTTAATGTTCCATATATGAAATTTTATCTCCCTTCTTCTTTAAAGCATGCAAACACACCAACCAACCCACAAAGAGAATTAAAATCCCTTTTGAAAAATTCCAGTCTGTTGCAGATGAACTAGGAGAAACAGGTTTTGCCCTTACCAGGCAGAGTGGTGCAGCCATAAGAAGAGTCAGAGAAACTCAGAAGCCAGGTGTTGGCAAGCACCCGTAAGCCACTGTTTTCTCACCTCTGGAGTGGTCCTTCACAAGCCTTACTTTGTGTGCACTTCACAAGGATGCTCTGTCTTCAAGGTGGCTGGTTTGATATTCTATAGGTGGTTTAGGGAGTGTCTGAGCCAGGCTGAAGCAATTGGACAGGCTAAGAGACACGGAGGAGACTTTAGAGTGGGATGTGGGGATTTTCGAGATTTTAGAGAAAGGGAAAGGAGGAAGAGAAGCTAAAAGCCTGAGTAGCTGAAGCCCAGAAAGCAAAATGGTACAAAAACAAGGCTAGGAGAGTGCGTTTTGGTTTTCATTTAAAAATTTGTTATTATTGTTGTTGTTGTTGTTGTTGTTATTTTTTTAAGAGGGAGAGAGGCAGAGGGGTAAGGGCAGAGGGAAAGAGGGAATCTTAAGCAGGCTCGATCTCAAAACCCTGAGATCATGACCTGAGCCAAAATCACGAGTTGGGCCCTTAACCAATGGAGCCACCCAGGCACCCCCAGGTGCATGTGTTTTAGAGACAACACCATACAGAACAACTTTGTGGGCCTTTTGGTGCACTTGTTCAATACTTTCTTTAGAATAAAGTTCTAAAAGTTGACTATCTTCGGTCAAAGTTTCTGTGAAATTTTGATTCACATCACCAAATTGCACTCCGGTAAGATTTTACCATTCTCACCCAGGTCCTGTGTGTTTCCCTTTGCCCCTCTACCTTTTGCCAATCATTTCGGATGAGGCAGAAGGATGAAAATCTGAGGGCATTTGTATCTGACATTCTTCTTTTTCTCAGTAAGAGAAGAGAAGAGATCCTGGCCCGAGCTCAGAATGAAGGACTCAGGGGTAAGACAGGCCCAAGGAGGGTGGCGGAGGTGAGAAGGATCAAAGTGAGAAGGTTCAGAGCTGCTGCTGTGGGAAAAATTAAGCCGTGAATGGGAATAGGTGAGACCTGATGATGGTTTATCCAATTGTGTTTTTCTTACTTGCTTTAGGACAATCTCCTTTGTTCTGGAGGTGCCTTAATGAGGATTTCTGTTCTTAATTTTAGAAAGAGAATTGGGTGGACAATTCAGTTTAACTACAAAAGCATTAATTTAGTGCCTGTTATGTGCTGATTACAAGGCATGCCAAAGTAAGGAGAACTTGGGCCCCCATCCCAAGCTGCTCCGTCCAACAGCAGATACAGACCTGTTGTTAGTTAAGAATCACAATGCTGTGTAATCCAGGGCTGACAGAGAGAAGGAAAGGTTGCAGTTGTAACACCGAAGGAAGAGTAGCTTCTTTATTTGGGAGAGCCATGCTCTGAGAGAAGGCTTAGCAGGAAGGCCAGGTCTGAGTCCAGGTTTTTTTTTCCCCTAAAGATTTTATTTATCTGAGAGAGAGAGAGAGAGAGAACAAGTGGGAGGGGCAGAAGGAGACAGAGAGAGAATCTGAAGCAGACTCCAGGGGCCCATAAGTCTCTCCATTCTCCGTTTTCATCATCTTTCCTTCTTCTCACTGTCTCAGAGGAATCTTCACTGTTTATTTTTGGGGAGTGTAGAGGAAGGGTGGAGAGATGCTTTGCTCTCACTCAAGATGTTCCTCCTAAATATTTTAATCTTGCCCAGACATCAAAGCTTGTATTTTTCCTTTTCTCCCTATCACATCCTTCCCTTGCGGCAGAAGCTACTTGCCTGTTTAGTTGGGATTGAGTGTGGGGTGTGGGGGCAGCAGGGAGCTCTGGGAGGAAACCCGTTGGTCATTACCTCCAGAACGTTTCCTGCTGTGTTTTAGTAGTTGGTCCTGAGTCCACCACCCACATGGTAGCTCAGAGGCTACCTGCAAGTAATGTAGTCAATGAAAATCACTTGGGGACCCATCTTGCAAATGAGATCTCCAAGGTGGCAATTTATATTCCCAAAATGAAAATAAGCATGAGGCTGTGTGGACGAAGCATGGCCTGGGTTTCACAGAACCTTTTGTTTTTCTCGAGCAGTTGGTGGGAGACTCTGACTTAGGACCCCACTGTGGTTACATGTCCCTGTCTCTGTGCCTCAGGTCTCTGGTCATTTAGTTTTGCCTGCACTGTCAGCCCATTTCAGGGAAGGATGAATTTTGGAGGAGTTGGTGTCCTAAGAAGCGGGGCCATGTGATCGGGGGCCTCACAGAGATGGAGTGTCATGTTAGCCTGGGGTCCCAGACTCTGTTGTGTCCAGCTGACACAGAAGGGATCCCAGCCCGAGCCAGACAGCAACTTTCATTCAGCCTCGAGCCACATGCTGACTTGGTATCCTCCTTGGGCTGCTGCCCATGATAGGTTTCAGGGGGGAGGCCAGTATGACCCACAACTGGGAGAGGAACTCACTGGGCACGAGAGGAACTCACGGGAGGCAGAGGGCGAGGAGAGAGAGAATGAGGGTTGTGAGAAACTGCTGAGCAGAGAGGATGGCTGATGAAAATTACAAAGTCTGATAATCTTTCATCTTCACAACTTTTCATCTGAAGCATGAAGTGTAATCAGATGTTTGAAGAGCCTAGAGAAACAAATGAAAAAAAAAACCAATGTAAGAGCAGAAAATGGAATCTGGGGGCAGGTGCGGCATCTGTATTATTATTACAGTGAAGACAGATATTGGAACTGGCTGTGAGATTGGTTTTGGAAATCCTGTTCTGTTGCTATGGGTAAACAGGCCCTGGGGAAAAATTGCTTTTCATTTCCTGAGATAGGAAGGGTAGGAACGGGGTGGGAGGAAGTGGTCATGAATCCCTGGAGACAGCAGTATCCAAGCCCTCCTCAGCCAGGATGTTGGGTTGAAACCAGATGGCCAGTAGGTCACGACAAAGGACACCCGTCAGTGGAAGGGCACGTCCTGGGCCATGGCTTCCCACGTCTGGTGTCAACACACCGGCGGTCAGGAATGGCGGTCGGTCAGTCTTTCTTGAGCTCCTGCTGTGTGCTCGGTGAGTGTGTTGTGGCACACAACCTAGGCCGTTCTCATCGTATCCCAAGTGAATGCCATTCCTTGGAGCGTGTCCCAGTTATTTATTGTTGCATGACCAACCACCACAAAACTTAGCTTTTATAAAAGCAACAATTTATGATAATTGCTCATATTCTTGTGAATTGATGGGGCTTGGTTGGGTGGTTCTCACTGAGGGTTTTTCATCTGGTTTCAGTCAGATGTCTCTGGGACTGCAGTTCTCTGAAGGCTCAGTGGGGCTGGGCGTTTGAGGTGGTTCACTCATGCGACTGGCTGTCCACTTGGGACTCAGCCAGGGGCCATGGACTTTACACATCGCTTCTCCGTGTGACTCGAGTTTCTCACAGCATGTTGACTGGGCTCTGAAGAGGGAGGGAGTGTCCTAAAAGCAAGTGTTCAAGAGGTCCCAGCATTATGACGTGGTCTTGCAGGTCTAAGAATGTCATTTCTACTGAATTCTATTGGTCAAGTCCAGGTTCAAGAGAAGGGAATTAGACTCCACCTCTAAATGCGAGAGTGACATGCAGGAACAGGGAGGTAAGGAATTGATGGTGGACTCTTGGGAGGCAAGCTACCACTCCCACTATATAGGATCACTTAGAAGAGTCCTGTGCTTGGTCCAATGCTCTGTTGTCATCATCTTGTAATTTTTAATCATTGTTAACAAGGAGCTCCTCTTTGCATTTTGCAACAGGCCTTGTAAATTAGGTAGCTTGTCCAATGTAAGTCACATTGTGAAGTATTTGAGCAGCATGGTGAGGGGTAGGCTTGTGCTGGGCCTCTGTGCTCTGCAGATGGGGCTCCTGCCCGTGGAGAACTTGCAGACTAGGTGAGGATAGGAAACTTACAGGAAACACTGAAGCTAGTGAATGACAATGTCTGAGCAGAAATTAGGCTGTGGTTCCTGAAGGAGGGCCAAGATGGCATTGGGGAGGTTCTTCTTCTTCTTTTTTCTTTTTAAGATTTTATTTATTTACGTATTTGTCAGAGAGAGAAAGAGAGAGCACAAGCAGGCAGAGAGGTAGGCAGAGACAGAGAGAGAAGCAAGCTCCCTGCTGAGCAAGGAGCCAGATGTGGGACTCGATCCCAGGACTCTGGGATCATGACCTGAGTCGAAGACATTGGCTTAACCAACTGAGAGACCCAGGTATCCCAGGGAGGTTCCTCTTATTTTGCTTATTGTCTTGGGTGATATTTAGACTCTCAACCCATGTTGGGTAAAGCCTTCCTTCTCTTCTAGGAATTTTAGACATGTCCTCTTACTCTTCCCACTGGGCCTTGCCCCTTACCCTTATTCCTAGGACTCTTGTGTTAAAGGCTTTGCATGGAGGGGCTTTCCATCTGAGGACCGGCTCCTAGGGTGGGGATAAGGGAGAAGGGGAGACGCAGAGGCACATGAACCTAAAGCCCAGCTCAAGCTTAAAATCTTGAGTCACTGGAAGATGCCAGAAGGAAGCTGGGCCAAAGGTGGTTAGATTTTTGGGGGAGGCGATAGAGGGAAGAGAAGAGGGAGCTCTCTGGTCTCCTCTAGGGAGCATGGTGCGTTCTCTGGTGCCCTGGACAATACCTCCCTCTTAGACCTCAGGCAGATGCCTCACCATTCAGCAAAGCACAGGGCATTCCTTTTTTTTTTTTTCCCCCAGGGTAGGAAATGGCTCAGAGGCCTGGACCCAGCCCAGCCCCTAATTAGGGCACAAAGACAAACAGCCCCTGAGGGAGGGTGCCACCTCTTTACAAACACTGCCCAGTTTCCTCCAGGAGGATCTTCCTGCTGTGATGAGTGTACAAGATAACCTTCTGTGTGTACACACTAACAGGGCATCAGAGGCTAATGATTTATTTCTATCTTTGTAAGACTGGGAGGTCTAAGGAGGGCACTGCTCCCTGGGAAGGCGGTTCCAGGATTTCCCTAAAACAGAGACACATGCGACTGGCCCATCCAAGGCCTGGTCAGTCATTGTTCTTAGCTGGTCAACTGCCTATTTGCCCTTGACCTTGGTGGGCTGCTCTACAGGATCTACATTTCCCAGTCTCTTTGCCTTTTAGCTTCCAGGGAAGTTCACTCAATGCGGGGGTTGGGGTGGTTGGGGTGGTCCTTGGCAGAAGATGAGAAGAAGGAAGGAGGGGGAAAGGTGGGGCATTTCTTTCTCTCTGCTTCCTTTGGTGTCTTCAGGAGAATCTAGATCTTTTCATGGCTCCAGCTCTTATCAGATGACCCCTCTCTCTGTGGTTGCAGTTCCCACTGGACAGGCTTTCTCACTTTTCTTTCTTTCTCTGGCCCTAGAGTGGAAGTGGCTTCCTCCCTTGCTCCTGTCTGGATTGTCTTATCATCCCTGCATGGCTTCTTAGCTCTTCATCACTAGATATCGATTATGTTTCCTCCAACATCTATCTCTGGTCATCTAATCCCTGGAGGTAAGGAAGGGTCCTGTGACCCTGGCTCCGGATGGAGTCTACAAACCTTAGCTCCAGGTGGGTCCAAATGTTATGCACACCAGTAACCATATTCTAATCCTGAGAGCAAACTGAGAAGGCAGTTGGCCGGTTTCCACCAAGTCCAGGTCCCTAGTGCTCCTTGGACCACCTGGCTCAGTTTGAAGAGGCCCAGCCATGGCAGGAAAAGGCATAGTATGGCTGATGCGCACAGAGGCTGGGGTGGGGGTGAGGTGTGCTCCAGTGACTGCTTTCCACCCTTATGAGGTCCTCTCATCTGGTGCCCACTTTCACTCTTTGTGCTTTTACGCTTTGGTAGCTAGTGACTAAGAGTATGTGTGTGGGTTGAGAAATAGTATAAAAGTTAGCTCAGGCGCCCATGTAGATGCACAGTGTGAGGCCGTCTAGCCTACATGGATGAATACGAATTAGGTTTCTGTATCTGTAGGGATATGGGTCCAGCACAGACAAACCTTAAGCATGGTTCCCAAGGTCACTTGGTCTCTAAGACAAAGTCTTTAGCGTCACTGGTAAGACATGGGTCTAGAACAGAGTTGAGGAAGCAGTTGTTAGCTGGGCCTAAGAAAGAGACACATGGGAGCCGAAACCAAGGCAGGAGCTATGGGGACCTTTCCTTCCTTGTTTGGGGTCCAGCTCCCTCCAACGGTGTTGATGACTCAGCTTTCTCCAATGAGTACATGGCAGAAGCCTGTGGCCAAGTCATTTGCCAGATGACGGGGGAGCTGGGCTTTCTATTAAAAAAAAAAAAAGCCTGACCCTATCTATTTTGGTTCTTCCTCATTAGCAAGTAGGATTTGGGACAGAAAACCAACAAGCAAAAGGGCAAGAATCAGGAAAACCGGTGCAGGAGCTGGACAGAGAAAGAGAGAGAGAGAGAAGTTGCCCCATGATGACCTTCAGCTTTTCCCGCCTGCATTCCCCTTGTGGGGAGAGCACAATCTCAGGCCAGCCCTGAAGGCTGTACTGAGGAGCCTGGCCTGGGCCCAGGGGTCAGAGGTCAGGGGTCCGGCTGGACCACGGTAGGACCTGTTCCATGCAGGTCTTCTCTCCTTCTGAAGCCTGGAGACCAACCTCTGGCGATGCCCCTCTCCCTTCTTTTTCTGGGCCTGCAGCCTTGTCTCAATAATCTGTCTGGGGCCCTGCTTTATTCTCCCTGGCCTCTTCCCCACTAGATCCAGCTTCTGGTAGGGCTGGGATCTGTGGAGGGAACTTCACGATGCTGTGTGCCTGCTTAGATTTCAGAATACTCCTCTGGAATTGCCCATTGCTGTGGCCCATCTGCTGGTCGGGACACCCTGTTACCAAATGCGGGAAGATCTGCCACTCCCCTCCCCAGCTGCCCACGGTTGCCGGGCTGCCACCTGCTGTGTGTTTCCACACCCTTGCACACTGCATTCTGCCTGTCACTCTGGATGGCTGCCCAGCAGCTGCAGCTGAGACTGTCCTGCCAGCACCTTCCGCAGCCCGATGGGTGGTCCTGTCCAGTCCTGGCCCTCCCAGCTGGCCTCATCTTGCTGCGTGTGCTGAGCTGCATCTGGCTGAACACACTGCTCGAGTAGCCTGGACGGGCCCGGCCACCTTGACCTCTAGAGAGATGGGCATCCTTACTCAGGACTTTTTGGAGAGGGTCAGATGTGGAACCCAACAGTATAAGACAATAATGGTGACGACAGCTCATGTGTTTTGAGGACTTACGAAGTGACAAGCTCAGTGATTTACCCACTGGATGTATACCTCGCAACTACCCTGTAAAATAAGGATTATTATGTCCCCATTCCACAGATGAAGAAACCAAGGCTGCATGATACGAATGAATCCATGTGAAGGTCCCACAGGGCATAATTTATGAAGTGAAGATTAGGCACTTTTCCTTTTTGGTTCTGTTTTTTGGGAAGAAAAAACATAGGAGAGGACGTTTTTAGCCTTAAGACCCAAGAAACAGAAGAGAGGAGAATGGACTGGACATAGGGTAGCACAGGGTAGGCAAATGAATAGACCATCCTCCTTGTCTAGATGAAGGTGGCAAGGTGACACGGGATCAGGAACTTTCCTTCAAAAGGTATGGATTGTAAATAATTGCCTGTCCTGTTTTTGGAAGACTTTGGCCCCCCGTGGGGGAGAATCTGCATTTGCACTGGCTTCTGCCACCAGCTTCTGCTCCTCTTAGGAACACAAGATCCGCTATGTCCTACTGCACTCTACAGGCTGTGATGGGATCCAGCAACAGGGTTATAGCTGCAAAATGGATCAGGCTTTGTGGGCTCCCATGGTTAGTCTTGGGGTCCTACCATCATCTCAACTGCCCAAATTGTCATTTTCAGATAGTCCAAAACATTCAAGAGTAAATTCTGCCTTTTGGTGTTGCCAATTAGGGAGCTGTTTTGAAGGGGCCCCTGTGATGAAGAATCCCACCGTGAGGGTGCCATGAGGGCCCATGGAGCCCAGGCACGATCCGAGTTACACAGGTGTGCCCCACATGGTAGGCTGTGTGTGCTGCTGCCTGGGTTCTGGAACCTGCGGGGTCCTCCATGCTTGGAATAGTCTGGGTCTGCTGACTTGGCAAAAATGGGGGTGGGGGTTGGTTCCCATCTGGAGGGGGAGGGAAGGAGCTCCCGGTGGCCGGGCCGTGGAAGGGTTTGCCAGCTTTGCCCACAGCCCTGAGCTCCCCCTTCTTTCCCCTCAACCACAAGAACAGCGTAATTCTCCTCACGTTACAAGTAAACATCTGGCAGCATCTGCCATGCTCAAAATAAACCAAGAACTAATAGGAGGCTTTTGTAACCACAACAGGTCCTGGATAGGGAAGGAAGGGGTGGTTCACTGTGTGTAAGCCAAAGCTGGCTACTTGCGGAGTCTCGACTCCTTTGTTTCTTGACGGGTGGTTAATTAGTCGATCAGTGCACGAGCTCCTAGACGGGCCTGCTGGTACAATTTGCCATGGCTTTCGGGGCAGCTCCCAAGGACATCACATGAACCTTGTGGAGCCAGCTGGTCCATGGCACAGGAGGGACTGGGAATGATGGTCAGTCCTGAGGAGTTAGCTGCCCCTTGCTACACGTCCGGGGTCAAATTACCCAAGGACCTGGGAAGAGGGAGAGAACAGTGTGGCAAACCAGTGGGGTCACTGCAGGGAAAAGGGCCATCTTCTGGAAGCAGAGCCTACCTGGGTCAACCCTTTGAAGCTAGTAATGCGTCTTGGAAGACACGACAATAGACACAGTGACTCCTCAAGTCTGATCGACAAGCTGGAAGCAGCCCGGGTGTGGCTGGCAGCCATCTGACAGCTCTGACAGGGCTCTGGGATGAAACTGGCCATATTCGAATGGCATCGAATCCACTCCTCCTAGCCTGCTTAAGTGTAAGCGACAGACAGAAAAACAGATTAATATCACAAATGTCACTGACTTTCACGGTCTGGCAAGAGAAAGGCTTCCAGCCAGGGATGGGCTCACAAGCCTTCAGAATTCTGAGGACTTCTATCCTTCATCACCCCCATCAAACAGCCAGAAGTGGTGTAGGGCTCACTGGAGAAGAGTGAGCAGGAGCACACGGGGAAGGTCCAGGTGCCTGAATACTCAGAGATCAGGCAGCTGGCTGTAACCTCAGGTTTTATGCTAAAGGTTACAAACTGGCTGCCAGCTGGCTGAATCCAGCTTGTAGACATGTATTAGAAGGGCCACAAATATCTTTATTTTTTAATTTGAATGAGAGGCGAACATGTGCAAATCAGGAGAATCACACACACACCAAACAAACAAACAAAAACAAAAAAAGAAGAAAAAACCCTCATAGTCCCCTGAAATACCTATGCACTCAGGCCCAAGTTCTCCAGATGGCACCAGGCAACACAACTCCCTTCCCTCCCTGCTGGCTTCTACAGTCATTTGTGATTTCAACCCTAGTATTAAGCCATCAAGCACGTTTTATGGATCAGGGAGTTAGTAGGGCTGACTTTCCAAAAGTCCAATTTAAACGAAGGTTATATAACAAAATGGAAGAGAGATTTTGCTCCTACTTTAGGTGAAAAGATTGAGCTACTCCTTTAATCTACTGAAACAATTACCTAATTAAAATCATTTTTTTTTTATTAAGCAACATCACAACATGCAAGAAAAGTTTGAAAGTTAAAAAAAATGCTAATTGGATTGTCCTCCTTGCAAAATTTTTCATCGTGTGCATTCCTTTCAGTCTTTTTTTCACACACATTTTTCCATAGTTTCATATGTGGGTGTGCATCCTGCTTTTTTCATCGACCACTGTAATTTACATATTTTACCCCATTGCTTTCTAATCCGGATTTTTTGTTATTCTAAATAACATCTGCCTGCATTTGGATCTTTTTGTATTTTTTTTTTTTTTTTTTAAAGATCTTATTTATTTATTTGACAGACAGAGGTCACAAGTAGGCAAGAGAGGCAGGCAGGGAGAGAGAGGAGGAAACAGGCTCTCCTCGGAGCAGAGAGCCCGATGTGGGGCTCGATCCCAGGACCCTGGGATCGTGACCTGAGCTGAAAGCAGAGGCTTTAACCCACTGAGCCACCCAGGCGCCCCGGATCTTTTTGTATTTTGAAGTATTTGCTCAGAATATAGTTTCAGAAGTAGCATGAATGGGATATATCTCTATCTATCTATCTATATATAAAAACAGCTTGCAAATTAAAGAGTTAACCTGGAAATTCCTAACCCACAAGTACCTTACATGAGTCTCTTCATCTCGGCAAATCATTGGAGAGGTTGTAGGAAAAAAAAAGTTCATTTCAGCATCTGTGATGGGATTGTGGGTAATTAAAAAAAAAAATTCAGCATGTGAAGTCCATTCCGGGAATAGCACTATCTTGAGACCCAAGTCAAATAGTACTAAATGTGCTAAGCAGAGGCCCTTGTTTAAAGAAGAAACTCATTTGCTCTTAATAGTTGCAAAATGCCACATAGCTCGACGATGGAGTCAGAAGACTCCGCAGATCATGAAAGCCTGGTTCACAACGATAGGGGAGGCCAAGCTACAAGACAAACTGTCTTTCCCCATTAAAGCATCTTTGTGCCCTAAGTACGAGAGTCATTTCTTAGAACAATAGCTGCCTTTAAAATTTTTTATTGATGGGAGAAAAAAAAAAAAAAAGCTAAACAGGACCAGAACGTTTAAAGGTATTTTATATCCTATAAACAACCTAAAGAGGGGTGTAAACAAGGTGATACGTCATAAAATGAAATGTGATACAGATAACCTTACCACTGTCTTCTGCAAGAGTTCAGACGACTAACGGCGCCTTAGATCTCTGAGTCGTGGAAAGCAAGCACACTGTATTTTCATTTTGCCTACATGTCTGTGTCCAAGGAATTCAGGAGACTGACCTGACGGAAGGGCAGGACGAAAGGAGAGTCTCTTCTCACAACTTCCTCCGTGCAGAAGAGCCTCAGGGTGCCCCAGGGGCTTCTGGGAAATGGCGCCCAGGTTTTGTTCCCATGCCAAGCCAGTCGGCAGCACCTCTCAGGGCGGGATTATGGAGCACTTGAGCAAGTCCCACCTCCTGTGGAAAGGCAGCCTGTCTTTGGTGAGGAGAAATCGTGCCTCCCTAATCTACTAGAGCCCTTTGAAGGGCCAAGTAAGTGTATGGAGAAGGGGGAAACAGTAGACACACTCTGTTTACACTTTCACGAAGCTTCTGACAGTCTCCACCCCAGAGCCTGTTGAGTCGCCATGGGAAGGAAGGAATGTCTGGGGACCATAAGGAACTGGCTTAGAGATAAGAAATACGGAGTAAGGATAAATAAGCCTCTCTCTGAATGGAGAAGTGTTAATGGTAGGGCTTCTCTGGGGTGGGGGACCGATGCTCCTGAGGGTCCCAGTTAACCCAGTTAACTTGCCTCTAGTGACTTGAGATGGGACCATCAGGCGCTCGGCTTTCCTGAAGCCATATGTGTGCATCAGCCTCCTTGCCCTAACCTCATAGCTCTTCCCTCGCCTCGTTGAGCTTGTGACAGCTCTAGTGACGTTTTTGTGACATCTCTAGTGACATCGTGAGGTCCTGAAAGGCAGGGGCATGTCTGATAATTCAGTATTCATGGCAGTGATTAGCACTTAAGAAACATTTTGTGACCTGAGCCCTCGAGAAGGGGGGAGCTGTACATTGAAATTGCCTGGCTTGCCAGTGATGTCCTCCCCCTGGAGAAATCTCAGCCAGAAGCTGTAAGTAATCTGCAGAAGACTCGGGAGACTGGTGAGTAGTCTGATGTTTAGCACGGGCAAGGGCCAGTTGAGAAAGGCATTAGATGAAAAATAACTCAAATACACTTTGTTTTTATGATACCTTTTTTGTTTTTATTATACATACATAACTGTTTTATTATACATTATACATTTTATTATATATACATATACCTATGTAATATATATGTATATAATATATAATATGTGTATATGCCCATATTCTACATTATACATTTTATTATACATCACACAGGGAATACATATAGATGTATGTTGGTGTCTCTATCACTTTTGAGAAGAGTAGTATAAACTGTACTATTGAGGGTGACAGAAGCTCTCAGTGATAGCCCAAGGAAGAGTTTTGGGCCCCTATAATCCAGTGCTGCTTAACCTATTTTCATGATTGCCCCCTCCCTTACCAAGTCCTTTTGTGGATACTTTTATCCTAATTGTACCACCCCATGAAATTTTAATAGCTTGGATATACCGAGTATCTGTTTATATACTGTGGACCTTTGGAGAGCCCCCAGCCAGTGGGATTTCTAAGATTTTTTCATGTCCCAAGAGCCCAATTTGGTCTCCCTGGGGACGATCACAGCCCTCATAAGCATGCAGGCTGTCGAGCACTCCCTGACGGTTATGGACCTCACATCAAGGTCCCTCTGGCTTCAGGTGGGTTTGTCCAGTGGAGAGCTCCACAGGAGATGCGGATGGGGCAGAGGGGTGGGGAGGAGAGTAACACAAGAGAATATATTCATCTGGCTCCCGCCTTGTGAGGTCACCCCGCCTGGCTGTGTTTTTTGGTCACTTGACTCCTAGGTTCTCTGGGTTCTGGTAACAGATTATATTCCCTTCCCTTGGGAGGGGTTCATAATGGCTCTACTGCTACTGGCCCCAAGTTATGGCACTATCCTTCGGGGTTCCCTGTATCTACATGTTTATAAATCTATCTTATGTTCAGTGTGCTTTCCTGTTCCTGTTGGGACCCTGGATGAGAGATGGGGAGGTCTTATCACTATACGTCAGAAGAAGACCCTGGAGCTGGGAGGAGGCCAGCAGAGGTGGGTGAGTGATGGAGGGTGGGAGGTGAGGTAGGACTGGGCAGGAGGACAAGGGGTTACAGTCCTAAAAAAGGAGGCTGAGAGGGGCCTTGTTCTGATTTATGGAGTGGGGTGAGACAATGAACTCTTGGATATGGTCATTGGGGATCCTCTAGAACTTGAGAGGTAATTTTAGGAAATAGTGTGGTCGCTGTCTTTCCCATAGTTGGGATTTATCTCGCACTTTCTCCACCTGATGGTGTAGCATTGGCCTGGATTCACAAAGAAGTTACCAGGGGAAATGGAAGTCCTGTATGATAGGCCTCAAAGGCGCCCTTTAAAAATGTCGAGCTCTTTGGGGAACACCCTCAGTCTTATGGAATGAGCCAGAGAGGGAGAGCTTGTTTCCTTAAATTGCCTTGTGGGTTTTCTATTAAAGGCAGGTGTATGTCGGTCTGGGAATCCTTCCTAAGGGAAGTGCACTTCTGAGACATCACTGATCTGGGTTCCGGAGGACCCTGTGCTCCCACATGAGACAGTGGGGAGAGGGGCAGGAACACAGGTTTTCAGAGGCTAACATCCTGGTTCTTTATCTTCTGGGCCATCCCCTGCTTCAGAGCTGCCATGGGGGTTAGATGAGAAAGTGCACCTAAAGGCAGCCTGGCCTTCTTCCTAGCAGACTGAGTAGTCTCATGCTTCAAGTCTACCAAGTCCTTTGCCGGCTCTGCCCCTGGGAGCAGGGGGCAACCAAGCTTTACATGCTTGGGCTCCAGACGCCAGAGAGTGAAAGCAGGAAGCCGTTGTCATGGATGGCGGGCGGGTGGGCACATTATCCTGAGGCCTCCTAATCCCATTTTCTGCTTTCATGTTAATCCTCTTCCTCCTGTCTGCCACACACTCAACTCCCAGGGCACTGACCCAGAGAGCCCAGCTCCACCTCCTCCCAGCAACCGCAGTGCTCCCCATCGGAGGTGCTGGAGGTGGGGCATGGGGACAGCCCGGCTGTGCCTCAGTCCTCCCCAGCCCACCTGGACAGTCTTCCTGGCCAGCTCACAGGTGAACACTGAAGGCTCAGCTCACTCAAAGCAACGACAGATCAACCAGTACTTCCTGAACACTGAGTGTTTGCAGACACTGACGGAGACGTTTACTTACATCATTTCATTTGGTTCCCATAACACTCCTGTGAAGCACATATTATTTATCTGAAATTTGCTGATGAGGAGATGGAGGCTTGGGGAGTTGTCATAGCCCAGATGACACAGAGAGCAAAAACTCACGACACATTCCTCCAGAGCCTCTTGGGGGATCAGTCCCATGTGACCCCTCTCTTGTTGTTTCCTACTTGCCCACCCTTGGAAGGACCTACCTCTGGCTTCCCTCTTCTGGAAATGTCACCTGAGGCTTCATTTGGGTGAGTGTATTTCTCTCAGACACGAGGCCCCGGGGATCACTGGCTGCACAGCAGAGCGGAAAGAACATAGACTTTGGGGACGGGGGTGTGGTTCTGGCTTCCGCAGGAAGGGGACAAGATGTACCCAGGAACTGAACGTTTTCCAGGGAGACAGGTGGCTACATGGTAAATGGCCATCTGGGTGGAGGGATGATTTTGCCTCAGGCTTCTTACTCACTGTCCCCCTCCTTTTCAGGGCACTCTGTCGGGTTTCCATTCCCAGCTGCGAATCCCTTTTCACTACTCAGCAGGACTGAAACTGGCCATTTTTGTCCCCAGATTTCTAGGTTCTGAGGCAAGTTTCACTTGCCGAGGAAGAAGCGATCCACCATCCCCTCAGCCGCCTGTGCCTGAGTCTTTCTGAAAAAGTTAAATGTGCTCTGGAGCTCCGTTTAAAAAAAAAAAAAATGTATTTATTTATTTAGATTTATTTGAGAGAGAGAGAGCACAAGTGAGAGAAAGCAAAAGACTGCGGGGCGGGGGGGGGGGGGTTGCGGGGGTGGGGCAGAGGGAGAGGGAGAGGCAGGCTCCCTGCTGAGCAAGGAGCCTGAGGGTTTCGAATCCAGGACACTAGAATCATGACCAGAGCTGAAGGCAGATGTGTAACTGATCGAGCCACCCAGGAGCCCCTGGACCTCCATTTCAGTTTGTCACCCACTCCAAGTAAGCAAGGGCTCCCCAAGTTTCACGTGGATCGCTCTTGCTGTGACTCTCCCCTCTGGGACAGGCTTGGAAGTTGGGGTGGGATTTGAATGCTTACCAAATCCCTTACTAGCTGTCATCTAGATTTCAGTTTTCAGGTCTGTAAAATGGGATTGACAATTATACCTTGCTGAGGCCAGAACCTGCCCCTCTCCTTGGGCCACTTCTAGAAACTTCTAGAGCCTAGGAGGCAGTTCTGGGTTCATCTTCAGCCTTCTCTTTCCTTCCTGAGCCATGCACTTCTTGGGCCTTATAGGCCTATCTGCTAACTGTAATCAGGGTCTTTGCTTCCCTCTGGGCTGTACAGACCCCGCAGGCTTCCCTGCCCCAGTCCCATGACACCACCTTGGTCTCAATGTAGTGATGTGGGTCCTCCTATCCTCAAGACCCCATGTGCTGGTTGGCAGCTGGAGAACAACAGAGGGCAGTGGAAATCTAACACTGGACGGCATGGGGCAGGCTACACATGTTGTAGCGAGTGAATTCAGCTGAGGAAAGGGGTCTGGAGGCTGAAGAAAGCAGAGGTCCTCCATGGAAGGGGGGAGCCTGAAGCGGGGTGAGCATGGCTGAGTCATGGGGTGAGTTGCTGTGGTGGCTCTGACCTCCCCACAGTCACCAAGTCCAGGAAGCCAAGGGCAAGATGTGGTAGGTGTGGGCCATGGTAGGGAGTTGCAATCTGGAGGGTCTGAGTAGCATCCGTGATTAGGATTCCAGAACTAAGATTGCCTCCTCAATCCCTTAGAACCGCAGGGCCATCTAGGACATGAGAGCTTACAACAACCACATTTGTTAAGGAGAAATCGGGTTCTGAGTTAAAGTTTGGCTATTCTTTTTTAAGTCCTCAAAGGTCCGTGTGCTTTGAAAATATTCTAGAAGCAGAATAAGGGCACAGGAGAGAAGATGCAGGATTCAGCTTAGAAAATGTGTATCAGGTTGGGCTCCCTCTGGCCTCAGTGTGATTGATCTTGAACACTTAGGTCCTCATTTTTCCTCTGGGCTTCCACATACTTGGGTTTTACCTTGCTAGACCCTCCCTCCTAAAGCCAGGTAGAGGGGACTGGTCTTTCTATAGACGTTCCTTTCTCCATACTTTCCATATATTTCATGTTCAGAGAAAGGCTCAGTGAAACAAATTGCCCGTTAGCTTGTGGTGGGCAGCGGTGATGATGACCAGGCCTAGCCCCATATGGGACAAAGCTGACCTGACTACAGGTTGCTCAGAGGCCCCCAACATGGCTGACATCCCACCATGAGGATACTAGTCCTTTGGATAAAAGCTCCATATATAAAGAACTGGTGTGTGTTAAAGCAAGAACGTCCTTGGGGATAGAAGTCCCTCCTGTCGATCATCCGGACGGATGGATGTGAGGGCCATGGAGGGAGGCGGCGCCATGGGAGCAGGGCCTGCCAACACATTTTGCCAACTTCAGTGTTTGCCACGGAGATTTCACTCCTCCAGAGGTCATCCCCCATAACCTCCTGCCCCCACTTCCCCAAACAAACACCAAAGACATTAACTGAGGACCAGTCAGCCCAAGAAACCAGCTTGGGAAGCGTCCTTGCCGTGAAATGTTTATTAATTGATTGACCTTTTTTCTTTTCTTTTTTTCTTTTTTTTACAAAAATAAACATTTTAATGAACAAGAAGTACAAAAGCTTCTGGAGATACAAACTCCAAGGAGTGGGGAGAGGCTGGTTTTGGCTGCTTTGCGGCTTTCACTGAAAGCAAATGAGGCAGAAAGGCCCCGGCCCCACCCCCACCCCAGGTCCTGGCTCAAACAGCAACCTGCTCCTTGACCCCATGTCTTGGCTCATACCTTGTGTGCTCCTCTGCCCCTGCCCCTGCGCTGGCCTGTGGGTGCCCCAGGGTTGGGTGGCCAGAGGCGGCCTCCCCAGGTGCGGAATCCTACACATCCCAGAGCATCCCCATCAAGTCTTCTGTCCAGAGCTCAGCTGAGAGAACTCTCCATGACTGATGGTCCCCACGCAGCCCCCACCAGATCGTGACATGCAGCAGCAGCAGCAGCAGCAGCAGGAGCCCTGGCTACATTCTCACACTAGGAACACAGTGGTGGGGCTGCCCACAGAACTGTCCCAGCGAGGGCCGAAGCCCCTAGTGTGGGTATCTGCCTAAGCCTTGCTGGCCACCCAGAGGGTTGGAGAGGCAGTCAGGCCCCCACCCGGCTCCCGTGATTCCTGGCCCCAGGGGCCAGCAGTCCCATACCTAGACCGGTAAACTCACATTTTAATATTTGGCATTATTGCACGTTGTCCTGGTTACCTCACTGTCTGGGATGTCAGCCTCGCCGGCGGGGGCTTGCAGGCGACATGCAGTGCTGCTAGTGCAAGGCACACCCTCCCTCCACAGGCGAGCCCAGCGGGCGGGGCTGGTCCGCTGGCAGCTGAGCCCCCAGAGAGGTCAGCCTGAGGCCCTCACATATGCCGTCTTGTTGGGATCAGGGACCACGTGGCTCCATCCTGTCTTGAAAAATACCAGCTGCCGACCTGGAGGCAGAGGTGAGAGGTAACAGGGCTGTTTCCCTCCCTGGAGGTGGGGGCCACTCTCCCCGACAGGACTGCCTAGAGCACAGGGAGACTTGTCTCTCATCATTCCAACCTTCTTGCCTTCTCATCAAAGCCGGCTTCTGACAGGCGACCACTACCTGTCAGTCTCTTCCAGGGAACGCCTGTCACCTCCCTTAGGTCGTCCTTTCCCTTCCCGCAGGCTCACCTGTCCAGGTAGTCTGGTTGGTTACCACGAAGGCCTGGCACTGGGCGTGGCTCTCGCAGACATCCACGGCCTCGGCCAGGTTGAACACGGAGAGGAGGCAGCTCCCGTGGTGGTAGGAGGGCCAGCAGCGGTAGTCTTCCTGGAGGATGGTGCTGTCTGGGAGGCGCTGGTACTCTGTGGGTTTGGGGATGGAGCACGAATGAGAACCCTGTTTCCAGGCAGGAGGTTCTGGGGCTGCTTCCTGGGATGGCTAAGACTCATTGCCTAGCGGAGAGCTGAGCACTAGCCCGGTCACCCTCGCGTGGAGATGAAGGCAGCTATCACTGTGGAATTGGCCTGAGCACCCAGGAAAGGCAAAGCTCAGCTTCGGGGTTTGGGAAACCCACAGCTCCCAAATCTAAGGGTGTCCAGTGGGTTCTGACAGCACGTGACAGCGGGCGCAGAGTGGGATAAACGCACACTCAGAGCTTGAGGGGAGGACGTTCTCTACATTTAAGGCCAGGCTCCTCAAACTTCAGTGTTGCCTGTGAATTTCCAGGGATTCTTGCTAAGCTGCAGATCCCAGTTTCAGGGGTCTGGGGTGGGGATGGGGGTGGGCATTTCTAACCAGCTTCTGGCGCTGCTGGTCTGCAGACCACACTTGAGTTTAGCATGAGTTTAGAGCACCCCTGGGTCCCGCTTCCTTCGGGCCCTAGGGAGAGAGATGAGGAAAGCTCCTCTGGGAGCAGGCAGTTGGGGATTTCTCAAAAGCGATGCAAATGACTGTGAAACACAAAGATGACCACTGGGGACCCCACAGATCAGGTGTCTGGGGGGAGGAGGCTGGAGCAAAATTCTTCCCATTACACAGAAAGGACCCTCAGAGGCTGTGTGAGCTCCTCAGTCAGGAAGCTGCTCAGTGGCCGGCCGGTCACCTGAGTCCTTCCTGCCGCCTGGGGAGCCCCAGCTCCGGGACTGATAATGCAGAAGCCCTGGGCCTCTGGCCACCCCGCCCTCCTGCCTCCTTCTTCTAGCAGGGACTAGACCAAAGTCCAGGGCTGGCTGTGATTTATGGCCCCATAAACGGCGTCCTCAGGGACAGAGCCAGCCATTGTTCACCTCGTTAAACTTTATTTACAGGGCTAACGAGGGCTCCCCCACCCCTAAGACTGGCCAGAGCTCCTTGAATACAGAGGCTGCCCACTCCTGGCCCCCCCTGCCAATCAGGATAAACCCCAGGGCCTCAGCAGAGGGACTGACAGCAGGGGCTCGAATTCTCCCCCAGCTCTTGGGCTCCTCAGCTGGTTTCCGAGTGGAGTCACAGGCTCGGCCAGCCTCCCTCCTAGCCCCAGAAGGGCCGAGGAGGGAAAGGGAAGCCCACACAAAAATTGTAGTCCAGCTGTGTAACAGGAACCAAGTTAATTGCTCACACACACTTTGCCTGGCATTGAATCCCCATAAGCATTTTGTGAGGCAGGAAATACTAAACCCAATTCACAGGAGCGAAAAGGGAGGCTCAAGGTGTAGGGAAGCTTCTCAAAGTCACACAGTCAATACAGAGTGGGGTCCAGAGCCATTAGAGAAGGGGCGTCGGTGCCCCCTTACTCCTCCTCAAGGTCAAGGCAAAATTATAGTCATTCTGGCTCAGAGGAGAGGCCTCCAAGTAGAGGCTAAAAATGGTCAAGCTTAGGAGGGCAGGCCACTTAGCCCAATCAAGGGGGTCACTCGCCCTCCCACCCATTCCCCAGCTCCGGGCCTCTGGAGCCTTGCAGAAGCCACTCACCAGCTCTGTGGCTTGCTGTGCTGTTCTGCAGATACTGCCCGCTCCGGAACAGGTGCAGCACCCTCTCCAGCTGGGCCAGCGTCTCATCGACTCCCCAGCTGAGCTCTCCTGCACAGCACAGTGTAGCTATGAGTGGGTGCCTGGGCTCCTACCCCTCCCCGAGGTTGGGAACCAGCTGCCTTTCCTACTCTTCCTCTGGACCTTGGGCCTAGATGACCAGTGGACTGGGAAGGGGTTTTGCCACAGAATGCCACTTTGGGAAATGATGGCTTCTGGGCCATACGCTGTCCTGGGTCATTCTTGTCCCCCTGCCTGCTGCGGGAGGGTGATGGGATGCAGATGGGGCTCGGAGAGCTCACCTGTGGCGTTGACAATGCTGTCCAGCAGAGGCCGTAGTGAGGGTGGGGCACTGTGGGGCAGGAGGTATGTGAAGAAAAACCTAGGGCAGAGAGAAACCAGGGGCTCAGTGCTCTGGCCTTGGGGACACATCCTTCCTCTGCCCCAACTTGGGACAGAACCGTACTCTGGCCTCAGGCCTACGACCTAGGCATAACCCCAGAGCATAACAAGGAGTCCACTTTGACTCAGGGTGGGGATCAGGGCACATCCTAAGGCCACCCCTTAACTTTACACCACCCTACAATCTGAGGTCTATTTACCCCATACCTCCCCAGGACTCCCCCACCACCCAGTATCACCCTGTCCCCTGAGCTGATCCTTGTCACAACAGCCCCATAGCTGGGGCCCAGGGAAGAGCTTCCAGAGGTGAAAGACAGGAGAAGAAGAGGTAGTGCCGTCCCACCAGCCCTACATCTGAATCTGACACTATTTCAAGAGGCCTCCAGCTGCCACCCCCACCCCAGATTCTCCTTGGAGCTGACTATTTTTAGCATCATCGTCAGGAGCCTGAAGTTCCCTTCTTAAGTGGGTGGAAGACTTTCCCCACCCCTGCCACTCCATTGGACAAGGCCAAGTCTCCCCACCCTGGCTGGCTTCCTGAACCTCATGTGGGCTCTCCCCTTGCCATGCCCTCCTGGGGCCCACTCTTTCTCCCTGGCCTTCCTGGGTTGGGGTGGAGGGGGGGGCGGAGGTCACCTGTAGGCATTGTAGAGGTTGCGCTTCTCATTCATGCCCTCACACCAGCCCTGGGCCGAGCAGGGCAGGCTGAAGTTCCTGGCTGGAAACTCCAGGATGCAATCAGCACTGCTGGCACACGGCGTCTCCTCCACGCGTGCGTCGTCCAGATCTGTCACCTTCAGCTCCCCGTCCACCAGCACAAACTGTCGGGGGCGGAAGTCCAGCAGAGTGACCGAGCCCAGGGGGGAGTGGGCCAGGTGGTGAAGGAGCCGGCCCAGGCTCAGGCAGATCTGAGGGGCAGACACAAGGCTGCTCATAGGCTTGTCTCCTGGGAGTGGGTCTGGGGGATTCCAGGGCTCAGCCCTTTGGGGCAGGGAGCGGGGGCAGGGGGTGGTTTTGGCTTTTCTCTTAAAGGCCCCAGTGCTTACTAAGGGCTGAGAGCCAGGGGCCTCACAGAGCAAGCCAGTGATTTTCTATTAACCCTGGGCAGGCCTAGCCTGAGAGTAATGTGGTAGGAAATAGGCAGCATGGAAGTCTGGGGATACCAGGTCTCCTCCCTTGAAGCTGCATCTTGAGCGGGAATTAGTCCAGTGCGTGGAAATAGAGGGAGGGTCAAGATGACCTTAAGGTCTTTTCTAGTCCTACGACACTGGTCCTCTTAGAGCCAGGCTACGAGCATGTGCGCATGTGTGCACACGTGTGTACAGGTGTGAGTGTGTGTGTGTGTGTGTGTGTTGTGTGTGTGTGTAAGGGGAGCAGGAGCACCAAAACACCAGGATCCTCTATGTCTTGCTTCTTTTTTTTTTTTTTAACCCTTTGGCTGATAGCCGAGTCAGCATTGCTCCATCTTTCCCTCTTTTTTCCGACTGAGGAGGAGTCCAAGCTACTCTGGAGGACAGGCCTTCTAAGGGAAAACCATCCCAGCAAGGAGCCCAGGGCCCAGCCCTCCTTCCTGCTCACTCGGAAGCGGTCCTCCCAGGAAGTCTGCAGCAGCTGGATCATCTCCACAGGGGCACCCAGCTCTGTGATGGTGGTCAGGGTGTCCGGGATGTCCTCGCTGTCCTGGTAGCAGTAGCCATAGAGCTGGGGGAGGCCCAGGGCAGGTCATTAGGTCACAGCGTCGGGGTGGGGACAGAGAAGGGCTGGGCTATCAGAGGTCCCCCTCCCTCTGCACTACCCACCTCCCACCCCCATCCCCAGATGGTTGCTTCAGCTCCGGCCAGAAGAGAAGAGCAGCACTGCCCAGGGAAGCCTGCCCTCTGCCCCTGCAGCCATAGCTCCTGCTGATGGACCTGCCTCTTACCTCCTGCCACTCAGGTAAATGGGCAGGTCTGGACACCACGTATCAGCCATGTACCAGGCACCGTGTTAAATGTCCTACACGTATAACCTGATTCTTATAACCTTACGCAGACCTACTAGGTACTATTATTAATCTCCAATTTACAGGTGAGGAAACTAACTCAGAGAAGTTAAGTAACTTGCATAATGTCACACAGCTAATAAATGCAGGAGCTAGCATTCAAATTTATGTCATTTGGATTCCACAGCCTGGTTCTTTCTAATACCATTTGTTAATCAACAAGCCAGCAAATGGGTATTACACCTCTTCCCCTGCTCCAGTCCTCAATCCCCCCAACTTTTTTTTTTTTTTTTAAGATTTTATTTATTTATTTGTCAGAGAGAAAGACAGCAAGCCCAAGCAGCAGGAGAGGCAGGCAGAGGGAGAAGTAGGCTCCCTGCTGAGCAAGGACCCTGATGCAAGACTCCATCCCAGGATCTTGGGAATATAACCTGAGCTAAAGGCGGACACTTAACCAACTGAGCCACCCAGGCGTCCCTGTCCTCTATTCCTTATCATTTCTACTTTTGGCAACTTCATTTTTTTCTCAGCTCTGGTCTTGTGGGCAGAAAAAGAAGCTCCCCGAGGCCTGGTAACAAACATTTATAAGAACAAAGCAGCTAAGGAGCACAGCCTTGGGTGTTCTTTGCATATGTCGGTGGGGGTGGTCATACCCCCCAGTGGCAGTAATAGTTAAGGGATGTTTCTGGGGGAAGATCAGTTCTTTGGGGGCATGCTCATAAGGGTCAGGGCCGGAGAGTGGGCTCAGTTAGCCAGGGACTTTTGGGAAGCACAGCCTGACTTTGTCATTAACACCTAAACTGGCATCCAGAGAGAGAGCCCTGCTTCCTCCACACTGCACATCGGCCGGGGATCAGATGCTGCTCAAAACAGCCAACACCATGTGGGGTAGGAACACAAAGGCCGAGTTGTCCAGGCCACAGGAGGGAGAGGGGAGAGCTGCACAATGTGGGGGCTGGGGTGGGGGGGGGAGGTTGCGGTGCAGGGGGCAGTCAAGCCTACAGGCTAGATGTCCCTGCATACTGTCACCCTCCTTACCATCATTCACACCCCTCCCAGATCCACTCCAGGCCCTCACAGACCCTCATCCGTCCCAGGAGTGCCCTTTCAGCTCCTGGAGCCAGCTGAGAGCAGGCCCAGCTCAGGGCCGCCATTAGATCATTGGGGTTGTGAACTGGGGGATCAGGGGACAGTCCCAGCCACCCTCTCTTCTTCCCTCTGTCTCTGCTCCCCCACCTCGCATCAGCCCAGGGAGGCCCCAGGCCCCGGTGTGTGTGTGTGTTGGGGGGGGGGGTAGGTAAGGGGAGCAGCCCTGGGGCCTGGTTCTCATTTTCTTGCCCAGAGTCTGAGCCTTTGTGGGAAACTTCTGAAGGTTATTAAACACCCGGAGGTCGTTAAATGCGCTGTTAACGAGGTATTAATCAACACCCCTCAGGAAAAAATAAAAAGACACCATTAACCCCCCCAGGAAGCGTGAGGCTGAGCATTTCAGTTGCATCTTTTGTTCGTTTGGGAGAAGAAATATACTCTAGCAGGGCCAGAATCTGGGCCCAAGCAGGCATGGGGCCCCCTCCAAGGCCTGAGATCCTGGAACTGTGGAGGTTGGGGGGAGGGAAGACCCTTTTGCCCTTTGACCCTGGGCTATAGACGCATCTATCATGTGAGTAGTGTGTGTGTGTGTGTGTGTGTGTGTGTGTGAAAGAGAGAGGGGGGGGGCTGACGGAAGAAGGATAGAGCAAGCTTGCCCAGGCAGTCCCCAGAGACCAGAGAAAGTGCTGGGAGGCGCACGGTGGGACATCTACCTGGACATTTTCAATTAGAACTTACAGAACCAACTTTGGGGTTGCCAGAGATGGGGACGGGGCCTCAGGTGGCCTGGGGGAGCCAGAACTCTAAGAAGCATTCTTTGGCTCCTCCCTGGTTCCGCAGTCAAATGGTTTTGAAATTTTACATGAGTAAGAGGTATTAAGACATTATTTCTAGTTCCTCGCACAACCTCACTGCAGCCTCCTGAGCAAGAAGACCCCACAGCAGGCTTCTGTGGCAGCAGAGTCGGCCCTGCAGAAGAGGCCAGAGGGACCCTAGCTGGCGGTCAGAGGAAACATGAGGGACATTGCCCTGAAACAATTCCTAAAGTCACACTCAGGAGCCCTTTCTTCTCGCTGATGGTAGCTTTTTACCTTTCCCCAGATGGGAAGGCCTGGGACTCTCCCCACCTTTTAACATTTGTGCCCTAGGGCAACTGCCCCTAGTATGACCCAGTAAGAGTCACACAGCCTACCTCAGACAGACCCAGTCTTGGTCTAGTGAGGGAATGGGTGAAAACTCTTCAGCTGTAATATGTATGTATTACCTATGTGATAAAGATATTATTTGGGGGGGGGGCGCTTTCAGAATCGGGCGGGGGCCTGACAGGAAAGCGGAGGACCGCTCTGTGAGATGCATGGGGGCAGTTAACTAGATGCTGGTCAGGAAGCTTGGGTGGGTGAGGGAGGGAAGGAGGGAGAAATTCCTTAAGAGACAGGAGAGCACATCAAAACCTCAAACCTGTCCTAAGGGGGGGGGGGACTCTTGAGTCAATTAACTAACACTTAAGGTCCTGCTTCTCCACTGCCTCAGAGTCTGGCTGATACCCCAGGGTTGCCAAAAAGTTCCCAAGAGCCCCTAGGAAGGGAAGAGAACAAGATCCTCCCAGTGAGAATGGCCACGTAACCAGTCGCTCACTCCCTGAAGCTCCAGGCACAGTGTCAGCTGTGCAACCAGGCATAGCTGCCCGCAACTGTTGGCTCTGGCTGATCTCCTGCTACCAGCTCAGGGCCTAGGACCTGGTCACAAGTGTCCCACAGTAGTTGGGGGAGCCTGGGGAGACCTGGAGTCAGCAGGAATATAAATAGCTCCCTGGCCTCTCTCTGGCTTGTTCTGCAATACCCAGGCAGGCTTGGGGGTCTATCTCAGTCTTCACAAAGGGAGGGAGGGACTCCCAGATTTCTGGTCAGTTCTGCTGGCACAGGTTCCTCTGCTGGGGAGTCTGCCCGCACCCTCTGTTCAGCGGGCCAAGACCAGTCAGGGATTCCCCTCTCAGTCTGCTCAGACATGTGCAAAGGGAAGAGTTTGTTTAATCCTAGGGCCGACTCAAGGACAGAGAGCTGGGGGAGAGGTGGAAGTGGGTGTGTTAGGGCAGTGCTGGGGCTGTGAGAGGCCCAGTCTCTTAGTTTAGACTGGAGGGGACAAGGTGGGGTCTCATCTCTCCCCTCCGCCCCCCAGTGAACAGGAAAGACAGAGTCCCATTTAGTAGGAAAATGTGACCCTGAGACCCTCAGGCATGTAGTCTGTCCTCTGAGCACTGAGCTAAGAACCTGAAGTTTCCTCAATGATCCAAGGGCTGTTTTTAAGGCCTGGAGAATGGCGGGGTCACTTCTGGGAAGGGCTGTGCATTTTCTGGCCTACTACCCAATTCCCTCTAGTCCTTCCAGTGGCTTCTGCATGGGGGATGGGGATGCTCTCCGGGAATCAATCCTGATACAGGGTCTCTTTCCGGCCCTTCCCAACCTTGTTGCTGTCCCCTCCCATCTGCAAAGCCAGACAAGCTACTGGAAGTTGAGAGAAGTTGGGGGTTGAGATTCTATCAAGAAAGGGGGCCCTATCACTGCAGTTGGAATCCTGACTCAGGGATGACCTCTGTGTCTTGGCTTGGGGTCATTTCCCTGGTGCTCAACACCCCAGCTCCAGCCAGAAGCAGGGTCCTAAGTACTAAAGACTCGCATTCCTGCCTCGAGTTTTGGGACCCTCTGTCCTGGCCTCTGTCTTCAAAGGATATGGGGGTGTAAGCTGAGAGACCCAGGAGTTCCTCCATAGGTAAAGAGCCAGCTCACTCAGGAGTAGGGGTAGTGTGGTGGGAAGCGGCTGCGGTCGGGGGTCTGCCCCCAGCTTAACCTGAGCACAGTCACCCAGGCTCTGTTTCTTTATCTGTATGCCCGAGGGTTCCCTTCCAGTGAGAGTGACCGGGCCTGGGCACGTCCAGCCAGCACCCTCACCCCCTCACCCCCGCCGTCGTACCTGCAGCACGTTGGGGTGCCGCAGCCGCTCCAGCAGCACCATCTCCTTGAGCAGCTTGTGGGCCGCCAGCCGGTAGCAGCCCCTCCGTGCCCCG
The DNA here is from genome assembly GCF_964662115.1 of Mustela nivalis. Classification (NCBI taxonomy): domain Eukaryota; kingdom Metazoa; phylum Chordata; class Mammalia; order Carnivora; family Mustelidae; genus Mustela; species Mustela nivalis. The sequence goes on along the minus strand of NC_139027.1, from coordinate 33,585,633 downwards.
AACTCGCGCACGCAGCTGCCCAGATCGTGGCCGCTGAAGTCCACCGCCTTGAGCGCTACCGCGGCGCCGCCGGGCAGGCGGACCCGGTACACGGCCTTGGTGTAGCCTGAGCCCACGTACTGGGCGCCGGACACATTGCGGAGCGCGGCGCAGCCCAGGCGCGGGCCCGAGCCCGGGGAGCCCGGGCCGGGAGCCGGGGGCCAGCTCGGGGCGCCGTCGGGCAGGGGCCGGGCCCGCGGGGGCCGGGGACGCTGCAGGCCCGGCCCGCCCGGAGCCAGGTCCATCAGGCGCCGCCGCTCCGGCCGGCCGGCCCCGGGGCCGGGGCCCCCGCGGGAATAGCGCTGCACCTCCTCGTAGCGCGCTCGGATCTGCCGGGCCAGTTCCCCGCGGCCCCCGCGACGGCCCGGGCCCGGGGCTGGCGAGGGCCCGGGGGACTGGCCTGGCCGCGGAGGCTCCGACCCCGGTGCGAAGAGCACGTTGAGGACGGAGCCCAGCAGGAAGGAGGCGCAGAAACCCGCGGCGACCGCCGCCCGCCGGCGCCGCATCGCTCCCCTCCCCCCAGCCGGCCGGCCCCGCGCGGCTCCCCGGCCCCGGCCCCGGGAGGCTCAGGCTCCGAGGCGGCTCCGCTCTGCGCCCCTCCGACCCCCTGCCCAGTCCGAGCGCATGGCCCCAGCTGCCCCGACCCCGGCCCCTCGCGGGCCGCACATCGGCCTGACACTTGCCTCCCTCCCGCCCTGCCCCCGCCGCTTATAAGGCCCGGAGCCGCCCCCGCCCCCGCCCCCTCCGCCTCCGCCTCCCAGCTCCCGGCCGGAGCCCGTCCTCGGCGCCGCCCCCTCCGGCCGCCCGGCCCGGCCTTCCCCGCTGACTGACAGCGGGACCTCCTCCCGCGGCCGTCCGGGCCTGGGAAGCGGCGCGGAGGCGGCTCCCGCCCTGCCCAGCCCGCGGGCCCCCCCGGGCTCGGGCCGCGAGAGGGGGAGGGGGCGGCGGCGACCGGCGACGCGCGGGAGCTCCGGTCCCGGCGCGAGGGCGCATAACGGGGCCGGGGCTGCCGGAGAGCGGGACCAGGAGGCGGATAACGGAGCCGGCCGGGCGGGTTGGGGAAGATAAAGGGGTGAGGCCGGCGGGTAACGGGCTCCGGAGGGGACGAGCAGCTGGCTCTGGGGTGCTGGGGGTCCGTGGGATTTCAGAGCTCTCTCCGGGAGCCCAGGACCTCCCTCCGGTGGAGTTGGGGATGGAGGCTCCTCGCCCCAGTCCCGGATCCCGGGGCGAAGGGGTGGGGGGGATGTGGGGAGGTGGACGTAGAGAGGCTGGCACCTGCGAGCCTGTGTGGGTCTGGAACTCTGGGATCAGAGGATCGAAGATGCCCTATTCAGCCTCAACCACCAAGTCTTTCTGGTTTCTCATTTTCCTTAACCCTGAAGCCCCGGATCGAGCTCCTTTCCCCGGGGTCCCCGCAGTGAGCTGCGGATCGCGAACCATATGCATGCTAGTAGTTTGTGCAAGAGTGCATTTGTAACCCACGGACTTGCGTGGTCCGGGCTGTCTGTGGAGTGTGTGCATTGGTGTGTCTGAAGGGGCCACTGTGGCGGAGGAAGGGAGCGTGTACCCTGTGTGTAAGTTGTTGCTGACTCCGCCAGAACTTCTGGTCCCTCCTCCTCCCTCCCTGATTGCATCATTAGTGCTAATTGAGGGGCTTTCACACGCCAGTGCATTAGCTGTTTGGAGTGAGCTCCCCCCTCCTGGGAGAGATAAGCCGCTGCCCCTCCCCATCCCAGCCCTCCACTTCCCACCGCCCTGGAACTGTCCACCCAGAACGTCTCACCTTCCTGGGCACCTTCCTGCCACCCTCTGGTTCTAGGCTGGTTAATCTCTTTCCTCCCCGCAGTGTCAGAGATTGGATGGAGAGGAGTCAGGAAGGTGTCAAAAGGACACCTCCGTGAGGGGGTGTCAGAGAGGGGAGATTTTCCTCCAGGGGGCTGAAGACGTCTGGCATTCCTACAGAATGGGGAATCCCTGTGAAGAGAGAGGGGACAGGAATCTCTGCCTGATTCTTTTGGACATGGAAGGGCACAGGAAAGGACTGAGTCTCTGAGCTCCCATCTGCGATTCTACCGGCTTAGGGGCATCCATCCCTGACTCTTGGGGTCCCCTAAGACTGGAGCACTGGGGCCCAGTCTAACTTGGCAAGCATGGGAAAGGCAGAGTGAGAAAAGCCATGGTTCTCCTGAGAACCTTGGGTTTGGTCGGTTCGGTCTGGTCCTGTTTAGCTGCTCTGCCCTGTTGCTGGCCCACTGCTGCTGGGGGTGGGGGGAATGCTCTGAGCAGATGCCCTCCCCAGTCCTCACACCAGATGTCTTTGTTCTAATTAACTGTGCTGGGAAAACCAACCTGGGTTTGTAAACAGAGCTACTGGCTAAAGTCAACAGGGAGCAGCAGCAAACAGCAAACATTCTCCTCACACAGCCTCAATCCAACCCAGCCCCTGGGGAAGAAGGGAGGCTTGCAGATCCTGAGCCCCCCCTGGCGCCCACTGCTGAGTCAGGGAAAGCCTTTCTGCCTCTGTGACCCCCAAATGGCTGTTCTCTTCCCAGTTCAGGCTGTTCTCTTCTACTGGTGCAGACTGGGGATTCTGGGAGGAATAGGGTTGCCTCCCAAGATAGGCTCTGCCTCTCTTCCAGCCATCTCCTCCTATCTCCCCAGCCAAACCTCTACATCCAGGAGGACACCATGGAGTGGGGGGTGGGGGATGGGGGGAGAGATATTCCTAAGAGCTCTCTTTGGGGTCTGCTCTGCTCTAGGATCTTGGAGAAGCCCCTGAGATAAGACTTGGCATCGTGAGTCTCTGACTTAGAGTTGGTGCATATAACGCGAACATTGTTAAGTTTGTTACACATCAAGTAGGTATTATAATAACATGTTCTGAAATTAGATAATTATTCCTATGATATCTTTGCCAAACTTCAGTGTTTCTATCACGGTTTGAAAGTTCAGTGCACACAGGGGCCTGAGAAGCAGGCACAAACGTACATACAACACACATGTAGAAGCCCATGGAGCAGTAGCTCTATACACAGGAACAAAGGCATTTCAGCTCTCTCCTCACACCCACTCTGTCTCCCTGCCAGCCCTCAGACACACAGACATATACAATCTTTGATGGAAATAGGTTTTTGGCCTCTGAAAAAAAGGGATTGCACTTTTGGACAGATTAGAATTTCTGAATTGGCAGTTCTTGAGTTCTTAACCAAAATCTGCTTGTTTGCTTTTTCTTTTTCTTTTTTCTTTTTCGCCACCCAGGGAGAAGAACCATCCTTTCAAAGAGTTGAAAAAGGCACAAAATACTGTTTCAAGCTCAGCACCTATAGTGTGTCTCCGCCCCCCCTCCCCCTGATCCCCTGCTCTCAGAGACCTGGCAGGGCCAGTCTCCTCCTCAGGCCAGTGTCCAACTCTGAGCTCTGAATGCCATCTTTACAAGAGTCTTCCTCCAGCGGTCGCTCAGGGCCACAGTCACCCAGAGTGTCTGCTCTTGTGAAGGCTCAGGGCTGCAGACAGGCCCTGTCTTCCTGATTTCTCCTGCCCGCCACACCCCTACCCAACCCAAAGACTCACTTGGAGAGCAATCCTTGGGAAGGAGTCAGAGAGTTCAGACTCCGAAAGGCTAGATTTCTCTGGAAATGTCTTTTAGATACCTCCTAACTGCATGTTTTGTCAGGCTGCCAGGATTGTGATACCAACCTCTCAGAAGCCCTCTTCATTGTCTCCCTTTAACCTTCAGCCCAGATCTCAAACACCTCTTTTGGAGTATTCTGCTCCTGCTTGAAAACTTGGAGGATACACTGAACTGGACTGCTGGGCCTCTCTGAGGTTCCCCAGCCCTCCCTCCAGTGCTATTGGACCCTTTTCATTTCCCCGCTCAGAGCCAGACTTCCCCAGCCCAGTGCCTGCTCTGTGTCCTGACTTGCAGCCATTCTTCGTGTTTTCCCAGGTTGCCCTCCCAGCTCCTCCTTCCTGAAATGCTCTCTTGCTAGCTGGTTCTTCTAGGCCTCCCAGAAAGTAGCGAGTTACAACACTTCTGCAACAGTGGTGCCTGGGTCCCTGGGACTTTGACGGCGTATCCTCAAAGTTCTGTGGATTTATTTCCTTTAAAAGGAAATGTACAAAATACATCTCTCTAATCTTGGAAACTTTGATGTAGAGTCAAGAACTTGGGACTTGGAGTCAGAGAAACCGGGGTTCAAATCTCAGTAGCTGAGTTACCTTGGGCAAGACAGTTGACCTCTCTGTGTCGAGCTTTCTCATGAAGAAAATGGGAGAAAATTCTGGTACCTACCACGTGAAGTTGTTGAATGATGAAATGCAAAGACATGTAAAGTGCCCGGCACAAGGCAGGCCCTCACTATGTGTGATCTATTGCTAGAATTCATAGTCATATCAAACAAATAAACATCTGTGACCACATTGCCTGGTTGGCTGTAACTCTGCCCAGAGGCAGAAAGGACTTGACTTCCATTCTGGCTTCCACTGATGTAATCCCTCAGCCTCCTGGGCTTTCATTGTGCCTGGAGTTTTCACTTTTTTCCAAATCAGCAAACCAGTGGTCAATTGATCAGAAGAGGCCTCCCTGTCTTGCCGGCCCCACAGTGAGCTGTGGGGAGAAGACAAGGAATCAGGGCCTGACTGATGCCAAAGTGACTGAGAGCAGGATAGGCCTCTCTGGGGCAAGAAGCTGGGGGAGGGGATGGATTCAGGCGAGGAGGAGGGAGGGAAAGGGGTGGAGTCAGGCAGCTGGCTCCCCCACCCCCCACTTCCCTCAGGTAGGAAGTGAGGCTGACTTTCCAAAATATAAAAAACAGATGATGAAGGTCAGGTTTCCTACACACTGGAGAGCGGGAGCCCCAAGGCAGAGTCCCCAAGAAACGATCTGAGACAGAGATGGGGGCAGAGGGAGAAAGAGAAGAGACAAGATAAGACAACAGGACACAGATACAGGGAGATAGAGACAAAGCCTCAAATCCCGAGAAAGATAGACAAAGAGACAGAAAGCTGTGACTCAGGAGAGATCTTTCTTCTCGTTTCTGGAAAAGAGCTTAGTTCCACTGTGTGGGTCCCCAGATGCAAACGTGAGCCATTATGACTCCATGAACCTGTCAGTGGGTGAGGCCCTCCAGGACCCTAGCAAACTTAAGGCTTTGTAGCCTCTGAGAGCTCTCACTGCCCAGGCTGTTCTCTCTGGGTTTGGGGTCCCAAGGGTCCTTCTAGTCTCCCTTCTGGGCAGGACTCTTTCTTTTTCCATCCTCCCCTCCTGCTCAGCCTCACCCACCAGCCCAGATAGCTGCACCGCGCTTCCCTTTCTCTCCCTTTCCTCATTGGCTGAGATGTGAGTCCTCCTCTTACACTGCTTCCTTTGATTGGAGGAGGTGGAAGGTGGGGGAGGGGGAACAATAGAGAGGGCTGAGAGGTACCTCTTTAGAGCCCTTACTTGGGTGAAGGAACAAGGGGGGGCCTGCCTTCGTGTTGGACCCAGCCCAGAACTGAAATTCTGTGAGAGCTGAACTCCACGAGAGGCTCCTAGGTGAATGGAGAGTTGACCATTGGATCACGACTGGGTGATGGATGGACTCTGGTGGCGGGGCGGGGTGTGTGTGTGTGTGTGTGTGTGTGTGTATGTGTGGTGGTGGTGAAGGGAGACCTTTGCCTTTGTCCAGAGGCCTTTGCATCGGAGAGGGATGGGAATGGAGCATAGGAGCTGGGTGATTGGATCTGATACATTATACCTTCTTTGACCAAGCCGAATGCACCCTGAGGGTACATGGGGCCAACTTTCCTTCTAGGCCCTTGTCAGATAGGACCAGTTCTTTTCATGCAACCTCAGGGCTGCGGTTTGGAAAGTGGAGAGAAAAGGGGAAGAAAGGGAGGCTGTTGAGTTTGTACATCTGGTTCTGGACCTCTAGTGGGCTGGCAGTCCTCTTCCTCTTCTTGGCTGCCCCAGGAGGCTGGCTGGGACCGAAGCCTGGGAAGAAGATGGCTCCTTACTGTTCAGGAGACCTGGGTTCTGCTTGTGCCCTCAGGAGCTTACGGTGTAATTGGGAAGATTCCCTCCATACCATTAGGGACTCACACCAAGGAAGGGTCTGGGGTGGGCCAGTAGGAAAGAACCGGCTCCTCCCTGGATCCCTGATGGAGAACCATCTTGAGCCGAAAGCCTGCTGTGTGCCAGGAACTTTCTGGTTTCTTGACCCACACTGTGAAGTCAGTATGGTCACACCTATTTTATACAGGAGGGAATTGGGGCTCATGAGATTAAGGAATCTGTCGAATGTCACACACATCTTCAAGGGGCAGAGCAGACCACCGTGCAACTTGGGCCCCCATTTAGGTTTTTCTCTCTGTTCGTTGTCGGTTTGGGATAAGAAAATTCCAGTCAGCACGGAGATGGGGAGAGGCAAATCCACGCCACCAGTGGGAACCAAGATGGAAGTGTGTTAAGGTTATCTTTGTCTCCAGGCAACAGAGTTTGGTCATAAAGTTTTATTATTTTATTGTTCATATTAATACTAATGATAGGGCACGCTTATTAAATGCCTTTCATCATGCTTTGATCCACTTAATGCCTCTAGGAAATAAATACTATTATTATCTCCAATTTTCAAGATGAGAAGATTGACGTACTGAGAGGTGAGGTAACCAGTGACAGAGCCGGCATTTGGACACAGATGCCTGTGCGTGCAAGGCTCGTCCTCTTCCAGGTTTGGTCCTGCTGCCTGTTGGTTTAGTCCCCGGACTGGGCCGGGCTGGGCTGATCTCAGCTGTAAAAATCCCAAGGTCAGTCTTTCCTAGCCTGGCATTGCTGTCTGACAGGGATAGACGGCTGTCTGATGCTATCTGAGCCGGTGAGGAGAGAGGGAGAGAGATGCAGAAAGAGGTACACTGAAGAGCCCTCCCCCGCTCACTCACGGCGAAACCCACAGACTCAGGACTAGAGACTGAACCCCGACAATGTGTTTTTCAGAGACCCCGGCAGACCCTGTGGATCATTCCGTCCTTCCCCTTCCCCACAAGGGGAGAGGGAATAAAATCACAAGTGATGTGTTACAAAGGGTTAACGAGACTCTGGGAGTCTGTATGAAATTAAAATAATTATTTGAGAAATCTGAAAAAGCACAAAAGAGGAAGTAGAAATTACACAAAATCCCTCCGTTAAAGGAGATTATATATCATAAGATGGGAAAGCCACCTTGCCTGCCCTTCCAACCCCTCTTATAGAGGTAGCCACCATGAACGATGGGGTAAAAACTCCCTAAGATGGCCCATGCATTTATCTTCTCCCCCAGTTCCATGAGCTTCCTCTGGTGATTGTCTCATTTCTGTACCAGCAGGCTCCGAGACACCTCACTGTCTCTCTGCTGCTCCTAAACTCAAATTCAAGTCCTGGGCTTTAAAAAAGAATGTCTCTTGGATTTGCTCCTTTATTTGCTCGCTGCCATCCTCCTCCGGCCAGGCTCTTCCTCTCACATCTGGTCTGTTGATTGGGTCCCCTCGAAGTTCCCCTCCCACCTCGAAGCATGTATGGGCACCAGATTCATCTGCCAAGAACATTGCTTCCAACACATCATTTTCCTGTTCTAAAATCTTTGATGACTCCCCGTCATTTAGAGGATAATTCAGCTTGGCGTTTAAAGTCAGTTGCGACTGAGTTTTTCTATTCTTGTATTCACAGATACTTCCTGACTCCACAGGGCTGCCTGGCTGGTTTCTGTACCAAATCTTAGAGAACATTCTGCTGCTCCTGCCTGACAACGCTCTTTCCCTACCTATCCAAAGCTTGTGCATCCTTCAAGGCCCAGCTCAAGGCTTTCTTTGTTTCAGCAAGCCCTTCTTCGATTGTTTTAGTTCCCATTTATTGCTGCTTCCCCAAATGCTTGAACACAAGGAAGCTATACCTTGTGGTTCAGGGTACCCTGGTTGGAAGAAACCTTGGGTAGGACCGTAGAAGAGTAGTTCTCAGCCAGGAGCCGAAGGATGTCCCAGAGTCTGTAAGTGTACTGGGAAGTGGGGAGCTGTTGTCAATATCTCAGAAAGCCTATAGGAAATTATACGTATTTGTGATAAGTTTGCCCAAAGGAAACATTGAATTTCTTTCTTTCTTTTTTCTTTTTTTTAAAGATTTTATTTATTTATTTATTTATTTAACAGAGAGATAGCACAAGTAGGCAGAGCAGCACGGAGAGGGAGAAGCAGGCTCCCTGCGGAGCAGGAAATCCCATGCGGGTCTCGATCCCAGGACCCTGGGACCATGATCTGAGCCAAAGGCAGCTGTTTAACTGACTGAGCTACCCAGGCACCCCAGGAAACATTGAATTTCTTTACTTGTGGCCAGAATTGCGTGCATTGGGCTTCCTGTTCTGCTGAATGACATTCGTTGTTTATTAAGAAAAATGAGGAATTCTGTGATGCTAATGTATCCTAGGAAATAGACTCTAAAAAAATTGGAGTCTGTGGGGGCAGCAGGATGAGTAAAAGGGACCCTTGATGGTGAAAAAGTTGAAGTCAGTGGTGCTGCCTAGGCAGTACTTCTCCCTGGCATTTAAATAGCCAACCAGGGCCCCACTGTCATGGGGACAGCTTACTCTCTTACAGGGAACCAAGACATTATTTGATCGTAATAAATCTAAACCATCTTTCTCCAGACAGCCCTTCAAGTCTTTGAAGATACCTTAAAACCTCCATTGGCTTCTGATTTCCTGTAGGCCAAAGGCAAACTTTCTTCTGTGTTGTCTTGAGCCCCGCCCCCCTATTAGAGCCTTATCCACTCCTGCTACCCCCTTCACTGTGCCCTGCCTCCCTGTCTCTGCTCAGGACCCACTTATCCTCCCCTGCTTCTCATGTGCACCTTGCTCTCTCCTTCCACGTACTGTTCCCCTTGCTTGGAACACTCTTGTGTGCCCTCTTTACCTAGTGACTCCACTCTTCCTTAGAGCTTGGCTCCTAAGACACCTCCCCAGAGAAGCCTTTCCTGATCACCCCCAGTATGTATGGGTGCTTGCAGTCCTTTGTACCTATCCACCGCAACACTCATTGTGACTGTAATTTCTCTCATTTGTGTCATTTGGTTGAAGTGTGTCAACTCTGGGCTATATAGTCTATGAAAGTGGGGCCTTGTTTGATTTCTGTTCCCAGTATATCCCTTAGTACGGTGCCGGGGCCTATAGACAATTCATTAACATTGACTAATAATGTTATTTTCTATTTCATGAGAAACAGGAAATGTCTGCAGAAGCATCGCTTAAGCTATAATCAGGGCCTATAATAATTTTAGGTGTGATTACTATTACTGTTTCTTCAGTTACATTTTGATCTCCTAGATGGAGGCAGTTGTATACCCCTTCCCTTGGGCATTTCTTGGCTCAGTAACAAATGACCTAGTGTGTAGACTCAGCTGTTCTTTCTCTCCTCTTTCTGTTTTAATTGGTTGTTGACTAAAAAAGTAATCTAAATGAAGTTCCCTCTACATGTTCAATCTTACCCTTCCTCTCATTCCTTTCCCTTTCAATCCTTTTTTTATTGATCACCTATTGTGTGCTAGACACCAAACAAATAACCAGGGACACAAAGACGGATGAGGACCCTCTGTCCTAAGATTATTTCTTGACATATTTTTACACTAGAGGGTCTCTTGGGTCTCTCCCCAGATAATGCTCCTTTGATTCCTTAGTCATTTGATAATGCTCTTCTCAAAATGGAGCCTCAGGATCTTTGCACTGCTGTTCCCTCTGCCCGGAAAGCTCTTCTCTCAGATCTTCCTGTGGTTGGTTCCTTCTCCCTATATTCAGGTCTTGGCTCAAATGTCTTATCAAAGGCCTCTTCTGACCACTCCTACAAATCACTCTGTTTTGTCCTCAGAGCACTCATCATCTGAAATTATCTAGATATGTCTGTTATATTTTCTGTTGTCTGTGTGTTCCCTCATTAGGATGTATGCACCATGAGAGCAGGGGCTCTGTTTTGTTCACTGCTGTAGCATGGCGACATGTAGTAGGTATTTAGTAAATAATTGTGAAAGGACTGAAAGTGATGTTCCCCAATCCTCTGTCAACTCAAGCTGAGGCTTGAGTTCAAACTCCTATGGTTTGGATAGCATACATCTACTGATGTCCTTGTTCTCTGATTTTTTTCAGGGTCATCAACCTTGTGCCAGAGACTAAAGAGCAAGTGTTTCCTCATCAGCAGGGGCGGGGGGGAAGCTCTCCTTTTGTCTTAAATAAACCCAATCTCTTTACCATGAGCCTGTGTTGTTGCTTTCTGCAACTGTGACCCAAATGGCTCCCCAGAATTTACCTGCCTTGTGTCTCATTCCATCAGGGCTCTACTTTGTGACTTTTAAGGTGACAATCAGTTAATCCAATAACAGAATCCTACTAATGTGCTAACGGGAGAGGGTGAAAAATGGCTCCCAGCTCCCTCCCTTCTGACTCAGGTAACATCTGTGCATTTAACAGGGCCCTTCTGGAGACAATTAAATAAATGCTTTATTGAAACAATAAAATTAATAGGGGTCTCATGGAGCTCAATGAAAGGTTTTCAAAAATTAACTTCATTGTTTTTTAAGCTTCAAATTAAGCTTTGCTAGGCAAGGAGTGGGGCAGGACCAAATTACATTAAAGTAGGTTCCTGCCCACAGGACCACCCTTGGGGGCGGGGGATTGAGATCCTAAGCCTGAGCTTTCCCTGGGGAACGGCCACTGCTGCCATTCTGGGGGTCCTGGCTCTGATAGGTTCCCACAGTAAGAGGAGAGGTTTTTTAGATTGTAGGTCTGGTTCTGTTGCTGGGAGTCTGTGACCTTATGGATTGATTAACTTCATGAGATCTGGGTGCCCTAGGTCAGGTATCCCATCAAAGGAAATGTCATCGTGACATCTGTCATGTTGATTGAATGAACCAGTGCACATTGGGAATACTCTCTCTGTCAGGAAGTGGGTGGGACATTTTTCTGGTTCTTCGTTTCTCTGGCTCTAGGTCCATCTACCCTACCATTTTGCCTCACAATCCCTGCCCGGCCTCGTAACCTGTGGTCACCTGTTTCTCCCTAGGAACCATTTTCAGCCTCGAGAAAAGCCCGAGAAGTCAAGAGCATGTCAAATCAGACCTGAGGCCAAAGTTTTCGGAAAATCTGTGGGTGGTTCTGCTGGTGGGGGCCGGGGAGCAGGTGTGATGTGGGTCTAGGGGACATCCTCCTGAAGGATTTGCCCCGCTTGGTTGGTGATGGGACCCTGGATGGGGAAATTCTTGTGAAAGATAGGGTTCTCTGTCCAGACGGATAGAGCTGGCATAAGACTGTCTTCAGGACTCCTCATTATTCCTATCAAGGTAGCACATTGATTCAAACCATCTGTGGGCTTGTGAGGTCTGATTAGACTTGGCGTTTCCAACCCTGGGCTCCCGACTTACGCCCTATGTGAGTGTGAGGAGCAGGCTGGAGGTGCTGTTGAAGTCTGGGGTGGACCCTGTCTCTGAGCTCCAGACTCCTTGTCCCCAGTGACTCAGGGCACCTGCCCCTCCAGGCCCCGCCCTCTTCTGGGCTGCCAACAGGCACTGGGAGGGGTTCTGAGCTGAAAGCCAGAAGGCTTCTGCTTCCAGCTCTGCCCTTAACTAGTTGTGTGGCTTAGAGAAAGTTGTTTAGTCTTTCTGTGCCTCAGTTTTTTCATCTGCAAAATGGGGATAATGATACTGACTGCGGTTGTTTTGAGGATCAAATAAGGTGCCAGTGTGAATCACTTTGAAGTGCATGAAAAAAAGTTTGTATAAAAGTTGTTGTTTTCATTAATGGTGTTCACATTGTCAGGGAACAGGGTTCTTTTGTTGCCCAGGCTCTGGACATCTCTGGGCTCTAGAAGGGAGCATGAAGCTCCTGGGGGTTTTGTTTATTAACTCCTCTGGCCCCACACTTTCCCTGGAGGGCTTCTACCCTCTTCCCCTTCCACCACCCTCCTAGTCTCCCAGACTGGAGATCTTAGAGGTGTCTTTAACTCATCCCACTCCTTTATCCTCTTATATCTATTCTGTCAACACATCTTCTTCCTTTGAAATCTATCCCAGACTCACCTTTTCTTTCCTGATCCTACTGCCATCACCTTCGTCTAAGCCATCATTACTGGGCTTCCTCAGGAGCTCCCCAGCTGTCTTCCCCTCCTTTGCTCCCCTCCCCTCCATGCCTGCTTACATGGGGGGCTGCCAGATTAATCTCCCCAAAGGCCCCACTTTTTATCAGTCCACTCCCTGTTCAAGAAAGCTCAATGGATCCCTAATGATCTCATCAAGGCCCTGCTCCCTTACGGGCTGTCAAAGTCTTCCACTCCTCTGTTATGTCTGCTCTATGCACCTGATTTCCCATAGTCCCCCTGCTCACACCCCACTCTACCAAGAGACCCATTTCCATACGGTTCTCCAAAGAAGCTGTCCCTGTTTCTGCTTCTGTGCCTTTGCCCGGACCCATGTACCCTGCTTGGAGTAGGAACCCCTTCTCCTTTAGCTTCTCCTTCTCACTGTCAATTCTCTGCATTCTCTCCATACGCTAGCCACCATCCCCCAGAAGTTTCTTAGGAGGTTGTCTCATGGGACTTTCTCTCCGTTCCTTGTATCCTTATTTCTTCTTTTTTATATTGTGCAGTACTGATTCTCTTTTATTTCTTGTCCCCCTGCCTGCCTCCCTTACCTAGATTATAAACTCTTCGAGGGCTGAGACCCTGTCTTGCCCGTTTCCCATAACATCTAATCAAAGGCTGAGGCCCTGTAAAGTCTTGGTTGATTGTATGGACAAAGAGGTCTGCCTTGGTGCATGGAGGCTGAGTGTGGAGATTGTCTATTCTAAATAGAGATTTTTGTGTCCCCTCCACTCCTCCCCCACCCCACCCCTGCTCTTCAGAACCCCCCCCCCAACAATGTCTTCATCCATCAGTAATAAAGCAGGAACAATAGGGGGTTTCTTTCTAATTAAAGGGAGCAGTTAGTGTTTCCACTTCAAAGCCCTGGGAGAGAAGACTTTTGTTCTTCAGGCCTGGGAGCTCTGGGAGCCCGGGTTGGGTGGGGAAGTGGAGCTCCCGGCCTAGCCAAGCATTAAGCTCGTGAACCTGAGATCCCCCTCGTTTGCAGGCAGAGAAGCTCAAATTTAAAACAACAACGTAATTTAGGAACTTCGGCTCTGATAAAACAGTTGGGGGAATTTCTTCTCTCCTAGCGTCTGAAGCCAATGTTATTACAGGTGTGTGTGCTTATCTCTCCCACACCCTACCCAGCCCCTGTCGCCCCACCACACACAGCACACACATGTGCCACACCACACCCTCCCACATATGTGGGATTCACAAAGCCTACACGGCACTCACTTAGGGGGTGCGCTTCCTCACCCCCGTTCCCAGGACTCTCCAGCTTGCGCTAGCCCACACACCCACACAGTTCTTCTCATAAGTGCAGGGCAAGGCACTCTGGTTCAAGAACCATCCATTATCTATTCAGCTGCCTGTCAGCTTGGCGGAGAGGTGTTCTCTTCCTCTGACACACACCTCCCTCCACCACACATCAGCCAGACTGATCCTCTATGCTAGGCCCACACTGAGTCCCGCCCTGATAATAAAGTGGCCCATACCTCTGACTATGACCACGGACTGAGACCCCAGAGTGGCCGCAGGGTGGGTCCTAACAGTAGACCTGAGAAAGAGCATGGAGTGGGTCTTCGGTCTAACCAATCATCTCACAAATCTGATCCGTTTTTAAAGGGAGGTGGGAAGAGAGATCTTTTGGCTCAGTTCTGCTGCTATCCATTCATCCTGTATCCATCACCTATTGTTTGCAGTACAGTGTTGAGCAAGGCCAGATAGGGGCCTGTCCTCAAACATCTCTGTTCAATTGGGTTTTGGGTTTTGGCATTTTATGACCCTGTGTTCAAGTCCTACCCCCTGCCTTGATTTATTAGCTGGGTCACTTTGGACCAGGTATTTGTTACTTAACCTTTCTAAATCTTGACTTCCTCATAGGTAAATTGGGAATAATGATGATAATGATCTCTAGGGATGTTAAAAGGATTAAAGGAGGTCATATACCAAGTACTAACACAGTGCCTGGCACATCAAACGTGCTCATTTAATAATGATAGCTCATTGGGGCGCCTGGGTGGCTCAGTGGGTTGGGCTTCTGCCTTCGGCTCGGGTCATGGTCCCGAGGTCCTGAGATCAAGCCCCTGCATCGGGCTCTCTGCTCAGCGGGAAGCCTGCTTCCTCCTCTCTCTCTGCCTGCCTCTCTGCCTACTTGTGATCTCTCTGTCAAATAAATAAATAAAATCTTAAAAAAAAAATAATGATAGCTCATTTAGTTGTTAACTCATTCTGGGAGTGGAGGATATAGGCATATATACCTAAAAATTACAAAACAGCATAAGATCTGTCCTGGTTACAGGTACCAGGTGAAGAAGGAGCCCAGGGGAGACTCTGGGTCTGCTGTGGATGTCGGGGAAGGCTTTGGTGGGGCTGAGGTTTGGGGGTAGGGGCGGAGGCAGCCCTTGGATAGAGTCTAGAGGGAGTAGGAATTGGCTTGGATGCTCAGGCCTGTTTGGTCCAAAGGGAGGAAGTGACAAGCACGTTGCACTGGGGCAAAGAATGGCATCCCCCTGCAGACCAGGCGGGGATATTTGGACCTCCTCAGAGAGGTGCTAGTCCCATGACTCTCTTAATCAACACATGCCACTAAACTGAGAAGGTGAGAACTCTCTAAGCACCCAAGAGGGTCTCTAAGGGCATTTGATCATGATGGAGGATGGTAATGGTGACACAATGCTGCGACGTCGGTAAAGCACCAACGTGATTTAGAAACGGATGCCGTGGACTTCCTGGCTGCACGTCTTCCCTCTGTTCTGACCTGGCCTTCTCCTCTCTTCTCTCCTGATCCCAGCCACTCCGCATCTCCTCCACACTCTCTTGTCTCTGTGGAGCACAGAGAGACACCCTTGTCCTGGCCGCTGGCTTCCCTCTTCCCCCTAAGGCCCCTCCATCCGAGGTCTGGGCTGGCCGGACCGAGGGGGGCTGTTTCCGCACACGTGATGCCGCCCTGCCGTGGCCTTGCTTGCTCCCCTGATTATTTCTCCTTAATTGAGCGTAAAGAATGTGAGGAATGTGGAGTAGACCGCATGAGGAGGGCTGCTGCAGCCCCCTCCGGGATCTGGGATTCTGAACTCTGGGTGGGAGAAATGCAGATGGCTGCTGAGCCCCACAGAGCGTGTCATTCCTGGGGCTCCCCACTCCCCCCGCCCCCCACAGCCCACTCCCCACGGTGGTCTGTCCATTTCCCCAACCTGCTCTGGGGTTTTCTTCCTTCTTTCTGAGCAAAGAATTTCATTTCTTTGTAAAACTGGCCACCATCTCCTTTCTTCCCAGGAGTCTGCCTTGATTTAAACCCACCTGAGATTAGGTTCCAGGTGGAACTCTAGAATGTCTTCCCTCTCTTCTGATGGAAGAGGGAGAAGCAATGATGGCGGCTACTCCTTGGCCTCCGGCGGCTGCTGGGAGTCCCGCGTCCAGGCCGTCCAGGCTGTGGGAAGATGTGGGTGCTTACCTGTCAGGAAAGCAGCCAGGTGAGTCACAGCTGGAGCACTTCCCCCGCCTGTTCCGCGTCCAGACTCCTGTCTTCTCTGGTGGAATGGGACATGGAGGAGAAATGTTGAAGACTCAGCCCTGGTCTGGTCCTGGTGTGACCTCAACGGAATTCTTTGTCCTCTCTGAGGCTGTTATGTCATGTTTACATATTTATTTATTTTTAACAAGATTTTATTGATTTGTTTGACAGAGAGACCCTGCACAAACAAAGGGAGCAGCAGGCAGAGGGAGAGGGAGAAGCAGACTCCCGGCTGAGCAGGGAACCTGATGTGGGGCTCGATCCCGGGACCTTGGGATCATGACCTGAGCTGAAGGCAGACACTTAAGCAACCGAGCCACTCAGGTGCCCATGTTAGGTTGTGTTTTAAAAAAATGGTGATTTTTCCACACTTGTTGGGTTATAAAGATAGAATTCGATGTGATAAGTTTTGTGAAGTGCATAGTAGGTGCTTGGAAGGTATTACTTTGACTCTGGAGGAGACTGAAGAAAGGGGTGATTTTTACTACAAGAAGTTTAGTTTTCTGTGGGAATGGAATAGGCCACCCCTAGAGATCATTAAAGGGACAGAGTGACCCTGAGAAACCTGGTCCTAGGATTTGCACCAGAGAGGTGCAATGGTTAGGGGACTTGGCAATCCTGTGTGGCTTGGGATCCTTAGGAGAGGCCAGTGACAGCTGTCTTCCTCCATCGCCCCTCCCCCACCCTTCCAGAGGCCTGACCAGAGGCAATGTTGATTCTGCAACGGGAGGGGTTCAGGGTGTATTTAAAGAAAACTTCCTGCCCAGGAGAGAAGTTCTGTGTTGTGATAGCTAATCTTCCCAGAATAGTTGAGTGTGGGCTGAATTTATTTTCACAAATAGGACTGGGATTGGGGCTGGCTGGGGTGTAGGCTACCCTCACCCAGAAGCGGAGGCTGGTCAAGGTGGTCCTCCATGGCCTCCTCTCGCCTAGACTCTGCTGGCCGCCCTCAGCCTCCCACATCCTCCACTCACCGGTAGGCAGCTGCCTGGTGTGCTCTGAGAGTGGCAAGGTGGAGAATGCACCGATTATATTCTGCAACTTCTGGGAAGTTCCTGCTGTTAGTGACTTGCAAGCCTCCTGAGATGAAAATTCAGAACAAAGTGGAAAGTAAATGGGCCTCATGAGCGATGGTGCAGGGAGCCGTATCACTGGGGGTGTTTATGCACAGGGGCCCCCGAGGAGGGCCATGGGCCCCTTCATCTTTATGGTGCCGGGAATGCTGGGTATTAGCGGGGCTTAGGATGGAGGCTGACCTGCAGGGTTGACACTGGCATTTCACCTCCATTTTTCTGGAGGCAGAGGCACATTACTGCCCTCCCCCCTACAGCAGGAGGTGCCCAAGGAGAACTGCAGGGTAACCCCCGGAGAAGGGTCCCAGTGAAGCTGATTCTGTGGCTGGAGGCCTGGAGGGTGGGGGCAGCAGGACTTGGCAGAGAGCATAAGGAATCTTGCATAGATGAAGGCAGGTATTCATTTGTAGGAATCTAGTTTCCCCAGGATCAGGCTGAGCCTTTTCACGAAGTCAGACGCTAGACCGCTCTCCTCTTCAGAGCCACACCCCTCCTGGAGCTTAGAATGTTCAGAATTGTGCACTGCCTCCTCCTCCCACCCTGCCCCCACACCCCATCCCCATCTGGGGCGACATTCCTGTTCCCAGTCACAGCAGCCCTGGCAGCAGCCCTGGCTGGGCCACATCTGGGGTTCTGATGGCCACATCTGCATCTGCCCTTTTCAGAGCTGGTTATTTCTATTGACTTTTATCTGCATCTGTGGAATCTGGAGGCGATCTGTGGAGGGTGGGTTCCCAGCCCCAGATGCTGTCAGTTTCTAGGGGAAGATGGGGAGGACCCCATGTCACTAGGCTTGAAGGAGCTGCTCTGATGGGCTTCATTTGAGGGCCTCAGCTCCCACCTCTCTGCAGTCATGGAATCCTGGCTCTTGGGTTCCAGGCAGAGAAAGCTGGGAGCAATTCATTCCGGGCCTCACACCTTACTCTCCGGGCCCTCTCCCCAACCCTCGCCTTGTCTTACTCTATCTATGCCTCTTGCCTCTCCTCCATGAGCTAATATATTTATTATTGCTACTCAGTCCAGGCTATGGCTCCCAAGTAGCCAATGGGATGGTGGGAGAAGAGAAAGCACACTCCTGCTGCATGTGGGAAGGAGATAAATGAACTGGGTACAGGTGACCTCTGGCTATCACAGGGGTCCCTGGACTGGTTCAGAAAGGCTCCAGGTAATGTCAACATGCAATGCTTGGGGCAAGGCTTGTGTGGCCAACATGTTCTGGATTTATAGGCTAGGAGGACCCATGAGAGGACTTCTGGCTTTTAAGCCAGAACACCTTGGGCTATAGGCTGGCTCTCCCAGCCAGCCTTTGATCTGGCTTCTTTGTGTCCAGAGTTCCCTGGCTGGGTTGCCCTCTCAAGACTGTAGGAAAGTGGGGGGGTGTGTGTGTATATGGGGTGCAGTGTACTGAAAAATTCTTGATGTAGTCTTTTGTGGTTGGACAAATACCCTGGCCATAGAAACCCTGACACAAAGCCTGACTCAGGAAGGAATAGAGGACTCCAGAGAGCTGGTACATTTCCTCTGGACTAGCCCGGAGCTGCTAGTGTTCTGGAAACTTTGCAGGTTAGTGTCCCCTGAGTGAGGTCCTCCAGGATGTGGGAGGTAGACCCCTGTGGACCTCCCTCACTGGCCTAGAGAAAACTAGGGTTCGGGTCAGAGAAAAGTAACTGGAGGGGTCTTGAATGGGAATGTATGTTAAGAGTATGGACAAGCTTGTGTGTGTGCGTCTGTGTGTGTGTATGTGCGTGAGGGGAGGTGGGAATAAACCACTTTGTTTAGAAGGTTGCCATCCTGGTCCTGATTGAGGACTCCCCTCATTGTGTTCTGCAAGGCTCCGGACCTTGTGACTTGGAATGGTGGTCTGCCTGGCACGTTCCCAGGATGTATTGGAGTACCAGCTGAGCCCAGGTTAGGGTTGGCTGATCAGGAAGTGCACCCCCAAAGTGGAGGGGCGGAGGCCGTGGTGGATTCTTCAGTGATTCTGCTGGGGGTTCATCAGGTGTGGGCTTGTTCTCCGGGATTGGAAGCCTCCCAGCCCTGCTATGATTCTCTGCAGTGGCTTTCTAGGCTCTGTGACCCGAGAGCCGACTCTTATTATTGGAGCAGAGCCCCTCGTTTGGATCTCATCTGATAGGGTGTGTTTGGGCTTCTGCAGCAACCGTGATGGTCTCCGAGCAGACAGAGGACATCTCTGCTGAGGCTCTACAGGTCACCCTCTCACAGGTCACCCTGTGAAATCTTGCTGATGGGAGCCATGATTCCACCAGTCACATTCAGGACTGGTGGCACTCTACTAGGTTACTAGACTGATCTTTCTGAGCCTCAGGGTTCTTATCTGTAAGATGGAAGTAAGAGGAATGCTTAACTCATAGGGTTGGTATTAATTAAATACAGCAATACAGAGAAAAAGCCTATTACAGTGCCTAGTACCTCATCAATGCTCATCAAAGAGTGTTAACTCAACTCAGCCTCATCAAAGAGTGTTAACTCTTACTGTTTGCTAATTCCCATCCTACCACTGACTCCTCCGTGTGGGTGAGGCTTATGATTTACATAGGTCAGGGTGAGAATGTGGAGCTGGGGCTACAATAGGCTTTGGGATAAGAATACAGGGTGGGCTTGAATTTATTGATTTTAAATAGTGTTTGGGTTGAGGTTGGCTTGGGGTCCCCATAGGGGATGGGTGTTATAATTGAGTTTTGGGTTAGGACAATATTTGGGATGAAAGTCCCTGGAAAATTTGGGTTGGGGATGGAGTGGCCCTTATGGAAGCCTTTTTATCAAGAGTAGAATGACTACCCCCCTAGTGTGTGCTCAGGAGACCCAGAAGGGCTCAGTAAGTCCGGCTTCCTGAGGGGGTGCCTTGGCCTGCGGAGACCCAGAGTTTTCACAGGCTGACCTCAACCCCCTCAGACTCTCTTGGGTGGAGAGAGCAATACATAAAGCCAGGGCCTTTTGGGAACCCTGGCGAGATCAAGGCTGGAGAGAAATGTAGGGAACGCACTGGGGCCTTCTGGGTTAGTTCCATCCCTCCAACACAGTAAGTAAGCTCTGTCCCCCAACCCCTCCCTGATCCCCACATGCTCACCTACTGACCTCTGAGTCCAGGGTTCTTTGGATTCCCTTGCACATCTCCCACCCCAAACCCCACCTGCCTCCAGCCTCCACCTCTGGCAGGAGGTAGGATACAAAGGCTGGATCTTTCCACCAGCCCCATCCTCCTCCCTTGCCTTTCTCCCTCCCGGGGCTGGGGCTGGCAGAGGCCAAAGAAAACAGAGCGCTGCCCCAGCTCACTCTCACTCTCTCCCTCACTTCCTGCTCTGGGAAGATGGTTTACTCCCTCCCCCGCCCTGGCTGGGGACCTGGCCTTGGTGTCAAGTTTCCACAGAGTTTCTAGAATCAGAGGCCCTGCCTGGGCTCAAGCTGGACCCCTCACCTCTCTCTGTGTCACCTCTTTCACATCTTTTCTCCCTCAGCCCAGGGCCCTGTCTCCCAATCTCCTAGTAGTAAAATTTTGTTCTTCAGGTGGTGGAAGAATCCAGTGGAAGGAAGGTTTATTCGGCAGTAGGGGCCATATAGAATGAGAGAGGGGTGGAGTGGGGACAGATGGCTGAATGGAACTCGGGATGGGTGAGGGGGTCCCGCGGACACAGGGACCAAATCCACTTCCCTTCAGGCCTGCTGACCCAGTAGAAACAGCTCCTCTTGAGGCCCAGGAAGGATGATGTCACTGGACCTGTGCAGTAATGAGGCCCTGGCCAGTGCACAGCCTTGATGACCTCCCCAGGGTGGCTTTAGAGGGCCAAGCAACCCCAGGTCCGTTTACAGCCAGCTCAAGAGACACATCTTCTTCAGAACTTCCTGATTTCCAGATCCTTGTTTAATCAAGTCTCAAGTCCAGATACCCTCCCCCAATGCCCTCAGGGGATTCTCAGCCTCATTTCCTCTGCTCTGGGTAGAGCTTTGTCGCAGAGCCCCTCAGCTTCTGGGAGGCCTGTGGGGGATCTGAAGCCCTGATGCTCTGCCTATCCCATCCCACAGACCTACCCTCTCTCTCCAACACCAGGCCTCTCTATGGGGACCGAACTGTCCTTCCTCTTTTCTTCTTTACTTGGCCTCCCCAGCTTCCCAGCCCAGAACTTGGGTTCTCTTCAAGTTACTGCTGTGTTGACTCAGACAGAAGTTAAACATATGGGCCCTGGTGTCACACTCCCTGGGTCTGGATACTCGTTCCATCACTCAGCAGCTGGGAAAGCTTGAGCAAGACACTGGCCACCTTATGTGTGAAGTGGGGATAATGACTCCAGCTACGGCGTATAGCATCATGTTGTGAGGATTAAGGCAGGTAACGCAGGAATGCTTGTAAAGGACTTAGTGTAGCGCCTGGTACAGAGACACATCTGACAGGTGACAGCTTTTATGATTAGCACGTCTTGTGATCACTCCCCTGCACCTGAAGGCAATTCCAGGGAGAATGCTGAGGGACGGTAGAAGACTGAGCGCGTTACTCTCCACAGGACGGCTTGGCAGGTGTCCCAGTCCGCCCATCTACCTCTTGGTAGTGCCTGTCCTGGCATTTAGCACGAAGTTAAGTGTTATTTCTTTCCATCTCCTTCCCTCTTTCTTTTCTGGCCTTAACACTTACCAAGAACCTACTCTGGGGGCACCTGGCTGGCTCAGTCGGGTGAGCATCTGACTCCTGAATTTTGGCTCAGGTCCTAATCTCAGGATTGCGGCACTGAGCCCTGCTCAGGCTCCACACCAAGCATGGAGCCTGCTTAAGATATCCTCTCTCTCCTTCTCCCTCTGCTCTGCCTCCCTGCAACCTGGGCACATGCTTGCTCTCTTAAAAAAAGAAAGAAAGAAAGAAAGAAAGAAAGAAAGAAAGAAAGAAAGAAAGAAAGAATCAATGACTCTATTCTGGCCCAGTTCTGTGCTAGGCACTGAAAATACCTCAGTAGATAAAGAGCAACAGGCTGAAGTCGGACCTTGAGGAAGGGGGGAGACAAGCATGTAAACCAGACAAAGCAATTCTCTATCTTGGGTGTTGTGGTAGAAGAATGTCCAGATATAGTGGACCTAAAAGGGCTGAGTTAGTAAAGCTTCAGAGCTGAGGGGTCTGGAGCAGGCTTTCAGGGAGAGGGGATATTTGAGCAGTGGTGGTGAGGTGAGAAATATCACATTCTATTGGGAATATCTTCCCCAGTTTGGAGTTGAGGACTAGAAGCCTGAACATGGAATCTGTGGAGACTAGAGGAGCAAACGTTGCTTGCTCCTTCTGGAGTTCATCTAGGAAAGCCATCCCCCAGTAGCTTATTTGCCTCTCTTCCTTCAAGTTACTCAGTCATCCTATTCCTAAGGAGGCCTTCCCTGGCTAGCCTGTTCTGCATGGCCACCTGCTTCCTCTCTGTAGCCCTTTCCCCCTCCCCCATCTTTCTGTTTGCTTAATTTTTCCTCCATGGCTCTTACTGTTATTTAACATTTCATTTATTTTGTTTGTTTTGTTCATCTCCTCCTTCTAAGAGATAAGCCTCATGAAGACAGGATTTTTGTCCGTTATTCACTACTGTCTCCCCAGGGCTTGAACAACCTGGCACACAATAGGGGCTCCAGAAATACTAGTCACATGGGTACTCATCCCTTGATTCATCCTGGAGACATATTTGGTCATGTCTAAAACGGGCCAGGTCTGGTGCTGGTGAGCTGGAGCCAGTGATCCCGGACTGTTAATTCATAGACAGCCAAGCTGCATCAGAATCACTTTAGGTACTTGTCTCAATACAGATCCTGGAATTACATATGAAACCCAAGATTCAGTGAATTAGAATCTCCACAGGGGATGTCGCATTTTTAGCAAGGATGCTTGGTGATTTGATGTGCACTGGGGTTCGAAATTACAGTTTAGACAATCTGGAAAACAGAACGTGCTTCCTTCATCAGTAAGAGAAGCAGGAAGGAACACAGAGAGACGAGTCGTGAGGCTCTGGTTATAGTCTAGCTCAGAAACAGCGGTGGCTTTGACTCAGGTTGAGGCATTTGAGATGGAGAGAAATAGATGGGTTTGGAGGATGCTAAGGAACTGGATACTTGAGATAAGTTGTATATGGCGGGCAAGAAGAGGAGTCATCAAGAATGGGTTCTAGGTTCCAGGTTCCAGGTTCCAGGCCTGTCCAGATACATGGATGGAGGTTTTGTTCAGATGATGGACCCTGGAAGAAGACCCAGTTTGGGATGTAAGATCATGGGTTTAGTCTTAGGCGCATTGAATGTAAGATGTTTTTGGCAATCTGAGGGGAAATGTCAAGTTAGTAGTTATATACCCAAGCCAGGAGGTGTCCAAAGCCAGTCATCTGAAAATACCATGATCAGAATGGAGGTTTTTGACTTTGAACTGCGTGAGAAGACAGATCAAAGGAGTGAGCATGGACTACCTCAGCGTGTTTATCTGTCATGTTCAAAAGTACACAAACATATAGATTTTCCATTGTGAGAGGCACATAAAGTAATGGGACCTAAAATAAAATTACATGCGCCCTAAACTAATTATGCTTTAAAAAAAAAGCAGGAATTATGCAACTGTAACATGGATGGGTAGTTGTTATTGGAAGATTTAAATCTTGCTGACACCAATGTGAAATGATGGGCTGTGATTCATAGGGAAGGTAATGTGATTTCTGCAAATGGGCTCTGACCTTGGGCGCCCCAGCCCAAGTTTGGAGAGTGGTTCTGATTGAATCAACACTGGGCTGGGTGAGGGTGGGGTAGAGATATGTCTGCCAGGACTGTGGGAAGAACAATCTTACTGCACTTGAAACAGAAGGAGAAAATGGGTCAACACACTAGAGGTCATTCACATAGAAAGAGGGGTTTGGGAAAGCAGGATGTGTCAAGCTTCTTCACCCTGGCCCAGGGGGAGATCTACACAGACTGTGGAGACCATGAGCAGCCTGGTGACCAGAGTGCCCATTATTTGGGGGCCGAGGGATGTCTCACTGACATCTCCTGGGTGAAGGGGAGCTATTGCCTCAACTGCGCCGTGTTCTGGTTCTGGGTCCTCCAAGCAACCTTCTGGGGAATGATCTGACTTAATAGAGCACTCTTTCTCAGCACTTGGAGAACAAGAACGGAACATTCTTGTAAGCCCTTGTGAGCATTAGCTCACTTAATTTTCCCAACAACTAATGACGCAGGTTTATTATCTGAGTATTATAGATGATAGAACGGGGCCGCAGAGCTGGGCTTCACACCCAGGCAGCGGGGCTCAATCTCTCTTCCTTGCTCTTGCGTACCAGGGGGTGGTTTTTGATGGGGGTTTTGGATGGGGGGTTTGGATGGAGTCTCCTGGTCCCTGGTGAGGGTGTGAGACATCAGTCCCAAGTCAATATTATTTTATTTTTAAAGAATTTTTCTATTTATTTGGGAAAGAAAGAGAGTGCACAGAAGCATGAGTGGATGGGGAGAGGGAGAAGGAGAGGGAGAAGCAGGCTTCCCACTCAGCAGGGAGCCTGAGGCAGGGCTCTATCCAGGATCCTGGGATCGCCACCCAAGCCGAAGACAGATGCTTTACTGACTGAGTCACCCTGGCGCCCCCCAAGTTAATTTCATAAATTGGTACTCTTGTTGCTATAGCTGTCTCTGTCAATTTTGTTAACCTGGGTCTGCTGCTGAGAGACTAACAGGAGCCCATCTGATTTCCATCCTGAACAGCAGATAACCTAATTGCTGCTCCTGGCAGCAGGTCCAGCGCCTTGCACGTGGATGGCCCTGGAGACTCTTTTCCTGTGGGACAGAGTGAAGTGAAGTCATCCCCGAGGGACTCTAGGGAGACCTCCTTGGCTGTCTCCTGCTGATGGCCCCCAAATGAAAACAAAGCACTGTTTCTAACAATTTTTAGCAAATTTTCAGTATTTAGAAATTTTTTCCCCATCCATTGCAAACTCAGACTGCTTAGATGAACATTTGTTAACAAAACTCCATACTTGTGCTATGATCTTGGTTATGGAAGAAAAAAAAATCTACTCCTAGACGTAAATGGAACCAAAACGCACCCAGCGTGTAGAACAAGACCGGGGATTTCAGTGTAATCTCTTTCGGGGAGAAAAATTTCCAAAAGGATTTTACCCCCCTCAGAAGTTTTCAAATGGAAGGAAATTAGACATTTTACAAATGCTAAGTTTTGAATGGCTGCAAATGTCTGTAATTTGGAGTCATTTTTTGGAGGCTATATTTCTATATTGCCCACTGGAATGATAACAAAGTTGGGGAAAGAAGAGGTTTCCAGCTCAATGACTTCAAAATGTCCTGTGAGCCCTGGGATGGTGGCTGAAGGCAGGGTTCCACTAATCAAACTCCAAGCCAACAGGGCTATGCACTCTTTTCCTGCTGATTGGGGACAAGGCTTTACCTTCAGAGAAATCTTCACTACCTCGTTTAAAAAAATTCATCAGTATTGAAACGCAACCTTATTTATGTTTTACAGTTTTTTGGAGAGCCTGATCTTTAGCCACTCAAAATCACATGACATTAAAAACCTATAAGTGATTGAAAACTACTCAAATGCCCAGAAGAGGCAACTGTGGCATATTCAGACTAACGTGAACGAATGAGCTTCCATCACATGCATGGAAACAAAAGATGACTCACAAACATAACATTGAGCAAAAAGGCCAGACAGTGTGAAGGCTATTTGATTCCATTTATGTAAAGTTTTAAAATAGGTAAAACTAACCAGTGGTGTTGGAAGTTATCCTTTGGGGTATGAGGTGGGATAGTCCTTCCAGAGGGACAGCAGAGGAGTTTCTAGAATGCTGGCAATGTTCTGTTTCTTGACCTTGTTTACCTGGGTATGTTTGGTTTGTGAAAATGCATCAGACTACATACTTAACAATTTTTTCACTTCCACTGTGTAATTGTACGTCCATAAAGCATTAGAAAAAAAAGTAGTGCGCGCAATGGGATTATGGGAGAGACCAGGGTCGCTGGCCGGCATCCCAGCATCCTTCACTGCAGACATGATGGCGGCCTCTGTTCAGTTCTGTCTCAGACAGGCTGGCGGATGGTGGGGAGGTGGGGCAGGCTCCGTGGAGACGGCATGGATGATCTCTAATTATACTTTTCTTTTTAGAAAAAGGAATTTTTTTTTTTCCCCAAAAGAGGGACTTTAAATGATAGTTCATGGAAGAACCTCCTTTATGTCATCTGCTTTGGGAATATTTCTCTCCCTGACAGATCCCACACACACTCCCCCAGCTCAGCACCCTACTGCCTGACAGGGAGGGGTGTGGGCACCCACAAGGCTCAGAGTACCACGGAACTGGCTTCAGACCTTAGCTCTCCTTCTTGCCTGCTCTGCCCCCTTGGGCACCGTCTGTTCTCTAAGCTTTCATAGCCATCTGGCTGGCTGACACTGAGAGGCTTCCCAGGGGATATGTATCTGGGACAATGCCTGGTACAGCCTGGGCATTTGAGAAACGGTTCCTTACTTACATTGTCTCTAATTTTTACTCCGCACAATGGGTATTATTCTTACTTTACAAATGAGGAAACCAAGCTTGCATGTAGCAACATCCCACCGACTGAGTGGCAGAGTCAGATTGGAACCCTGACCATCAGCCCTGAGCACAAGTGAGCCCTGAACAACCTCGCTCATGTGCTGCCTGGAGCTCTGTGCCTGCTGCTGGCCAGGCTGCTGTGGTTCCAGGACCCCTGCAGATGAGCTCCCAGACCTTCTCCTCTTTCACTTTCCTGGATCCCCCGGCGTCAGCTTCTTGGGGTCCTTATTCTCCTCTCATTCACCTTCTTCCCTAAATGACAACCTCTTTCCTCCCCACCCGCTGTCCCCAGAGTCCCCGAGGGCAGGGCTCCATAGAACAATCTAACTGTGCCCTTCCCTGGGCCAGCCCTGATTTGCCTTCCAGGGGGGCAGTGTCCATCTTGGGGGGCGGTTTCTGCCCACACCAGGCTTCCTACATCTGGAATTGGCCCAAGGAACCTCCCAAAGTGGGTCTAGGCTACAGGAATATCCAGGCTGTTGAGTACGACAAGCTATGCAATTTGTGGAGCCTAGTGCAAAATAAAAATTCAGAGCTCCTTGTTAAAAAAACAAAATCAAAACATTAATAACTTCAGGACAATGACAACAGGGCATTAAACTAAGCGTGGGATCTTGGGCCCATCTTCTCGAATTCTATTTTGCGATTCTGCTAAATGGAGAATAGAGATATGTGGCCCTTGACATGGGTCCGGACTTCAGGAGCCAAGCTTGTTGGATTCCCTGGTCTCCTTGGAAGGGACAGGATTGTCAGTGAAGCCAGTGGCCTGAGCAGAAAGGACCTGCAGTGACTTGGAGATTTGTAGCCCCCACGATCCAAGTCTCTGGAGTCACACCAACCTCAGTTAGGCCTTTGTGTGTGGCCTCAGCCTCTGGGGTTATGGCCCAGCTGATGGGTCAATGTGTGGTTAGGGGCTAGGGGTACAGGGTGGTTGGGTGGTGATGGGGAGATGCGGTCCTGCAGAGTAACTTAGAAGGCCAATGGGAAGGGGTGAAGGGGTGCTGGGAAGCTGGACCTTAAAGGGAAGTGGGAATATGGCCTCTAAGATTAAAATGCCTCAGATCAGGACTTCAGGAAGCCAGGGCTGGTGCCCTAGACTCTCAGCCTGGAGTGGCCAGAGGCTTCCAGGGTGCTCAAGGCCATGTTCTAGTCTCTGAGGAAGGAGGTTAGGGTCATGCCAGCCCAGGAGCACCCCACTGCCCTAGGATACGAGTGGAGCTGATGACTGTTTTCTCTCTTCTTCAGTAGGGGCCTCCGCGTGTGTTGTGTCCCAGGCCAACCATTCTGTGTGTACCACCTCTTCCCACCCCACCCCCCACTATGCTCCCCTTCCTGCAGACTCTCTTCCTAGCACAGATGCAGAGAAGAAGAGCACAGTCTTTGGCATTAGAGAGATCTCGGCTCCAATTCTGACTTGGTTATTTACTAGGTGTATGAACCCCAGCCAAGTAACGCAACCTCTTTGAGTCTCGCTTTGGCCATTTCTAAAAAAGAATAACGAAAGTGCCTGTCGCATACACTAGAGGTGAAGATTAAATGGAAAAAATCTAGTCAGAATGCGTGCCACATAGTGAGCGTTCCATAAAATGATGACTGTTAGGAGCAGTGGCACAGGAAGAATAAGATAACGGGAACAGGCCCATTAATGTGGTGCACGGAGACAATCATTCCTATTCCAGAGAGTGAGTGAGTGTGAGACTCAAAGAAGTGTCTGGGGTAGAGAGGCTCCTGGTGCCCAGTAGGGTCAAAAAATATAAACCGTTCGTTCGTCTTCTCTCTAGCTGTCCCGCGTCTCATCCAGCACTTGGAGCTGCCTTAGATCCAGGCTTAAGGTCCCTCACACAGCTTCTGTTGCACGACTGTGGCTCTGTGAGCAGCCATGAGGAGAGGGTCTTGGGTGTGGATGAGAGGAGGGAGAAGGTAGCCCTGAGAGCGGGCCTTGGACCAGCCCCAGTGAGAGGAGCAGCCTCTCTGGCTTACTCGGCGGACTGGTCGCTGCCTCTGGGCACATAGCCGGATGTCTCTGTCTGTCACTCAGCCTAGGCTGGTATAAGCCTCTGCTCCCATCACCCAAATTTCTCTAGTCCATGGCCAACAGTTCAGGCCCAAGCAGGCAGCCCTACCGCCCTGTTCTTCCTTCCTCTCTTGCCTCCTCAACGTGCCCTCCCCCTGTCCTCTCTTGACTCCTTCCAGCCTTCATCTGTTGCCGCCCCTACCCAGCCCCCAGCCTGCCCTATCTCACAAGATTTTAACCCAAATCCAAACACCTCCGCCCCCTGCCTGGCATTTCTGCTGTCAGTCCCAGTCTGCTCATTCCCCCAGGGCTCTGATGAGGGTCTCCGGACCCTTCTGGGATCCCCAGAGGACATGCCTGTCAGCCCACCTCTGACTAGAGAGATAGCTGCCCGCCATTCCGTTCTGGTGAAAGCAGATGCCCCAGGCCAGGTTGTGGGCCCTTCCCCTTGCCCTCAGGCTCCGAGGCGCCCCTGGAATTGGCCCAAGGGGCCCTCCTGTTTGCCTTCCTCTGTTCCGCTGAGGGCCACGGGCTCCTGGGTACAGTGAGTCAGGCCTCGTCTCCACTGTTGTTTATGTAATCCTTCCCTGCAGTAACAAGGTGTTTACTGTTGCACAAACACATTTTAGTTTAACGGCGGATAGTAAAACTGTCTGATAAAGTTTGATTTAGCGAAAGAAAGCAAAATAAATCTGGGGGCACGGAGAGTCGTTGGGAGGAGGGACTCCTAGGGCTTTACAGAAGGGGCAAGAGTGAGGGCTGGGGCAAGCGGCGGCACTCCTCTGGCCATTCCTTCTGCCTGTCTCCCAAGAGTCCTTCCAACAGCTTCCTCTGTAGGAAGCTGAATTCCTGATCAAGTGGGAAGCTCCTGGTCCTGGCATTTGCCGGCCGTAGTACACACTCTGGCTTCCTCTATTGTCAGCCCTCACGCATCACCTCCATCCTCCAACATTAGTATAATTTGTTCCTCCCTCAGGGAGCCTACCCTGATTGCTCCAGCTCAGATCAAGCCCGCAGGGAGGCCTGACAGAAGGATACTTGAGCTAGGAGACCCGAGGACAAGATCTAGCTCCAGGATTTCCTGGCAATATGGCCCCAGGCAAGTCTGTTACCTTGAGGGATTTCAGTTGACTTCATGCAGAGGGGCATGGATAGGATGAAATACCAAAAGCGCTTGGTTCTTGGTAAGGCCCTACCCACATTTCGGACACTCCTGTCTTGTTCTCATTTGAAATCTCATGGGGCATGGCTTGGCTGTGTACTCACTTGTACTCTGCTTACAAAGCAAGGCTGGGGAAGCACCTGTTCTTGTATGTGCGTGATGATTCCACAGCTTCTTGCCAGTTCCCCCTTCCGGGTGTCTCCTACCCTGTTTGGTCAGGATGGGGCTGGGGCAAGGCAACAGGTACCCACGGAAGAGTTTTTTGAAATTTTTATTGAAGCATAACATATATACAGAAAAGAATACAAATCATAAGAATACAGCTTGATGAAATTTCTCAGGGTGAACCCATCCAAGTAACCAGGACTCTGATCAAGAAACAGAACATCTCCCCAACTCCAGGAGACTCACGTCCCACACCTGTCCCAGCTGATCCATAAACAAGAATGATCACTATCTTGACTTCCCCATAGATTAATTCCACCTATTTTTGTACCTTTTGCAAACATATACAAATAAATATGACGTATTCCTTTGTATCTGGCTACTTGCCAGTTGAACATCACGTTTGCAAAATTTGTATTATTCCACGAAGTAGTAGTTTTTTCATTTTTTGAAAAATTTTATTTATTTGTTTTGAGAAAGAGAGGGAGAGAGAGAGCACGTGCACATGCGGGAAGGGGCCCAGGCAGAGAGAGGGAGAGAATCTTAAGCAGACTCCATGCTGAGCCCAAGCGGGATGGATGTGGGAATGTGCGTTCTATCTCAGGACCCTGAGATCATGATCCAAGCTGAAATCAAGAGTCAGATGCTTAATCAACTATGCCACCTAGACGCCCCAGTTTTTTTCATTTTTGTCACTGTGTATTATTTCCTTATGTGAATATACCACAGTTACTTACCCATTCAAATTGATGGGTCTTTGGGTCTTTTTTTTTTTTTAAATTTTATTTATATATTTGACAGAGAGTGAGCACACAAGTGGGGGAAGTGATAGGCAGAGGGAGAGGGAAAAGCAGGCTCCCCACTGAGCAAGGACCCCCCCCATGCAGGGCTCTATCCCAGAACACTAGAATCATGACCTGGGCTGAAGGCAGTTGCTTAATGAACTGAGCCACCCAGGCGCCCCGGGGCCTTAGGGTCTTAACCGTGTCTTTTGAAGAACAGAAATCCTTTCTTTTAATAGAATCCAATTTAAGTTTTCAAGACATATGCTTTGACTGATTGAATTCAGCTTCTATCTTCCTGACTGACTCCATTCTCCCCCTCTGAATCATCCTGTCCTCCATGTTCTGTTCTGTGTTTTGGGGGAAATAAAAAGATGACTTTCAAGGAAAACCTCATAGCTGAGGCCCATAATGTTCACCTGGAAGCCTTTTTCATTTGAAAATGTTGCTTGAGTGTCTTGGTTCCTGTGCCTGGGGACCTTGCAACCATCTCCTCTTTTCTAGGAATCCAGGTCAGTTTTGTGGACTAATCTTCCATCTTCCACTTAAATCCGATTAGCTCACTCCAGAGAACCTAAAAGGCCAAGAAGTAAATGAAGGGTTACTCGAACTGACTAATAATCTGAGAAATGCAAATTAAAGAAATAATGAGATACCAGTGTTATAGCTAGTTAGGACTGGCAGAAATTGGAAGGTTGGATGACACCACGCACTGGGAGGGGTGTAGGGGACAAGAGTGTGCATGCTCTGCTGGTTGGAGTGTATCAGGGCAGCAAGTAGGCACTACTGAATGAAGACATTTGTACCCTGTGTGCCAGCAGTCCACTCTACGGATTAGATGTATACTCATGTACATGCATGGATCTCATGTACATGCTTGGATCTCATGGACATGTATACTCATGTACATGCATGGATCTTTGAAATGGTGCTGAGAGGAAAAGTAAAAAGCAGGGGGGATATACAACATAATACCATTTGCATTAAGTTCAAAAGGCTTATGGACAAAAGAAAATGAAGCACTTTGCAGAGGTGCAGACCAAAATGTACATATACACCAAACACATCAACATGGCTGCCGGTGGGGAGATGGGATCTTCGAAAGCTCTGATACCTCGACCTTCTTTGACTTGGTGCATCTTCTCACTCCATTTTTAAAAGTCCCCTCCTCTGTAATCTCTTCTGGTTCCCTTTCCAAAGATCTCAGTGCTTACTTGTCAGTCTCCCTTCAGCTCAGCCTCCTTGAGACCATGTCTGACCAACAGAAGTCAACATTTACCCTGAGTGAATATTCACCAGTCCGTAGCAACCAACACAGAACCCCATGGGACTGGGGAGAGTGGAGAACTAGAGGACTTGAGGGGGAGGACCCTGTTCTATTAGTCATAATGTCTGGCACCTGGGAGCTGCCCAATGTCTTTTTCAGGAACCAAAGAAATTCTGGCTCTGCTGCTGTGTCAGCTGTGTCAACAAGGGTAAATGCCTTAACCTCTCTGAGCTTTGATTTCCATCTCTGTCAAAATGGAGATAATAATTTTAATTCCTTTTTTTGCAGGGTTATTGTAAAGTTTAGATGAGATCATTACTTTAGAAAGCACTTGGTTAATTGTAAGTATTTACTCAACGCAATGGAAAAAGTACAGAGAAACGAATGTAGG
Source organism: Mustela nivalis (assembly GCF_964662115.1). NCBI lineage: Eukaryota > Metazoa > Chordata > Mammalia > Carnivora > Mustelidae > Mustela > Mustela nivalis. Next base: position 33,553,570 of record NC_139027.1, on the reverse strand, counting down.
AGGTTCAAATCCCAGCACTTACGCATATTAACTTTGGGACCTTGAATAATGCAGCATCCTCTAATCCCAGGTTTTATTTATTTATTATTATTTTTTCTTCTTGTTTCAGGTTTTAGAGTCTATACAATGAAAGACAATAATGTCAACCTTGTGGAGTTGTTATGAAGGTTACTGACAATACGTATTTGAAATATAATCATACGTGTTTAGAAAAATGGGAGAACTAGGTCCCCATTTACTCATTTATTCAGTAGAATTCTTATTGAAAGCTTATAATGGGCCAGGCAGATTTCTAGATCCTTGGAACAGGGGAGTGAACAAAAGAGACAAAAATTAAAAAATCCCTGTCCTTTGGTCTAGGGAGGCAGGGGTCAAACAGGAAAAAAAATTAGTAAGATAGGTAGTATGCCAGATGATGGTAAGGACTGGCAAAAATTAAGCAGGAAAGTGGGGTAGGGAGCGCTGGGAATGGGGTGGAAGGATTTCCTTTTTAAGCCGATTAGAAGAGAAAAGCCTATCTGAGAAGGTGATGTTTGAACAAAGAGTTGGAGGAGGAGGGAGAGCGAGCCCTGCGAAGTTCCAAGGCCCTGAGGTGGTGCATATCTGGAGTGTTCAAGGCACAGTGAGGGGGAAGCGGAGCTGGGATGAGCTCAGAGAACTAAAGGCAGCAGTGGGACGGATGGTAGAAGCCCCCGTGTAAACATTCCTCTAAATTATACCTGGTCACACAGGAATATCTCAGGTAGGTAGAAAGACGGAGGGAGCTGTGATTTTTCCGTGTAGGGTTGGAGCCAAGGTAGCTGTATCAGTTATCCATGGCTGCCTAACAAAGGATCCCCAAACTTAGCAGCTCAAAACGAGAGGCATTTATTATTCCCGAGTTCGTGTCAGCTGGGGATCCCCACACAGCTGAGGGTAGCTACAGTTGTGGTGACTGGGGTACAGTTTTCTCCACACTTGGCGTGGAGAGGGTCTGCCTCTAAGCTCACTCTCGTGGCTGCCGGCAAGGTTCACTTCCACTCCGGCTGCCGGCAAGAGGTATCTCTCTGTGTTTTGCCTTGTGGGCCCCTCCTGGCTCAGCTCACAGCCTGACAGCTGGCTTCCTTCAGGGCGAGAGAGCGTGCCTGAGAAGGAAGCCACAGTCTTTTAATAGCGTGATCTTGGAAGTGACATCTCGTTACCTCTGCTTCATTCTGCAGGGGAGGAGCAAGTCACCAAATCCAGGCTTGCTCACTTTAAGAGGAGGAGGTTATGTATGAATAAGTGAACTGGGCTGTAAGAAGTGGGGTTCCCTACCACAGGGGAGCGCTGATGGAATTGCCAAAGACTACAGAGGGATGAGGAATTCTTTGTCCAGATGCTGCAGGGACATTTGAGACTTTGTCAGTACAACCCCGTTGTGCTCTCTGCAAGGATTAGGAATAATCGAATAACTAGAAATCTATCATCTATCCATCCATCCACCCTCCTATCCATCCATCCATCTATGATGCTAAGTGTTCCTAGCTAACTGGGCTAATTAAGTCCTCTGGCTGCTCATTCTGGGGCCAGGTTTCAACTTGCGGGGAAAATGCATTCCTTGTGAGCGTGTGCACACGCTTGCACACGGCTGTGCTTACTCCCTACGGGGTCTGCCGCTCAGGTCCTACCCTTCCCTGCGCCTGGAGACCCCTGGGTTCACCTCTCCTCTGCTCCCCCCTCTGCACTTTGACGGGAGGTCACGTGTGAGGAAACAAGCCCCACGTGGTTTTAATCATGTTGCTATAAAAGCCGCGCTGCTCTCCGCTTTGATCCGGGCTGAGCTGCAGGAGGAAGGGCTGGGGGCCGGGCCGGCCTGTCCACGGAGCGCTCCTCGCATGGCTCCCACATCAGACGGCAGCCGTAAAATGGAGCACAGCTCATTAATTCTCCCTCTTAACCAGGGCACCTGACAAGAAGTGACTTTGAAAACCCGGAGGACGGATGGGCGGGCGGGTGGGCGGCTCTCCGGCTACGCGAGGAACATCTGTTTCCAGGTCCTTGGCTGTTAAATTGACATCTTTTTATTTGAAACGTTTCTTTTATTTCCCAACTTCCTGCAATTGGCGAGGTCTTGGTGCCAGGCAGTAGACTGTCGTGGCTTTGTGGGCCATATGAGCTGAGTGGCTTCACTGTCCCGCACCGCAGGCCTCTAAGTGCCAAAGTGGGCAGCCTGGCAGCCTGTCAATTATGAAACCTATGTTTGTGCAGAGAACATCAGACCCCATAAAAAACCAAAATGGCCTTGAAATTGAAAACCCTGTGAACGTCTGTGAGGCTCCATATGAGAAATATTAGCGTTTCAGAACTAGAAAATTCACTGGGAGCCTGGCATTTTCCATCGGGAGTCTCCTCTCCTTGGGACCCCGTGATTAAGTGTACTTAAGAAGAATCATTCGACCCCTGCCTGCAGCCTTCATCCTGGATGCTGAGATAACTCTTGGTGACTAAAGACCCAGGTTCGACCTTTAATCTCTGCCTGGCAAAGGTCCCTCGCAAAGCCTGGGTTGACCCTTCTCTGTGTGGTGGCCCAAGGCTTTTAGGATGGGGATTGGAAATGGTGGGTGGATGACTCTGTGAGTTTCTACTTTGTCTTAGGGGCCTTTGGATCATCGGATATTCTTGGTGGCTTTGTCCTTCATCCTTCAGAATCCACCGTGGACCGGGTGGATCACTGTTATTTGAGAAATAGTGGTGTTGTGGAGTCCCAAGGGACCATCCAGCCATAAATCCATCTCGATACCCTTTGGCGTGCACGGATGTGTGTGTGGATGTGGTGGCCAGAAGATGTAAGTCTGGACATTTGTGCTTCTATGTAAAAACTTGGGTACCATGATGCCTGTGTGTTTCTGCAGCAAGTGCCTAAGAAGGACGTAGATGAGTGCATAACGTATCTTTGTCAGACGTGTTTCTGTGCATTAAGGTACGTTAAGGGCTGCTGTGTGGAGTGGCAGTGTGCATTTGTGAGTTGTGCGTGAGAATGAGAATTTCTTCACATGCATGTTTCCTGAAAGCAGTGGACATGATCCTTACCAGTTCTGCTTTACCAGTGGCTCTAGCGCTCACGGTCCTTAGTTTTCAAGACTTTGGGTATTCCCATCCTTAACCCTTTTGCGGGCTCCATTCAGGCTGAGTGAGATTGCCTGGGGTTGAATCCTGGTCCCATCTCTTTCTAGCAACATTATCTTGGACAAAACACTTTTTTTTTTTAAATTTAAAATTTTATTTATTTTTAGATAATCTCTACATCCAATGTGGGGCTCAAACTCACAACCCCGAGATCAAGAGTTGTATGCTCTATCGACTGAGCCAGCCAGGTGCCCCTATCTTGGATAATCTTTGTAAACCTCAGTTTCCTTTTCTATAAAAGGACAATAAAATAGTACTGATGTGAAGAATCCATGAAATAATTCCTGTGAAGCAATTTAAAATCACTTTCATTGGTTAAATGTCACCAACGCCAACCCTTGTCACTGCCATCTCTTTTACCTTTTAGATTCTATACTGTCCTTGTGACTTGATGGTCTATTCCCCGCCACCTTCCATCATCATGTTATCAACCCCCATCAACTCAGTTACCCCAGCCCCTTTGCCACTGCTGTTGCACGGCACTTTCCCCATCCAGGCCATCAAACTAGAGAGTTTCCAGAAGGATCAAAACTGGCAGCGTGTGATCCCACCAAAATGGGTCAGTTGCATGACAAAACTGGAGAATAGGTGTTCTGTGGTTTCTCAACTACTTGGGTGGAGAACAGAAGCAGGTGAAGGAAAATAGGAGAGGAGCCCCCCAAACTGTTCCCTACAACATGCCTCCTTCTCTTTTCTCTTCTTCCCCCTTTGGGCTTGGCTTGGGGTGAGGAGAGAGGACCCAGGGCAAGGCCATGCCTGTTGTCTGATGACTCTCACCTTGCGAGTATCCAAGAAACACAGTCAATGTCCTGGTCACTTTGGCTTTTCTATTCCAATTTGAATATATTAAAATGCAACCTTCCAGCTGTGTAAATCCCCAGGCCATTGAAATAAAAGGTTTTTAACTTTAACCATTAAAGATTTAACTAGCCAATAAATCTAAGTATGTGGGGGGTTGTTACCAAACGTTTATTATGTTGCTTTTGCTTTTAACTCAAGAGCAAATGCTGAGTGTGGACTTCTATGAAGAAGACATTCCCCTCATGGTCGAAACTGATATCAGCCCCTGACCAAAAAAAGCACCAGACCACTCTCTCCAGAAGGGTCCATGCACTTTCCTCTCAAATCCCTTTAGGAGTTAAAATGGCCATATCAACTTTACAAACCAATTTGCTTGTTGCAAAAAAGGCCTCTAATAGCCTCTTGTTGCCACGGTCAGAACATGACTGACTAAATTAATCCAAAAGTCTACTTCCAATTTGAGCATCTTGGCGCCAACTTTCCAGAACCAGATTTTATAAAGGCACAAAGGGGATATAGCTTTAGTGAAGAAAATCACAAGATCTTTCTCTTTTGGTATCTTCTGGGTGAGAAGGGTAATCAGTGTCTTGGATCATAGCGCTTAGTTTTGCCATTTTTACCTTTAAGGCAAGTAAGAGCTCTGCCCGGTAGTGAAATATGGCTTTTAATTTACACAAATGTAAACGTATAGAATTTAACAATCATATTCACCCTGGACTTAAAAAAAAAATGAATAGAAGCCAGATAAATCTTGGCCATTAAAAAAACCCCCAAAATCAAAAAAAGATCTGACATACACGTTGAGTTATACCAGCCAAGGAGGGGACAGAGCCACATTCCAGATGTGCTATTTTCCTGCCCATTGACAGTTCTCCAAACCACCCCAGCAATAAAAAAGTCCCGAAGTGGATTTTTTTAATCTGGCTTAGGCTCCTTTTTGCCCGAGAGGGCCTGCTGGGTGGGTCCTCTGGGTTTTATTTCTCACAGAACAAACCAGTGAGCCCTGTTTGTGGGAAATACACAGTAAATTCTGGCCTTTGCTCATGAAACTTCCCTCTGGAGCATTTTTCACATCTAAATAGGAGGTGAATAAAGTGGATAAGCAGTTATATATATTTTTAAGTGATTTTACTTTTAGTTTGAAGAGTTTTGGCTCCAGATTTTGAGCTCTTTGAGAGTATATCCTCTTGTTTCTAGATTATAAACTAGGGAGTAGAACAACAGTGGGGAAACTCGTGTTTCCCCCAGCCAGTTCAAATCATAGGGGGTACTTATATATGGGCCTTTTAACCAGCAACCCATTCGCCTTTCCTTGACTGCAGCTGAAGCGGAATCGGGGGATCTCTTTCTGCTCGTGTGATCTCCATCTTCATTCCATTGAAACTGCCTAGAAGGAAGCATGAGTCCCAGGGCAGGGCCTCTCCCCTGGATGACCTTAGCAGTACCCTCTGATGTGGGTGTGGTAGCGAAAGGCTCAGCAAGATACCTTTTAAAGTCTCAATGGTTTGGGAGGTGGAAGCCTTGGAGAAATTCTTTGCAAACCCAAGCCCAACCAGAAGCCAAGTACTGGCTGATTTGCTGGAAGTCTCCTTGAGTCTGGGAGGCAAATCCAGACACTCCAAAGACATGTTTCAGCCTCAGAAACTGGAAGAGCTGGCACCATCCCTCAGGAGGCTGGGGTGAGCTGTCTGCCATTCGAGGCTTCTAAATAGCAGGGATCATCAGCCCATGTGGAAAACGCAGTGCCTCACACCACCCTCTCCCCGACACTTGCACATCAACTTTACTGTTCCTTCTGTCTTCTCTGATTTTGAAATTTCAATCTGATGACCCTAGACGAGAGAGGAAAAAGCAAGAGATAAACTTCTCAAATGTGACTAGAAATTGACTTTCTGAGTGACCAGCCACTTTGGAAGGATAATTTTTTATTTGGATCCTTAGTACCTGTGCAACTGTTCACGGTAGACTTGTTCTGGGGCATAATTTTGGTGTTCTCGGAAAAGAGGCACATTACTTCTTCCCAGAAGGATTAGAGTTGCTGAGAAGATGTTCATTTCTTTCATTCATTAATCCATCCATGTATTAGCTCATTCATTCATTCTATTCATGTTGCTAGATGCCTTCTGTGTGTGTTTCTCTGCCAGGCATTTGGTTCAGGGCTGTAGGCAGAACAAGACCCAACACCTTGAGTAGACAGCCAGTCATTCCTCTGGAATAAGGAAAGTGACCCTTAACACCATTTCTAATGGTTCTGGAGTGGGACGGTCCTCTGTGGGTGTCAAAAACAGGAGAGTCTTGCACCCATTAGAGGTTGGATCAGTCTTTACATGTGGCTTTTGTTGTCTCCCTGGAGCAATGTCAGATCTCTGCTGTGGCAGTAACCCCCAACTCTGTGGTCTCCTCCATGTTCAATTCCTGTTTCTAGAGAAGGGAGACATTGTTGACCACTTCCCGGCTAGCTTCCTCACTCTCTGCTCCTACCAGTGTCCTCCCATTCACCATCCCAACTTGGGTGTCAGACTGATCCCTCCTATGTCCCTCTTGATCCTACTATTCCCACCTTCTCCAGAGCCTTTCTGGACCATGAAATTCCTGTCTCATGCATCTGTCTGTGGGGTTTCTTCTCTCTGCGGGGACTTCTGAGGTTCATCCCCTAGTGGGGGCGCCTTCCCCTCCCAGGCTCTTCATGGGGCTGCCGCCTTGGACCCGAGAGATGGGACGGACTCCATCTGCACTAGCTGTGGTCATTCTCCCTCCTGCCAAGACATTGTCCCAAACATGTTTCCCGGCTGCTTCTTTTTCCTTTTCCTTTCTGAAAATAGCCATTTAAAAAGGTTGAAGTGGGCTTCATGAGGTTTAGGAGGTTTATTAGTTTTAAAAACCACGGTCCCTGTTTGGAGGGAGGGGAAACAGCCGCCTTCTTTTCACATTACGTCAATCCACAGGCGTCTGTAATTTACATTTTTTTAAACTCAAATGTTCAGAAATAATGGAAAGGCTGCTTGAAAAAAGCAGATGAAATAAAAACTGGGGGAAATGTGTATTATACAAAAACCAGACCTGTGAGCCTGAGGCGAGACACCCTGATGACCTGGGGAGCTGATTAATGAGGCAGACCAAAAGGAGCCCAGGTCAGTGTCGATGCCATGATTTCTTCGCAGTCACTGACGCCCCTGTGCTGGCATTTCATTTCCCACGCACAACTTCACGGATGGTTTTCATTCGGAAATTTTAGAACCACGGATGTTTCTGCCCTAGGAGAAAAGAATCCTGGGCTGTGGAAGTTGGGCAGGTGGGGGAGTGTGGAGGAAAGGATTGGGGTGTGGAGAATCGAACCCACCCAGGACCTGGCCTCCATTTTTCCTGGTTCTCAGAGGTGATTCTGACCCAGTCTCACCGTGTTCGGTCCCATTTTTACTTCATCTCCCCTCCTCATTCTCTGAGAAAAGGGAGATGATGACCACGTAAGACCACGGTAAGAGGCATTAAACTTTTTTTTTTTTTTTTTTAATTTATTTATTTGACAGAGAGAGATCACAAGTAGGCAGAGAGAGAGAGGAGGAAGCAGGCTCCCTGCTGAGCAGAGAGCCTGATGCGGGACTTTGATCCCAAGACCCTGAGATCATGACCTGAGCCAAAGGCAGTGGCTTAACCCACTGAGCCACCCAGGCACCCGAGGCATTAAACTTTTATTTTGTGACCATCTTCAGTATCAGCACTTCATTCACATAAAGAAACCCAACTCCTCATTACAAATCAAGTATCTGTTTATAAAATAACGTATTCTGCATATCGTTTTTTTCCTGGGTGTTCTGTCTCTGAATGCTATGTCGTAAACATTTCTGTGACCAATATTTTAAGGGCCTATCCTATGCCACGGATGGTTTTGGGATTTGGCAACACAAACAAGCAAACATGGTCTTTGCTGCCTGCTTTGGTGACAGTGGGGGTTGGACAAAACCATCCATCTGGAGTGACCAGGTCTGTGATGGCAGAAGTAGCAGGTGTTACAGCAGACCCCGTGGGAGTGGAGGGCTGGGGAGGAGGGGTTAAATGGTGGGGGATGCCAGACCAGAGAGGAGACTGCGCCTGAGCCCAGAGGCAGAGGATATTGTGCATGCAAGTTCTGTTGAGCGGTGGGGACCGCCAGTGGCAGGAGAGCGACCTGGGAGGGAAGCGGGGACCCAGCCACACAGGCTCCTTCTAAGTAGCTTTGACTTCAGTCTGTGGGTAATGGGAAGTCTTTGAGGGGTTTGAGCAGGAGAGTTTATGTCTCTCTCTCTTTTTTTTTATTTTTTAAAGACTTTAGTTATTTGACAGAGATTACAAGTAGGCAGAGAGGCAGGCAGAGAGAGAGGAAGGGAAGCTGACTCGCTGCTGAGCAGAGAGCCCGATGTGGGGCTTGATCCCAGGACCCTGGGATCATGACCTGAGCCGAAGGCAGAGGCTTTAACCCATTGAGCCACCCTAGGCACCGCCGAGTTTATGTCTCTTTAGATCAGTTCCATTCAGTGATGGCCTCAGAAATCCTTCAGTCCTACTCTCTTTCTTTAAAATGTGAAGCTGAGACCCAGAGAAGGAAATACCATTGTTCCTCTTACCACCTCTTACCATTGCCTCCAGCTGGTGTTTATTAAGAGCTGACAGACAACAGCTCTGCCTCTGCATTCTTTTGTGCGCAGCAAGCCTCTGGGAAGTCTACTTGGAAAAATCCCATTTTATAGATGAGGAAACTGAGACACAGAAAGTAATTTGCCTAAGGTTACTTGGCTAGCAACTACTGGTGCCAGTATTTGAACAAGGTCTGTCTGGTTTTGCAATCTTAACGGCACACTCCCCTCTCCCAAGGTCCCATAATTCAGAGCAGGGCTGGAATTCCAACTCAGGGCTCCTGATATCAGTCTGTACTCGTGAGCCAGCGGGGTGTGGCAAAGAGCAGGTTCACCTGTTTTCTTAAGAGGTGCGCAGCAGACCTCACATCATCTTCTCTGCTTTTGTTGGCCATGTCTCTGCTGACTCTGTACTCCTTTGTCATACGATGCCTCTGAATTTGCCACTTAAAAAAAAAAAAAAGGATTTATGTATTTATTTGAGAGAGAGTGCATGAGTGGGGGAAGGCACAGGGGGAGAGAACATCCAAGCAGACTCTTGCTGAGCATGGAACCCAGCACAGGGCCCAATCTCATGATCCATGAGAACAGGACCCGAGTGGAAACCAAGAGTTGGAAGCTCTATCAGTTGAGCCATCCCTGAATTTGCCACTTTTATATCCTGTTCTTTATACAGCTTTCCGGAAGATTATTACATGGATACAGCCGATGTTAGTGTTCCAAGGAGCACAAGAACTGAAGTCAAGAATGCTGGATGGGGAGAGGTTCTGAGTGGTGGGTCAAACAGTTTTGTGGATTTCCAATCTGTTGGCCTGAGGACACTGGCCGTGGTGGCTGGGGTGGTTCCAGCTCTTAGGCTGGAGCTGGCCTGTCCCTCCTGAGGCTGGCAGTCCTCAGGATGAGGACCTCCTGGGGCTGGCCCCTTTAGGGCCCGCTGGCCCTGGGGACTAGCACCCTCAGCCTCTACGGGGCTCGTGGCTGCTGGGCCTGGTGAGGTCCTGGCCACTTGTCATTGCTTCCCAACAAATGACCTCCCGGCCTGGCCACATCTCGGCTAATTTCTGCAATTAGGGAAGCTTGTTTTCAGAGGCTGAAACAGGAACTTTTCTGAATTAGCTTTTATGGTTCAGAGCCTTTAATTTGAGATTTAAAAAACATCATAGCTCGCCCAAACCAAATAAACTGCAGCTAATGAAATTCGCAGAAGTTCTCAGAGAATGCTTCTTACTGGTGCTCCTGCATGATTTATTGACAGCCGGTTGTAAAAACAATCTTATTAAAGGTCATAATGTTGGGTTAAAAAAAAAAAGCCCTTTAATTTATAGCATAATTAGGCTTCCTCCAATGGCTCCGCGGCCAGGGCTGTCACTCAGGCTCTGAGGAAGCACTTGGTGTTTTTGATTATATCACAGCAAAGGGGATCCATGCTCCTAGAGGGCCCACTGACTTTCTCTTTATGGCCCTTTTATTGCTGCTAAAATAGTCAAAACAGGGGGTTGATTAGAGCTGACTGATGCCTACTGATTATGGGAACACCTCTTGCAGCAGGGGGAGGGAAAGGAGGAGGGAGGGGGACCGGGACCTCAGGACATGCCTGAGACAGAAAGGGATGGACCTGTGAAGGGAGTGTGACCGGGCTTCCTGGCTCTGCCCCAGACACTTGTGGATTGAAGGCGGACCCCAGGCAGGCGGGGCTGGGGTGATAAAAAGCAAGTGGAAGGTGCTAATGCCTCAAGGAAGAGACAATCCCAGGACAGGATGTGTACTGGAGTAAGAACCTTAAAAATGCTAATGGGTCCCAAGGTGGAGAGCAGGCTTGCAGTGCAGGTGAGGGAAGCAGCACCAAGGAGCAAAGGTCTTGCCTGGCGCTGGCGCTGCAGAAGGAAGAAGAGAGATTCAGTGCCTGCGGGTGGGGAGGATGGCAGGTCCTGCTTTGCCCCGTTGGTGAGGCCCTGCGTGGTGGGGTTTTTGGAGCCTTCTCTCCTGGGCTGCTCTTGTGCAAAGCCCGGGAAGGGTGGGCGAGTCACACGGCACAGCACGGCACCAGGGATGTGTGATGATGGCCCAATCTGACCAGAGATGCCCTCCTCGCTGCCTCCCACCACATCCCCTCTCCCTGTCTGATCGGAGGCTCCTGTGCTCTGACCACAGGGAGCCTGTGGCCCAGCCCTCCCCCGCTCCACCTTCTCCGAGTTCCAAGCCCTGTTACCCCACTACCACGTCCTGGACCTGCCTTAGCTCTGCAGGCTATGTGCGTGCGTGTGTGTGTGTGTGTGTGTGTGTGTGTGTATAGAGAACAGACTGTCCTACCATCAGTGTATAGTGTGGCCGTGGTGGCAAGGGGAAGGAGAGGCGGTGCTCTTAGGCGGGTGTGCAGTCTGGGCCCTGGGGGAGGGCTGGGGCTGACTGAGCAAGAGGAAAGCTGAAGTGACTGTGTGGGCCTTGGTCTGCCTCTCCTGAGGCGCATTTGCTGTCTGCTCTGCCAAATGCTGGAGCAAATGTTCCAGATCCCACCTTGTCTCATCTCATCCCATCCTGTCCAGGATTTCTTCTCTTCTGAGTTTATCAGCCACTCCGGTGAACCCAATGTCCTGCAGGAAACTGACAAGTACGTCTCAGTCTCTTGGCATCGGTCAACGTTCAGAGGGCTGACGTCAACGTTCTGGCTCTCTAACGCTGGGGTCGGACCAGTGGTGATGTCACCTGTGGGCACACACTTCAGCTGACAAAGTCCCTTCTGCTCGTCTCACAAGGTCACATGTGGAATGAGCAGGGAAGGCTCCCAGGGTGCTGTCTGTCTGTGTCTACCCCAGGAGAGGCAGAGGCTAGGGCTGAGCTGGCAGAACTTTGCCTTAGAAACTGGCATTTTTCTGAGGAATTCGCTTAGATTTTTTTCCCCCCAGTTGTAACTTCAGCTTGAGAGAGAGGCGAGGTCTGGGCGAGGACACCTTGCTCCTGATATGAAAGTCTTTAGTCATGGCATCCAAAATTCATGCAGTGAACCCTGTTGAGCACCTACCATGTGCCAGGCACTGTGAGGGAAGATGCAGGAGCAAGCTTTGGAAGATTCCAGGCTGAGGCAGAGGTGGGGGGAGAGATTCTATATAATTAATTATATTCTATGTGGTAAGTGCCACCTGCTGAGTTTTCTTCAGGGGACAAGGGAATATGAGAGGAGGAGCAAGTAACTGCCTTGTGTGTGTGTTTGTGTGTGTGTGTGGTGTGTGTGAGAGTGTGTGAACATATCTTTGAGTGTGTAAATGTATGTTGGTGTGACACGAGAGTGTAAGTGGGTCCATCAGTGTGATTGGGGGTATCAACGAATATCGTTGGGAGTGTGGAAGCATGAGTGTGATGTTGTGGGGGGAGTATGTGAGTGTGTGCACATGAGCATGTGTCAGTGATATACTGAGGAGCCCAGACCAGGCAGGGGGCCATTGGGAGCCTTTGCAAAAGACAGACCCAGGCCCAGACAGAGGGGCCAGCACAGCACGGCCACCCAGGACACCAGGGCGCAGTCTCTGAGCGGCAGCCGCCTCCCCTCCAGGCGGGAACAGAATCAGCTCTGTCAGCCTCAGCCGGGCCTTGTTTTCTTGTCGGGAGGTTTTGTCCTCTTGGACAAAGACAGAGAGCAGGACTTGCTTTCTTCTAGATGTTAGTAGCTGAACGTAGAGGGTAAGAGGATGAATTCTTGAAATAATGAAGTACCAGTAACATCCTGCCCCTTTCAAAGACCATAACTGAAGTCTTGCGGTTTGTAGTTCATTTCAGTTCAATTCTAGAAACTTTTCATACTTGTTATGTATTCTCCATTTTTTTTTTTTTTTTTTAATCAAAAGAAGCATTAAAAGAGGAATTTGGCTTTTCCATACACACTTGTGCTGTTAGGGTATCTGAGCTGTTTGGGGTGCTGGCATCAGGGTCCTGGAATGTCTTCAGACTGTTCCCCCCACCCCAACTGGCCTGCCCCAACCTGCAGCGTCTCGTTCTGGCCTTTGCTGCTCCAGCCCTCCCTCCCTGGGCTTTGTGTCCCGGCTTCGGTTGTGTGTCTGGTTTCCCTGATTGACAGCCCACTTTGGAGTCACATTTCCAGAATGACCTCTGCCTTCGCCAACAGAGCACAGCTCTGGGACTTACTTCGGGCTTCATGCCCTGAAGCCCCCCTTTCCCTGCCTCACATTCAACCCAGAGCCTCTGGGCCTGAGGCTGGGCACCCCTAACCAGCTTCCGGTGCGGGGAGGAGGCTGGACATTAACTCAGAATGAAACATGTTGGTGTTTCTTTAAAAATCTAACTTCTCCTTCAGACTCTTCTATTTATCTTCTCTCTTCTTAGAAGCTGGCAATTATTCAACATTTATAAATTGAAGATAATTCCATTTCCTGATGACTCCTGGCAGCCTCGGGATTGGGGTAGAGGAACTTTTATCCCAGTCTGCTGTTTGCAGAGGAAAGAACTAAAATGCCTCTATTTCTCAGCTATGGGCTTCCAAGGTTTGATTTTTTCCAAACAGATTTCTGTGTGTTAAATCCTTTAATAATGGCAATAGTCTCCTATAGATTTTAAACCCAAAGGACAATTGTTCAAGGCACATTTCAAGTTACAGATTGTAGACAGCTGTCGGTCAAGGCTGCTGGATTGTGGGGCAGTGGTGATTTTCTCCCCTGAGACTATTCCTTTCCATCTTTCCTTTGACCTGGGGTGAGGTTGGAATTGGAGTAAAAGTTAGTGGGCTGAGGACAGTACAGCATTAATGGGAGGTAGAACTAATGTTTGAGTTACTTTAGTTATTTTATTTAGTGTCAGCATGGGGTTAGATGAGTATTGGGCAGGAATTCAGTTGTGGCATTAGCAAAGAAGGTAAGCATTGGATAGGGTTTAGGTTTCTAGGTGGTTTGCTGTTGGTATTGGGATCAGCGGTGGGTCAGCCATTTTGCGGAGTTCTTGGAGGCTTGGTGGTGGGGTCCTGTGTCTGAGGGTCATGCCACACCTGAATTTGTATGCTTATTGGAACCAAACCCTGGGTCCTGCTATGAAATTTTGAGTGAATAAGATAAGGCCTTTCACCCCCCCCCCCCCCCCAGGAATGTTTGGTATTGAGATGTCACCTACAAACTCTATGGGAAACCTGGTAAGACCCAATATTGGTATTTATCTCTCCTGGCTCCTATGGAGTCAGGAGAACAGGTAGGGGCAGTGGGCCCTGATGTTGGTCTGTCCTCTCGAGCTACAGGCAGTTCGGACAGGACTGTGGGGCTCGGGCTCAGAACGTGAGACACAGAGTCAGTCAGTGGGTTCTTCGGGCACCTGTGGCCAGAAACACATTCTACCTGTTCTTGTACCTGGTATCCAGCCAGTCAGTTTTCTCCCATTTGAGTCACTTTGAAGAAATACCCGGGAATGGCAATACACTGATTCCATTCCTCTGCCCCCACAAGGTGATAGGCAGACACCTTCCAGTGTCTTTTTGGGTCATTTCTGTGAAAGGGTAATAGCCAAACACAGGTAAAGAATCCACCTGCCCCCATGTTCTCTGCCTAACCGTCAGCAGACATCATCATGGGTCTGAAAGTTGTCCTTTTTTTTTTTTACTCCTGCCAAGGCCACCATATCCCATATTATAGTCATGCTGACATGACCTGAAACACTGACCCCAACATGCCTTTATAGATTCATGCTGCTCACCTGCCTGGAGTGCCCCTTTGCCTGCCCTTCTCTCCATGTGCCCAAAGAATCCCCTCATCTTCCAACCCTCCTGACATTATGTTGCACTTATTTATGGATTTATGGGTTAAAAACAGAAACGGTGTCTTATTCATACCATCTTCCCAGAACCTTGCACAGGGACTGGAAGAGAGTAGATGCAAAAATCAATGTTTGTTGAAAGAGTGAAAAGCTGGGAAGACCAGGCCATCAGGCTGATGAGTTATACTGATTTTATTAAGATTTGAGCCATTCTATAGAATACCCTCAACACCTCTCTACCTGAATTCCATCCATCTTCATCCTTCCCAGACACTATAACTTTATCTTTGTGAAAATATAAACATGACTTCCCTGACTCTCTCCTTATTGTGGTGGCTTAGAGATACTGCAAATTCTTTGACATTCTTCCCATTGAGAAAGGGGGTCTAATCCCCTTTCCTTGAATCTGGGATGACTCTAGTGACTTGTTTGGCCAACAGCATGCATTGGGAATCAATGTTTGGAATTTTCAAGGTAAATCATATATTATCTTAAGTTCCCATTTTGGTCTCTTGGGACACTCTCTCTGAGCCACCATGTAGAAAGTCCAGTCACTCTTAGAACGACATGCTGGTGACACTACTAGGTCAATAGTCCTGGCTGAGTCCAGTGTTCCAGACATCAAGGCTCAGAAATGTGGGCGAAGCCATCTTGGACCCTCTAAACCAGACCATCGGCTGGCTGATGCCATTGAATGACATCCATGAATCCATGCGGGAGAGATGTATCATCTAGCTGATCCTTTCCCAAATTACCAACCCACAAAATTGGGGGATAAAATAAAATGATTACTATTTTAAATTACTAAATATCAGGTTGGTTTGTTATATAGTGGTAGATAATCCACCATTCTCTTCTTTTTATTTCCTTTCCTTTTTTTCTTTTCTTTTCTTTCCTTCCTTTCTTTTTAATAAACTTGATACAGGTTTTTTGGATACAGTCACAAGGAATACAATCACGAGTAGAACATATTCAATCCTGCCCACAGGGGCTCACAGTCTAATGGAAGAGGTGGCATTATACAATCATACAAATAAATGTATACTTTAGAAGATTCTGAATTGTCATCAATGCTATCAAAGTAAAGTACTATGAGAAACAATGGGGACTCAAGGCAAGTTTTTCTAAGGACGTAATATTTGGGATGAGACTTAAAGGATTTACTGAGGCTCTAGGGATAGGGGAGGGGATAGGCGAGCATTCTGGCTGGGGCAGGAGCTAGTTGAAAGTCCTAAAGACCAGAGATTTCTCAGGGCTTTGGGGCTCGTGTGGCTGCAAAGATGAGCCTGGATCCTGTGGGCCCCTGCGGCTGATCCTAGCACACCATTCACCATCCTGCCCAGAAAGAACTCCTTGTCTGTGTCTCCTGCTACATGGGGGTTCCATGAGACCCTGTTTCATAGTTTTAAACAATTCCTCATTCTACAAAGGAATCCACATTTTTAAGTAATGTTAACAAGTTCCTTCACGATTTGTCCCCTAATTCTGAGGCCTTGTTGCCAGAAGTTTCCCTTCATTCTTGGTGGTCCTGCTATGCTGAAACCCATGCACCTTCCTGAACAGACCAGTGCTCACTTGTACTTGGGCCTCTGTACATGTCTTCCTTCCAGTGGGTCATCCCCCTGCCAGCTTTGCTTAGCTAGCTGCTACCTTGTTCTCAAGACTCCTTAGCCATCATCTCCCTGTGGCCATCCCAATCTGGCTTGGGGCCCATTCTCTTGGCTTCTATTGCTGTACTCCCTACCCCCTCCCTGCAACCCCCTGCCAGGCCTCCCTCTTCATAGAGGCAGAGCCACAGTGCATTATAACTGTGTACTTGTCTACTTTGATTCTGGCCCCTGAGCTTTTTTAGGAAAAAATGTCTTTCATCCCCTTGGTTTCTTCATTTAGAAGCTTTTGATAAAAGTTTGCTGATTGAAAGGCCGATGATTGCGACTTGATGTTGCTTGCAAATTTTGTAAGCATGTCAACAATATTCTCTTGCACATCACTAATGAAAAGTTTGAACAGGGCACCTGGCTGACTCGGTTAGTAGAACATGCGACTTTTTTTTTTTTTTTTAAGACTTATTTGAGAGAGAGTGAGTGTGTATATGAATGGGGCAAGGGGGGGTGGAGGGAGAGGGAAAGAATCTCAAGCAGACTCCCTGCTGAGCATGGAGCCTGACACAGGACTGGATCTCATGACCCTGAGATCATGACCTGAGCTGAAACCAACAGTTGAACACTCACCTGGCTCAGCTACCCAGTTGCCCCTGTGGAGCATGTGACACTTGATCTTGGGGTCATGAGTTTGAACCTCATGTTGAGAGTAGAGAGTACTTAAATAAATACATAAATAAGCCTTAAAAAAATAAAAAAATACAGTTTGGTTAGAAGGAGAGAAGGATGAACCCTGAAATATGTTTATAACATCAAACAATCCATATAATTTCTTCTTGCCTATGATAAGCAATTTCACCAAGAGCTTGAAGAACTATAGATAAACCATATCCACTTCCTTCTGCTAATCTAGCAGGGTGGAGAGTCTATGAAAAAGAGTGAAGTCAACTTGGCAGGACAGAGGAGCCTTGGTGAACCCACTCCCAGAGATCCTGGTCTTCTTTCCAAGAACCCCAAATATTCTTTAAAAGACATCCCATTTCCAGTCTGTCTCCCACGACTTTCCCATTACACTCAAGTCCTAGTCCTCATTTCCCATGGAGTGTCTGGGAATTTCCAAATCTAAAAGGATTCCTTTTGGCTTGAATGTTATGCTCAGACACTGTTGTCTCTTCTCACGAAGGGACAAATTGCTCATAAATCACTCCCTGCAACTGTAGCCACGCTCTGGGCATCTCTTGATACCTTCAGATGGAGTTAGAAGCATTGTGGGAAAAGCTATGTAAAGAGTGGGGGTGGGGCAGTGAGAACTTGAGGAAGAAACAAAACTCAAGCCAGTCCTTTCCCTGTTCCTCAGTTTCACCACCTGTGGAAGGAATGGACTGGAAGAGTCCAGGGGTTAAACAACTTTTTCCCAAAGAAAGACTTTTGTCAGTAGTTTTAGGGGTCACAAACTTCTCTGGGAACCTGATGATATGGTGGAAACTTGTCTGGAAATTTACACACACACACACACACACACACACACACACACAGTATGTTCAAAATCTGTGCCAGAATTTTGCATGATATGGATAGTCTACATTATCAGTATTGACCTCTTTTGTTTGAAAAAAGTCCTATTATGTCTCTTCAGTTACAGAAATCCAACATCTCTCCTAGCCTTCGTGCTGCATGGAAGTTATGGGACGATTTCATCCACAGGTTCTTGGGAGTCTCTGGATGTTATAGGTGAGCGGACAGATGTATTAAGATAAGACTCAGACTTTCAGAACCTCTTCACATAACTTCAGCTTCTAAACCAACTTACAAATATTTCTTCTTTCTTATTTGAAAATCTTGCCTAGAATATAAAGTAAATTTGGATTTGCCGTACTCATGTTTCTTCCATGGCCATCGATTTCACTCCTCTGCCCTAAGTATATCCTCAAGAGTAGGTCCACACCTTCCTTCCTGTTCTTGGTGTGATTAAAGGGGCCCTTTGTGCTCTCCTGGGGATTGTGTGCTCTTGCTTTCCTAAAACTCTCCAACTATGTCACAATTGCTTTCCTTCTAGAAACTGAGTCCACTGGAAAGTATTCTGGTTGGCTGTGCATTTTTAGATCCCATGAAAAGAGGCAATTACCAGGAAACAGATGCTTGAGCTCAGAGCCCACTACTTGTGCAACTCCTTCCAAGGACCTAGGGGTGGGAAACTTACTCGTGCCTCCACAGGGTGACGTGTTTTGGTCAAGTGACAAGCGTCAAGTATTTTAACCATGACTGCTAAGATGTCTACCTCCTTCTACTCTGATTTCCTTGTCTTCACATTTCCGCTTGTGTTGAGCAGCCTTGGAGGGGGTGAGAGGGTTTCTTGAGACCTAGCTAAGGGGAAGCTGAGTTCAGGATGTGTTTAGTCTGGGTTTAGTGAGATGTATTTATGAGGCTTCCAGTCACTCATGTGTAGCTGAAGTATTGCCAGCCATCTGCAGGGGGAGGGCCCTGGGGGTTTCTCTGCAGTTCCTTACCAGCACCTTGAGGTGCATGGCTGGAGACTCTGAACATGCCTTATGGCAACCCCACAAGAAATATTTGCACCGTAGAGGAGAAAAAAGCGTTTGTAATGTATGGAACCTGTATTAGTTTTCTAGGGCTGCTGTAACAAATGACCACAAGCTGGATGGTTTAAAACAAAAGAAATATGTTCTCTCCTAGCTCTGGGGGCCAGATGTCTAGCCCTTCCTCCAAAGCCTCTAGGGAAGAATTCTTCTTTGCCTTTTTTGTCTTTTTCAGCTCCTGGTGTTCTCTGGCATGTGGCTCTATCACTCTGCTCTCTGCCTCTGTCTTCACATGGCCTTCCTCTTGGTGTCCATCCCTGTCTTCTCCTCTTCCGTTGATGATAAGGACACTTTACATTGGACTTAGGGTGCACCAGGATAATCCACAGTGATCTCTAGGTCTTTAATCTAATCACACCTGCAAAGACCTTTTCTTCAAATAAGGTCAAATTCACAGGTTCAGAGGGTTAGAGCATATCTTTTGAAGTGCTACCAGGCAACTTGCTACAGAACCATAAGCTAGGCTAGGAAGTGGGGTTTTTTTGTTTGTTTGTTTTTGTTTTATTCACCAGAAAGGTAACGCTGTGAGAATTTGGTTTTCATGATCAAGGCCAAGTCATAGTGAAAATTCTCTCCTGCCAGGAATATGCTCAGTTATAAACGTACTGTACATTTTTCTTTTCTTTTTTTTTATGAGGAATATGATTTAATCAGGATTCCTGTGTTTATAGAGCACACATTTGCAGCAACGCTACAAATAGCTAGAATGCTTGTCTGTAAGTCATATGTTTGTGATTCTTATCACTGAATCGTAGAAACAATATTTATATTTCTTGTTTAATACTGCTATCAGTGCGTTCATACAACACTCATGATGAACCTCTATAGTAAGAACATCAACAAACTGGCTCATTAACATTATTGATTCAAAGGACATTTAAGATGAGTCACTATACAAGAAAACTTGACACGTCCTGAAATAGCTTATATATGGAAGAATCTTGATAGGGGTTTCCCCAAATATGACAATCATCCTAAAAATTCATGTGACGTTGCCAACATAAAGTTGTGAAGCTGAAACATTTTTCCTAAACCATCAATAATAAAAAGCAAATTTTGATTAGCCATGCTGGAGGAACGACTAAATTACTTTTCTGTACTCTCTACAGAAGACAATATTGCAAAAGATTTGATATAAGAGAAATCAGTTAAAAAAGTACACAAAAAAGAAACACTCTTTTCTTAAAAGTATTGTAGGGATGTATCAAGTAGTTAATTAATAAGCATATGTTATTTTTCTGGGTTTTGTGACTGTGGTATTTATCAGCATAAACAGTTTTTATTTTTTAATTATTTTTATTAACATATAATGTATTATTTGCCCCAGGGGTGCAGGTCTGTGAATCATCAGGCTTATACACTTCACAGCACTCACCATAGCACATACCCTCCCCCATGTCCATAACCCAACAACCCCCTCTATCTCCCTCTCCCCAGCAACCCTTAGTTTGTTTTGTAAGACTGAAAGTCTCTTATGGTTTGCCTCCCTCCCGATCCCATCTTGTTTCATTTTTTCCTTCCCTACACCCCAAACCCCCCATATCAGAGAGATCATATGATAATTGTCTTTCTCTGATTGACTTCTTTTCGGAATAAACATTTTTAAAATTTTTTCTTGTGAATGACTTTCTCATTCTAACACTTATGTGAACATAAATTTTTGTGTCTAATTTTGTATTCATGAATTTGTCTTCTTTTTCTTCAAGAGTCCCGCTTCTCAAGTTATACCAATCTTAGGCCTGTGTCATGACATCTGGCTCACCCTTGGCTTCAAGCCCTTCACTTTGAGTGTCTTGGTTCATCCTCCAGCCTTTGGCCTTTTTGTATCCCCCATCTTGTCCTCTCCCCTGGCCCATATACATGTTCAGGTTGCTACCAAACAAGGACATTTCTGTCTGTACTTCTGCTTCTTTCTTCTTGCTGCCAAGGAGCTAGTTGACACCTCTGCTCTCACATCCACACACTGCTGCCACCAACTTATAAAATTAGCTCCCTTTCTTTCCATTTTCCACCCTTGCTTCCACACTCTACTTCCTTCTTTTTTTCTTTTTTTCAAGTAAGCTCTGTATCCATCGTGGGGCTTGAACTCATGACTCTGAGATCAAGAGCCATGCACTCTACCAACTGAGCCAGCCAGGCACCCCAAATTCCTTCTTCTTGCCTTTGCTCTGGTCCCATTCTACATGTTTCTTCTCAAATTCACAGAGCCCTGGCTTTAAGAGAAATTTCAGATTCTAAGTCTAATTTCGTATACTAGGCTGATCATCAAAAATACCTGGTAGCTATAAGAAACAGTTTTTATTTAAAAAAATTATATTGGCACATATCACATGAAGAGTAAAGGGTACAAAGCTTAAGTGTACAGCTGGGTAAATTTTCATGCTCTTGTAACTACCATCCATCTATTGAAATATAGAGTATTTTGAATATTCAGAGTACTTCCCCACGACTGCTTCAAATCAATATCAACCTCCACAAAGGTAACTGGTATTTTGATTTATCTCATAATAAATTAATTTTGCCTCTTCTTAAAATATACATAAATAATAAAAAAATATATGTATTATTTTTTGGTATCTGTCTCTTTTATGTCAACATTTTATCTGTGAGATTCACACGTTTGGCTGTGTATCTCTGTAGTGTGTTCTTTTTAATTGTGATATAGTACTCCATAGTATAAATCTAGCACCAGGTACTTATCCATGCCACTATTGATGGACCTGGATTTTGGATAGATAATTTGGATTTTGGATGGATAATTTGGATTGTTTCCAGTTTTTGACTATTACAGATAAAACTGCTAGGAACATTCATATACATTTCTTTGGTGGACATATGCTGTATTATTCAGAGTTCCCTGGAAAAAAAAGAACCAGTAGTGTTTGTGTGCATGCTGTGTGTGTGTGTGTGTGTGGAAAGAGAGAGAAGAGATTTATTATAAGGAATCATCTCATGTGATTATAGTTGAAAAGTCCCAGGAGCTGTGTTTTGCAAGCTGGAGACCCAGGAAAAGTAAACCAGTAGTGAGCTGAGTCCTAACGTGTGGGAACCTGGTGGTGTAAGTTCTAGTCTGAATGCTCGCAGGCTCAAGACCCAGAAAGAACTGTATTTCAGTTTGAGTCGGGAGGCGCAAAAGAGCCAATGTCCCAATTCAAGGCAATCAGGCAGGAAGAGCTCCCTTTTAATTCTTATTCACCCTTTTAATTCTAATTCAGATCTTTGACTGATTGGATGAGGTTCAACCGCATTAGCGAGGGCAATCTGCTTTACTCAACCTACTGATTAAAAAGTTAATCTTATCCAGAAACATTCTCATGGACACACTTGGAAAAATATGTGACCAAATGTCTGGGAACCCCTTAGCCTGATCAAGTTGACACCGAAACTTAGCCACCACATACATACTCATTTCTGCAGGTTATGCGTTTTTATGGGGTAGACATACAGCATCAGAATATGGTTTAGCTGGGGGAGATACTGTCAGTTTCCCCCTGTGATCGTACCAATTTATGATCCTGCTAGCCAGCTGCTAGTGTTCTACTTATGCTACATTCCTCCAGCACTTGGTATGGTCAATGTTTTTCGGTTTAGCCTTTGTGGCAGGTGTGCTGTGGTCTCAGTGGTGTGTTGGAGCCAGCTTGCGTGGCTCCTGAGAGTCAACTGATTATGCAAGCAATCAGCCAAGTCACCTGGGCAGCTTCAATCGACCCTGGTGGGAATATTTACACCAAAGAAATGCTCTCATTTCTGGAAATTTGGTTGTTAAATATTTACAAGTGTATGACTGGTGATGATATCTCATTGTGGTTTTAATTTACCTTTCCTGATGAGTTATGAGAAAACATCTTTTCATGTGTCTCTTGGTCATTCTTATCTTCATTTGTGAAGTATCTATGTCTTTTACCACCTAAAAATATTAGGCTGTTGATTTCTAATTTTGCTTGGTGATTTGTAGGAGTTCTTTATATATTTTGGCCTGGGTTCTTTGTAGAATATGTATGTTGCAATATCTTTATCCACTCTGTTGCTCAACCATTTCATTCTCTTTGAATGAAGGGACTTTCAAAGTAAATGTGTCAATCCTCTCTTTCATAGATAATGGTTTTTTTTTTTTTTAATGTTCTCTTTAAGAAATCATCATTTATCCCAATCACTTTTTAAAATACAGTTTTGGGGCCCACTGAATCAGATTGTTGAGCATGGGATACAGGGGTTGTGTATATTTTAAAGTTCCTGTAAGTGCAGATGGCTTTGAAACGCATTAAAAGTTTGTCAACCTTATTTGTATTGAGTGAAATGCATGTTATAACCAGGATGGAAAGTTATTTCTCCCATCTATTACATTCATGTAAATCCCAAAGTTGTACAACATACTGTGTACAGTAGTGTTTGTGTGCATGCTGTCTGTGTCTGTGTGTCAGTAAAAAGGAAATAAGTCTATAGCACAAACATGGAGTGATTAATAAGTTGTATGGCTAAATGTAAAAGGAATTTTGAAGAGCACTGTTCAATTTCTTACCAAATGTGTGAAAATGCATAGTTTGTAAGTATATGTGTATATATATGTGTGTGTGTATGTGTCTGGGTCTATACCTATATGTCCTAGTATATTCAAATATATTTACTGAAGGAAACAAGAAACTCAGCTACAAAAATAAAAATTAAAACTCCCCTTCAAACATTGAATAAAAAATTCAGCCACAATGACAGCCACTGGGGGTGTTGAATCCAATATATAACTTTTCTATATTGTTAGCTTTTATATACCACGGGCACATGCTACTTTCTTTTTTTAGAGCTCTCCAGGTGATCTGGATGGTCTTTGTATCTCTCATGTGAGGAGACTGAGCCCAGAGCGTTTGGGCCCAAGCGAGAATTGCTCAGAGCTCCTTCCTGAGAGTCAATTGTGCCCTCCCCTTCCCCCTCTTCCCATCTGACTTGGCCTCTGGCTCACAGAACTAGTTTGTCCTGCACAGTTTCTGCCTTCTGCTCAGGACCCTACAGCAGGCCACAAGCCAGACGGCCCCTCTGAGGGTCTGGGTAGGAGGGAGAAGCAGCCCCACGTGCTGGCCACCAGTCCCGGGCCCGCTCTCCCTGAGGGTGATCTATGGCTTGTCAGAGGTGTGGGTTCTCGGCACTTGCTGAATAGAAAGCTTCTTTGTTCTTAGGAGTGAAAATAACCCTAAGATAAATGTCGGGGCTGGAAGAGCCAAGGGAATGTTAGGCTCCTGTTGCCCCGAGGCTCCCTCGGGAAGGTCTGAGGTTAAGGGGAGATATTCCTGAGCGAATATCATGGGCAGAGTCCTTCGGGGATTGTGAGCTGTGAACCCTGAAAGGTGACCATGGGTTCGTCTCAAATTCAACCCAGTTCCTTCCTGATACCTGCTTGGAAACTACTTTCACGGTAGGTAACCTTCTGTCAATCCATGGAAACTTCTATCCCTGGTCCCTTGTTGGTTATGACATGACCAACCTCTCCACAACTCCTTTACTTCCCCTTACCCACAGGCTGCCCCCTGTGCCTGTACAAAAACTCCCTTTTATCTTCATAAACCCGTTTGTGTTCCCAACCCCCTTCCTTTTATTTGCCCCTTGGCAGAACCGGGTGCTCTCAGGAGCCTGCATTTCATTTCTCTGGCTGTATTCAAGAGAAGGAGGGATCCAGCTCTGCACCTGGCCATTGCAAACCCCATAAAGTTCAAGGTATGACTCCTCCATGGACCATAACCTCCTCCCCTCCCTAATCCGGCCTAGGCAGGACTGAATCAGAGGATGCTGGAGCTGCCAGGAGAGGAGAAAGGGAAGGGAGGATTTTTCCAGGCTTTTAGTGGTCTCAGAATAAAGCTGCAAGACAAGTTTGGAAGCTGTTTATTTTTCAGTCATTCCTAAGGTTCTAGAGAAAGTATTTTTAACCCAGGAACTTTGAGAGGTGGCCTAAGATCTTCCAAGAATCCCAGAGGGACAGAAACCCACCAGGGGCCAGAGTGTGAATGACATCAGACTTCCCTCCAGGGAAGTCAAGGGCTGTGGTCCTCCTATCCAATCCCAGTGCTGGCTCAGAAAAGTGGAATTTGGGGGGCTCAGAAGGTGGAGCCACAGGAAGGACTTTAGAGAACAGCCTAGAGCCTTGTTCCTCCCTTTTGCCGAGTGTGGTTTGTTGGGCTGAGCCCCGAAGGGAAGGAGTGGGAGGGGCTGAGGACGGAGAGGAGGCAATGGAGGAGGCCAGTAGGACACCATCAGTCTGACTCTATTTTCCCGGTGAAAAAAGAGAGGCATGGCGATGCCCAGGAAGATGCCGCTGTGTCATGTCTCCATGACAGCAATGAAGCAGCCCCTCTCCTGGTTCCTGGGCTCTGCTTGTTCTCAGTGGTCTCTGGCTGGGGTCTGATGGAATGTGGGGTTTGAGGAATATGCGGTTTGAGATGGCAGAGGGCGCTCTCCCCATAGTGGGGCCTGGGACCTCAGCTTTAGCTCCCAGTGTCCTGAAAAGTCTCCTCCACCGGGACTCCTAAAGGCAGAAAGTGCCCATTCAAAGCCCTGAATCTCTGGCCAGCCCCTCCTCCTGCCCCAACACTTGATCAGCTTTGTCTCTGTTCAGCTCTATTTGGCTGCACGAGTTGAGGTTTAGGATGAATCACAGTTTTGGGTTTTCTCTTCAGAAAAGAATGGAAGAGAAGACAGGTGAGGGATGAGAGTGCCCAGGTATCGAATCCTATGGGTCAGGCCCTGGGGTAGGAGGGAGCCAAGAAAGCTGATCTGAGGCTCCCAACAGCTCTTTGGAGTAGACACTGTTACTCCCCTTTCATCGAGTCTTCTAAGGTTGAGTGACTTGCCCAAGGTCACACAGCTTGTAGCAGCGGATGAGGCTGGCTGTGTTTGGCTACAGAGGGAGGGCACCCTGCCATTACAACAGTGCTGCCCTAGTGTGTTCTGGATGCTTCTTGGCTCAGTGCATAAAGGCCAGGACTCTTCAGGCCTCTGGTCACCTCCGGGAAGGGTAGCAGGGGACCTAGTTCTGGGGAATGGAACCTTAACGAATCCATCAAAGCACTCCCAGAGGCATCAGCCAAATTCCCCAGGACTTTTGAGAGGGGGACTGCCCCAACCCTGACCTCTGCGGGCTCCTCCCATCTGCTCCTGACCCAGGCAAGGATTTTTCAGGGCTGCTGCTGATTCATGATGCCCCTGGCCCTGGGCTGGGCAAAGATCTGGCTTTATGCTCAGTTGTTTAATAATCTGTGAAGAAATCAATGCATTCCCACCTCTTCCTCTGGATCCAACCAACATGGGTTATAATCACATCTGTGCTATTTGCCTAAGCTGGGCGGAGGCGTGGAGGTAGGCTAGGAGCTTCAAGTTAAAGTTTTCTAGACTAATAAACTGTTACTCCCATTATAACTTGACTGGCCCTTGCCTTTCCTGGCCAATCACCCCTTCCCCACCCCCAGCTTTCCTCTCCCTTTCACTGAGGCTGACATCACACTTAACATTCTCCAAAAATTCCCCAAATTACCCACAGTCTTCTTAGTTCCTGCCGTCGTCTGGAATCCCACATCCCAGACTGCCCCATGTCATTCCTCCCATTGTCACCCCTGAGCACCAGGACTCCCCAGCTCTGGTCCCCAGCTGGCCTAGGTCCCCTGGCTCAGCATGGCCTGGCAGTGAAGGAGCAAGGTGGGATCTGACCCACAGAGATCCCGTCACCAGGTCCTGTGGGATAAGCAGACTACAGGAAGAAGCAGACTATGGGCTGTGGCTGTGTGTGTGTTGGGGGGTGGGGGCAGGTTGTCTCTGAGAGGCCTTATTATGTGGAAATGGGCTAGGGCTTTCTGGCTTGGAAGGCACAGTGTTACAGTGGAGAAAGCCCAGGGTTTGGAGTCAGAAGGCCTGGGTTCAAGTTCTGATTCTGCAACTCAAAGGTTCTGTGCTCTTGCTGGGACCACGTGGCCTTCTCATCTCCGTGCTCCCCTCTGTAAACCGGGGCTCTGGGTATTTTCTGAAAAAGGCCAAGGCAGAATTTCCAGGGCCACATGGCCTTTCAAAACCTGACCACTTTCCATTAAGAGGCAGAGTCTCTGTCCCTCCCTCTTGAACCGAGGCAGGTCTCTGTGACAGCCACAACAAATGGGAGCTGTTAGAAATGACATTGCGTGACTTCCTAGGCTGGTCATAAAAGGCATGTGGCTTCTACTGGCTGATGCATGCACTCTTGCTCTCTCTGTCTCTGTCTCTGTCTAGACTGTCTCTCTCATGCTGGAACTTGACCTCCAGGCTGTGAGGCAGCTCAGGCCACATGGAGAGCGCATGTATCTGTTCTGGCTGAGCATCCCAGCTGAGGTCTTCCCTGACAGCCAGCATCGAAGGCCAGACTCACTGATCCCTGCCCATCTTGCAAATTTGTGAACAGAAGTAATGCTGTTGGTTGAAGTCACTCACTCAGGCAGGGCTAGATGTCTGCATATAGGATCATAATAATGATGTCTGGCTTACAGTCGTCATGAGGGTTAGGTAAAGAGATGCATTCGGCAGTGCCTTGTGAAGCCCTATATAAATACAGCTCCTTGTCCACGTCTCTGCTGTCTGAGCACTTCCGTGTGTGAAGGAGATGCCAGTATGTGTGTGTGTGTGTGGAATGTGGCAGAGGTCTCCACAGATTCCTTCCTATAATCCTGACAACTCCCCTCTCTAGTCTAGCTCAGGCAGGACTGAATTGGTTGGTGTAAGGATTAAATACATTGGCATTATTATTTTCACCAATTTGCAAATGGGCAAACAGAGACACAGCTAGGTCAAGTTCAGGAGGAACTAGAATTTGAATCTGGGTCTCATTTACTGCTAAGTTGTTACTCCTCTTTCCCTAGGAGCTAGAGCTCGGCAGTTCCCTGAAGAATATGGGGACACTAGGACATCTCAGCAGATCCTGACCTGGAAAAATCCTTCTGCTGGCTTTACTTAATTTTTAAAAATTAAAAAAATTTTTTTTCATGTAATCTCTGCACCGAACAGAGATCAAGAGTCACGTGCTCTATGGAGTGAGCCAGCCAGGTGCCCCACTGCTGGCTTTATTTAATTTTATTTGCATTTCAACAAGCATGGATTGAGCACCTATAACGGGACCGTGTGTTAGGTAGGAACTGGATGCCTAACACACGGTCCCGTTATTGAGTAGCTTGTAGTCTCTGGGGGGAAACAGACTACTTCCTGGTTATGTCACCTTGGGCAGGTTACTGACCATCTCCAAACCTCAGTTATGCCATCTGTAAAATGGGGCTAATTAGAGAACCTATCTCATATGGTTAATGTGAAAAATCGTATGGTATGTAATTCTATTTAAAGCATGATGCATGTAGAAAGTGCTCAACAAATATTCATTTTTATTAGTATAGAAAGAAAAGTTTACAATATAATGAGATATATGCCCAAATACAGGGAGACGTAAAATCTTACGGGAGGAGAGAGGAGTGAGGAATTAGTTCATCCTGGGGTGACAGCGAAGGCTGGTGCCAGAGAGGAAATGGCATTTGGTCTGGGCCATCAAAGGCAAGTGGGAGTAGCAGGTGGTCTATGGAAGGATAGTATTTAGTGCATCAGGGAAACAGCAGGCCCAGGTGGCTGGAGCACGGGGTCCTGAGGGTGGAGGTGCGAAGGCAGACTGCGAGCGGGCTCTGTGCCTCTGACTGCAGGGTAGGGTCCACCATGCAGGCCCACAGACTCAGGCAAGAGACTCCCCACCAAGGCTTAGGGACGAGGCTTTCATGTGCAAACGTCCAGCAGGAGGACCCCAGGCTCCAAGATGTGGAAGCTTGGTCTGAGAGTTGTAGTGTTGAAAGAGAAAAAGTTAGGGGAGCACCTGAAAGCTCCAGGTACCTAACCCTGATGGGGAGGGCTCAGAAGAGGAGGCTGATGTTTCAAAGAACTCCTTCTACACCTCTCAAAAAAATCTGCTCTGGGTGGGCCCCACTGAATCTCTGCTAAGCCTTATCAATAGAATCTGCTCCTGCCAACAAACCACCAAGCCCTCTTGCCCAGAAATGTCCCAGAGAAGTCATCACAGAGCAATGAATGGGCCGCGCTGGGGAAATTTGCTCCAGGTGGCCCAAGGCCTTGGGGGGTCAACAAAGGCCTTCTTAGCTGGTGCATCTGGCTCCAGGGAGAAGTCTCCATGGGAGCTTCGGGCAGGCTCTGGGCTTGTATGCAGAGAACAGCTGCTTTGGTTTAAATATTAATAACGCAAAATGAAATGTGTGGGGTGCCCAGTGCACCAGAGCCCAGCCAGTGTGCATTGTATCTAATGTCCTCTGCACTTGGGTTTGGAAAAATGTGGTCAGTGAATTTAATATACTTTTTGGCAAAGGGAAGACGACAGTTAACTTCTCTCCGGAGCCTCACTAAAGTGGGTTGTCTCTCTGGAAAGTGGAGGAGGGAGAGTGGTTTCTCCCAGTGTGCCAGCAGGCCTGCTGCCCGAATTCTGTCAGAGCCCCCTCTGCTCTGCCCACCTTGACACTCGCAGGGGGCTCTGGGGGCCAGAGAGCAGCCCACTGAGGGGAATGGAAGCAGAGCCAGGCTCGCTGAAGACCCAGCGGGGGGCCTGGGTGAGGCCTAATCCCCAACTTCTGCTGGCTAGGTCTCCTCTCTCCAGGATGTTCTCTTCCCATTTCATGCCCCCTTCTGGAATCACCCACCCTGGTGTTCGTCAGAGGAGCTCACCACGGGTATGTCAGTGCCAGGGAACTCTTACAGGGCTCCTAGAGGTTGACAACCGATCCAAGGTGTCCAAGCCCTGGAGGTTGTTGGCCCCGAAGAGCCTCGCTCCTCTCAATTCCCCTGCACGGTTGAATCCAGGCGGGGTTCTGACCGAGCTTCCCCCTCCACTGCCTCCCTGCAGCAGCCCTTGCCAGCGTCTCTGTGGGCTTGTTTCCCCTTCACCAACATCCAGGCCCTGGCTTCTTGCTTGCCAAGTGCCACAGCTCTCAATTGGCTTCTTGAGAAGTTAATAAATGCTTGGTGACATCACAGCCCCAGAGCCAGAGAGCAAGAGAACGTCAGAGGGCTAATGTTTCTGAGAAGAAGTCAGAGGCTCAGGGTTTGCCCAACAAAGGCGCCCTGTGCAAGTGTGGTCACGTAAGGGCTACTGCCACCACAGAGCTGGAACAAAGCTGGCCAGGCTTCCCCCAAAGTCGATCTCTGGTTTTACACAGCCCGGTAGTGTTCCCAGCTAGAGGCTTGAGCATATCATCTGGCAGGGAGAGCCGGCCGTACCTGCCCGTGGCCTGGTTGTGGCCCGCTCTGGGGGGCCTCCCAGGCTGCTGGGGGCCAACGGTCACCCCCCAGGGCCCCTCAGCCAGGGTGGAGGCTCAAGGCAGGAGGAACGAAGTAGCCTTGCCTGGGAGGGGGTGGGAGCTGCAAGTCACCAGGGCTCTGGGGCTCCAGCTGCGCCCCAGGCTCCAGCTCCCCCCCAATCCACCCTCCTTGGCCTCCGGCCCTTGGGGAAGCTGAGAGAAAGTCTCGCCTGTTCTGGATGCCGCAGGCAGGATCGGCCACAGTGATCTCCTTCATGTGTCACCGCTGGCTGTAAGAGCTGTGTTTGGTTTGGCAAAACGGCTATTTAAATAGCAGTGAAATGTGTCACTGGAAAAAAATTAGCTCATGTTTCCTTTGCCATTTCTTCATGATTTCCATTAAAAGTGTAACCACGGGTAATAAATTAACAAGATCTGTAAAAGCGACCATAGGAAACCATGGATCCAGAATTCCTATAAACTTCTAACCCATGATGCTAAAAAGCAAGGCTACTTGGGGGAAGGGGAGTTGGATCACCCATGCACTCCAGTTTCCTTTGTGTCTGATTCTCTCTCCCTGCCCCAAAATGAGAAAGGAAGCCCTCCACTTCTTATAGGGGTAGTTATCAGGGGTGAGAGTCTTTGCTTGGAAAACCTGGAGCCTTGGGGCATTGCTTGGCTCTTCCTGCTTTGTAAAAAGAAAAGGAAAAAAAAGGGGGGAGAAAAAGCAAGAAAAACAAAACTAAAAAGTTACTTCTCTATCAAAGTATAATTTCCTCCCCCCAAACCGTGCCTCGCCTGGTTCTACCACAGGCCACTTGTTAAATGTTCAACTCCTGGTGGGAACTGGACCCTTTCCCACGGGTCCTGAATAGCTTGAGGTTGAGCTGTAGCTCAGTTTCATAGATCAGAACATGGAGGTCAAAGGAAATTATTTGCTTTGGGTGCAAAATGCAATAATGGTGGGTGCTTGGGGGGGGGGGAGCCGGGAGCGGTAACCTTCTGAGGGCTGCTGTCTCCAACGCACACGTGTGAGCACGTCCACACGTGCTCACACGTCCACACCCAACAATGCTTGTTTGGTGCTGGGCGGTGGGTACTGACGGATGCCTGTAGGGTCCTGAAAGTGTCTTTGGAGGTAGTGGGGTAAAAAAGCTGCTTCCGAGGCAGGTGGCTCTGGGGAGTGTGTTTGGTTTGACACACCGGGGCTCTGGGGGTGTCGAGGAAGGGCACAGGCAATGCTTCACCAGAGGGCTGAGAGAATGGGGGTCAGGACCAAGGCAGTGTGTTTAGTGCTACACCCAGAGGCTGAGGAAGTGGGGGGCAGGATCGGGGAATGTGTTTAGTGTCATGCACAGAGCTGGGGGGCTTGAGGGAGAGGTCTGAAGGGGTGTGTTTAGTGTTGCACAGAGGGACTGAGGGAGTGGGGGAAAGGACAAGGAGGGTGGGTCCGTGTGACACCCAGGACTGGAGGAGAGGGCAGGGGAGTGGAGGAGTGGTTTTAGCGTCCTGCACAGGCTGGGGAGTGGAGAAGACTGGAGGGGTGTGTCAGGGTCACACGTTGGACCAGGGGAGTGTGTCAGGGTGACACATGGGGCTAGGGGACTGTGTTCAGGGTCACCTAAAAGGCTGGGGGAATGCAGGACGGGACTGGGGGGAATGTGTCAGTGGGACACGTGGCATCAGGGTACAGAGGATGGAAGGAATAAAGGGCAGGCAAGCGGTAACCAGGAATTTCCTTTTGCCTCTGGTCCTCTGAGCCCCTTGTCCTTCCTCAATGTTCCTTTCACAAGTATCTCAACCCCTCTTTATCCGTCAAATACGACTGGCCCCTGGTTTCTGGTCCTGCGGTTAGACAGAAGGTAGGGAGAGAGGGGGGGTTCTGTGCCATTTCTAAACCCCAGGACAATCTCTGTCCCTGGAGCTCATCCCCCCCACCCCCACCTGCACTTAGCTTCGGGGGTAAGAAGGAGACCTCTCCTTGTTTCTTCATGACAGTCCCTTTTCCTGGAAGGCGATGGTGTGGAATTGGAGGCTCAGAAAACCCTTTGTCACAACGAAATTCAAGAGGGATTTAGCGTTGATTCTTTTCTCCCGATTTGCATTAGGACCTCTTTTCCTCTAACCCTCCTCCTGCCTCGGTTCCCAAACCTCTCATCTTGTCCACACAGACGCCATCATCCATTGCCAGCACCTTTTTTCCAGGGGTGTCTGGCTTTCTTCGCTCCTTCCTCTCTGTGAGGCCCTTGATAAGGGCAGTGGTGCGCGGCCGTCCCACTTCCCCCACTCCCCCTGGTCCCGGACCGGGACCCCCAGAGAGCCCTTCCCTTAGAGCTCAAAGCGGAGGACTCTGCCAAGGCACCTGCTGTAACAAAGGAGAAACATCTGCTTGTGTTATTTACATTTCATCCGGATGTTTGGGTGCCATGTAGACGCAGCCTGTGGGCCGTCTGAGCGCTGTGGCTGCAAACTGAGCTTGCCTCTCTCGGAGCGCGGAGGCCGGGAGGGAGGTCCCTGGAGCTGAGCAGGGCCGGGGCCCGACCGCGGACACTGCCTGCTGATGGTGGGAGGGAGGCAGGAAGGCGAGACCGGGCGCCGGAGGCGGATCACAGCCGCGGCAACGACGCGAACAAGATTCCCCATAAACATCGGATCTGTTTATAGAGTCACCAGAGAAGGCACACACTGGACACATGGTGATTTCTTTTTTTTTTTTTTTTTTTTAAAGAAAAATTGCCCTTTATAGCGCTCCCCCCCCCTACTTCCCAGAGGCCGGGTGAGAGCCTACTTTGCGCTGCGCTGGCCCTGCCCGCTGCGGCCGCGCGTCCTTGGCCGAGCCTGTGCAGCCCAGCGAAGCCGTGGTCCCCACGGGCTCCAGCGGAGAAGGCCGGTTAACAATGCCGGGCAGTGAGTGTAAATCACCACGCTCCCCCTTTTCCTGGGTTCGGCCTGGAAAGGATCAGAACTGTGCAAATACTTGGGATGTTTCTCTTTATTAGTGATAAAATATTGGACGTCAGCGTGTGGCGGTTCCCGCACTGCCTCCGACAGTCGGAGCAGTAATTGTGATGAATAGGGGTCCAGGGGGCAGGGCTGCAGACGTTTAAGGAGGGCTCCGTGGACTGAAAATATTAGGATTGATTCAAGGTCAAATACTTTATAAATTTATCAGTGCTAGATACATTCTTCCGAGGTGGGGGCCACCCTTCCAGCCTCTTGGAAAAAGAACTCACAGGCTCTCCACCCCCGGCCCCCACGCCCCATGTCCCGCCACATTTAACCCACAAAACTGACGAAACAGCAGACATTTTCCCATAATTCGTGCCCTTTTGCTTCTCTTGCCAGGAGATGAGTTCAGCACAGACATCTCTGGGCAAGAGTCTGCCCCTTTCTCACTGCAGAGAGAAAAGAGAAACTTTCCTGGGACTGAGGACTGAATCCTGGGGATTGGAAGCTGGTCTGGGTTTCCCTGGGCAGAGACCCCAGGGTCTGGTAATGGGGACTGGCTCTAGAACCACCCAAGGAGCCTCAGAGCAAAAGGAGGGAGTCTGCTGCTTAGGTTCTTTCTCCCAGTGTCAGATGCCCTGTTAGTAGGCAAAGAGATCTTTTAACTCCTTGTCTGCCAGGAAGCTCCAGGTGAAGCTCTATGTTGAATCATGACACTGGCCCTCTCATGTCTCCTTATAAAGCTAATTTATTGAACAAATAGGTAATAAGGCAGGAGCCTCTCTAGTGCTGGGGATAAAGCAGGGAACAAAATAAATGAAAAGCCCTGTACCTAGGGATCTCATATTCTTAGAGGGAATGAGAAAAATAATATATTAAAAAAACCCTGCTATAAATTATATAACATATTACACGATAATAAGGGCTAAGAAAAATATAAAGTAGGGGAGGAAAGGGAGTAGGAGGAGCAGGGGGAAGAGACTGACATTTTGGAAAGAGTCAGGGAGGGCCTCTGAGCCCAGGAAGAAGTGAGTGCAGTTACTGGAGAAAAGAGTGTTTATCTGGAAATGTGTTTTAATTGTGCTGGTACGTGAGCATTTTAGTACAGGCTGTCACCTAGCCTTTCCTTTTTGGAGCTGGGTGAGGTATAAAGAAAGACATGCACAGAAAATGAATGAGGTAGAACAGATCTGTTCAGAGAAGAGATTTCTAAGACCCCCTAGATTAATGATTTGCATCTGAATTCCTGGAGGGTTTGGTGAAACACAGCTTGCTGGCCACGATTCTAGCAAGTTCTCAGGTCCTCCTAATCCAGAGACCACACTTTAACAACTACTGCCCTAAACCCACAGACCATGTGCTTCTTGATGAGGTGGGGCTTCCTGGAAGGGGTCAACTCTGAGAAAAGTTTGAGAAAAAGAACAAATCGCAATTTTTCAACTTGACTCTTTTTAAAATAAGTGCAGTGAAAATTAAATTAAAGCCAGTGGGCACAGAGAGAGGGCCAGACTACAGACAGGTAGGGGAATGGTTCTATTGGCTGAAGTTGAAACTGTCACTGGCCTTCCTTCCCCCAGCATCCTGGTCTGGGACAGGGTCTCGAGAGAACAAGCAGAGAGGGAGAGCATACATACAAGGCAGGTGTGTGGGCTAGACTTGACAGCTTGAAGTCAGGGAGGGGAAAGTTATAGAAGTGTTCCTCCCTGCCCCCTACCCCAGACTATGCTAATCCTTATGAAGCACTCACTGGGAAGGGAAGCCATACACATCTAGACAGCTTTTCCCAGAATGTACTCCATGTAACCCTGCTTTCAAGAGAGATCTTTATAGGTATCACCAAAAGGAAGATTCTTTTGTCAAGTCTGTTTAGAGCACACTGGGTTAAACAAACTTCTTCACTGCAGGACTTCTCAGGGGCTTTAATATGCAAATGTACATTGTTAGTCTCCCAGAGGAAGATTTACTATTCAGTGTTTTTTAAACGTTTTTGACCACAGAATATCCTTTACTTTTTTACAGCAAATCCGACAAGGCCAGTGTACAGCGGGATATGCTTCAGAAAACACTGGCCCTTAGGACTGCATGCTCTCCTAACCCACACTGATGGGTGAAACCCTTGCACAGCTGAGAACCCAGAGGCTATCTCCAGCAGTCCTTTGTTCTCTTAAAGACTTGTAGATTGGGTTAGAAGGGTCTCCAGATGTGCCCAGGCTCAATGCCTGTACTGAGGGCCCCAGGGTTCTTTGAGGAGAGAGAGCCTGGACTCCTGAACCCTGTTTGTTTGATTTGAGCAGGACTGGAAGACACCATCCGTCCTACAGAGCATCTTGCTCAGACACACTCCTGCCACACAAAACATGTAGAAGCATGTGTTGTGCTGGCTGGATGAACAGAATCGGTCACGGTGTGGGTATTGCACTGAATCCCAGTGCATGGCTTAGGCCTATAGGCAGGGCCTGCGGAACTGAGAAGGGGAGGGGTCTATGGCTCCAGCTGTGTCTGGAGAACAGCAGCCCTGATATTTACGACTATGATGGTCCTTCTCTAGTGGACCTGCTTTGGAACATAAATAAACTTAATAGGCTCCAAATAATTGTGACAGCTGAGTTTAAGCCCAGGGTAATGGACTTCCCTCTTGCTTTCTTTCTTTCTCCCCCTTCCCCACCTGGCCTGTTTCTACAGACCCAATGCTCAGTCCTGAGCATTGCTACACCATTGACTGGGTGGGTTTTGGGGCTTGGATGGGGAGGGCAGTGACCTTGAGAATGAACCAGAGGAAGGAGGTCCATTCTCATAGAATGTCCCAGGCTGAGATGTATTGCTGACTCATCCAGCCCCCCAGCCTGATGAGGCAGATTCCAGATCTTGCTCCATACATGGGGGCAAGGAGGGTGAGCCATCCCTTACCCCTTTTTTGCCTTTCTCACAAGCCATGGCTGAGACACAGAAACAGAAATCTGGTTCAAAGAACTCCCGTACTTTGAACACTTCCTTTGTGTAAGACATCATACCATCTTATAGGGAAGAAAGACACCTGCCTCTCACACAGACCAGACTGAGATAAAGGGCCACAGTAGAGAGTTATAAAGAAAACAAGGAGATAACAGATGAGGCGAATTCCTGTGGAGCAGGGACAGGACTTTCCAGGAGAGAGACCAAAACAAAGGCACGGAGGTAAGGGAGTACAGGAATGTTCAGAGAGGGTGCACAAGGGCGACAGAGCTCACAGGAGAACATGCTGGAGCCAGGACCTGGAGAACCTTTCTTTTCATACTGGGAGAGTCCACTTTATCAGACAAATAATAGAAAGTCAGGTTTTATTTTAATGTTTTGTTTTTTTTTTAAAGATTTTATTTATTTATTTGAAAGACGGAGATCACAAGTAGGCAGAGAGGCAGGCAGAGAGAGTGAGAGAGGGAAGCAGGCTTCCTGCGGAGCAGGGAGCCCGATGCGGGGCTCGATCCCAGGACCCTGAGATCATGACCCGAGCCAAAGGCAGCAGCCCAAACCACTGAGCCACCCAGGCGCCCCTATTTTAATGTTTTAAAGTAATAGATGCATAGAGTAAAATCCTCAAACAATACAAACGTGTACTCAGCAAAAAGTCTCCCTTCCATTCCTGAATGCCAGTCATTCAGTTCCCTTTCCAGAAGCAACGGGGAGTATCAGCATCTGGTGCATTCTTCCCGATAGTCCGCGTCTTTGCAAATTCGTATGTGAATCTATCTTCCCAATGCTTTTTAAGTGCAAATATTCACATGTTGTACACACTTACTTGTGCCTTGCTCATTATACTCAACCATAGATCTTGGAGATTTTTTGATGGAAGCACACCGTGTCCCGTAGTCTATTTAGTAAGACTCTTCCAGGGGACATTCAGCGTTTGCACTTCTTTTGCTATTTCCAACAACGATGCAGCGGATACCCTAGTGTGTAAGTCACTTTGTGCGTGTATTGTGACATGGACATGGAATTGCTTGCTCAAAGGGCATTTGCATTTTGCACATTGATAGGCTTCATGGGGGGAATTCAATGCAGGGGATGCTGGGACCAGATCTGTTTTAGGAAGATCCGCTTGGAGGCACCAGGATGAGGCGAAGGAGGAAAGAGACAAGTGTGGAGGGTGTTGTGATCGCACCAGATGAAGTATCATGAGGGCCAGAGCAGAGCGCAGGCTGAGGAAAGGGAGAGAAGGGCACGTGTGGAAGAGACACTAGTAACTGATTAGATGTGTCCATATGGGAAAGGAGAAATCAAAGACAATCAGAGGCCCAGAGCCCCACGTGGGGAGGGATTAACCAAGAGATAGAAGGAGTAGCTTTGATCAGATTCTTGAAAACCAGGAATGTGTCTACGTAGATAGGAAAGCAGAAAGCTAAGAAATCACCACCTCAGGCTTGGGAGGGCTTGGAGAAGGATAAGACTCAAAGAAAGTTAGAAGGTCCTAATGCTCCCCCTGTGGAGTTTCACACAAGACTCAGGGCAGTTTCACACAAGAAAAGGGGCAAAGACTACCAGATTTGTAGTCTTGGAGTTTAGAGCAGCTTATGACTGTGTTAGTTTAGGCTTCCTGGTAGGACCAACAGTTGCCAAATTTCAGCGGTTTAACCCTATAGATTATTTCTAGCTTGCATCAGTATCCACTGTGGGAACACTGGTGAGGAAGGGGCTCTGATCAAAGCAGGTATGAGGATCCTAGTTAATTCCATATTCAGAGTCTACCCTCTTGGAGATGCTCCACATCCTTCCCATTCACCCCCTGAGTAGGAAAAGAGAGAACTGTGTATAGGCAGGCTTTGCAGGTCAGCACTGGAAAGGACTTAGGCCACTGTCATCTACTTTCTATAGGTCAGAGTTGAGTCCTAGGGTTGCAGCTAACTGCAAGGGAGCCTGGGAATGGCAGCCAACTGTGTGCCCAGGAGGAAAAGGGAAGTGCTTCGTAAACAACTAGCCAACCTCTGCCCCCATAAGTGTGTGTCCTGAACAAGTTGTTTAATATCTCAGAGACTCAGTTTTTACATCTGTAAAATGAGAGTCATCACCTCCTAGGTAGGATCATTATGAGGATTATGATATCACATATGTCTTCCACTTAACCTGAAAAGAAAGTCAGGTTTTATTTTAATGTTTTAAAGTAATAGATGCATAGAGTAAAATCCTCAAACAATACAAACGTGTACTCAGCAAAAAGTCTCCCTTCCATTCCTGAATGCCAGTCATTCAGTTCCCTTTCCAGAAGCAACGGGGAGTATCAGCATCTGGTGCATTCTTCCCGATAGTCCACGTCTTTGCAAATTCGTATATGAATCTATCTTCCCAATGTTTTTTAAGTGCAAATATTCACATGTTGTACACACTTACTTGTGCCTTGCTCATTATACTCAACCATAGATCTTGGAGATTTAGGGAGACAAATAATCACTACCATGAATATTTATACATATTCGTAGTGTGTGCTTTTTGGTTGTGACCCTAGGAGAGCGGTTGTGGCGGTTTCCCCGGTCTTTCTCTTCTCACTCCAGGTCTACACAGACAGAGGAAACCTCAGTCTGTTTTCTGACTGACCTGGATCCTGCTGGCCCCAAAGTCGATTTATTTTCTTGAAATAAATCGTTTGGTTTGGCTGACTCCATGGATCGAATTCATGAGATTATTTCCAAATCTCACTATGCCTGGTCCATGTAGACCTAGCCACAACCTCTGCCAGACAGCTGCGCTCCAAGCACACGCGGGCTGAAGAATGATTCTTGTCCATTCTTTCATGTTATTCCCACACTTCAGAAGTCTGGAGGGAAGCTGAATGTTTGCTGTTCTGGGATCATTTGAAGCCGGGCATGCAAAGAGTTCCGAGTCACTTTCAAGTCTGCCCGTAGGAAATCTTTCTTGGCAACCAGACAACTAGAATTAGTTATTAAAGGCATGTCAAATGAATAAAGACACCTCTGTGAGGAAAACCACAAGAGCAGTTACTTTTTCTAATATGAATAGGAGGCTAATATCAAATCACCTTTAATTTTCCACTCTTTCTTTGCTGTTTCGATGGTGGGTCAAATCTAATAATACAGATACAATAGAAAACCATTTCTGTTTTCATCTATCGCAATACATGTGCCCACTGCAGATGTGCGTCTTAAAAAACCAGGGTCTGGAATTTGAACAAGTGCCTGCATACTGACAAGGCTGTTTCCTCCAGGAAGGTTCTCTGGGATGCCATGCCTGTGTTGCCCTCACAGGCGGTAAGAAGCGGACCCATGCAACAGAATGAAGCATGTCTTGTCTATAAAAGCACGCATCCCACTCAGCCTGGGCCACAGCAGTACCCGAAAGGCAAGAATGATCACAATGACCCAGCCCTCAGGACCGGGGGGAGAACGTGGTGTGAAGGCATCTTGAAAACATGGACCTCCTTTCCAGACGCCAGTCACCAAAGGCCTTGTGAACTCTCCTTCTCATGCGGCCTAGATTTGGGGCCACTGGATAGATTTGCAGACAGGGGAGCTGAAGACCAACAGGAAGGGCTCTCTCATGCTTAAGAGGCTCCAAAGTCTGACACACTGTCTGGGTTCACACTCCAGGGCTGCTATGTTTTGTTGTTGTAACAAGCAAGTTGCTCACTTTCTCCATACTTCAATTTCCTCATCCATAGAATGGGGGCATTCTGTCTCAAATGGCTGTTGTGCATAATAAATGAGCTAATTCTTACAAAGCACTTAGAACAAATGTTTGGTAATGGTTAAGTTCTCAATGACTGTTGGCTATCATTGCTAGTATTATCCATCACCTTAACATTACCCAATGGAGAAAGGGATCGATGGGTGATTTTATGTGTGGGTGGGTTGTGTGAGCCTGAACAACATGGAGTCTCTATGGAAGGGTGGGTCGGTTGAAAGGAACCAGGCTGGCACCATAAGGTGCTGCCACTTTGAAAGCTCTTCTGCTGGGTAGATGTGATTTGAGTTCTTATGGTCAGATGGCGAGGTGGTCCCCATCCAGATGCTCTCCCGGGCAGACAAGTTCATCCTCTGGATACAAGGTTGTCATTCAGGAGCAAAAATACAGAAACCACTTGGAACTGACCAAGCTCACTCCAGCTTCCTAGAAATGAGTCCTCTCAGGTGGGTCCTGTGGGGCAAGGCTCCTTTGAAAGCTTTCTTATGTCATGCATTTTGTGTGCCTAGGGATTTGGTGGCTTTTTCTTATACGAACTCTTAAGGGCCAGGAGCCATCCTACAGCACTTACCCTCTAGATTGGAAGGCAGTAGGCCACCCCCCTGATCTTCCCATCCCTTGTCCTTACCTTTTCATTGACACCAATGGTAGATCTTCAGCCAGTTTTGACTCTGTGCCATGTAGCGGTCTAGGGTGACAAAGGATTCTCTCCTTGACCAAATGCTACTCAGGCTCCCCTGAACTCTTCTCAACCAGGACTTGACTTTTGGGCTTTTATAGTTGTCTTTCCAACTTTAGCAAGAATCCTGCTAAGTCAGTTTGGTCAGAATCCCCTACTCTTTTTTTTTTTTTTTTTTTAAAGATTTTATTTATTTATTCGACAGACAGAGATCACAAGTCGGCAGAGGCAGGCAGAGGGAGAGAGAGGAGGAAGCAGGTTCCCCGCTGAGCAGAGAGCCCGATGTGGGGCACGATCCCAGGACCCTAGGATCATGACCTGAGCCGAAGGCAGAGGCTTTAACCCACTGAGCCACCCAGGTGCCCCAGAATCCCCTATTCTTGAAATCTGTTCACTCTCAGATTTGACCTGGTCCCTTGGCTTCCCCCCACCCCCCATCCCCCCCCACCAGGGAATGTCTGATCATCCAGGCCTACCTTCAACAAGAATCTTGTGAGATTGGTTTAGCCAGAGTCCCCCTGACCCCTGATGCTTCCTCTTAGTTATTTTCCCCCCACTGACTGACCCCCCCACACCCACCACCGTGCTCCTTAGCTATATTTCCTTGTTGAATTCAGAGTTTAGTGCAATCTCTCTCCCCTGCTACAAAACCCCACTGTGGTAGTAGCCCTCCCTGAATGGGTCTGCTTTACTCTCTTTAACAAGTGTTGTGAATAACTTGATTTTAGTAGAGAATTCGGGGTTCATCCTGGGAGAGCCGAGATAAGCTGTATATCAACGTGCCCTGATTCATAGGTACAGATCGCGGGAGGGACAAGAAATCCCGCACTAACTCCCTGGGGCAGTTTGTCAAGTGAGATCACGGGAAGTGGTGAGGAATTCAAGGGAACTCAGCCCTCTTTGTCCTTATTATGTCCACGATTGATATTTTTAGGAGCAATCGCTAAGTAACTGATCAATCCACAACACTGTGGCCTAATTTATGGGCATAATTTCTTTCATTGGGACTTCAGAATGAAAAGAGAAATTAGAAAGTCATTCTGTTGTTTTGCTTTATTTTTCCTTGCTTCTACTCCCACTTTGTTTCAAAAAAGGGTCTAAGGGGGCGCCTGGATGGCTCAGTGGGTGAAAGCCTCTGCCTTTGGCTCAGGTCTTGATCCCAGGGTCCTGGGATTGAGCCCCCCCCACCCCCACATCAGGCTCTCTGCTCAGCAGGGGCCTGCTTCCCCCTTCCCTACCTTCTCTCTCTGCCTGACTCTCTGCCTACTTGTGATCTCTGTCTGTCAAATAAATAAATAAAATCTTAAAAAAAATAAAAAAGGGTCTAAGGTCATTACTCTGTCTGTGTAAAACCTGAAATGAAGATAAAAATGGAAAATTTCAGGAGCGCCCGGGTGGCACAGCCGGTGAAGCATCGACCCTTGGTTTCCACTCAGGTCATGATCTCGGGGTCCTGGGATCCCCATGTAGGGCACTGAGCTCAGTGCAGA
The DNA here is from genome assembly GCF_964662115.1 of Mustela nivalis. Taxonomy (NCBI): domain Eukaryota; kingdom Metazoa; phylum Chordata; class Mammalia; order Carnivora; family Mustelidae; genus Mustela; species Mustela nivalis. The sequence goes on along the minus strand of NC_139027.1, from coordinate 33,512,006 downwards.
GTCTGCTTGAGAGTGTCTCTTCCTCTGCCCCTTCCCGGCTCATGGTCTCTCTCTCTCAAATAAATAAATAAAGCTTAAAAAAAAAATAAATGGACAGCTTCACTCAGATGCTGGGATATGGCCATCTCTTTGAATGTTTGCCTTTGGGAATCCAGGCAAGCAGTCCATTGACGGGAGTTTTCTTTTTCAACTAATTGTGGTGCTCTAGAAACACAGCCTAAGTAAGGACTTCAAAGAGGAAGGAGCCTGGATGTGCCCAGGTGTTCACGAGTGTGTATTTGCACATAGAGCGTGTGTGTGTGTGAGCCCCTGCCTGGGGAGCAGAAACTGCACCAGCAGCGATGGCCGAGCTCCAGCTCCTCCCCAGGTCATTTACTGCATCTACTCCTCCTCATGGGGACACTGAGGTCAGGAAGGCAATAGAATTTCCCTAGCACCAGGTAGGAGGAAGACATGTGCAGGCTGGGGGGATGCAGAGGAAGAGAGGCGGAGAGCCCAGATAGGGTGGGGGTAGGTATGGAGATAAGATGCCCCAGGGACAGAGTCTAAACCTCCTGGGAAAGTACAGAAGGAGGTCTCTGAGTTATGGTCGAACTCTGTCTCCGGTTCCCTGAACTCTCACTCACCTTAAAGCTGGGAAGCCTTCCTCTTCTTGCCTGTTACAGGTCTACCCATCTTGATGTTGGAATCTGGGTCTTCGGCTTCTAGAACAGGGTTCCCACGGTGTTGGTAGAGAGGTCCTGAGCGAGGTTGGCATCAGTCCCTGTCCTGGGCTGGGGCACCTGTGGGAGGGCATCGGGGACACAGTGGGGAGCAAGGCAGAAGGGTCTGTTCTGCCTGGGGCTGACCGCTCCCAGCAGCTCGGCCACATTCTGCCACATTTCCTGGGCATCCTCCTGGGAGCTTCCTCCTGCCTGCCGCGTCCCGGGAATGGGAACCTCTGCAGAACCTTCCCGCCCCAGCACTCCTGAGCAAAGAGCCAAGCCAGGGTAAGCCTGTGCATATAGGGCCTCAATTTCAGATCAGATTCACAAATTTAATTTCCTATTCCTTAATTTAATTCTGCATTTTAGTTTTGTTTTTATTATTTACATGGGTTGCCTTTAATGATTCCAAATTGCTGCTGCCCCTCTAGCAGTATTTTGTCTTAGGTTAACTTCTTGAAAACCGATCAGCATTGGAGTTTATTCCGCACTGGGTTTAGTTATTTTCTGAAACGAAGCACAATTAAATTAGAATAATGAACATGCTCTTTAGAGGATTAATTCATAATAAGCAGGCCATGTGCTATAGCTCACAGAAGAAAGGGCACGAGGACCGAAAGCTGTTTTTTCTGCCTAAATATGAAAAGTACATTCTGCAGAGCAGAACAAATCAGCTAATGACATCCAGAGCGCTGGCCAGCCCCAGAGCGGCACGGAGCTGGCATCTTGAGTTAGCGCGATCCCCGCCAACACGGCTGCCTACCTTCCCTCCCTGAGAAGGCGGGCAGCCGGTGATTCTGCCTGGCTCCTGGCTCGGCAGGCACAGCCTGTGGAGGCCACTGGGCGCACCTTCAGCTCCACCTCAGGAAACCCCAGACTTCATGGCCCGTGGCTCCGCCGGCTTCACCCTCAGAACTTCCGAGAGCTCATTCCTACCTTCACCCAAGGAAGGTTTTTCTGTTTTTTGTCTCTTTTTAAAAAGATTTTATTTATTTATTTGAGAGACAGAGATCACAAGTAGGCAGAGAGGCAGGCAGGGAGAGAGAGGAGGAAGCAGGTTTCCCGTGGAAGCAGGCTTCCCAGAGAACCCGATGCAGGGCTTGATCCCAGGACCCTGGGTTCATGACCTGAGCCGAAGGCAGAGTCTTTAACCCACTAAGCCACCCAGGTGCCCCCCCAAGGAAGGTTTTTACTGAGCTCCTGCTCTGTATCAGGCAGTTGTGGGTACACCCTTGGGATACAGGCAAGAATATGGATGGTGAGTTGAGGTCAAGGCTAATGGCACCTGGAAAGAGAGAGTATAGGGCAGTGCATGGGACCCAATTGTCCTGGGCCTGGGCATCTGCTCTGAGTGAAGGGGAAGTCTTGGCAGGGATTTGAGCAGAAGTGGTTTATCTGGTCTGACATACATAGAAGGATCTCTGATTGCTGAATGACAGAAGACTTTCCGGTCTGAGGTGGGGTGGAGAGGATAGAAGCCGGGAGAACTGTCAGCTCAGGCCTCTAATGTTCTAGCTCCAGTTTCTCCATGTTATGTTCTCCATAGCCCCCAAAGTGCTGAGCCTAGGCTTTACAACCAGGCCTGGAGCTTTAGAGTCTGCTGGAACCTCCTGGCTCCCGGGAGAGTGGTTTGTTAGCACCTGGGAGGCATGTTCAGAGACATCATACTTTGCCGGACCTGGGACACCCCTCTGTAGCCTCCCTACCGCCCCCCATGGACCCATGCATCAAAAGGTCAGATCCTGACACGAAAGGGGACTTCCAGGCAGGGGACAACCTGCACTGTCCCTTGGATTGTCGTAGGCTCCTTTGAGAGCGAGCCACCCTCTCTGCCACATGACTGACAAAGGGACATCAGAAGGCCTCCACGGTGCAGATGCTGCAGGAACAGGGGACAGATCAAAGCAGGAGAGGACCAACATCTGCGGGAAACAGAGCCAGGAAGTAGTACAAACACGCTGCATGAATAAATAAGCAGATGAATGATTGATGGGGAGGGAGACGAATGATGAATGAATAAATGAATGATTGAAGAACAAACATGTGTACGGCCAGCTCCACCTCCTGTGCTCTTTTGGTGTCTTCTCTCCTGGGAACCATGGAGTCAAGATCCTCCCATGGCCCTCGACCCTAGGATTGCCTGAGGGAGTTGAGACCACACGGCTTCTAACCCCACAGGCAGAGCTGGCTTTGACTGAGGAGCAGGGCCCTGTGGCTGCAGGGGGCGGGGAGTCTGTAGGTTTTGAGGGAGGAGAGCTCTGAGGACCTCAGAGGAGGGAAATGTGTAGGGGGAGGAAGGTATTTTTAAAGGGTAGTTTTTATTTTTTAATTTTTTTTCAAGATTTTATTTATTTGTCAGAGAGAGAGCAGCAGACAGAGCGAGAAGCAGGCTCCCCACTGAGCAGGAAGCCTGATGTGGGACTCAATCCCAGGACCCTGAGATTATGACCAAAACTGAAGGCAGACGCTTCTCTGACTGAGCCACCCAGGCATCTCTAAAGCGTAGGTTTTATTCAGATGTGGTGAGGTCAGTCGAGGAGACACTTGCCATTAAAAAGACACTTGCATCTGTGTCATATGCAGAGATCCCAAGAGAAGGGGTAGGCAGGTTTAGGATTTTCAGCAGGTCTGGGGCCCAGGGGCCCTCCCTCGTCCATGGCCCTGGAGGATGAAGGCAGGGGGATACTGGTTTGGAGCACAAGAACTCAATAAAGGAGATGGTTAGGATTATGGACTCTGGATGGGTTGGTTTGTATGGGGGGGTGTACTGGAAGGTGAGTTTTTTATTATCTCTAGAAACTGGTTAACCTTGGCGGGGCGGGGGGGTCCCTCCAGTGTCAGCAGGCCACATCAAAGCATCAAAAATACAGCAAACAAAAAGACATGCGTATTACAGAAAGAAAGTGGAGAGATTTGTTTTTCCTTTCCTAGTCCCACACCAGACTACATCTGCAGATGTTAGGCCTTGGATCTGTCTCATTCTCGGACCTGTTAGGATAGAGAAGTCCATTTTGGCTGAGTATGTGATTGTATCAACCCAACAGGCAGAACGATGACCCTGACTGTGATTTCCAGAAACTTCTCTCAATGAGGCAGGCCAGTGATAACTTCAACTCAGGCCTAGAAACCCCGCCACTGCAATGACATCACGCAGACATCAGATGTGCCCCCACTTCCAGAAGCTCGCCTCTCCCAGGGTGGCTGCATCCTGCCGCCCTCCAGGGCCCAAGTGTTTTATTCAGGGAGGCAGTGTCTGGAGAACCTGGGTCTCATGGGCCCACTCTATTTCGGAGGAAGGTCTTGCCCAAGGCTTTCTGTGGAATCTGGACGATGAGCTGGGGGTCAAAAGACCAGTCAAAAGAGGACACGTGTATGCCCCACCTTATTTTCCAAATGTTAGTAGATAGTCTTTTTTTTTTTTTTTTTAGTATTTTTTTTTTAGTAGTAACAATATATAGTAGATAGTCTTAATAAAAATGACTCCCGTTTATTGAAAGCTTCCTAAGGGTTAGATGTCGGGCTAAAAGCTTTGCATTCTTTATGTCATCTAATTCTCTCACCAACCTCAGGATGTAGGTATTTTTACCTTCATTTTAGAGATGGCACTCAGGTCCAGAGAGAGGCTCAGTAACTTGCTGATAAGTGGGGGTGCCAGAATCGCACCCAGATGGATCACGGCCCCTGGGAATTGAAAACTTAAGACCCTTCCAACCCCCAAGCTGATCTCTCTCTCCTCTGGCCCCGTCCTTAACCTCGGACGGCTGCAGAGCCCTCAAAGCATGTGAGGAGTGGAGTAACTCTTCCTTATAAAATGGACATTTTGCATGTTGTGCAAGTATATTTCCCAGGCAATTTCCCAGTCCACAAGCCCTCCTGAGGCTCAGGAACCCTGCTTTTGGCATTCGCTTTCTGCAGCGACTGTTTTTCTTTCTCATAACCCTGGGGCACAGGGCAACCCTCAGGGCCCCAAAGTCACCCCAGCGGGGAATGGAAGCAGACAGGGCAGGTTAATCAATGAAAGCTCACTAGGCGCTCCTTCCCTAATTGCATTCCTGCCTCCTCACCCTAACAGCTAGCACTTAGGGTAATTGCATTCCAATAAGGCTCCCGGGCCTCTGGGGCCTGCCCTGGAACCTGCTGACAAGCCATCTGCTTCCAGAGGGGTTCTGGAGACCAAGACAGCCTTTTAACATTCTTCTCTGCTGTCTTTGCTGTTAGAGAGACAAAGGACTCTGTAACAGATCTTGTCCAAAATCCCACTTTCTTGACCCACCCACATCAGCCCTGGAGCCAAGGCGGCTTCCTCTGTCCTGGGCTGTCTTGCTGGAGTCAAAACGGCTGCACCTGCTTTTCCATGTGGATGACCTTTGGAAACACCTGGCTTGGAGGCAAGGTGACCAACACCAGGGTGGCTGGGCAGACCCCGCTCAGGACTAAAGGATCGAAGGGCAGGGGCCCTCCCTCAGGGGCTGGCTGTTGGGTTGCCCCAACTCCCTTCACCCCATCTTCACTCCTTTATTCATAAGATTTCTTGGAACCTCCCTAAAGAGCTCCTGCTCTTCATGCAGAAACCCACCATATACAAGGAAGTAGGGGATCCCCCAAGAAAGAGGGACGTTTCATGAATCCAGAGAGTCCTATTTCCAGAAATAAAACTTCCTCAAAAGAAGGTTCACACATTCTCCAGGCACAATGCAGTCTATGCAATTAACAGAAAAAGTGCAGGGTTCAGGGTGATGTGAGTTTCACTGTTTCCCAGATAGAGACGGTTCCTCTGCTCACCCCCACCAAAGGAATGAGGTATAAAATGGTAAGGTCTGGTGGTTCTTATATGACTTACAGATGCCCCTTCCCCTACCACAGCCTCTGATGCTTCTTTCCTGCAAAGAAAACTCCTCTGGGGTTCCTCTTCCTCTTGAGTTTGAGCCCCAAGTAGCCCCTGACGAGCCCAGCTCCCTTGCGCTACCTTCTCGGGGCTGTGAGCTGATTTCCTCCTCTCTGCTGAGGCCTTCCTGCTCTTGCTCAGAGGAAACGGATTGTTTCAGGAAGGAAACATTCTTGCTTCAGGAGGGAGGGGAGACATGAGGATTCTTGGGTGGTTAACCCCCCCTCCAACATGGTAATCCCTGCGGCTGATCTGTGGTTTACCAGGAGAGCATCAACTTCTCAGTATGGCAGGCCAGCGTCGGAACCCTGGTTCGGCCGGCCCCTTCCCACTGGACATTCGTCTTCTCTGGTGGCGGTGGTGATGGTGGAGAATAAGATTTACCTTTGTAGGTTGAAACTGAAGAGATAACATATGCTGTGGGTTTGATATGTGATTTGTGATTTCCTTTCCTTCTTTCCCCACACGAAGACACAGAATCCTAAAGCATTCTGCAGATACTAGAAGGTACTATTGGGTTGTTCTCTATCCGTGCTCTTGGGCCAACCCTTTTCCCTACCCTTACCCTCCTCCTGCCCCATTCCATTCTTGCTTTATCCTAATCTCACCCCCAACCTATAACCTAAACTCCAAACTATTCCGTTAAGCTTCTCCTCAAAGGATTTGGTTCTCACTGAGGCGCTTGTCATCCCCCCTGTGGTTCCCAGCAGAGGCCTTTGCAGCCTCACAAATGGGGACACCCTCCATCACGTCAGTTTGTTCATTCCTGCCTCTTCTGGGCTTAACACCAGGGGCCTTACAGCAAGTCTAATAGGGCCGCTACACACTTGCTCTGGGTGGTGAGGCTGCAGACATTTCATCGCAGAGATTGGATCCTAAATGGGCACCAGTCTCCGGGGTGGGGGGTGAGTGGGGGCTGGTGGGGCTGTGTGATGCACACACCCTCCTGTTCAAGGCCATGCCCACTCCTATCACGTTGACCGCAGTCCTGGCCAGTATTCCCATCATCACGCTCATCCTGGCCACCCGCACCCAGCACCCCAGGGAACTAACACCTTAAGACACGGGGACCAGATCCTCAAAGGGGACCCCATAGTGAGACCCACTATTTGGGGGTATGTTTTGCTTCTTTACAGATTAAGTGTTTTAAATGGAATCTTGAAGCTCTCAAGTCATTGGGAGGGTGGGGGAGCGGGTAGGGAAGGGGTCACAACAGGCCAGGGGAGATTAGGGATTTAATTAAATTGCCTGTTTGGGTAAGGACTTTAAGGTGCAAAGCTGCTTCGCATGATAATGGCAGTTTATCTGAATTCCATTCTACTGAAGGAAGCCCTTTTACACTTAATTACTGTGGCCAGGGGACCTGGCTTCTCCTGAAGGCCTATTCCCAGCCACGGTAAGGGACAGCTTCCTCTCTGAGTGAGCCCTGCTGGCCACTGCCAGGAACAGATCTCTAGTCATCTGTCCCAGTATGAGGCCTGCCCATGCACCAGGCAACACCTAGGTGGGTGGAAGGCCTTTGGGATGATTCAGAAAAATCAGGTCTGGTTTGGGGGTGACCCGCCAAGGTCCCATAGGGCTCTACAGCCAGCCAGGGCAGCAGAGAATGGGTCTGCGACCAGGCTGCTGGGACTGGGCTTTCTGCTCCTGGACCTCTAAACACCAAACAGAACCGATATTCTTCTGGGAGGTTCCTGCTGCTGAACGGCAGCCCCGGACTGGGAGAGGCACGTGGGCTCAGTGTGCGGAGTCTGGTGGCGGGTGGGTGGGGTCCAGACCAGAGGGAGATTCTCTGGCTGACGTGTCCAAGCCGCCTGAAGGTGGAGGGGCTATGTCATAACATTCAGTGGTGGTAGTCGCCTTCCAGGCAGAAGGACGGCATTCAGTGACCCATCGGGACAAAGGGAGAGGCAGCTGGAGAGGTTTGGGGTGGAGAGCCTTAATACAGAAAGCAGGAAGCCACAAGGAGATGGGCCTCAGCATTTAGAGACTCCAGACACCCAGGCAGGCTAGGGAGGGGTTAAAGGCTTTGGGAACTCCTGTTTCCAATCACTTGTCAGCCAGCTTCGCTCCCATCCTTATCAGCAGGGATAGGGCCTCGCAGGGAGAGGCTCCGAGAGCTTTCCAACCTCTTCCCAGACTCTCCAAGCTCTCGGCATTCTTATTACCTTCTAAGGGCTCCCTCGTTCAGTCCAGGGGGAGTGCGGTGGGTGGAGGCTGGGAACCCAAACACATTTAATGGAGTAGAGTGTGAGTTACTAAATACAGCCCTGGGGTGGTGGAAGCTGTGGAGTCTCAGCAGTAAACCTTCCCGTCAAACTGCCCCTCCCCCCCATCAGAAGGCCAGATTAGTGCAGGCTGGTCTTTGCTCCCATTCAACTCACCATTTGGCAAAAAACCTTCAGCGATTTTTCCTTTTACAGTTACCACCAACTCAGAAATCTCCCTTGTGTACTTGTGTGACTCTTGAGATTCAAGTAAAGGACCTTTCATTTTGGGTAAAAGTCGCCCTGGCAGATCTGAGCTAGGCTAGCTAGCCTTTGGAGAGGCATACAGTTTTCATTTCCTCCATCCTACCAATTTACTAACTATCTGAGTTTCAGCCATTAAGAAATTTCAGAAGCTTGCTTTCTAGAAAGATGTTGCCTGGGAGAGGGTTGAGGGCAGAGTCGCCCGTCCCACCAACACAGGTTTTCCCCTAGACCTTGACATTGACCTGGAGTCAGTGACCTTTGGGTGTGGTTATTAAAACAGCTACTAATTTCCCACATGGAGCTTCCCTAACTTATAATCTACCAATGCATCTAGAATCCTGCCATGAGAAAAGGTACATGCCTTTCCGAAATCCAACCCAGTTGGTCCTCCAAATCTCCCTGAGTTGCCATTCTAGTAACCCTGCTGATGAAGGAAGTCAGGTTTATGTGATATTTTGCAGTCGACAGGAGATATGTTATGAATGCAAATGTAAACATCCTAAGTACGATTTTTTAAGGAGCAAGAGTTGCTTGCCAGGAAGAAATGGTATGTGTTTCAGACGTGGTAGGGAGCTGAGTCTGTAAGAGAGAAGTGACCCAGAGAAGAAATGGGGACCTAAAGGGAATTTGAGTTAATGAAAAGCAGTGACTGAGGCAGCAGTCTTGGGGGAGGCAATAGTTCCAGTGATTTTGGGGGTCCTGGACTGCAAGAGTAGATCTTGGGCTAGAACCAAGATTTTCCCCTGGAAAACTAGCCACAAAGACCTTGATTCTTCTGGGTCTAGAAGCGGCAGGCAGGTTCTGAACACCCCACAGTGTTGGAGCCTCGTGCCTCTCCCAGTGATGTTCCCTCTGGAATTTCTCCTCCAATTGCCACCTGGTGAACATCCGCTCATCCTTCATTTCCACAGCAAGCCTTACATCTTCTAACTAGTCTTGCCTGCCACCGCTTTACCTCCAATTCCAGACTTTCCGGGTAGAATTCAGTACCTCTCCCCCTGTCACTCTGTATAGATGTTTGCATTTGCACAAAACCCATTTCACTGCGCACAGTTAAGAACACAGACTTTGAGGGGCACTTGGGTGGCTCAGTGGGTTAAGCCTCTGCCTTTGGCTTAGGTCATGATCTCAGGGTCCTGAGATCGAGCCCCACATCCGACTCTTTAAAGGCTCAGTGGGGAGCCTGCATCCCCCCTCTCTTTCTGCCTGCCTCTCTGCCTGTTTGTGATCTTTCTTTCTCTGTCAAATAAATAAATAAAATCTTAAAAAAACAAAAACAAAAACACAGACCTTGATGTCCAGTGGAGTTAGGTTTCACCTCTGACTTTTCTTCTTGCTTCATCCTCTCTAAGTCCCAGTTCCTCATCTCATTCTTGGGGCAAGAATAAATATTTAATAGGACTGGCATCTTCATGGCCTCAGAAGATCACGAACACAAAACACTGGATTGGCTCTCTATGGCTACATAACAAATTATGCCAAGTTTAGTGGCTTAAACCAACAATAGATGTTGTTTCACACACTTTCTGTGGGTCAGGAATTAGAGAATGGCTTAGCTGAGTGGGTCTGGCTTGTGGTTTTTCATGAGGTTGTGGTAATCTGAAGATTTGTCTGAAACTGGAGGCTCTACTTCCAAGATGGCTGACTCACACAGCTGTTGGCAGGTTTCCGTTCCTCACCGGTTATTGGTGGGAGGCCTCGGTTCTTCTCCATGTGGACCTCTCCAGAGGATTTCTTGAGTGTCTTCACTACATGGTGGCTGGATTTCCTGAAGGTGACTGAGCCAAGAGAAAGCAAGGCGGAAGCTGCTATGTCATTTTTGGCCTAGCCTCAGAAGTCACACACCACTTCCCCCACGAATTCTATCAGTTCCACATGTAAGCCTGAAGCAATGTAGAAGGGGACTATATGAGCACAGGAACACTGGGAGGCGAGGGTCATTGGGGACCATCTTGAAGTCTATTAGTCTTATGTTTATCAAAACATATCATAAGGTGGAAACAACCTATGTGTCCACTGACAGATGGATAAAGAAAATGGGACATATACAACAGAATATTATTCAGCTTTAAAAAAAAAAAGGCAAAATCTGCCATTTGCAACAACATGGATCAAACTGGAAGACACACGTGCTAAACGAAATAAGCCAGACACAGAAAGACAAATATCACATGATCTGAATTACACGTAGAATCTAAGAAAAAGGGGGACGAAGAGTCAGCTGCATGGTAGGGAATAGAACGGTGGTTACCAGAGGCTGGAGGAGGGGGGTGCGGGAAAAGAGGAGATGTTGATCAAAGGGTATAAATTTTCAGTTACAGGAGGACTAAGTTCTAGAAACCTGATGTACAGCATGGTGACTGTAGTTAATAATAATGTATTATAATTTGAAATTTGCTAAGAGAGTAAAGTGTCACTACGTACAGAAAGTGGTAACTAGGAGCGCCTGGGTGGCTCAGTCGGTTAAGCATCTGACTCTTGGTTTCCGTTCAGGGCATGATCTCAGGGTCATGAGATGGAGCCCTGAGTTTGACTCTGGGCTCAGCATGGAGGCTGCTTGTCTCTGGCCCTTACCCATACTTATGCTCTCTCTCCCTCTCTCAAATAAATAAAATCTTAAAAAAAAAAAAGGTAACAGGGGCGCCTGGGTGGCTCAGTGGATTAAGCCGCTGCCTTCGGCTCAGGTCATGATCTCAGGGTCCTGGGATCGGGTCCCGCATCGAGCTCTCTGCTCAGCAGGGAGCTTGCTTCCCTCTCTCTCTCTCTCTGGCTGCCTCTCTGTCTACTTGTGATTTCTCTCTGTCAAATAAATAAATCTTTAAAAAAAAAAAAAAGGTAACAAGGGAGGTGATGGGTATATAAACTAATTTATGATTATCACTTCACAATGTGTACATATGTCAAAACATTACACTGTATACTTTAAATATACTCAATTTTTGTTTGTCAAAAATAAATAACAAACATTTTAAAGGGATATCAGAAGGGTTCAATAAATAGTAGCTGCTACTATTATTAACTCACACTCTGTATTCTCTACTAGAAAGTTAAGCCTTTGGGGACAGTGACCATGTCTGGGCTATTTGTATCCCAAGTACTTAGAGCAGCATATTGGTACGCACATACTAAGTGTTGTTGGAGAATACTCGAATAAATTCTTGGAGAAGGTTTGTTGAGTGGCAAGTTCAGATTGATTAGAGAGAGTCCACACCCAGATGTTAAGTAGAATTTTGTAACTCAGTCATGTATCTGGAATTACCAACCTATATAGAATCAATAACATGGTTCCATAATTTGCTGCTTGAGTACCAAAGACCATTTGGTACTTAAAAGACAGGCAGGATGGGTGACGTTCTTATGACTTCCTTTGGAAACAGGGCCCTGAGCAGGAATTTGGTGTGGAGCAATGGTTCCAACCCAATGATTTAAAGAGTGAACGTACTGTTGTTTAATTCCCCAGCCTGAGGCAGACATGGGACTCTCTTGTTATCATACTCAAATTCCTATCTTGATGACTTCTCTGTCCTTCTCCCAGACATAATAATCTCCCTTTCTGGGAGACTCTGATGCACATTTCTTAGAGTTAATTAAAAGGTGCACAAAGAGTTTCATGTCAGAGACCCATCCGGCTACCCCTGCCCTCTGGAGCAGGAGAGGATCTGAGTCTGCAAGGTAATGGATATTCCGGGCCATATTGAGTTTCCAGACATCTAGCTCAAATTGTAAACCTTACCTCCACTGCCTGGGCTTGAAAGTTCCCTGGATGTCTTTTTCCCACAGACAGAGCCCTTGGTCCCTGCCTGTGCTATGCTTATTTGCTCCTTTTCTGACAAGAAGCCCCTCCCATGGGACTGACCCTCAGGAGCTTGGAGACAATGACCTCTGAATGAGCAGGTGTCCTCTCAGAGATTTCCCATGTAGATCACATTCCAACTTGCCAGAGTTCCCATTTCTCCCCAGTTCCTTGAACTCTCAAACAAATGGCTTTGCTTGGCTCTTTCCCCCTTTCTTAGGGATAAGGAAAGTGTGGCAAGAAGAGGGAAAATCCTTTTCTATTAGAGTGGAAAGAACTTGGTTGCATTGATCAATATTTTGCCCCTGGGTAATATTAAGAAAGATCAAGACATGAAAATTGTAGATGGGAAGCACCATGGGAGACAGATGGTATATGAATTGCATCTCAACCAAATCAGGTCACCATATAGGACTTTCAAAGGAAATTGAAAATACTTATTGATTGAAATAAAAAATACCATACTTGAGTCTGGTATTACATATTAAGAACCATTGTAATCCAAGGCAACTGGACTCTGGTATGACCCCCATCTTGAGTGAGATTCTTTTACAGTATTTATTTCACTTTCCATTAGGATTTAACCAGAAAGAACATTTTTGGTAGAGACAGCATGGAGAAATATGGCCAGTTGGAGACTTGTGTGTCTGAGGAATTTTTTGAGTATAGGATCAAGGCAATGTGACTCTCTTGGTTTTCAAATTCTCCCTCTGCGTAGCTGTGGAAAAAATTGTGTCATTCCGGGTAGAAAACCCAGCCAAAATATTCCCTTGGAGATAAAAACACAAAATAAGAGTTTTAAGAAACACTTGGAAGGAGTCAGAAGAATGTTAATGAGACAGTTAATGAAGTTATACGAAGAAGTTGAAAACAAAATAAATTCTTATGAGCAGTTGATATGTTTAAAAAAAAAAAAAAGAAAGAAAATACTGAGCTTTCAGAAGGGAAGCAGGGAATGGGGCAGGAAGAATTCAATAAGGGGACAATGTGGAAACCAAACTGAGGAAGCAGGACTTTTAACCAGTGATTATTAGAAAAATAACAACAACAGTTATTGATTTTTTTTTTTTAAGATTTATTTATTTGACAGAGATCACAAGTAGGCAGAGAGGCAGGCAGAGAGAGAGGGGGGAAACAGGCTCCCCACTGAGCAGAGAGCTTGATGCTGGGGCTCAATTCCAGCACCCCGGGATCATGACCTGAGCCAAAGGCAGGTGCTTTAACCCACTGAGCCACCCAGGCACCCCAACACTTACTGATTCTTTTGAGGAACAAATGATGGCTCTAGGCAGAGCAACACAAAACAGTCAGTCAGTCTTGGGAAGACCGTACCATTTGGACAGGCTGTGAGTTTTATGGATAGTATCTCTTATTTCCAGTGTGGTTAAGAACATTCTTCTTTGGATCATTACATTCGGTCGACAATCATTTATTGGGCCATGTTGTTTGGCGAAGCAATAAATATATTTTTAAAATCCTTATAACACTTCCATGATTGAGTATAACTATTACCGTCGTTTTACAGAGGAGGAAGCTAAGGTCCAAAGAAATCACGGACTTGCTGCATGTCAAAGTTAGGAAACAGTAAGACAAGGATTTAAGCCTAAAAGGTCCTGTAAACCACGACTACGCGAAACTGCCCCTTGAGAAGTAGCTGAGTAACCCAAAATGCAAGGCAGCAAGTGGAAAGCACTCCATGCGTGATCCAAACAAGCTACAGGGAAGGTCTAACCTCTGGCAAGGGCAGGGGATGGTGGGAAGTTTTCCCTGGAGGGGTAGCATTTGAGTTGGCTCTCAAAATATTGGCCAGCTTTCCACACATGGGTATAAAGGAAAGCATCTTTAAGATGAAAGAGATAGCATGAACTTGCACTCTGAACTGGGAAAATGAAAGGTTTGCTTGCAGAATTTTATAGTTCCAGTTTGTTGGGGGAGTGGTTTTCCAAGCTGATGAGCTGGAGTGGTTTGTAGTCGAGGAGCAGGGGTTCTCCTACTGTCACGGGCACACAGGCAGCCTAGGGGTCTGGTTAAATGCAGCGTCTGCTTTAACAGTCTGTGCTGCTGGCCCCCAGGATGCCAAGGTGGCTGGCTTTGACCGCACCCAGCATCTGGGCTCTTGAGGGCCTTGCTTTCCTGGCTCCGTGGTTGTGGACTTTATTGGGTAAAGCCATGACCGCACAGACAGATTCTAAGCAGAGAAAGAAAGCTTTAGAAAGATGTTTGGTGGGACTGCAGAATACTCTGGGCTCTGCTTCCTTTTGCCCCTAACTTGTAACCCTCAAAACGCACAACAGCGATTCAGTCAGGGCTCAGGCAGGAAAACAGAAACCACCCAAGCTAGTTTAATGGAGGGAATTTCACTCTGGCTTTCGATTATAGAACTGGTTTGCTGAGGCTGCCTGGAGCTGTTCCCTGCCCTCCTTGAGGACTGGCCCGAAGCAAAAATCTGTCCCTATTCTCTATGGCTTCAAAAAGGAGATGAGATGTCAGTTTGGTCTTGGGCGGTCCTGTGGGCCCATTCAGGGAGAGGCTGGGCCTCATCACCCACTATATTCTGCATCACTTTTCCACAATCGGCAGATTTGCTCAGGGAATGAGAAATGCTGCTAATATCAGCCTGACAAAAACATCAGGAAATTAAATCTGTGGCTTTAAAAAAAATCCCACACTACTTTCTGGCGCTGCTCAGTCTCCCAACAGGGAGCTCTCCCTCTGCCTGGGGGCCTCCTTCCGGCCTCCTCCCCTCCCTAGCTGGTCCTCCCACCTCTGGTTCCCCTCCCCCAGCCTCCCCTCCTTCCTTTCCTTCCTTCTTTCTCATCCCACAGGACCTCTAGCCTCCTTCTTTCTTCTCACTGAGCTCCTCCTTTGTGGCTTCAGCCTGCCCTTCCTGTCTCCAGGCCTCCAGCTTTTCCTCAGCTCCACGGAAGCATCTGTCTGTCTCCTTTTCACTTCCCATCAGGGAATCCGAAATGCTGAATAGGCCCTTCAGACCCGGCCCTGAAGGGGACTTGGCTGGAGCACTGGGGAGGCGGGGAGGGGTGCCGGGAACCTGCCAGGGCCATACAGAAGCCCATTGATAGGCAGCCCCTCCACACAGACAATCCAGCCCAGCCTCCATGGCTCCGGGCACAGAAAGGTGTCCCTTGAGGTGGTGGCCAACATCCCGGACATCATGAATGACCTCAGTGTCTCTGGCTGGTGGGGGACGAACTTCCCTCTATATCCTCCAAATCCTTCAGGCCTATCAGCCCCACCATCGGTGAGAATGTATTTGTCTTGAAAATAATTTGTCAGTACATCTCCATCAGCAGTGCTGATTTCATTAATTGGAAGAATTAGCTCTTTGTGGCCAATGGAAGAATATGGAGCCAAAACACACGAAACACTTTTCCCCAGTGACCCAGAGACCCCTGGACGAACTCCTGGGTGCCATGAAAATGGATCATTTTGCAGAAAGAATATCATTGGTTGTTTATTTAACATCACTCTCCACCCCCCCACCTCCTACCCCCCCAAAGACCTCCGAATCACTCTCACATCTGGTTGCTTTTTTTCCTTTACTTTTTTTGTGCAAAGCCAGGGCAGGGAGGAAACTTCATCAGTCTGAAAACATCCAGCAGCAAAGTGTAAATTAAATGTGCAGAGAGGCCAGGGGTGGGGGGAGTCTTACATCCTGGGGGTGGAGGAGTAAAGAGATTGTGTCCTTGTTCCCACTCAGTATGGACAGGACTGTTTCTGGACCCGGTGTCTGCACCAGGATCTGTGTGACCTTGGGCAAGACATTTAACTTCTCTGAGCCTCTGCTTCCTTACTGGTAAGATGGGGGAAATAAACACATACTCCTAGGGCTGTTGAGGGTTAAAGGACATAATAGACACGGAATATATGGCACACAGTAGATGCTTGATTAATGGTTGCTACTATTATTGTTGCCTGAATAAAAATCAGGGCAGAATCCTGATGGTTCCCATATCTCAGAGAGCCACCATTGCTGGTCCCATTCAGGGAGACAGATGGGAAAAAATATATCCAATGAGGGGAGACAGATGGACAAAAAGGGATGATCAAGGGTGTGGGATGGAATGACAGGTCGATAGGGTGATGGACAGATGGACCATCTCATGGGAGAAGCAGATTTATGGCAACCTAAAGGAGACACTGAGAGACGGTTGTCCTGTGGGAAGGACAGATGGATGAGAGTCCAATGGGGGAGACAGAGATGACAGGCCACAGTGGAAGACAGATGGATGGCAATTTCATAGTGGAGTGGGGGATGGGGTGGGCAACCCTGTGACTGGGGAGAACAGATGGACACATGCAGCCAATGGGCCCCAGGCTTCCTGTTTAGTCTCTATTCCCCAGGCCTAGACATCCCTGAATTCACAAGAACCCCAGGGGCTCCGTGGGCATTCGACAGGGGCGTGTCACATGACCTGAGAAGACTCTAAGCACTGGGGTTGGCCTGGCCTCTGCTCCTCCCCACTCCCACAGCCCCTCCCTGGGTGGCCCCACAGATAAAGGCTCAGGCATGATGAGAAGGAGGAGGAGGAGAAGGACGAGGAGGAGGGAGAAAACATTTTGGAAGAAAAGGGAAGTGAAAACTGGCTAAAACTTTTATTTATTTAAAATAAAGATTGTTATGCTTGACTGTAAACATGCTGGCCCACCCCTCCCTCCCTCCCGCTTCTCATGGCAGAGGGCTCAGACCACACAGCAAGCTGGGGACAGGAGGCAGGGGAGGCCACGGAGAGGGGTGGGACTAGGGTGGCTCAGGTGTTGGGCGGGGAGAGGGACCTAGGAACTCAGCGCTCTGCTGAGCCCAGCTAGGCTGGGCTGGACCTAGACCCCCTGACCCCCAGCTCTGAATCCTTCAGTATCTAAACCCGCGATCGTCCCTAAGGCCTCAACGTCACACGCACGCGCATGCGCAGTCAACGTAGGGACGAGAATGGCGCAGGCCGGACTCGAGGGTACTTGCGTTTCTGTTTTTCTCCTTTTGGGAGACAGGCAGCTGGCCTATAGAAGGTGGGCAGAACTCCAGCTGTGAGTGACATTTTCTATTTGAACTAAAAAACCTTATCTGCTTTTGTCCTCTTTCTTTCTTTCTGGTTCCACCTGAATTCCTTCCATTTTTTCAGTGCCCGGGCCGTTTTGGGTGGCTTGTCAGAACCTATGAGCTCCCCACAGAAGGGAGACAGGTGTGGACGGGGAAGGATCTGGACCAGAAACAGGTCTGGGGACCCTGCGATGCAGGTCTTTTGTGAAGAGGTTGCTGTGGCCATCCTTGGTGGCCCAACCAGACAGCGAAGGACTGTGGTATGCACGGTCGGAAGCGAATAGGCAGGAAATGTTTGTGATAAGAGGCTTCCCCTCTTGCGTGTTCCCCTTAAATCCAGACCCAGCTGTGGGATAAGGGCAGGGAGCTGTCAGACCCGGCGGCTGCAAGATCCAGCCTTTGGGACTGCTGGAGGAAGGGGCTACATTTGCTGGGGGCCTTCAGGGCCCCCCAAAAGGCAGCACTGGGAGATAAAAATGATCCTGGGAGCCCAGCCAGGGCTGCCTTCTTTTGGGATTAGGAAGTTCAATCATACTTCTTAAGGCCAAATAAATCCTTTAAGAGAAAGAAAAGAAAAATGCCCAGGGCTTTTTAAATGCAAGTTGCCCAGAGGGCAGAGCAGGTCTAACTCCTGGCCCCAGGACATCCCCTGCTCTGCGTTGGTCCCACCTGGAGCCATTCATTAATATTAATCAATAAAAATGGAAAATGGAAGAGTGCATCCACAAGAATCAAGCTAGAGGCTCTGAGAGGTAGTCCTCTGCTGGGGATGGAGTCTCAGGAATGTGTCATGCAGCTGTTCCCAAACATGTTGCTCCTGGGACCCCAACTGTCTTCTCTTTGTTCAAGGACCCCATAACTTCGTCATCTGTGGTTGACTTGGACAGCTCACAAAAGAGCTGGAAGGGCTGCAAAGGAGCACCCCATAGGTGGGGGTGAAGCTTTCGGTCTCCTGCTATTGCACCAGTGCCCCTTCTTAAGGATTAGCTTCTATCTGTCCCTGGGGGTTGCACTGTAAATGCCTGTGTAATGCTAATTTGTGGTTGGCAGGAGATTGATTGGGAAGAAGCTGAACAATGGCAGGAGGAGGCTGAGCTCCCTCCAACTTCTGGAGTCTTGGTGTGTGTGTGTGTGTGTGTGTGTGTGTGTCTATCTTCTAGAAGGAATGTAGCAACAGGGACACAGAAAGGATAATTGAACGAGAGAATGGGGATGAAGTCACTGACAGTTGGAGTAGAGTCTGGGCAGCACCCATTCAGGGAGATTTTTTTGAAATAAGTGACATCCCATCACTTTTGCTGTATTCTGTTCGTTAGAAGCAAGTCACCAGGTCCAGGCCACACTGAAAGGAAGGATCACACAGGAGGCAAGAAATCAGTGAGAGTCATTTCAGAAACTGCCTGGGACACAGGGCCTGGTACATAGTAAGTGCTCAGGAAAAGATGTTGGTACTGGGTCCAGTGACACTCTCTGTGAGGTGTGTTACTTTCCTTTTAGTGGCCCAGCCTCTGTTCTCTCATGTTCATCCCTCTTGGAATGATTGGGTTTTCTCAGAGGACTTTTCCTCTGAGGTGCTGTGAGGTTTGTGACTCTGTCTCTGGGTGTGAGCTGGCAGACAGAGGATAGATGCTTTCTCACACGCACACTGTCTTCTACCAGCCTCTTTGTGACCGTGTGTGGTCTTGCATTGTGGTCAGTGTACAGATATTTTAATTTCCTGCTCACCTGCTCCGTGAGGATCTGATTTCTTCTTGTGTTTATTTTTTCCCCTCTGGCAGCTTGTGGACAGGTATTTTGATCTGACCATCTGGTAGCCATTCACCTTTATGATGGCTTGAGAAAGGAATTAATTTCACTTGTCTCTTGAGCCGTATCTGCCTCCTTTGACATAAGTTACCTTTATCACCTCTTAAAAATCTTACTGTGTTGGTCCTTCTGGTCCCCTAGGGAGCTCTTTTTAGATCCCCTAACTTTGTGCAACCGTGTCTCCTTCTTTGGTTTAGCTTCTTGTGCCTTTCTTTTTGTACCAAGGTTTTAAACATCCTAGATACACTTCTAAGGTGTACCTCTCTCCACATCCACGGCCCCCTGAGAGTGATGGATTCAGCTCGACTAAATCTGGCCAAGAGTTATCAGAGAACAATCAAGTGAAAGAGAGAATCTGACCCCTACCCCAATCCTGTCCCTTGACTGACTCCTGAGGCCTTTAGCTTAATTCTGGTGGATAATTTGGGGAGGGCAGAATATGGGAAGGTAGAGGAAATTCCTGAGCTAGAAAGAGGTGGGTGGAGCCTCTTCATTCCCTCCTGGCTTTGTATCCCCAACTGTCTCAGAGAGCCTGCAGTCTCCCTGGAGACCTCTAGAAGGTGGCGAAATCAAGGACTGGTATTCTACTTGACAGATGGGACATGAAGGGCTTCTGTTCAGGAGCCTCAGCTCAGCCTCCTACCATGTTCTGCTGTATTTTTGTTGGAAGGAGTGTTGGCAAGGCAGTGGTATACATTGGGCTCTCTGGCCATAGAATATTATAAACACTTATGACAAGTGTCATAATATGCCTTGTCTGAAAATGGTGCTGTGTGGAGGAGATGGCTAATATCCTAGTCAAAATGAGGCCAACAGCTGTCTTCTGGGATCTTAAAAAATCCTTCCAGCACTATTCACACACTAGTCTCTAATTGGTTAATAGACATGGTTGACATTTCTAGGACCTCTTGCCCTAGTGTAGTGGTCAAGGGTATGCACTCTGCCCAGATGGGCCTTGGTTTGAATCTTAGTTCCTTCACTTATTAGCTCTGTAACCTTAGCTAGCTTCTCTAAGTCTCAGTTTTGACCCCTGTAAAATGGGCATGTGATGGTTTCATTCTCATAGGGCTGATAATGAAAATTATACAAAGTAATAAATATAATAATATATGTAACAGAGTGCCTGGTGTATAGTAAGCTCTTTTCTCTTTTTCTTTTCCTTCCTTCTTTCTTTCTTTTTAAGATTTGTTTATTTGTCAGAGAAAGACAGCGAGAGAGGGAACACAAGCAGGGGGAGTGGGAGAGGGAGAAGCAGGCTTCCCATGGAGCAGGGAGCCTGATGTGGGGCTTGATCCCAGGACCCTGGGATCATGACTTGAGCCAAAAGCAGACGCTTAATGAATGAGCCACCCAGGCACCCCCCTCCTCTTTTTTTCTTTTAAGATTTTATTTATTTGCGAGAAAGAGAGAATGAACGGGGGGAAGGGCAGAGGGAGAGGGAGAAGCAGACTCCCTGCTGAGTAGGGAGCCTGAGGAAGGGCTCCGTCCAGTGTTCTGGGATTGTGACCTGAGCCAAAGACACACACTAACCAACTAAGCCACCCAGGTGGCCCACATAGTGAGCTCTCAAAGCCTTTTTTTAGTTTTATTATCTTGGTCCAGGACCTTCCAATGGTTGAAGCCTCCATTTTTGGAAGTTATCATGCCTGTTATACTGATAGAGACTGTCTCTGTCTGCCTACCTCCCTTCCATTGGGGGCATCTGATGACCCTTCCATCAGTCTCCCTCCTGGATATTCTGTCTCTGGCACGTTGACCCCTTCTCCCCACATCCCCACTCCATGCTCCTCCTAGCGTGTGAATCAGTCTCTGAGTCCCGTCAGCTTGTCTGAGGCACTGAGGGACAGCCCAGCTGGGAGGTCTCCCTCCCTATCATTGATGACTGTGTTGTGAACCTCACTGAGGCGCTGAGGAGAAATGTAAAACATTCAGACAAGTTGTTATTTGTCATCCCTCTCATCCTCCTCCCCAACCCCCCCCTCCGCCCCCCGTTAACGGAATTTAACTCACTCCCTGAAACACAGAATTTAGTCAAAACCCTTTTGTCCACAGACATAGAGTGGACTTATCACTTGGAGCTGTGCTACTGCCCAGGAGGCCAGATGGGGTGTCTGTGGTGGGTTGGACCCCTCGGTGTGAGAGGAGGTGAGAAGGAAGGGACAGGCAAGTGTCAGTGTTGGCCTGAGGCTCCATGGTGATCCCAGGCTGTGTCCACAGCCACTCCAGGCCAGAAGCTTCCTCAGTTTCTCCAGGGCAGCCTGGCAAAGCAGTGTCCCAAGAACAGCTAGTCTTCCTCCTCTAGAAACTGGCACACTGGTTTCCATAGCAGCAGGACTCCCCCACTCTGTCCTCTCTGAACCCCACCTCAGAAGCTTTTTGGCATGGATATCAAGGCTCAGAATGAGAGGATGAATCATCTGCATACTTTACCCAAGGGAACTGGGCTTTCTAAGCCCAAAGCTCTCATGGGATGTAAATAGTGAAGCTGGAGGCTAGGATGTCAGGGTGTTAGGGAGGTTGGCTATGCTTGCAAAGCAGGAATGCTGAGTCAGTTGATGGAGGCAGATTTTGATGAGTGTTGTGAATTACTGGTTTGGCGTGAAACACGAAATGGCTTTGTACCAAACCGTTGGCAAGGAGAAAAGGGCTGACACGGGCAGAGACCCCCACTGGCTTAGGTAGAGTGACAGTGTCTGTGAGCTTCTTCTCAGAGACCTGGAGAGCCTGCAGAGTCTTACAAAATCCTCCCGAGGAGGGAGCAACTCAGAAGCTGTCCTATACAGAAGGAGGAGGCTCATTTTTCTGTCTCAGTGACCTGTGGATAAAGTCTATTTCTCAGGACAATAGAAGTGAGGGGTCTGAGAGTGTGAGAGGTGATTTTCAGGTTGGTGGGGGAGGGGTACATAATTAATTGGGGTGAAGAAAATTTTCTTTTCTGATTATTCTAGAAGAGGACAAAGCTGGCTGGTTGGTGGATGATAGCTGCCCTTGTAACGGAGGCTGGCTGTTGAAGGAGGAGACCCGTGCTTGGGAGTTCTGCAAGCTGATTCGTGAGACCAGTGCTTGGGAGTTCTGCAAGCTGATTCGTTACTGGGTAAGAAATTTACTTTGGGAAGCTGATCATTGATATGGGTCTTGTTTTTACCTGAGTTATTTCCCTGTCTTTAGGCATTTATAACAAAGAGGAGGAGAAGGATAAACAGATCTCTGCAGTTTTTATACTGGAAAATCGTGTTAATCTCTTTGTGATTTAAGCAGGTGGATGAGAGATTCCCGATTTCCATAATTATCTGTGCCTGGAGGTTTATACAGGGAAGGATCATTCAGGGTAGACTTGAAACGTGGTACACATGAGTGGAGATTTTACTCCAGTGGCCATGGAAAGAACTTCCTTCTGACAGCTGGAGACAGCCTTCTGTGTGGGTGGGTGGGGACATAATCCCTTTTATCCTGGCTTTGGTTTGCTTAATTACCTCTTTAGCAGTGCTGTTCATGGCTGCGACAGGTGTCAGGCTGTGTAAGGCAGATGTTGAGAACTGGCCAATATCTTCGGTCATTTCTGACCTGTACGGCTGAACCTTCAATACCATGAGGTCTTAGTCACCATTGTAGTCCCTTGTCCTGGGGATGAGAGAGAGGGTATTGTGTTTCTTTCTGGTAGAAGTCCAGCAACCAGTCTGGAAGAACAGCCTCTCCTTCCATATCCCCAAAAGAAGCTACAGTGGAAGAATTGGGGTGATATGATGTGCAAAGGAGATGGAGACCAAGGGGATTTGTCCTTGCCTTTGAAAATTGTCCTAGACATTTGCAAGTCACGGGAAGTTAGCAGAGGAAAAACAGCTGGGTTCTTTTCATCACTTTGGCCCGCATATTATCTTGAGATAGCATGCGCTACACTACACTTTGAGAGAGTGTAGAAATATGGGAAGTGCATGATAGTGGGAGTCAGGACCTTGGCGTTTTAGACTGCTCCTGACCAGTGGTGGGAGCCTGGGGGAGTTGTTTTGGCTCTTGGGGTCTCCCCAGTTTTCTCCCCTGTTGATGGGGGTTGGGAAAGTGGGTGGACAGGGATGAGGGGGTCTCTATTCTATGACTCACTGGGCCTGCAGCATGACCGTGTCTTACACACCCGGCCAGCGATGTTGATTGCTCTCTGCAGGGCTCTGCTCCCCCTCCCCCGCCTCCCCAGCGGGTTATCATGCTGACTCGACTAACATAACCCCCATCTGGACGCCGTCCAAGCGCCAGATGTGCCCCTGATTAGTGTCGGTCTAGGGAATGTTTCCATGACTGAAAGGTCAGTGTCAGCTGAAAGTGCCCAGTGTGGGTGTCTGCCCCCCACCCATGTCCACTGGGAGAGCTGAAACTTGCATTATCTCACTGGCCAAGGTGGGGCGGCATGGGGGGCCGGGAGCTGGCCAAGTGCAGGAGGGCCTTGTTTTACTTGCCTTCCTCCTTTGCTCTCCCCTGAAGGACAGAGTGTGATTTTCCATTTGGAAGAGACTCCAAGGGTGTGCAGAGAGGGAAGTCCTGCTGGTGTGTAACTGAAAACACTTTGTTCTCCTTTAGATCGCCAATGTGCTCATGTCTCTTCTGATTTTCTTGTGGCGGCCGTCACCTCCACTATGGAAAGAAAAATGAACGATAATGTTGTGATGGGTTGGGCTGCCATGTTTTACCCTATTTACAGGTCATTTTAAGTACTGCTTCTACACTTCAGACGGGCTTTCATGTTTAATTTCACTTGTGTAGGGCTATGCGAGGCTTTCCTCTAGGTAGCAATGAAAATTAAACACAATTGAGTTTGATGTGTACCTTATTGATTCCAGACCCATTTCAGTAGACTGTGACACTTCGGCGACCTGCAAATTCTACACATTAGAGTTCATATTTTACACAAACGCCGGATCCCCAAGCCATGGGCTTGCATTCCTCCCAGCAGCATCCAGCTCCCAGCAGAAGACATAGACCCTGTCAGAGGACGAAAGCTCCTAATGAAGATGCATTACAGATGCTATTTATGGTTAGCCCCCTAGGAAAACAAAAATGATTCATGAATAATTTCGTGGAAGTCACACCAAAAAGAGAGTAATAATTTTCTCAAGTCCACGTTGTCCTTTGGTTCTCTGTGGGCCACTTCCAGTCCCACAAGTCACCACGGCTTCACTTCAAAAGCATGAAGTGGGACAGGGGTAGAGGCCGTGTGTTAACCTGGCCTGGGAACTACCAAGTAATGAAAACCGCTCAGCACCCATGATTGATTATGTCCGGTCAAAGCAGAGCTGCTCTTCTTCGTGTGTTACTGGAAGGCTGAAGTGTACTCTTCGGCGGGCGGCCCAGGGTTCTTCTGGCAGAGGCATCATGATAGAAGACCCCCTCCCTGAGCAAAGGGAAGGATTGGTGACAGAGCAAGGCGGGTGGGCGGGTTCTGGCCAGTCATTGGTTTCAAGGTCCTGTGTCAATCATTTCTCTTTTGCCATGGAGCTGGGAATTCAAGGTTTTCTTAGGCTTAAGTGGGAGAAAGGGAATTTTTACTAGAGGGCATGGCCTTCTGAGGCAAAGGAAGAAAGGATCTTCTGCCAGCTAGGGCAGGGAACAGAGGTGAGTCAGAACAGCTTGCAGAGCGTGGTATTCCCCTCTGTGGGTCACAGGGCCACTTGTAAAATGATGTCTAGATGTTGGTCCCCATCCAAGGTTCTCAACCTTGGCTGTACATCAGAATCACCTGCAAGGGTTTTACAATCCGAGTGTCGGGGGCCCAGCTCATATAGCAATTACATCAGAATCGCAGGGGTGGGACTCGGGCCGAGGTAATTGACAAGGTGGCCCAGATGATTCCAAGGGACATCTAGCCTCAATGATCATACATCTAGGACTTTGTGAATCAAAGTACCACCTGGGGACCAGCATGGTGGTGTCACCCTGGGACTTGTTAGACATGCAGAGTCTCAGGTCCCACCCCAGACCTACTGAGTCAGCATCTGCGTTTTAGCATGGTCTTTGGGAGATCTGAAGTCTATTAAAGTATGAGGAGCTGTGATTCTCAAACTTTGCTGCACGTTAAAATCACCTAGGGAGCTTTTAAAAAACCCCAGTGCCCAGGCTGCCTTCCCACCCCAACTCGTACCAATTAAATCAGAATTTCTGAGGGTGGGTTGCAAGCATCGGTAGTTTTTTATTGGTTCTCAGGTGATTTCTGATGTGCATGGGTTCTCAACCCTGGCTGCATATTAGAATCATCTGGGGAGCTTTTAAAGCTCCAGATACTTGAGCCCTATTTTCAGAAATTTTGATTTAATTGGTCTGGGGGAGGCTGTAAAAAACTTCCTAGGTGATTTTAATATGCAGCCAACCAGAGCCTCTGTTCCAGAATGTTCTGCCATCTTCACCGAAGGGCCAGTCAGGTCAAAAAACCTTTGCTGCAAGTCAGTGGATTCAAGAAGAGTTGAAGGGAAAGAGCGACCAGACCATGTCTGGACTTACCTGATCTCAGGGCTTTGATATTCGATCTCCTTATGTGTGACAATGAATATGCTTTTTTATGAGTTCAAATATTTGTATGTTTTACTTCTATTTTTTTACCTTTACTTTTCTAATAAAGTTTAGAAAGTTTTAGAAAGTTTTCTAATAAAGTTTTGAAAAATTCAACTTGCATTCAGCCAAACGAGGGGGCCAAAGCATTGGTCTGCATCTGGGCCGTAGGAGCTAGGAGCTCAGCAAGGAGCTGAGGAATCAGGTGGGATGGTGGCAAGAGAGGTCGAGATGGAGACCTCAGGACGGCCAGGGCCCAGCTGAAGAGTGAGGGAATGCCACTGGGGACAAGAAAGAGTTGAGATGATTGGGGCTTCTTGTCCCTTTGGCCCTATGGTACCCCCTCTCCTCTTCCACCATGACTATGGAGTCAGACAGTTCTAGAGTAGGCTTGCCAGAGTTAGCAAATAAAAAAGGGGTGCCCAGCTAAACTTGAATTTCAGATTAGCAATGAATTATTTTTGAACATAAGTATGTCCCGGGCACTTTGAAAAAGACTTATACTAAAAAATGATCTGTTGCTTACCTGAAAACCAATTTTAATTGGGTATTGTGAATTTTGTCTGACAATCCTACTTGATCGGCAATCCTAAATTCTCATGTTGGAAAATCTGCCCTCGTGAATGGCAGGTTTTTCCTCTAGGCCTGGAGGGGTCTTGCCTTCTGAGATGAGGTCCACGTTTGTGTGTTTGAGCCCTGTCCCTAGGAGGTCTACCCTCCCGGGATCTACAGGGCTTGATGCCCCAAAGCTAGCACTGGCGAGGATATGTGGGGATGACCTGTTCTGGGGACAGTACCCTCGGACTTCACTTCTCCAGACCGCTTCTCTGCAATTTTTGCTGTTGAGGTGTTTCCTGGGAGGCCCTCAGAGGTACCCCTCTTCTCCCAGTCACTTGACTTGCCCAAGTGAGGCTACCCACGCCAAGAGAAGGGAGTTGGAAGACATCTTGGGCTGGAGGTGACAGCGTGGTACGTAGGTGACTCAGACACATGCAGGGTGAAAGCAGTACATTTCTGGGTCCAGCCAGAGCTCTTGTCCCTGAAGCTGCCCTTCCACGTCTGAGCCCTTCCACGTCTGCTTCAGCAGAAGCCCTCCACTGAAACACACTCAGAGCCAACAGTAGAGTTTTCTGTTCCATTCAGCTGTGAAACAGCCTCTCCCCTGCTGGCTTCCAGGGCTTTGAGGCTTGACTGGGGGCTAAGGGAGACAGAGTGGAAAAGAGCCAGCTGCCAGCAAGAGACACACACATGCAAGAGATGTCCAGTATGAGAGCTAGAGATGGGGGGTGCGGAGGGAGAAGGGGAGGGCCTGGGGGGGAGGAGGAGGGGCCAGAGAGAGAGGAGAGGGAGGGTGGGATGGAAGGACAGAACCGGTTAGGTCGCTGGGGACGTTCAGCCAGATGCAGGATGATCAGGAAGGGTGCCCTCTGCTTGCTCCTCTTTCCTGCTCCACTGCAGACCCAAGCTGGTGCTGGTCTCTTCCCTGAAGCTGAGACTCTCCATCAGTTAGCCCCCAAGAGAAGCCCAGGAGGGCTCCTGCGTGCTTCAGAACAAGCTGGGCCGAGTTTGGAGGCCGTGGCTCACTTTCTCTGGGGGCTTCAGAAGGCGGGTGCCCCTTGGTGAGGCTCACCCCCCGATGAGACTCTGCAGATGTTGCTGAGGCTGGAGAGCTGGTATGCCCCCCCAGGAGGGCTCCCATAAAATAACTTCTGTTGGAAATCCTCTCCATCTCCCTGCCGACGCCACCTTCTTCCTAGAATAATAAATAACTGTAGTATAAATGAAGGTCACAGACTTGGTTTTGTGTTTCTTCTGGGATTCAAGTCATGGGAAATCTGGGCTGTTCTTTTGTCTCCTACTGGATGGGCTCCGGTGTGGAGAGCTGGGCTTTCTAGCACATCTCCCATAGGCACCTGGGACATGGCATGGGGAAGACTATCCAGGGAAACCTCAGTGGCTAACGGCAAATTAAGATGATAATTTTTTTTTTTTTAATTCCCCTCCCTGGCACTTAGTTGAGGACAGAACAGCCAGAGGGTCTGTGGAAGATCAAGAGAGAAGCCAAAGAAAGGGAGGGAAAGAGGAAGGAGCTGCTTCAGAATTGGACAGGTCTCCTTAGCTCACATTTGTGGGGACCACTCCTCATGTAGGTTTGGTCCTAGTTCCAGTTTTGCTGAGAGCTGGGCATCTGAGCAAGAAGTAGTTTTCCAGATAAACTATGCTGACTGGTAAGTGGAGCTGGGCCTGGGTTCTTGCTGACTACTTGGGGTTTGGCTTATCAGATCTTGGCCAGGGTCTGGCTCCTAGCTCCAAGCCTGTTTTCTAGGACCAGAGTGTACTTTCCTTGGAGACCGAGAGGCCTGGCCACTGGAGGAAGCGTTGGCTTGCTCCTATGGACCATCTCACTCTGCATCTAATTCAGAAACAGGCTGTTGGCAAAATCCTGTGTGTTGTGGACTGTTGGACACACTGTGGACTGTGGCGCCATGTGGAGCCATGGAAATTGGGCCTGGATGACCACTGAGGCCAGGCTCACATTCTCATCTCAGCTGAAGGGAAGAATGGTTTGTCCCATGGGATTCCTATGGGGCTGGCATTCAGCGGGTGGGCTGGTACAGGCCTCGCTGGTCAAAAGCCAGCTGGCTCCCATTTTTCCATCTCTGGCAGACACGGGCTTGGCCCGAGGGCTCTTTCTGCCTGGTGGAGACATCAGTGTGCAAAGAGCCAGGGCCCAGGAGAGACTCATGGGAGAATGCGACTGGGACTGTGGTGTGCACTTCCCATGGAGCCAGGGGTCTGAACACCTGGCTCGTGTGTGTTTCCGGGCTTAAGTAGGGAGTGTTCAGAAGTGGGGGCACAGCTGGGATGACTGATAAAGGAGAAAGTGCCCAACTCCTGGTTAGCCCCTGCTCTTCCTCAGCTCCTGGTGCCTCTCCTCTGTCCCTAGTCCTTCTCATGTTCTGGGGCAAGGTCTAAATTGAGACATTCTGGAGCTGCCAACCTTCCAGGTCCAGGGTGATCCCAGGACTTACTGGCTCCTCATCTCCTCTCGGCTTGGCCCTTGTCCTAATCTCCATCGGTGCCTGATGCCAGCGTCTGGCTGCCCAGTGAGGTCCTCTTTTCTCATGACTGTTCCGGGCACTGTTTGGCACTGCTGAGGTGGTGTTATGTGTGTGTATGTGTACACGGCCTCCTTGGACATTTGACTGATCATTTATTGGCCCCAAGTGAGGCACAGATTCCACAGTCCTTTCCAGCCCTGGACTTAGTGGTTGGAGAAGGTGCCTGAGCACAGTTTATTATAAACATCCTTCAGACCCAGCCTCTGATGCCGCTCTTTGGAAGGCCTTCTCCCAGGACCTAGGCCCTGTGTCTCTCCCCTTCTTTGGGCGCCTAGGACCCAGAGTGTGCCTGGCCCCACTCAACCGTGAGCTCTTCTGCGCTGGTCTGGTTTTGAGCAGTTAATCTGTTCCCTCCTCCCAGAGCCCAGGCTTTGGAGTCAGCCAGCCCCAGGTTCAAATTCTGTCTCACTTGCTGCCAAGCTGCTAAGCTCCAGCGAGTTGATTTCTTTGTGACTCAGTCTCCTCATCTGAAAAGAGGGCGAAACGTACCTCTCTCCGGCTCCTTGTGAGACTCCGACGGCTCCTGCAAATGAAGCAGCTGGCACAGGCCCAAGGTTTTGTTCTTCACTCTTCTCTCCCCACGGTTGTTGGAACAGAGCTGGGCTTGTGGTCGGCACCCAGAAAAGTAGTAGTGACTGATTAATGATTATGGAGCCTGCAATTATTGGGATGAAGTCCCTAAATGGGGAAATAGCTCTAAGCAAACCCATTAATTAGGGGCCTGTTTGCAGTTCTTTTGTGCTGGCTTGTCCTGTGTTAGCTCAAGGAGGGCTGGGTACCCCTACCCCCCCTCACAGGTCATTCTGGGAGAATAATGACCAAGGGGAGGCTCCGGCCTGAGGTGTGCAATTCCCACCTACTTGTGACCTTCACGCCCACCCTCCCCTCCCCACCCCCGAGCTGCTGCAATAAACAAGTTACCAGGTGACACACAGCCCTAATAAAGAGGGCCACTGACTTTAGGGCGGCATTCAGCCTGAGCTAATGGACTTTGCCAGGGAGCAAGGACTGCCCAGGGCGCAGGAGGACTTCTGACCTGGGGTGACCTCTCAGGCCAGGAGAGGCCAGGGCCAGCAGCTACTTTTTGAGAAAAAGGAAGATTTTTTTTTTCTTTTATGAAGAAGAAATGTCAAAATGCAGTATTACAAAAATCATGTTATAACTTACATGTTTCCATTCATCTGATGAGCAAGTTTAAACCCCAAATGCAATATGATGGTCATTTCACAATAATTTCAGTAACAAAAATATTAATCATTGTGTACTACAAGCAGGCAGGTGATAAGATAAGCTAATGGGATAGAAACCGAAAGTCGCCTGATGGACATTTGTCTGTCTCCAGGTCAGCCCCCACCATACTTCCAAGGCTCTGGTCCCATGGGGCAGCCTGGAGCCCAGGGTCCTGGACAATGGTAGGCTCTGTGGTCATCTTGGAGTTGGTGGAGCTCTGGTGACAGAGACTCAGAGATGACCTCATTCCCCTGGGAAACAGACCCATTCACAAGCCACAGACCCTGTAAATAAGAGGCCAGGCCAGCTTCCTTCCCTGTGGGGCTGGTGGACCGTGTGTGTCCATGCTGCATACAGTGGGCGCCAAATAAATACTCTCAGATCACCTGCTGCAAGCACAGTCAACGTGCTTCCTCTCACTTCTTGGACAACCGCTGCTTTCCCCATTGGAGGGCAAGCACCAAGAAAACAGAAACTGCATATGATTTTTACCCCTCCTGTGTCCTCCATGTATAAGGGCTCCATGGATTATATTGAAATATACTGAATCAAAATCTCTAAAAATTGTCCTTTATTTAAAAAAAAATATTTTACCTATTTATTTGATAGAGAGATCATAAGTAGGCAGAGAGGTAGGCAGAGAGAGGGGAAAGCAGGCTCCTTGCTGAGCAGAGAGCCCGATGCAGAACTTGATCCTGGGACCCTGAGATCATGACCTGAGCCAAAGGCAGATGCTTAACCCACTGAGCCACCCAAGCACCCTTCTAAGAAGTGTCCTGATTCCCACCCAGACTGAAGAGGACCTTTTTTTCTGGGCTTCTGTTGTCCATTTCAGACATAGCATGCTATGCTGTCATTATATTTGTTTCCTTGATTTTGTTCTGTGCAGGCTACAAGCCCTTGCTCGGGATCCCAGGTACCCAGCATGTCCACTGGTGCAAAGGTGCTGACCACAATTCTTTGGCAGGACTGAATGAATGGTTGTGTGAATGAGTCTGAGGGGCAGACGGACTGAGACAGCCTCCCCACCAGCCACCCCAGGCCTAGCACACTTGGAAGCTACATTTCTTGATGAGTGTTTTCCTGTTTTATGAATCTTTGTCTGTGTCTAGAAGCCCGTGTTCCCTTCTGGTATCAGGGCACATCTGGTTGTTGGTGCATGTTGCTTCGTTAGAAACTCTTAAAACAGCATGAAATTGTTAGCACGTTGCTCCTGCCTGCCAAGCTGTTCTCGAGATGCAGGCTTTGGTGGATTTGGTTTTCTGTTTGCTTTCTATTTTCATGCAGTTTAGAAAATTGCTCTGTGACAACCTTGGGGGAAATAAGCCTGCCTTGAGCCTTGCCAAGGAGAGGGCCAGCCTGGGAAGAGTGCTGGGGTGGCTGGGAATCAGTGTGGAGAGTCTTTGGGAATCCTTGCTTGCATGGTCTTTCCTTTTTTTTTTGGATTGGACACTCAGGCTGATTCGAGGTGTGCGCAAAGGAGGTAGGGTGGGCCTGGGGCTAGCCTTGTCTCCTAGGGGTCCTCACAGGGAGACTCGTGCAGCTGAGTACAGTACCTCGGGGTTCCAGAGGACACGGATATTCTCTCTCTAAATAAATGCTTGGGGATGGAAGCTATGAAGGAAGATGCCCCTTCCTGGTACATTTGAGTTCTCTGCTATTTTTGGGTGTGGGCAGTGCCAGAAATCAGCTTTCCCCACATGGCCCCAATATGCCATGCCCCCTCCCCATTCTCGGTAGCTCTCGTCTTTTGGCAGATTTCCTTTCTGGAAGTAATCTCATCTGGGAAAAAGTCTGGGCTGGTCTCTTTTCACCTTGGGTGGCAGTTGTTGTCATTGCTGTGTATGCAGACCAGACGATACTGCTCCTGGATGGTCGGTCAAGATGTGGGCAAGACGTGGGAAAGGGGCAGCTAGCAGCCCCAGGCAGGAGATAGGCATTCTGCCTCCTTATTACCCTGGGACTCTGAGGCCTTCCTGCGTGTGGGACTCTGCTATGGACTGAATGTTTGTTTATGCCCCTGCCTACCCCAAGCCCCCCCACTATGATGGTACTAGGTGGTGGGGCCTTCAGGAGGTGATTAGGTCAAGAAGATAGCCATCTATGAACCAGGAAGGGAGCTCTCACCAGATACTGAATCTATGTAGCTATGATACTGGAATTCTAGCCTTCAGAATTGTCAGAAATGTGTTTGTTTTTAAACACATTTTTTTTTACAGCAGCCCAAATGGACTAAGACCTATCTCTAAAGCCTAAGTTCTCTCAAGGAACCCTTGCTTATTTGGGATCTACAGTGTGCCAGGCACTGACTTTGTGGTCTGGATATAATTATGTATTATAGACTTGCCCAAGCTATATAAGCCATAAGTGACACAGTGACAAAGAGACATTTAAATCCTTGTCTGTCTAATGTCAAAGCCCTTCCTCATTCCTCTGCACAAGGGGTTTGTGAGCTCAGGAAAAGCAGGGAGCAGAGTGCGTTGGTTGTGGGGTTATCGCCCTGCCCCCAGCCTCATCCTTCTGGTCTCACCTCATTCCCCAGCTCAAAGCCAGCGGGAATGCTCTTGCTATGAACTAAATCAAAGCAAAATTCTCTTTGTCCTCACCGCTGGGTTTTTGGGAACTATATTAAAATGAGCCTTTAATTTAAAAAAGATAGAGGAAGGGAGAGAAGTACAAAAAGAAACCACTGGAAGAATTTATAAATTTTGAATTCTCAACGTTTGGTAAGACTTAAAGGCACACAGTGCCATATTTCAACCTGGCCACATCTTGAGAATCTTCCAGTGTGGCTCCCTTCTGGCTACAGGAAATCCTTCCCCTCCTTCCCCTCTCTGCCTCCTCCTCACCTGGAAAGTGCTTGAGGCAGGTGTCCCTGTCATGCCCTGAACCTAGGCCGGGGTTCCTGAACGAGTCCATGGATGAGCATCTGCAGACAGTGACCTTCCAGAAATTGAAAGAAAAATGTGATCATATTGTTGTGTGTGCTTTTTTCCTGGGGAGTGGGTTCATAGATGTGATCAGATTCAGTGTCAGTGACTTCAAATGGTTTAAGGGGCCCCAGAGGTGAATGTGACACTTCCATGTGAAAAATTTATTTTAGAGCTAAGTGCTGGGACAAGTTTTGCTTGCTCTGAAGGAGCTGATACGTTCTTGCCTCCTGTAATCGTTTTTCTATACCTGCCACCATTAATGCGTTTCTAATTTATTCCATTTTCATTTTATTGAAATGATTCCTACCTGGATCAAGTCAGCGCTCTGTACCTACAGAGGTACAGAAGAGGGAGTTCATTAATCAGTTTCTTTTTTTATCACTATGGAACAATCAGTTACTGTTCCTGCCATAGGGGATTTTCTCTGGTGTCTATGATATAAAGAGAACACAGAGTGACAGATAGAGGGTAAAGAGGGACAAAACCTGAAAGGCATCTTTATGAGAGTGAGTTCAAATGTCCTTGGACAGGGATATAGCTCAGAGGTAGAACATTTGACTGCAAATGTCCTTGGACAAATGGAGTCAAGCAGTGGGGTCAAAATATCCTATTTCAGTATCTCTGCGAGGTCCAGGAGCAGGAGGAAACAAGACCCTTAAAGAGTGAAAAGAATTTGCCACCATCCCATGGTCAGGGATTTCTTTACCAGGAAGGACACAGTCAGTAGGAAAATGTAGACATCAGTGAATTTGAAAGATCCCTGTGAGCAGGCTCCTTTGTTCCATCACCCTAGTGAGACCTTGGTAGGACATATAGAATCATCCTTGTCTGTCACATCCTGTAGAGTTCCTTCCATCATCACGTGACTGAGGATACTTGCTCTCCCTGCAGTACCAGGGAGCTCCTGGCTCCAGTGTCAGAGACCCTCAGAATGATTCCCTAGCTTTTGAAATATCTGTGCCACTTAACCTTATGGGCCCCACTTATTTGTTTGAATAATTACTGTAGGATAGTATTTTTTTTTTTTTTAAAGAAGTGGTATACAGTGGAAGGAACATGGCAGTTGGAATCACTCAATCCTTGCTCAAATCCAAAAGTGATGCCACCTTTGCTAGAAGATACATTTAAACCCCGTTCTTCCTCACTCTTCCCCCAAGGCAGGATAAAACCAAGGATGTTTACTGGTGTATTTTCTGTCACTGTTTTGTATGTGGCAGCTGTGGCAAGATAAGGCATGTAAGAAGGATGAGTGGAGGCCACTGGACTGTTGTATCCTAACCTAGGCATTAAGCCTATTGGTAAAGGGGCTTATATTAGGTCCCACCCAGCTCACCAAAATAAGTGTTGGGCTAGAGGCCTAGCTAGAATAAAGTTGTCCTAAGCCTACTATGGTTGGGTTTTAGGAAACATCCTTAAAAGACAGATGGTATTTGATTTTTGTTTTCCCCCCTCTATCTTGCTAATGCAGATGTGATGGCTGGGGCTCTAGCAGCCTCCTTAGAACATGAGGACGGGGCGGGGGGGACATACTATAGCATTGCAGAGTGATAAGTTGGGTCCAGAGGATAGGAAATGCCAAGTAGCCTTGGAGCATTAGTTTCTAGCATTCTTTTAATTTATAAAGAAATAAGCTGTTTTGTTTAAGTCACTCTTATGTTGGGAATTTTCTCTCACATACGGGACCTAACCCAAACTATTTCAGTGGTCACACATTTGGTTTTTAGAGTCAGATAACCTGGGTTGAAATCCCACCCCATAATTGTATAGGCTTCAGTGTAGGCAAATGACTTAACCCTTAAGATTACAGTCTCCAGGGGCGCCTGGGTAGCTCAGTGGGTTAAGCTGCTGCCTTCGACTCAGGTCATGATCTTGGGGTCCTGGGATCGAGTCCCGCGTTGGGCTCTCTGCTCAGCAGGGAGTCTGCTTCTCTCTCTCTCTCTCTCTGCCTGCCTCTCTGTCTACTTGTGATCTCTCTGTCCAATAAATAAATAAATAAATCTTTAAAAAAAAAGATTATAGTCTCCAGTTTTCTTGACTGTGAAATGAGGGTCGTTATGGTACTTACGTGGTAACTCTGTTATAGATATTAACACGATATAATGTATATAATGTGCATAATATGTGTTCAGTACTCAGTAAATGTTTCTGTTATGTTGTTGTCATCGTCATCATCATTGTCATCATCATCCTGGGACATCTGTAACCCTTGGAGGACTTCCCAAGGGTGGCCATGGAAGGTTACGAGTCATGTATTTAGGATCCTGGAGCCCATGTCTCTTCATCTCTTTCCAGCAGGGAAACAACTCCTAAATTCTGGGAAGTTGCCTTCCTCTATGAGCCTCTCTTTCCACATCTAAAATGGGGCTAATGATACTCTGTGGGCTTGTTGGGAAGGTCATATGAGCAAATATGTGCCAAGCAGCCAGTGCAGTGCATGGAGCAGACATGCTGCAGATGTTAGGTCCCATCTCTGTCCTACAGATACTTGCTCTCACACTGAAGTGATAAATGTGGGACCTCCTGGCTTCACCTCTCTTGCTCCACTCCTAGCCTGGGTAAATTGCAAGGTGACATAAGCAACTTGGTGGTTGTAGGTAAATTGAGCTGGTGAAGGGTCAGTGGCCCAGCCAGGGCTGAGTTATGCAGCTCAACTGTGAAGACTCAGGCCGGCAAGCCACATGGGTGCAGGGGACAGGAAGTCCTTCAGAATTAGAAGTAGAGGACAGGGGTATTGGGGAGGCAGAGGGAACATGAGCAAGCTTTGACAGCAGAGTTGGAGGCCTTAGTGAGAGCACATGGTTCGTTATTATTGCTGTTTTGTTATTATTATTGGTATTGTTGCTGTTGTTATTATTTGCAGATCCAATTCTACAGTTCATGGGGAAGAGAGGCCACAAGAGAATAGTAATTCTGTGAAGATAATAATACTTGTCTTAAAGAGCTGTTTATGAGTTCTAATGAAATGAGATAATTGATACAAAGGTGTTTGTGGAACATAGCATAGGCCTCTTTCTCTGACCCCACCTTCCAATGACACCAACAAACTCTTGCCCCCTACTGAGTTTGCTGCATCTCATGAGGTCCCTGAACACCATTTACAGGGGCCAGAAGTAAGCCCTATAGGTCTGTTGGTTTCATGCAGGGTGTGCACAGGCTGTTGTGGGAAGTTATATAAAACCAAGCAGATGCAAAGACCAAGGCATAGTAGGGACAGGGCCCAGGAACCTCTCCCACCCCTGTAACACCTGGATGCTCCCCAGAGGATATCATTCTTCTAGTGCAGAGGTGGGCTCTCTATAGTCCCTCCTTCATCATCCTTAAGCAAATACAAGAAACCCTTTGGGTTTGTATGTCCTTCTTTTAAACACTTTTTTTTTTAAATTGAGAAAAATAATTTTAAATTCCAGAGAGGTATAGAGAACAAGACAACACCATTTCACTGCTAAGTTTAAGTGAATGTTAACATTTTGCCTTGGATATTTGCTCAGATTTTGTTTTTCAAGGAAAAAAAAATGGTACTGATGATAAAAACATCTTCTTTGAATTGCCTTTCAATCTCATCTGGAGACAAGCTTTATCATGAAATCAATGTGCATTCCTCAATCCATGATCTTGCACTCACTTTATGAGTATGTATCCAAGTCAAGTCTGTGTATTTCTTTCACTGTGGGAACTACACATTGTATTTCTATTATTTTTGTTGTTTCCCTAATATTATTAACATCCATACTTACTTCATATTTTGTGAACAAATTTTAGGTTAATTGATATCTCTATTCTCTTCCTTAGTAAGACATAGAACTTAAGATTCTTTAATTTTGCCCCCAAATTTCCTGGTCTAGTATTTTGTTTCACCATATTTTTACTCACCATTAGTCTTTATTACTATTTTTAGAATCTGTCCCTATTTAGATTTACCTATGTGCTTATTATTTCTTTTGTACACAATTGTTTCTTATGATGCCATCTCACTTTTCATTTTTAGAAGTCCTCCTTTAGTAGTCCTTCCGTGAAGATCTGCGTTTAGTTAACTCTTAATCTTTTTCTGAAAGTATCTTCCCTTTGTCCCTCATCTCAGATGTGGGTCAACTGAATGTAGAGCTGCAGATGGACCTTTTCTCCCCTTAGCACTTTTAAGATATTATTCCCCTGTCTCTGGCAGCTATTGTTGGCAATAGGAAGAATGATATCAATCTGATAGACATTTCTTTGAAGATAATCTTGTTCTACTCTCTGGTATCTATAAAAGTCTTATTTTTTCCCTTGATGTTCTGCGGTTTCATAAGCACGTGTTTAAGCGTGTATTTGTTTTTACTTACTCTGTGTGCTTTTCCGACTCAAGGCTAAGAACCTCTTTTGCAAATCTGGAAGATCCTTCACCATCATGTCTTAAAATCTTTTACCTTTCACTCTATTCTGTGTTGTCTCTTTGTCTATGGCACCAATTGACAGTTACAGAATATTATTATTATTTTTTAAGATTTTCTTTATTTATTTGAGGGAGTGAGTGAGAGAGTGAGAGAGAAAGAGAGAGAGAGTGCATGAGCCTGGGGAGGGGCAGAAAAGCAGACTCCATGCTGAGCAGGGAGCTAGACATGGAACTCAATCCCAGGATCCTGGGATCATGACCTAAGCCGAAGGCAGACTTCTAACAGACTGAGCCACACATTCTCTATGTTTCTCAATTTCTTTTCCATATATTTTTTCTTTTTCAAATGTTAAAAATGTCCTTATTATGTTTGTGTTGTATTCTGGATGATTTTCTCGGATCTGTGTTTCAAGTCACTGATTTTCTCCACAGCTGTGTCCACGGACAATGTACCCTGCCCCTAGAAATTGTTGTTTTCTAATTTGAATGATTATGTTTTTCATTTTTAGAACTTCATTTCAGTTCTTTTTCCAACCATACTGCTCTTTGCTTGTTCTATAGATTACATTCTTCTTCCAGCTTTAGAATGTTTTAGGCAAACTTATTTTAAATTCCTTTTCACAATGCTCTATATTCAGGAATTCATTTGGATTGATTTTTCTCACTTTTAACATTTGCATCTCCCTGTGGCTTTGTAACTTTTGACTCATCCTCAGCAGGAAATATCTTCTGCCACTTCTATGTATTCTCTGGGACTTGGAGATATCCCTCTGGGGTAGTTTCTACATGCTAGAATTCTCTTTTCTAGACCAGTCTAACTTTATTTTGTTGACTTTGGTTATTCTTGCTAAGAAGTGTAAGACTTTAGGTTTTATCCTAGCATTTACAGACTAAGTGCTCCAATTTCATTCATAAACTCTTTTTTCTTTCCCCTTGGGCACACCCTGGGGTGGCCAGCTAGTGTCTCCAATTTCAGCTCCTTGTGATGAATAGGAACTGTGGTCTTGATTTTTGTCTCTATGTGAAATCAAAGTCCCCCCTGCATGCTTCTGTGTGCAGATGAATCCACTTGGAGAACTTCTCCAGATTTGGATTTAATAGGTCTGGGGTGGGCCTGAGAGTCTACATTTGTAATAAATTCCTGGAAAATACTGATGGTGCTGATTCAGGAACTATGCTTGAAGTAACAGAGGCCCCCAGCACAACTCTGGTCAGTTACCTCTCTGGACAAAGTGGCTTTACCTCTCACTCTTTGTTCACATGCTCTCTTTGTTTTTTAAAACTGGAAAGTTCCTTCTTGAGAGTCCTTTTAAGTTTTGGCTATGAATCCCAGGCTCTTTCCTATTCTGGTAAAACTGCACTTACCCAGTGTTTTAATTAGGACAGAGTATGGCTTTAGAAAGAGAAAAGCCCCAAATAACTGAAGCTTAAACTCAGTGAATATTTGTCACCCACATAAAGAATTTAGAATTAGGGAATGTAGGGCTGTATGGTGGGTCCATAATTGTCAGGGGCCTAGTATTCTTACATTTTGCTGCTCTGTTTTCCTTGGTGGGTCACCTCAAAGTTCAAGATGGCTGCAAAAGTTCCAACCATCACATTCACATTCAAACTACCAGAAAGAAGAGATAGATTAGGAAAGGCAAGCCTTTAAGATGTCCTAAAAGTTACAAATGTCACTTCTACTTAGATCTCACTGCCTAGAACTTAGTCACATGCTCACTTCTAGTTGCAAAAGTGGCTGGGAAATGTGTTATTTATTCTAGGTGGCCAGGTGCTACCTAAAAATAGGGGGTTCTATTGCTAAGGGAGAGGGGAATTGATAAGTGACTGTTTGCCATAATCAGAATGTAATTTTCTAGAATCTTGAGGCATTTCCTTAATCTTGAATCCAGAAAGCAGGTAGGTCATGGGCAGTGGTGGAGAGAGGAACAGACAACCTCTTTGCAAAGTGGTAGCCTTGGAGCTCCAACAAACATGAGCACAAATTATTGACAAAGTATCCCAAGAGGAAACTACGTCCTCTGATGAGTCTATTGCTTGCACAGAAGGACAGCAGAATCTTAACTACCTAGTGATGTCTATAACATGTCAGCATTTTCCCTCAAAGTCTTGCTAAATTTGCCAGAAATAGCTGGGTGACACCAGAGAAAAGAAAGAAACAGAGAGACCCTGACAAGCCAGAGCAGGGGAGACTGGAGAGAGGAGCAGACAGCCTGTGACATGGGAACCGAGACCATCTGTGAGAATGCAGAGAAACAGCCACCCTGCAGGTCAGCAGTGGCATGTCCAAGGACCCAGAAGTTTCTCCAGCGTGTGTGCCTGTGGTGGGGTGGAGTCAGGTGTGGGGAGGGGTGGAGGGAGAGAGAGCAAGAGAGAGGCCCCAAGAGTCATCATGTCACACTTCAGAACCACTTACCAGGCTGAAAGGACGCTGGGCAGTGCGAGTCAAAAGTCTTGGGGTGGGTGAGGGAAGGTAATTGTGGCGTCTAAACATCTATATTGGCTTCTATGGTCAAAGCCCAACCCAAGACTGGCCTGTTATTATGATCATCTCCAGTCACCAAGTAAATGTTATGCTTTGTAACATTATATAAAGCACATTAGCTTATTAGGGACTCAGAGGAGTTCTGTGGTAAAGACAAAACAACTAATTTTGTCCTAGAAATTTGTACTTTTTTTTTTCAACTATGGAGCCCTCTTTTCCTGGAATACTAGTTAACTGCCCCTTGCCCTAGTATCCCTGACAGCACCCTCTAGAAAATCATGCCACATACAAGTGAACCAGTTGCTTGGGAGAAACACTATTCTGAGTACTAGATTCAGATGGAATTACCCCTGAGGATACTTAATAAGGAAAACACCCATGTGAGGTAATGAACAATGTCTTCAGCAGCCTTGTTACCCCAGATATAATGGTGCTTTTCATGGGACCAGCTCTTGTAATTACATTAAGAAATGCAGATGGCATTACACCAAGAAAGGTCAGCAGAGGCAATTCTGCTGGGGCCAGTGTGATGGGCTCCAGGTCTGCCTTGCGGTTGCTCTGGAGGGATCCTGGGATTGGTTTATAAAATCTGGAAGCATGGATGAGCTGCTTATCCTCCCAGCAATCCTCTCTGGATAGTGTTTTTTTCTCAGCAGGGCTTTTAAATAAATATTCAGTGGTGAGGTGTCCTCACTGTACTTCCCAGCTGGACCTAAAGGGCAGCGCTTTCTGCCATCCTCTGAGTACCTAGCCACATGTCCTAACTGATAGTTGAGTATGGGTCGGGGGAGGTTGGCATCCGTTGGGAAAACTGAGCCCTCCTATTACTGGCCACCAGCAAGACCAGTACTCTGTTCCGGAGTTGCCTCAAGCCCATTCCTGGGCATAAATAAAGGGCCAAACTGGGCCCCCAAAACCTACCTCATTGAACATGGCTGAAGTAGTGCCCATAGCTAAGAATGTTTAAGACTGGTATAACCAGACTCTTGCCACAGCCAAATAGAATCTTGGCAAAACACCAGAGCATGCCTGGCTTTGGGCAACGCTACTGTCAGGACCCTATCCAAGACAAATGCTATGTTAGTGCCAAGGTAACTAAATGAGGTAACTTGTACTGGGTTGTTATTTGGGAATCGGTTACAATGTGGAATGCTTCATAGAGATAACATGTTTAATTTTTAGGACAGCTGATCTGAGGGTTTTCTGGAAATCATTGCCTGGCATGGCAAATTTATTTTCAGGTTGCCTCTAATTTGAGACAATGAAACGTCATTTAAGTTACAAGAAAGCCTCTTATTGCTCGGCATGGAAGCAGGGGAGTTTGGGATTGGCATCTTGGATATCTAGGAGATCCCTAGGAAACAAGTAAGAAAGAGACAATTCCAGAGCACATCCTTCTGTGACATGTCTGCGTACTTTCTACAGCCAGAAATAGAATCCCACTGCTATGGATGGTCATTCTCATTGTTCAGAGGTGTTCTAGATTGGTATCAACAGTCCAAATCCTAAGTAGCAGCCTAGACCAGGGTACACTCCAGGTCAACAACAGTGGAACATAATCTGATCTGCCCTAGGGATGCAGTGTGACAGTGGGCAGGGACAGAATAACTGTGTCTGAGGCTTGCATAGCTTGCATGCTCCCTGACATGTTAGAATTTAGTATTTGCCAAAATATGCATTTGGTGTGCTGACCGTGCACACCTGGTCTGGGGAAGGAGCCTCTTCCTAATGGTCTCACACATTTGTATTGTGTTTTTCATCATGGACATGAAAAAAATCTTCGATGTATGTGTATTCATGAGAAAAAGCCAAGGAGCTGTTTCCCAAAGCCCACTCCTGATGCTAGAGAAGGAACTGAAGAAGTTTAGGAAAAGAGATATTTGGGAAAAGTTAGTGTGGAGTATTAGTCATACACATGTGTGCATGTCCCTGGATAGTAATTTAGTGAACAGTGGAATGTGACATTGCCAATATGGGGAGAATGGCCAGATTGCTTAATGAATGAGATTGGGACCATTGCAAATTTAGGAAAAAATTAGCTCCCCTTTTTCCCACCATATATAAAAATCTATTCTAGATGGAATAAGGAGCTAAGCAAAATAAAAACCCGAAGAACAACAACAAAAACTTTCAAAATATTTGAGGAAAATATCAGTGAACATTTTGCTTATCTTGGAAGTAGCAAAGAAAGCCAAAAGGGATATTTTTATATTTGACTCCATAAAAATAAAAGATTTTGTCAAAAAAAAAAAAAAGACACCATGAACAAAATTAAAGGGCAAATGACAGCCTAGGAAAGAGGGTTTGTATATATAAATATATAACAAAGGGTTAATAACCACAAAATAACAATTGAAAGGCAAACCACCCTATAGAGAAATGGGCACAGAATAAGAATAGGCAATTTGCATTAAAAGGTTAACAACGAGATGTTTTTTCTAACATCAGATTGATAAAAACTTGGGCGGGCTTAAAATATTCCTCATTATGGGGGAAATTTTTGGTGGCCCAGGGTGTCAACTCTGTCCAGAGGAGAGCAGTGTGGCAGAGGCAATCCAGACTTTCAGTGCATAAATCCTCTAACCCACATAAGCACTTGTACATGAGCCTAAAGAGCATGTCAGAGGATGGATTTGGCAACATTGTAAGAGGAAAGACTTAGAATCACCTGAAATGACCTTTCATGGATATGTCTATGGAACATGATGCACCATTTAAAAGGGTGAGGAATATGCTGGCAGAGGGAGGCCTGCTGGATACACAAGAAAGTTGCAGCACCACTGCGTGCGTGATACTACGCCCCACGCCCCACGCCATGCGGGTTTCCTGGCAGGTGGACACAGAGGCAGGTCCGTAAGAGACCGGTCACGCTGACGGTGTGCACGCGCTGCCTTAGTGGGGAAGAGCGCTGGGCAGGAGCTGAGACTGGTGAAGAGCAGTGTCTACTTTCTCCTCTACTTATTTGTATGTTGTTTAGCGCGCGCACACACACACACACACACACTTGTGTTCCTGTATTATTTGCGTATTTAAAAGACAAAAAAATCACACACATGTAGAATGGAATGTGACATGACACAGTGGCTTGGACATCTGGAGTGAGGGATTCTGTTATTCTTCTGGACTGTCACTCATTCATTTATAAATATTTTTGAGCTCTATTAAGTGTCTGACACAGAAACTAGAGAAAGCAGTCTGTAAAATGATTTCAGTGAGCCCTCTGATTAGTAACTGTTTTGGTCATCTTGGGCCACCGTAACAAAATATCACAGACTAGCAGCTTCAACAACAGGAACCTATTTTCTCACCGGAGGCTGGAACCTGAGATCAGGGTGCTGACAGGGTTGGGTTCGGGTGAGAACCCTCTTCCAGGTTTGTAGACAGCTACCATCTTGCTGTGTCCTCTCCTAGCAGAGTGTGGTTGTTAGGGGGTGGGGAAGGAAAGAGTGAGAGAGGAGGAGGAGGGACAACAAGAGAGTGAGAACGAGAGAGAAAGGTCTTCCTCTTTTTATAAAGCCACTAATCCCATGAAGGGAGGGCCTTCATAACCTCATCAAACCTTAATTATCTCTCCAATTCCACATCTCCAAATACCATTATGTTGGAGCGTAATGCTTCAAACCATGAATTTTGGAGGGCAAACACAAACATTCAGTCCATAACAATAATATATCCCATAGGGTGTTAAAAATAAAAATGAGAGACATCAAGGAACAATAGATGCACAATGACCTATTTAGCTCATCACTGGCAGAATGTGCAAAGCAAACAGGACTGCTGCCACCATCTTGTCCATCTTGAGAATGTAAAATGGTTGAGGCAGTGAAGAGAAGAATG
The DNA here is from genome assembly GCF_964662115.1 of Mustela nivalis. Lineage (NCBI taxonomy): Eukaryota > Metazoa > Chordata > Mammalia > Carnivora > Mustelidae > Mustela > Mustela nivalis. The sequence continues at coordinate 33,468,778 of NC_139027.1, read as the reverse complement.
GATCAGGAAGCAGATTTCTCTGGAGAGAGTGGTTACAGTGCTCGGACTCTTTCCCCACAGAGTGTGTGTGTGTGTGTGTGTGTGTGTGTGTCTGTAAAAGACACACAAAGCAGACGGAGACACCATCTACTTCCTTCCTTCCAAAGACAGCTTCTGGCCTAAAGCAAAGTAGAACAAGGGGGGAAGGAGGAAGGCACATTCTTAACTTTAATTATTATATAGAAATGGGAACTGGAGTTATTGAATTAGGACCTTGTCTGTCATTTCAAGTGACTTCGTGTGTCAACCACCCAAGGCTGAACTAAAAAGTCATGGACCCACAGGAGTTTTTATTTGGCTGTAGAGGAAGATTACCCACATGGAATCAGGTTTAAAGGGATAATGGGAAATGAGAATAAGATTGTGTTTTGATTACATCATAAGTCATGCGTGCCCCATGTACTGGTTACATATAATTGCTCATCAAGCAAGAGGAAACCTGGTTGAGCCCGTGGGTGATGTGCTGTGCCAGGCTGCACGACAGCCTGGGGCTTTTCATATAAATGTGAGTCTCGAGCAGCCAGGAGTCTGTCCAGACTTAGCTGCATTTGTGAATTTGGAGATTCACCAAGACCCCTTGTGGTACCCCTTGCAGACTCCAGGGGTTTACTATGGTACATTTTGGAAGGATTTCCACTAAAAAATATCCATTTAAAATTATGCTGTGGCACCTCAAGGATTAGCCTCCATTTATCCAGAAAATAAAGCTGTCAGATTGGAATTTACTGCTACAGTATTTTGAGGTTCTGCTAAACCATTGTAGTCTCTGAAGAATCATGAAAACCTCTCCCAAGGCTTGGATAAGGCATCTGGAAGACCTGCTGGCCCGGCTGGCCCAGGGGAGACTCTTTCCTGGCACTCCCTTCCCTTCCTCTTCTTTCAAGATGCAGCTCAAATGTCATCTCTGTGAAGATTTCCCCATTTCTGTGGCTACCGTCACCTGCTTCTCTGAGTTCCACTTGAATGGTCTACATACCAGTTCATGCATTTGTATCACGTGGTACCTGTTTATTTGCTTATCTGCCCCCCACCCTTACAAAAACTTCCATTTGCAAAGGTGAGAAATACTGCATTTCTTCAGTTTAAAGATGCACATTAAAACTCAATTGCATTTCTGTGATTGTGATTCCATCAATCACATTTCTGAAATTAGAGTAGCTTTTGATGACATGTCATTTTTTTTTAAAGATTTTTTATTTATTTATGTGACAGATTACAAGTAGGCAGAACAGAGATCACAAGTAGGCAGAGAGGCAAGCAGAGAGAGGAGGAAGCAGGCTCCCCGCTGAGCAGAGAGCCCGATGCGGGTCTCGATCCCAGGTCCCTGGGATCATGACCTGAGCTGAAGGCAGAGGCTTTAACCCACTGAGCCACCCAGGCGCCCTGACATGTCATATTTTTATTGGCAATATATTTTCTCTGTGGTGGAGACTTTCTTTTAGCGGTATCTAGAAAAATGATGAGTCTCACAATCAAGGGAGACTCGGAGTCAATGAAATGTGGCCTAATTTACCTTTGTAACTCTGAACAGCTGGTATGTGGCCTGGAACATAGTAGGTGCTCTGCAAATGTGTGAAATTAACAGATGTGGTGGTGACAGATTCCACCAGCAGTAGTCGCTGATCTGGGTAGCACTGAGTAAAGCAATGGGGCACAGACTTTGAGGACTGCAAGCAACTTCCAGAATGTTGAAGGAGACATGTTAATTAGGGGAACGTGAGCTGCTGTAACAACAGGATCCCAATCGACTTAGTGGCTCAAATTCGGAAATTTATTTCTCACTGACTTTAGCTGTCCAGAGCGGATGCTCCTTTTTGGTGGTGACTGTTCTCAGGGTGATGTGTCAGAGGTACACACTCCTTCTGTGCTGTGGTGCCTTCAGCCCCCCGGGGCCTCTTACACCATGTCTAGATACAAGGCAGGAGCAAGAGCTGGGAAATGTAATCCTTAGCTGGGCATTCTGTTCCTAGGAACAGCCCTCTATGGTGGAGTGGGAGTGAATGTTTTGGTAGGCAGCTGGCTTTCTCTACCATAGGGAACCACTGGACTCCTGACTTTATCAGGTGGGGTTGTCTGCTTCTTGTTGCCAGTTTAATTTTTGCTTCTGATTCCAACTGGATTAGCCAATAATTTCTTAGTTGCAGGAGACAGAAACACAACACTGACCACTCTTAGTAAAAATGGAAACAATCCAGGAGCTGAAATAACATCAATCAACTTCCTCTCTCTCCTCTTTCCTTTTCACTCTGCTGGTCTTAATTCAGGAGCAGGAGGTCTCTGTACAAGGGAAACGAGAAAGATGCCTTGCTTCCTTTCGGCCCAGCATCTTAGGAGGAAAGAGCTTTTTCTCATGGATCTATATGATTTCCCCTGAAAAGGACCTTGTTTGGCCCTCACTGGGTCCCATGAGCACTCTACAGCAAATGGCTGTGTCCGGGAATGGTGGTGGTGATGGCATCTTCTGAATGGAGACCTCGGCAGCATCCCCAGAACCACCCGGAATGAACGGGGGAAGGGGAAGCTCCTAACGAGGCACAGACAAAAAGTGAACATTCACGGTTGCCAGCCACCACTCCAGTTTCATCTCCCTGCACTCCTTACCCTGCAGCACCCCCCACCCCCAAATGGATGCCATACCAGACTCCATCACAGGTCTATGCTGTACCCCCTTTCTGAAATGACCTCTCTCGTGTTTCCACCCATCTGCCTGGCAGGACTGGCTTTCAGTCATTTTGACACTCCACTCTCCCACCAAGCCAGCCTGGTTACAGCAACCAAAAAGGATTTGCGTCCAAATTGACTGAGATTTGAGGCTGCATCTGAGGTCCAAACAAAAGTGAGCTGTGCGGTTCTGCCATGCCGGCCGCACCCACATTTGGAAGCTCCCGGCTGTCCCCGGAGCAGCCGGCAATGTGTTGTGTCAGCTGAGGTGTAAAATGTCATTTTGTCCAAAACAAACAGCCGTGCCAGAGAAACCCTCGTCCCCATCATACAGGGACTTAGTGGGATAGAGGGCTGCAAAGGGTTGGCTGCCCACAAAGCTCCAATTAGCCCCCAAATTATCTCCTGCATCACGTGTGCAAGGATTTCTAACCAAAATTTGCTGGAAAATGGATTCTCAATGCTTCTGTCTATTTACCTAATACTTAACCCAAGGATAACAACACACATACAAATTTAAAATAAAACACATGTTGCTTTTTTTTTTTAAATAAAAATTTGAAACAGATGGTCTCTTTTAAGACAAATATTTATTCCCCTGACATTTTTTTTTCACTTACATGTTTATATTTTTAAATATAGGCTTTATGCAGAGACCTTAGAGATGTCACGATAATAAAATCCATGTTGTTCATAATTGTCTATTTCCTAGAAATGCAGGGCTGGAAGCAACCTCAAGAAGCTATCTCTGGCATCCCCCTCCTCCAGGCAGGCCAACGTGCGACCAGCTGAGACCAACTGGTGTTTGTTCTGTTTATCTTGGAGACTTTTGAGGAAGGAAGCTGTAAACTCTTTCTTACCAAGCCCGTGGACTCTCCACTGGGTCATGGATCTCTTGGCTCGGTGAAGAGTTCTTGGATAGGGCAGGGTTCAGAGCAGAGCTGCTCAAGATTTCCTCCCTGGTGTCTTCTGAGCTAATACTCCTGTCCATCTCACCCAGCATTTGCAATGCATCTACTTTTTGTCATCCCGTGCTTAACTTGGGTTCCGTTGTCGCCTGCTCAGATCCCTTTTACACACCTCTGACAGGATCAGCTCTTACCTTGAACAGGGCCATTAATATTTTGTCTCCTGGGGTGAGGTGAGGGTCCAAAGGGAGAATAAACAGATGTATGATGTGTTAGGCAGAAAAAGATGGAAACTTTTCAGAAGTTATCAGTGAGAGAGACAGCCCTGAGCCTTGAAGTATGTGATTTGAGAATATTTTCCTTGTGAGAGGTAGACTGATTTTCCTGTATTCTTGTATCAGCTAGCTTTTGCTGTATAACAAACCACTCCCAAAGCCTCCTGACTTACTTAAAAATAACAAAGTATTCTTTCTCACTATTCTGTGGGTAGGCTGGACAGTTAGGGTCAGAAGTGGGTTGAAAACCGGGATCAGATCAAGTCTCTCTTTGCTTAAGGCTCTCCTTATGCAATGTTATCACTATAGTAACATCCTAACTCCTTACTATGGCTTAGAAAGCCAACATGATCTGGTTCCTGCATTTCCTACATCATCCTGTTATTTTCTTCTCATCCTTCTTGTCTACGAAGTTCAGCTAGAATGGCCTTCTCTCTGTTCTTAGAATGTATACATATGCCATCTTAAAGCTCTGTCCCTTTCCCACTTAGAGCTTTTCTACTTGGAATGTTGTTCTCCTTTCCTCCATCCCCAACCCCAGTCTTTACAAGGCTTTTTATTTAGATTTCAGCTTAAATGTCATCCCTCAAATATGGGTAATGACATTCTGATCATCCACAGTAAGGTAGCTACTGAACCACTTTTTATCATCAAACCATTTGAATCCTCTTCATAGTTCTTCACAGTATCTAATGAGATCTCCATTTATTTATTTGTTTCTTTGTGGTTTGTCTCCCATCTCCTACTAGGATGTTAGTTTTAGAACAGTACCTTGTCTGTCCAGTCATTATGCCATATCTATCATCTAGAGCATTGCCTGACACATAGTATGTGCTCAAGAAATATTGGGGGTGGTTGAAGACTCTGACCTGATTCTTTAAATCTTTATTTCTTCTTTCTTCTTGATTTAATTGGCAAACAAACCAGCAAACAAAATCCCTCCATTAAATTACTTAGGGGTAATATAATCTGGTTCCTTCTCTGTAACAATTCCCTGAAACCTAAAGTACTTACTACCTGATATGGACAGTGTATGAAATAACTGCTGGAGAATCTCCATTTGCATTGGTTGCTTAAAATAAATTCACGAGCAAAAATGAAAACTTTAGGAGCAAAAAGTTAAGTTACATAGCGATGAATTATTTTGATGGTTCCTTTTATGGTAATAGCTTCACAATCTGACCCTTTCTTAAAAATATTTTAAAAGTTAAAAAAAAAAAAAACCAAGCCAAATAGTATCAAAGGGCTTATGATAAAAAGCAACAGATGCCTAACCTTCCCACTTCACTGCCCTATCTCCTTCCTGCTACTGAGAAAACTACTTTTATCTGTTTCTGCTTTTAGTTCTAAATAATATGCTTATACCATTCTTCCTTGATTTATCAACTTCAGACATTATCTTTTGACTTCTGGTTATGGTGGATGAGGATCTAGCTGTCTATTAATTTTCTTTCATGTTGCAGGCTTTCCTCAGTATCTGGGGATCCTTGGTTGTCACTTAATCACAGAATGAGGGACTAAACAGTATGCCTGAGGCCACTGGAAGGCTTTAGTCAGAGTGAGAATAGAGGCTGGGGATGGGCGCCGGCCGTTATGCTGTGGGTTTCTGAAATCCTAGGACAGTGGAACTTTCTTTACTCTGAGGTATCACCAACAACCCTTGCTACTCTTATTCTCCTAGACAGTGAAATTTCCCTAGAGAAGAGCTCTCCTCAACTCTTCTCTCCTCTGTTCTTCACCCGCAACCCCCGGCCCCTCCCCCTTTCCCCTCTCTCTGGCCTTGGTTGCAGGCCATTCTGTCAGCCGCGTGTCAGTCACCATTCTGTAGACGGATATAAGTTAATCTCTCACTTTTTATTTTAATCACCCACCTTCTCTGATGTTTCCAAGTCTTGACCCTTCCCAGAATGTGGCCAGGAAGGCTCTAGAGGTCAGAACTCCTACACTGCCACCTGCTTTGCTTCATCAGTGAATTCTTTTCTGTTGCTGTTAACATTTCCAGGGATGGGCTGAAATTCTTCAACCACTGAAGGACCCCTCCTGTTTTTTTCTTTATTAAGCATTTATATATTTAAAAAATTTGGTTTCATGGGGTCTCACAGAGGAGAAAAAGTGAATGTGTGTGATTTTTTTGCCAGAAAATTTTGACTCTTACTTAAAAACATACTCTTAAGCTGTTCAATTTATATCTTTATCTTTCTTTCAAAGATAGTTACTCTATAGACTGTTTCTTTGGTCAGCTCATGATGTCTTTGTCCGTCTGTAAAAGGTACACTCTTTTTTGCTTGTCTCACTCTGCTGTCTTGAAGCGTCAGCCCACGCAGGTGATCTGAAGGTCTTTTCCCAAGAACTTTGCAAGTTCTTGCTTATTTTTACTGCTCACTCAATGTACATTCTCTGGGAAACCATTTTTTTTTTTTTAAGTAAGCTTTACACCCAACATGGGTCTTGAACTCATGACCCCAAGGTCAAGAGTCATATGCCCCACCAGACTGAGTCAGCTAGGTGTCCTAGGAAACCTTTGTTCATGGCAGCAAACTGGGTTTCTTTCATCAAGCCAGTGGCTTCCTGATAGTGGTTACCTTGTCAAACTAGGGATTCCCAGGGATGTGATGATGATTTCATAATTAAGCAGGACTTCCTTATTGACAGGACTGCCTCCCCGATTAGATTGGAGGCTTCCTATATCTCTTCTAGGACTAAGAGGTGTGAGATTTTTGGACATTAGTAATGAATACAAAGATTGGTGGGAGTGGGGTTGGAGGCAAGGGCAGTCAGGTGACACAAGCCTAAGAAGGTAAAAATAGCAGTGATATCTGGGCTGGCTGGCTGGCAGCTGGTTGTTGGTTCTAACCTCAGAGAGAGAGGCTGTCTCTCACCATATTTAGGCATCCTGACTTGGAGAGCTTGGCTTTTATCCTTCTGGAATAGCTCTGGCTCTCTTCAAGGGAGTCTCTATAAGCAAATGAACCAATATAAAACTATTATCATATAAAACTATTATCATATAAAACTATTATCATATAAAACTATTATCCTCAGGGCACCTGGGTGGCTCAGTGGGTTAAGGCCGCTGCCTTCGGCTCAGGTCATGATCCCAGGGTCCTGGGATTGGGTCCCACATCAGGCTTTCTGCTTCGTCCTCTTTCTCTGCCTGCTTCTCTACCTACTTGTGATCTCCGTCTGTCAAATAAATAAATAAAGTAAAAAAGAGAAAAAAAACTATCATCCTCTCAGCAAATAATAATAATAATAATAATAATAATAATAATAATAATAATAAGTTATTTGGGGGGGATGATGTGAACAAGTTAGTAATTTTACAACTGTTCCTCACTTCTAAATAAAAGACTCCAACTAAGTGTTCAGAAAAATGCAGCTTCTTATATCTCAATATATATCAATGGAAATGTCAGGGGTTTTCAGGCTCAAGAAGAGTTCACAGTTTAAAATATACTTTTATCTTAGTCAGAAGATTGCAAAATTCTAATTTGATCCAATTCTAGCCTTCATTGGAAACTACAAATGGAAACTGAGGTGCTGGGTTTAAGACATATGAGTAAAAACATGGCTATGTTTAAGAAAAAGAAGGAACCAAAATTGGTATTAAAAGACTGATGCTTTTTAACTGGGAAATGACTTAAATATGCAATAATAGCAAGTATGTTAAGATAATCATACTACAAATATAGAATAATACGCAGCCATTAAAATCTTACTTGGAGAACACTTAAAATATGGAAAACTGATAAAAATTTTATGTGTGGTATGATTTCATTTGTAATTAAAATATTTAATTTGTATAATGCATGTTTTTGTTTTTGTTTTTAATAAGCATTCTCAAGGTGGTAAGTGGGCTTGTTTTCCTGTTTTGGATTTTCTTTATTTTCACCATTGAGCAAGTGAGCACATATTAAAAAAATAATACATAATATATAGTACACCCTAAAGGTTGCAAACTTAGATTTCTGCTGAATTTAGAAATGCAACAAAAGTGAGTAAAGGTGGGCTAGATATAAGAAAAATCAACTAGTAGAAATGTAATCAAACTTTCTTTCATTTTTACTTGATCCTTGCATAAGCAACATAACATAATACAAATATGTATGGTATTGGAGATTATATATTAAGTTCAAAATGGAAAAACATAACATTTAAAAAAGTAGAAATATTTAATTATTATTATTTTTCTTTCATAACTCATTACTTCTTTGCTTTATAACCAGAAATGTGACACTTTTTCTTTTACCCCAACATGTCAATGTCGGGTCTTGCATTTCATGTTGCTATGTGTTGTATAGAATTCAGCCTTGAATCCTTTAACTGAGAGCAATAGTTTTATTTAGTTTCATAATGGAAAACAGCTGTTCACAGCTGAACATGGATAGAATCTTTGTATGATGGTTTTTATATTTAGGGTAACTACTCCTAAGATATTTGTAGAATTTTGGCATTCTAATGTTGCAAAATTTAGTTTTGAGGACTCAATCGTGGTTCAAAAATTCCATTTGCCACAGTGTTAATTAAGAAAGGTGAGTTGAGGGGCATCTGGCTGGCTTGGTCTGTGGGGCATGCAACTCTTGATCTCAGGTCTTGAGTTCAAGCTCCACATCGGGTATAGTGATCACTAAAAAAAATAAACTTATAAAAAAAGGAAAGGTGAGTTGAATAACAAAAGTTTACTTTCATAAAATTAGAAACATTTTTGGAATCCTATCTTCAACTCCACAATTTTGGGAGAACCATTTAAATGATCACTTTCATTTCTGAAAATTGATTTCAGCATGGAAAAGTGAGCCAGATTACTCTTTGCCAAATGAGTTTCCTGAAGATATAATTTCACTATGAATGAACAAATTTGATAGCGTATTTGCATAATTGTGAGGGTTCTTGGGTGAGCTGGCTTATGATATTTTCTTTTATAAGATTATTATTTTTTTCTTCATAAGATTTTCTTTATAAGATTCTTTATAAGATTTTCTTTATAAAATATTTTTCTTTAAAGATTATTATTATGTTCTAAGATTATTTATTATAGAGAGATATAGAAAGTGGGAGCAGGGGGAAAGGCAGAGGGAGAGAGAGAATCTCAAGCAGACTCTGCACTGAGCAGGGAGCCTGGTACAGGACTCCATCTCACGACCATGAGATCATGACCTGAGCCAAAATCAAGAGTCAAATGCTTAACTGACTGAGCCACCCACGCTCCCTGCTTATATTTTCTTTGATTCAATCTTTGCTGGTGAGTTGGGGTAAGTATTGTATTTTAGATGATATGAACAGTTCATTATTTTACAACTGTTCCTCCCATCTGCAAATAAAAGTTTCTAACATTATACACCAACTACCCTTAATTTATCAGAAAGGATGAATGTTATGACTATTATGTGTCTAATGCATCAAGCAAAGCATTGAATTCTATGCTTTTAGCCATTGGTGTGAATCCAATTCACTAGGCCCAAGATATGTTCCATCTTGTTTATTTTATCAGCACAATTCCTGGTGAATTATTTAGCTACTCCATTGTGTAAATTTTGCCATTCTGGATCTAAGCTTGATAACAAGGTCAGTGTCAGTGCTGACCATTTCAGGAGCTCTGTTTCACAGCAGGTCACATTAATTTTGACCTGTCTGTTTTAAAATTTTCAAGACTTCTCAACAAACAAAGCCAAGCCATTTCCTGAAGTTGTGCCTGTGATGGACACCATGCCCAAAAGTTCTCCAATCACACTGAAGTCTCTTTGGAACCATAAATAAATAAGGCTGACTGGGTGGTATTATTTTAACTGGGCTCTTATAAGCCTCTCTAGGAAATGCCACAAATGATTGAACTTTTTCACACAACCTGTCCTGTAAGTTCTCAGCCATGTCGTCATCTTGCTGAGCAACAGCATTTCTTTTTAGTCTTCCATTTGCAAATACTTGTTTTTTTGTTTGAGGCATGAATTTTCTTTGTCCTCAGTAGATACTCTTTCACAAACCCACCGTTCATGTTTTTGGTGCCCGGGCAGTATTCTCACCTATCTTACTCCATAACTTCATTTCACAGTTGGACCACTTATTTTATTTGCATTGAAAAATGAACTGTGTTGAAACCTCAGTCCTTTGTTTTCAGATCCTTAAGTTTCCATATAGTAGTCACAGCCTTTTTGGTTGGATTCTTTGGATACCAATCCACTTTATTTGCTTGACAAAATTTGAAGAATATTTTTAACTTCAGCAAACAAACAAACAAACAAAAAAAGCCTTTCCCTTTTTTTCTGCAAACACATGGCCCTCTCTGGCCTCTTGTATTTCCCTGCTTTTAATAGAGTTATGGATGTGAAAGAAATAAGGTTACTTTCTTCTTAACCCTCTTGTGAGAAAACAGTTCAAGATGTTAAATGACTACTGACCCTCAGTCTCAGTGACAGGCAGAGAACAAGGAGTGGCAGGGAGTGTGGCGAAATGGAAAACTGCCCAGTTCCAGGGGACTCATCCTGCTTTCCGGCATATTTCACACTGGAATGTGCCTCCAGTGTTGCCAATCTTCTAAAGTTTTAAAATTTAGATAAGATGTTTTATATATTTTGGAAGGTGTATGTATTTAGAGTGTATAGCTTGATGAACTTTTCACAAATGGAATATGAGGCATAACCTGCAGCTAGCTCAAGAAACAGAACACGATCAGGCCCCACAGGGCACCCTCACACTCCCTTCCAGTTGAGATCTTTTACTTTTTTAAGGAAAAAACCTCTGAATTCACATATGGACTCTTAACTTCCACATTTTGTCAAGTAATTCAAAACATTCAAATACCCCGTGGCCAAACTAAACACATAGTCTCACCAGAGTCAGACCAGAGGACTCCAGTTTGGAGTCTTGGGGTTTTGTGTGTGTGTGTGTGTGTGTGTGTGTGTGTGTCTGGCAGCCCACACCACTCTTTTCTTCCATGTAGAAGCGTGAGTAACTATGTGCTGCATGACTTCAGCTATGATTGACTGTGGTCTTTCTCTGGGACTTTGGAAGTAGGATTCTGGAATACTCTTCAGCTGGGGAGTGGTGCTAGAAATGGGACCTTCTGAAGCCCCAGGGCTGGAACAGACCCTATTCCCCTCTGTCAGTGGAGCAGTTGAGAGAGCTGGTGTCCAGAGAGAAAAACGAAGCCCATGTGCAGAGAGAACAGAGAGAAAGCATACAGCAAGAGGGAGTGAAAGAAGGGAGAAGCTGCCTTGGTTCCCCAATAGCTTTCTAGCTTTCCAGCTCTTGGTTCTAGCCTGTCCAAAGCCAGGATATAGTATGGACTGAGAAGCTAAGTAGGCCTGTAGACTTCTTCAAGAATTCAGGAGAAACCATCAGGTGGGTAAATCACACCAAGAGATGCAGGTGGCATAAATATTTAAGAGATGTTGGAGATTGGATTATCACTCCCAGTTCTTCACTCCCTAGCTGTAATAGAACTATCCACATGCCCTGTGCTGTATGACTTTGGACACACTCTACTGGGATAGGTGGAACATATGTTCCCATCCCTCTGATTTGAGGCTTGGCTAGTTGACTTGGCTTGGCAAATGGAATGGAGTAGACTTGACAATGGCTGGTTCTGGGTTGAGGCCTTAAGAGTCAGGAAATTTTCATTAGCCTTATCTCGTGTTTCCCCCATCTAGAATGAGAAGAGCCTGTCCCAGTTAGCTGCAGGTCCCAGAGTGAATGACATAAGGAACTGACCTGTACCTGACCTAGAGACTGAATCAGAGCCACTCCACCCAATCCACAGACTATGGGTGAAAAAAAAACAACCAACTTTTTATAAGACACTAAAATTGGGGTGTTGTTTATTACATAGTATTTTCACCACACTATCTAATAGAGAGGAGAACTGGATTCTAGCACAATTAGGGGCAATGAACCAAGGCAGAAGTCTGGCTGTATCAGAGTGGACCAAGCCTGGAGCAGGGCAGGAAGAGCTCAGACTCAGAGGCAACATGAGCAGTAATGTCAGCTCTTAGAGGTCATTCAAGAGGGCACCAGATCCTTGTCTGATTGGAAGAGGGAAATGAGAGTGGTCTGGGGGAAGTAGCTGTCACCTCATTGATCATCTGGCTTGAAGGAAAATCAGGAGGAACACAGCAGCCAAGGAGTTATAACTGAGCCGGTGACATTATTCTAAGCCATCAGGTCTCCTCAAACTTGATTACCAGCAGTCCCCTCCCCCACCCCCCTGCTAAAGCTTGGTTAGACAGGCTCGGGAGCTGTGAGCTCCTGGTGGATCTGGCTGTGAGGATTCTGGGAAAGTAGCAGCAGGAAGAATAGGATGGGAGAAGGCAATAGCAATACTGCGGCTCGCTCCCAAATCCTTAGAGGGTTGTGTGTGTGTGTGTGTGTGTGTGTGTGTGTGTGTGTGTGTGTGGCATGAGATGGTTCATCTATTATAAAGCTGATAGTTATCTTTGGTCCACCTGTTTGTTATTCTTGTTAACGGCTCAACCTGGGGTGGGCTTGAGGCTGGGAAGCTATTACATATTCTGTCCATGTTCACTAGCTCTCTGGGAACTTACAGCCTCAGCTCACCGCACCACAGAGCTGTAGGACAACTGGACAAGCAGGGCAGGAATCTGTGGCCGGTGGCTTTTATTGCCAGCAGGGCATGTGGGGCAGGAGCAAAGACAGAGGGAGTTCCTGGTTTTCTTTCTTGGAATTCCTTTTCCAAGCTCAGGAAGCTCTTGTCATCTCCTAATCGAGGTAGATGAAGGTGGCAGTTCTGTAGGGAGGTGTTTCCACTTAATCAAGGCCAGTCATACCCAAGCTCTAGGATTAGGCAGAGATCTGCAGATCTGCACAGTTGCTCGGGCAGCCTGTTTTCTGTCTTCACTACCTTGTTATCTGGCCCTTCTCTGAATTCCTGTAGCTTTTCCAGGACTTAAACAATGAGATTAACAGCTATCGTTTTTGAATGCCTACCATATGCTAGGCTCTCTAGTGGATCTTTTACAAATATTATTGACAATAATAACAGTGAAGATAGATAATATTTATTAAGCATTTTCTATGTACTAGGGACTGTGCCAAGCTCTGTACATGTATTAACTCAACGAGAATCCTCACAATGAGGCAACGTGGGCCTCCTTATTTTTACACATGAGTAATACACAGTGAAGTCAGGACTTGGATCTAGGTTGGTCTGACTCTAGGGCCTTTGCTTTTTTTTAAAAATTCATGAGGCTGTCCTGCTTGATTTTGCTGTCTAGCCATGCCAGGGTGCCATGCAATCACCAAGATGGGCTGGGGCAGATGTGAAGGGCTGGGTCATAGTTTAGGAGGGTGAACACAGGGTGGTGGCCATCTCCAGGTAGGAGTCTCGTGAGAGGTTGGCCAAAGTCCAACAGGTAGCAGGACAAGGCTCCAAAAGGTGAACAGAGCAGAGAGATGGACAATCCAGAATGTCAGATGTCCTAACAGGCAGTTGGGTGATGCAGGCCCTGGATGCTGGACAGGATCCAAGGCTAGGATGCCAGGCCCTGGAGGAGATGGGGCTGGCCAGAGCACAGCCTATAGTTATGGCTCTGACCTTTGCTAACTTTTAGGCTAGTCACTTACCTCCCTTGAGATTCAGTCTCTTCATCTGGAAAATGGAGCTAGATGACATTACGTCCTTCATAGGGTTGAGATGATGATTAGATGAAATAAGAAACATGAAGCACCAATGGTGGTGTCCTGCCCTGAGGAGATGTTCAATACGTGGATTGCTGTGTTCCAAAGACAGTGACTCAGGCATGGGGACAGGGCAAGACTCAGGCTGTCACAACTGAGAATCATGGGAAGCATCAGAGGAACAGCATCCTCAAGTTCCTTCTGATGGAGATCAGCGGGTCAGAGACTGCAGTGGAGTTAGATAACTTCTGTCCCCTACAGAGGAGAGTGACTGAACTGGAAGCACGTCTTTCTCTTTCCATACATAGGTTTTGGAATCCGGGTCCCTTACAGCTGAATGGCTCTTGCTCAGGGCTTTGGACTCCTAGTTCAGTGCTCTTTCAATATACAGTGCTGCTGGCAAATAAACACCTGACATAAACTATGGACAACCGTGCCCATGCTGCATTCACTGTAGTGGTTTTAAGCCAAGTCTGGAAATTCTTCAGCACACCTCCTATCAGAAATTAGCACCAAATTTTTCTTTCCTTGAACATGGGCTGGACTTCGGGACTGGCTTCTAAGGAAGAGAATGTGGGTGAAAGTGGTGCTGTGAGTCTTCCCAGGCTGGGTTAGAAGAGGTGATACAGCTTTCTGTCCAGCTCTGTCTCTTGGGATGCACATTCTTGGAAGCAGCTGCTGTGTTAAGAGGAAGCTCAGGGCACATGGAGAAGCCACGGGAAGTGTTTGGTCCAACTGGCCCAGGTAAGCTCTCAACTCTCAGCCATTATTAGTCACCAGACAAGTGAGTGAGCGAGACTTCAGGTGATTTGGTCTAGCCTTGGAGCCACTCCAGCTGACCCCAAGTAAAGCAGGGATGACCTGTCTCCACCAAGCCCTGCCCCAAATTACTGATGGATGGAAAAAAAAAAAAAAAGTAAGTGTTGCTGTTTCAAGCATTGTGAGGTTGCTTGTTACGCAGCAAGAAGCAAGTGGAACATGCACATACATAGTGGGTGGGAATGTGTTCTGGAATCAGACAGCTGACTCTTGTTGTTTAGCTCTGTTATGTGCTTGCTGGGCAAGTTTCATAACATCTTGAGACTTGTTTGCCCCCTGTAAGATGGTGATAATAACCATATTAATCTTATGGGTGATTTCATTAGTTTTCTAGAACTGCCATAACAAAATACCAGAGAGTGGGGGGCTTAAAAAAAACCCAGAAGTTAATTTTCTCACCGTTCTGGAGGCTAGAAGTCCAAGATGAGCACGTCAGTAGGTTTGTTTTCTTCTGAGGCCTCCTTCTTCCGTAGATGGCTGCCTCTGCGCTGTGTCTGCACGTGGTCTTTCCTCTGTGAGCGCGCCTCTCTGGGTCTGTGTTTCTTCTTCTTATGAGGACACCAGCCATATTGGATTGGGGCCCACCCAACAGACTTCATTTTAGCTTAATTACTCCCTTAAAGACCCTATTTCCAAATATAGTCACATTCAGATGCACTGGGAGTTAGGACTTTGAGTTAGGAATTTTCTTTTTTTGTGGGGGGGAAGGGGATATAATTCAGCACATAATAGTTGTTAGGAGGGTTAAATGAGGTAGGTAAATATAAAAAAATAGGTTAGTGATGGACACATAGCAAGCACTTAATAAATAATGGCCAGTACTGTTATATACCTAGAACATCAATATGATTATACTTCATTTGTACAATAGGAGCGTACATACCCCGTGCCTGCCCCATCGGAAATCATCTCTCTCTCTCACTTCGGTGATGAGAGAAGACAGCTCCTACTGAGCTCAGTTTGTCTCTCAGATCTGCTGCCTGACCCCCCCAGCTTGGTGATGGGGGCAAGAGAGGGGTTGAGGAGTGTCCTTGGAAGGGAGGAAGCAGCAGCATTTCCTGAAGTTGCAGAGACCGCTGCCTCCTTTGGCGACCCTGGAGAGGGGCTCCCTGCTTGAGCCTGGGAGAAGGTCCCAAGGTGATCCCAGGTAAAAAACAACGGCTGAGCTGGGGTCAAAAACTAGGAGTCTCGGTCTATCTGGAATCGACTGGGTGCTCCAGGGCTGACCCTCAGAGTTGTTCCCACTGGAGGCAATTTGGAAAAGGTATTTTAGAGAGAAAGTCCTGATTCAGAAATCCTTTCTGCCAAGTCCTTTGTTTTCCTAATGTTGCCGCTGTGTCTGGAGCTGAATTTTAAAAATGGCATTTTCCTGGGAAGAATTTTTTGGTCTTTTTTGGAAATGTCTCATGTAAAACAAGATCACCAGTGCGCTGTTGGGTCTGGTCTCTCAGGAGCAAGTTTGGGAAATAGGGGTTGGGGAGGGGGAGATAGGGTGGGAAACGGAACAAAAACAGAGAAGAGCAAAAGCAGGCTGTGACAAAGGGGCCAAAATTCCTGTCCTAGAAACAGGTCCAGGGCTCAGGATTTATTCCGATGGGTCAGGAATCATGGCGGGGAGGAGGGAGGGAAGGGTGCCCTGCCAGCAAGGCTGTGGAAATGCCCCCCCACGCTACCCGCCCCCCAAACCTGGTGGCACCCTGCTCACAGTCTCTATTCATCAGAGAAATGGGCCCATCCCTGAGCCTGCCACTTCCCTCCCTTGCTGTCTTGCAGGAATGGGGATGGAGGGCGGGGGACAGGAGCCCCAGCAGGCTCTGACAAGGGCTGAAGCCAGGTATCCTCTATCAGGTCTGATTTTCTTCTGGAAGAGAGGGACTCCCGCTAGCGTTCACTCTAGTGACTCTGTCTTCCCCTGTTTGGGCCGCTCTAACAAAGTACCAGCAAGAGAGGGCTTCTAAACAACAGATAGGTGTTTCTCACGGTTTGGGAGCTGGAAGCCCAAGGTCAAGGTGCGGGAAGATCTGGTGTCTGGTGAGGGCCCTCTTCCTGTCTCACAGATGGTTGTCTTCCGTGGAAGCGGCAAGGGAGTTCTCTGACGTCTCTTTCCTAAGGCCACTGACCCATCCATGATCTAATCACCTGCAAAGGCCCCACTTCTGAATACCATCCCATTTGGGCTTGAAATTTTAACACTTGAAATCTGGAGGGACACAAAACATTCAGCCCACAGGTTCCAAGAGGGCCGGGCCGTGTCTCATCAGACTGGAGCTTTCTCAAGTACAGGGATCTTTTCCCTCTTTGATCTAAGAAATCCCTAGACCTGGGACCCTATTCCCTTTCTTCTGTGTGTCCCAGAACCTAGTAGGTGGGAGAAACTTGCTTCATGGACCTGAACGACCCAGTGACCTACTCCTACTCTTGCTCCTCCACCCTTGTAAGCAGCACAAACAAGATGTGCTGACGGAAGGCCCGGCCCTGGGCAGGCCAGCCGCCGCCTTCCTCCAGGCCCAGGGCCAGGGTAATTGCTGTGGCCAAGTGGAATTTCTGTGGCAGGAAGACTCTTGGAAGCTCTTTGCAGAGCTGGCTTCCACCCTCTGGGCTCCTGTGTTACTCTTCTGTCCATTCCTAACCCTGCCCTTGCTTCTCAGTGCCAGCCTCAAGCCTCCTGGTTTGGGGTGACCCTGGGCCTCAGAATGAAGGAAGGACAAAGAACAGAGCCATGGGTTTGTAAGAATCACTGAATATTAGAACTGGAAATCACTCTAGAGGTTATTTTATCCATTGTCTTATCTGGGCCATTCATTCATTCACTCAATAGACCCCCTACTGATACCAGTTCTATGCCAGACTCTGCTCTAGACATTGGGTATACAGCTTTGAACAGAGTCTCTGCCCTCATAAGCAATGTGTCTGATGCTGGCAAATTCCAGCAATAGTCTCATGCAGTGCCATACAGATTCTGCAAAATCTCCATGTTTTTGGAGCTCTCCCTCCGCAGGCAGCCCATTTCAATTTTGGACATCTCTAAAAATAAAAAAAACTTCCTCTGTAGGTTGAGTCCATGTCCTTCCTTTCTGTAATTTCCACTCTTGCCTCAGACTGCTTTCAGATAAAATTTCTCCCTCTGATGGTGAATTTGGCAATTCCTTCTTTCCTTCCTTCCTCGCTCTTTCTTTCTTTCTTTCTCTCTCTCTCTCTCTCTTTCACTTTTAGACTATGTTGTTAGGTATATCCAAGTTTTAAAGTTGTATTTTCCTGGAGAATTCTTTTTCTTATTTTGTAAACATTTCCTTTATTATTTCTGACTTTAATATTGCTTCATCAATTGTTCTTTTGGATAGTGTTTCCTTGGTGGTTTCTTTCTAATCTCATTGTTTCCAATCTTTCTGTGTTCTAGAAGAAACACAGAAAAAGCAAAAAGCTGTGTGTCTAGGGGTACCTGTGTAGCTCACTCAGTTAAGTGTCAGCCTTTGGCTCAAGTCACGATGCCAGGGTCCTGGGATTGAGCCCCACATCGGGCTCTGCTCAGCATGGAGCCTGCTTCTCCCTCTCCCTCTGTGCTCTCTCTCTCAAAGAAATAAATAAAATCTTTTTAAGGGGCGCCCACCTGGGTGGCTCAGTGGATTAAGCCTCTGCCTTCAGCTCGGGTCATGATCTCAGGGTCCTGGGGAGCCTGCTTCCTCCTCTCTCTCTGCCTGCCTCTCTGCCTACTTGTGATCTCTGTCAAGTAAATAAATAAAATCTTTAAAAAAAAAACTGTGTGTCTACCAGATAAAGCAAAAAACTGAATTTCTTATTTAATCTTACCATTTCTATATTTTAATGAGTGTTTTTAATCCTTTTCATTTATATTTATTATTGGAATTGAGTTATTACTGTTATATATCGATATATTAATGTTTTTGTTTTAACCTCTTAGCTTCTTTGCCTCATTAAGTTAAGAGATAAACTGAGGCATCTGAGGATTTTTTTAAAAAGATTTTTTTTATTTATTTGAGAGAGAGAGATTGGGTACACAAGCACGGGGGAGGGGCAGAGGAACAAGCAGACTCTCTGCTGATCACAGAGGTCAGTGAGGGGCTGGACACAACCCAAGACTCCATATGGAACACCCCACCTGGGATCGATCCCAGGATCCTGAGATCATGACTTGAGCTGAAATCAGATGCTTAATCAACTGAGCCACTCAGGTGTCCCCAGTATTTTAAGAATTGATTTGAACAAAAATCTATTCGAATTAGGCAGCATCCAACCCACAAAGGAGCTCCGAGGAGCTGTACAAAATGAGAGACTCTTATAGTCAGAAGGGAGAGGGGGAAAAAGAAGTTATACCCAGGCAAGAAAGTGGTTGGTTATTGCCAGGTTACCCTCCTGTAGGGGTTGGCAGGGATCAGGCAGATTACTTAATTAGTGCTGATCAGATGATTCCTCACTGACCAGTTTAAGATTCTGTTTCTGGGACAGCCGAAGCGGTAACTGAGTCTTGGTTTGGTGATGTGGGGCTTAGCATAAGCATTTGCATTTTGGGCCTTTTGTGCTGTTTTCTTAACCACTTCTTTCCTGCCTTTGATTATATTACCTGAGTATTCTTATTCTTTCACTGTATTAAAAGTTATATATATTCAGATTCTCTTTTTTAGTTTTTATCATACAACTTTTAACATAATGTGGGATTGAGGATTGCATTTGGCAGCTATGATATTGCAATTTATAATAAGAAATATATATTTGGGGGCGCCTGGGTGGCTCAATGGGTTAAAGCCTCTGCCTTCGGCTCAGGTCACGATCCTGGCGTCCTGGGATCGAGCCCTACATTGGGCTCTCTGCTGGGCAGGGAGTCTGCTTCCTTCTCTCTCTCTGCCTGCTTCTCTGCCTACTTGTGATCTCTGTCTGTCAAATAAATAAATAAAATCTTAAAAAAAAAAAAAGAAACATATATTTGGTTTTTATCCCATGTCACAGAGCTTTTAAAACCCTGGAATTTCTTAAGTAATGAGGATGGAGAAAGGTCTTGTGTTATGTTATGAGGCGATTTGGATAATTTCTAAGATTTGATTCTTGAAAGAGTTTCTCTTCAGTTTTGTCTAATTTGCTGTTTCCTCTATCCTTTGTATCTTTTATTTCTAGAAGTTCTAGAAGGTTTTTTTCAAATACCTTTTTTGAAACCGTATTATATTACTCCCTATGGTTTCTAGTCATGCTTTAATTTAACATTTTAAACACGTTATGGTTTCTTTCCAATTGTTCTTTTATTTTAAATTCTTGAGGTGATAATCCTCCTACTTGTCTTCCAGTCTTCCTTACGGTGGTTTGTAATTTTTGTTTGTAAGGACATCTTCAGCTGTTTCTTTTTCTTTGGGATAGGGAGGGTTCTCTGAAAAGTTATCCATTTGTTCCACTCCAGGGGGCAGCCCAGGACCAATTCTTTTATTAATTTTTTGGTTGGCAATTCACAAACCAAATTTTATGTGCCAATTTGGTTAGGCCATGGTACCCAGTCTTTCCTCAAACAGAAGTGTAGATGTTGCAGTGAGTTTTAGATGAGATTAACCTTTAAATCAGCAGACTTTGAAGAAAGCCACTTATTCTCCATAATGGGAGTGGGCCTTGCCCAATCAGTTGAAGGTCTTAAGAGGAAAAAAACCCGATGTCCTCTGAGGAAGAAGAAATTCAGCTTCCAGACTGCCTATGACTCAAGCTGCCACATAAATATTTCCCTGGGCCTCCAGCCTGTTGGCCTGCCCTGCAAATTGTAGACATCCCATCCTTACAATTACCCGAACCAATTCCTTAAAACAAATGGATCTCTCTCTGTCTATACACACCTTATTATTTTTGTTTCTCTGGAGAACCCTGACTAATCTACCAGGTAAGGAGTATAAATTTGGAGAACACATCTGTCTTCAGTGCTGATCTGAGGATTTGTTTCTCAGGGTAGTTTTGTTTCTCTACCTGCAACTCTGGAAAGAAGCACACATCGCTGGGGTTTCCCTGGGTCTGGGAGTAAGGCTTAACGGAAGCAGCTAGCCTCCTGGGGACTCTACTTCATTCTTCTGGATTCTCCATTTCAGGGCCTTCAGGCTCCATCTTTTGCTCCTTTGTGTGCATTTAAACCTCAGCCTCTTGTCATCAGGGCCCATTTTTGGATGAGTATCTCCCTGGACCATGGTGTCAACTGAAGCCTGCCACTCTGGTTGCAAGTTCTGTTCTGTTCTTTTCTTTCTTTCTTTTTTTTTTTCTTTTTTCTTCCCTTCCTCCCTTCCTCTACTTCCTCCTTTCGTCCCATTCCCTTCCTCCTCCCTCCCCCTTCCTCCCCCCTTTCTTTCTTCTTTCTTTCTTTCCTTCCCTCCTTCTTTCTTTCTTCTTTCCTGGTACCTGGAGATTTTGCTTTATATTTCTGAACTTAGCCATATATATATATATATATATATATATATATATATATATATAAAATTTTTATTTATTTATTTATTTTTGCTATGTTTTACCAGTGTGGGTTTGTAGGGAAGCGGAAGTTCACATTAGGTCATTCTGAAAGGCCCTTCAGTTTGTTTAAACTCTTGTGCCCCCTCCTAGGTCTTCTCTGCCCTCTTATTTTTCTCTCACACTGTTCCAGTTTGTTCATGTCTTTCCTAAAGAGTAGGATCTCTGACAGAGCTGCGTTCCCCAGGTGTGGCCAGACCAGAAGGTTAGAGGTCATTGTCACTCCACGGTCCAGACGTCACATTGCTATCCCTGAGGTCTAAGGCTCCAGCAACAGTTAGGGCTAAAAAGCCCTGCAGGGTTGGCAAAGAGCGAACTTACAAAAATGTGTAGGGGCTAGAACAAGAATAAGAACAGCCGTGAGAGGCTGGGAGGGTGTCGAAGAGTCCAGTAGGATTTGAGGGAGTTAAAACGAATGAGATATGGCCCTGCGTGTGAAGCCCTGGGGAGACATTCCCCAGCCCCTTCTCAGGATCAATGATGTAATGGCTGAAAACTTCAGGAGACTGCCTCAGTGTTTTCTTAATTTATTTAGGTTATTATTTGCCCTTGGTCTCTCTCTCTTGCTCACTCTTTTTTTTTTTTCCTCTTTTCTTTTTTGTCAGGCCTAGATTTTCTTTTTTAGGCTGTTGGGTAAGCACCTTAAATCTCTGATTAGAAACCGTGCAGGGTTCTGTTTGGTGTGCTTTGCTCTGATAAGCTTGAATTTTATAACCCCTAGGTCTTTTGTAGAAAGGCTGGGGAGCGGGGACCTGTAGTCTGATGGAGATAGTTGCTATGGGATATTCATTTCGTGTAGATCAGGAATCATACAAGTTATCACTTCACATGGGGGTGGGGGCCGGGGTAGACAGATGACTGGTAGGGGTGGGAGGGAAGGAGGGGTCGAGAGAGGGAGAGAGAGAGAGAGACTGAAAGATTGATCAGGTGGAAAGAAACCTGCCATGTGATTTTTCCAAATCCCTTGATCCCTCTGGGTCTCAGTTTCTTTATCTGTAAACACAAAGCATTGACTTTGACACCCCCGCTCCCCCGCCTTAAATGATTTGAGCTCTGATTCCTCTGGTAGAGAAAAGATAGTGTGAGGGTCATGCTGCCAGGAAGAGAAAATACTACATCTCTCTCTAATAGAGCTCAAAGTCTCAGAAAAGCAGTTTTCAATTCTTAAAGTAATAACTGAACAAACTTCCATATGGAACTCACTGTTCTAATCTCTCATTTAATCCTCCTAGAATCCCCACAAGCGAGGTGTAGTTACTGGCTTCATGTTGGAGGTAAGCATGACTTAAGTACATGGTAGGTGACTTGTCGAAGGTCCTACAACTAGAACATGCCATAGTGGGGACTCAGTCACTAGCCATTTGGCTGCAATTAGTACTGGTAGCCCAGACATTTGAGCACTAAGAGGTAAGGAGCTTAGGGAGTTCTAAAAAAACCACAAGGACACTTTGAAAACCCTTGGAAAAAGAAAGAATAAAGGGGAGACAGCATGTAATGGGGGACTTGACTTAGTCTTGCTCAAAAGACTTCCCAAGAAAGTATCTATGGGACAAGATCTAGGGGGTGAGAAGGCATTAACTAGGTAAAATGAGAGGGTACAGCCTGGCAGGCAGAGGGAACAGAGTATGTTGAGGGAACACAGTGCAGCCAGGGACTGGAAATTGTGTGCTTGGTGTTCAGGGAGTGAGTGGGAATGGGGCAAAATATGGGGAGGGAGGTAGGCAGGGCCCAGCCCATGCAGGGTTCTGTGTGGCTTCTGTCTCAGCATTTCTCAGTATCAGCACTATTGACATTTGGACCTGGATAAGTCTTTGTGGTCTTGTCTTGTGTTTTGTGGGATGTTTAGTAGCATCTCTGGCCCCCATCCCCTAGATGCCAGGAGGACCTCCTCATCCCCCAAAGTTGTTATTGTCTCCAGACATTGTTGAATATCCCCAGGAGGGCAAAATTAGCACTGAGCTAGACATTTTACTTTCTGATATCTGTCTTTCTTCGTTGTCTACAAGAGGGACCCTGAGTCATAGGGTCACTTTCTAGACATGAACATTGACCTGGGTCTCCTTTGGCCAGGTCATAGCCAGGCCTGATGAGGTAGGTACAGCCTTTTGGAGACCTTCCTTGGGAATGATCATGTTCAAGTAGAGATACCATCATCAGAGTGGGCAATGTTGAAATTCGTGCCCTGGACTAGAACATGAAGACTGGAGAACTGCATCAGGTTCAGAGCAGAAACAAAGGGAGTCTTCACAACCAGGCCTCTCAAGTTTCAGTGTAACATGATACTTTCCCACCATGCCCACTTCTCTTTCTCCCAAAGCCTATGTAACTGTGTAGGGCTTAACAAAGCAGGCCTTTTACAAAGAAAATTACCTTAAATCAAAAAGAATAGAAACAAGATACTTGGCATTAATGGTAATAATAACCAGATTCCCGTGAAAGGCTAAAATATTGCTACTTTAGTCCCTGATTGTTGTGGGAATTTGTACTTTTCAAACCCAATATCGAGCCGTTCTGGAACTTCTTGTCAAGAGTTTTCTGCTCCTGCCAAATAATCCAGGGAAAAGGAGAAAGTGTTGTTTTGTCTAGCACCTTTCTTCTATCACCAGAAAAATGAAGTTCTAGGTGGTTCTTTTCTTTTCTTTTTTTTTTTAAATAATTTTGGAGATACTGCAAATACTACAGTCTGGTTTATTGAAGTACTCCTGAAGCATGACTTTTACCCAAGATCTATCCTGACCCTTCATCTTTTTGCTGTAGGAATCCCCTAGTTTTCCTTGCCCTCATCCTGTGGGACTTTCGAAGGATGAGGATGATAGTTTGACTCAAAAATCATGCCAGAAAGATCATTCACAAAGAAAACTGTGCATTAGCTTTGTTCACATTTCCCTGTCTCTCTGAACTTCTCTGCCTTACTTCTTCTTCCAGGGATTCTGAGTCCTGGCTTGGAGGCCACCCCCTCAGAGGAGACTCAGCTCAGAAAGGCACCTTGTCTCTTAGCCTTGAGGTCATTTGGGCCAGACTATGGTCTGGTCAAGGAGGCAGATATGTTTCCCCCGGTCATAACTAACTTCCAGTTATCCATCTCTCCTGCTAAATTATTATGCCTACTTCATAGTTGGAAAAGTAGGCAGAGTGGTCAACTCAAAATCGGAGTTGGGCTTTAGGCAAAAAAACCTGAGGTGTCAACATTGCAATAATAGTGACTATTTCTTGAATAGTTACTATTAAGTCAACCTATGCCAGACACTCTGTATCCATTATCTCATGTAATTATTACCTCATCTCCTTGAGGTAAGTGCTATTGCTATATCTCTTTTACAGATGAGAAACAAGGCTTACAAAAATAAATTATTTGCTCAAGGTCACACAACCTCTAAATGGTGGAGCCAGGATTCAGACCCCAAGTGTTACTTGTACTCTCTACCCTTTGTTGCTTCTCTTGACTCTTTTGAAGACATTATGAAGAAAGTTGGAGGGGATTGTTGATGCTCTCAGGGAAACCCCACCTTTGGGACACACAGAAGCTTTGAGAAAGCCAAATCTCAACTATTTCTGAAAAAGTTGATCTCATCATGGATTTGGTCTATGTTGGGCTGAGCACATTCTCTGCTTCCTATTTAAATTAAAAAAAAAATATATATATATATAGATAGATAGATATTCAAGGAAATCTTTGTAGTTATAAATTTCGGTTTCACTGATCAAGTTCATCACCATTTTTATGGCTATGGTTTATAAAGATAATGTGGATCCTTATCCCCTGGCATCATGATAAGGTAATGTCTCAGAGCTTAATTTTCTTATTTGTAAATGAGGGGTTTAGGTAACATGATCTCTAGAATCTTTTCTGACATTATAGCTGGTGTGTATGTACACATGCACCTAGAGGCCCACTTAAAGACCTCGAATGGTTTAGTGAGGTATCAGTCACTTCCCACTGGCTCCTACAATGCAGAATCTGGTTCCAGGTGGGCAATACCACACCTGAGGATTTGCAACCCCACTCATCTAAGCCTGGGAGAATGCTATTTACACACAGTAAATGTGTGACCACTTTTCACGGTCCCAGATCTTCAACTGCGAAGGGTACAAACCAAACTAGCTGGTTTGCTCTAGGGAGTTCCTGTTCTCTCTGGGAGGAGCATTTAAACCAGTCTTCCCACTCTGAAGGCAGAAGATGGACTAAATAGTCTCTGTCTTCCATGGACCAGAGCTGAAGAGGGCTGTGGTAAGACCTGTCATGAGTTTCCTAGGGACAAACTTGGAAAAGGACCAAAGGAGGAGGCACATGAAACCCACAGTGAGGGGAAGCTGGAAGGATAGTTTATCTTGGTTAATCCTGGGGGCCTCAGGGAAAGCTCTGTCCCAGAAAGGTGCCTCCTCACAAGGCCTGTCAGAACTGATCTCACAGGCAGGTAAAGAAGGATCCAGGAGAGGAAGGATGGGCTTAGCTGGGCATATTCACAGCACAAAGATCCAAAACTTTGCCACAGTGTAGGAGGGATCAGAGGGCTAGTGGGGTGCCAAGTCAGTTATCATCCAAACAATACAGACATGTAAGAGGTAAAGAGAGGGAAAATTAGTAGAATGATCTAATACTAATACAGGTCAAAGTCATGGCATCCCAATTGGAGGCAAACTTTGATAGACTCATAAAGACTAAAGAGTGCTTACTGTGTTGTGTAGAGGAAACATCCGTTAGCCAACTGCAGCTTGTGGGCTAAATATGGTGGGTGACCTTTTCTGTAAATACAGTTTACTGGAACATCCATTACTCATTTATGTATCGACTGTGACTGCTTTCGTGTTACAGTGGCAGAGCTGAGTGGTTGTGAGAGAGATCGTATGGTGTACAAGCCTGACATATTTACTATCTGCTCCTTTACAGGAAAAAGTTTGCTAACCCCTGATGTCAAGGAAGGAGCATGTCGTTCTAAGCCTCGGATCACACAACTTGGAATCCATACTTGTTTTTATAATGTACATTTCAGAGTTTTAATTTCTCATCTGAGAAATGGGAGACCATATTCCTGGGGCCAACTGGCCACTTAGCTCACTAATTACGATTATGACACTGACTAAAATCATGAGTGTGGAAATGCGTGGGAAGCTGTAAAAAGTTATAAGGAATGCTCAATATCATTTGGACTGTTTTCAAAGCATTTGACAAAAGAGAGACAGCCAAGAAAGTTGTTTTTTTCCTCAATAGAGGTAAAGAGGAAATAAATAATAATGATTGCCAAAGGGTACATTAGCCTTTTTATTTGTCTCAGTTAATGTATAGTTTGGAGGTGATGTCAGCTAGGTTACAAAGACTAAAGGAAAAGAAGTAAAATCCACAGCCACCCCGAGGATGGGCTGAAGAAATGTGTTAGGGGTGACGTACAAGCGGGTACTGTGGCGGTTAGAGGGGAGGTGGGCACAGGTCCGAGGGGATGCCTATCTTCCTGGGAGCTGCAGAGCGGGACTGGTGGGGGGCAAGAATGGGAAGACAAATTCAGGGAATACTGCATTTATAACAACAATTATGCATTGTTCATCTGAAATGCAAACCTAGCCGGGCATTTTATATATTTATTTGAGAAATCTGACGACTCTCCCCATCCTGTGTGGATCTTGGGGGTAGCCAATCACAGGACCCCCCACCCCTGGCCACAAAGCTTGTCTAGATCCTAAGTCCTGAAACTCTGAATGTGAAGCAAAGATAAATAAGGACAAAAGACAATTGGAGCTGATTACCTGACGACAGTGTTCTGAAAAGACCTCAGAGCTCCCGGGTTCTGTCGTTTCCTAGGCCTGTGGTCCAGCCTTGTCTTTAACTCTGTCAACTTTGCCGTCATTTTCAAACTAGCCTTTTCTGTTCCTTAAACCAGTGAGTGTTGGCCTCTGTTGTTTTCTGTCAAAGAGCCCTAGGCTATATATATATATATATATATATATATATTTATCAATACACTCAAAACAGCATCTAACAAGATGTTGTGGGGATGGCTGGCTGGCAAAGGTGTAGCCAGAGTGAGAAGACTGACTAGGGAAAGCCTTCTGAATGAGGATCTCTACAGAGACCGAAAGGGGGTGGGGAGAGAACTCTGGACCCAGAATCTGGCAAATGTCTGCATTTGCTCTATTAAAAAGCAACAGGGAGCTAACTACCAAGGGCTCTAGATTAGGGGAGGGACATGATAAAAATGACATGTGATTTAAAAAAATTACTTCTAAAGCGGGCTTTTAATGGTCTTGGCGGGGAGGGGGGCCAAATGGAGGCAGGGACGCTGGTGGGGGGTCGGGGGGGTTGGGGGACTGTTCTCAGGGTCCACAGGATAGGCTGGGGTCTAGACAGGGTGGAGGTGGGGCAGTGGAACGGAGGGGAAGGGACCTGTGGGGACCCCTCAGAGGAGACCCTTGGACGTTAGTGACGTTCTGGTCAAGGGGGAGCATCCACGTGGGGAGGGAAGCTCTCGGGTTGTGTCCCGAATGGCAGTAACTCGGCCTGGGGGGCTGGAGTGCGTGGAGGGGAAGGGGCAGCTCGTGAGGCAGGAGGCCCGTTATCCCAGCTGGCTTGAGCCTCCACCCTGGGGGAGGGATGTGGTGAGAGTGGAGGCCATGCAGCAGAAAGTGACAGGGATGATTAAAGGGATGGAAAATCGGGCCCATGAAGAAAGGTTAAAGGGATTGCCGCTATTTAGCCCGGAGAAGAGAGGCGGGCTGGAATAGCTGCCTTCAAGTCCATGCACGGTTATTAATAGACGCGTGCGAGGCAGCTGCCCCACGCATCCGGGAGGACGGCACCCCTGCAGCCAGCCTGGCACCTTGGCAGGGAGGGAGAGGGAGAGCGAGAGGCAGGCTCCCGAGAGAGGAAGAGGCATAATTATAAAGGCTCTTTTGTGGTCTCCGAAGGGCCCTCTCCCCTCCCCTGTGTTTCTGGCATCTGTCATTATGCTGTGCAAACCACAGGCAGGCCTGTGATGGCACCCATATCTGCTTTCCTGCCCACTCGGAAGGTAATGTGGCCATAAAATTGATGAGTTCGATAAATGGGGCACAAAGGGTGGACTGTGTCTCACTCTGCCGAGCGCTCGGACGGGTCTCCCAGCCCAGCCTGGATAAATCATCCTGTCTCCATTCCTCCCACCACCTCGGCCTCATCTCATCCCTTTGGGCCCCTCCTGACCGACTCCCCAGGAGTTCACATTTGCTCTGCCTCCCTGTCTAATTCGTCACTTTGGCAGCTTGAGAGGCCTTCGATTTCTTCCCAGGTCAAATACGTTTCATTTCACTTTTCTGTTCTTCCTTTTTTTTCTTCCTTCTTTTCCTTCCTTCCTTCTTTCTTTCTTTCTCTCTTTCTCTTTCTTTTTTTCTTATGTGAAACTCTTCTCAACAAGCCAGCCTCTAGCTCTCTTGGCGAGGGAGCCAGCACAACACAGTCTCACCAGAGGAGGCCAAGAGGCCCTTTAGCCTAGGCCACATCAGATCCCTGTCAGGTTGATCCAGGGCCTAGGCATGGGGTGACTGTATGTTCCTGATGGACACGTACGGGATACAGTCATGGGAGGAAGGTCGGTTATGAAGCACACGTTGAGACTCTTCAGAACTGGAGCGGACCGAGGGGTGGGTAGGAGGATACGAGGAGACGCAGGAGGAATAACCATTAGCCAGAATTTACCACAAAAGTGATGGAATCTGTCTTTACAGAAGTCCAGAGCTAAGGTTTATTTGGTTACGGCTCCCTGTGGTCTGAAGAGAGCACATCAATGACTTTCTCTTAGCTGCTAGCATAATCTCCTGAGTCTGTGTGAGATCCCCAAAGGTCATATTCTCACTAAGAAGTTCTATCGGGGACCAAGGAACTTAGCCCTCACCATCTGCCTTTAACCTTGACAGAAATCACTCTGGCCACTAAGAGACTCCTTCTGAGGTGGTCAAAAGAGGCAACACAGACGGAGGAAGGAGGACTGGAGGAGAAGCCGGCAGGAGGCTGCCCAGCCAGAGATGGAGAACAAGCTGAGGCCCTCCCTGAGCAAGGGTAAATGCTCTGTCTCCCTTTCTCAGTGGCTGTGGGGACTACCAGAGAGCAGGTCTGGTTTGCAGGGATCGCCGTGACAGCACAGGGATGAGCACCCAGCAAGGGGACGGAGTCCGGAGACTGGGCAGTTAGGACAGCAGGCCCCAGAACCAAGCAGAACTGCCCCCACCATTCTCCAGTTGTTCCTACTCTCTTCCTCATCTGTGAAATGGGTGTGACACAGCAGCTACCTTCTAAGGCTTTGTGACTATTGAGGAGCACAAAGCACATGTAGGGCTCAGCATGCTTAGCACAGACCCTCAGTACACAGTAGCCACCGTTATAATAATTTGTTCTCGATGGGCTCTGCTGAATGGAATCCATGGAACAAAGAAAGGGCTTGGGAGCAGGAAAGCACTGGACGGACGCGATCATGACTCTCTCCCCAGCACCTACCCCTTCTAGGCCAGTGACAGTGGCCAGCTCCCGAAGGAGAGGCTGCCCACCTTTCATTTAACCTTGGTTTGTTCTCATTTCTTTTGGTCATGATCTTTCCTCTCCTCCTCCTCAAAAGAAAGGGTAAGGCATAGGAATCCTTGGTTCTGCAAAGAGGCGGGCCCATCTCTTGCTTGATTCCACTGGAAAAATCAGAACAATTCCTATTATTTTCGGTTCCCAGACCTTGAATGTGTCAGGCTTCAGGTTCACTTCCTACATGTCTCTCGTCGCCGGATCTGCAAGTAATTTAACCTTGTTTTTATAGAGCGCAAAGACGTTCCGCTTGTTTACATTGGAGACAAATTTTCCTCAATTGACGCAATCCTATTGATTAAATAATGACTTTCTTCCTCATTTAAAGGTAATTTCGGTTGGTATCATGACACGGAGGAGGAAAGTGAATGCCTTTTCTGTCCTGCTGGGTGAATGGCAGGCTGTGAGGGCCAAATCCCACCGTCCTGGGAGGGGCCTTCTCCTTTTTCTCACCTGTTCTGGAGTCTTGGCAGGTTTGGTGGAGTAAAGCTGATGCCAGGACCCTGTGAGAAGTTTGGTTAAACACAGACAGATCTTGATTAGGGGCATTAAGGAGCCTGTATTTGCTCGGGGATGGATATCAAGCCTGGGCTGGGTAGATGCCCCTCTGTTTTAAAAATGGATTTGGGGGAGGGTTGGGGGGGTGGGTAAAATGGGTGAAGAGGGTCAAAAGATACAAACTTCCTGTTATAAAATAAATAAGTCCTGGGGACATAATGTACAGCATGGTGACTTTAGTTAATAAAACTATATTTCATGTTTGAGAATTGATAAGAGAATTCATTCTAACGCTCAAGAAAAAAAAATGTATAACCATGTATGATGATGGATATTAACAAGACTTGTGATGCTCATTTCATAATACATACAAACATTAAATCATTCTGTTGTACACCTGAAACTAATAATGTTATATAGCAATTATACCTACCTCAATTAAAAAAATTATTTAAATGGATTTGATTTGCTTTTAGGATTTTTTTTCTTTTTAAGATTTTATTTCTTTACTTGACAGAGGAATGAGACAGAGTGTGGGAAGGAGCAGAGGGAGAGGGACAAGCAGACACCACACTGAGCACGGAGCATGACCTGGGGCTTGATCTCAGGACCCTGAGATGATGACCCGAGCTGAAATCAAGAGTCTGACGCTTAACTGACTGAGCCACCCAGGTGCCCTCCTTTTTAGATTATTAACATTTAATAAACTAGGACCTGCACATAAATTGTTTTTCAAGGTCACATCATGTAATAGTCAGGACCTGTCATCTGAGCCAAGAATATAAGGTCAAAGGGAAAGAAAGCCCACACAACAGAAAGAAGGGCAGAGGACAGCATGACTCAGGAAGGGCACCAAGATGGGGATGGGGGTGGCCCAAGAGAGGTGATTGCTCTAGGCTAAGACCCTTAACTTTGTCCAGACTCAGAGTCCTCATTTATAAGCAGCGGTAATTGCATCTGAGAGTTTCTAAGGTGCTTTCTCCCTTCAATGTTCTCTGATACAAAGAAATCTGGAGACTGTTATTATTTGCTTCTATTTTAAGCCTTCCACTGTGTATTCCAATAAGGATAAGTCCAGAGGATGACATTTGAGAGCATGGGACCTCTCTCCCATTGTCTTTCTGTGAGGTCAGGACAATGCCTTCCGTGTTCATAATGCCAGTCAGAACTAGATACTACCGTATATGTTCTACCGGGCAATGTATATTATGCAGCTATTTAAAAAATAATGCAGAAAACCTTTGGAATCACTTGGGAATGTATCTCCAAAGGCAAGTGGGGGCTAGATGGTAATGCGAGAAAGTGATAGCTTTTTTTTTTTTTTTTTTTTTTTTACATTTACTATTACAGGCACGTCCAGGCATTTCTTTGTTTTCTTTTGACCAGGGATGGGCAAACATTTTCTGTACGAGCCAGAGAGTAAATATTTTGGGCTCATGGGTTATCATGTCTCTGTTGCAATTATTCAGCTTTGTTGTTTAGCAGAAAAGCACCCATAGACGCTATGTAAACAACTGTTTGTGGCTATGTTCCAATAAAACTTTATGGACCCTGAAATTTGAATTTCATATAATCTTCATGTATCACAAAATCTTTTTTTGATTTTTTCCAACCATTTAAAATGTAAAAACCATTCTTAGCTCATAAGGCTTCATAAAAACAGGTAGTGAGCCAGATTTGGCCTACGGGCCATGGTTTACTGACCTCTATTCTGTACTACAACCCCTTAAGGGGAGATTAGTGTACAGATGAGAAAATCAAGCCTGAAAAAGGTTAGCTCACTTACCCAAGTTCAGCAGTTACAAGCAGTGGAGCTGGAATAGAATCTGAAAGGCCAGATTCAAGAGGTTGAACTTTTAACACCTCACACTTCCAGGATAAATAGAGTGGTGGGCTGTGTAGGGTGTGGGATGTTGCTCTCTCTGACTCTGATTTAACATAGTTACAAAATCGTCTTTTTAAATTATTATTATTATTTTTTTCCCATGGTGGTTTAGATTTAAAACATTAAAGTAAGACTGGTCTCTCACAAGGCCAGGAGATACCTGGCGGGGTTAGGAGTCACATGAGAAAATAGCTCAAAAGGGGACTGGGACTGGGCAGGAGGGGAAGGAAATGGAGAAAAGGAAGTGTCAGTTTTAGGAGCATCAGGGTAAAGGGGGAGGCCTGGCCACCCTCATCCAGGAAGCCTGGCCTGGGAGTCAGATCAGCTCCTCCTGGGGATGGACAGAGTAAAAACGAAGAAGGAAGAGAAAGTCTGCCTCGTCCCCACCATCTCCCGTTCCTGTTCTCGAAGATGATGCCCCTTGAGCCTTCTCTAATGCTTCCTGTAGACAGACCTTGTCTCCTCCTGTGGGAGGCCCATTTCTTCTGTCTTCTCCACACTTGCTGTGGTCTATGCACATGGGGATGTGGAGGAGGGAGGCCCTCTGACCCCAGACAGGGTGCTTCAGGAAGTCATGAGCTGCCCACTTCTGGGAGTGAATGGGGAGCTTGCTCTCAGTGGACACTGACGTGGAGGGCGGGAGGTGAGAGTGATCGAGGGTTTGGAGACGGGACCCACCCATGTAATAAGTATTTACTGAGTACCTATGTGTGTCGAATCCTAAGCCAGGAGATCCCACATCTATTATGTCCTTTGCTTCCCACAGCTGAGTTCTGAGAGAGGCATTGTGGTCCCATTAGACAGATGAGAAAACTAAGACTTAGAAGAGCTTGTCACTTTCCTGAAGGGATACAGCCAAGGGAGGCAGAATCAGTCTACTCTGGTCTCTGCCTCCCACTACATTGCAGAGCAATGGGCTGCCGTTCTTGTGCTTGGGAGCTGTGTGGCTTGAACAAGTGACGTGACCTCTCTGAGTTTCGGTTTCTTCACCTGTTGATGGTTATACCTCCTTTCAAGGGTGGTCATGGAAGAGAAGGTGGTATCATATGAAGGTGCCCCAGACAGCGCTAGGCACAGAGCAGGTTCTACGCACGGTTGCTTTCTTCCATCTGCTTCAAGACGATGTGGTTTTGTGAAGCTGACTGAATGATCAATCTTGCTCAGTTTGAGGTTTTCAGTGCCTAGCAGAAAGCCAGGCATGGAGCAGACACTTAATAAATATTTGTTGAATGAATACATATACAATAATCTTTACCTCTGCTGATGCCAGCCATCTGGATGTTAGGAACCTAAATGGATGGATTCTTGACTTTTCCTCTGCATGTTGGAGGTTATTCTAGAATATAAGCAGCAAAAATGATCTAAAATAAGAACACAGTCAGGTCTTATTGAAGCAGATCTTGGGGAGAAATGTGTGAACCAGTGGGAATCTGTCCACATTGGGCTGTATTTAAAGACAGAGGATTTGTTATTTTCAAGTAACTCTAGCTATGTGACCAGGTTTATTTACTTACCCCCCATCCATCCGTTCGTTCAATCATTCAACAGTGGCCTCAAGGGGCTCTTAGAGCCTCTTTTCATAAACAGAGAAGAAAGATTATCTGGAGCATGTCAGTTATTTGCAGATAAATAGAAGCTTCCAAACTGCTTATGGGAGCTTGGAAACGGTTTGTTCTCAAGTGTTTTAGACTTTGCTCCAATATCCTGCATGCGCTGTTTCTGTGCACCGTCTCTGAAGAGTCCTTGTGCTAATTTTCTGCCCTATTCTTATGTGTTGCAAGGGGGGGGTGGGGAAATGCTGACTACATCTGTCGGGTGTGTGGGAGTGCGTCTGGAGGGGAAATGCTAACACAGGGGCTTGGTTCCCAAGAAATGGGGTCTCATTCCTGGCGTCACACGATGTATGGACTTCCAGGAGCAAAAATCCTTTGAACTGGTGAGGCTGGGCCATTATTCTTAGAATCGAAAGATGGGTGGAAAAGCTGCTTTTTTAATGACCCAGGCAGACAGTAATACCTTCAAATCTTCTGAAATTTATGTGGCAATTTAGTCCCATGCTAAAATGACTTATGCTTTGGGGCCTCCTGCGCATGTGTTCTGGCTACCCTCCGTCTCACAGATAATAATCACTTCTGCGATTCTCAGTGTGCTTCTTGCTAGCAGTCTTGCTAGCGCTTTCCTTCTAATTTGTTGGCTGTTTCTAAGATTCCATGGATTAAAAAAAAAAAAAAAGTAATAATAATAATGACAAAACCAAACCCAAACAAACAAAATCCTGGCAGGCAAGCTTGTCAGAACAATTTAAGAAGCAAGAGTGAAAAAGATCTGAATGAGTTTGAGGGGGCTGTCAGTGAGCCCAGGGCATCACCTTTGGAACTTGGATTTTGCGGTGTCTACACCGGCTGTTCGGGGGTGGGGGGGGGGTCTCGTCTGCTTCCTTGTTCTGGACCCTAAGTCGAAGAAGCGGTTTCAGGACTGGTGCGACATTACTGCATGGCCACCACGTGGCATCCTTCTGCGGCGGGGACTTGGCTGTATTTCCCAGAGGAGGGGACTGAAGAGGAAATGAGAAAGGTGTGCGCAATGGCTGTCCGGGAGGCCTGGCCCTCAGGACTGCACTAAGCGAACCGGTAAGGTGGTGTGTGTGTATTTGCAAATGGCCACATTGACTATTCACCTGTCATCATTTTGAAGCTGATGTTTTAATACTTTGATCAGAGCCATTTATTTCTTGACCTCTTTTAGAGACCTTCTACAAGATTCTGGCATCAGAAAAGAAGTGAGGTGTCAAGAATCGCTGTCTCGATCCAGCTCTGTGACATCGCTTAACCTCTCTGAGCCCTGATGGCAAAATATGACGGCTTTGGCGAAACCTGACATTTGCTAGGATCCCTCTAATTATACCCTGTGTATCTTCGATTTTGTGTGAGTTTCGGAGCCAGCCATCTTCAGGAGTCAGGGGAATGGCTGTGAACGAGCAGCCCCTCTACCTGGGAGGAATGGCAGCTGGGGTGTCTGCAGAGCATCCCCACCACAAGACGGGCTCATGTCGGTGAGCTCCCAGCCCTCCCTTGCCATGTGCCTGGATGGGGCAGGAGGGGCACCAGCCCCCCAGGTCCATGCTTCATTCCCCTTGGCCTCCCCCTCTGTCTCTGCTTTTCTCCTCCTTAGCCACTCCCGGCAGGAGCCACCGTTGGGCATGTCCCATTCTGCAGCCAATTCTGACCAAGGCAGGAAATGGATGTGGAGCCTCAGCCTGCCACTGGAGGGATGCGGGGGCTGGAATTTGGTCTCATGGTTTCAATCAGTAACAATCGTGCCTTGGTTAAACCTCAGAGGCGACGGTGCTACCACCGCTCAAAGCTGATAGTAAGTAGTGTTCTTCAGATGTGGGATCCAGAGGCTTAGGCACGACTTGCAGGCTCCTGGGTGCCTTCCTCCTGCTCTCAGTCTCCTTTGCTCAAATCCAAATGAGGACTGGGTGTGTCAGAGTCAGCCGGGAACCCCGGGCAGCCCACACACACAACTTTCAGAATTTCCTCTGCACCCCCATGCCCCAGGCGTCAGCAGCAGCTTCCCAAATCCACAATCTGACTGAAGTCTTGTCTCGTATTCCAGACCCTGCTCCCTCTTCCTTAAGGTTTGGGGCCTTCCCAGGGCTCAGCAGCACGCTGGGTGGCGTCCTGCTGGGGATGGACAGCCTGGGATCCCACTGGTGCCTGGACTCTGCCGGTGTCTCCTCTCATCAGGCCCATCATTGTCACCTGCAAGAATCCTACCTGACTGAGCTGGCCTCGCCTGGCTTAGTGCCCCCTCAGAGTGTCTCCCGAGGCTGAACAAGCAGCCCAGAGTCCCAGCACACTTGGTTCCTTAAGCCTGCCTCTCTCAGGTCCCTGGAAAATCAAGAGCAGACCAATACATGCCTTTTGAAAGAATGTCTGAGTTTTTGGAGAAATCATCCTGAGAGGCGATTTAGTCTTGGAAGACACAGGTCTCCCTAAAACCGTCTTGAGAGACATCATTGGGCTTGAACTGTAACTAATACGTGCTAAGCCGTAATCTTGGAAGAGGTAAGATGAGGAAGGTTGTAGTGATGGAAGCTTTTGGTGTTTGAGGAGCAGAACTGAAATGGAGAAGCCAAGGGGGGTATAGAATTTGTCAGGGTGTCTGCCCACAGGCGAGTAAAGGCTGATTCTAGACGACAGGTGCTGGGCCTCAGACAGAGGGGAACAGGGGTTGCTGCAAATGGCCCTAGGAACACAGCACGTCCGGGCTTGATTCTGTGCTCCTTGGCCCAGGCTGTCCCTCAGCCTCTCCTCCAGGGTTTCCTGTAGGTGGACTCCTGACATTCTAGGTAACCCTTTCTGTCCCCTCTGAATTTGCTGTTTGATTGGGAGAACCAGGATGCCCACCCCCTTCCTGGAAATGCTGGGAAAGCAGAGCTCCAGCGTGTTCAAGTTGGACCTCCGCTGCCAGCCAGGTCTTCCGCCTGTGCTAACCCCCTCAGAGACTGCGGGCAGAGGAGTCTTCCTACTCCCACCCCACGGGAGCCTGGCCTTAAATATGAGGAACAAAACTGGGGTGCAAATCTGGGATTCACTTCAACCGCCCCTCCCCCACCACCGTGTCTCCATCAGTCCCATGGCAGACTGGCCAGGCTATTGTTGCTCACTCCAGAAGGTTCACAGGGTCAGGTCCCTCGAGTCCTCTGAGACAACTTCCAGGGGACGAAGAAGGGAGACCTCAAAGCCTTAAGGAAGAGTCTCCGTGTTAGAGTGGAATCCCAGAGGGAGCAAAAGCCGCTTGAGTTTCAGAAAAAAGTCCCGGAGTCTCTAGCCTGCCCCGGGGCCTTTGATGGGACAGCAGCGCCCCCTGGTGGCCAGCGTGTCCGGGATCTCCTCCCCAGTTTCCACTTTCCCGGCTTCCCTTTCCCCCCCCCCCCCAGGTCTTGGAACGCTACTCCCCCAGCCCCCACTGTCCACAATTCTTTCCTTCTATCCTTTTCTTTTTCTGTATTCTCTACGCTATTTCTTTTGAACTCAACTTTTGTCTTCTGAAACCTCACTGCCAAAAACCATCCTGTAGGGGCAAAATGGATAAACTAGCAATGAGGGTTTAACCACTGATAGAGCGTGACAAGTTAGCACAATGCAGGTGGTCACCTGGGCTAGAACAGGACATTTCCTTCCGTGTGCGATTGGCCTCTCAAATTTCCTACATTTAACTCTAATCCTAAACAACTGTGATGTCTAGTTTGTGCCAGTCTCCACGCAGGGGATCTCCTCTGTGCCTCCTTTTACTCTCAGTCGGGGACACGGTCTTCTTGTTGGGGGAAGAGAGGGGCGGCTTTGATGGGATGTGTGTGGAGTTGGATCTCCAGCCTGCCCTGCGTCAGATTCCTCCTGACTAGCTGCTGGTCACAGTCACCTGGCTCTTGTTTCTCAGGGCACCTGGTCCGCAAGCTTAGCTGCTTCCTTCCATCAGGTGGGTAAGAAGTAGCTGCCCACCGTGCCGTTCTCAGGCCTCCATCTTGGTCTTTGCAGGGTGCTTGCTTCTCACCGCTTGCCAGGCTAGCTGCGGGGCGCAGTGAGGCATGTGTGGTGAGTGTGTGTGTGTGTGTGTGTGTGAGAGAGAGAGAGAGAGAGAGGTGGGGAGGAAGCACTCCCTCTTAGAAGGCCAGGGTGAGAGTCCCCCAACATCCCAAATGGGCCCCAAGGAGGGGTTAAAGGCAACCATTCAAAGTGAGAGGTCTTTTATTTTCCCCAAACAGAAAAAGCTGAAATATTCCAGTAGAAACGAGGCTTATCAGGGAGCAAAAAGCTCTTGGCCTGGGTTCCAGTCTCAACACAGATAAGCACTCACTTCCTGACCCAGGCTTTAATTTCCCAATCCCTACAAGGGCTGGAATACAACCCCCCCCCCCCCACCCGCCAAAAGGCCCCCTCTCTGTCCTGCAGTTCTCTCCTTCCAATTCTTTTGCCTTTGTGCAGCCAGGCGGGCCAGGAAGCGGTTTGGATCGAGGCAAACTGGATCGAGTCCTGGCACCAGCTCCCTCCCACCCACTCCCATGGACTCTGGCCTTTCATTTTTGCCCGTGTCATATTTTTCTAGTGTTTATTTTGAAAAAGTCTGCATCTGCGGTGACCGTCTCCCATTTGGAAAATTAACTGCTTACAGATGTTGCATGTGGCATTGCCTTCTCCCAGGCAATGAAACCACTGGGGTTTGGATATCATTTCAAAAGGAAGAGGAAAGAAAAAAAGCTTCATGTCTCTGATGGAGGTGGCAGAACTCGTCGACCCTCTATAAAATGCCCGAATGAGATCTACTTTTAGAAATTGCAGGGTGGAGAATTTCTTAAGGTTTGAGGGCCCAAGTGTTAAAAAGCTCTCATTGAAACAGTCATTTGTGGGATGTTTGTGGCTATGGCCGCCGGGTTGGGGCTGAGCTAGCTCCTTCCATCCTTGCACACAGAGCCCGTGCCCACCCACACAGCCATGGTCAACTCTGGCCAGTCCAGACAGCAACATCTCTTTGGGTTCAGGGGGGCTCTCTGAGTTTGGGTAAAGGGCATCCTAGTCTAGAGCAAAACGCAGAAGACCCTTCTGTCCCCTGGGGTCCTGGGTGTACTTTCCGGCTCTCACCCTCTGCCGTCCTCCCCACCTTGACTCCCACTCTTTGGTTTCTTTCCTTTCTAGAACCTTCCTCTGTGAGGCCTCCATCCCCAGGTTCTATCCAGCCCTCCCTCCCCTTGCACAGCAGAAAACCAGCCCTGGCCTAAAAAGACATCTCATGAGATCCCGAGGGACCCCCATCCAAAGCCCATTTCTGTTTTCTTACTCATTTGTCGATTTCCAAATCCACAAATCCAAAGCTACAGAGACTGACCAGACTGGCTCAGAAATCATAGAAGAGCTGGAGGAAACAACGTGAGCAGTTGGAACATACTAAGAATAGGCTGGTAAACACAAGTGAAAACTTGAGCAAAAGTCGAAAGATTCTCCGTTCAATGTCCAGAAAAGTGACAACCAACAAGCTGCTACTTTCCATCGTCATCCTTACATACATTCAGGTGGCCTGGTGTACTACGAAGTCTTTCACAAGCACTGAACTTCCTAGAGGGAAGGGTTTGTGGACCAGAACTTTGACCCTGTGAATGAATGATGTTAAAGATGGGGAATAAACATAGTGCTGCTGTAAGATAATGGTTCGAGGATGCCCTGTGTAGCCAGACCGTGGGAGGTGGGAGGAAGACAAAAAGCCACGTAACTGTGAAGGAACAACAACAAGCCCGGTATGATATACCAACGTAATAAATGCTGTTTATGACGTCTTTAAATTAAAAAAAAAAAATCCAAATCCAGACTTGAGATTGGAATCTAAGGAGGAGGGGTCACAGGCAGATCTTTGTGTGTGTGCTTATTGGGTGTGTGTGTTGTCTGTATAGAGTGTGTGAGGGGGTTGCATGTGCATGGGGAGTGTGGTGTTCAGGGGTAGGGTGTACTCTGTGTGTGTGTGTGTGTGTGTGTGTGTGTGTGTGTGTGATTTGTGCACATGTGGTAGCATTTGTGGCTGTGAGGAATGGATAGATGCTGGGATGCTGGGGGCAGTTCCTTCCCTGGCTGGTCACCCTCCTGGGCCGGACAGCTTTCTCTTTGCTGTATTTGTAAGCAAGAACCTTAGTTCTCAGCTCAAGGACCTGTCTGGTGTCCACTTTGCAGGCCCATTCCTGCTGCCTTTGCCCAGTGAGAGTGACTAAGCATAAATGAAGCTTGATCAGGAGAGGACCTTAGAGATTGTCTCTAAATTACAATGAATCTCACCACTTTAATTATGAGACAATTAAGGCCCAATCTGTACAGTCTGCTTGGGTGACCATTTCATGCTAGCTCCAAATCATCAGGTTCAAAAATTGTGGTCGCATTACTTTATATTTCTGGTAAGGTTTTCTTTATCAAAGAGACACTCAAAAACCAGAGAGGAAATATACATATTGTAGACATTTAGATGTGGTTAGAATATAGAGATTTAGAAGACAATACTCAAGCTAGATACAGTTTTTTTTAAAGAAGAAAATTAACAGTCACTTATTCAAAACACTGTAATATAAAAGTGAGAGGAATAAATTAGGTATAAGGTAAATTTATGCTTAGGATAGTATTTCCTCTTGGAATATAACTATTCAAAAAAAAAAAAAACCCAATATGCAAGAATGACAATTCAGTAGGAAATATTGACAAGTTGTACTCAAATCTTATATGTATGTATGTATGTGTGTATACACACACACATATACACACACACAATAAGGGGAAATGTAATTATTTTTCAAAGAAACTACATAAAAATTTATCACCCAGATCTATTATTTGGAAGAGTGATCTGGTACCAAGCCAGGGAAGTAGAGAGAAGGACAAGGAATAAGGCCACCAGTGGACAGTAAGACCATAAGAATAAGCGGCACCTGGGTGGCTCTGTTGATTAAGCATTGACTAGATTTTGGTTCAGGTCATGATCTCAAGGTTGTGGGACTGGAGCCCTGCCTGGGGCTCCATGCTCAGTGGGGCGTCTGCTTCAGATTCTGTCTCTCCCTCCCTTTGCTTGCATGCGTGCCCATACTCTCTCTCTCAAATAAATAAATTAACAAACAAATCTTTAAAAAGAAAAAGTGACTGCAGGAATTAAAACTGCCTTTCAGTAGTTAGAAAGTAGGGGAACCGTTTGCCTAAGATAATGCTTCAGCTGTTCTGGGTTTAGATATTGGTGTATCAGAAAACATGCTTTTATTTAGTATCCTTTTGTCATAAAATACCAAATGAAAATCCGCTTCTAGGCTAAATCTTAGACAAAAGTGAAGGAACTGAGCCTTGTTTCTTAGGTGATCACACAGAGAGAGACTTTCATTACTATAGGAGTGTCCTCACAATTCTGAAGGGCTTCTTTGGTTGAAAACCATGATAACTTTGACGGGGGAAACTGGTCAGACTACCCAGAACTTCTACCTGCCCTGGGCCTCTCACAGATGACAGGCCCAGAGCAGGACCGACCGCTTGTGCAAACGTGCAGACTCCCTTGCTTTTGGTTGCCATCTGTTTCCTAGCGTATTCGTGCATGGTCCACATGAGGCCAAACAACTGGTTTGACTGGTTTTCCTTTCGCTGAATGGATGAGACTGATCTATTTGGTGTCTTGTGGAGGCAGATCCCAGCTCTGCGACACGTGGGTTGCTGAGGGAACAAGTCTGGCTTTTCATGAAGGTGAGTTGGAGGTATTTTGATACGGCAGAGCTGGAAGCGTTATGTTCTCAGTGGTTTCAGAGTAGGTCTGGGAAGACCAGCACCCCACCACGCCACACCCAGATGGGAGGCACTAGAAACAGTGGTTTTGTGATGGGTCCCAGAAGGGCATGGGCTGTTGGAGGGTGCTGATGTGCTCCAGGCCCGGCACAGGGTGGTGGACTGTGGATGCAGACGATAGGAGCCATAAGACAAACCAGATGCAGGGGCGGGGTGAGGGGCTGGCATCTGGGCCAGTTTGAGTGCCAGTCTATAGAGGGCATCCGGACATTGGTGTACCACATCAGAAATAAGGTGCCACATTACCCAGTTTAATTCCATTCCCAACTCTAATGTGTGGATTTTTTTCCTCTGATGACAGATGGGTATTCTACAATTCAACTCACTCCTGACACTATCTACCTGGAGACACAATCAGATCCCACAGATTAAGGGCTCAGTCCCACAGACTGTCACTCTCCCCCACTTCAGGCTCCAGTTGCAGGTTGTGACAGGTTGTCACCTGCATGGTGAAGGTGATAGTAACCTATGGGCTTCTGACCTGCTAGCTAT
The DNA here is from genome assembly GCF_964662115.1 of Mustela nivalis. Taxonomy (NCBI): domain Eukaryota; kingdom Metazoa; phylum Chordata; class Mammalia; order Carnivora; family Mustelidae; genus Mustela; species Mustela nivalis. The sequence continues at coordinate 33,427,199 of NC_139027.1, read as the reverse complement.
AGATACAGATTCTAGTGACCCACTCTTTGGGTTTGATTAATTTGTGGGAGTGGCTCATAGAACTCAAAGAAGCATTTTACTTTCTAGATTTGTGGCTTATTAGAAAAGGATATAATTCAGGGGGCACCTGAGTGGTTCAGTTGGTGAAGTGTCTGCCTTCCATTCAGGTCATGATCCCAGGGTCCTGGGATCGAGTCCAGCATCAGGCTCCCTGCTCAGCGGGAGCCTGCTTCTCCCTCTCCCTCTGGCCCTGCTTGTGTCCTTGCTCTCTCTCAGTCACTCTCTCTCTCTCAAATAAAACAAATTTTAAAAATCTAAATTTTTTTTTTTTAAAAAGAAAAGGATATAATTCAGGAACAGCTACGTGGAAGAGATGCATAGGGTAAGGTATGTGGGAAGGGGGACAGAGCTTCCACATCTTCTTCAAGAATGCTACTATGCCCGCATCTCCACATGTTCACCAACCGAAGCTCTCCAAATCCTGTCCTTTTGGGTTTTTATGGTGGCTTCATTACATAGGTAAAATTGATTATCATTAGCCATTGGTGATTGAACTCAATCTTCAGCCTCTCTCCTCACCCCCAGAAGTCAGGGGGATGAGACTGAAAGGTCCAACTCTCCAATCATATAGTTGGTCCCCTTAGGTGCTTTTTAAAAGCCATGTCATTAATATAAACTCTGGTGTGATTAAAAGGGGTTTGTTAAAAGAATATCTAGACACTTTAATTGCACTTACCACTTAGGAAGTTCCAAAGGTTTTAAGATCTCTGTGCCAGGAACTGGGACAAAGCAAATATGTATTTCTTATTATAAATCACAATGCTGCATTTAGGTTTTTATACATGCAAATGTGACATTTTATTTGCATGGTATTTTTTGACCCTGAGTCCAGCATGTATAGCTGCTTAATGCTGAAGTTTACAATTGTAACAATTCTGAGGCAGGTTGGCCCAATACATTTGCTAGATAAAAATGATTGACTTTATTATGCAAATTTAAAATGCTTTAATATGCTCCCTCAATAAATTTTTTGGATTGGAACTACCTGTTATCAATATATGTCATATCTTAAGCCTAAAGAAAGAGGTATGCTTTTATTAATGTAAAATAAGTTTGTCCCTAAGCATGTAACCAAATGTTAAACAAAAAATGAAAAGCTGTGGAGTGTTTACTGTGGGCATGGAATTATATTTTATATTCTTCTTTTTATCACTGAGACTAAATACAGTCAATGTTGTGATAAAATAGGAGGGTAAAAGTCAGAAGCTGAAAAGAATTGCCAAAGAAGTGATTTGCTTAAGCCTTTAAAAACTGCAGAAATGATAAAAGTGAGTAGGTTTTGGTTGGCCCATTTCATGTTACACTTTTACACAGGACCTTACAAATTATTTAGTTGCTGAATATTTTAATTCGTGATCTAAACAATGAGAATGTAAAAGGGAATGATTCACATCAAGTTTACAACTCAGAAGCTAGAGATGCAACTTGTGCCTGCCTAGGAGGCACAAAGAAAATTACATTTGAGAAATTTCTCCAATGGAAGGAGAATGATAATATGGAAAGCAGACATCATGAGGGGTTTGCTGTGCTTATGGGCATCTGAGTCTGGAAAATGCTCCCCCCTCACAGCAGGAGAATGTTTCTTTAAAATTCATGTTCCAACCAAATGAATGATTGCAAATCCTGGATGAACATGGCAGAAAAATGTAATACTTCATTTAACACCCAAATCCTTTCCGTTGGAAAAAGCAATTGTAGGAACTGGTTCTTACAACCTAGGTTCTAACACAGTATTAGGTTAATTCTGTACCTTGAAGATCATCTTTAGCTAAAGAAGCTATTTGGGGCCAGAAGAGGAACGTCACTTATGCACACAAAAAAGCACGCAATTGTTTAACAGGGGAAAAAGGTGAATAAGCAGCAAACAATTAAGTGTAGTCAACAAAAACAAGTAAACGACAATACAGAATATCGGTTGATATTCTTTTTTAAAAAATATTTTATTTATTTATTATTTGCCAGAGAGAGCCAGCGTGCGTGCGCGCGAGAGCGAGAGCAAGAGAGAGAGAGAGAGAGAGAGAGCGCGCTCACGTGCACAAGCAGGGGAACAGTTGCGGGAGAGGGAGAAGCAGGCTTTCCACGGAGCAGGGAACCAGATGGGAGCCTTGACCCCAGGACCCCAGGATCATGACCTGAGCTGAAGGCGGATGCCCAACTGACTGAATCACCCAGGTGGCCCCCTCCACTGATATTCTTTTTTTTTTTTTAGATTTTATTTAGTGGACAGAAAGGCAGGCAGAGAGAGAGAGGAGGAAGCAGGCTCCCCGCAGAGCAGAGAGCCCGAGTGGGACTCCATCTCAGGACCCTGAGATCATGACCCCAGCCGAAGGCAGAGGCTTAACCCACTGAGCCACCCAGGTGCCCTGGCTGATATTCTTAAAAGAAAAATATTATGGGGCACCTGGGTGGCTCAGTCTTTTGAACATCGGACTCCTGGTTTCAGCTCAGGTCGTGATCTCAGGGTCCTGGGGTCCAGGCCTGCTCCTAGCTCCATGCTCAGCAGGGGTCTGTGTTCCCTCTCCTTTCTCTGCTCCTCCCTGCTGCTCATGGGCTCTCTCTCTCTCTCAAATAAATAAATAAATAAATAAATTTTAAAAAGAAAAGAAAAATATTATGTGCCCCACATTCAGCCAAACACTATGAAACTTTTCATGGCACTCTAATAGACTTTATAGAAAACAATGTAAAGTTGTCTGGCTTTTATATAAGTGATTAAAAATTTGCTGCTAGAAGGTTCAAACACGAGAGAGAGATTTGACCCCAAGTGATTATTTATGAGGATGGAGGATTAAAAAGAGATTAAAAATTAATGGATAATAAAATGACAGAAATATGCATAATTTTTTTAAAAAAGTGAATAGAACTCAGTTCAGCTAGGTAGTAGCGGAGTCAAAAGTCATGTTGTCTGACTCACATTTATGATACTCATTGTTAAACTACCAAATGAAAACAAGAAACTTGACATGGAGTATTTTATTGGTTTTATACCTTTTGCTTTGCCTTAACTGAAGACACAGTGTTAAATTTTAGACACTGATTTAAAAGATGGTTGGGGGTAATAAGCCTGTCATAATGATGCTAGTGTGATGCTAAATAAAAAGATACACAATCAGGAAGTTTAGCTGAAAATACAGAAAATGTTCTGTGAACAGTAGTTTGAATTTTAACAAGGACACGCATAGTTTCAGCTGTGGTGACAGCTGTTTCATTCCTTGGAACAACCCAAAGATTATATACATTGTTTTCAATACATTATATTGTTATTGCCTGAAGGTGGACCGTCTTGATGAAAAACATGCCAAATCTGATTTTACGAACATTCAGCTATAGATTGGGAATTCCAATGAAATGCTGTGAAGGCAATTAGATTTAATTTAGGCAAGTTATGAAATATTAGTAGAGCTTAAGGAAAAAAAACCCAGAAGATCCTCAAATAAAGAGCAAATCTTGGTCTTTATTACTTGCTATAAATGAAGTTAGCAAAGGCTTACAAAAACAGAAACAAGATGACCAAATCCCGGAACTCTTTTAGGTTTGGTTATTTCACTTTGGAAGGGATTCTAAAAAAGTATTGAAAAATTTAGAGAACATTTTCACTATAAACAGGAAGAGGCTGTGTGATAAATATGCAACAAAAATATAATTCCAGTAAAATACAAGGAAATTTAAATGATGCAACAAAAATGTCTGCATGATGATGAAGAAGAAGATTCGCATATATACGACCTGAAAACTGATTTCTAAAGGCTGCTTTCTGGCCACTCTACACTACTGTGTCATCTTGATCATGGAGAAATTTGAACAAATATACTAAAATACTGTTATTTTCACTTTTCTTTATAATAACCACTCCAGAAAAACTTAAAAAGAAAATGAGCTCATGAGAAAGTACATAGATCTAGATATTATTTTAAGAGAAGCTAAAATCACTATAAAATGTATAGCAAGTCCTGTAATGAAAGGAAAATATTTTGTATTTTTAGTTAATTTACCATACACAACACTAATTTGTCATATGTGACAACACTAATGTACCAGATGTGATCTCATTACAATGTCTGAGCTTGGTCTGTAACATTCATGGTTCCTTTCCAATCCAAGTATTGGTTTAAGAATTTAATTGACAATTCCAATAGTTACTGTCTTCTCAGTATGTTTCCCTAAATGTGAAATTGCCAAATTGGGCATCATTATGAAACATTTTGATTATAGCTACACAATCCATGATTTGTTGAAATGAAGGACAAGAAATACAGATTTTATGGATTAAATTTATAATAATTAATTATGGTGTATCTATCCGTATTATTCACCTAAACGTGAACAACAAGATGTGTAACCATATGCATACAGTCGGTTGTCTGTGATATTTTGCCAACATTCAGTCATACAGAAACCATAGCTTGGCACACATTTTTCAATTTTGATGTTACAAATTTTGCATTTGTCAAGGAAGGAGGAAAGGACATGCTATATTTAATCATTTTTATCTTGATTTATGACTTTTAAATATTTAGACATATGGTATCTTGGGTGGTCTCGAATGCTGCTGACTTCCAGATGGACGTGGACGTGGCTTAGAGGAAAAGGTTTGGGAGCCCACACCTGGAGGGAAGGTTAGGAAATGAATTTGGGGTTGAACTGAGAATTCTTCCACGTCTGAAGTGAGTACAAACCCAGGGCTCCTTCCTGCTAAGGTAGCAGTTCTCTACCTTGGTTGCCCATTGGAATAATTGGGGTAGCATTAAAAATACTCATGCCCTGGCCCTGCTGTCAATAGCTTTTGGTTTAGTGGTTTTGGTTGAGGCCTAAGCATCAGCATTAAAAAAAAAAAAAAAACCTCCAGGTGTTTCTAATGGGCTGTCAGGGCTGAGGACAGCTGTCTGTAGCTTGGCTAGCAAACAATATCCTGACGGGATTGACTGAACTTTGCAGGCAGGTCATACTATGGCCACGTGTTTGTTACGTTATGTCAGGCCTGAGTCATTCAGGTTGGACAGGGCTGGAACAAGAGGCTGTCATTAACAGACAAATAGCATGTGCGCCTCGGGCTCATTCATTCAACTGACATTGATTGTGTTTCTACAATATTTTAGGAATCGAGGCTAAGGAATAAGGCTATAGGAATTAAAGGGAACAGATATGCAAACAAAATCAAGAAAGTATTAAGAATATTATGGCAAACATATATATGGGGTACAGGAGGGACCCACTTCCATACAGGAAGGAAGGGTAGTTGAGCAGGGTCTAAATTGAGTCTAGAAAGACATGGAGACTCCCAGGGGCTGTTGAGGACCAGGGGTTTGTACCCCTACAAACTTCTTGAATTGGGCAGGATGGGAATCCCAGGGGCACTGAGAACAGGAATAGAACTTTGGGGGCAGACAAGTAGGGGAAGCAGGAATGTGGGAAGACTTTGCAAAGATGATCAGCTGATTCCTTTTTGTTCTGGAACCACTTTTCACAGGCTCTGGATGTGTTTTCTGAGCAATATCTTAGAGCATCTTCCACCTGAGGTTTTAGGAGGGCTTTCCAAGAGCTCCGATGCGTGGGAAGGGAACTGAGTTCAGATCCTCAAGTTCCCTGTTGTTTCCCTGACTTCTCTGCTGAAAAGCGGGTGATTGACTCCTGCTCCCAGCCGCTTCAAGCTGTCTCCCCTTCCCCACAGTTCCTTCCATGCCTTCCAGAGGCAAGCAGGGACTCCATGCCCTTTCAAATCTCCCTGTGATGGCCTGCCCCAGGGTGTCACCTCACAGGCACCAAATAAAGGGATTCTTTGAAACATTAGTTCCAGGGACTTCCTTTAATGATTAATCAAAGAACCATAAACCTGCCTTCTGGTTTTGTATCTTAAACACATTTTTCTTAAAGGCAAAACACAGCGTTAGACAAGGGTATTTTGGGCCATTTTGTGATGTTTTGAATCCTAATATATTGTACAGTGAGGAAACTGGAGTGAAGGCAAAAGTACTTTAATCATTGATCTTGCTTCTTCCATCCCCAGACTAATGAATCCCTCTTGGAGGAAAGTTCCAGAAGAAAGAAGCAAAGAGGGCATGAAAGAAATAATGAATGCTAAAATGGCTCTTTTTGAAAATGTTTAACATAAGCAATTCCTTTCAGCTACTCTCACACTCATTCTAGGGTGCCTCATTAGCTAGGAAAAAACGCACATTTAACCAGTGGAAGCAATTAGTGATGCTAATTCTTTTCATCTTTTCTGGGATTACCAAGTTATTCAAGATACATTTAGCAACTATATGGATAAAACTTGTGTGATTTATTTTCAATTGTTCTGAATAAATTGTTCTCAATAAAATACTTAAAATGCATATTAGCAAATCAAATCATGGATTGATTATACCTATACTTTATCTTATTTTATCTTAGTATTTAATATTTTCTATTGCCTGCTAATAAAATACTGTTATAGAGTGAACTGATTAGCTTGTTTTTTAGCAATATATACCTTTCTCTGTCATTGAATGGATAGGGAAAAGTTTGATTACAATGTTTAAAAAATTATTTCTGATTTTTTAAATGTGAGATTTTATTTATTTTCCCCCCAAAACCTGAACACCAGAATTTGATGGCACACACAAATGCTGAAGGGATATTATTATTTTGATCATACATCTTGTTTCATAAAATCTGATAATTTTTGCTACTCATTACTTTGTTTTTACAAATTGAGGAAACAGAAACAGCACATTGACTAATCATCTTGTTCTACAACTTTCATTTTAAAAATAATTTTTGAGGTAATTTATTTATTTAAGTAATCTCTACATCCAAAATGGGGCTTGAAATCACGGTCCTGAGATCAAGAGTTGTATGCTCTTCTGATTGAAATAGCCAGAGATCCCTTGTTTTATAACTGTTAAAACCAAAAGTTGTTGGGAAATTTTCCATTTTCTTACTTTCTCTTAAAGAGCTTGTGTAGAATTAGCATTGTTTTTTCCAAGTGTTTGGTGGATTTAGTGATTTGGTGATTATTCAGGCTATCCATTTCTTTTTGAGAAATTTTGGGTTGTTTATGTTTCTCAGGGCATTGGTCTGTTTCATCTAAGTTGTTGAATTTATGGGCGCCAACTTGTTCATAGTATTTATTATCCTTGTAATGTTGTAGTGTCTATAATGATGTTTCCTTTTTCATTTCTAGGGATGGTCATTTCTGTCTTCTGTCTTTTTATCTTGGTCAGTCCAGCTAGATATTCATTGATTTTGCTGATCTTTACAAAGAATCAGCTTTTGTTTCTTGATTTTTCTCTATTTGTATACTTTCATTTTCATCAAATTCTAAATTAATTTTGTTACTTCCTTCTTGCTTTGGGCTTAAGGTTTCTCTTTATTTTCTAGTTTTATAAGGTGGAAGCTTAGATCATTGATTTGAAACTTTTTTTAAAAGATTTTATTTATTTATTTGTCAGAGAGAGAGAGCACAAGCAAGGAGAGAAGCAGGCAGAGGAGAAGCAGACTCCTGGCTAAGCAAGGAGCCTGATGTAGGACATAATCCCAGGACCCAGGGATCATGACCTGAGCAGAAGGCAGATGGTTAACCAACTGAGCCACCCAGGCATCCCAAGACTTTATTATTTTCTAATATAAGTATTAAATATGCCTCTAAGCTTTATATTAATTATATTATATTATATTATATTATATTATATTATATTATATTATGATAAGATGGCTTTTCATTTTCATTCAATTCAAGATATTTCCTAATTTTCCTTATGACTTCATTTTTGATCCATGAATTACTATGTATAAATTGCGTGATTTCCTAATACTTAGGGCAGAGAGGGACATAGGTAGGGGAAAGATAGGTGAACTTCAACCAAAGAATGAATGAGACAAAGAAGGTGAGGGTACAGACTCCATTGAACTGTATTGTTATTTCTTTCAATGTCAACAGTGCATCCTTGTGGTTTCCTGAATATTTATACCTTTGTCCACATTTTCAATCTTTCTCTTCCCTTTTTATATTGATAAACAGTAGGCAGAGCTAATGTTTGTGCAGCAACTAAGAGTTGGCAAAGTGCCTTCTATGATACATTAATATGTTTAATGCCACGATAGTCCAAAAACCATCCTTCCTGTTGTAAGGTTGGAAAAATAATGCCCAGCCTAGAGAAATTACAGGATTTATCCATCCTTGTCCTCCATTAGTGAGTGCTACAACTCAGTTTTATATCCATATCTTTAAACTCAGATTCCCAAATCCAATCTGCTTTTGAAGCAGGCATATGAACTTGCTTTAGGGTGCAGTACAGGCTAAATCCCCGAGTCAAATCCCCGATCTCTCTTCTAGCAAGAGCCTTGAGGGGACGTAAGTAGAAGATCTCCATGTGGGAAATGGCAACCATGGGGATGGGGGCACTTTCTAGGAGATTGATGACTAGAATCTGCTGGGATAAAGAAAGGGGTACCTAGAGAGTGGGCTTTGCTTGGGTAAGGGAACTCCCAGGTATACATTGGAAAAAAATTGTAAGTCCTTGGCCCCATATCTGATGCCAGGTGCTGCCCCTTACTCTGTGCCTTTTGGAGGTAGAGGTGCAGGGGGGAGAGAGTCATGGAGAAGCTCATTCATTCCCTACAGTAGCTATTCATCAAAGGTCCTCAGTATGCAAAATGATCTGCCTTTATTTTTCTGGGCCATTCCAGAAGGATAAAAGCCAGATGGTGATGGGAAGAGGTAGGAACTCTGCAGTGAGAAGGGCCTTGCCTGGTGGGAATCTGGGCTGCAGGCTGAGCCACAGAGATCTGATGTGTGCAGCAGAGTTTCCTACATGTCTGGAGACATTTCCTATTTCTGATATTTTTCTCAGAATATTTGGTGCTGAGAGATATAAGAAAATAGCAGGTGTAGCAAATGTCCAGGAGCCAAATCCTTGACCCATCACTTACACTTGTAGCCTGGGGCAAACTTATCAACATCTCTAAGCCCCGTTGCCTAATCTGTAAAATGGGGATGATACTGCTCCCCTTGGTGGCTTTCCCATAGCACCTGGTAGGGGCACCTTCATCTTGGGTTTTCCTAGACAGGACTCCGTTTGAGGTCTAGGACTTTTTATCACCGGTGACTAGCATAGAACTGAATTTACCGCAGTGCTACTCAACCAATGGTTGCTGACCGTCAGTGACAGTGGAGACGTGGTAGGTGTTAGTGGGTCAGACAAATCCAAGTTCCAATGTAGCTTCCATATTTATTATTTGGGTGAGGTACTTTATTTCCTCCATCTCACTTTCCTTGACCCAGTGAGACAGTAAGCCTCACAGGTTGTTGTGAAGATTAAGGGAGGAAATGTGTGTGTGTCAAATGACTGAAAAGTCACTGCTCTGATGACTGCAGGTAGACACAAGAGAGAAAGGGAGCACACTGAATGTGGAGCCAGATGGCCTGCGCCCAAGTCCCTGATCTAATCAATTACAGCCCTCTGATCTTGGACAGACCACCTAAATTCAACCTTTCTGAGCCCAGTTTTCTCACTTGCCTTGTAGATGTCCATGCTCCCTTGTGTCAGGACAGTTGGATATAGTTGTGGTGAAGTGATATATGGGAAAGCTTGAGATCCATGAAGCATTAACAGAATCTAAACAATTATTACACCCTGACATGCATGTTTCCTCACCCACCTGAGTCCTCTGCAGGACATCAGAAACCTGTAAGGGGCTCTAAGAGTTCAGTCAATTCCTTTGCAGACAGCCAAGTGTCTTTTCATGAGAATCTGCTGCCCCCTGGTGGGGATTATCACCACATCTCAACAAATGTTCCTGGAAAAGATGGTATATTTTGGCTAGGAAAATATATCCCCTGCCAAGCCACCCCCCCCCACCCCCACCGCCCCCCTGTATCTGAAATTGTGCTGGAGGCCACAGCACGTTTGGAGCAAAGGAGGAGACAGACTTCTCTTCCGCCCAGTGCGGAGAAGCCTTGTTATGGAGGAGCCTGTGGCCTGTCAAGCAGCTGGGGGTCTTGTGGCCGCACTGTGGTGCCACCTGCAGCTGAATGAGTCCTGGAGGGTCCAGCGGCTGCCCTCCAAATATCTCAGGCCTGGCCCTGGTGTTCTGCTGGAAGGAGGGACATCTGGTAAGTGCTGTGTTGGGAGCCAAGAGCTCTCACCCTACTGAGTTCTTGGTAGGCCTGGGGCATGGGGGGAGGGCATTCAGCCTTTCTGCCACTGTGCAATTTTTTTTTTTTTTTTTTTTTTATCCCACAGATGAACATTTACTAGTCCCTGTCCCAAGTATGAAAGTGCCCTAGGTTTTATTGCCAACATTTTGGAAAAGCTAAAGGACGGGGGAGGGTGGGGACAAGAAGCTCAAAGCTGACTCTAATCTCCTCACTCATAGATGATCAGTGTCAATGTTTAACATTTTTTCTTTTAGTTTAAAAATATTAAAACTGTGGAAAATGTGAAAGAACGGTAGGATGAATACCCATGCACTCTTCACTAGAGCTGACCCATTGTTACCATTTTGCTACACTCTCTTCAAATCCTGCTCCTACATTTTTTGTATGCTGAACTATTTGAAAGAAAGCTACAGAAATCATAGCACTTTACTCTCAAATATTTTGCAGGCATTTTGTAGGAGTAAGGAATTCCAGCACAGCCACAACATTCTCATCACAATAAAAAAAATTGAACAGTTTTATACTACATCTAACCCACATTCTATATTCAAAGTTTTAAGTTTCTCCAGTTGTCCCCCAAATGCCTTTTATATGTGTGCGTGTGTTTTAAATTTGAGCGCTAATCAAGGTTTATGCATTGTATTGGGCTGTTATGTCTTTTTAGTGTCTTTCAATCTAAAATGGCCCACCTTCCTTGCCTTTAGTTTTTTTTTTTCATTTTGGATTTTTTAAAGACCCCAGGCCAGTTGTGTTACAGAATGTTCCACACCTGGAGTTGTCAGATTGTTTCCCCATGATTGGATTCAGGTTATACATTTGTGGCAAGAATTCTTCATTGGTGACATTGTATCCTTCTTGTACCCCATCAGGAGGCTCCTGATGTCGGGTTATATCAGTGCATTTTAATGCTGCTGTATATCTAAGTCACTGGGGAGCTTTGTTTCCCATACAGATTCTTGGCCTTCACATCTGGAGTTTCAGTTTCATTGGTTTGTGCTCAGCACATATGAATTATTCAGAAACCTCACAGAGCTTCTGTTGGGTGGTTGGCATTGAAACCCATTGGAGCACAGTCTTCCAGGCTCTCTCTTGTGTGAATTTGCGCTGCCCATCCATCCATTGTAAAGCCTCCCTTCCAAACCAATAGAACCACAGCAATAATACTGAGCCCCCCTGCTTCTTCATCACCCAGACAACCTCCTCAGCCCAACTTCTTCCCATCTCCCATGGGATCCTGAAAGACGACTCACTCCAGCCCTGGCTCACAGACTCAAGGGCTGAGCTGGATCTTCTGGTTGGGTACGAATGGTGGCAGGTCTGATTATGGTATGGTGCTGGTGCTTGAAGAACCTAGAAGGAACTCTTCTTGGGGATGGGGGGTACAACTGGGGTGAGAAGGAGGAACCTAATGTAACCTGTGACCCTGAACTTTCTTCCTATGGCTGGGAGTGACATTCCTGGGAAGATCAGACTGACTTTGAAAATAAGAATTTGAAGATGTCAACATATTGCGACAGATCAGCTAGTGACAGTTCCCCCTATCCCGGCGTTTGTGTTCTTTCTCTTTCTACCTGCCATCCCCCAGACTGTATTTAAGGCATGTATTCGCCTTCAATCTCAATAATACTGTAATACTGACAAGAGAACTGTAAGTGAACTTGAGAGATGTGGATGTCAAAGTGGGGGGATCCATGGAAAGGAGCTGGAACTGTGGTCTTTTGAGCTGGTAACTTGGATCAGGTTCAAAACGGTTAAGCAGGGGCGCCTGGGTGGCTCAGTGGGTTAAGCCACTGCCTTCGGCTCAGGTCATGATCTCAGGGTCCTGGGATCGAGCTCAGCAGGGAGCCTGCTTCCCTCTCTCTCTCTCTGCCTCCCTCTCCGTCTACTTGTGATTTCTCTCTGTCAAATAAATAAATAAAATCTTAAAAAAAAAAAAAAACGGTTAAGCAAAGGTGGTCAGGAGAGATGAAGTTTCAAAGTGGGAAGACTTGCTGCAGCCGCCACTGACAGAAACGTGTTTGCATGGACTGCGGGAGTTGAGATTGGATTAGGAAGTGTTGAATGCAATGGCCAAGGAAGAGCTGCAGGGGGATGATCAGAGGAACTTGAAATGCCCCTGAATCTGGCAAGTTTGGCACCATCCTTTAGGCCCAAAGATCAAGCTGTTGAACCAAGAGTTAAAACAAGGAGGTAGTAACTCCGGGCTGGTCACTGTACAATCGGAGACTAGAAGGACCTCCGACACTACGTCATTTGTCCCTTCTTTGGACCACTGGGGAAACCAAGTCTCAGATTGAGAAAGGAAGTGACTTGTCCTGGGGCACTTTTTTTTATTCCTGGAGTCTCTTCAAGGAGCCAGGAGGCTGTATCCTCAGAAATCGTTTTTAGTCTCATCCTTTTTCAGACTTCCAAAACCAAACTGAAGGGGAAGAAGATAGGATGGTGAGTAAGCAATGAAGAAATGGAGAACACATGAATTGAGAAAACTGACAGTGGTCGTTTTGGGGACAGGCTGAGTGTGGGCCTGCTGTCTGCGCAGTAGGAGCGCAGGAGAGAAACTCCGTGAGCCCGTGTGTGCTGGGACACGTGTTCGTCATGCACAGGCACCAAAGAGTGTTACTGTGGGGTTGTGAAAGTGGCTGATATTGCTATGTCTCAGATTATTTGAGGGTACAGTTTCAACCTCTTAAAATGGTTTTGTCAACTCCTTAGAAGAACTGAGTCCTCATTTTGGGTTTGGGTTATGTTTTCAATCTGAGCCCCTGAACTTAAATAAGAAGGCTCAATCTAGAGTTGTCCAGAGTTTGCACTATGGAATGTTACTATATTTCACATAGTGGGAAAAATGTTTGGAAAAGACTGGGATGGGCCAAAGCAAGGACGTTTCTTTACTATGTTTAAGTCTTCTTAGGGCTTGAGAGTTCTGTGACTCTCTAGGTGAGGATATGGTGTGTAGTATCTTTCAAACCACTGGATCCTGGGTCCTTTTCTTTGGGGCTTAGCATATTGGGAAGCCAAAATTGTATGGACCACCCTTTCAGAAATGCTGTTCAGGTTCTAGACACTTATTAAGTCACAAAGATGAAGAAAAAAAGACTTTTTTGGTCTTTAATATGAAAAAACTTTACTCATGCAATTGATTTTAAGCAACATTTAAAAAGACTATATTCAAAGATGATGACTTGAAGTAAATTTAAAGACTCAATTCAATTTTTTTCAATGATTCATAACATTGGTGGTGACACAGTGTAGGATTTGTTCCTTCCACTTTTCATTCTTCTGATTGGACAGTAATATACTTGATGTCTATTCTTTTATTTGTTAACTTGGAGATTTAACATGCATATCTAACTTAAATTTCGATTCAGAGTCTTTACTTTTCTCCCAAACTAACTCAGAGACATGAGCGTGCTTTAACATGCTTTAACCATCCCTCCTAACTTACATGCCATTGTTGTCCAACATTTTAGTTCTGTCTTACGTCTGGAAGCCCCCAGATTAGACACCACTATTAGTATACCATATATATTACTGCAGACCATTATTTCATACATCGGTGTTTGTATAGATTTATTTGGATGTTAACAGTCTTGCTTGCTTCATTCTTTCTTGCATGTCAGATATTAGAGTTTTCCCACTGAGGGTCTGTTTATAACAAGCTCTGCTTTGCTCTGTTTACCAGTTTCTTTATTTCACTTTATTCTTGAGGGATAGTTTTGTTTGGCATTAAATCTAGGTGGATGGTTATTATCTCTAAAGTTCAATTCCTTCATCTATTAGAAATGGATATTAAATATCATCCTTAATGACTTCATCAGGAAGTTTTTGGGAGGACCATATGGCTTAATGACTAAAAGCTTTGAACAATAAATGTCAAATGTTCTGTTTGTCCTCTGCTTCATGGAAAACTTTGGAAGTTCTGTAAGGCAGCATTAACTTTCAGCAAACAGACTCTTTGCCAAAATGTCCAACCCAGCGTTTCTCAATCTTGTTTTCATTATATTTCTACAAAGAAACTTTTTAGATATATTTTTCTAATTACTCTCCCCCTGTAAAATTTTATGCTACAGATATATTATGCATCTATTATGTACTATATTACTTCTAAGTTTTATTCACAAGAAAGAGAAAAGATTATTTGTCTCCCTACCCCAAGAACTAATTTTTCCTCCCTTCAGGGCCAAATCACCCTTGTTGAGAATGCATGTCATAGTGTCATTAGAAAATTAGCACATTTTCAAAACACAGCATTGTCTAAGCATTAGAGGATCAAGCTTTGGAACTGGGTAGCTCTGGGATGGGATCCCTGCTCTGTCACTGACTATGCTCCACTGCAAGATATTTAGCCTCTCTAAGCCTGTTTTAGACTGAAATATGGTGATAGTAATTAAATGAGCATTTACTACAGTGTCCGGAACATAGTAACTGCTCAATAAATGTTAGTTATTCACAAACATTTCCAAAATAGTCTATATTTCTTAACATTTTCCTTTTATTACTTTATTGTAAGAACAATGCATAACATGTTTTAACATACTTAAACATCTAAGAAAAAATGAGTTATGTAACTCCGCCCTCTCATCTTCTTTAGACCCAATCCCCAACACTATAAGGGAGACCCTAGAGGAGGGAAAAGCCCATGGAGGTGCCTACCCAGTGGCTCTATGAGAAGAAGCTGTCCCTGAGGGGCTTGATGGGAGCCCTGGGATTGGGGAAGCAGACAGAGGTCCTGAAAGAACAGTTCTCAGGACACCTATGCTCAGGCCACCGCTGGGGTCCAGCTACTCAGAACATACTGGAGGAAATTCCCCAGAGATCAGAAAGAAGTAGCCTGAAGTACTGTACCAGCCTCTAGGACAGTGGTCCTCCAAATGTGTTCCCTGGACCAGCAGCATCAGCATTACTTGAGAATTTATTAAAGCTGCAAATATCCAGGCCTCACCCCGGAGCTGTTGAATCAGAAACTCTGGGGTTGGTGCCCAGTGATTTGTATTTTTACAAGTCCTCCAGAGGATTCTGAGGCACTTTCATGTTTGAGAACCATTGCTCTGGGACAAGTGTTCTCTCTCACAATGTCCTGCGGAGGGAAGGATGGCGAAAAGTTTGCTAAGAGAGAGGCCCTGCTGAATCCCCTCCTGAGGAGAAGTAGGGGGCTGGAAGGTTAGAAGGCTTTGAGCCAGAAGTCAACTCTGAATGAGTGAACATTCCTCAGAGACCTCTAATGAAGCTGGATTCTGTTCCAAAGAAGCTGTTCCTTGGAGGTTATTCTGGAGGCTCACTTGAACCCAATCGCCAACAAAAGCATTCCGGGGTTTGCCTGTGGCTGAAGATCTTCCTCCACAGAATATTATGTTTTCTTTCTACATGAAAATAGAAGGTCAAGGTAATGCCAACCTGTGCTTTAGAGAGAGAGTGCATTGTATATTTTGTCCCCAAATGTCTCTTGAGTCCAAGGTTAATTTTGTGCTGTTCAACCCAATGCAGACAGAAGAATGTTCTAGTAATTTATAAATGTATCTCTCTAAAGTCAAGGTAACTGAGCTAATGATAGACTTTCATTCCTCTGATTTGTTCTTAAAAGAAAAGAAAAGGAAAACAGTTGGGATTTAAGCTTTTCTTCCAGCAACATCTAAACCTTGAAGGAGAGAGGCTGGTTATTTAAGGATGGGATCAGGCTACATGTAACAGGAAACCTAAATTAGCAGGGACTTATGCATACGTGTGGAAGCTTTATTTTCTCACAGCCAAGAAGTTTGCAGGTAGGCAGTTCATGGACAATGGTTATCAAGATTGAGGCTCCTTTTATAAATCTGCCCTATTGTCCTAACTTGTGACTGTCATCCTCAGGGAAGGTCACCTCATTCCCACAAAGCAGGACTGAGGAAGTGGAGAAGAAAAGGAAAAGGGTGTGTGTGAGGGTAGTTGGAGCTGCCTTCACTGTGCCTCCTTGGAACCTCACCCAGAACTCTCTTACATCTCTTTAGCCCGAAAACTAGCAGCAAAGGAGTCTGGGAAATGTAGTCTCATTCCGAAAGGCAATGACTTCAGCTGAAAATCAGGGTTTTATTACTAAGGAAGAAGCTTGGATAGTGGGGTAAGCAGATAATAACCTGTGCTCTATGTGAGACTGATTCTGGGGATGTACAGGATCTTCAAAGGGTTGGGGAAAGAGCACTTGGTAAGGACTGAGATGTGGTAACAGCTTTTGAGCAATAACATTGTGATGATGTCCAGAGACACAATCTTGTTAGTTTCAAGGGTTCTTCCAGCAGAGTGAGGACATCCCATGCCACTGGAGCTTGCTCCAGGGGCAGCTCCATTCATCCTAAGGAGGGGAAGGCAGGGCTTTTCCCTGGCTCCCCTCTTCTTTCCCTCATTCCTTGACAGATTTGCACCCAAAGTTCCTGTGCCCCCTGCCTCCACTTATGTACTTTGGGTCCCCACCCCCCTTCTTTGGTTTTCATTTAACAAATGAAGAAACTGAGGCTCAGGGGAGGTAAGCACCTTTCGTGGCTGCAGAGCTACATTTTAGAATTGGATGTCTGAGGGTTCCCTATGTCATGATGGGGTGTCCATGACCTCCTTGCACTCCTTCTGTCTCCTAGCTGAGCCTGAGAGAGTGGGAAGTCTGGGAAGTCTGCTAGGGTTTCTTGGGTGTTTTAATGAAACAGGGGTGTGTTTAACAATAAGGCAGTGTGTCTTTTTGAGGGGTAGGGGGTTACAATTAAATAAGTTCTTAGGGGGAAAATTGTCTGGAGGCTCTGGGGGTAGGTGCAAGGGCAGAAATGTTGAGAAGCCCCTAGCTTTGGGGAAGAGCTATCTGAGAGGGACTCCTTAAGTCCAGTACCACTGAAGGTACACTTATCAGCAGCCCTTTCCAGCCCTATGCAGACATTCTCCCAGCCCTTTCCTCACAGACCTTCCACAGCTTGCTAGAGCCTTGGGATTGTGGTTTGGAGAAATCTGGAGCCAAGTGGAAACTTGTGACCTCCAGGATTTCATTTGCTGGTGACTTGAGTCTTTGAGCCTGGAGATGGCTCAGTGTCTTAACCATCAAAGCCATGGCCTTGTGGGAGACTCAACAGAATTGGCTTTAAACATTTGAATGTATGACAGTAGGGGAATGATTAAACAAATTCAGGTATGAAGGACTGTGCAGTAATTAAAAAGAAATGGAGATACCAACATAGAAAGGTCTCTGATATGTATTGTTAAGTGAAGAAAGCAACTTATAGAATAAATTTAAAAATACAATAAAACCAACTTTGTTCCAAATACACATGTGTGAAACTCTACCAAAAAGATGTTTTAGGATTCTAGCAATCCAATAACTTCTCTAAGCTTCACAGGGTTGCTGCCTTAAATGAAATATTATATGAATATACTTTGCAAAAGTTGAGGTGAGAAACAAGTGTAAGGTAGAGGGTATGAAAATATATGGTGCCATTATATTCTTGTCTTTGGTTCCCAAGTGAAATTGGGATAAGGAAAGAAGGAAAAAATTGAGAGCTTATTACAGGACAGACACTGTTCTGAGCACTTCTCATACAGTACTTGCATACCCTACAACCTGTGCAGTAGGTATTATTAATATTGTTGTGACCGAGTTTTCGCATCCCAGAGACCACCAAGGAGCCAAGCACCGATGTAATCATATGAGGGTTTATTTGACAAGCTTAAGCCTGGGCCCAAGTATACCCGACACAGCAGAGTAGGGACTTGGACCCCGAGCCAGATTACAGTCAGAGATTTTAAAGGCAGAGTAGGGTGGACTCGGCGGTGAGTGAGGACAAAGGAGATTAGGGATGGCGTAAGTCTCTAAGGACTTTCGGAAACAAGGTCTCCAGGACCTTGAGGGGCTAGCTATTGTTGAGAGAGAGGTTATTTATTACCAATCATAAAAATCTTCTCATGAGACCCTTTAGATGTATATCAGTGGGCCATATACTTGGGAATGATTCTCCACACTATCTTGGAGGTTTAGAGATAAAGTTTCCTAAAGGAATTGTTAAAGTAGACTTATAGGATTCTGGTCGGACCTGTCAGGGTAGGGGGTCAGTCAGGCTAGGATTGTTCTTAGCAAAACCTCAAGGTGAGGGCAGTTAAGTCCCCAGAGGAGAGCCACTCTGTCTGTTTCAAGGGCTTGCCAGTAAGTGAGGAATTTTAATGATTTTCTTCTGCGTCTGTTTCCCTCATCAGCTAAACTTGAGGTGGGATGGCCTTAATTTTCCCGGCCTCCACAAATATCATGTCCATCTCATAGTTGACAAACAAAAGCACTTAACAAAATTATTTATTTAATTGAGAGAGAGAGGGAGCAGTGGGAGAGGGAGGGAGAATCTCAAACAGACTCCTTGCTGAGAGCTGAGCAGGGCAGGGGCTCAATCCCACCAGCCTGAGATAATGACAAGGAGCTGAAATCAAGAGTCCCATGTTCAATGGGCTGAGCCACTCAGGTGCCACTACCCCCACCCCCACCCCCTTTTTTTAAGATTTGGAAATAAAGCACTTTTAAGGTAATTTCCACAGTCATTCAGTTAGCAAGCTGCAGTCAGAACTTGAACCCAGGTTCTGGCACCAGAGTGCTGTTCTTAATTTCAGTAAGTAGGAGCTCCCTGGACACATTCCTCGTTATGTGTATGTATAAAGCTTTTGGACATCCCCTTCTTGGTGAGGATGTTCAGATTTAAAGTATCAAGAATGAGTATGTGAAACCGGTTCTAAACACTGTCGAGTGCTTATTACACGCTTTTGCCAGGCACAGGACTAGCAGTGGCTAACCTTTTCAGAGCACTTGCCGTATGCAAGACTATCTTCTGAGTCCTTTGCAAGTACTAATTTAATGCACACATTTTATGAGGGAGA
This sequence comes from Mustela nivalis, assembly GCF_964662115.1. Taxonomy (NCBI): domain Eukaryota; kingdom Metazoa; phylum Chordata; class Mammalia; order Carnivora; family Mustelidae; genus Mustela; species Mustela nivalis. Next base: position 33,408,136 of record NC_139027.1, on the reverse strand, counting down.
CTACCATTATCCCACTTTGCAGCGGAGGTAAATGCTGCACGGAGTTTAAATGCAACGTGAAGTCTGCAAGCCCAAAGCAAAGCCGTGTGAGATGTGGTCTCTGCCCTCAGGTCAGCGTGTAACAGAGCAAGTAAGTGAAACAATGCAGTAAATGCTGTCGCGTAATATTGACAAAGTTCCAAAGGTGCTCGGAGGGGGCCAATCCCTGCAAGGGGTGGTGTGACATTTCCTGGGGGATCCTGAGGGGCAGAGGCGCGCGCCACGAAGGCAGGGGGAAGTGCACGTGCACGGCCTGGGATATACGAGTGCGGACGCAGCCTAAACTTGTGGGTAACAACCCGGCCCAGGCCTCCGCAGCGTCAGCCAAAGAGAGGTGGCCACCGCCATCTGAGGCTTGGGCTTCCTGCAGACCCCGCACGTCAACCCGCACGCCCCCGCGCAGCCGGAATCGCCTGCAGGCTGCCGACTGCGGCCGCGCGGAGCCGGGTTCCACCATGCCTGACGGGCAAGCGGCAAACTGCGCTCCTGATAGGCTGAGACGGAAAGGGACCGCCCCGGAAAGCAGAGCGATGATTGGTGGAAACGACAAACACATAAGGGGACTTTCGGGATTGGTTGCCGCCTTCTCCGCCGTAGGAGGGTCGGGGAGAGACTCCTCAGCTAAAGAATTTGTCAGGTAAAAATGGATCTCCGTCTTCCCGGTACAAACTCCTGTGGAGACTTCCCGTCACGTGTGCGTCACTTTACATCTTTTTGTAAAAAGCCAACTGTCATTACGAGAATTATCTATCCAATCATCCTCCACGGCTGTTCCTTTGGGGAGCGGGGCGCCGTCAGCGAAGTTTCTGATTGGCTGCTGCGGATGGGGCGGGCTAGAGGGGAGCTCGCGCAGCGTGGGGAGCGAGCCCGGCTTCCCGCCGTTCCTCCAGCCCTGCGCGCCCCCTGGTGGTCTGCAGTGGTAACTAGCACCTGGCGCTGTTGCCCTGCGGACTCCGCGCTTGGCTTCTTGGTTCCCAGAACCAAAAGCCTTTGACAGCCCAGGGTCCGTTGGAGCTTTTCCCTTCTCAGTTTCCTTTCTTTCTTGGTTGAGCCTCATCTATGAAACGGGGATAATAATACCTACTTCAGAGGGTTGCTGTGAAGTTTCAATGAATTAATATGTTTAAGGTTTGCAGAGTGTCAGGCACACAGTAGGTGCATAATAAATGATAGTTGCTGGAGCTCTGTGAACTGGTTCAGAATGAATATTCTGGAGTTTGAAAGACCAGCCCTTGATGCTCAGGTTCCTTAGCGTTTCTCTTTCCTCCCCTGTACATGAGACTAACAGGACCACTTACTTCATAGAATTGTGCATTAATTGAGGTAATGCTAGTAAAAATACCCAGTATATAGCAGTCAGTAAATCTTGGCTCCTATTATTTAAGTTTAACTGTTATGATTACTGTTTCCATTCTTCTTCCCCAGGCAAAAGGCTCCTTCAGCCCAAGTGGGCCTCTCTGAAAGAGAAATCGTAGTTTACTTAGCCTGAAATTAAAGTCTGTAAATCAACCACATTCAGTTGTGTGAAGACCAGACTTGGGAAATCTCTGCATCACAGTGCTGCCCACCCTGTGCATCATTCTTTTAGGCTCTGTCTTCCTAAGCCCCAGTGGGTACCTGAGAAAAGCCTCACAGTCATTAACATTTTGGTGCCGAATTAGTTTATCAAAGTATCTTTTACAATTGACTGTAGTGTTTAGTAGTATTTGGAGGGCAGGGCACACAGAATGATATATTCTGATGGGGTAAGATAAAGTGTCTGGGTTTTGAAAGTGAAGGACGTAAATCAGCAGGCTCTCTAAGAGCCTGGGATAGGACCGTGATGGTGAAGCGTGTAGTGGTGGTTGGGCTCCGGGCACCCGGGAATCCTTGTGAGGCATAGGAAGAGTGCTGGACTAAAACTCAGAGGCTGGAATTCTGCATGTAATTTAATCACTCTCTGCCTGTATGACTTTGGACAAATCACTTAAATTTTCCGAGAATTAGTTTCCTTGTTAGTAAAATGGAAATGAAATAAGATTCTTTTATATGGTGCCTGGCACATAGTATACACTCTATAAACACTAGTTATTGTTATTCTTGTTTTTAAGTCCTCCTGTAAAGTGTGTTGAGGATTGGGGGTGGGGAATGCAGTCTATTAAGTTTTTATACTTTGAAGAGTCGTGGGTATCTGAGATCACCAAATGAGCAGCTGGGAATTTCACAAGGGTAGTTCACCTTTCCTTTCTACTTTCTACTTCTCTCCTCTTCTGTGCCTGGTCTACCCAGCAGGAAAGTCACACGTGTGACCCAGTTTAGTGAGGTCTTTATAATTCACTGGACACCTTCTTACCCTACTATAAATCTGCTCACCTCCCATCATTTGCCCCACACACTCCCTTCCTTTTGACCTGTAAGATGAGATTCTAGCTACAGCTTAGGCCCTGTGCCTAGTGATCTCCATGTATCTTGGCAGCCCCAGGGTCTTGGAGTTCTTCTTAGGGTGAGTGACTTATAATTGGAAGCCCAAATATTGAGGTCATACTGATAAAAGCAGGGAAAGGGAGGGCAGATGACATCCTCTCTCATCATCCAGCTATTTTTTTTTTTTTTTGCCTGATTACTATGTTCTGCTCACTCTGGGAACTATATCTCTTCCATTCTGAAGGCATATCTAGGACTATTTTTCAGTTAAAAGTAGAGACAGAATTTTTAGTGGGAAAATCTGGGGCTTTTGTGTTGGGCATTACATTTGAATCAAGCTCTTTCCCATGATCTTACACAAGGTGCTTATTTTCAGTTTTCTTATCTATAAAATGGAAATAATTGGAGTACTTCTCAGCAGTCAAAAGGAATGAACTATTGATAAATGCAGTAACATGCATGAATTTTAAAATAATCATGCTGAGTGTGAGAGTACAGACTCTATTATTTTATTTATATAGAATTCTAGAAAATACGTACCAATCTATAGCATCAGAAAGCAGACCAGTGGTTATCTGGGAACAAGCAACTGGAGAGGGTTAGGAAGGAGGGCACAAGGGAACTTTCGGAAGTGATGGTTTCACGAGTGTATTTGCCTCTCAAAACTTATTAAATTGTGCACTTTAAATACATGCAGCAGATGGCATCTCAGTACCTCAATAAACCTGTTAATATGGGAATAGTGAAACCTATTCTTAAATGGCTATGATTTTTTTTTAATGAAGAAAAACATGTTAAAGTACCTAAACATCACAAGCAATCAATACATGGCATTTCAGTTCTCCCCCATTAGACATATTTTTAAATATAATATCAAAACATTAGTTTTAGTATTATATATTTATATGACAAGGCATCTAAGTAGGAATCAACACCTTAGGTAACACAGGGTACAATTTTTCCTGCTTTCTTTGTGATCATAGGTACATATATTGTAAGGATTAAATGAGACTATCATGTGAGGAACTTTGAACAGTGCTGGGCTTGTAGTGAACACTATTTTGTTTTGCTTTGTTTTGACTATACAGATCTTCCTCAACTATTCATGGGATGAGGTTCTGATAAACCCATCATAAGTTGAAAATATCATAGGTCGAACATATATTTAACATATCTGACCTACCAAATGTCATCATTTAGCCTACCCCACCTTAAACGTGTTCAGACCACTTACAGTCATGTACAGCTGGGAAAGGTAATCTAACACAAAGCCTTTTGTATAATAAAGTGTTCAATATCCTATGTAGTTTGTTGAATACTGTACTGAAAGTGAAAATCAGAATGGTAGTGAGTGTGTCAGTTGTTTACTTTTGTGATTGTGTGGCTGCAGCTCGTTGGGGCTGCCCTGCATCTTGAGAATCATACTGCCTGTCATTAAGTGAAGAAGAGATAAAAATTCAAAACTCGAAGTGAGGTTTGTACTAGATGCATATTGCTCTCACACCATCATAGAGTTGAAAAATCACAAGTTGAAGCTTCATAAGTTGGGGGCTGTATGTATTATATTATTATAGGTTTAATAGATGACATAGAGTGAATGATCAGTGAATATTGGTTGTAATTACAGTTATTTTTATTACTAGGTTGGATGGTCAGGAAAGACTCGCTAAAGAAATCAAGGATGTTGATTTTCTTTCTTTTTCTTTTTTTAAAAAAGAGTTTATTTATTTATTTGACAAACAGAGATCACAAGTAGGCAGAGAGTCAGGCAGAGAGTGAGAGGGAAACAGGCTCTCCTCTGAGCAGAGAGTCTGATGCGGGACTCGATCCCAGGACCCTGAGATCATGACCTGAGCTGAAGGCAGAAGCTTTAACCCACTGAACCACACAAGTGCCCCAAGGAAGTTGATTTTCAAAAGGGTTTACCTTTCCTGAGATTTCTTGATGAGGTTGAATTTTTGTTTCTGGTGACAAGTTGTGACAGAAACCACCTGGAAGAAATTTGGTTACTGTCTTTTTCAGGAATAAAATAACTCGTCAAGACTGTTAATACAGATGATATTAAAGGTATCACATGTATTTATAGTGATCAGTGAATTCAGATGAGAATAAGTAGTCCCCAATCCTAAGAAAGTGGTACTGGTATTTGGGAGACCTAAGTTAGCATTAAACATAAGAACTCCTGAGGAACTTGTCAAAATGCAGATTTATGAGGCTTACCTATAAAGACTCTGGCTCACTGGTTCTGGGGTGGTCCAGGAATCTGTATATTAATACTCATACCCAGTTGATTTTGATACAGGTAGTCTGTAGACATACTTTTGAGAAGAACTCCTGTAAGACATTTGGTACCTTGGACAGCTCCTGGGAGCTACTCTCCCAAGATTTTCAGTACGCTGGATAGCTCACAGCATCCCTAGCCTCATACACTGTGGGAAGTGAAGTCCATTCTCAAAGGGGCTTGCCTTTCTTTCCTAGAGAGTAACTGTGCACCCTTCCATCCCCAGCCTCTCTTAAGATTTGGGAAACTGAAAGTTGTGTTTCCTGAAGACAAAGGAGAAGAGGAACATGGTACACCCTATAGAAGAAAATATTCTTTTCTTTTTTCTTTAAAGATTTTATTTATTTATTTGACAGAGAGAGAGATCACAAGGAGGCAGAGAGGCAGGCAGAGAGAGAGAGAGGGAAGCAGGCTCCCTGCTGTGTAGAGAGCTCGATGCGGGGCTTGATCCCAGAACTCTGAGATCATGATCTGAGCTGAAGGGAGAGACTTAATCCACTGAGCCACACAGGGGCCCCAGGAGGAAATATTCTAAATCCAGAGTGTTGAAATTGGGAAACTCTGGGGCAGTGGGAGAACAAATAGTCTTCAGAGGATCTGACACCCTCCTGAACTTGTAGGCAAAATTGTGAGGTAAGTTATGTACTTGTATTTTAGTGGATGGAGAAGTTAACTTTTTCTCTATGCGAGGATGGAAATTTTCTGAATCAATTAATTTCTACACTTTTCTGTACAATTTATGTACTTGCATAGACCTCTTAAGATTTGTGTGGGAGATAGAGAGTTTTAATTCCTCATTTGTATTCAAGTACCTAATAACTATCGGTATCACTTTAGCTATGACAACATCAATAAAAACAAGCAAACAATCCCTGAAGGTATCTGAAGCTATAACTTGAGCTCTCAAGTGTTGTGATGGAGGTCCATTAACATTGGCATAGAATTGGATATATGTCATGTTGGCCAACCTGGAAAACTTATTTTGCTGAAAGACTATCTTTTTTTTTTTTTTTATTTTGAAATACTATCTTATTATAAGCTACTGGTAACGTGAGAAATGGGGTTATTTGGGTGATTAAGGCATTTTCTTCCATATATCATTTGGTCTTTAAATGTTATCTTTGATAGTCTTGCAAATAGACAAGTCTGTTGTTATGGAGTGTTGAGTTAGCTAATATTTGCAGCTGGTCAAACTATTTCTATGGAGAAGTTGATGGCTATTAACCATATTCTGTTTAAAATACAGCCCCAGGGGTGCCTGGGTGGCTCAATGGGTTAAAGCCTCTGCCTTCGGCTCGGGTCATGATCCCAGGGTCCTGGGATCGAGCCCCTCGTCGGGCTCCCTGCTCAGCGGGGATCCTGCTTCCTCCTCTCTCTCTCTGCCTGCCTCTCTGCCTACTTGTGATCTCTGTTTGTCAAATAAATAAATAAAATCTTTAAAAAAAAATACAGCCCCAAAGGCAAACTAGTTAGTACACAAACCATCCCACATTCATTATATGTGACTTGTCTGATGATAATCTGTGGCTTGATATTCTCAAATTCATTATATATGTAAAAAGAAAGTCATTCTCTCAAAGGTATAGCTGATTTGAATTATCTGTCTTAAAAAGTGTTTTCTGACTATGGAGAAGACTCTCCTGAGTCAGTGCCAGTAAGAGGAGCTACTCCTGATAGAGAGGAAGGATCAGAGCCATTAATATGCTCATCAGCTCACCAGGAGGCTAAGGACATGACATTTTTCTTTCTATAAGGAAGAGGTGAGATAGAAATTATTGACTCAGTGTTCTAAGCAATTCAGCAAACCTTTTGAACTATATTGAACTATATATGCTAATTTCAGAATAAAGATAACCCAGGTAATTTCTTTCCTTGGCTTCTGTGATGCCAGCTTCTTATGTTTGATTTCCCACCTCCAGTTTCACTGGATATTCACTTTCAGTCTCTTGACCTGCTTCATTTTCTTTGCTTGACCTCCAGACTCTTTCCTGGATTCTCTTCTCTAGCTACCCTTCTCCCTGGTAGGTTTCATTTAGTCCCATAATGGTAATACTATTTGTATGCAGATGACTCCCAAGTGTGTGACTGCATTCTTGATTTTTCCTTGAGCTGCAGGCTCATAAATCAAACTGCCTACTTGTCAAACTGCCTCCATGATCTGAATGTCTAATAGGCATCTTCATTGTAATGGGACCCAAACAGAACTCTGTTCTCTACTCTTCCCTCTTCTTAAACTCTTCTCCCAGTGTCTTCCTCAGAAGATGGCATCACCTTTTCCCAGTTTCATTTCTTTACTTTTCTTTTCTTTCTTACTTTATTTCTTTTTAAAGATTTTATTTATTTGAGCAAGAGAGAGTGAGAAAGAGTATGAGAGGGGAGAAAGTCAGAGGGAGAAGCAGACTCCCTGTGGAGCTGGGAGCCTAATGCAGGACTTGATCCTGGGACTCTGGATCATGACCTGAGCCAAAGACAGTCATTTAACCCACTGAGCCACCCAGGCACCCACCGTTTCCCAGTTTCTTAAGAAAAACTTGAGAATCATCCCATTCTTTTCCATGTTTGTCATATTCGGTTAATCAGTTTCATCTCTGAAATGTATCTCCAATATATTCACTTCTTTTCATTTCTATAACTATCACCTCAGGTTAAACAATCAAATGTTCTCATCTGCACTATTTTAATGGTCTCTCAAGTTTTTTCACAGCTTCCATTTTTGTCCCACTTTGGTCTTTTCTCCAAACGACAGCCAAAATAAATGATAGATCAGGTCATATCATTTCCCTTCTTAATACTCATGAATGGTTTCTCATGGAATTTAGTATAAAATTCAGACTACTTTTTAAGATGATTTATTTACTGGGGTGCCTGGGTGGCTCAGTGGGTTAAAGCCTCTGCCTTCAGCTCAGGTCATGATCCCAGGGTCCTGGGTTCGAGCCCCGCACTCTCTGCCTGCCTCTCTGCTGTCTGTCAAATAAATAAATAAAATCTTAAAAAAAGATTTAATTTATTTACTTGAGAGAGAGAGAGAGGGGTGGGGGAGACAGAGAAAGAGAAAGTGTACATGAGCAGGAGGGGCAGAGGGAGAGAGAGAGAGAACCTCAAACTGACTCCATGCTGAGCATGGAGCCTGATGTGGGACTCAATCTCACCACCCTGAGATCACTACCTGAGCTGGAACCAAGAGTTCGATGCTTAACTGACTGTGCCACCCAGACTACTTTTTATGTATGAATATATGTATGTAATTTCTACACCCAACACAGGGCTTGAACTCATGACCCCAACCAAGATCAAAAGTTCCATGCTCTTCTGACTGAATCGGTCTGTTGTCCCCATTCTACTTTTCTTTCCATGGCTTTTAACACCCTATATGATAAGGTCATGTTCATCCTTCTGACTTACTTCCTCCTGATCTCTCTTGCTTTCTGTGCTCCCACCACATCAGCCTTCCTCTGGTTCCTTAAACACACCGAGTTATCCCCCCTTAGAGCTTTTGTCCTTGCTGTTTCTTCTGCCTGGAACTTTCAGAGGGAAGAACTTCACATGGCTGGCTTCTTCTCAATAGTCAGGTTTTAGCAGAGATAATTTATTCATGATGGAAATCATTTATTTCTTCTTTAGTTACTATCTCTCGTGTCACCTTGCTTCCTTTTCTTAATATTTATCACTTCCTGGGTACAAATTTTATATGTCACATATTCAAGCAAGCAAAAGAAATGGAAATTTCCTTGTTTTTAACAATAACCATGGCAAACTAAACTGCTGTCACAAATAGCCCTCAAATTTCAGTTGCTTGACAAAATAAAGTTGATTTCTTGTACATGTCAGAGCAGGATGGGAGATTATGGGAATTAGAGCTGTAGAAGATGTGTCTGATCTGTTACTACTTCTTATCCACTCAGATCTCTTTTGAGTGGTTGAAGACTTCTGTCTCTGCTGCCATCAGTCACTGAGGTGATCATGCTGTTCTGGCTTCTAGTTGGGTCCATGACAGGCATACGGCACCCTTTTTGTCTAAGGCAAGTTGCCTGTCCTGGTCCACTGGTACTGTCTCAGACTGCTCTGTACCCTTACTTTTTGATGCTCTCCCATGACATTTTGCTGACAGATACTGGGGTGGGGTGGCCACAGGACAGCTATGCTGGTTTTTTTTTTTTTTCCCCTGAGGGAACATGCCAGGCTCCATTCTGCTCTGCAGGGAGCACAGCCTGCTAGAGGGGACATAATGTGAGGTCATGAGAAATTCTCTGCCCTCAGATTCCTGAACCCATTTGGGGGCTCTATCTTCTCCCAACTCAAGTTTCTTTTCTGAGGCAAGCCAGGAGGAAAGGCCCCTATTTACGGGACCACCACCAGTAATTTTCTCTTTTGCTTTTATCTCCCAGTTTTGAAGCTATTTCCTTCAACTCAGAAAGATCTTTGATCTTTTCTTTATGTGGAGAGAAAACTGACATCTTATCTCTTCTCTTTCCAAACTGTGTTTATGGATAAACTCTGTGTCTTCTTCTTCCAGAAGGGTTTGTCTTCTTGGTGTTCAAAGCCAAGGTTTTTGAAATCAAACAAAACGAAGCAAAATAAAACAAAGCATTTCCTCTCCAAATACCTTGATTTGCAATACTGTTGTCTCTCCTATGAGTTAAAAAAAAAAAAAAATCACTTGTGCACTCAAAGCCACCAAGAATAATGCTGGTAGAGGGAGCCCCCTGCCTCTGAAAGGAAATAAGGGAATGTGAAGGTGAAATGAGGTTGGCTCTGGAAAAGAGAAATCCTAGTGAAGGTCTCAAAATATTACTCCATCACATCTTGTGTAAGAGCCCTTTCCCCCCAGAACATAATCTCCATGTGAGGAAAGACTTTGATGATCTTGTTTACTTATTTATTTCTGGGACCTAAAACAGTGCTTGTACAAGTAAATACTTATTAATTAAACAATTTACTAATTCATTAATACTTGCTGAATGAATAGAAGAGAGACTTTTGCATTTCTCTGAGCTTCAGTTTAAGCTATGACTCTGTCTGTTCATGTGTTCCTATTTCTGTATCCCCTACAATGACTTGAGTAACGATGGATTACCAACTGAATTGTGTTGACATATGAGGAGCTCTTAGTAGACCCTCTCTTTAGACTCAACCATATAAATACTCTAAAGATTGAATTCAGTTCCTTTCCTGAAGCCTCCCGGGGAGGCATCTGGATTGCTAACACATACCTTAAGAAAGTCCCTTCTAGTGATAAGTACTGAAACAAAATGAGGTTTTGTTATCCAAAAATGAATATGATTCATAATGTATTTCCTTCCCATTATTTTAACTTCTATAGCATTAAAATAAACCAGGCATGACAGTCCTCTTACTTAGATTAAAACAACTTATTAACATGCCATATTGCTTAAAGGAAGTAAATGCTTTAAAAAATTTGAAGGGAGAAGACAAAGGAAGTGGATTTACTTCTTTTCAGGAGGGTCCACTTTTTAAAAAATTTTTATTTATTTATTTTTAATTTATTTTCAGTGTTCTAGAATTCATTGTTTATGCACCACACCCAGTGCTCCATGCAGTGTGTGCCCTCCACAATACCCACCACCAGGCTGACCCAACCACCCATCCCCCTCCCCTCCAAAACCCTCAGTTAGTTCCTCAGAGTCCACAGTCTCTCATGGTTCATCTCCTCCTCCAATTTCCCCCAACTCCCTTCTCTCCATCTCCCCTTGTCCTCCACGTTATTCCTTATGCTCCACAAATAAACTAAACCGTATGGTAATTGACTCTCTCTACTTGACTTATTTCACTCAGCATAATCTCCTCCAGTCCCATCCATGTTGATACAAAAGTTGGATATTCATCCTTCTCCATTTGAGGTGAAGATTTTGCTCCCTCGTCACAATCAGACCCTGATGTGTGGCTCCGCCCCTCATTTCCCAGGCTATCTCCTCAGGTGCTGGGTGTGTATCCATGCTCCCGAGCCAGCCAGGCTCTTTTGTTTCTCCATCACTTTGGCCATGCCATTCCCTCAGCCATTCTTTCACTTTGGGGCTCAGCCTAAATTCCACATCCTCTTTAATACTTTGCTTCTTCCTCCTCCCCATTAGAATGAACTTCCTTTTCCCCAGAGCATGATTTTTTTTTTTTTTTTTTTAGATTTTATTTATTTATTTGACAGACAGGGGTCACAAGCAGGCAGAGAGGCAGGCAGAGAGAGAGAGAGAAGCAGGCTCCCCCCCAAAGCATGATTTTTATACCCCTGTTTATTATGTATCTCATTCTGCCTTGGGTCTGAGTGGGTTGATGGCATGCGCTGCTCTTTTGCTGGCCTGTAAGCCTCTAGAGGCTTCACTTGCCACACCCACCATAGCGCTTTGCACTCTGCCAGTGCTCAGTTATTACAACACTTAGGTGTCTGCCGTATTCCAGGAACTGACCTAGGCCCTTACTATACCTAGCTAGACAAAGCTCTCTGCTTGTGGCTAAACAAAAGGCTATGTTAAGTTATTTTAATTAAATAGATTTGGTTTTTACTTCAATATTGGAAGACAGATGGTTTTGTCTTCTTTTTTTATTTTTTAAACTTAAATGCAGGGCTCAAACAGATGATTATACTTTTTGATTGTATGTCATCCCCAGATTTATTCATATTTCTGTCCTGTTTTCATTGTTCAGAAATGGAGCTGAATCCTTTACACACATGGACACACAGAGACACTTGTTCCAGTGTAGGAGGGAGTTGGGGTGAAATTTTCCATCTGTGTTCACCCTTTGCTTTCTTGGTTTTAGTTTGAATTGCTTTATCAGGCTGAGAGTCCCTTTTGAAATATTTATTTATTGAATATGTTTATCAATTACCTTCAATGTGTAAAGCACTGTGACCAATTCTCCTTAGGTTTTTTTTTTTTCCCTTGTAGAAGACGCTGTCTAACCCAGGTGAACATCTCCAGTCTTGCATTTAGAGCTGGTAGTGACTGGAAGGATGAAGCTTGTTGTCATAGCTGATAGTGTTGAAGTAGAACTAGCATTCAGGACACTTGACTTCTAGTCTCAGATTTCTTTTCACCTTACTAATGTCTCACTATTTCATTATGCCAGTTATTTTCAAACACATTGAGAGTAACAAACTGTGGGTTCCTATGATTATTACCACTACAGGCCAGCCTGCTGAATAGTAATAATTAAATAAAAGTCACTTCACATTAAAAATAAAATAATACCCTTCTTTTTATCAATATTTACTCTTGGCACAGACTAACCTAAACCATCCACGTTTGAAGGGATTCTTAATTTCCTGCCAAACTTACCCACACATTGACTGTATTAACTTATTAATTATGAAATTGCTAGTTGATGAAAGGGACAATCCCTGAAATTTCTGTGGTTGAACCAGTAGGAATTATTCAAATAATAACATTTCAGTGCAGGTGTTCAGTAGGAAGCCTTCCATGTAGTGATTCAGAGACCCAGGCTCTGCATTTTGTGGTTCTACTATTTCTTAGGGCTTCAGAATCCTTTGCTTCCACCTGGTAGATGGAAATAAGAACAAAAATTGTAGGGGCACCTGGGTGGCTCAGTTGGTTCACGACTGCCTTTGGCTCAGGTCATGATCCTGGAGTCCTGGGATCGAGTCCCGCATCGGGCTCCCAGCTCCACGGGGAGTCTGCTTCTCTCTCTGACCTTCTCCTCGCTCATGCTCTTTCTCAGTCTCTCTCAAATAAATAAATAAAATCTTTAAAAAACATAAAAAAAAAGAACAAAAATTGTGTAGGTGATTTTTGTAGGCTAGACTTGAGCTGGAGTACATCATGGCCCACCATCTGCTATCCAGGAGGTCATTGTGTGGCCCCAACTAGAGACAAAGAAAAGCTAACTAGAGAATATGGTCTCTGCCTGAGTGACTGCTTCCTAGGAACAAATGGAACACTATGGACTGGAGCAAGAATGTTCAGTCTTGGCCACTGTTCGGGCTCAATGGTGAAGTCAGTGAGGTCTGAATTCTCATGCCCCCAGCTTTTTGTTTTTCCTTTTACCCTTGTCCATGACCCTCCTTTCACCTCCTCTCTAGCCTAGAGGTGCTCAGTCATCTGTCCTTCATCAGAAACTGCTCTCAGGAAGGAAGCCATGGCTCTGTTGAAGTCCCAGTGACAAACACGGCTCAAATCTAGGGCTGTTTGCATTTTAACAGGACAAAACCTCATTTGATATAAATAAAAAAAAATAGGAAGCTCTAATAAAAGAATTTGAAAGCATGCAAAGTATTTGGAGGGAACGAGAAGCGTGCAGACCCTAAAATTAAACCACATGTTAGATCTGGCTGTGTCTTGCTACATAGCCCAACACAACCACTGGGCTCTTAAGTTCAGAATGGATTTCTTTATTGTTTCATATAATTTGGAATGTTTCCACAAAAACAGACTTTTATGGGCAGAATTGTGTCCCCCTAAAGTTCTTATGTTGAAGCCCTAACCTCCAGAGCCCCAGAATGTGGCTGTTTTTGGAGATAGGGCCTTTACAGGGGAGACTGAGTTAAAATGAGGCCGTTAGCATTGGCCCTAATTCTGTCAGAGCAGTGGCCTTCTACAAAAAGAAGAGATTAGGACACACAGAGAGACAACATGGCAGTTGCACCGAAGGATGACCGTGTGAGGACACAGCAAGAGGGCAGCCACCTACATGCTAAGAAGGAGAGGTCTCAGAAGAAACCTGACCTGCTAATCCCTTGGTCTTGGACTTATGGCCTCCCGACCTGAGAGAAATCAACTTTTGTTGTTCAAGCCATTCAGTCTGTAGTATTTCGTTATGGCAGCCTGAGAAGACAAATACACTTTTTTTTTTTTTAAAGATTTTATTTATTTATTTGACACACAGAGAGAGATCACAAGTAGGCAGAGATGCAGGCAGAGACAGAGGGGGAAGCAGGCTCCTTGCTGAGCAGAGAGCCTGATGCAGGTATGGATCCCAGGACCCTGAGATCATGACCTGAGCCGAAGGTAGAGGCTTAACCCACTGAACCACCCAGGCACATTTTGCATATGGATCTGGGTTTCTGGACATGAAAGCGCTATGAGAATAGTTGGAGCAAGGAGTCCTGCTTTAAAAGAGTCATCGATTAGTGGAAGAGCCGAATAACTGAGAGCGAATGGATTCCAAGTGTATATGCTGTGAGATGTTCTCCAGGGGAGTGAATCTGCATTGTCAGCTCTGAGTTCTCGCCCCTGAGTGATGATCAGGAACACTTGCGATATCTCGTTTGTGTTTGGGACTGGTTTAACTTAAGTTATGCTGGGGGAATGGAAGATTCCTGCAAAATGCTTTTACACAGGGGAAATAAACATTCTGGTTAAATATTAATCAAAAACTGTATCAGATACCCAGCTACCACTACATAGTTGGAAGATTCAAATTTAAATTTAAGTTTTCATTTGGAAGGCGGCACTGTGGTCAGCTCACTCAGTCTGGAGCCGAGGACGGCCTTTCTTTTTCTCTTTGTTTTCTTTCTTTGCTAAGTAGTCAGAACCTCAAGTCTTAGTTTTCTTTTGCTTCTGAAACTCAGTAATTGCCAGAATATTTCTTAGCACCCACCACTGAGGCTCAGTTCGGAACTTTTAAGTGCCTTAGGGCATGCCAAGACTGGTTTGGCAAAATGTTTCTCCTTTCTTGCAGACATACCAATGGCTGGCTCTGGGGCCTTTTCCAGGAAGCAGTGTTCGAGAATTCAAACCCAATCACAAATCCGCTGTGGGTGGACAGGAGGAAGCAGGCATCTGGCATCCAGAGATAAGAAACAGAAGCAACATGGTCCTGTCAAGTAGCTTTCTACAAGGCCTTGTTAGAATTCAATTCTCTTTATCTTAAGAAGTAGTCACGAGCTGCTTAATTTGAGAATTTTTGGAAAGCAAGTCATACTTTTGGCAAAAAACAAAAAAATGTGTCAACCATCTGGCTAAATCAAAGGCATCAGCCTCGTGGAGGGAGCTTATACAATGGAGGGGGGCTGTGTGATATGGGAGAATGAGTTCTGGACTGGGTTTCTGGTTCCCACCCTGCTCCCAGCTGCTTATGTGTCCTGGATCCATCACTTAACCTTGGGTTTTCCTCCCCTGTTATAACAGAGTAGGCCTTGATAGGACTAAGCTGGACTCTTGGTGAATAGTTAGGAGATATCACTGACCCCAAGTCACTACTGACAACGACTTGCTTGTAAAAGGCCTGGGAGAAAAGGACTTTATTGCTGTCCACAGCTGGGTTTCAAACATTTATAGACATGTGTGATCAGGTTGGTACATGTGTAACATCTCTGACTAAAGTCCTATTGTAGGGGGAGTGATAAAAGCCACAGAGAGAGAACTCAACAGAAGGAAGAAGGAGTTGGGCCAGGAGAACCTGATTTTAAAATGAGACATAAGTGGCTGAGTACTATGTAGTAGCAGAATCTTGAACACATCTTATTATCCTAGGATGAAGGTTTCCTTTGTGAATTTAAGGTGCTGTGTTAACTGAGGTTCTTTCGTCCCATAGCTGGGTATGATATAGAAGGAACAGTGCCTTTCTCATTTTGGAAGAAACACTTGTTCTTCTAGGTCAGGGCCAACTTTCATTTCCAGGGCACCATCATGGGATGGGAACCATGGTTGTAGCCATGACTGCAGATCTCAGTCATGACTACATACACCAGCATCTGGAGGGCTACAGGGCAAACAAGGAATTAGGTAACGAGTAAAAGACACGACTTCCTGTCAACCAAAAGATAAAGGCTTAGAGCCTTTGAGATTTAGGTAGATGCAAATACTCAGCTTCCATGTATGAGGCTGTAGTTGGAGACATGACCTCTGAACTCAGTTCCAATTCTGATCTGCAGTATTTCTCAGAGCCTGCGGGGGAATTCAACAGCAACTCTCACAAATGTAGTAATAGTGCTAGCTAGCTTTTGTTGAGCCATCTACTTTGTGCCAGGCACTGTGATGACTACTTTACATTCAGAGGGAATCTCAAAGGTAGAAAGCAGTAAACCCAGTTTAAGATGAAGAGTCTGGAAATACCTAATTTGCTAAATTCGGTGAGCAAGTGGAATTCAGATATGCCTGATCCCAAATCTTACCCTCTGTCCTCTCTACCACAACATGATGGCAGGAGATGTTTTGGAATGGCCTTTTGACCATGCTGGACAGGATGCCCAGATGTGGCTGTCCCCAGGAAGCTGCAACGTCAGAGCCCTAAGGTGAGATTTCCAGGGAGACGGATGAGCCATGACAAGATGCTACGGAATATTTACGCCAGCGAGACACCGCTGCAGCTCTGTGGCTACTCCATGGTGTGGGCCATGGCGGGTACCCCCAACATTTCTGGGCATTGTGTCATCAAGACCAGACCCAAGTGAAGTAGTGGAAATGGGAAGATAGCAATGACAACGACAATAACAGAAGGAGCACTTAGCATTTATCCAACATTATTTCATGCTAAAAGTTGAGTGAAACTTTTTTTTTTTTAAAGATTTTATTTATTTATTTGACAGACAGAGATCACAAGTAGACAGAGAGGCAGGCAAAGAGAGAGAGGAGGAAGCAGGCTCCCCGCTGAGCAGAGAGCCAGATGTGGGGTTCGATCCCAGGACCCTGAGATCATGACCTGAGCCGAAGGCAGAGGCTTTAACCCACTGAGCCACTCAGGCGCCCCGAGTGAAACTCTTTATTAACCTCTCTTTTAATCCTTTTTCCTTCGTGAGTATCATTATTTTGCAGTTGAGGAAACAAAAGCTCAGGGAGTTTAAGCAAGTTGTTTGATTATGAAGTGTGTGAGTGGCAGGCAGAGCGAGGACTAACTCCAGGTAAATGGAGCTCTGAAGGGATTTATGCAGGGAATCCTGGGTGGCTCAGTCAGTTAAGCCTCCTACTCTTGATGTCAGCTGAGATCCTGATCTCAGGGTTGAGAGATGGAGCCCTGCGTCAGGCTCTGTGCTGAATGTGGAGCCTGCTTAAGATTCTCTCTTTCCTTCTCCCTCTGCCCCTTGCACATGCATGTGTGCACTCTGTCTCTCTCAAAAAACAAAACAATAACAACAGAAACCCCCCAAAGGGATTTATGCAGGATCACTATTCTGGTATGCCTTTCTAGAACAATTCTCTCTGTTTGGTGCTCTTTTCTTTCCCTGAATCACCTACATCTCTTTCTTGCTTTGCATATGGGACCCTCTTCTGAAAGATCACTGGGCTCTGGTGCCCTTCAGTTCCAGCTCTGCTCCCCATTGATAGTCCTATAGAAGGCGCTGATTTCGGGCACATGCTTCAGGGCTGTAGAGGAAAAAGTAGAGTTTTTTTTTGTGTGTTTTAAAATGTTTCTGCTGTAGTCACTGTTTATATTTACTTGTACAATAATTAGTACCAGGAAAGAAAGAAAGGTGATTTTCAGTAACCCCAAGAGGACCTGAACAGTTTTTATATCGCTTAACTTACTACAGCAAGCTCAGTGAAGTGGTTGGGGGTTAAATATTGTAAAATGTAATTTCCTATCACAAATAGTGATTGGTAAATGCAGTTTCTTACAACAGACAGGTCAGTTTTACAGTTTCAAAGTTAGAAGTTGTGTAATAACTAACCATTACATAAAAATCCCACAAGAAACTTTTGTGTAAAACTGCTAAATTTTGTGATGACAAAATATAGAAGAAGTACAAATCTGACCAAAAAAAAAAAAAAAAAGCATTCTACCCCTCCAATGTATCTTATGTTTCTATTTTTTGTGGCTTGAACTTACCTGACTGGCAAATATGTTCTAGTTCCTCTGTTTTCTAAATAACAAGGTGTAATTGTTTGCTCTGTGCAGAATATTGTCAGAGTCTCATGTGAATAGTTCAAAGCTTCTCAGTCTCTCAAGACTCTGTCAAAAAAACTTGTGGTTTCTGGATTTTTAAAGAAAAATTATCTTTATTTTTTCCCCCAGCTATTTGAAATGCAATTGACGTAGAGCACTTTATAAATGTAAGGTGTACAATGTGATGATTTGGTATAGGTGTATATTGTGGAGTGATTACCACAGTAAAGCTAGTGAACGCTTCCACAGTGTTACATAATTACCATTTGTGTGTGTGGTGAGCACATTTAACACCTACTGTCTTAGCAACTTTTAAGTATATGATACAATATTGCCAGGCTGTACATTCAATCCCAGAACTTTAATTTTAATCATGGTTTATTAGAGTTTGGGGTTTTTAATTTTTATTTCTGTAGTGTAAATTTAAAAGACATTTGCATTTTAACTTGTCTCTAGTTGGGAAACAATAGCAGGGATTGGAATCTAGGTGATGGTGCCCACACAGGGTTGCCGTATGGTGGCATAAGCCAGAATATGAAGCAAAGCGGTCTGCTGGGTCCCAGGAGAGTGGCCATAGGTGCTTGAATGTCCTGATATCTCACTCTTTCTTTAATATATTCTGTTAAAAACCATATGGATTGTGTGTTCTAGACACCGTGCTAGCATTATGGATATAAATGTTAGCAAAATAAACCAATATCCTCAAGTGACATATGGCTTAATGGGGGAAACAGATAGTGGAAAGGTGTGTTAAGTGTCACACTTGAACATTTTGTAGAATTCCATTTTGATGTTAACATCAAACCTATAATGCTTTTGAGTATTTCTCTCTGTAGAGCATTTCTTGTTGCGTTAAGTATTGCACCACAAATACTGGTCACACGCACACACACTCACAGATGCATGAGTGTGCCCCCCCCAACCTTATCATAGTCTCCTGGTGTCATCCTCTTACCAGTTCTTCATGAACTATAAAGATCTTACCTCCCTTTATGTCTCTTTTTTCTTCCTTATTATGGTAAAGATGTCTTAAATATTTCTTCTGCATACATTCAGAAGTATACCAGCAAGTATTATAATTTTGCTTTAACCATCAAGCATAAGTCTATTGTAGTTACCTATATCTTTTTTTTTTTTTAAGATTTATTTATTTTAGAGACAGAGAGGGAATGTGGAATGTGAGTGGGGTGGGGGGGGGGGGCAAAGAGAGAGAGAGAGTCTCAGGCAGACTCCCCACGAAGGGTGGAGCCTGTCTCAGCACTTGATCCCAGGACCCTGTGATCATGACCTGAGCCAAAATCACAAGCTGGCCCTTAGCTGACTGAGCCATGCAGGCGTCCCTATTATGTTCTTTCTAAGGGGATTCTGTCACCTCTCTGGAGAAAGACAACAAGGTGAAAAATATGTGACTGATCAAAGATTATGACCTATCCTGAATTTTTTTTTTTTTCTTGGAAGCTGCCATTTCCCTCAGGAACCCTCGCTATAGCATGTAACTCATGTTTTTATGCCCTGTGTGGGGATTTGGCTTTTCTGTTTCTGTGAGTTTTGATAAATACAACCGAGCTGCGCACTTAGCTAATGTCCCAGCAGGCATTGGATGGGCAGGTTTGTCAAATGTAAATTAACATATGTAATCTCAACATACTTCCACTAACTAGTTTAATATGTGCTCTGTTGACAAAGAAGTCTCCCAGGTAATAAATGTTGAATGCTTAGGAATAGAATATAGACTTAAACTCCAGCCAAAAATTTAGCTCCTGAAGCCAAGATTTGGGCAAAGAGACAAAGTGGTTGTTTTGCTTTTTTTTTTTTTTTTTTTAACTTAGGATGATTAGTCAACTAGATAAAGAATCATAAAAATGATATAATCTTTTTTTAGCTGAGTTCTCATTAAGGAGAAGTTTGATTAAAAATAAAAAGGAATACATTAGCTCATTTTAGGATGACTATATATAGTTATCATATATATGTAAATGTATTTCAGTCAGGGGAAAAAAACTTCACTATTTTGAATACTGTAATTGGTTCAGTGCTCCAGAGAAACCAGTCTTTTTATTTATTTTTAATTGAAATATAATTGATGTATAACATTATATTAATTTTAGGTGTACAACATAATGATTCAATATATTTATTGCAAAATGATTACCACAAAAGTTTAGTGTCTGTCACCACACAGTTATAAATTTGTTTTTTCTTGTGATGAGAACTTCTTAAGAGCTACTCTCCAACTGTCAAATGTACAATACTGTGTTGTTAACTATAGTCACCATGCTGTGCATTACATCCTTAGGACTTATTTGTAGAAACCCTGTCTTATTTGCAGAAATCCTGTCTTAATGAGTAAAAATGTCTAAAGTACGGAGTATTGGGATTGAAGTATACTGTTAAGACTTTGGAGAATTAATAATTAATGAAAGATTTTGCTGAAAAAAAAATCCCGATGCATTGGTTTTTAAGAAAAAAAAAAAAAAAACGAAAATTGTCATTGCTACACTCAATGTTGATATGTAAGGAAGTTTCTCATGTACTGTAAATTTGGTTACTGAATTCAAATAATATTTTTGTTTTCATGTTAGTTCTACTCATCTGTCAGGAAAGCCTTCCTTTTTATAATTGGACCAAATTCACACTTCAAATTAAAGTATGTCTGAATTAAAGGTTCTCAACAGAGGCACTACTAACATAGGGTTGGGTGATTTTTCTCATATGGGGCGGCCCTGTGCCCTGCACATTGGAGGATGTCTGGCAGCATCCTTGGTCTCTACCTACTATGGTCAAGTAGCCAACACCCCCACCGCTCAGGTGGGACAGATAAAAATGTCTGCAGGCATTGCTAAATATCCCCGGGGACAAATTTGATTTTTTTGAGGATCACAAATATAAATTATTGGAATATCCAAAACAATGCAGTTAAAATGACTAAATCTTACTGAACATCTATTCTACAGTAAACATGAGAGAAAGGATACCTTTAAATCAGTCAGTGAGGGATGACTGGGTGGCTCAGTTGGTTAAGTGGCAGCCTTCAGGGTCCTGGGATCGAGTTCCACGTTGGGTTCCTTGCTCAGCGGGAAGCCTGCTTCTCCCTCTGTCTGCCTCTCCCCCTGCTTGTGCTCCTCTCTGTCTTTCTCTCTGACAAATAAATAAACAAAAATCTTTAAAATAATAATATTAATAAATAAATAAATCCGAGTCAGTGATGTTTAAGTAGGCCAAACTTGATGGCATCTAGGGATCTCCATTTCCATGCTCACTCAAGGACTGAATTTGGATGATTATAGCAGACATCTTGGTTTGCATATGCTTTTATTTTCTTCTTTTCCTTGGCTTGGTTTTCCTTTCCTTGGTTTGGTGGATAGCCTGTCTGCTCCAAGATAACTTAGAACAAAGTATACCTCATTATATTCAAAGTAATAGTTCAAGGATACCCATGTTGGCTAAATACATTGTTGATTTGATTATTGTAGCATTGAGTAAAAAGGTTGGATTGCTTCTTTTTGAATAAGTGCTTTATTGACCTTTTCCTTATAGCTCTTCATCACCCTAATGACACACTCACTAATTTCAAAAAGAGTAATTCCCCTCCAAAGGCTGATAATTTCAATTAACTATTTTGTTTGAGGGAGAATTTATAAGTCTTTGCCAGTTGAGCTAATTGCTCATTCTAGGCATTTAATTGTTCCCTGGCTAATTTCTTTTTAAGAGGCATCTGAACTAGCCTTTGCTTTGCTCATTAGGTGCTTGGCAGCATCCCTAAGTAAGCAAGGTTTGTCTCAAGTGAGGTTCAGGACAGTGAAAATCATTAGCTTTTATTTTTCCTGTATTTGGTGTTACCATTTTGATGTAGATTAAGAAAATGGCCAGTGTGGGGGTTGTTCCAGGTAAGGGTTGAGTGTGTAGGGAGTGCTTAGGAAGGGACCAGCCATTTTGGTTTGCCTGGGGCTGTTTTCCCAAGACATGGGGCTCCCTTTGCTAAAATGAGGAAGGTCCCAGGCAAACTGGAATTACTACTATAATCAGATGTCTCAAGATTCAGCAGTCTATTAACTCAGATATGACCACATAGTCAACAATACCTGAAAATCAGTAATACTGAATTCCTGCATCATAACTGCAGGAACTTGGTCCTCTGAAAGTCTCCCAGATTTTTCTGGGTGTTTCCAGAGAGTGTCTCTTTTGTTCTCAGAAATGAGGACTTCTCTCCCCCGACCCCTGCTTTTGCATTTTCTTTCCTTCCTCTTCCACTTGCCACAGTGACCTGCAGCCTGCAAGCTGCCTGAAGAAGGGCCTTCTTATTGCTACTGTTGCTGGAAATGTCTTTGAAAATACTGGTGCAACTCCCTAAGCTGGTCTTTCTTCTGCTTTGTAGATAGTTTTCTCCTGTGGAAGGTTCCAGATCCCAAAGCTTTCAGGCTATTCAAAATGCTCAGAAGGTCACAAGGTCCCTTTGCTCTTGGGCCCCCTCCTTGTTTCTCCAACCCTTGTTTCTTCCCTTCCTTCTATTGTCCCCCCACCCCCCTTTTTCTCACATATTCCTCTGCCTACAAAATGGGGTATCAGAACTCTCCGTACAACACCAACCTATACCATGGGGCAGGTGTGGTCTTAGTCATCTCTCCCATTTGTTCAGAAGCTTCTTTTCTGCTCACCCAAGCCACTGCCCTCTGTGACTATGAAGTGAAGGTTTTTCCGACCTGACTAAGAGTTTCTTTTCAGTCTCCAGCTGCTGAATTAAAACCAGCTGAGACTGTCCCTAGCTCCTATGGTTATAGGAGTCTTGGGCCTTTATCCATCAAATCCAGATTTACCAGAAAGCCACCTGGACAGGTGGCAGGAGGTCTGCGGTGCTGACATGTGCTGCATCACATGAACTGAGGGGTTTCAAAGTACTGAACTACAAGGCCAGGGATCAGTGATCCAAACTCTCATTTCTCCCTTTAGCCACCCCCACCGTAACTTGGACCATTCTCATATCTTTGGTAAAAATAACAGATGCAAAAGAAGCTATCAGTTAGAAGGATTTTGGCTACAGGTAGTATAAATTCTGATTCAAACTGGCCCATACAAATAGAACATGTATTATCTTGTAACAGTAATAAGTCTATAAGGAAGGCAAGCTTTGGAGTTGATTGATCAGTGGTTCAGAAACATTAAGAAGCCAGGTTGTTTCCATTGACTGTGATAGGTAATCCATACATTGTTTCCTTTTTAGACTAGGTCTCCTCCTTGTTGCAAGATGGCCACCAATAGAGATTAGGAAAACCTGTGCCCTTGATTTCATGTTTAGAAGAAAGGGAGAGGGAGAAGAAGATAGAAAGATTAGGGGAGAGAAAGAGAGAGTGAGGGAGGGGTGCCTTTCTTAAATATGGAATGCAAATTCATTTAATCTGATTGGGGCTTTAGGTCATCTGCCCACTTTGTAATCAGTAAGAGTCACAGGTGAATGCCATCCACTGATTTGTTTAGACTAATCAGAGTCTATGCCCCAAGTGAATTTCTCAGAGTCACATGAAAGATGGATGGGTAATTGAACAGAATTGGAATTCCATTAGGAAGGAGGAAGAAGGGAATCGATGCTCAGTAGCCAACTGGCAGAGTCCCCTGCACAGACAATTCCATTTTATATCATTTCTCTATCCCTGTGATGGCCTTGGTGGTTCAGAAACTTTGGTAATATCCTTATAGTTGGGCAGTTTGACGAGTGTAGAGAGGTTGAGTCTTGGAGTCCTGTGGACCTAGATTTGAGACATAGCTTTGTTGTCTTCTAATTGTCTGACTTCACACAAGTAAAGTAGCCTTCATAAGCTTCTGTTTCTTTATCTGTTAAGTAGCTTAATGCTACTGATGATGCAACATTATTGTGGGTATTGAAGATATGTATGAAATATTTATCAAAGAACTGGTAAATATTTATCAAAGAACTGGGCACATACTAAGTACTCAAGAAATGTTTCTTTGCCTTCCCCTGCTCCTATCCTTGTCGATAGGCCACAACTGCCTATTGATACGCCATTCCTGCCCATCTTGGTCAGCAGTTAGGGGCACTCATTTGCAATTCTTCCTTTTTTGGACCAAATTGCTGGACTGCCTTGGGTCATCCAGGGGGCCAGTGAGGGTTGTATGTCTAATGGTCCTTTCTGAAAGGTGGTATTAATGGGGTGACATGTACCTACCTCTTTACTATAATGTCAGGTGCTTTAGTCCCTCTCGTTGTGGGTTATTACTTTACAGTGTTCAGCTCCTTGAGCACCTAATCCTGGAACAAACATGGGTTTGGGATTAAAATACTCAGATTCTTCCCTTTCAGGATATAGAAGCTGTCATTTGAGTATCTCTGCACATCACATTCTTTGAAGTACAATTATGATAAAACTTATTCTTGGTTATTCTTTTTTCTTACAATTACTTGGATAATGTATGTGAAGGCATTTCAGAAATCAGTGCGTGGAACCATGTTGAATAAATAGGAAAATCTGCTGTTCTCTAGTCCCAGCCTCGCAGGGATCTAAGATGTAGATCCAGAAATATCGCAGCTGAATATGGAGCCATCATACCGAATAGGGGGGTGTCTGGTCAGCTTCCGAGGCTCACTGCCATTTCATTCCTTATTTTCTTTAATTAATCAAATATTTAGGACATACAGTGGGTGATTAAAAACTGAGGGTCCAAAGATAGCTAAGACACCTGGCCTTACTAAGTAGTGACTTCTCTACCTCCATCCACTTCCCCTTAATCCACAAATCCTGGTTGAGTAAAATAAGATCAGTGAGTTCCCTACTTCTCCAGCTCCACCTGTGAAGGATGACTTTTCACTGCTGTTAGAGCTTCTGAGCATCTGAGGGCCCGATTTAGTGGATCCTGATGTTGAGGATGAAGGTGCTCTCACATCTCTTTGTGTCTCCATTTTCCAATTGGGAAAATGGGATAATAATAAATATTTGCCTTCTTAGTCTAATGGGGAGATGGGGGAGAAGCCAGTACAGCTGTAGCAGTCACGAGAGAAGAGAAGATGTGAAGTGGGTGAGATAACGTGTGCAGGGAAGCAGGCACCGCGCAGGGACAGAGCAGGAGGTGGGTGTGTGGGGGTGGTGTTCGCAGATGCAAGTGGAGGAGGAGCCCCAGAGGCCCTGGCCTGTCTTTCAGAAGGTGGGATGGATCTTGGTGAACAGTGGTGATAAACTGAGTTGGAAAGAGATGAAGAGCAGTGGGAGGGTCATAATGCCCTAGAAAAAAGAGAGTAAGAGGAATATTGTTTCAGCCTGTTTGGAAGGTAGCCTATTTTCCTTTAAATCAAGGTTGGTCTAAGAAGGAGAGAACAAAGATCATCGATATATAAGGCATAAGACAGAGAAATCAAGGAACAGTGAACAGTCTCTCTAACAGCATTTGGAGAAGGTGAAAGCAGAGGCTATCAATGGGTTATGCTTCAGGTTCGTAGACTACTCAAAGCAGTGGAATTCCTGCGAAGGCGAGGGCGAGGAAAAACATGCTTGAAGATGGTGCATTCCTGGGAGGGTCCACGCATCCTTTTACTTACTGACCAGAAGCTAGTCGTATGGCCACACATAGCTGCAAGGGACGATGGAAATACACGTGTGTGCCTGACTGCAATTTCTGCTACCGTGGATGCGGGGGACAGCTGGAAGTCTCTGTCCCAAGGATTAAATGAGATGATATGTGTGAAGCAATAGGCGGAGTGTAGGGGACAGAGTAGGCACTCAGTTTGGTTTAACTATTGTTTCCACCCCTTGTTACATCAGGGGCAGAAAGAATACGTGGCCAAGGGAGGATGGTGTGACAGTGGGGACAGAGGTGAGTCCTGTTCTCTTCCTGAAGCCCTCGGGAAAGAAGCTCCTTCTATGTACCTTATAACAGAGGTATGGAAAGGAACGAAGAGTTTGGCTAAAAAATTGGAGGTTCACAGTTGCTCTTTAGCATTTCTGTTTTGGTAATTGGGTGTCTCAAAGACAGATGATCAAAATGGAAATGTGCTAAACGGGGGTAGGGGAGTAGGGTAGCGATAAGGCTGAAATGTGTTTAAATGTTTTAAGGAACTCTTAGATGTATTTGCATAGCAACCTGGGAATGTTTTTCTAATACAGATTCTGAGAGGGAATTAGAAAGGCTTTAAAATCCTAGGAGGAAAGGCACTACACACATCTGAAGTGTGGGCATTATTAATAACAGTAGTTTTAATATATGTCAAGCACTTTGCCCTTTAGAAGACTGGAGTGTTAGGAATACACCAGGGAAGGGTGGGGAGTAGGACAGAGTTCCCGGTGGAGAGGACTGCCCTGTCCCAGCGGGCTCATACCTGCTGCCACTGAGCGAATCTCACTGCTTGATCATGTGTCAGAAACACCTCCGTTTTCGGTTTCTTTTCTCTCCTCCCTCCCTACCAGGGAAGAGTACTCCTCAATTCCCTTCCCCCCCCCTTTCAAATCCATTGAGGAGTTTTGGCTCTTGACGTAGGCCTCACTGACTAGCAGAGCCAGTATGTTCTTGGGGCCTCTGTTTTCCTTCTGCAGAAATGGAAAAATAGTGCCTGTCGCTGATAGAGGCTCCAAACTAGAACTCTATCATGGGTTAGATTTCAAGGTAGAATAAGTGTTTCCTACTCCATGCTGTTATTTTGGGTAGGCCATTTGCCGTCTTTAAGCCATGGCCGCTCTATTTTTACAAATATGTGATAACTAAGAAATAAGCTAAGAGGATATTTGTGAGGATCAAGTCATGCATATGGAAGGGATTCACCATCCGTAAAGCCGTGTGAATGTTATTATCTTACAGGCGGGGCGGGGTTCCAGTTCACCAGGCAAGTGGAGATCCGGGAATATATTGTGGTTGATCCTGCTTACAAACACCAGAGTTTGGTTGCCTCTTCCAGGGGTTTGCCCCTCTTTAGGAATAAGGATGTTTCAGAGAGTTGGTCATTTATTTAATTTTTGTGTGCCTGTGACGTATCCCATGCTCTCCTGGGCACTGGGAGCCACGGTCCCTGGCCTCGTGGAATTTAGTCATGTGGGGGAGACAGAAGATAAACAAGTGAACACACAACTAAATTTGTAATTCCAGGTTGTGATGTGTTGTGAAGGGAACCGTTAGGGCTATGGTGGAGAATTCTAGAATGTTGGCTGGAGGGGGCTGTCCTCTGCGGGCTGTCCTAGGATGTGGCCCTCTGGCCTGGAAGGAACCCACAAGATATCACCAGCCTTTCCTCTCACCCTTGGTTGGAACTCTGCTTAAGTATCCCAGACTCAAGAAAGCTAACCTTATTTTAGAAGAGCTGCTCTGTCGTTGCTTTGTTGCTTCCTGTCTTCTACCTTGCTCTGGGGAGAACACGCTAACTTCTTTTGCTCCCTCCTCCGGTCTGGGCCCTGGGATCTGCCACCTCGTGTCTCATACCACACTACGTCTCTCCCCCAGCAGAGGACCGAGACTCCTGATTTACCAGGGAAGGGCCCTGGCCTACGCCTTCACCATGTAGCAATAGGGCCAGCTTCTGGGATGCCAGCTCCCAAGCCTGCAGGCGGAGCGAATACCGGAAGCAGCCGTTTTGGGAGCTGCCTGGATTTTTAGCAGGAGCTAATGGAGCCTGCTTTCTTCTCATGCATGTCTCCCTGGGAGAACTTGGCACTGGCTTAGGCGGCCCACTCAGTACCTGCCTTCTGGATCAGGTGCTCTCCAGGGAGCCAGCCAGAAGCTTGTTGGCACTTTTTTTTCCTTTCTGAGCTTTAAAAAACTCTACTCTCTGAGATAGACCAAGCGATTTCCATGAAGTAGAACTGGGCAGTCACTTCTAGAGGTGCAGGGTAAAATAAGGGGCAGGTGTTGGCGTGATCTTGCTACCCTGGGGGTCTAATGGTCCATTTTGGCTGGCAAAGAGGACAGCAGTTGGAGAGGCTGTGTGGTGTAATGAGTTACACCCTGGGTTAGGAGTCACGGTACTTGGACTCTGCTCCCAACCAGATGGTGACTTTAGGCAAATCACTTCACCTCTTGGGTCTCAATTCCCTTATTTGTAAAATGAGGGGGATGGATGGCATAGATAATGTCTCTAGATTTTACTACATCAAATAATGAGATTTTACATGGCATTTTCAGATACAGTCATTGAAAACAATGGTTCCTATCTCTTCTTTTTTTCTTTCCCTCTTCCCTCCCCCCCCCCACCCGCCTGCTTGCCTTCCTCCTTTTCTCCTTTTCCCTCTCTTTCTTTCTTTTATTTTCCTTTCCTTTCTTTTTTTTCCCTCCTCTCTCTCTCTTTCCTTCTTTCTAGAATGGCCAGGAATGAGGCTAATTCTCTGCTGGTGAGATAACATGCGATTTCATAGTTCCTGTAGACCGGTGGCTTAAATTCTTTGTGACTGATGCGTTGTTTCTGCAGATCTGAAAGATCCTACCCCACCCCCACGTCCTACACTGGCCTCCGGCCCCTTCCTCATTGGTAGGTTTCTAGAAAGTGATTCAGTTGTTCCTCCTATCACCAGTGGGCAAGGAGGAGGAGGGGACGTCTGGTGTTGGGTGGACAGACCATACTGTCACAGAGAATTGGAGCTGTTGGCTTGATATCACCCCCTTGGTATACTGCCAGTCCTGTCCCATTCAGTGTGCCGTCTTGGAATGTGTCACTTCAGGCTTCCCTGCCAGCCTGGAAGGTGGGAGGAGAGGGAGGTCAGTGTGCTTATGTGAGCTTCCTCCTTCTTTGGCATCTGTTCACACGCATGACTATGGCTCTCCTATAACCCTGGCCTACACTGGGCTCTGGTAATGCCATTCTGTTGCTTGTCCCTTCACCTCTGGGGGGTATTAAGAGATTTCTGCTGGGTGCATTTGTTGCCTTAATCCTAACCAGATTTCTACAAATGGTCTTATGTGGGGTGAATTCTCTTCCTTTTCAGGACATGTAAAAGTAACCAGAAGTTGAGATTATATTTATCTGTGGTTTTCAATCATGCCTGAACATTAAAGTCTCTTGGAGAGTTTAAACAAACACTGTGCCTGGGCCCTATCTCTAGAGATTAAGATTTAATCAGTCCGGAGTGGGGCCTGGGGTTGATACTTTTAAAAAGTCTCTAATTTGCAGGCTGGATTTGAAACAACCACTAACACTCATTGGTAGTCATTGTTGGGACTGGGGAAAGTAAGTCTTTTTTCTGAGAATCAGGGTCATTCATTTCCACCCACTCCTTTTTTTTTCCTTTAAAGTTTTTCTGATACAAAATTTCATATATACACGAAAGTGGAGAGAGTAGAATAATGAATATGCATGTACCCATCACTCAAATTCAACAGCTGTCAACTCATGGCCTGTCCAATGTAGTTGTATACTTCTATACACTGATCAGCAACGTGAGCATTCTGGTGGCTCTACATCCTTACCAACATTTGCTGTTGTTAGTCTTTTAATTTTCATCATTCTGGTTGGAATGGGATGATACTGTGGTTTTAATTTTTGCTTTCCTGATGTCTAATGATATTGAGTATCTGTTTATGTGTTTCTTGGCCATTGTGTGTGTGTGTGTGTGTTTATCTTCACTTAGAAGTGTCTCCGCGTATTTTGCACATTTTACATTCAGTCTTTCATCTTTTTATTGTTGATTTAGAGAAGATATTTGCATTTACTGAATATAAGTTTTTTTGAGTTTTGTTTATTGGTTACGTATGTATGCTGAAAATAGATTTTCTCAGTTGGTGACTTGTCTTCTTTTTCTTAGGAGTACCTTTTGATGAACAGACATTTTAAATTTTGATGAGATCTAATTTATCAAATTCTTTCTTTTATGGTATGTAATTTTTGTGTCTGGTCCACGAAGATTTTGCCAACATGAAAAATGAAGATATTTTTCGATAAAATCTTCTAGAAGTATTAGGGTTCTGCACTTTGCTTTTAGATCTCTGATCCATCTTAGGTTAATTTTTTTGTGTTGGGGTGAGACTGAGTTGATGTTCATTTTTTCTTCTCTAGATACGTATTTGTTTCAGCAACATTTTTTTTTAAGATTTTATTTATTTATTTGACAGAGAGAGATCATAAGTAGGCAGAGAGGCAGGCAGAGAGAGAGAGAGGAAGGGAAGCAGGCTCCCTGTTGAGCAGAGAGCCCGATGTGAGGCTCGATCCCAGTACCCTGGGATCATGATCTGAGCCAAAGGCAGAGGTTTTAACCCACTGAGCCACCCAGGCGCCCCAAAATGTGAAAATTTATAATGAAAGTCATCATCTGCAAATTAAAAGACAGAGTCTAGGGGCTGTGTTGTTGCCAGAACATGGGGCACCTGCGTGGCTCAGTGGGTTAAAGGCCCTGCCTTCGGCTCAGGTCATGATCCCAGGGCCTGTTTTAATCAATAAAATTTTATTGGAATATAGCCACGCTCATTCCCTTACAAATTGTCTATACCTGCTTTCTCATTGTAGCCTCAGAGTTGAGTAGATGCAAGAGAGACTATATGATTTACAAACCTAAAATATTTACTATTCATTTCTTTAAGAAAACGTTTTCTGATCCTGCCCTATATAGGATTTCTCAATGAAGGCAATATTGACACTTGGAGCAGAGAATTATTGCCATGGGAGAGCTGTCCTGTGTATTACACAATGTTTACCAGTATTTCTGGCCTTTGATTACTAGATACCAGTATCAATTCTCACCCCTTAGGATAATCAAAGATGTCTCCAGACATTGCCAAATGTCTCCTGGGGTCAAAATTGCCAGTGGTGAGAACCAGTGCCCTAGTTCTTCTTTCCTTCTCGTACCCAGGTATATCCCACTAAGGATAAACTATCAAATTACTATATTATAAACGTTTTAGAAATACTTTCTTTTTGTGTGTATTATTTCATTAAGCTGATACATACTTAGATCCATTTGGTTATGTTTGTTTTTGAATCTGAGCTTTGCTTTGAAATTTAATTTGTTTTTTAATTATATGAAATATATACAAAGTCACATCTATAAAACAAGATATAATTGCATTAATCTAGCTTTTAATTCTGTACCTTCCACTCTGCTCTTTACCTATTGGTGTAAGTAATCATGAAGAAAAAGTTTGCTTTATCTCTCAGTTGTATGTTCTTTCTTTCTTTCTTTCTTTCTTTCTTTCTTTCTTTCTTTCTTTCTTCTTTTTAAAATATAAAAAAGGGGTACTCTCACTAGGATAAGGAAAAGGATGGACATATTATCCAGGGCATATCAGTATGACAAATACCAAGCTAGAGTGAGAGTGTGTGTGCGCGCACGTATGCACGCTTATGCGTGTGCATGATTGTTTCTGAATGATTTGACACACGCCTTCTGGACTACTCTAGGTAACTCCCTCATTTGTCAGCTGTTGTCTGTATCACTTAGGGTTCCAGTAGGAAGCAGACATCATACCAACGTCCTTTAGTAAAAGGACTATTTATAATGGTGTGGGCAGGATTAAGGGAAGCCACTAAAGGGTGGTGCATCATTCCAGGGCTAGGAGGTAAGGAGCCATTCTGTCCCTCGGGCTGGGCAGCAAGGGGGTTGTGGTAGCGGGAGCCCAGAGAGAAGGGCTTTATGGAGAGGGCTGCCAGTGTTAGAGCTGGACACCCAGCTCAGCTGACCTAGTAGGGAAGGAGCTAGATGGTTTTAAAATCTGATTTTACTTTCTTCTTTCCCTCTAGTACCCAGTTGGTACTTGTAAATGTCTGGGTCTGACTAATGCTGAGGGCAAGCAAGTGTACTAATGCAGTCTGTGCTCGTCCACCTCCCACAGCAAAGAGCTGAGGAAGATAGGTGAGAGCAGATTTGAAGGGTTAAAGGAGAAATAACCATCCCATTGCTTGTTTACCTACTTGTTTGGAGGAAGGGAATCGGCATCTACGGAACAGTAACCACCCTCTGGGCTCTGTGCCAGACACTGAGACCATTCCTGTAACACTCCTTGTTCCTGTCCCTCAGAGGAAGAAACACTCAGTGACTTACCCCAGGCCAGAAGCGGGATTCAAGATCTGTACTGGCTCGTTTCAGAGTCATTACTCCGTGCATTACACCATGCTGGCCCTAGTAATGTGTCTTCTTTCTTGTGCCCAGGGACACAAACAAAAAAGAACTTCTGTGCTGTCTTGCGTGAACATTCTTGCCCGCAGTAGAGAATGAAAAAAATAGCGAAGAGGTGGTTAAGTCAAGGAGGTTGTCTTCTCTGGATCAGAGAAGAACATGGGGCTGATAATGACCTGCTTGCAAAAATGGGGAGCTAGAGATCAAAGGCGATTCAGTGGCTCTCAGTGGTTAGCGTGTCCATCCCAACCTGTGTCTTTGGTAAATGGATCCTTTCCTGGGCCCCTTCTTGGTTCTTACTTGGCATTGACAGAGCCTTGGAGATCCATGGATAAAACTCTATTTCAATATAATTGGTCCCTTTGTGATACAGTGTACTTTATTTGTGCATTTTCAGATTTTACTGACTGATATAAACATCCCTCCGTGCAAAAGATTAAGAACTTCTTTGTGACAAAGAATCCAACATTAGTTAGTCATAGAGGACTTTAGTTTTAATGAGAATATGATTTGAAATCCCATATCCCTTCCATCAGCCAGGAGAGGCACTGAGTGGGATGCCTAGTCTCGCTGTTTTAAGTGGACAAGGAAAAGACAATGCTTAAATAAAGTGAGACCGAAGAAAGCAAGCATGCCAAGAAATATTTCATTGAGAAACATTTATTATGGAAGTGGTTAAAATAACAAGTGAGGGGACATAGCTATATAGTTTCTCCTTTTCTCTGTCCAAATATTAGATCTTATTTTATATTCTTGCTTTATTGTGACAGGCAGGTTTATTTTTCTTGGCAGACACAGTTGAGGTGAGGTGAGATCAGAAGACTCAAGACCTTGCTGACCCTGTGTGTGTGTTAAATCGTAGAAGGACTCGTCACAGAGACATAGAGGTGGAAGGCACATCAGAGTCCCTGAGATTCAACTTCCTACCTAACGAGGGACTGTCTTCCATAACTTGGGTGACAGCTGGTCATCTGGCCTTCATTTGACATGTCAGAGAAGGAGCAATCAAAGATGCTACAAGACCCAACAGTGCCTTAACAGTAATGAAATAGTAGCAATACCACCACTAATTTCATTTATTGAGTGCTTACTGTATGCTGGGCACTGTGCCAAGCACTTTAAATGCATCTCCTTTAATGAATTTAATTTAAATGCATTTAAATGGTCTCATTTAATTCTTAAAGAGCTTCTGTGGGATTGGTGATACTAGTTTCCTTTCACCAGTAGTTGAACTGAGGCTTAGTGATTTGCCCTCATAACTACTGTCACAGGTATGAATGTGGGCATACATGTTTGTTTGTATGAATATGTGTGTTTGCATGTAAAATAAATATGCAGTCCTCTGCACATACTGCAGCAGATCTGAGAGGACACACTTGTGTGTGTTCCAGAAAGGCCAATTTTTGGTGATTTTTAAAACTTCTTTGGAGTTTTCAAGAAATCATATTTTTTTTTCTCTCTCAGATAACTTCTCGGGAAGGTAATGAATATATTTACCCTTATCCACCATCTTTCTTTAACTCATGTTGACCTCGTATGAATCCAAGGATGTGTCCTGGAGATTATGACCTCAAATGCTGCTTGGTTTGATTTACTACTTAATCCAGCCCCAGACGGCAATTTCAGAGCCCTTAGGTGGGACATTTTCTAAGTAGGGGATTTCCTCCTGGTATTCCTTCCTTCAGCAGCTGACTTGAAAATGAATGGCACTGTTGATGAAAAGAGGGGTCCTCATCCCAGAGACAGATTTTTCTCCTCTGTAGAATGATGCCAGCAGGTTCAATGGTACCTAATAGCCTCATTTCTGGCTATGACCTTGTGTGAATCTATGAATCTGAATGTGAAAATGTCAACTTGGGGATATTAGAGAACATAGCACTAGTTGGCTTGGCAGAATAATGGAGAAATTTTATCATAGATACAATTAATTTTATCAAATTAATGTAATTGCTTATCATTGCTAAATTAAAAATGGAACTATTGTTTCCCTCAAGTCTGAATGGCTAAACACTTGGCTAGTGCTGAATTCCTGTTAAAGAAGGTACTTTGTAATTTTTGGTGTGACCGCTAGATGGCATAATTGCTTCACACTGTTAGTTTAAAAAAAAAAAAAGACCCTGCATTTTCAGGTGAGGTGGGTCTGCAGGAGATTTCTGAACCTGCTGCTCCGTGAGGAGAATGCACAATGGTATGGCTGGAAAGGACTGCTGGAATTGTCTGGTTCAATCCATTTTATTTTATTTTTAATTTCACAGGTGATACATAAATACATTTTAATTGTAAAGGTTTTATATATGTCACTCTTCCCCTTCTGCTCACTTTTCCTCCGCTATGTTCATTCCCCACCCCTAGAGAAAGCCTCTTGTTAACCCTTTGGGGTATTTCTCTAAGCTCCTTCCTATGCATGTATACACACGTATACATACACATACATGCTTCTTAATAAACATCCACAATCTCCTCAGATTATAAATGAAGAAAGACGTGCTGTAGAGTTGAGCCAATATCATTTATGGGAGAATCTTGTGCTTTGGAGTCCTAAAGACTCCATTATTGAGTGCTCATCTGAGCCTCATTTCCCTCATCTTGCAAACCGTTCAAGTGTCCTAAAAAAGTTGAATACATGCACCTGTGTCCAGCTCTGCTGGCCTGGCCGTACGTGTTAGTTTCCTTCCCTGTCACTCTTTGCTAAGTTTACACAACAGATCAGTGGAAGAGCACAGTTCCCTTCATCCTGTGCCTCCACTACCTTTGCAAAATGTGAGTACATAGGAACACACATAATCATATGCAAACTCTAGCTTAATGACCCAGTGACCCAGAAGTGCGAATCCTGCTGTTGCCAAAGCCTTTG
Source organism: Mustela nivalis (assembly GCF_964662115.1). NCBI lineage: Eukaryota > Metazoa > Chordata > Mammalia > Carnivora > Mustelidae > Mustela > Mustela nivalis. The sequence goes on along the minus strand of NC_139027.1, from coordinate 33,373,740 downwards.
CTGGCCACTGTGTGCCTTGCTTCTGTCCAAGTTCAGGGATAAGCTGTATTTGAGGGCTGGAGGGAAAAAGCCAGAGTGCAAAGTGGTATAAGAACTCAGGAAAGCTCAACTGACTGGGGCTCAAGTTCAGATTCAGCTTAGCTCGATCAACCTGTGCAAAACTCCCATGTCCTCTGCACCCAAGTTCCTTAATCTGCAAAACCAGAAAGATGAATCTGGACCCCATTAGAGCTTGTACTAGTGAGAAGATAGATCAGCCATGGAGCTCATGATGCTTTTCTTTTTGCATTGCTTTCTGGAAAGCTCAGAGCCAAATTGTGAATTGAAACCACTCTCCTTGGGGCCCCCGGGTGGCTCAGTGGGTTAAAGCCTCTGCCTTCGGCTCAGGTCATGATCCCAGGGTCCTGGGATCCGGCTCTCTGCTCAGCAGGGAGCCTGCTTCCTCCTCTCTCTCTCTCTGCCTGCCTCTCTGACTACTTGTGATCTCTCTGTCAAATAAATAAAATTAAAAAAAAAAGAAAAAAAAAGAAACCGCTTTCCTTGTGCTTGGATTTTGGGGGTGAGTGTCTCCCATCTCATGGTTTTATGTTGGTTATTAGCGTGGACTGTGGATCTGTAAAGGTGGTGGTGAGAAGCTAGGCTGCATCACTCCAGGCACCTGGGGACTTCAGGCACTGGGCGTGGGGATTCCGTGGGTGGGAAAGGATTCTGACCCTTTTTCCAACGCCCCACTCTCAGTTTTCCACCATCCCTATATTTCATTTGGCCATTTTAGAAAATACTTTCAGATGTGTATTTGAAAATAGTTATTTAGAAATAAGATCTCCGCGTCTCTGAGGCGTGATTGAAGAGCAGCAGGCACTCGTGGCCATGAGTTGAACGGTGTCTTAGCAAAACAACGTGACCCTGAAAACACTTATGAAACAAAACAAAGCCCAGAGTGACCGCATCTTTGTTTCAGTTAAGGAAACCCTCTCCTGAAATACAAAGCTGGCTTTAGAAGCTAGGTGGCAGGCAGCACAGGTCTTAAGGGTAGGCTAGAGGCCTTGCAGGTTGATGGATTTGTTCTGTCCCTGGGCAGATATCAGGCCCTATCAGATCCTTCCTTGTCCCTGTCTGGTTCTGTGCTGCTCACTGAGTGATAGTCCATTTCTTCTTTTCCCTTTTGATGTGGATCTTACTTATGGCCACCATATGGTTTTCCTCAGGAGGACAAAGGGGCCATAGAATCTGCCTTGGAGATCACAGCTGCATTGTTGCCACCTTGCTCTGCTGCTGTCCACAGAATGGGAAGTGTTTCTCCCCTGGCTCACCCCATGCCTGAAGCGACTGAAGAATCTGGTGGGGTTCTTAGGGCAGGGACCTGGCACTCCCTCAGGGGGGTATCTTAGGAACTCCCTGGTCCATGTGTTTGTGACTCCTGGATGGTGCTTCCTGAAATACAGAGGGATCAATTTTGCAATTAAGAAGAGAGGATGAAGGGGGCACCTGGGTGGCTCAGTGGGTTAAGCCTCTGCCTTCAGCTCAGGTCATGATCTCAGGGCTCTGGGATCGAGCCCCACATCGGCCTCTCTGCTTAGCGGGGAGGCTGCTTCCCCCTCTCCCTCTGCTTGACTCTTTGCTTACTTGTGATCTCTCGCTCTCTGTCAAATAAATAAATAAAATCTTTTAAAAAAAAAGTAAAAAAAAAAAAAAAAAGAGAGAGGGTGAAGGAACAGGCTTCCGAGCACCGTCCATCTGTCATGCTTCAAAGCAGTCCCATTACTGTCCATTCCGGGCTTAGCTTAATGGGGGATAAGCAAGAATGACCACTGCGACTTTGGCAGGTTTTCTCCCACTCCTGGGCAGGGGGGGATCAGCTGAGGCTTTGGATTTTAAACGTGTCTCCATCTTGATGTAAATGCTAAGCTTTCTAACGAGAAGGAAATAGATGATCGGTGGCACAGTGGAGCTATGGAAGACCTCCACGTCCCAGCAGAAGGGATGGGAAATGAGTTTTGACAGAGTCTCCCTTGAAGGAGCTTAAATGAATGACTTCTTTTTCTTTTCCAAAGTTAGACACAGGCTGAGTGTATAGTCCAGGGGATGAGCCGTGTGACTAGTAATTCCATTTAAGTAGAATTTCCTCTCCTTTGTGCATGACTTGCCACTGACAGTGTTTGAACACCTTCCTTGCCAGCGGTCTCCCCTCAGAGTCTTGTCTCTGAGTAGAACTGTACCTGAGCCACTCAGGTAAAAGCTGCCCGGAATCAAGCAGAAAAAGCCTGCTAGCACAGCCCTGTTTAAATGGTTGCTATCTTGCCTCTGCAGGAAGCTGGGCAGATTTAAAAAAAAAAAAAAAAAAAAAATGCAAAGTCAGCTGTGTTGATGCAGCGCTGAGAACTGATTAAGAAGGCTTCGCTATTCAATTTTCTTTAAATGAAATGATTTTCAAAATCCTAACAGTTTGGATGCCAAGTGAGAGGGAAGAAAGCCCAAACTGAAGGGGGAAAAAAATCACTTTCCAAACAAAGGGGCTATTTTCACAATGACAGGAAAAATCAGTTTTGAGCTGCTATAGTGGGGATAGAGGCTGTGGTGCTGCAGATCTGGGCTTCAGGGTCTGACTGCGAAGTGTGCCGAGGACCCTGTCACTTGGAACAAGTCTGCTGACCCAGCTGGCCTTTGGCTTGGCCCAAGCTGTGAATCCTACAACACGGCTTCTTCCTGATTCGGGGCCTCTGACCTCCTCTTCCTTAGAGCGCTTACTTTAGAAGAACTTCAATTATTAATTCTTTCTCTCTGACTTTGAGATGTCAGTTTCCTCCTTGTCTCTTGCCAGTTTTACAACCCAGGAGTGTCTTTGTCTGGCGTGTGGGAGCATCCCTTTGAAATAGAGTCATCAGGAAAGCTAGTGCCGCATCTCCCCTTCTCTTTGGGCAGGTAGGAGTCCAACTTCCATAAGCACCAATTAGCAAACACACATGGCCTACCCGCCATGACCAGCCTCTCCCCTAATTTCCTCCAGTATTTTTCCACCAGTTTACTCCAACACTTAACAGCATTCCCACCTTGCTTTTTGTTCAGTCTTTCCCCCGTATATCTTCTTTGCCAGTTTCTCTGGGTGGTGTTAATTTTACTTTGACACTGCTTAGTCCAACTCCCCATGGAGCAACCTCGTCTTCCCAGAGGGAACCATCCCCGGAAGATGCCTCCCCCCATCCCCACTTTACTTCTGGGCTGGAAGAATCCCTCCCTCCGTCTGTAATTCTGGAAATGCTTACATCAGCAATCCTTAGGAGAGAGGATACATGGAAAGGGAAGAGAGGGGCCACCCACCCCCATTTTTGAGCTACGCCTTTGGTCTGATCTCTTTTGCCACAAGGTTCTCTCTATTTTGCAATTTTATTTTAAGACTGTGTTTCTGTTTCTTGGGTGGGGAATCACCTGAAAATGCTGTACACCACTGTGAGAGGGATCATCTCTTGAGCAGCTGCACTGGGGTTCCAGGAGTGCCTCTTTGGCTTTCCTTTGAGAATTGGGTGGTCCAGTGGGTGGAGGTGATTCCCCTAAGTGTGCTGCTTTACAGCCTGGACTCTGGAGTCCACCTGCCTGGACTGATTCTCACCTACATTGCTTGACACGTGACCCTGGGTAAGTGGCCTAAGTCTCTCCCTGTGCCTCAGTTTCCTCCACTTGTAAAATGGGGCCTACTCATAAGGTTGTCATGAGGATTCCATAGTTACTTGTAAAATGCTTCGTGCAGTGCTTGGCACGGAGTAGGCATCCGATAAATGCTTAGCCATAATCATCATCGTAACACGTACATCATTTTCCTGGAAGAATGCACATACAGTTGTTAACAAAGTAACCTTTGAGGAGAAACAGAGTAGGGAAGGAGATATTTCCTTTTGATCTTGTATTTCCTGTATTGTTTCAGTTTTTTACCCCAATGCTGCTTTTATTTAAAGATTTTAATTAAATAAACATTTTTCTCTCTGGTGATTAAGTGAGATAGCTTCTTGATAGCATGGGAGGAAATGCTTGTCTAGAAAGAATGTTTTAATAGATCTTTGCCATTTCAGAGGAGAATTTGGTTTTGAAGAGCCCATTTTTCTAAAAATGAAAAATAAACACGTAAAACAGTGCCTATGTGTTGTGTAATTCCTCCTCTGCCCTTCTGATTTGATTGAGTTAAACTTACTGGTGATCCAACAGCATCACTGCTGAGAGAACACTGTTCAGAGATGACCTGCTCTGCAGGGTGGCACTGTGACATCTTTTGGGGGTGGAAAAAAAAAAGTGTATTGGTTTTGACAAATTTGACAAATCCCTATCTGAGATTTGCCCTTGTTTAGAAAAATTCACTGTTAACTTCTTTATGTATGAGGGGTTGTTTCTGCCCCTGTTGGCTGAGTCCAAGATCAGTCTTTAAGAATCTGGGAGCCATTTTAGATTCCCATGGGCAGCCAAGAAATGAGGGGATGAGGGGCTCAGAGATGGAGAAAGGCAAGAAAGTTGACCAGGGAGAGGCGCTGATAGGAAGGATCAAGGGGATCTTTAGAACAAGTGTGTCTTTGATTTTAAAGTATCTGCTGGGCGTTAGTATCCCCCATGCCCACTGTTCCACGTACCTGCTCTTGAGTGACAGTTTTGGGGAAAGGAAGGAAAGACACTGGGGTAGGGGTGGGAAAGATGAAAAGAAGACTTGACTATGATCATTATTTAGGGGATGCAAGAAGTCAAAGCTAGAGGTAGAAAATGCAGCCTGCCTGAGAGATCCTGGGATGTTGGGCTTCCCATTGTGAGGGACTGGGAGGCTCTAGCCATTTTCTCTGTTAACAGCAACTTCTAATTGTCCCCCAATATCTATTCTTACTTTTCATCTAGGACTCCTCTGGTTTCGTCAAGGTACATGACTGCCTTGCTAGAGACTACGTTTGCTTTGCAGCTAGATAGGTCCTTTTGACCATGCATCTTGCCAGTGGAAGGTGAACAAAATGTGCAGTGTGAGGAGTTTCCATTTCACTTTCTTGATGGGAAATGACTTATGTCTCATTTCCTCCTTTCCTTGGGCTAGAAAACATGGAAGTAGCAGTAAGTCTAGTTTGATAAGAATAAGGACAGATAAAGATAAGGAAATACCTAGAAGGCTGGTGACACACACATTGCAGAGCCCTACCCCTAGAGTTTCTGATTCAGTAGATTTGGGGTTGGGCATGACAATTTGCATTTTTAACCAGTTCTTATATGATGCTGGTGCTGCTGGTCCAGGGACCACAGGAGATCACACAACAATGAAGTAGAAGAGCCTAGTGATGCTCTTGTGATGCTCTTGTGAAGCAGAGACATCTCATGTTGTGTTGTCCCTGGACCGTTACCAGAAGAGTGGACTGAAATTCTCTCTTGTTGGAGCCACAGTGTTTTTGTATCTTTTTCTCTTTTTTTAAGAGCAATTGAACCTCGGGGTGCCTTGGTGGATCAGTCAGTTAAGCATTTGCCTTCGGCTTGGGTCATGATCCCAGGGTCCTGGGATCGAGCACCACCAGGAAGCCCATGTCTCCCCACCCCTCCACTTGTTCTTTCTCTCCAAATAAGTAAATAAATAATCTTAAAAAAAAAAAAAAGAGAGCCATTGAACCTGTATCTTACTTAATACAAATATTATAGGTAAGGGTTACACAGGTAAGGCTGGAGGACTTGGGGACTCCTGGGTAGCTGGCTTTTAGGTTCAACATGGTTGATTTTTATTTGGAAAAATAATAAAACAAAGGTAATTACTTGTTTAATAACATAATGACTTCTTTTATGAGAGTATCACAAACAGGCAGTGGACTGAAAACATTCTTTCCATATCTGCACCATTGCTTCTTGCTTTGGGAAAACTAAGTACTTGGATGCATTTATGTTCTTATTTAAGGGCGGAAAGTGGTATCAGTGCTGTTGTTCAGAGATGGATACTTTGGGCATTGTCTTAGAAATCATTGGAAATTGAAATAATTCCTATTATGTGTTTACTAATATAAACATAAAGATAATGATAATAATAAGAACAAATATTTTCTGAATGCTTACTAGGTACCAGGTTCTATGTCCTTTTTAAGCCTTGTGCCGTCTGTTCTTATACTTACCCTGTGAGGAACTGTTACTATTATCTCCATTTTGCAGATGACTTTGAGACTTGGAGACTTTGAGACTTGGCTCAAGTAACAGGGCGAGATTCTATTCCAGGCCTGCCAGATACCAAATCCCATGACCTTCGCCTTGGCAATGCTCTCTCCCTCTCTGGTAGATGACCCACTCTGAGGTCATTTTCAGGTTTGGTCCATTGAACTTAACATTTGGCTGGGTTTTGTGTGTGTGTGTGTGTGTGTGTGTGTGTGTGTGTATGTGTGTTTCAAATGCAAATGTTCTTTTTTCCTTTGAGCAGTTAGGCCTACCTGCACCTTTGTTGGAAAGAGAAAGGGGCACAGAATTTAAAGGTGACAAATGGCTTTGGGTTGCCTAGATTTAAGGCTGTGAGAATTTACTATCATGCAAGATGTTGGATTCCAATACAGTGTTGGGATTTAGTAAGTAGTCACCTATCTGTGGGGACGGCTGTGAGGGAGCCTCTGGCAGGAGTCCAGGCAAGGACCGTGGTAATTTTCTAAGTTATGTGCCTCTGGAGCAATGTCAGACCCTAACAAACCCAGGCTAGTGTGACTGGGAAGCATTAACCACCGTTAGAATGAATCTAAACATCTCTGTAGTGGTCCCTTTTGGTTCTGGGCCTCTGGCTGCTTTTTATAATCAATTTTCCCCCAACCTCTGTCTTTCCTTTAAAATTTACTTGTTCTGGTTCTCGTTCTTTTCCTTCATTATTCTATATCAGAGCAGAATGATTTTTGAATTAATTAATCAGCAGTTAATTAATTAATCCCATTCTTACTTTGATGGGATTATTAGGATCAAGCAATGCCAAGAGCAGCATGTATCTTGAATTCCACACAGACCCTAGGAATGACTGCATTTTTTTTCTTTTTTTAAGATTTTATTTATTTATTTGACAGACAGAGATCACAAGTAAGCAGAGAGGTAGGCAGAGAGAGAGGGGGAAGCAGGCTTCCTACTGAGCAGAGAGCCCGATGCGGGGCTCGATCCCAGGACCCTGAGATCATGACTCGAGCTGAAGGCAGAGGCTCAACCCACTGAGCCACCGAGGTACCCCAAATGACTGCATTTTTATGTGAATTCAAAACTGTGTGAACCACTGTTCCTAAATGTGCTGATTGATCATCTGTAATAAACTGTAGGCCCACGGCACCCGATCTTAGGCTTAATTCTATTCTCTCTGTATTTTTCAAGGTTTTAGTTAAGGGATCAGTAAACATTTTCTGTAAAGAGCCAGATAGTAAAATTTTTGGTTTGTAGACCATATGGCCTCTGTTGCAACTACTCACTTTGGTGTTGTAGTAAAAGCAGCGATAGACAATATATAAATAAATGATTGTGGCTGTGTTCCAATAAAACTTTATATGCAAAAACAAGTGTTGGGTTGGATTTGGCCCGGGGCTATAGTTTGCCTACCCCTGATTCAGCTGAAGACATCAATTTATTGAGTCAGCTGCTAAGGTGAGTTGGAGGAGGAAGAGGTAGGTAGTTTATGAACTTTTCAAGCTGTCTCGGCATTCTGGCTCCTGCTCGAGACAACAAGATTAAATATGGTAGCAATAATAGAAGATTATGAGTTTGGGTTCAAAATATGACCTTGAATGTATAGGGTGACGGTAAACTTGCTGAGAGAGAATTTGTATGAAAAAGACCAGAGTCGTACTTTGCCTTGAAGAGGTACAGTCTGGGGAGCCTTGCCTGTGAACAGAGACAACCATCTTGGGTTGGATTGCTGGTTGACTGGGTGTAGTTCAGTGATGTTATGATCCTGCTAGTTCTTTGCTGGTCAGATCACCTCTGGAGTGTGGTGTGCAGTCTGGACATCTTATTTTGAGAGGCCATTGACAAACTAAAGAGCATCTCAAGAAGGGAGACTAAGACAGTGAGGAGCCAGGACACCATTGTCTGTGAGGAATCATGACGTGACCCGCACATCTTTAGTGAGGGAGGAGAGGACCAAACTGAGGATTGTCATTTTCTTCATTTATCTGTCCCAGAGGGAGGAGGACTTGTCTGTGGCTTAAGGGGCATGACCCTTGCACCATTAGTATTTGCCTGAACAATGTACAGAGGTTATGGGAAGGGGAGTCAGGCCGAGATGGGATAACAAGTGAGAGTTGTCTGTCAATGGAATGGCTGCTTTGGTTGCTTTCTTTCTTTTTTTTTTTAAGATTTTATTTATCTATTTGACAGAAAGAGAGACAGCAAGAGAGGGAACACAAGCTGAGGGAAAGGGAGTGGGAGAGGGAGAATCAGGCTTCCTGCTGAGCAGAGAGCCTGCCTGGGGCTTGACCCCAGGACCCTGGGATCACAACCTGAGCTGAAGGCTGACGCCCAATGACTGAGCCACCCAGGTGCTCCTGCTTTGGTAACTTCTGAGCCCTGGGTGAGGGCCAGGTGCTTAACAGTCACTGGGATGCGGTAACATTTCTCTCTGCAGTAGGGAGATGGAATTTTTTATATTCTTAACAAAATGGCCTTTAAACAAAGATAAAAAGAATGAGGCCAGATGGGTTATTTTTATTGTTTGTAAAATCCAATATAAATATTCTCTATCGTGTACAATGTCGTTGACTGAGCAGGCATTCAGGTATCAAGGGGGGATAATAAACACTATTTTCAACAAATTGCTTGTATTATTCAACAGGGAAGAGGGAGGGATAATAATGTGGTACTTACAAGTTTGTCAGGTGGCCAGTGCCACCAGGATCCTGTTAACAAGGCCTTTGAAAGATGAAGGTGATTCAGAATGTGTAACTTTATTAGGAGTTCTACAAGAATAGTGAAGTCCTCTGTTATGGAACAGTCTGTCTCTCTATCCTTCAGACTCTGGTATCCTCTGGGTCAAGTCACGGAGCATTTGCTGTGTGCCAGGAACAGGGCTAAGCATTTGATGTGTATTGATTTGTTTATTCCGCTGTAGCAGTGGTGCTCAACCGAGGATGATTTTGCACCCCAGGGAACACTTGGTCATATCTGGGAGATATTTTGCTTGTCATAACTGAGGGAGGGTGGAGTCCTACTAGAATGTAGTGGTTGGATGCTAGAGATGTTGCTCCACACCCTGCAAGGCCCAGGACAGCGCGCCACAACGTGGAATATTCCAGACACAAACAGTGGTCATGTTGAAGTCGAAATACCCAGTTCTACAGGATAGTAGATGCTGTTAGATCTCTTTTACAGATAGAGAGTTAGAAAGCTGGATAACTATAATACTGTCTTGCCTCTTTGTTTCTTTAGTGATGTTATAATGCATGCAGCCAAGGAAGTCCTGTGTGTGGTAGTTATCTTTATCTTTTGGAAGCAGTACAGAAATGGAATTATAGGGGCACCTGGGTGGCTCAGTTGGTTAAGCATCTGTCTTTGGCTTACGTTGTGATCCCAGAGTCCTGGGATGGAGTCCTGCATCAGGCTCCCTGCTCTGTGGGGAGCCTGCTTCTTCCTCTGCCTCTCTCTCTCTCTCTGTCTCTCATGAATAAATAAATAAAATTAAAAAATGGAATTCTATCTTCATTTTTTATTTTATACTTAATAAACATAAAAATTCTTTTTTAAAATTTTTAAAAAGATTTTATATATTTATTTATTTGACAGAGAGAGAGAGAAAAAGAGAGGGAACACAAGCTGGGGAAGTGGGACAGGGAGAAGCAGGCTTCCCACCGAGCAGGGGGTTCGTTGCTGGGCTTGATCCCAGGACCAGGGATCATGACTGGAGCCGAAGGCAAATGCTTAATGACTGAGCCACCCAGGTGCCCCTAAATATGAAAACTCTTAGTGAGTAACCCCGTTCTCTCCTGAGGAGTTTGTTAGTGGCATCAGACCAAAGATGCAGGGAGACTCTGTAAGCTTGGGGAAAAGAGGGCATGGTCCATTATTTCTCATTGTGTGGGGCTCTTTAGTGCTGATGGCAAAGAACTTACCTGCTACCTGTGGAGTTAAGCACAGGTGAACAGTACATCCTCATTAGAGCTAGTCTATGTGTCAGATAAGGAAACCACTTAAGTCTGTGACTTTAAGAAGTAGATCAAAATTCTCTGTTTTTCATCTTCTCTGTGGTCCTTTATCCTGACACTGATCCCTAGCTGGGGACCTGAATTTAACTTGTTGCTCACTGTGATAAAGTATTTGAAGGCACAAATGTGTTATCTGGGAGGGATAACCAAGCTCAGGTTTTGCACTTATTCTAGAGGCCTCTCAGGATTCTTAGGGACGAGAGAGGATGGGGATTTCAGTGGAGAGAAAAAAAGGAAAAGGAAAAGGAAAAGGAAAACATTTATTACAAAGGAAGTGCTGCCATTCTGGGGCCTGGGAAGGAATGGAAATTGAAACATTTGCTTACTTAGTTGGTAGGAAACTGGTCCTTTCTTCTTTCTCCATTTTTAGCTCCTGCTGGTTTGGCTCCTTCCTCCAGAGACAGTCCCAGTGACAGTGTGTGTGTTCCTGTGCAGAGTGTGTGTGAGTCACCTTCGAGATTTCAGGAATTGGCTCGAAGCTTGGCATACCTTTCTAGATACATCCGCTCCACTGGCATTTCAGGAAGGCCTCCTAGATTTCTGGCACAATGCTAGGTGTTGGTTCCTGACTTCAGGAGGCTAAAAATCGCATGTGGGACCAACTAAGTAAAATGAAGGTGGAGAGGGCTCTGAATAAAGTATGCCCACGGTTCTCCGGGACATCAAGTCACCTAAGTCAGACTGACAGTGGAGGGCTATCAGAAAGGGTCTCCCGGAGTAGAAATCTCTTGACTTGGTTTTTGAAGGCTCATTTTTAGTTAGGTAGTAAGAGAAGTGGTAGCAGTGTATCTCAGCCCAAGGGAGTAGCATGGACCAAGAATCGAAGTGTAAACTTTGATAAGGAGACAGAATTGTAAGGGGCTCAGCAAAGTAAATGTGAGGGGGGCATGGAGATGAGGCCAGGGGTGTGGGAAGTAGCCACCGCAAGAGCCTTCACGGCATCCTAAGCGCTTTGATGCTGACCCGAAAGCTGCAGGACTCCGCCGAGGGTATGGGTTGTGCTTTCAGAAGTGACCTCTGGCAGCTGCTTCCAGAATGGGTTGGAGAGCAGCCAGATGGGTAGCAGGAAATGGTGTCGGGAGCTTTGGTTGTAGTGCAGGTGAGAAGGACAGAGGTCTGAGTGCTCAACTCAGAGTAGCAGTGGCTAGGAAGGAAATGATTTGAGAGATGCCTGGAGGTAGAATCTGCACAGGGTGGTGGCTGCTTTGTCGGGAACAGTGGCAGAGTTCTTTCTGACTCCCTTCAAGTTAGGTGTGGCCATGTGACTTGCTTCGGCCGGTGAAATATGAGGGGAAGCACTTTTACTGCATCTCATCAGCGATCGCAGGGTTTGCAATGAGATTGAAGTTACCAGAATTTTTAACAAAGCACTGCTGTAGAGTAACGTTAACCACCCCGGCCCCCAAGACAGGCAATAGAGTATTAACCCTTGTGGACTTATTTTCCTACAGACTTTTCAGCATTTGACTCATATTTTTTGACATCTTAACTGGAGATACTCTTCAGCACAAAGACACACAGACACACATAGACACAGACAAAGACACACAGACATACACGCGCGCACGCGCGCACACACACACACACACACACACAGACATCTCCACTCCAGCTAGGATAAAAAGTTCTAAAGGTATTTAAAGAGAACAGAACAGTTTCACTGTGGTTTGGATTGTAGCCCAGTGATGAAGAGAGAGGTTCAACGACCAAGTTGTTGGTGTCTAGCGCCCTTCTCTTTCAGCGGTTGGGGCGTGGCCTTGCAGTCAGCTCTGCAGTATTCCCGGGCTAATGAATGAGGACAGTCTTCCTGTGCCTCTTTCCTCCTTTCTCTCCCACTTGATCTTCTGACCTGCTTTTCTGACCATTTTATTGTGAACGGCACTGTTGTGGCAGGGAACGAAGATCCAGCTGTCGGTCTGATTTGCTAATACCTGCTCCACAGAACTGGTAGAAGGGACTTAAAGATGACTCAGGAGAATAGTCTACTGATAGCATTTAAAAAAAAAAAAATTCAGACCATTCCCTTCCTCAGCTGCAAAAAGGAATTTGATGAGTGTTGACTTCAGGGTTGAGAACGCCTTCCCAAGAAGTTATTCTGTGGGTTATGAAATAGGTTATCTTGAACCTGTATCTCTGTCTACCACTTGAGAACTACTGTACAGTCTTTGATGGTCCATAAACTGAGATGGGTCTTTAAAAGGTACACAGTGAGGCTGTCCGGGGTATGTGGCCTGGAAGGAGATGCCTTTGCAAAATTTCTTTTCTGCCCTTCTCCCCTACCACCCGCCAAGATTTAAAGTCACTATCAGACAGAGAGATGAGCTCTGGAAGTCTCATTTATTACCAAGATGCAAAGGTACTGAAATAACCACAAAGAAATGAGATTCCTTTTTCAGATTGCTGGAGAAGGAAGTGAATTGATCTGTGACTTAGAGGTGTCTCCTTCCGTTAATCATTGCTGACTCTTCACTGCCTGCAATCACTATAAATCACCATGAAACTGTAGAGAAAACTGACACATGCGGCATGGAAGGAGGCGGAAATGGGCTACATATTGCTCCATAGGCTTGCTGAAACAGGAGTCCTGTCTTTCAGATGCAGCCCCTGATACAGAAGGCAAGGGATGAAAAATGTGTCTGAATAATTGGTTAGCAATGCTGGCCTCGCTTGGCTGACGGTCATCTGATGGTTGCTGCCCTTTCCCCATCTGCTTCACAAGTTTATTGCCAGTAGGGGAAACATGCTTTGCTTAGAACCATGTCCCAGTCTTGCCTCATGCTTTGATAAATCACAAGAACCTTCGAAGCAACTGAAGGTGACTATAGAAAGTATCTCTTCTGCACTCTGTCCTGCGTCAGCATTCCCTGGTAAGCTGGTTCTACCTCGACAAGACTAAGTCAGGGACGCTGTTTCTCGATAGGGTGGGGAACAGGGAAGGCATCTCTGATTTGCCAATAAGGGTCCCCTGGCATACTGTGTCTACTTCCACAGTTATGGCCCTGGAAAGCTACCTAAGGTTGTGTTATATGAGAATGCTCTTAATGCTTTGCAAAAGTGTTTGCTCTCCTGGTGGCTCTGCCTGAAAGCACAAGGCACTTCTTTCTTGGGATAAGATATTATTCGGTGTCCTTAAATGTAACTTTTATTCTTGCAGGCCCCAGTAACTGGAGGTGATAATTGAAGAGCGTAGGTGTTTGTGACTTGTGATTCCTATCATGGTCTCTGCCTTTGTAACGACACACACAAGGGGCATCTCTCTATGCTGTGTGGCAGCCATCGTGAACCTGATCTGGCCTCCACTTGGGTTCCCAATCTTCACTGTAGTTCTTTTTTTTTTTTTTTTTTTTTTTTAAAGATTTTATTTATTTATTTTACAGAGAGAGATCACAAGTAGGCAGAGAGGCAGGCAGAGAGAGAGAGAGGAGGAAGCAGGCTCCTGCTGAGCAGAGAGCCCGATGCGGGACTCGATCCCAGGACCCTGAGATCATGACCTGAGCCGAAGGCAGCGGCTTAATCCACTGAGCCACCCAGGTGCCCCTTCACTGTAGTTCTTGAGTGGATTGATCTCACTCCTATGGCCATTGCTTTGGCTCTGTTTCTGCTGAGTCATATATGTCATACGGGGAGGGGAGAGATTTAAGATGCATCACCAGCAATAAGGTCCGAATGACAGAATTATAAAGACGGTGCCAATGGAAATGGAAAGGAATCAATAGACTTGGTGACCGGATGGCTTGCAGCCATTCAGGGAATTGGGATTCTATGCAGGTAACCTAAGGAGGAACCTGATTATATAAACAGAGTAAGAAGGGAAAATCAAGGAAAGGTAGGAAAAGGAAACACAGGTGGGGATTGCATGGGGTCTAGTGGAGGAAGTGGTGAGTTCTGTTCCAAAATGGATGTAGAATTGGTGAGCTGGCAACAAAGGCAGGTGATCTTGGGGTCATGTTTGATTGGAAGCTGGAAATCTCAGAAGTGAGATTTGGAAATGAGGTCCACACTAGTGAGGTAGGTAGGTTTGAGTTTTTGTGTTGATGAGATACCAGCTAGACCCAGGGGAGTAGGTACGATTGCACGGAAAGAGGCGTGCGTGCAAGAGAGAAGAGACCTGGAGAGTGCATCTGAAATGTCTGCCTTTGAGGGCTAGGAGGAGAAAAGTGTAGGTCTGGGGAGCTGAGGAGGATCCGTAGGAGGATCACAGAAGGAGAAACAGTTTCAGGAGAGGGTAGCTGCATTAAATGTGGCAGAGAGGTCACACAGGAGGAGGGCTGAGAGGAGGCCATAGGATTTCCAATTAGAAAGATACCAGACATAGTGGAGAAAGCATTTTTGGAGAAGTATTTGACAGAGGCTTGCTGATGGGCAGTTGAGAGATGAATGAGTGAGGGAGAACCATGGGTGATGAATGTGATGTGTGCATGAGTTTGAGGGGGGGGAGAGTTGCCAGATTCAGGGACAGGGCTGAGGGCACAAGGAAGAGGCGTCTTACCCTGAGTAAGAGCAGCTTGTATAGGAGCAGGGGGTAGCCTGGGTGACTTCGTTAAGCATCTGCCTTCAGCTCAGGTCATGATCCCAGGGTCCTGGGATCGAGCCCCACATCAGACTCCCTGCTCAGGGAGTAGCTTGCTTCTCCTTCTCCCTCTGCCATTCTCCCCGCCTGTGCTCTCTGGCTCTATCTCTCTGTCAAATAAAATAATTAAAAAAAAAAAGGAAAAAGAATCTAGGAAGAGGTATATGGGATGGGACCCAAAGCCTAGGGATCACCATTAACATTGGAGATGGGTTGAGATCCTTACTGTGCAGACTAAAGAGGACAGAGGGGCAGGGGAAGCACTGAAGTTACTTTGAGTTGAAAGAAAGGGAAGGTGAAGGGAGAGACCTTAAATTTTTCAGGGAAGTAGGAAGCTCAGAAAGAAGGGGCTGGGGTGTTTTAAGATTATAAAAGAGCAGAACAGATTGGAATTGCTGCCATATGGAACAGGACAGACAGTTAATCAGGATGAATAAAAGGATTAGTGAACAGCTGAGGCAGAATAACATAGATTTATAATGGGAGCCGGTCAGCTGGCTTTTATAATTTTCAGTAGCTTGGCAACAGGAGTAGATAAAATGGATGATTGGGTTTACTCAGAGCTGAGGATTGGCACAATCAGGGTCATTATAGTTTGGGAGTAGATCTGGGAAGAGGACATCTAGATGCTCTGTGTGTGCCTGTTTAACCACAGAGACCCCTTGATGAGTAACGAGAGAGGCCCTGAAGTCCCAAATGCCACAGCACAAATGAGCTCAACAGCTTTCTTTGACTCAAGAGCTTCTCAGAGGTTTTCCTGATAATAGTACCTTTCAAAGAGGAGTTTTCATGGAAAAATGGGCACTACTAAGAGGCTTAGGAAGTCTTGGAAATCGGTGGGGGTGTGGGGAAGGGTGGGCAGTGGGGACTCTGGGCTTCTAATCTATGCCAAGCGCTGCATCAGTCAACCCTTTCTTTAAGGCTGTGAACTAAGTACAGAAGGCTCAGATGCGGGCCTAGGGTTGCCAGGACTGTGAGTAAGAAAACAAGCTAGTATTTAAGCCCAGGTTTGTATGGACCAGAGTGCATGGACTGGGCACTGCCCCCCACATCATCACCTTCCTTGACACTAGAGAAATTTCCTGGAAGGGAAGTGGCTGATTGGTTTCATTACTGAGCTCTGGGGTAGCTCTGAACGTGGGCTTAAGTTTGCCACTGAAAAAGCTTGGGAAGCTATGGACAGTGACCAGGGATGAGATTGTTTCTGGTATAGTGTGAATTCCCCATAACTCATTTTTAAAAAATTTTATTTATTTGACAGAGAGAGAGAGAGAGAGAGAGAGAGAGAGAGAGAGACAGAATACAAGCTGGGTAGTGGGAGAGAGAGAAGCAGGCTGCCTCCTTCCCACTGAGGAGGCAGCCTGATGCAGGGTTCGATCCCAGGACCCTGGAATCCTGACCTGAGCCAAAGGCAGAGGCTTAATGACCAAGCCATCTGGGTGCCCTTCTCCTAATACATTTCTTAGGAGAATGCTCCTCAGTGGGCTTTTTAGTTCTTTCCTCATAAACTTGGAAATTTGTGTTTAAACTGAAGGCAAAAACATTCTAAAGTATCTTTTGCCTACATAATGCTACCTTCCATTTCCTTCTTGGTAGAAGCAGGATAGGCTATGATTTGAGTGAGAGAAGCTTTTGTCATTTACTCACCTTCCTGTGGAAAATCTCCTGGTAGGAAGCAATATGCATTGTGTCCTGGGGAGTGGACAAAGGCCCTTGGGGAGGGAAGTATGGTGGCAGCTGACAATGAATGAACTAAAACTTAAAAAGAAAAGAAAAGGAAAAAAAAAAAAAAACCAACCAAACAGGATCCTGAGGGACCACAGGAGCCAAGACAATGAGAGCTGCAAGCATAAGTGATGTGGGGATTTCAGAGCCAAAAGCAGACCCAAAACCTGCAGCTAGAGGCTTTCGTGTCTTAAAAATAAAAACAGCCCCTCTGGGGCTACTATGCCCAGGAAAGCCAACGTTTTAGAAGATGAAGAGCTGGCCTCCTTATATTTCTGAGTTTTATTTTGCTCAGAGCTGGGAATAGGGGAACACAATGTGAACGGAAGATTTCCAGGAGTTTGGTTAGTTTTAAGTTCACTGTTATGGTGGACAGCCTCTCAAATGACCCTGAGTGATCTCCACTTGCTGGTGTGTGAGCCGTACCTAGCATGTCCTTCTAACAGAGAGTGCAGTGAAAGGAATGGTGTCACTTACAGGACCGGGTTCCAGGAAAGCCTGGCACTTCTTGCTAGCTCCCTCCTGCCTTCTCCCCCACTTTCTCTGATGGATACATCTGCCATGTTGCGAGCTGCCCTGTGGAGGCCCCACCTGGCAGGAACCAAGGGAGGCCCTCAGTCCAGCAACCAGCAAAGATCCGAGTGGTGCCAACAGCATGTGAGCTTGGAGGTGAATGTGCCTCCAGCTGAGTCTTTGGATGACTTGTGACCCCAGTTGATCTCCATGGCAACCTTGTGACACTGAGCCACAGGACCCATCTAAGCAGCACCCAGGTTCCTGACCCAAAGAAACTGTGAGATGGTAAATGTGTGTTTAAGATGTAAAGTTTGGTGGTAATTAATTCCATAGCAATAGATAACTAATGCAACTCTGTGAGTTTCCACATGACTACTTTATATATCTTTGGAGTAAAATAGGCCCTTCCTGAAAAGGCAGAAAAGAATGCTTTATAATCACTCTGGGCCATATGGCATTGCTGCTCATGAGTCTGTAATCCTCCTTGTCAAGACATCGATGACCTCTTGAAAGAAACTGGAGAGGCTGGTGTCTCAATGCCTTCTGATGGTGCCTATCACTCTACTTGGGTTCCTAGATATAAAAGGTTGTGAAATTTTTTTGCTTTGTGGTTCAGTAACACTTAGAGCCCATTGAGGAAATGGATAGATCAGTTAGTGGTATCAAGCTCACATTTTAGGCCAGGGTTGAGCCAGACCCTTATCAACTGGACACTCTCTTTTCTATAGGTGTCTGCTTTTTTAATTTTTATTTTTTAAAGATTTTATTTTTTTGACAGAGAGAGACACAGCAGAGAGGGAACACAAGCAGGGGAAGTGGGATAAGCAGGCTTCCCGCTGAGCAGGGAGCCTAATGTGGGGCTGAAGGCAGACGCTGAACAACTGAGCCACCCAGGCACCCCAAGGAGTCTGCATTTTTTTTTTTTTAAAGATTTATTTTATTTATTTATTTGACAGACAGAGATCACAAGTCAGTGAGAGGCAGGCAGAGAGAGGAGGAGGAAGCAGGCTCCCTGCAGAGCAGAGAGCCCGATGCAGGGCTCGATCCCAGGACCCTGGGATCATGACCTGAGCTGAAGGCAATGGCTTAATCCACTGAGCCACCCAGGCGTCCCAGGAGTCAGCTTTTTGATTGGGCTCTGTTCTAGTTAGTGGGGCATCCCCTTCCACTCCTAGATAATGTTCTGCTGTACCTGACTTCACCATAGCAAGCTGTTTGAGTTATTATCCATATTGTTTTTGTTTTTCTTTTTTTTTGGTATAATTTTTATTTATTTTTGTTTTTACATTCCCAGTCAAAACATTGTTTTCTAAAGTTACCTAGGTCAGTTTCTCTCATTCTTTTTTCCTTTTTTCCTTTCTTTCTTTCTTTGTTTTCTTTTTTTTTTTTTTGCGAGAGTGAAAGTGGGGGAGGGATGAGGGGAGGGGCAAAGGGAAAGCTGGTGAGAGAGACTCCTAAGCAGTCTCCATGCACAGTGCAGAGCCCAATAGGGGGCTTTATCTCACAACCGGAGTTCATGACCTGAGCTGAAATGAAGAGTTGGATGCTTAACCGACTGAGCCACCCGTGCACCCCATCTTTCTTTCTTTTTTTTTAAATTGGATTATAATTAACATATAGTGTATAATTAACATATACTGCTACATTAGTTTCAAGTGTATAATATACTCATTCAATAATTCTATACATTACTCAGGGCTCATCAAGCTAGGTATACTCCTAATCCCCATCACCGATTTCACTCAATCCCCTCTGGTAACTACCAGTTTGTTCTCTGTACTTAAGAGCCTGGTTTTTGTTTGCTTGTTTGTTCGTTTGTTTTGTTGTTGTTCATTCATTTGTAGTTTCACTGGTAGTTTCACTTAATGTTCTTCATTTGAACTCAATCCTGACTCCAGCCACCCGTCATCATTGTACTGGAGGAAAAAGGCCAGAGATTTGGCCTTAAATTATAGCATCTGAAAAAAGATTTTAGTGTTTTTCTTCCTTGAGGCTGATATCTGATCCTTTCATTTTACCACCTATAGGTAATTGTTAAGGAAGCTCCTTACCTGGCAATATTTTAGTTTGTTCTTGGATATCAAAACCGATATTTGGGAAAGGCGCTACATGAGACAGTATCTTCTAATGTCCTATGTGCATTTCTTTCCTTCCACACTTGGAATAGAAGTAATTGTATTTCATTTGAATTTCAGGTACTTGTTAGCTAAAAGATATTGAAGCACCCCTCCTCGCCTACCCCCAAATGACAATTGCTGGAGACCCTCTCTCCCCTCAAACTTCCAACACCTTTTCTCTCAGCATGCTGGTGTTCATGCATCTTACTTATTGGGGACATCAAAGCAAGGGGACGTGGTTCCTACAGACTGCTCACCTGCCAGTGTCTGCCTTTAAAACTTATACCAAAGGCCTCTACTTGTGCACTGGGTCCCATCTTGTGCTCTCAGGACATCATTACAGCCACTCTCCCCTTCTTTCTCTTATGTCACTGACAATTTGTTCTTTAATGCATCGTTCTTTTGAACATGCTATTATATCTACCATCTTAAATAGGGACTCTTCCCCAGTCCACTTTCTCCACCTGTTGCCCCTTTGCACCAGCTATAGCAAAAATCCTCGAAAGCAGTATCTGTGCTCCCTGCATCTAATTGCTTTCCTCCTGATTTCCCTTAAACCTGCTTCATCCAGCTTTTCCCTAAATCTTATCTGGAAGTGACTCTTGTCAAGGTTACCTATGACCTCCATCTTGTTATGTCCCATCGTTGGGTATCAGTCATCATCTTATTTGAACTGTTAGCCGCATTTGGCATGTGTGTTTAGTCCCTGCTCCTTGATATGCTTTCTCTGCTGGGTTTCCAGTGTACCATACCCTCTTGGTCACTGCTCCTTGGCTTCCTTTGCTGGTTCCTTCTCTTCTCCTTAATCGTTTAACATAGGAGTGTCCTCGGGCTTAGTCCTTGATTTTTCTCCTCTTTTCTATCTCTAATCACTTTCTTGGTGATCTCATACAGTTTCATGGCTATTAATACCATCTATATACCAATGACCCCAATATCGATATGTCCAGTCCAAACTTTTACACTCTAGGTCCTTATATCCTTCTGTCTACTTATTGTCTCCACTTGGATATCTAATCAGCTTCTTAAACTGAATCCATCCCAAACTGAATACCAGTCCCCTGATTTTGGTCAAACATGGAACAGCTGCAGTCTTCCCCATCTTAGTTGATAGCAATCTATTCCATTATTTAAGCCAAAAACTTGGAATTGCCCTTTCTCTCATTTCTTTCTCTCACACTCCATGTCTAACAGTCTAAAAGTCAACAGGAAATCCTGTTGGCTTTGTCTTTAAGACCACTTTTTTACCACCTCTTTAGTTATCACCCAGAACCACTATGGATTCCTGTAATAGCCTCCTGGGTCTCCTTGCTTCTATTCTTGTATCTCTACAGTCTTCTTCCAACAGAACAGTCAAGTCACCCCTTTTGAAAGATCATGTCATCACCTCTTTCTCAAAGCATTCCAAAAGCTCCCATTCCGCATCACTGTTCTTGACATGGCCTGCTTGATTTGATTCCTATCATTTCTGTGATCTTGACTGTGGTACTTAACTCCTCCAAGCCATAGATTCCTCATCTGAAAAGTATAGAAGAGTAAAATTCTTACAGTACAGCATTGTTCTAAGGATTAACTGAGATAACTTGGTAATAGTAAAAAAATAAGGGCAGTTACTTTAATCAATATTACTAGCAATTATTAAATACTATTGTTGAGGTGAAGGACCTTAACTTGGAATTCAAGGTCATTTATATTTTTCCCAGTCTTTCTTTATACTGTATTTCTCGTGGTTCTCCCCTGTTTCTCAGTTTCCTTGCTTATAAAATTTGCAGAATGGAGATAAACCCTGCCCTTCCTCATAGGGCTAGCACATCAAGGCCCTTTATTAGAGAAGGGGCTGCGCAAATAGAAGATACCGTCGTCCTATTTTCAAGGACTAAAAGGGCTACTGTTCCTCTGCAGTAATAACGTGGTGCTTTCCCTTCAAATGTTTCACCTGGGAGCCTGAAAAAAACAAACAAAGTGTGTTGCTATGGCAACGTCAGGAAGGGAATTAGCACCCAAAGAAGTTGTAAGTACTGCCCCTGAGCAGGCTTCAGGGATGGGTACTTGATTTGACAATTTAGAAAACAGCAAAGACCCTTGCTTCCCTGCCTTGTGATACTATTAGTCTTTGTCAGCTCTGTTTGATTAATTAATGTTCCAGCAGAAAAGAAATGCCACTCATTGTGTATTCTTCTTGGTGCTTAAATTTGATGGAGCTTGTTTCTCTCCTTTAATTGAAATGCTTCCCACACAAAAGAAACAAGGTCAGCTTGTTAGATTCTCAGAGAGTGCCCATTCACCCTTAGGCCCAGAGCACAATCATTTCAGTGCACGTTGTGACAAAAGAAAATGTGCCATTATTCAGTCATCTCATAAAAAATTTTTGTAAAAACACTGGTATAATGTTTGAGTTCAGCCAGTGGATAGACCTCAGGAGATCAAAGATTGTGCCTTGGAACTTTGTTGATGGGCCTTGAAGTCATGTGTTTCAGGTTCCCTGCAAGGCTCCTATGTGAGACCTGATCCTTTTAATCCTGCCTTTGCAGCTTTGTCCCTCTAAAGCTGTCAAGATTGTTCGACCTGGACAGCAGGCTGGAGGAGGCAGAGGGAAGAGGTCCTGGAAAGAAGAGAGGCACAGCTAGTTCTCTGCAGACGGAACCCGGACTAATGTCCCATGAATTTTCTATTTTAAATTAGAGTAGAAGGCTCTAATTGAAAGAAAAATAATTATAAAAAACAGGGGAATCAGATGAATTTTAACTAAGGACGAATCTGAATGCTTTGGAGAAGATGGAATAGGTGGATAGAATTAGAGGTGGGGAGGTGGACAGCCTTTCCTGGTTGAGGAGAGAGCAAAGGCCAAAGCCCAGAGTCTGGAGAGCACTGTGTACAGCTGGGCGCTCTGGAAGATGAAGCCTGAATTTCCCACCTTCCTATTTCCTGCCAAGGTAGGAGTCAAGGTCTTACCCTTTTTAGTCTTTCTGTTCCTCTCCAGCAGCCTGTCTGAGGACTGAGGCTTTGCCCAACCTCTGGCAGTCTGAGTGAGTCAGCCCCCATAACTGAGATGAGGGGGCTTCTTTGGGAATGTTTACGGCACTGCCAGCCTGAGTCCCAGTCCTGGTCCAGCCACCAACATGATGGGGGGAGAAGGGCTGACACACTTATTGTCCAGGAGTTGGCATATGGGTCTCCAAGAACTAGGTTTTTAAATTATTATTATTCTTTTCTGCCCTTTTCTTTAATTCCATTTACCATCCTTATCTCATCCTTCAACAAGAAGTTCTTGAATGCCCGCTGTGTGCTTGGGATGAGGACGTTCTTACAATGTGAATTAGATGTTTCCCTTGAGGAACTTTATGTTGCTTACTGTGCTTTCCTGTCTGGTAACAGAAAAGGAACTGCCCAGGGAGAATTAACACACAGTTTTAGAGTGGCCTCGCTCTTCAGCTCAGTTGATCATGGGTGTTATTTTTGGCTTGCAGTCTTTATAAACCTGGTCTAACTTCCTTATTTTACTGACCTGAAATAGGCTCAGAGAGGAGGTCAAATGACTTCAAAGATGACACAACTAGATTGTGTCAAAGTTGGGTTTAGAACTCGTGTTTTCCAGCATGTATCTTTTGAAATTCCCCTGTCTCTCTGAAGCTGAAAACTCCAGAATAAGTTATCACAAAAATATCCTAGCATAAGATCTTTTTTTTTTTTTTTTTTTTGGCAGAGGAGTCAAAGGGTAGTAACATGAATTTTATTTTATTTTGTTTTAAAAATATTTTTATGTATTTGACAAAAATTATATGCATTTAAGACATACAGTGTGATATGTTTATATATGTATACATTGTGAAATGATTATCAAGTCTAACTAGTATATCGATCACCTCCCATAGCTACCCTTTTTTGTGTGTGAGGTGAGAACACTTGGGATCTCTCAGAAAATTTCAGGCATATAATACATTATTTTTTTTTTAATTTTAAATTTTTAATTTTTTATAAACATATAATATATTTTTATCCCCAGGGGTACAGGTCTGTGAATTGCCAGGTTTAGACACTATAATACATTATTATTAACTATAGTTACTAAGCTGTATGTTAGATTTCCAGGACTTGTTTATCTTATTGCTGAAAGTTTGTACCCCTTGATCAATTTCTTCCCTTGTCTTCCACTCTCAACCATTGGTAACTACATTCTACTCTCTGTTACTATGAGTTTGCCTTTTTTTTTGATTCCACATGTAAGTTGAATCACATGATGTTTGTCTTTCTGTGTCTGGCTTATTTTACTTAGCATAGTGTCCTCTAGGTTCCCTGATCCAGTGTCTGGATATTCTTCCTTTTTAAAGGCTGAATAATATTCCATTGCGTATAATAATACTCCATTATATTTGTACCTAGGTATTTCATTTTTTTGGGTGCTATTGTAACTGAAATTGTGTTTTAAATTTCAAATTTCAATTTTTTACTCCTGGTATATAAGAGAGTAATTGACTTTTGTATATCAACTTTATTTCTTAGACTTTCTATACTTGCTTAATAGTTCCAGGAATTTTTAGTCTATTCTTTGGGATTTCCTACTTAGACAATCAGTCATTGGAGAACAAGTTTTCTTTTCTTCCCAATATATATTTTGAGTCCAATATTGTTTTATGTTTGCATATATACATACACATACACACATATGTAATGTAATACAAAAATCAAATCATAGATATATATTATATATACACACATATATACACACATATACACATATATACATATATATATATATATATATATATATATATATATATATATATCCTTGTTTTAAAAAAGTTCTCTGAAAATGAACCATGAGAGACTATGGACTCTGAAGAATAATCTGAGGGTTTTGAAGGGGCAGGGGGTGGAAGGTTGGGTGAGCCTGGTGGTGGGTATTATGGAGGGCCTGTATTGAGCACTGGGTGTGGTGCATAAACAATGAATTCTGGTACACTGAAAAGAAATTTAAAAAATAAAAAATTTTAAAAAATTCTCTGACAATCTTGGTCTTTTATTTATTTATTTATTTTAAAATTTAAATTTAGGTAGTTAACATATAGTGCAATATTGGTTTCTGGAGTAGAATTCAGTGATTCATCATTTACATACAATACCCAGTGCTCATCATTACAAGCACCCTCCTTAATACCCACCTCCCATATACCCCACCCCCCACTCACCTCCCTCCTTCAACCCTCCCTTTGCTCTCTATCATTAAGAGTCTATTATGGCTTATTTCACTCTCTTCTTTTTTTTCCCCCTCTTCCTATATGTTCATCTGTTTTCCATCCATGTCCTTGCAAATGGAAAGATTTCATTCTTTTTGATGACTGAGTAATATTCCAGTGTGTGTGTGTGTGTGTGTGTGTGTGTGTGTGTGTGTACCACATTGTCTTTATCCATTCATCAGTTATGGACACTTGGGCTCTCTCCATAGTTTAGCTGTTGTTGATAATGCTGCTATAAACATCGGTTGTAAATATCCCTTCAAATCTGTAGTTTTGAATCCTTTGGATAAATACCTACTAGTGCAATTGCTGGGTTGTAGGGTAGTTCTAATTTTAACTTTTGAGGAACCTCCATACTGTTCTTCAGAGTGGCTGTACCACCAACAGTGGAAGAGAGTTCTCCTTTCTCTACATCTTTACCAACATCTGTTGTTTCTTGTGTTGTTAATTTTAGCCATTCTGACAGGTGTGAGGTGGTGTCTCATTGTGGTTTTAATTTGCATTTCCCTGGTGATGAATGATGTTGAGCATCTTTTCATGTGTACGTCAGCCATCTGGATGTCTTTTTTTTTTTTTTATTATAAATTGGCGTGTTTAGACCATTCATATTTAAAGTGACTATTGTTGTTTTGTCCACTTTGTTTTTGCTTGCATGGTTTCTGATTAATCTACTGTAATTCTTATCTTTAGTACTCTATAGGTAAAGTTTTTTCTCTCTGGCTTCTTTCAAGATTTCAAGATTTTCTCTTTTTCTACAATTTGATTATGATATATCCATGTATAGATTTATTGGTATTTATCTTCTTTCATAATTTCTAGGCTTCCTATATCCGTGATTTGATGTTTGCCATTAATTTTGGAAAATTCTCAGTCATTATTACTTTAAATTTTTCTGCTGTTCTGTTTTCTTTTTCTTCGCTTTCTGGTATTTCAATTGCACATAGGTTATAAGTTTCAAAACTGACCTCAAGATCTTGGATGTTCTGTTTTCCATTCTTTTGTATCTTTAGAGTTCAGTTTGGGAGAATTCTATAGATGTATTTCAAGCTCATTGACTCTTTCTTCATCTGTGTCTAGTCTACTTCTGAGCACATGGAAGGCATTATTTATTTATGTTGCAGTGTTATTGATTTCTAGTATTTTGATTATTTCTTTGATTCTTTATTAGAGTTTCTGTCTTTCTACTTAGACTTCCCATCTGGTCTTGCATGTTATTTGCCATTAGCAATGGTTCTGATGCTGGTTCTGATGCTTACTTTTTATCTTCAGATTATACTTTTTTTTTTTTTTTGCCTTTAGCTTTCTTTGTGGTTTTAGCATTCTTTGTAGTTTTATAATTCATTGTAATTTTTTTTGAAAGCTAGACCGGTGTATCTGATAGATGTAATAGGAACTGAGGTAAATACGCCTTTAGTTATATTGTATTAACCTAGCTAGGGTTAATATAATATGGGGTTAATATAGGTTAATATAATATAGGGTTGTTTTTATTCCCTTTATGTCTAGGTGCCAGAGGCTATAAATTCCTCTAGTGTCCCTGCTTTTGTCTCCCTTCTTGTCTTCAGGCTTCCCTAAGGACTCCTCATTAGATAGAGTCAGCATATTGCCACACTCTTATATGTAATCTGCTGATAATATACTGGAGCCCTGTTGGTATGGTAGTAAAGCATGGTGGTGGAGAGGTGGTCTATATTTTTATTTTTAATTTATTTTTTAAAAGATTTTATTTATTTGAGAGAGAGACACATGCACATGAGCAGTGGGGAGGAGCAGAGGGAAAAGCAGACTCCCTGCTGAGCAGAGGACCCCCCCCACCTGCCCACCCCTACAATGTGGAGCTCGATCCCATGACCCTGAGATCATAACCTGAGCCAAAGGCAGATGCTTCACAGACTGAGCCACCCAGTTGCCTCTGTTCTAAATTTTTATTATTAAATCTCAGTCTTTTAGTAATCCTGTGTCCTTGGGTTCACAGGTGTTTTTTTTTTAGCTTTTACTTTTTCTATCTTTGGTGAGATAGGAAGGCTACAGAAGACTAGAGTTGAGGAATTGTCCTTCCCTTCAGTTGCGATAAGGCTCTGGTAAAGTGTTTTCCTCTACAGAATGGGTCTTTGTCATGGAGAATTCTCTATGTATGTTTTACTAAGGTTACTTTCCCAATTCACATAACAGATTCATGAAGCAATCTTCCTTGGCTCTTTGCAGTGAGAAAGGTATAGGATTCCTGGAAGTAAACCCATGAAAATCTAGGCTCTCCTCTAAGACTGCAGCCCCCAGGAGTTTTTCATTCCTGAACTAGTATACCCAGCGTCCAGGATTTTATGAGCATTTAAGTGTTTCTGTTAGTTTATGGCTCCAGTAACCTCTGCTGTTGGTAACTGATCATAGTTGTAATATCAGTTATTCGTCTGTCCCTCCAGATTTCAGGGTAGTCATTGGCTCTAAGACCTCAGTTCTCTTGGGTCCAAGTAAAGTCATTGATTTTCAGTTTGTTTAGTTTTTTTCCCTCCATTGTTGTAATGATAGGAGTGATAACTGTCAATCTCTTTACATGTTGGAGCTGAAACTAGAAATCAATCAAAATTATTTTTTAACTAGAACTACCCCCCCCCACTCCCACCCCCAAATCCTATTAGCTTCCTGAGAACATGGCTCATGACCGTGGCCACGACTCATTAAAGGAATTTTACACAGTGCCAGTCAATATATTTGGGCACTGTGCAGTGACTTCAGAGCAAGACAGATTTGGCTTCAAAACTCAGCTTTGTGACTGGCCATGGAAGAAGCTTGAAAGTTTTTGTTAATATTGTCAGTTCACTCAGTTCATTCAGTTCATTCACCAAGTTTATTCAAACATTCAAGAAGCTTGAAAGTTTTTATTAATTATGTCAATTCACCCAGTTCATGGTTACAGCATTGAACAACCAAGTCCCTATTCTCATATAGCTTTCTTACTGTTTTATCATAGGTTCCAAACAGCATTGATGGAGCTAGAATTCTAGATTAATTCCAGCGAAGTCCTGTGCGAATTATGATTGGTATCTTAAATAGTAAATTGCCAAGGATGGTTGCTGAAAGGAACAACAGAATTTTTTGAGCCTGTGGGAGACAGAGGTGTGATCCGAAGTGTTCTCAATCCTCTGGGAACATCTTAGATCCTGTTCTTAGAAAGTTCTCACTGTGGTAGTCCCCAGGGAAGAGTAGGGCATTTCTTAGATTCTTCAGGGAGAAAAAACTCTAACTAGCCCCCAGTTGGGAATGTTTGTTTGTGAATTACCTCTCTAAACTTAAAAATTAGTAGGCACTAATTGATGATTTTGTGGGGCTTATAGAAGAAAAATGTAAGAAAATTGAAATTACTTTCTATAAGACAAGCTGGATATCTTCTCAAGTAGAAAATGAGCATTTTCTCTTCAAGCAGAATTCAATATCAAAATACCTGGGCAATCCTGGAATGCCCTCAGCAAGGTGGCCTAGGGCCTGACCTAAGCTAGTGCTTAATAGTTTGTTTTAAAGAGATAATATAAATCCCATTTACCAGGAAGTTGCTCACATAACCTCTGACACACATTCTTTATTTCTTGTGCATTTTTAGCCCACAAGAAATCAGGATTGTGCCTTAGGGAAATTTCAGAGGTTTTTGTAGAAAATATTATGAATTCAGAAATATCCAGTGAGAAGAGTTTAAAGGGAAAACAAATAGGTTTTTCTTTAATCCAGATAGCTTTTCAAATTCTGTATTTCTTTCTCATCTTGGTGTTCTTAATACTTCTCAGGTGCCCATATCCTCATGGAACCGCCTAAAACCGAGATCTTAAGCTTGAAGTGCCAGGTTCTATTAAAAGAAACCCACATTCTTGACCAAACAAGTAACTTTAGTTTAGGGTCAGTGTCTCATTTTGGGTTCTTTAGAAGCAGACCCTAGGAAAGGGATTCTGGTGCTTGTGATTTATCAAGAGGGCACCCTTTAGGAAAATCCATAAGGGAGAGTGAGTCAGGATAGGGAAAGTTTCAGGAAAGTCTGGTGCTGACCTTATCTGTGTGTGTGTATGGGGGGAAGAACTCTGGAGCATGAAATAACATGTAGTGACAATTCCTTTGATACCCCGGAATTAGTCAGTTGCTGTCAGTGAGTTGCCCTACATGTGTATGTGGGGAATAGGCATACTTTTGTATGCTAGGTGGCTCTTACCACTCAAGGGCAGTTCTCTGGAGAAGCAGGGCAAGCTCTTCTTAGCCATTAGCAGCTGTCTTAGTAAACGCAGGCTTCTATAGCAAAGTGCCATGGACTGAGTGGCTTATATACAACAAAATTTATTTTTCACAGTTCTGGAGGCTGGACGTTTGAGATCAGGATGCCAGCATCATTAAGTTTGTTGAGGGTCCCCTTTTGGGTTGGGGATTGCTGACTTCTTGTTGTATTCTTACATGGTGGAGAGCAGAGAGGGGAAGCAAGCTCTTTCATTTTTTTGATAAGGGTATTAATCCCATTCATGAGGGCTCTACCCTTATGACCTTATCTAATTCTAATTAACTCCCCAGAGCTCCACTTTTTAATACCATCACACTGGAGGGTAGTATTTAGCATATGAATTTTGGAGGACAAAAACGCTTATTCAGTCCTGTGTTCCCAGCAGCTGAGGGATAGCTACATAGTCCTGTGAAAGCGATCTTGATGGGGCACTAGTAGCATCTACTCAAGGTAGGAGATGAACAATATGAACTTGAAACAACTTGTAACAGAGAGCATGGAAGCTAATGAAAAATACTGGGGTTGTGCTAAAGGAACTCAGGAACCAACTTGATCAGGCTCTGTTGGCTAAAAATGGGATGAGATGAGATTGGCTTCAAACATATACAATGTTAAAAACCATGAGTTCATAATATAAATATGACAGGATTGGCTATCAGTCGACGATTATTGAAGCTGGGTAAAAGATTCCATTGGATTTATTATATTATTATTTTAATTTTGTATAAGTTTGAAATTTTCCATTGTCCTATAAATGAATATCAATTCCAGGTGGGTTGACATTTTAAATGTGAAAGGTAAAACAGGGGGCTTCTGGAAAATATTAAAAGAGAATGTAAGTATGACCTCGGGAAGAAAGTGAGCTCCAGTCATTCAAAATTAGGATTCTTTGTTCACTTAAAGAAACCATTAAGAAAATGAAAAAGCAAGCCATTCAGTGGCAAAATATATTTGGAATACATATTACTGACAAAAAACTCTTTGACATAAAACAAAATACTCCTGCAAGTCAATGAAGGAAAAAGATAGACAACCCAATAGAAAATGGGCAAAAGAGTTGAATAGACCCTTTCCGGAAAGTATATTTAGTGTCAAAAAAGGACAAAGAGTTGCTCAACCTCAGTGAACTAGGAAATGCAAATAAAAATCACAATGGGATATTTCTTTATTTTTTTTAAAGTAATTTAAATTCCCTGTGGTGCCTGGATGAGCATTTAATAAGTAGCACAGAGCCTTTTATTTTTTTTATTTATTTTATTTTATTTTTTTAAAGATTTTATTTATTTATTTGACAGAGAGAAATTACAAGTACACTGAGAGGCAGGCAGAGAGAGAGAGAGAGAAGGAAGCAGGCTCCTTGCTGAGCAGAGAGCCCGATGAGGGACTCGATCCCAGGACCCTGAGATCATGACCTGAGCTGAAGGCAGCGGCTTAACCCACTGAGCTACCCAGGTGCCCCGCACAGAGCTTTTTAAATAAAATTACTTGTGGGGCGCCTGGGTGGCTCAGTGGGTTAAAGCCTCTGCTTTCGGCTCAGGTCATGATCCCAGGGTCCTGGGATCGAGCCCCGCATCGGGCTCTCTGCTCAGCGGGGAGCCTGCTTCCTCCTCTCTCTGAATGCCTCTCTTTCTACTTGTGATCTCTGTCTGTCGAATAAATAAATAAATCTTTAAAAAAAAATTAGTTGTGAGAGTGATTCATTTTTCCCTCAGCTTTATTGAGATACTACATACTGTTATTATTTTACACATCTGCCAGAATGGCTAGAATGAAGAAGACTGGCCATACTAACTCTTAGCAAGAAAGTGGGACAAGCTGGCACTTTTATATGCTGCTGGTGGGAGGTATACATTGGTAGACTACCTTGGAAAGTTGATAGTGTCTGTAAAAGCTGAACATACATGCATATGCTGCCCAGAAGTTCTAGTCCAACATAAATGTACCCAACTGAAATGTATATAAATGTACACTAAATTCTTAAGAATGTTCAGAGTAACTTCATTCTTGTAGCATCCAACCAGAAACAAGCCAAATGTCTGGCAGTTGTAGGATGAATAAATCCATTATGACATATAACACTGTGCACTAATAAAAATTAACAAATGATGTTTTTTATCTTTCCAACCTAAAGGCAGCAGGACCAATCAGAGGTGTGTAAATATCTACTGAATACTAGTGGATCAGTAATTTACGAGGAAACATTTTATATACCCATAAACAGTAGCACCACAAAAAATATCATTTGGACACCAAGAAGGAACTAGAACACTGCCTTCTGTTCACTGCCAATTTCATCCTTATGGTTGGGTCCTTTAGACAGGAAGTGGCTGCTCAGGAGCAGAAATGGTTCATCATGACCATCACCATTATTACTTTTCTGTGTCTCTTTGTGTTCAAAAGATTTTGAATATAAAAATGGAGATCCCCCCTCTCTTATGGTTGTGGAAAGAATCAACCTATTAGGGAAAGGCACTGCCTTTTATTTTTTAGGGCTTTATTTCTAGTCTTTTGACATCCACTCACTGGAGAGAATAGGAGTTTGTTTTTTTGCTGTTTTTTTTCTGGAGAAACTTCTGGGAGGCATGAGGTATACCAAGCTTGTCCTCAGACAACTACCTTTCCAATATGACTCAGCTTAGTCTTTTATTTCCATACTTCCAATACTCTTTTAGGGCTCCCTGCTAAATGCAACCATAGCACTTATCACTGTTTTTATTGTTTAATGGGGTAATTATTTATTTGGGGTCTGCTAAGCTCCATCAATGTCTGTTTTGCCCATTGCTGGTTCCCTAGTACCTAGTGAAGTATCTGGTAGATAATAGACATTATTTTTATGTAGTATCTACATAATAGATATTTGTTATAGTAACAAAATTATTTGTTGAATGAATCAAGTTTAGCTTGTCATTGAACTAAGCCAATAAAATCAGGCCAGTTTTATGCTGCAATTCAGAGTGGATGTATTCTTATTCTATATACAATTCTAACAAGCTCATTTACCATGTTTCCAAGTTCATAAGTGATCATAAGTAAGATTCATATAGAAATCATATATTTGTATCTCTGTCTATATCTGTCTTCCAGATATTGAACTTCCTAAATTTAATACAAACGTGGAAAGAAATCTCTCCTACTACACAAAACTTAATCGACTTGGTTATATTTCCTATGTTGCAATATCAATCATCCTGTAGTTTCCACTGTTTTATTATTTCATGCTCACTGTAGAGGATAAACTCTCAACAATCAGAAAGTTTCTGGTAATGCCAATAGTGCATAGAACTCAAGATATATAAAGACTGTCGGGTCTAAACACTTAACTCGGTGCCCGAATCTCTCTGTTCATCATCTAGCAGCATCAATATTACCTCTTGGGAGGAAAGGAGAATCACAGGTTCAACTCCAGATCTACTGAGTCAAAATCTGCATTTTTTTCAAGACCCTTAGATGATGCATATGTCATAGGAAAATCTGAGAAGCACCAATACAGACCATCAAGAACATTCTTGGTGGGATAAAACTTACTGCATTTTGGAACAGCCCATTTCCTCCTAGCAGATTCTTAAAAGGCTGATACTGAGCCAAGATTCGACCTTCTGTTACTTTCCCATTTGTTCCTAGTTTCACATCCAGGGCCTTCTACAAGTCCACTTCATTTTCTCGGGGTAGTTCTTCAAATATCTCAAAGCAGCTTGTCCTCCCTGGGGGTTTTCCAGGCTAGTATCTCCTAGAACTTCAGGGAGTATCAGTTTTATAAAATGTCCTGTGGAAACAGATGGTTCAGTGCTTACATAAATTGCAACTATGTTTCATCTTAGAAAGTTTTATTTGAGGCTCTAAGGAATAAGGACAATTGTTTAATTTCGCTTAATCCATTTTCCCCAAACTAATTTGTTCAGGGAAACTTTTCAACTCATGTAACAATTAGTGACTTGTTCAAGATTTGAAGAACTTATTTTGGGAAATGTGACTCTTGGCTGGAGTTTCTTCAGATGCTTGTGGCAGGCTGAAGAATGGTTCTTGAAAATATCTGGGTTCTAATCCCTGCAATACATAAATGTTATCTATATGGCAAGAGGGACTTTGCAGATATGATTAAGGATCTTAAGATGGGGAGATCGTCTTGGAAAATCTGATGGGCCCTAAATGTAATTACAGTGTCTTTTTTTTTTTTTTAAAGATTTATTTTTTTGAAAGAGTGAGAGAGAATGAGGGTTTGGGAGGGGCAGAGAGAGTCTGATTGCAGAGCCCAATATGGGGCTCCATCTCATGACCCTGAGATCATGACCTGAGCTAAAACCAAGAATTGGATGTTTAACTGACTGTGCCACCCAGGCGCCCCACAAGTGTCTTTTCAAGAGGAAGGCAGAGGGAGATTCAACTACAGATACAAGTAAGGGGATGTCACAGTGGACAAACGTCACAGTGATATGAGAAAAGGAACAAGGATTCTAGGAGTTGGAAAAAGCAAGGAAACAGATTCCTTCCTAGAGCTTCCAGAAGGAACCAGTCATGCCAACACTGTTACTTTAGCCCAGTAAGAATGATTTCAGACTTCTGGCACCCAAAATGGTAAGGAAATGCATTTGTTATTGGTTTATTAACAACCAAGTTTGTGGTAATTTGTTATAGCAGTGGAGGAAAGTAATACGCTCTTCAGGTCACTGCCTACTCAGACCTTCCAAATGGCTTTCTGGTACTCTTAGAAAAGAAACTCCAAGCACCTTCCTGTGGCCTGTAAATCTGTAGCCCATTTTGCTAACCCTTGGACAAGAGCCCTACCATTCTCCCTTGTCCATGGTGCTTGGCTCACACTCCTGTGCATGGTGCTTGAACTGCACTCCTGCTGCTCAGACCTGCCAAACTCTATCTTGTTTTAGGGCCCTGCACTGCTAAGCCCTCTTATTTAATTGTTACCTATTTATTGTCAGTTCTTTCATTGCTTTGAAGAGAAGAGAGGCTGGCACAGAGCCAGGGCTCAGAATACATTTGTTGTTGAATGTACAAATGAAGGATTGAATATGAATGTGGTTTCAACTTCCTTTGCCATCCTGGTTGCTTCCTCTGGAATATATCTTGTTTGGTTCATGTCTTTAAAAATATGATTCCCAGGGCTGACTCCAATATTATGGATTGTCAAGCAAAGCAGAGATGATATTTCTGGAGAGTTCTAGGGAGCTTATATTTCACAGTTAAAAGCATAATATACCATTTTATGTCTGAATTCTTTTATAATGCATTTTTTTAAAAGGAGGAAAATCTCAACCTTTTTTTTTTTAAACCAAACTCAGATGGTATTAATATTGATATCTTACCCAGCTGCCCTCTCTGAAGTTGCAAACCACCTGTCTTCAACATTCCCTCTTTCCTTCCCTAATTTCTTCTTCTTACTACTCATCACTAATATCCCACATAGGTCATTTATTTGTCTTGTTACGTGTCTCTCTGACCATACAAAAATGTAAGCTCTGTGCTTACAAAGACTTTGCCATTTTAAAAAAATGGCTGTGTTCTGTGTGCCTAGAGAGTGATTAGCACAGAAGAGATGGTTGACGAATTCATGCTACGTGAAGGAGTATATGAACACATTAAGCAGCTGAGTTCCCCCAAGTACTGGCTCAACAATTCATTTCAAAATCATTATTTTTGTAATGATTTCTGGGAAGAGGGAGCTAGATGCTCATGAAAATCCATTTTCTATTTCCCCCCAAGGTACATAGCTGGATGTCAGTTATTTCCCAGAGTCTGCCTGCAGTTCCGTGTAGCTAATGCAATGTGAGCAGAAGTGTTCTGTCTCACGGACAGGTCTGCTCCATGAAGCCTCCCAACCCTAATTCTCTCCATTCTTTCCCCTCTTGTTTACAATATGTCTATGACAGGACAACATTGCCTGCCAAGTGTTGAGGCTGGCAGAGCCTCTGTCATTCTGCGGCTCTGTATCGTTTAGCAGAACCAAGTAAGATATGCCCCACACCATGTGAGGGAGAGATAGACTCCAAATGCATTTGGGTCTGTTACACATCTTTGCATGTATTTGTTGCAGCAGTTAGCCTATACTAACAAATAAACTTGTCCAAAGAAGTACCCTAAATCTATTAAAGCAGTTAACATGCAAAAATATCTAAGACAGACACAGGATGATATTCTCATTATTATCTTTATTTTTCCCTGCATCCTATCATTGAGGTCCTTGATTACACATGATAGTTTTAGGGACGGGTTATTGGATAACTAGGTCACCCCTAAAGAACCCTCTTTAAGCCATTTTTTCTCTCTTCCTGGCAGCAGAAAGCAATATCCTTGCTTTAGCATTTCTTTCTCATCTGGGTGATTTATGGAGGCCTCTGAATTATTGGGATTGCAGAAACATTTGGCTATTCCCCGGGTGCCCATACGCTGTCATTAAAGCGTCGGCAGTCTTGCAGTTCCCCTCGCACACACCCTCATTTGCAAAAGTATGTGTAAGCAATGTGGGCCCCGGAAGCCCTCAGTGAAAAATCAAATCCAATCAATGGTCTGGTGTGTCTGATCAGCAGACATAGATGGAAGGGATTGGAAGCAGAATGGACAGAGTCCAATACAGCCGACACATGCCCTCTTCAATGATATTGCACAATGGGCAATGTTTGATCCATAATTTAGAGTCTATTTATATTTCTTCCCTTATTTTATTTTCACAATATCCCATTAGGTGGATTGGCACATATTATAATTCCCATTTTGTGGGGAAACTGAGATTCCGCGGAATGAAGTGGAGTTCCCTCTTTGGGGGTAACAAGTGGCATTTCCTGCACGTACATCCCCTTTCATTGGGAAAGAAGGACAGGACTAGGGTCAAAGCAGGGTTGAAATGGATGGACTTTACGGGGATGTGAGCACCTTGAAATTACAAACAGCCTCTATGTGTGCCTGTGTGCATTTTATTAGCGAGAAGACTGCTGCCAAGTTTTGAAGGAGATAGACATCCCCAGCTGATTAAGAACCATTGTTCAAGTGTTCTGTAGGAGCAGACTGTCTTGGACTCTCCCTAAGGAACTGATATCCAAAGCCCTGCTGTGGGAAAGTAGTGCTTTTGTATAGAGGAAAGGGACACATAGTCTTAGGCAGGATTTCTGCCTTATGCATATTTACCTTATTACACAAAACAATACGAATACCCAATCCTATAATCCCAGAGAATTCATCTGGCTCCATGGTGATCAGATTTATATTTTGGCAAAAAATAATAAAAGCCTGACATTTTAAGAAGAAAATGCTTAGCCTTAAAATCCGGTGGACTCATTCCAGGTAAGCTGAATGAAACTCAGAAAGCTTTTATCTTGTACATTGATATCTATTCAGTGGGAAAGTTAGTTTACAGAGTTACTGAAAGCAGCCACAGTTACTGTGGCATCAGATAAGGGAAATAGGGGTTTAGGCAGTTATTTTGTAAGCACTAGAATCTTGGAGGGGTTGATAAGGTCATCCTCACAACTTGGCTCTGAACATACCTGTCTCAGAGACAGTTTCAGACTGATGGTTTCAGAACCAGGTGCTTGACCAAGCGTGGACCATGAATAAGACCATCACCCCGGGAAGGCACTGTGGTCAGGGCTGGGGGGTCTATTTAGGGAGGGATTGTGATAGAAAAGAGCTAAAGTCCTGTGATTTGACCCCAAATGGGGAAAATTATTAAGTTTATTTCATTTGGTTGAAATTAAACCTTAAGGCCCCATTGGGGCACCACGGGTAAACCTGGAATCCGGTCGCTGGTTGTTTTGGCTTTTGGCTTTAGGCATTGACTCTGGGAAGCTGCTTTTCCTAGCTTAGGAAATGAAGTAACTGAATTCTTAGTACAGTGTTGATTCGAAGAAATAATTTTGGTTTGTACAATTTGGGATTCTGAGCACAGAAGTAATGAGAGTGGCAGTGATGAGGTCAGAGGCCCCAAGGGGCCTCCTGTTCTTGTTGAGGAATTTTCTTATGTGCGTGTTTTAGTGAGAGATGAGAATTTTTTAGAAGTCATCCATGATTTCTGACAACTTCAGAGCAAATCAGCAGTGACTAGGTCTGATTTTCCAGGCAGGATGTTAAGTATATATAAGAAACTGAAATGAAATGCAGAACATGAAAAATATATCTTATTTACATTCTCCCTTGTCATTCTTCATCCACTAATTGTGAAAAGACTCTTCATCTCAGCATTCATCTCTTTGCCTTTCTAGATCTTGTCAACTCATGCTTTTAGCTGCAAATACATTGCTGTGGTGTTGCAACCAGGCAGGCCTGAGCTCTTGCTGTAGTCTGAGTTTTTGTTTTTGTTTTTTTAAAGATTTTTATTTATTTATTTGACAGAGATCACAAGTAGACAGAGAGGCAGGCAGAGAGAGAGGAGGAAGCAGGCTCCCTGCAGAGCAGAGAGGCCGATGTGGGGCTCGATCCCAGGTCCCTGGGATCATGACCTCAGCTGAAGGCAGAGGCTTTAACCCACTGAGCCACCCAGGCGCCCCTGTAGTCTGAGTTTTAAGCTCTGTAGGCTGGGTTCTTGAATGTCATGCTGCTGCTTAAAGGGAAGAGGTTGGGATTCAAATCCACGTGCCCACAGAAGGTATGTATGTATATATGTATGTATGTGTGTATGTGCGTATGTGTGTATATATATTCATAGGAGTAGTGGAGCAAGAATTTGGAGACAGGATAAAGATAGACACGCTATCTGTGGGCTCATTTTTTCGTTAGAGGGTATGAAATCTAATCCTCAGTGTATCCCATCTACCCTCAGTATATACGACTTTGGACAATTCAGATAATCTTTTTCCCCCCACTGGCAGCCCAGATTTATTTTATTTTATTTTTATTTTTATTCCAGCAGAGTTAACATGCAGTGTTATATTAGTTTCGGGTATACAACTTAGCGATTCAACAGTTCTATATGTTCCTCAATGCTCACCACCGTCAGTGTGCCTTTAATCCCCGTCACCTATGTCACCCACCTCCCCACCCTCTTTCCCTCTCCTAACAATCGGTTTACTCTCTATAGTTAAGAGTGTTTTTTGGGCTGTCACTTTTTCTTTTCTTTCTTTCTTTTCTTTGGCCAACACTTATTTTATTACTGTTTTCTTCTTCCAAGTTTTCATTTAAATTCTAGTTAGTTAACATATAATATTTGTTTCAGGAGTAGAACTTAGTGATTCATCACTTACGTACAACACCCAGTGCTTATCATAATACCTAGAAGTACCCATCGCCCATCTAGCCCATCTCCCACCCTTCCTTCCATCAACCCTGTTTTGTTCTCTATCATTAAGAGTCTCTTATGGTTTGCTTCCCTCTCTTGCTCTCTCTCTCTTTTTTCCCTTCCCACATGTCCTTTTCTTTTCTTTCTTAAATTCCATACATGAGTGAAATTATATATTTGTCTTTCTCTGACTGACTGACTTCACTTAGCATACTCTGCTTCCATCCATGTTGTTGCAAATGGCAAGACTTCATTCTTTTTGGTAGCTGAGTAATATCCCATTGTACTCAACATCTTTTTTATTCATTCCTCAGTTGATGGACACTTGGGTTCTCTCCATCGTTTGGCTATTGCTGACAATGCTGCTATAAACCTCAGGGTGCATGTAACCCTTTGTATCTGTATTTTTGTATCCTTTGGGTACCTAGTAGTCCAGTTGCTGGGTTGTAGAGTAGTTCTATTTGTAACTTTTTGAGGAACCTCCATACTGTTTTCCAGAGTGGCCATACTAGTTTGCATGTCCATCAAAAGTGTAAGAGGGTTCTCCTTTCTCTACATCCTTGCCAACATCTGGTGTTTCCTGGGTTGTTATTTTAGCAATTCTGACAGGTGTGTGGTGCTGTCTCACTGTGGTTTTGATTTGTATTTCCCTGATGATGATGATGTTGGGCATCTTTTCATGTGTCTGTTAGTCATCTGGACATCTTTGGATAAATGTCTATCCATTGTCTTCTGCCCATTTCTTAACTAGACTATTTGGGTTTGGGGTATTGAGTTTGACAAATTTTTTATAGATTTTGGGTACTAACACTTTATCAGGTAAGTTGTTCGCAGATATATTCTCCCATTCCATAAGCTGCCTTTCAGTTTTATTGATTGTTTCCTTTGCTGTGCAGAAGCTTTTTAAAAAAAAAAATTTTTTTTTAGATTTATTTATTTACTTGAGGTGGAGGGCAGTGGGAGAGGGAGAGAATCTCAAGCAGATTCCCTGCTGAGCATAGAGTGAAACTCAGGGCTCAGTCTCACAAGTCTGAGATCATGACCGGAGCCAAAACCAAGAGCCAGAAACTCAACTGACTGAGCCACCTAGGGGTCCTGTGCAGAAGCTTTTTATCTTGATGAAGTCCCAACAGTTGGTTTTTGCTTTTGCTTCCTTTGCCTCTGGTGATATGTCTTGTAAGAAGTTGCTAGGCCAAGGTCGAAGAGGTTGCTGTCTGTGTTCTCCTCTAGGATTTTGTTGGTTTCCTCTCTCACATTTAGGTCTTTCATCCATTTTGAATTTATTTCTGTGTATGGTATAAGGAAGCAGTCCAGTTTCATTCTTCTGCATGTTGCTGTCCAATTTTCCCTATACGATTTGTTGAAGAGACTGTGTCTTTTTCCCATTGGATATTCTTTCCTGCTTTGTTGAAGATTAGTTGACCATATTGTTGTGGGTCCATTTCTGGGTTCTCTGTTTTGTTCCATTGATCTATGTGTCTGTGTTTGTACCAGTACCACTGTCTTATGATGACTACGGCTTTGTAACATAGCTTGAAGTTCAGAATCATTATGCCTCCAGCTTTACTTTTCTTTTTCAGGATTGCTTTGGCTATTTGGGGGTTTTCCGTGTTTCCATTCAAATTTTGGGATTGTTCTAGTTCTGTGAAAAATTCTAGGGTATTTTGATTGGGATTGCATTAAATGTGTAGATTTCTTTGTGTAATATAGATATTTTAACAATGTTTGTTCTCTCAATCCGTGAACATGGAATATTTTTCCATTTTTTGTGTCCCCTTTAATTTCTTTATATGTCTTCTATAGTTTTCAGAGTATATATCTTTTACCTCTTTGGTTAGGTTTATTACTAGGTATCTTACTATTTTTGGTGCAGTTGTACATGGGATCGATTCCTTGATTCTTTTTTCTGCTGCTTCATTATTGATGTATAGAAATGCAGCAGATTTCTATATGTTTTTTGTCCTATATGATTCTGTATGACTTTATGTCCTGCAGATTTGCTGAATTAACATATGAGTTCTGGCAATTTTTTGGTGGAGTCTTTCAGGTTTTCTACATAAAGTATCATGTCATCTGCAAATAGTGAAAGTTTGACTTCTTCCTAGATGATCTGAATGTCTTTTATTTCTTTTTCTTATCTGACTGCTGAAGCTAAGGGTTCAATAGTAATGGTAACAATGGATATTTCTGTCTTGTTCATGACCATAGAGGAAAAGCTCTCATGTTTTCCCCATTGAGGATAGTATTAGCTGTGGGTCTATTGTATATGGCCTTTATGATGTTGAGGTATATTCCATCTGTACTTACTTTGTTGAGGGTTTTTGTCAAGAATGGATGCTATATTTTCTTAAAGGCCTTTTCTGCATCTGTTGAGGGGATCACATGTTTCTTACCCTTTCTTTTATTAATGTGGTATATCATGTTGATTTATTTGTGAATAAATCTCACTTGATTATGGTGAATGATTCCTTTAATGTACTGTTGTATTTGATTTGCTGGTGTCTTGTTGAGAATTTTTGCATCCATGTTCACCTGGGATGTTGACCTGTAATTATCTTTTTAGTGGGGGTCTTTGGTTTTAGAATCAAGGTAATGCTGGCCTTGTAGAATGAGTTTGGAAGTTTCCCTTCCATTTCTATTATTTGGAACAGTTTGAGAAGAATGGGTATTAACTCTTCTTTAAATGTCTGGTAGAATTCCCCCCGGGAAGCCATCTGGCCTTGTACTTTTGTTTGTTGGGAGATTTTTGATTACTGATTCAATTTCTTTGCTGGTGATTAGGCTTTTCGAATTTTCTGTTTTTTCATGATTCAGTTTGGGAGGTTGTATGTTTCTAGGAATTTGTTCATTTATTCCAGGTCTCCAATTTGTTGGCATATAATTTTTCACAATATTTTCTTATAATCCTTTGTGTTTCTGTGGTGGAAGTTATTTCTCCTCTTTCATTTCTGATTTTGTTTGAGTCTCCCCTCTTCTTTTTCTTTTCCTTTTTCCTTTTCCTTTCCTTTCTTCCTTCCTTCTCCCTTCCTTCCTTTTTAAATGAGTCTGGCTAAATGTTTATAATTTCATTGATCTTTTCAAAGCATCTCCTCCTGGTTTCATTGATCTGTTTTGTTGGCTTTTTTTTTTTTTTTAGTTTCGATATCAGTTATTTCTGGCCTAATCTTTATTATTTCTCTCCTTCTACTCATTTTGGGTTTTGTTTTTT
Source organism: Mustela nivalis (assembly GCF_964662115.1). Taxonomy (NCBI): domain Eukaryota; kingdom Metazoa; phylum Chordata; class Mammalia; order Carnivora; family Mustelidae; genus Mustela; species Mustela nivalis. The sequence continues at coordinate 33,332,756 of NC_139027.1, read as the reverse complement.
CTTCTTCTTCGAGCTCTTTAGGTGTAGGTTAGGTTGTTTATTTGAGATTTTTCTTGGTTCTTGAGGTAGGCCTGTATTGCTATGAACTTCTCTCAGAACCGCTTTTGCTGCATTACAAAGATTTTGAACCATTGTTTTCATTTTCATTTGACTCCATGTATTTTTTTATTTCCTCTTTGATTTCTTGGTTGACCCATTCACTGTTTAGTAACATGTAATTTAACCTCCATGTATTTGTCTTATTTCCAGATTTTTCTTTTGGTTGACTTTTAGTTTCTTAGTGTTGTGGACAGAAAAGATGCATGCATGGTATGACTTCAATCTTACTGAATTTGTTGGGACTTGTTTTGTGGCCTACCATGTGATCTGTTCTGGACAGTGTTTCGTGTGCATTTGAAAAGAATGTGTATTCTTCTGTGTTAGTATGAAATGTTCTGAATATATCTGTTAAATCCATCTGGCCCAATGTGTCATTTAAAGGCATGGTTTCCTTTTTGATTTTCTGTTTGGATGATCTATCTATTGATATAATAGGGTGTTAATTTCCCCTACTATTATCGTTTTATTATCGATTGCTTCCTTTATGTTCAGTGTTAGATACTTTATGTACTTGGGTGCTCCCATGTTGGGTGCATAATTATTTACAGTTGTTGTATCTTCTTGTTGAATCATAAACTTTATGATTTTATAGTGCTCTTCTTTGTCTCTTCTTACAGTTTTTATTTTAAATTCTGTTTTCCTCTGATGTAAATATTGCTTTTACAGCTCTTTTTTAAAAATTTTTTTCACTGCCATTTGCATGGTAACTTCTTTTCCATTCCTTTACTTTCAGTATGCATGTATCTTTAGGTCTGAAAAGAGTCTCCTGTAAGCAGCATAGAGATGAGTCTTGCTTTTTTATCTATTTTGTCACCATGTATCTTTTCATTGGAGTGTTTAGTTCATTTATGTTCAAAGTAATTATTGATAAGTATGTACTTATTGCCATTTTGTTACTTATTTTAATTGCTGTTTTTGTAGTTATTCTGTGTTCCTTTCATTGTTTCTAAGATGCATTTTTTTTTCTTTACCATTTTAGTATCTTTGAAATTGGGATGCCATGAACATTCAGTATCATTTTATAATCACCAAAGCCATTCTTTAAAATTTTATTTCTGGGGGCGCCTGGGTGGCTCAGTGGGTTAAGCCGCTGCCTTCGGCTCAGGTCATGATCTCAGAGTCCTGGGATCGAGCCCTGCATCGGACTCTCTGCTCAGCAGGGAGCCTAGCTTGCTTCCTCCTCTCTCTCTGCCTGCCTCTCTGCCTGCTTGTGATCTCTCTCTGTCAAATAAATAAATAAAATCTTTAAAAAAATTTATTTCTGAAACTAGAATGCATTTTTTAATTGGTGATACCTGAGATTTAGTGATAATAGACTATTAATGGTATCTTCCCAGATGCTTGGCCTGCTGTGTTTTCAAGGTTCCATAACTGGGATGGATGCAGTGCTGGTGTCCTAATTACAGTGATGAGCTTTAGATAAGCCCTTCTTCTCAGTCTCCCTAATTTCTTGTACCATTTGTGTGAAGCTGAGGGAGGGGCGGAGAGTTCCTGGAGGTTCTTTTTTACCCTCAAGAGTAACCAGTCCTCTTCTCTTTTGCCCTGAGTTTGGACTCGTGTTCTGAGACGAGTCTTTGAGTCTATAAAGATGCATAAATGCTTTTAAGATTTTTTCAAGGGCATGGCAGTATCTTTTCTCTCTGTCCAAACAATCTCACAGATACCCAGAGGGCCACAATGAGTGCTGATTTGTGATTCAGAAGTCCTATTCCAGCTAATGAAGAAGTGTGACCATCAGACTATGACTAGGCCAGTGTCTGTGCACTCTTGCTTTGAGGTTGAAGGCTTTTTTACTTACATCTTTCTCATTGCTTTCCAAGTCATTATCTTCTCTCTTCTGGTTTCCCAACTTGTGGGCTCCTGTAGCATCTACTTTGCACACCTCTGCACTCAGATGATGATGGCTGATCAGAAGTAGGAGGAGAGACGGAGGGTTGTGGATCAGAGGAGTAGGCAACAGAAAGGAAGGTGGGTTGGATCTCAGACTGAAGTCATCTGATGGCTGAATTAGGGAGAAGAAAGGACAGGTTTTCTCCATGGCTTCTTCCCAAATTGTGTAGGTCTCCCAAGTTCTAGATCACACATCACAGTACCTTATACACATCCCTATTAATAATGTATGTTTTGGTAATAGGACTGAGCTGAACACTATTCTCATTTGCAGACCAGGCAGCCTCTTATATGTAATTTGGTATTTAAGTTCTCCTGTTTAAAGCCAATAATGACCTTTATGGGAATTAATGCCTGAGTCAAGGCATGTCCTCTTTGGGAGGTTCCTGGTAGCATATCTGATTCTAAGTTAGATTCAACTCACTGGTACTCTTGCCTGCTTGGAAGCTACCTGGGGTAATCTGGAGCCAGGGAGCCTTTTTTTTTTTTCCCCTGAGACTGTGGTTGCTGCCAGAGAGTTTGGGCTTATGTCCTTGTCCAGAGCCTTCTTAGTCTTCCTGCTCAGATTTCCTGGGTCTTGACATTTTTCTTTTCCTCTAATCTCTTTCAACCTGGTTCACTGGTTTATGTTTGTTGGAGTCCTTTGATTACCCTAGAGTTCATGGTCACTGCCTGGTGGCTGCCTGGTGTCTTCCTGGTCTCCTCACCAGCTTCTTGCCCTGTGTGCTTCCGAAGAGCTGAGCCTCAGGCATTGCTCTGACCTTCTTCCTGTCCTTAAGCAGCTGCCCAATCATAGTCTTTTGAGATTGACTCCCAACAGGTCTGTTGTAATTCCTTCCTGCTGCTGTCCTTGAGGGTATAGAATGTCCCTTTGCTTTTTTGCATAGAACCCTGTTGATGCACTCCCAACCCATGCTGCCTCCACTCAGTGCTGCCATTGTCTCCTTCCCTCTTCCCAACATAGCCAGTCCTGCCCTGGCTCAGCCACCATCAACCCTCCATAGTCATGGGTGCTGTTTGCAATCTTGCTCTTTTTTCTCATTCCAACCTGCCTCTGTACATTGGACATTTGGATGAAGTCACAGCTGTCTTTGGAGTCAAACATTGGTAGTATACTTCTTTTACTGAGGTTGGTTTCCTTGATTTTAAAAATTGTTATAGCAATGCCCAATCAAGCACCCAGCATAGTATGTTTGCGATAACAATTCACGTATTCTTAATATAAGAAGTAGAATAATTGTGGTTAAGTTCATGGAGTTTAGAAACAAACAGATTTGAGTTCAAATTTTTTCCTCACTGTTTGACCAATATCAGTTTCAGTGTCTGACTCCTAGCCTAGCGCTCTTGGCATTTCTCTGGGTTCCCTCTCTGCATCTTACTTTTCATATTGGCAGATATTTTCATATGGCAGCTAGCAACTTGGGTGCAGACCATTTGTACACTGCTGGATCTGAAGAAAAGGTTGATTATCTTTGTAAGGAGAAGAATGCTGGCTCTGCATGCCTCTAGGCAGCCCCAGTTTTTCTTGGCTCCTACAATTTTTTGGAGAAGAGCCAGCACTAGGGGTGTATTAGTGACAAAGAGTGATGGGAAAATTAATAAGGTGCTTGGAAGAAAAAGTGCTCCTTCTCTCTGGACAAAGAAGAGTTGTAAGAACCACCATTAGGTTGGGCTGGGATAGAAGGGATGAGCGGATAGGACTTAGGAAGTTTGCAATTAGATTTTTTGCTGGGAAAGCAAGCCAGTGATTCAGCAATTTTCTCAAGTCAGCAGCAGCAGAAGGGTTGAGAGTGTCAGAGATCATGACTCTGAAGGGAGCAGGTTATCTTCCACGGAGGCTTGACAGCAGTCAGGCTAGAGGGAGATAGGTTCAGTATGGAGAATTGAAATTCACATGTATTCCTGAATCCTCATTGTTGATAGTAGTGGTAAGCACAGCCTCGGTCACGTAGAAAGACTTTCATCAGGGCTGTTCAGAAGCAGCTGCAATGATTGCTTTGATTTTATCTTGTTCCATTTTCTGTGCCCACCTTGAGGGGAACTGCTAATAAACCAGGGGAATAAGCTTAAAGATGAGTGGGCAAACAGCAGAGAGCTGCTCATAGCCTGGGCCCTAGGGTTTGAGCTGGAGGAGCAGCTGGTGCCACACAGAGGGCTGCTCCCAGCAGCCCTAAACCTCTTGCCTGTTCCCAAAGGTACACAGGCTCACTTCTCCTTGGTTACTTGGGTCAGTTGTGTTCCCATATCCAAGGGGCTTTTATGCTTGGTGTAAACATCTTGAAGATTGTAGAAGCACAATATTCCACGGTAAGACTCAAATTCCCCAAGCGTCCTGCTTTATTATAATAAAGCATCGTAACATGAACTGTGTTTGCAAAGGACTGGGGAGACTCACCTTTTAAGAGCGTTCATGTGAGCCCTGCTAGAAGTAGAGAAATCACTTTTAAATGATCTTTTTGTAAAACTCTGCATTTCCAATTATTGAGAGTGTAGGAAATCTCCCTGTGCTGTCCTGCTTCTAATTTAGTCCTTTAGGAAATTCTGATAACTCCCAATTTGTATCCTCAAAACTTGCTTTTAAAAATAGTCATGTAATTTCTCTACAAAATAGTAGAATTTGCAGGAAATCTTGATGTATTTCTTGGCTTTCCCAAAAGGTCTCTCTTCACCTGGGACCCCGTGCAGAGAGGGAAGTCCAGCATGATGATAGAGAGGGCCATTCCCGGAACTCTGCCAGGAGCAGAGGAAGCAAAAATACCTGTCACCTGCACAAAAAGAAAAGTTAATGGGACAAGAACGCTGGGTTAGAAACTCATAGTGCTTAATCCCAAGGGGCTGGGAACTTGCTCTTTGGATGATCTTGCTGTAAAAGATTCAAAGACTCAAGGGATTTATTAATAGTTAGGGCACTGGAATTTTCGGCTGCATGCAGCATTGCCTTTTTCAATGGTAAATTTGTCTTCTAAAATATCTAGAACTCACACTTAATGTTCTTCACTGATTTAAACCAGGCAAGGAGGCAGTAAATCAGATTATCATCATCCTTGGGAAGGAGAGCAATCTGGAATGTTAATTTTTGAGCTGAAATTACTGGAAGTTTCTTCTTTTCTTTTTCTATTCTTTTTTAAAGGTTAACAATAATAGAGGAGGAAAGCCAAAGGTAAGGAGGTCTCCTCCCTCACCCCCGAGGAAAGTCTATATTCCAGGTTTCCATTCTTGTCACTTGGTAAGTTATAACTTACTGCTTCTTATATTTCCCTAAAAGTATAAAGGTCCAGAGACCAACTTTCAGTGGAGAAAGAGATTTTGTTCCTGTATGGAATATGGATTGCAGGGATTTATTTAGGGATAATGGCCACCCTGTAATCAGAAATTTCCATAAGGCTGATCAAATTGAAGACCGTTGTGTTTCATAGCTTGTTCACTGTTGCTATATTGGAAAACGCCTTGATTGATTTGTTTTTTTAACTAACATATCGGGGTTTGGCAGGCACGTTTGCTTTTTCCTTCTTTAATTGTAAAGTGGAGTTTTCTTTCCGTTTAGTAGGGCTGTTAGATATTTCCCATTTCTGATGAGACATGTGTTTCTATATGTAGGGTGTGATACATTTTGTCCTTTACAAACCTGGCCTTCTCAGAACATGGGAGTTGAGTAGCTTCTCTGGTGGTGAGGGTATGTCTGGGAGGAGACCTACTGAGGGAAAGGCCTGGAGTTGCTGCCAGAGAGCCCCAGACTCAAACGGGCACTGTTGCTTACTAAGTCTGTGGTCTTGTGGTGAATGAGTACTTGGAACTTCAGGTTCTTACATACTTGAGATAATGGCACTGGCTCTGAAGACTGTGATGTTGAGAGTGTGTATAGAGGAAGAGCGCAGTATATTGTCTGACTGGTTAGTCTGTGACTTCATGAATATAGGATTGGCCCAGTCCAACAGTACTTTCCTGCTGAATCTGTCCCCCACTCCAAAATTCTACCCCAGAACCTGGTTCTGTCAAACTATGGGTTAAGTTGGAGGGAAGATAATTAATTCTATTATGAATAGACACGTCATGCACCCAGATTCCCAAGTCCCTTCAGAGAACTTGAAATATCAGTTCCAGCTTCCTTTTGTGGGAAAGGCATTCAGAGTTTTAAACACAGGCTCTGAACTCTTCCTTGGAATCACAGGAATGGTAGGCTAATTACAGTGTCAAAGCAGCATCTCGTGAGTAATGGTTGCATTCTGAATTGGCTCCTGGGATAATTAATCAGCGGAACTTTGTGAGCCTTCCATGGCCTTCTTTTCTCAGCATTGACAACTTGATTAGTTTGGACATATAATAATAGTTTGGTACTTAAACAGGACTGGCTTCATAATGCTCATTTTCATGATATTCATTTTCTTCCTCTTGAATTTTTTTAACTTTTAATTATTTAAAGACCTGCAGAGTCCTTTAAAAATTTCATGGAGAATCTCGAAGCTCTAGTTTTGATGATTTGTGTGGCATAATTAGTGGAGAGAATTTTATCCCTCTTGGAGGGGATCCAGCTGTGCAGTGACCGTCAAACTCAATGTCTTATCAGTGGACTCCTCCTGGCCTTACATATTTGAGGCAGAACCAGTAACATTTTATCAAACTGGTCAAATGGGACAAATTTATATAGGGAATAGAGCCCTGAACTTAGGGTACTCAACTGGTACTAGATTGTCTGAGACTTTACCTGTTTTTGTACCAAAAATCTTATACCTTAAGAGAGCTCTCAGTCTCAGGCATAGTCCGCCTGGCCTTCTCCTGCTTTAGAAACAGGACATTTCCTATCCTGCGAACCTTGGCTTCACTAGGCCGGTTGGTTATGCTAATTGGACTGGGAGTAGAAAGGCCTGCGTTCAGTCCTTGCTTTGCAACAGCATTGGCATGTGGCCTTGGCCAACTCACTTTGTTAAATAGATGAGGGGGTGGATCCTATAATCCTGAAAAGTCCCTAGCAGTTTTGACAGGGGCAACTTTATGCTTAAGAGGTTGATTGTTTTTGTATAAGTACCGCGCGCTAACCGATTGCGCCACTGGAGCTCCGTAGATTGTTTTTGGAATTTAACCTGTGTGTCTTTACTCTGGGGTTTTCTTCTGAGAAGCTAGTAGCCAATTTGTTCCCCAGGATCATATAAAGAATTCAGGGTCCAAAGTGGATAAAAATGTTCATAATACTCTGGATCTAATATGACACGTGGAGGTAGATGATGCTGATAAATACTGGGGTGATAGAGCGAGCAGGTGCCATTCTTGATGTTATGGACCAAACACCCAATGCAAGTATTGCGCATTTCGTGGCCAGAGAGGAAATGGGCTGGGATATTTTGTTCTTGCTAACGTGCTGTATTTTCCACTAGAGGGGCTCAAGCCTTGCTTGTGACTCTGGAATCAAGCCTGTTTATAAGTTAGAATAAATGTTGCCCGGATAAGATTAACTGTGTGAAGAGTTGGGCTGACTCTGATGGTGTTTGGGCACTTGGAGTTGGGACTATTGATGCCGAGTGGACGGTGATCACCTAATGCAGCCTTAACTTCCCAACTGGTCAGCATGTGCTTGGGATTCAAATACAAATAAGACATGGCTCCACTTTCCAGAATGTCACGGGTTTATGAGGGACATGGAATAGTAATAAATTACTAAACACAATATGGCAAACTCTGTAGCACAAGCATAAGCAGAATGACGTGGGAGGGCAGAGGGGGAAGCACTGACCTACTGTTCTGCTCCATAGGCCAATGACACCCTACTCTCCAGCCCACTGGCTCATGCAGATATGTCTATAGCCCAAAGGGCTATTATTTGGGGTGGGACCAAGATGTCTCAAAGCTGTGTTTCTATGGGTTCATTTTTGGAATATAACAGGATACAATGTCATTGGTATTATTATTGCTACTGCTTAAGGCAAAAAATAAAGATAACAAGAATGATTTGGTTTTACATTGAGTTTTCTTGAAATCCTATGCTAACTTTCTTTCTTTAAGCTTTTCAATGTATTAGCTGGCAAAGCATTATGTGCACACATGATAAATGTGTCCTTTTAAAATTCAGTGCTTTATGTTACTCCCTGCAACAGGAGATAACGAAGAAATTTGGCTTCTGTCATTTTGAATCATCTTTCTCCTTTTAAATAACAGTAAAATTATGACTCTAACATGAAGTTTCTAGTTAATATTGGACACCAGGGTAGCCCCCCTGGTTAATGGTGTAATAATTTTTGGCATAAAATGATACAGGATGCTTGATTTTAACTATCTTACATTCAGGGAAGCTTGACTTTTGTGTTTAACAATGAGAAGTGAGAAGATTTATAGAGTACAATGAGAAGCATTTCATATATATTGCTGATTTATCTTCATAGCATCCTTGAGAGCAGGAAGGAAGAGGTATTGCTGTGTATGTTTCCTAGAAAACAAAAATTGGGGCCCAGGACAGATGGAGGCTTTCCCCAAGAATGCGCAGCTGGTCAGTGAAAACCTTTTCCCTGCTCCCTTGTCTCCTCACCCGATGTCCTCCTGCCAGGGTGTGCTGTCTTTCTATGGTCAGCAGGATATCTCACAAAGTCACATTGGGTGATGAAAAATTTCACTTGCACTTATGGAAACCCAAAATGCTACATCTGTGGGAGCCACTCCTTCAGATGCCATTATAGCTGAGATCACACTGTTTTGAAACTTCTGTGGCAGCATTCTTCGAGTCTTTTCCCTAATGGTTAGAGTTCTGGAGGGGTCACATACCTTTCTTTAAAAAAAGAAGGTTTGGAGTCCAGACCAAGTTTCGTGGTACTGTGGTGGATGTTGCAACAAAGCCCAGCACACTTCCTTAAAGTTGGAGGCAGCTGAATAGCCTTGTATGAGACACTGACCTGGGCATGAGAGCTGAGAAGTGGTGGGAAGAAATGGTCAGAGAATGTGGGGCCTGAGTCTTCATGTTAACTCTTGTCATAAATTTGCAGGGTGATATTGGGCCTCAAGGTCCTATCTCTTTGTAAAATGGATGGGCTTGGCTGCGCTGTCCATTATGGTAGCTATTTAAATCAATTAAAATTAAATAAAGTAAAAAACTCAGTTCCTTAATTGCACAGCCACATGTCAAGTGCTTGAGAGGCACATGTGGGTCATGGTGCTATAATGGACAGTGTGGATGTAACAAATTTCCATCATTGCAGAAAGTTCAATTGGAGAGTCCTAGCTAGATTATCAGTGGTTCTTCAAATGTGTTTCAGTGGATTTCCAAGATTCCTTAGAAATTCCTTAGGGGCTCTGAGAAGAGTAAGAGATAGCTCAAGCAAGTGAGGCTCTGTGTTCCCAACCCTGGCTTCATTTTCATCTCTTTTAAATAAAATGGGTATTGTTATTTTGAAACACCTTTGAATGTAGGTTCCCTTATGAACTTAAAACTGTCCTCTCTCTCTCTTTTTCTCCCCACCTCCACTCTACTGTGTTCACCGTTATAACTCCAGAGGAAGGGGATGGGGGAAGACTATAAAAATGTTCTAAGCAAAGAAAAAGAGGAAGGAAGAAACCCTTTCCCTTCTAGCCTGAGGAGCTGTGGGAAGAAGAGAGGGAGATCCAGGAATGGGAGGAAAGACACATGTGTTTTGTTTCCTTTCAGCTAAAGCTGAGAAGGGGGCCTAAGTATGCAGATTGACAGAAGCTGGGCATTGGTGCTACTTCCTCTTCAGGGCCCTCAGAGACTACCTTGACTTGCACCCACGGGAAGCTGGAGTGGCCATTTGATTAGGCAGAGTAAGTGCCTGACCTTAGCTCCCAAATCGAGCAGAAGGAGCTTTTCTTTTCTCTTTCTCCCTCTCTCTTCCTTCCTCCCTCCCTCCTTTCCTTCCTTTCTTTTTTTAAAGTGAGTGAGAGAGAGAGAGAACACGCATGTGCAAGTGGGAGGGGCAGAGGGAGAGGGAGAGGAAGAGAGAGAATCTTAAGCATGACCCATGCTGAACATGGAGCCCAATGTGGGGCTCAATCTCATGGCCCTAGATCATGACCTGAACTGAAATCAAGAGTCGGATGCCTAACTCACTGGGTCACCCAGTCACTGCAGAAGAAACCTTTCTTGAGGGAACTTGGCTGGGCAGTTTGCCAGAAGTGGGAGTGGTTGGGGCAGTGTGGGTGGTCACGTTGCCAAGGCTATAGGTTAGGACATTGGGGTAGGACTGTAGAGGAGTCACTGGCCAACTTTAGGACCTCTGGAGGGTGGGTGAGAGCTGAGGTGGGGCCAAGAGAGAATGGGGTACCCTGGGCCTAATCAGGCTAACAAAGAGTAGTCTGTGAATTATATCTGCCATAAATGTCAGCAGTGGAAGCCAGTGGAATGCCTCAGGGTGGAGTAATGGGGTTGAGCATACGTACCTAACTTATGTGGCCCCAGCCCAGTATACACCCAAGAACTAGCACAGGAAGGTGGTGGAGGATGGGGTCTTCTGTTCTCCTCATCCCAACTCCAATGCCATAGAGCCACTTTCTCTCCCTCTACACCCAGACACCATCTTGGAGAGGACCTGAAGATGGGGAGAAAACCAGAAAAGCTGAGTCTGTCAAAACGAGACTGTTTCCTAAATTGAAATATATTTCTCCATTTGTCTGCCTTATTTGCCCAGTGCAGCATCTGGGCTTTGGGAAGTGACTTTGACGGTATTGTGGCTTTTAAAAATCAGATCCATTACAGAAAATTAAAAAGGTATGTCTTCTTTGCACTGAGTATAATGTAAGGAAATTTATGACCCATACCTTATATATTGGCCTTTAATTATGATTTCATTTGGAAAAAAGAATCACTTACTAAAATGTTGAGATTCACTGGACAAGATAATCTCTATGGTTTATGGTCTCTGAATTTTTATGATTATTTTATCCTATGATATTAAGAAAGCAATATAGCCACCAATCAGTACATCATCCAGTCAGCCAACAAATGTTTTTCAGTAAGAATCCTGGATTGTGTGTATTATGGGGGATAATATGCTGCTTATGATCGTATATGTATGTAGACCAGGTCGTAATGCAACATGTATTTCTTACTTTGGGTCGTGGTAAAGAAATTAGAAAATATTTGTCTAGATGGAGAGACAAGATATATATACATAAAAGGAGTTTTCTTAGGTTTGAACTTTTTATAGGTAACTGATTACATTAGCAATGCCAAATGAAAGTTCACTGGGGCTTAACCTGTTGACACAGTCTTGGATTCAAGGCCCTGGTGAAGCTCAGCTGCTCATCCTGACTTTGGATTTTCCCAATAACATTCCTGTTTTTAAGCATTTTTGCATGTGCTTATTTCAAGTGATTTATATTACTTGTAACCAAAAGTGCCTTTAATAAGCAAAGAAGGGAGATCTTGGGAGCAGGGAGCAAATTTGAAAGGCTTACCATAATGGTAAAGCACCTGAGAGTGGAAAGGAAAGGCAACCTTCTCTTCATCCCATTCAAGGTGCTCACGTTTCCCACCGTATTCTTCTCTGACCTCATTATGCCCCCGAACTCCAGCGAAGATTCTCTTTTTCATGGCTTCCATCTGCCTTGCCAATTCCCATTTCAATTGGCATCATCTCTCAACCTTGTCTAATTTCTGTTTCCTCCTCCAAGGTCACCTCCATATCGTGCTCTATTCCTCAGGGATGTGGCACTGCATGGTTGTGCAAATCCTGATTTTGGCAGTTACTGGCTGTGCAATCTTGTGCATGTTACATAAAGTCTATGCCTTGGTGTTTTTCATCTATAAATGGGGTAATAATAGCATCTGCCTCTTAGAGTTGGTCTAAGGGTTCAGTGCTGAGAAATGCCTGGCATGGTGAGCACAGTTTGCGATCCTTAGTTTTGCATTTGCTTCTCTTACTGTTAATTACTTATTGATGTGTGTGAGTCATGGCTCCTTGCCTCTTTCTCTCTTACTACTTGGTTCTTAAGCTTCTTTTGTTTATTAGTACTACAGCCTCTCAGTCTGTTCCACGTATTCACAGAATCCAGTTACTTATCTTTTTAGGAACCAAGATGGTATTAGCCTAGCTTTAGTCTCTGCCTCTGCTGTCATTGTTCGTGATTTCACAGATTTGCAGCTCTGGGGCTCTGATAACATCTGCAGGTTCTTTCAGTGTCTTGGAATTGATTACTCTGGGCCAGGGCCTTGAAAAAATGTACAACAGCAGTTATGGGATCTTGCTGTCTTCTCATCCATCCCTGGCTTCCATTCTTTATTGACAATGCATGTTCTACTCTGCAAAGTCAGCATCATTTTTCTTAGTAGCATAGAGGAAAGCAAAATAGGATTTGAGTAATTCTGCCTTCTCTCTTCAGCAGAGTAACATATTTTTTGGCTTGTGAATTTCACCCCCTCTCTTCTTGTCTGTAACGTAATGTGTCTTTATAGTTGTCTCTGTCATGTTGTACAAAGCTTCCCTATACCTTGTGAATCTGAGTCATGCAGTTGAACCATTGCAACATGACTGCTCCTTCCTGAACTTCCTGAACTTGTCTTCCTGATTCCAGTTTTCTCTCTTTAGCTTTTACCCATGGAGCTATGTGCATTGGCTTTTATATTTTGCTTGGGTGAGTATGTTTTTGTTTTTCCTCCCTCTCCTCCCCTGACCTGTTTTGTTCCTTGGGTCTAGAAGTTCAGGATTTAGAGGCCTAATCCCTCTTGGGAGATGTATCTTGATTCATATCTTTCTTTGGTCCTGACACGGTTTAGGTTTATTGGGGAGATAGAAATAATAATTAAGTTAAGGCTGTGTACATTTCTAAACCTGATCTTTGAATTCTGTTTACCCTGTTGGAGCCTTTCTTCAGGGATAAGTTGTTGGCCTATGTCATATTGAGGCCAGGTACATGAAGGTACTTTCCAACTTGACATAAAGAACTTTCTAATAAGCTGTTTTCTGTGGCAATAATTTCCCTGTCATTAGAAGTGTTTAAATTTAAACTAAGAGCAGATAATCTTCTGTTTAGGATGTTGGAATAGATTTCTATATTGGATGGAAGAGGTGAGCCCCTGAACTTCCTGCTACACAGAAGATTTACCTCAAGGATACCTTTTTTTTTTTTTTTTTAAACCCTAAACTCATGTCTTGGTGCCTCTGTCCCACCACCCAGGACAGACAGGGCTTAGAACAAATGCTTGTTGTAGGGTATACATTGTCAAAGCATTCCCGGCTCACCTTTACTTGGAAGTGTAGACATGCTGAATCATATTTACTCTTGGAAACATGTCCCATTCTCCTTTATTTCCTTGTCTTTGTACATATAACTTCACATTCATGGAGTTTGTTTTTCTCCCATTTTTCACCTGGCTGAGTCTTAACTTGACAGTCAGGGTAGTCTGGTCCGGGTGTCCCTCTGTGTCCTCCCAAGCACTTTGGGCTTACCATGTAGACACATTGGGCCGTTTCATGGTACTGTCTGTAACCCTCTCCTTGACTCTCTCCCATATGAAATGGAACTCTTTCTGGGGCCCTAGGACTATGCCAAATGCCTCTTTGTTTCCCTCAGTGCCTGACACAGGACTAGGTGCCTCACTGATGGTGACTAAATGAGTGAAAGGAGCTGCACCTCTGGGTTCCAGGCCTTGCAGTCCTAATGTATCCCTGTTTTGTTCTGTCTCTGATCCTTTCTTTATGAAACTGAGTTACAAAGAACTTTTGGGAGAAAAAATAAATGATGATGTAAGAGAAATTGCTTTAAGGCGCTGGGAACACGAAACCACCCAGCGTTTCTTTCTTAGCAAGTGCTGGCAAGAGACAGAGAAACTGTACTGTGCTGGGTGATCCTTACCTACTTTTTAGTATGACTTGGCAGAATTAAATTATTCTCTCTCGCACTTGAGGGAGTAGGTGGATGCGTTAAAATTTAAACCAGTACCTTGTTTGGGATATCAGATCTAGAGACACTTTTGTCAAAACAGAAAGGTGGTGGATGGAGTAATCATTCAGTGTGCACTGAAACTTTCTCTGAGTGTTGGTTTAATTAACAAAGTTTGTTGCAAGGCTGTACTTTGTGTTCTTTAATGCATGCATATCATTTTCAAACCAAATTTATGAAAATATATTGGGATGGTGAGCATTTAAAGAACTTCAGGGAATAAGTCAGAATTGAAAGTTCCAAACTAGTGTAATTAGTATTGCATACATGTTGTGTTCAGGCCCTTGGCCCTCCCAGGAATAGTCTGACTTCACAGAATGTCTTATTAATTAAAGGAAAAACAAATGTGTTGTGGGAGTAGTTCTCGCCTTTCCTTGGGCTAACCTTGGGACAATCACTTCGGCTTTTTGGGCCTCAGTTTTCTCAGCTGAAAACTTAAGGGTTTGTTCATCAGGATCTCTTCAGCTTTTTAAATTTGTAAATAAAGCACAAATGTCTGCTTTTCCTTTTTTTGAAGACCTGCACCTGAAAAATAGCTTTGCAGCTGAGAGGGTAAACTTATTTCACGTTATTTACTTATTTATGCGAGGAATGTTTATTTGAGCACTTACTCTGTGTAGGTCATTCAGTTGGTAGCAAAGTCCTTGTTTAGGAAGCCTTGAGTCTAGAACAGGGGTCGGCAATTTTTTTCTATAAAGGACTAGATAGTAAATATTTTTAGCTTTGTGGAACAGTCTCTGTTGCAACTACTCATCGATGCCTTTGTAATGGGAAAGCAACCACAGATAATATATAAACAAGTGGGTATGGCGTGATTTGGCCCATGATCCATACTTTGTAGATTCCTGACCTAGAATGTAGACATATTTAGTAAACATATAAACAGATAGGTATATAATATTTAAGTGGGAAGTACCAATTTCACTGAGATACAAAATCAACAAAAGATACCACATTCATTACAACTCAGTATTTCTGATCCAAACAACTTCATTTTGCACAGGCTTAAATATTGGCTAGGTATTCCTTGTGTCATGAAACCCAAGTATACTTGTTAAAAAAAAAATCCTTTACTATGGGGTGCCTGTTTGACTCAGTCGGTTAAGCATTTGACCGTTGATTTCCACTCAGGTAAAGATCTCAGAGTTGTAAGATCCAGCCCCATGTCGAGCTCCACGTTCAGTGAGGAGTCTGCTTGAGATTTTCCCTCTCCCTCTCTCCCACCCTTCCTCTCTCTTTTTCTATCTCTCTTAAGTAAATAAATAAATAAATCTTTAAAAAAATACTCGACTTTAATAAGAAGATAAAAACTGAGAAAGCTGTAAGTGCCAACACATAACTAATCACTGGGGTGCGGGCTTTGCTATGGTAGAATTTAGGGCAGTTTATCTGCAACAGGTTGAAGATGGAGCAGCCATGACTTGTCCTAAATTGCAGGGTGAGGGGCTTCTGAAGGCAGACAGATTTCCACAGAGACTGATAATTTGAAATTACTATTTAATTATGGCATTTGGTTACATATAATTAATCAATAATACTACAATTTCTGCCTTGCTTCTGTTTAATCGATCTTAATATATAAAGATTTTCTGTAATTGAAAAGTGAGTCAGAATGAATTAAACGGTTTTAATCATTAAAAATATATTTTGGGAGAGGGGTTCCAGATGCTAGCATAGGAAGATTCTGAACTCATCTCTTCCCATGGACACCACAAACTTGCAACTGCATATGGAAAAATTTTCTCTGAAAAAGATCTAAACCTGGATAAATAGAGCCTCTACAACAAAAGATGAAAGGAAAGCATCAAAACAGGTAAAAGACCTATGTTCCAGCAATTGCATTACTAGATATTTAGCCAAAGAATACAAAAATACTGATTCAAAGGGATACATGAGCCCCAATGTTTATAGCAGCATTATCTAAAATAGCCAAATTATGGGGGTGCACGGGTGGCTCAGTGGGTTAAAGCCTCTGCCTTCGGCTCAGGTCATGACCCCAGGGTCCTGGGATTGAGCCCTGCATCTGGCTCTCTGCTCAGCAGAGAGCCTGCCCCCCCCCCCCCCCCCCGCCTACTTGTAATCTCTGCCTGTCAAATAAATAAATAAAATCTTAAAAAAAATAAAATAAAGTAGCCAAATTATGGAAATAGCTCAAGTGCCCATTGGCTGATGAATCGATAAAGAAGTGTAGTATATATACATAATGGAATATCACTCAGCCATCAAAAAGAATGAAATCTTGACATTTGCCATGGTGTGGGTGGAACTAGAGGGTATTACGCTAAGTGAAATAAGTCAGTAGGAGAAAGACAAATACTGTATGGTTTCACTCATAAGTGGAATTTAAGAAACAAGACAAGCAAAGGGGAAAAAAAGAGAAAGAACAAACTGGTGTTTACCAGAGGGGATGTAGATGGGGATGGGGGATGGATTGAATAGGTGATGGAAAGTAAGGAGGGCACTTGTTGGGATGAGCAATGGGTGTTGTATGGAAGTGTTGAATCACTGTGTTGTATACCTGAAACTAATATTATACTGTACATTAATTAACTGATACTTAAATAAAAAACTTTAGAAAAATGGGTAGGAGAGAAAGACATGGTCTTGCCAAACACACAAGAAAAAACCCATCCTAGGCGTGGGATCCACAACCAGGAGGGATCTTAAAAATACATAATTTTCCCCTGAGAAGTGAGGGGTTTGTATTCACATCAGGCACCCCAAACCCTAGGGTGATGTATAGGAGAGATGAGTTCCCAAAATGCTTTGCTTTGAAAACCAAAGTGGATTATGTTCAGGGAAATTATAGAACTATAGAGAATAAAGAACCTGCTCTTAAATTACTTGTTCACAGACTCACTTGCCCTCAGACCCAGGGCAAAAACACCAGTCTGAAGAGTGCCTAGACCATGGGTGAAGGATACCCACTTACTAACCTTGAAGCATTTGCTTATTAGCATTCTCTTTGTGGATGGAGACACTGGCAGGTGCCATTTTTGTGATATCATTCTAACTTGATGGTGCTGGTGCTGATGGTGCCCCAGTGAAGGTTGCCATCCTTAACCCATGTTGCACCCATCTACCACAGCTGGGCTGGGTGAGAGCCCTGCCCACCCCCATACTACAGCCATAGTCCCATTACAGCATGTCGGGTTGTGTAGCTCACACAATGAATGCCCCTTGAATGCCTGGGGCATGTGGCTAGGGAGATAGTGCTGCTTTTGAGATCCATGGGACATTTCCTACACAAGGCCACTGCTTCAGGTTTGGAGAGGTAGTTGATTTGCCCAATACATAGAAACAAGAGAGCCAGGCAAAATGAGGAGACAGCAAATTGCTTCAAACAAAAGAACAAGACAAATCCTTAGAAAAAGACTTTAATGAAACAGAGAGAAGCAATTTACCTGATAAAGAGTTCAATGTAATTGTCATAAAGATACTCACTGAACTCCGGAGAAGAAAGGATGAAGACAGTGAGAACTTCAACAAAGAGAAAATATAAGGTAGTATCAAAAGAAATTACAGAGCTGAAGAATACAATAACTGAACTGAAGAAATACTCTAGAGGGGTTCAGTAGCAGAAGAACAGATCAGTGAGCTAGAAGACAAAACAATGTAACTCACTCAGACAAAGCAGCAAGAAGAGAAAGGATTTTTTTTTTTTTTAAAGTGGAGGTGATGTAAGGGATCTTTGGGACAACATTAAGCAGGATGATATTTCCACTGCAGGGGTCCCATAAAGGTAGTGGATCAATCACTTTTAAACAGAGAGATGGCTAGAAAGCTTATTTGAAGAAATAATGGCTGAAAATTTTTACCTGATCTGGAAAAGGAAACAAATGTCCAGGTCAAGAAAGCCCAGAAAATTCCAAAGAAGGTGAACTTAAAAAGATCCACACCAAGACACGTTATAATTAAAATTGTAAATTTAAAGATAAAGAGAGAATATGAAAAAATAGCAAGAGAAAAACAACTTGTTACATAGCAAGGAAATCCCATAAAGCTATTACCAGATTTTTCTGCAGGCACCATGACTGTGCAGGCCAGAAGATAGTGGCATGATGTATTCAAACTGCTGAAAAGAAAAACTTCCAGTCAAGAATTCTTTACTTAGCAAGGCTATCATTTAGAATTGAAGGGGACATTAAAAGTTTTCAGGATAGAGTCACCTGCATGGTACGTTCAGTTAAGTGTCTGACTCTTGGTTTCAGCTCAGGTCATGATCTCAGGGTTGTGAGATCAAGCCCTGCCCTGGATTCCACGGTCAGTGCAGAGTCTGCTTGAGATTCTCTCTCCCTCTTCCTCTACTCCTCCTGCTTGTGCTCTCTCTCTCTCTCTCCCCCTCTCTAAATCTTTTAAAAAAAAAGTTTTTAGGATAGACAGAAACTAAAGGAGTTCATCACTACTAAACTGGCTGTACAAGAAATGTTAAAGGAACTTATTTAAGCTGAAAATAAATGACACTAATTAATAACAAGAAAACATATGAAAGTAAAAATCTCACTGGAAAAGGTAAATTTATAGTAAAGACAGTGGATCAATCACTTTTAAAGCAAATGTGAAGGTTAAAAGACAAGAGTACTGAAAATCAAAACTGCAATAATTAGTTAAGGGATACATAAAATAAAAAGATGAAAATGTGATATTAAAATTATAAAATGGAGGGGGCATAAAAATGTGGAGTTTTAGAATATGTTTAAATTTAAGTTATTATCGTGCTCGCTTTGGCAGTACATATATACTAAATTTAAGTTACTATCAAAATGACCATTATATATATAGGATGTTATATATGAGTGTCATGGTAACCACAAAGAAAAAGACTTATAGTAAATATACAAAAGAAATTGAGAAGGGAATATAAACGTAGAACTAAAGAAAACTGTCAAACCCCCAAGGGATGAGAGAAAAAGAAAAAGACCTTTCTTTTTCTTTTTAGTAGAGATGAACTATAAAAGGAACCAGATACAGTGAATTCCAGAACACTGAAAAGAAATTTAAAAAAATAAATAAAATTTTTTTAAAAAGATGAAATATCTAAATCATGTAAAAACATAGCTGAAACCCATAAATGTAATGAAACCAAATAAAAAATGACCCAAACAAACAAAACCCCCCAGAAAATAATTAATAAAATAGCAATAAATACATACCTATCAGTAATTACTTTAATTAGTAATTACTTTATCAGTAATTACTTTAAATGTAAATGAACTAGATCAAAAGACTGAGGATAACTGAATGGATTTTAAAGAGACTCATAAGTGTGTAAACCTGGTGATTCACAGACCTGTACCCCTGGGGATAAAAATATATGTTTATAAAAAATAAAAAATTAAAAAAAAAAGAGACTCATCTATATGGTACTTAAAAGAAACTCACTTCAGATGCAAAGACACACACAGATTGAAGGTGAAGGGATGGAAAGGATATTTCATGCAAGTGGAAGTGAAAAGAAAGCTGGGGTAGCAATACTTTTATCAAACAAAATGGACTTTAAAACAGAGGCTGTACCAAGAGACAAAAAAGAGCATTACATAATGAATAAGGAGTCAATCCAGCAAGCAGTTATAACACATAAATACATATTCATTCAATATAGGAGTACAAAAATATATAATGCAAATATTAATGGACCTAAATTCAGAAACTGACAGCAATACAATAATAGGGGATTTTAATACCCCACCTACTTCAGTGGGTAGATCATCCAACAGAAAATTAAAGATCAGCCTTAAACAGCACATTAGACCTGATTAACCTTGCAGATATATACAGAACATTGGACCCAAAAGCAGCAGAATACACATTGTTGTTCAGTGCACATGGAACATTTTCCAGGATAGATCAGATGATGGGCCACAAAACAAGTCTCAATAAATTCAGGAAGATTGAAATCATATCAAATATTTTTTATGACCATAATGGTATGAAAGTCAATTAATTACAAGATGAAAGCTGGAAAAAAACTAAAAAATGTGGAGATAAAGCAACATGCTGCTGAACAGTCAGTGAATCATTGAAGAAATTATAGGAGAAATTAAAAAATACCTAGAGACAAATGGAAACAGAGATATGGTGTCATATAGGCCAAAGTCTATAGGATGTAGCAAAAATGGTTCTAGAGGGAAGGTCTTAGTAGTATAGACCTATCTCAAGAAACAAGAAAAATCTCGAGCAATCTAACTTTACACCTAAAGGAATGAGAAAAAAGAACAAACAAAGGCTAAAGTTAGTGGCAGGAAAAAAAATAAAGATCAGAGTATGAAAGATGAAATAGAGACTAATAAGACAATAAGATTAGTGAGACTAAGAGCTGGTGCTTTGAAAGTATAAAATTGACAGATTTTTACCTATGCTAACCAAGAAAAAAGGAGAGTGCTCAAATAAATAAAATTAAAACTTAAAGAGAAATTACAATTGGTACCACAAAAATACTAAGAATCATAAGAAACTATCACAAGCAATTATACACCAACAAATTGGACAGCTAAGTATAAATGGGTGAATTCCTATAAACACAATCTTCTAAGACTAAATCACTTAAAAATAGAAAATCTGAATAGATCAGTTTCTAGTAAGGAGATTGAATCTGTAATCTAAAACCTCCCAACAAAAGCTGAGGGCCAGATGATTTCAATGGTGACTTCTGTCAAACATTTAAAGAGATAATACTATTTTTCTCAGATTCTTCCAAAAAATTGAAAAGGAGAAAAAGGTTCCAAACCCATTTCATAAGGCCAGCATTATCTTGATACCAAAACCAGACAAGACCACCACAAAAAAAAGGACAATTACTGGCCAATATCCTTGATGAATATAGGTGCAAAAAATCTTCAATAAAATTTAGCACATTGAATTCAACAGTATATTTAAAGGGTTAGACACTGTGATCAAGCAGGATTTATTCCAGGGGTGCAAGTATGATTCAACATTTACAAGTCAATCAGTGTGATAAACCACATCAACAGAATGAAGGATAAAAAGCATATGATCATATCAATAAATGCAGAAAGAGCATTTGACAAAGCTCAACATCTATTTACAATAAAAACTCTGAACAAAGTGATTATAGAAGGAACATACCTCTATGTAAAAGAGACCATAAATGACAGACCTACAACTAACATTATGCTCAATGGTAAAAAACAAAAAAATTTTCTTCTGAGATCAGGAACAAGACAAGGATGCCCATACTTGTTACTCTTTTATTTAACATAGTATTGGGTGTCCTAGCCATAGGACTAAGGCAAATAAATAAATAAATAAATAAATAAGTGAAAAATAATAAAAGGCATTCAGATTAAAAAGGAAGAAGACTATCTCCACCTGCAGATGACATGATGCTGTATATAGAAGACCGAAAAATGTCATGAAGAGACTGTTGGAACTAATAAATGACTTCAGTAAAGTTGTAGGATATAAGAGCAACATATAGAAAGCTGTGATGTTTCTATATACTAATCATGAACTATCAGAAAAAGAAATTAAGAAAGTCCCATTTACAATTGCATCAAAATGAATAAAATACCTAGAAGTAAATTTAACCATGGAGGTGAAAGACCTATCCACTAAAAACTGCAAGATATTGATGAAGGTAATTGAAGAAGAGACAAGTTAATGGAAAGGTATTTCATGCTTATGGATAGAAGAATTAATATTGTT
The DNA here is from genome assembly GCF_964662115.1 of Mustela nivalis. Lineage (NCBI taxonomy): Eukaryota > Metazoa > Chordata > Mammalia > Carnivora > Mustelidae > Mustela > Mustela nivalis. Next base: position 33,311,228 of record NC_139027.1, on the reverse strand, counting down.
AAAATGTTTATAACACCCAAAGCAATCTACAGATTCAGTATAATCTCTATCAAAATTCTAATGGTGTTTTTCATTTTTCATTGAAGTAGAACAAAGAATTCTTCAATTTGTATGAAACCACAGTTTTGAGAAACAATCTTGAGAAAGAAGAACAAAGCTGAAGGTATCATGCTCCCTGATTTCAAGATATAGTACAAAGCCATAGTAATCAAAACAATATGGTATTGGCTTAAAAACAGATATATAGATCAATGAAAGTGAATTAAGAGCCCAGAAATAAACCCACACATTTTCAAACAGTTTAGGACAAAGGAGCCAAGAATGTACAATGGAGAAAGAACACTTTCTTCTATAAATGATGCTGGGAAAACCTGATAGTTGCAAGCAAAAGAATGAACCTAGAGCACTGTCTTACACCATACTCAAAACTAACTCAAAATGGATCAAAGACTTGATTGTAAGACCTGAAACCATAAACTACCAGGAGAAAAGATAGGTAGTAAACTCCTTGACAGTTCTTAGTGATGTGTGCGTGGATCTGATTCCGAAGCCAAGGGAAACAAAAGCAAAATTAAACAAGCAGGACTACAATGAACTAAAGAGCTTCTGCACAGCAAACGAAACCATCATCAAACTGAAAAGACAGCTTACAAAATGGGAGAAGGTATTTGCAAATCATGTATTTGATAAGGAGTTAGTATCCAAAATGTATAAAGAGCTCATACAATTCAATAATAAAAAATATATAACTCAATTAAAAATGGGTGGAGGATCTGAATAGACATTTTACCAAAGAAGACATACAGATGGCCAATAAGCATGTGAAAAGATGCTCAACATCACTATTTGTCAGGGAAATCCAAATCAAATCCACAATGAGGAGTCACCTCACACCTGTTAAGACGCCTATTATCAAAAAGATAAAAAACACAAGGGTTGGAGAGAATATAGAGAAAAGGGAACTTTTAAAAAAAGATTTTATTTATTTATTTGACACAGAGAGAGAGAGCACAATCAGTGGGAGTGGCAGGCGGAAGGAGAGGGAGAAGGAGGCCTTGATGTGGGGCTTGATTCCAGCATCCTGGGATCATGACCTGAGCCAAAAGCAGACACTTAACTGACTGAGCCACCCAGACGCTCCATGAAAAGGAAACTCTTGTAAACTGTTGTTGGGAATATAAATTGATGCAGCCACTACTGAAAACAGTGTGGCGGTTCCTCCAAAAATTAAGAATAGATCTACCATATGATCCAGCTACTCCACGTTTGGGTATCTGACTGAGGACACAAAAACACCAGTTTGAAAAGATGTATGTGTTCCTGTGTTCATTGCAGCCTTATGTGCATTAGCCAAGAAGCAGAAACAGCCTAAGTGTTCACTGACACATAGAGAGGATGTGGGGTACACACACACACACACACACACACACACACACATACACACACACACTGGAATACTATCGAGCTATAAAGAAGAATGAAATTTTGCCATTTGCAATGCCATGGTTGTATCTAGCGGGTTGTGTGCTAAGTGAAATAAGTGAGATGGAGAAAGACAAATACTATCTGATTTCACTCTTATGTGAAATCAACACAAAACAAAACAAATGCACAAACAAAAAAATACTAATATGAACTCATAGTTACTGAGAACAGATTGATGGTTCTCAGAGGGGAATGGGGTTGAGTGAGTGAAAGAAATGAAGAGTATCAATTGTATGGTGATAGATGGTAATTAGACTTTTGACGATGATCACTTTGTAGTGCATGCACATGTTGAATATAATGTTGTACACCTAATACTTCTATACCAATTCACCTTCATAACATTTTTTAGGGAAAATCTAAATATATTTCTTCTTTGTTATCAATGCAGAGACAAAAAAAAAATTCATTTGCTTTCTGGTGCCAGGCTTCTTAAAAAACTACAGCAATTTAATAATACTCCTTTTTGCAGAAGTACATTTGTAGATCTGTCTAGGAGATTTATGATTAGTAAAAAGCCCCTGAAAATCTACTATTCAAAGATGATTTTGCTGCTCTGTAGCTGTAATGGTGGTATTACCTTACTCTGCAGTCATTTTTAGTTCTTTGTTTATGTGGTGTGCTGGTGTGATGCAGAGGAAGGCTGGCTAGGTCCTTGGCCATGCTTCCCTCTGTGACTTTCCCCTCAAACCCAATCTCCATCAGGCCTGTTGGGCTGATGGAGAAATAAATAAATAAATAAATAAATAAAGACCCCATCAATGATGTGTGTGAACAAAGAGCAAGTGACATTTAGACCCCCTGTGGAGTGGGCTCCAGCAAACAGATACACATGATATTTCACTCCCAAGAGAATTAGCCCCAGGATTTTCTGTTGAATGGGAAAGGCAGATGACTGGACCTCTTCACTGTGTACAGACCCGTGTATTAGACATTGAGCTTTAATCTTTCCTTTTGCTTCAGCAGTCAACAGCAGTCTACTTGAGAATGCTGAGCAGCTTGTTCAAGAATCCCTAAGCAAAGTGGGAAAGAAGTGGATATTTACGATTGACTTCCTTGGGGGCATTTAATATACTTTATCTCACTTAATCTTTATAACACCTTAGGTGGTAGGAATTATTATACCATTTGCCTTAGGAAGAAATCAAGGCTTAGAGAGGCTAAGGAGGTTAAATGACCAGCTCCATGTCATGTACCTAATAAGTAACTGACCAGGGATTTAACTGCAGCTTGGATTCCAAAGCCTCTTTCTACTCTACACTGCTTCACAATAGTTGAATGAGAAATAGTCAAGTGATTTTGTCAGCAATTCAAAGAGAGAAATCGAACTGGACTCTAGTAGAAACTGGAATTTAGTGCAAAGCCTTCCATTCTTAGGCAGGGAAAGTAAGGGCCCACGCAGTGGTTCTCAACCTTGAGGACACACTGGAATCATTCAGGAAGCTTGAAAACAATGCCAAAGATTGTGTCTCATCCCAGTAATTCTGATTTGTTTGTCCTGGAGTGTGTCTTGGGCATGGGGATTTAGTAAAAGCTCCTCAGGTGATTCTAATGTTCAGCTAGCTAGGGCTGAGAGCCACTGGCTTGGAGAGATCATATGACATGATAAGGGTTGACATCCTCTCGAAGCTCATCTGGATGGGATTCAGGGCAGACTTAAAAATATAGATAAATATTTCTGAGACAGGAAAGAGATAATCTCTGGAGTTTCTGGTTACAGCAGCTTTTTGTCCAAATCACAGTTAATTTCATGGCTTAACATTAATCCCAGTGCTGGTATGATGCCCTCCCAGACTGTGTCCCTTAGGGACATATAAAACGTGGTTTTAAAGCATTTGAACTCTGATTTTGAGATTTAACATTTGGGATTTTGCTTTAGGGAGAAAGAAAGCAAAATACTTGAATAACAAAAATGATGGAATGTACAATTTCAGAACGGCCAAAAATAAATGACACCAAACCTGGAAATTATTCTCCTTGGTTTTTAATTCTGGAAGAAATTTCTAACTTAATACGATGTAACTGTGGATGGTGTCTCAGAGTAAAAGCATGGGGGAAAATCTCATCTGAATTCAGAGAACATAAGGAAAGCCTGATACAGTGATTCTCATTACATGGTTTTGTCTAGCTCTTTTTTACAAGCTCAGCTGGAAGGGATGACAGTTATGAAAACAAGCTGTCTTTGGATTGGTGGCAGTGGCTAGTGCTTTTTGAGATGAGTCGGTTTTAGATAGAGACCCCGTGATATGGCATTTTACATTTTATAGAGCGTATTTATACATATTCTATCATAGAGTGATTGCAAAATGGTCCTAATTCTTCACTTTTCTGTGTACACAGGCCCTTTGAAATGTGATTTTGGAATCTGTTTCCAGCCCTTGAATCTGGGCTGGTCCTGTTATTTACTTAGCCAACAGAATGTAATGTAAGTGATATGATGCCATTTCTGACTCTAGGACTCAAGAGGACTTGCATGCTTTCTTTGCTGCTACAACAGAAATGAGTACGGGCTTGCCTGTTGGAAGTGGGAGGTCACATGGAGCAGAGCTTGTTATCCCAGTGATGCCATGCTAGGTCAGCCAACAACCAGCTGATTACCAGACTCATGGGCAGACCATTAAAACTATCCTACCACATCCAGCCAAGATCAGCAGACTGCCTCATTTTCTCACTGGCCCAGGAGAAATAACAGATTAAGTTACTGTAGCACAAGACATCAGGCACGCATCCTCATGTGACGAGAGAAGGAGTTATAATAATCCCTTTCTAGATGGAGAGACTGAGGTTGTAAGAGTTTATATTTAAGAAGCATCCCACCATCGTGGAAAGGGTGGGTGCTTTCAATTATACACATGCTTTCAAGCCAGGGGAAACCTTTGGTTCTGATATCTACTAGTTGTAAAACCTTGGGATGATATCTAAATTTTCTGACGCTGTTTCTCCTTTCATAAAGTGGGGATAACAGGAAATGCTTATAAAGTCACTGTAAGGATTGAAGGAGGCAGCCTGTGGGGAAGACCAGATCGCTGTAGGTTCTCCATAAATTACAGGTATTGATGGTGATGACAATGGCTCAAGATTACATGGTTGGGATGGCTCAGGGACATAAATGCAGGTCTTGTAATTCCCAATTCTGCAGGCTATTTCTTTTTCCCTTTACTGGTCCATTTCCTTTACTCACTTCTCTCCATCTCTCTCACCTCCTGTGGTGTGTTTTAAGGACTTATTTTATGTTTTCAAGTCAACATTGGCTCTACCCAACTTTTAAAAAAAACCTTGCTTTGCCCTTGAAGTATCTTCTACTTACTTTGCATGAAGATTATTCACCCTCAACAATCATATTTATATCTTATCCAGATGAAAGAATTCTCCACTTCTTTGCATTTGAAAATACAGTTTTATTTTTGATTTCCATTTTATTGCAATGAAATGAACACCTTGGAATAAAAGTTTTAGTCCTTGTTTTAAACTTTATGCCCATTTTGTTTATTATTTGTTTATTGTTTCTCCATTTCAAAAGACTTCTCTTCTGACTCCTAGGAACCAGCAAGCAAGGACGTTTGAACATACTGCCCAGGTGCGTGGGTGGTCAGCGCACACCCCTGACTTGTGAAATAACTATGAGAACAAGAGTTGTAGTGAAGAAAACCAGTACATCTTAGAGTCCCACTGTCTAAAATCGTGGGGAGAAAGGAAATATACATTAAGATTATTTGTGGAAACAGTTATTCAGTACTGCTGGTTTCATCAAAATGTCTTTTAGCTAAAATTTGGAAGCCTACTATTAATCAAGTTGCCTTGGGAAAGATCACTGCTTCCCTTAGGATCCTTCTTTTAGCATCAAAAAGCAGATGTTTTGCTACATAAGAAATAAGCATTTTTAACAGCAACATGCAGAGTTTAGTCAGCAAGAAACACTAAGCTTAATTTACGGCTGTGGCTCCGTTTTTCCCTTGGAATTATTAACTCCAATGATGCTAACAAGAACTAATCCCTAGCCTTCTGAGGTTGCTGGTCTTTTTATCTTAGATCAAGCTTCTCTATAATTTCTAGGCTTAACATGGTTAAGCCACTAAAGCCCTGATGATTTAATCTGTGGTACTGTGGGTATAATTATATACCCCAATTTAAAAGAAATCAGTAATTGTGATCTTTAAGCATAATTTTTAAAAACCATACCTCCAAAAGTATGGATCACCATACTTGTATTATCATTTCCTATTTCATTCCTGTATGTAAATTACCTTTGATATACCCTCAGATGGCAAAACTGAATGCTATTTTGAGTTGAAAATGACTTAAGTAGAAGATTCTGAATTTGTTTATAAGTGGTAGCTAGTAGAATGATCTATTTGAGAAAAAACAGAACACTCATTTAGGTTATAGTTTAAGATTTTCTGTTTTTTTGTTCATTCTTCACCTTCCCTACATATTCATTGAACCGAGGATACTGATGGCCAGAGCTGAAGTTATGGCTTGGTAAATAGTCCTTTTTTTTTTTTTTTTTAAATTTAAATAGCAGGTTTAAGTGCATAGAATCTTGAAATCTGAGCCTTGGTGGTATGTGGCTATCATTTAGGGTTCACACTCAATAATGAAGCCCTTTCCAGCATTCCCTCCAATGGTCTTGCTCTGATTGATGGAACCACCAGTGACAGAGGACTCATTACTATTAAAAGAGGTGGTGTATCCATTATGGTTCCACACATTTTGTTATAAAAGTTGTAATTAGCTTCCAACTCCATGCTCCACTAAGCAATCTTGCTAGTTTGGGCATAGACACTGAAATAATTCAGAACCTGAAAGTGGGGCCAAGGGTAGAAATTAAATGCTGTTTTATGTTCACCACTTACATACAATCTTGTTGATGGTTCCAGGTTGGATGACTCCATCTGATACTTTTCTTCCTTTCTGCTGAGTGATTTGAGGGATATCATAGAGTCAGCATGTATTTTTGCTTTTCTATAGTGTTGTGCTTGGTCCTGAATTTGGCTGCAGCAGCATAGTCGGACAATTAGGATGTTATTCTTTCAAAACCAGAGAACGGGAGTGGACAGAGGACTGGGAATGTCTGTTTGTGGTTGGCCTTGACTTGGAACTAGATATCTAGAGTTTGGTGTATCCAGAACTTTATCTTCAACAGCTTTTAAAAACACAGCTTCTTTAGATGAGTTGAATCATAAATTCAGGGGTTTATTTTTCTCTCGGAATGTTGGTAATAAAGGCCCTTCTTTTGTGCCAACTGCTCTTAAGTTTTCTTCATAAGGATAAAAAATATATATACATAGAGATGAATTCTGGGATGAAGCTGTGAACTACTTTTAGCTGTTATAGAAGGAAATCTGAATACCTTATCATTGTGTAGTTTATTTTTTATGTGTGTTACTTGCTCTATATTAATAAATTCTATTTTCTATCCTGGGCACATAGGAAAACTACATTTCCTGGTATCCCTTGCAGGTGGTTTGGGGTCATATGTTGGATTTTGTCCATTAAAATATGGTTGAAATTAATGTGTGCTACTTGTAGGCTGTGCAATTTTCCACATTCTCTTTCTCTTTTCAGGAGAGGCTGTGTGTTGGGGATGACAATATCAAAAAATAAGGAGATTTAATCCCTGAGTCTTTTAATTAAATTCTTAATTATTCCATAATTATTCTTGACATCAAAGCTGTTCTTATTTAAATTATGCCAGTAAAAGGAAAAAAAAAACACCTTCCCTATTTCTTTACCTTGCTATATAGGTATTTTAATTTTGGAAGTGAAATAAATAAAAAACATGGTAAACTGACAATTTAAAAATAATGACATAATCCTAAAAGGAATTTATACATGAGTTAGAGGAGCAGGGAAAAAGACTTTAAAAATGTAATATTCAGAGGTTGGACAAATGGAACACTGACAAATTGCCTTTCAAAGATCATTTCGATGTGAATGTTTCTAAAACTTGATTATATGCTCTAATGTTAAAATCAATGCTTTTTTTCAAATGCTAAGACAAATGATTCCTGAAAGGTCCGGTTTGTTTTACAATACAGCTTAAAATCAAAAGGAAAATATTAGTGCAATAAAGCATGTACTACCATAATAGAATTTTCCCCTCCGTTTACTGTCGTGTCATTGCTGCAGGGGAGCGGTATGCGCTGCCACATACACTATATTATTTTTATAAATCTTAATATAAATAAACATTTTTTTCCCACCAGCTTTTTCAAGATTGATGTACCCTAATCCCAATGACACAAGTTTTATTGGGAAATCACAGGCAAAACACAAGACAAACACAATTTCAATTTAAAGTACAGGTTATCCCTAGCCAACAATTCCTAATGATTAATCTGTGGGAAACTTAATTACTCAGTCGAATCGCTGTACTAGCCTGGATGGTACCAGGTTTCCTGCTCATCCACGTCCATCCACCCACCCAGTTGGTGCTTCTACTTCGTAATATGCTCTCCCACATCTCTGCATTGGAAGCATACTTTGAATATTCTCATTTTTGCAGATGCTCTGTACTTTTTTGGGTGAGTATATGTAGAGCTTAATTAACCTTTATTACTTTGAAACCCATATTCATTCTTAGCTTTAATTTATGTCTTTCTGCTTTTGAATGTTCGAAGATGGGGTTGAATAACAGTGGAAACATTTGGGAAAATCTAATAATTATCCCAGCTTGGCCACTACCAAGTTGTATAATTGCAAGCAAATTATTCTACTTTGCTGAGTCTCTGTTTTACTGTCAGAAAGTGACAGCAATTACCACTATTTACCTCCAAGTAGATTATTCCTTTTGATATTTGTCTTTTAAAATGCCAGAAAAAAAACACATTATGGTTGATAAGAGAGCTATGAAAAAGATCATGTGGTGTGGAGCTTTGCATCAGGCTCTGTCATTTATTGGCTTAGACTCTTAGACAAGCCATTTAATTTCTAGGCCTGCTTTTCAAATATGCAGTGGGATAATCTTACCATTATCACCGGGTTGTGAGGAAGATGAAATGAGATCACGTAGACATGCAGTGTTGATCTCTAGAAAGGGCTCAGTAAATTTTTGTTAAGTCTGGAGAACTCAGGTGAGAAACCTAAATTTGCCTGCAAATGGCATAGAGCAGTGGAGAGGGACACCATCCCATAAATAGTTATGTTTGTTGATTCCAAATTCTGAGCCTGGCTGGCTCAGTAAGTAGAGCATGACTCTTGATCTCATGGTTGTGAGTTCAAGCCCCAAATGGGGGAGTAGAGTTTACTAGAATTTAAAAAAAAAAAAAGACAGAATTGAGTCTAGTATTATGCTGAATAAAGAATTCTGATTTAATTCTTATTTCACTGATCTTGAGGGTGGAGAAGGAAAAGGGAAACTCTTTTGACTATTTACTTATAATTCCATAGGACAATCAATCAGTAAGACTAAAACTCCTGTCAGTTATTCTCTGCTCCAAACCCTCTGCTGGAATCCATCATATTTGGAATAAAATCAAAGTCCTTAACCAGAGCCCAAGGGCCCTGCAAGGTAGGAGGCAGGCTACCTTGGTACCTCAGCCTCCCTCTCCTCCTCCTCACTTTGCCTAGCTATACACTTCGCTGTTTTTAAACACTGAGTTTGTTCCCACCTGAAGCCTTTTGACCTTGTCTTTCCTTACGGGGAACAGAATGTTTTCCATAGCTGGGCCCTTTCTATTGTCCAAATGTTCCCTCTAATATCACTTCTTCATTTAGAAATCTCTTAGTCAACCCTGCTCACCCACCCTATAACCTTCTATCGCATTAATCTGCACATTTTTTTTTATAATCACAAAAAATATAAAGTGGCATTTTTCATTCCTTAAAATTAGGTTATGTATATATTTGTTTACTGCTATTTACTGCATGGATCACCCTTCTTACCTCTTAGGCACTTGGATACTGTGTTTCCTATGTGAGGAAAATGTGAAAAGATCAGATGTGAGGTGTCCAGAGGTAGCCACATTTAGCTATCGACAACTGAGAACTCGCTGAAGGAGGAGACTTTGAGAAGTACTGAAGTTTCTGTTGGTAAAGGAGGGTGAGGTGAGAGGAGGAAGATGTTGACCTGGGAGCTCATGAGCCCTTTGAGCCAAGAGTCATTAGGAAATCAGGAAATCAGAAAGACGTTCTGATTCCCACGGTAGTGCTGAAGATCCAGAGGATGCCGCTGCCAGGCTGTGGGGCAGAGAAAGTGGGTCTTCCTCGATATGAGAAGAGTGAGGACTGGAGTCGAGGATGACCTGAAATGAGACTAAGTAAAGACGTTTTCTTCATGAGAGCCACCAACAGACCCCAGCCTGCAACGACTCCGAATGCCGTCATCCTGACCCACGGAGCGACCTTGTGATGATTCTGTCTGGCACGTTGGTTGTTGTTACTCGGCTACACTTCCCCCTGCTCCCTCTGGTGTCCCCCCCCCCTTAACCTTTATCTATGGCCTCATGGACTCTCTCCCTTTTTTGAGACTTTATTCTTCCATTTTAAAAATCGCTTAAATATTTCAATTTTTCTGCAAAGCACTGTATGCCTAAGATAATGCAAGGACTGTAGAGGAGCTTCTGAAAAGAAACAGGTGGCTGCTGCCTCCTAGGTCTCCCTCAGTTCTAGTTCCCTGAGGCCAGGTCCTTTGTCATTTTAGTCCTTCTGATGTTCAATGCCAGACACTCTAGATTAGTCCTGTCTAATGGAAATGTGATGTGAGCCACATCTATAACTTCGAATTATGTAGTAGCTGCATGAAAAAGTAAAAGAACACATGTAAAACTCATTTTAATAATAGATTTTAATTAACCCAGAGTATCTAAAATATCATTTCAACATATAATCAAATTGAGCTTCCTAATGAGATAGTTTATATTATTGTATTGTTTTCACAATCTGTTAGCAATTTTATACCTGCAGTACATTTCAATTTGGATTAGACATGTTTTAAATGCTCAGTACCCACCTGTGGTTTGTGGTTACTATTTTGGGCACTGATGCTCCAAGTAGTGTATGCCAGATCATATTTTAAAATTTATACTATATAGTTTCCATTTATTATGCATAATATATATGTCGTTTCTCTTTGATATGAAAGATAAGGTTGCTTATACCTTCCTCTTACCTCCTCTCCTCTTCCTCATGATTTTAGATACACACACACACACACACACACACACAAGCATATGTGTGTATATAATTTGTGTGTGTATATAATTTGTGCTTATGATTTCAGTTCTTTTAGTGGCCACTTGTATAGCTTTAATTAAATAATATACTTAATGCTCTATTTCTGATTCTTCACCTTCAGTAATATCTCAATTATTTCTTTTAGCCCTTCACTTTAGAGTGTGACCATTTCTACCGCATTCTGTACATTTCCTCCCTCCTTTTGCATTCCTTCTTTTGTCAGCCACACGTACATAGATCCCAGGTTGTAAATATTTACAAATGATTCTGCACTCGTGTGTTTTAATCTTGCTAAAAAATTATGTAGACAGGGCATGTGTCTTTGTGTAACTTTGATTAATATTGATGGGCCTACAGACAACCAGAACTTGATCTGCCTAGATAGAGCTAGAGACCAACGAGAAAAGGAGTTTCCTTTCTGTCGACCGATAAATTATGTAGGAATGGTTTTTGATAATGGAATGAAGTAGCAGATACTAATTTGAACTGGGACTTTTATTATTTTATGAGGCCATTCCTGAAGATTAAATATAGTAAGGAAATAGATTCACATTTGATATGTAAATGATTTTTCCTCCTTCTGAAAGGTTGGCTCTTTATGGGTCAGGGTTATGTTCTTTAAAGGACCAAATGCTGAAAGCCTGAAATCAAAGGAACCCAGAATCAGAAGTGTCATGTATGTTTTAGTGGTATTGGGGGCTGATATCATTCACAGAAAAGAGTATTTGCAGTTACTTTTGTTTTTAAAATTTGTATTTGATGTATTAAAATTATAAACTAAGAATATTTTTAATTGAACTGTTAGATTCAATTTCTAAATATGATTATTCTGTTAATAATTTTAGTAAATGTTACCAATCACTTAAAAAAAGTTTATTAACTAACCCGGTCAATTGTTGTCTCTTAAGTATTTTAAACTATAATGGATTTGCTTTTCTTAAGAAGTAAATGCCTATGACAGGTAAGTTTCTTCTAAGTACTTAAAATGCTCTAGTTAATTTAGTAAATAAAATTTGTAAGTATTGTAAATCTCATATTCTTTTGTATATTCCAATACTACAGACAAACATTGGCAAATCCATTTATACCTTTAACTTAAACTGTTAAGTCTAAAAAGATAATCAGTTATTCAATTACATATTTTAATCTGTCAGATGTGTTGATGTGCCAGATTAAGCAATTTAAAAATATTGATACTGTGGATTTGTTTACTTTATCATTTCTATTTATCTCTCAATTTTCTGGCCATTGAAAAGCTCTTACCCACCATCAAGGGTCACCATCTTGAGAAGACTGAGGCTCTTCTTAGCTGACTGAGAAGGCTAACTGACCAGAGATTTGGGGCTGGGGTAAAAGCTGGGGTGGTTTTCTTTATGGCTGCCTTGAGACTTGCCCAAGACCCTGATCTATAAAATGGGATTTGTTTTGCAGCCTAAGTCTCTGGAGTCCAAGTTAAGACCTTATTTTTTATGTGACATTTGTGAACTTTATTGTTCGATTTGGGTCGATGAAATTCTGTAATTCCTATCCAGATTGCTTTATCACTTGCTGGGAGCCAAGAACCAATTCAAAGTTTGAACTTAACCTTACTTTCTTTCTTCACCTTCCATAACTGCAGGGCCAGGTCTCAAAAGTATTTGAGTGGATTCTGAGATATTCTATATATCTCACATCTTTTCCTGGCTGAATTTCAGTTACCTCACTAAGGCCATGCTCTTAAGAGGAGATAGCAGTCATTGTGTTTGTTTTGTTTTGTTTTTTGGCAGGTAATTGTGAAGTCATGATTTTCTTTCTATATCATGAACATGGTATACCGCTGTGTAGAACCTTGCAGTAGAACTTTTAAAAAAGCTGTCATTCCATTGAGTTAAAAGCCTCAAAGAATGTTAAGCACCTAAAACTTCAAACACACCATCAGGGGTTGGAGAATCTGGGAAGGGACAACCCCTGTGCAGGGAGGTGGAACTTCATAGGGTCCCTTAAGCTCCCATTTATAAGGGTGGAAAACAGAGGCTATAAAAGTTTGAGGGCTCTCATTTTTCAGATTCTCTTCCTATTAACCCCAGTTTATACTACTGTTATCACTTCTTTTAACTTTTTTTTTTTAAAGATTTTATTTATTTGACAGACAGAGATCACAAGTAGGCAGAGAGGCAGGCAGAGAGAGAGGAGGAAGCAGGCTCTCTGCTGAGCAGAGAGTCCAATGTGGGGCTCGATCCCAGGACCCTGGGATCATGACCTGAGCCGAAGGCAGAGGCTTTAACCCACTGAGCCACCCAGGCTCCCCTTCTTTTAACTTTAAAAAAAAAAGATTTATTTGAGAGAGAGAACAAGAGCATGAGCATGAGGGGAAGAGGGAGAGGGAGAGTGAATCTCAAGGAGACTCTCCACTAAGTGCAGGGCCTGATGTGGGGCTCGATGCCAGGACCCTGATATCATGACCTGGACTGAAACCAAGAGTCAGATGCTTAACCGACTGGGCCATCCAGGTGCCCCTTCTTGAGTGATTGGTATATGCCAGGTTGTGAGGTATTATAATAATCTCTAATGAAAGTAGGAGATCCTCCCATTGCCATCTTAACATTTTTACCTCTGATCTCTCATTGAAGGGAAAATAGCTAATTTTGCTGATCAGTGTCTGAAATATTTCTTGGATCACACCTCCCCGGGGACCTGAATTACAGGACTCTGAGATACTTTTTGCTCACATCTGCACCTTTTCTTCTGCACTCTTGAGTCCATGGGCTACTCCCCTGTGCCTCTGTGGGTAAGGTGGGCCAGGTGTGCTGTCCAGACAGCTTGGTAAATAGACTAAGGAGTCTGCTCAGATAGGCCATCATTCTAGAATTTGGAGAACAGGGAGGAGGAAGCCTTGCTTGAACTCCTTATCGTGTTCTTCATCTACCTGTTGGTAGAGCTGGGGTTTGGGGCAGTTGCCCAACTATTGATAAAATTGGTTTTGTTTCTCATTTAGCTATTGGTTCTTGAGGTTGTGTTTCTTTTGTTTGAGAATCCCAGAATGATAGATGGAGAATGGGGAAGATTTAAAGATGCTACTGTAAGGCCCCATAGGTCCTCATATTAAAAAAGATTAAGTAATTTGCCTAGGTCACATAATCTAATAAGTGGTCGAACTAGGATTTGAATATAGATCTGTCTCCAAAACTGGGATGCATTCCATGCTGCCTCACTGCTCCTACACTGTGGGCTTTGAGCAGGGGAATGATTATGACCACCATATGCGGCTGCTACACTTTAGAGAGTACCAGTCACACTATAGACATGTAATTCAGTGGTTCACAACAGTTTTGGTTTCAAGGGCCCCCAATACTCTTAAAATGACTGAAGATTCCAAAGAGCTTTTGTTTATGTAGGTGATATCTTTTTGTATTTACTGTATTAGAAATTAATGGGAAATTTTTTACACGAGCACCAGTTCCATTAGCCCTTAGAAGGATGAGGTCATCACAGGTAGTGTAGCCCCCTGAAATTTGCTGTGAACACTCATGAAACACTGAGAGTGAAAAACTTGTCTTAATATTATTATGAAAGTACTTTTGACGTCCTCGTTCTTTGAAAGCACCCAGAGGCTCTCCAAGGCCCCCTGACCACACTCTGAGAAACACTGTGGTAACTTATTTGAGAGCAGGTGGGCAAGGGTGGAGATTTAATCTCAGCTTGAGTGCTAGAGGCTGCAGGAAGACTTCCAGCAGAAGCCATCACATACCCACTGGCATGCTCTATATCCAGCCTGAGAGCCCACGGTGTTCCTTTCAACTGCTGATCTTGGTGGCTGGATTTTTAGTCCAGTCAACTCCAGACCTACCATAGCATTTCACCTTGGGGTTGAAATGTGTATGTTTGTGTGTGTGGACATGCACATGGGTATCTACTCTCAGTGGCATTTATTTCTTGGCATTCTGGGGACATGTGAGCAGGAGACTCTGGCCAGAGCAGGTTGTTCAGGTTGTGCATTCACACACTAATTTACACACACAAATCCACATAGATTTTTTTTCCTTTTAACTTAAGGGGGTGCTGTATTTCTAATTTGCCCAAAGATGCTCTGTGTATTAGAGGTAGCTCTGAAGTAATGGGATTGGACATGCTCTTTTGGAAAATCACTCTGGCATCAGCATGTGTCAAATGGTTTGGAGTGGGGAAAGGCAAGACCTGGGCAGGTCTGTTAAAAGGATTCCATCTCAGGAAAATTAAATTAGTTAGGATTATTTACATTTATGAAGTGAGCTATATTGCTAAACAGTTTCGGCAGGGGCATCACGTTACTAAACTAATATGGAACACAAAGTTGGGAATTCCCTGACAATCCTGAGTTTACTTTTCAACCTTCTATTTACATTACCCTTAGTTTTCCCATTTGACTGCATGTTTAATTTATTCCCAGTTTTTTCCCCATGGTTAACCTATTTGCTGTTAGCCCTAAGGGACTTTTTGTGTTTTAGATCTCCTCTTGAATCTTAAAGACATTTTGCTTGTTTCAATTTCCTACTCAAAGGGAAACATGGCCATTGTGGTGGTACTTCCCTTCCGTGCCCTTCGTGGGCTCTGTGATTGATCTGAGGATGAATGAGAATTGAGAGCGAGCTCCATAGTCCTCCAGATAAGAGGCTTGTTTGCATTGCAAGCTTGACTTTGTAATATACCTCATGTGCACTCTCTGTCTCCTTCATGTGTGCAGGCAATGAAGGTCTTACAACGAGGTCTTAAGGCGGGCACCCTGTGGGAACAAGCCCAAATAGGAAGGCTCTGTGAAACACGGGCAGTATGACATTTAAATCAATGAAGTGGTATTTAAAAATTGCTGCTCTCTCTCTAGGCTTGTGAAAATGGAAGATTATTAAGGAGAAAAGTTCACTTTTATTCTGTGAAATAAAAAATGTGCTTTGTTTTTGCAAACAATAGAATTTCTTGCATTGTTTAATATTGAGGATCAGATGTTGTATACTTTTTTTTTTTTGCTGCTGGTTGCAAAGGAGATGTGCTAGAGCAGGGGCCATGACGATGTTCCCAATGAACTACACTCATGTAGAGAAAGGACTTTCAATTCTACAGGACTCTTAATTCTTTTAATTAATACATACTGATTGATATATTTCATCACCTGGTACATGAATGTGGAAGAAATATATAATAAAAATTTCTGGTTCCTACCTTCATAAAATTTAGGGTAGTTCATTGGCTCTCCCTCTAGAGGAGCCTTCAACCATGCCCAAAGCCCTGGGGTTTATAAGCTCTGTAGTCAAGTGGTTTAATTCCAGTGGTGTGGCCTGAACTGTGCCCCCCACCTGCCCAAATTCATATGTCGAAGCCCTAATTTCTAACGAGTCTATATTTGGAAATAGGGTCTTTAAAAGGTAATTAAGATTTAATGAGGTCATAAGGGTGGGACCCTGATAGGACTGGCGACCTTATAAGAAGAGGAAGACATAACAGGGATATGTGCTCACAGAGAAACCCAAATCTGCTGACATCTTGATCTTGGATTTCTAGCCTCCAGAACTGTGAGAAATAATTTCTGTTGTTTAAGCCACCCAATCTGTGATAATCTCTTATGGCAGCCCAAGAAGACTAACGCATCCAGCAAGGAGAATAGTTGTTTGACAGTCTTGGAGAGAATATACTGTGCTGTGTTCTATATAGGGGTAAAGCATTAATTCATTTGCTTGCAGACCATTTTGCCTTCATCATTATAATTTTATTGCTTTTATAGCAAAGCAGAAGGGGGAATGTACTTGTGTTAGTCACCCAGTTGGGCTCTCATTCTAGCCCACAGTCTCATTCAGAGCCCAGCCCTAGTCCTGTTCTTATCCTTTTGGCTGTAGAGCACAAGTTGTCTAGCTTTGTTACCAAGTGCAGGGTATTGTTGGTTAGCATAGGTAGTAGCAGGAAGATGCAGGAATTCAGGGGATGGAGGCAGAAAAATGAGAGGGAGGATGTCACACTGAAGTCAAGGCAGATGACCCAGGAGGGAAGCAGGGCAGACTATGGTGGTTTCTTGTAGACTCTGGAACAATACTGCCCAGGTTTCCATCCTGTCTCTGCTACTTTTCAGGTGACGATGTGGACAAGTTACTTAAGCTCTCTTTGTTTCTGTTTCCTCATTTGTAAAAAAAAAAAAAAAGATACTAATGGAGTTATTTTGAGGTTTAAATGAATTATATAAAGGACTTAAAACTGTGTCAGACAAGTGGTAAATGCTCTATAAGCATTAGTGACCATGATGATGATGGTGATAGTGACAATGATGATAGCTGTTGGCTTTTTTGCATGTACTTGGATGAATTCTTGGACATACCCATGTTGTTATGCCTCTTTCCCAAGGTTCCCCTTGAAAAAGGGGAATCTTTTCCTCTTGGGCACCTTGAGCAGCTTGGGTCCCCCCATCCTACTCCACCTCAGAGAAGGGAAACTTCCAGTCTCTGATAATTTGGAATGTGTAGAGTCTCCAGCAGTAAGACACAAAACTGTTCCCACTTGCATCTTTTTCTCAGACTTAGGGCCTCCTTGCCTGTGGATATCCACATTGTGCCAAGAATCTAAGTTGCTTCCCTCAGACTGGATCTCTTGGGTATTGGTGTTGTCCTAGATTTCTGCTGCCTGGAAGATTTAGGATTTGGGCTCCAGCCCCTTCTTTCCTGATTGGTTTTTCACTCTCTATCCCACATAGGCCCCCTTGTTTTCTTCTTTGGGTGCTGGGTGCTGTCCGTGGGCTATGGGCTCCATGCCTGAGCTATATCATTTATGAAACAATTACTTGCATGATTCTCTTTGCTTTCTTTGGCCTGCCATTTCCTATCATCTCTGCAAGACTATTTCCTGTATATCAGCTGAGTTCTATCTCACAGGATACATTCCCACAGAACCTCACTATATTCTAATTTTCTCTGAATGGATGTCTTGTGTAACATCTTGATATGAATTTAAACTCCTGAGTAGGTGATGGATGTTTCTAGAAAGCACAGATAATTCTGTATCACATGCAGCAGAAACTAGACATACATACAGGATGTTATATTAGAAATTTAGATTAAGGTGCTAAGATCCAAAAGATAGGAGATACCAGAAGTTATCAGACAATAGCTTCCAGTTTGGTAATAGGAACTGGTTAGATTGACCTAACTGCACTGAACATATATATGAATGGTCTAGGTTGTTGGAGATGAAGGAGGATTGTGCAGAGAATTTCCTTGGACAGTCTGTTTTATCCCACAGAAGCCACAAAGCAGTTCCCAGGCAGTGTTTAGAATGGCCACATCCAATTTCTTCTCACAGTGCCTTGTCAGATAATACCTTGATTAAGCAGTTTGATTCTTATAAAAACTAAATGAATTATTCACCAACTATGGTTTGTTTGCAATAAGGATTTTTTTTTTTCCATAGAATTTTATAGATAATTGATGACTCTAGACTGACTCACAAAGAGAGTCAAGTATATACACTGGAATATGTTTTTTAAAAAAGATTTTATTTTTAAAAAATCTTTAAAAGATTTTATGTTTTATTTTAATCTTAAAAAAGATTTTATGTTTTTATTTATTTGAGAAGTGGGTAGAAAAGTAGAGGGGCAGGGAGAGAGATAAGCAGACTCTGTGGTGAGCACAGAGCCTGACGTGGGACTTGATCTCACAACCCTAAGAACATGACCTGAGCTGAAATCAAGCGTCAGATGCTTAACCGACTGAGCCATCCTGGCGCCCCTTCCTTGGAATATGATTGTCATGTGATCAGCAGCTTGATTGTAGAATGATCCAACCTGCATACTTGGCAAGCTGTCAAATATCTGCTAACGGAGTGTCAAACACTCTCATGTGGTTACTAAATGTCTTCTTATGTGGTGGGCATAAGCATCTTTCCAGTAAGCCCCAGTGAGTGTCCACACCAAATTCTGTGTGCCCTCCGGTACCAGGCACATTATTGACATGTAGACTATCTGTTAATTTAAACAGAAGTAGGAACACGTTTTTTTTTTTTTGGTTGCTAATCCTACTTGGGTGTTCGGGGTGGGGTTGTTTTCCCCCAGATTTACATATTGACATCCTAACCCCTAATATTTCAGAATGTGACCTTGTTTGGAAATCAGGTTATTGATGATGTCATTAGCTAAATAAGACGAGTTAGTACTGGAGGAGGTTAAGCCCCTAATCCAATGTGACTGGCATCCTTATGAAAGGGGGGAATTCAGACACAGATATGCACACGGGGAGAATGTCATGTGCAAATGAAGGTAGAGATTAAAGTGATGTTTCTACAAGCCAAGGAATGCCAGGGATTGCCAGAAAATCAGCAGAAGCTGGAGGAGGGGGAAGGAACAGATTCTTTCTCACAACCCATAAAAGGAACTGGCCCTGACAACACCTTGATTCCAGACTTTTAGCCAGCAGAACTGCGAGACAATTTATTTCTATTATTTAAGCTCTCCCAGTTTGTGGGACTTTGTTACTCTAGTGTACTCCTAGGAAAGGAGTACACTGTCTTTGTGAAATGAGCAAAATCACCAATGAAGGAATATTTATAGGTTTGTGGACCCCTTTCACCTTTCCCATGCTTTTTGTGCTATAATAATTCTCACTCATCTATTGCTCTCACCACTGTATCTCATCTTTTCTTTCTCTTTAGAGAAACTGCATAAAGCCTATAGTATCCAGAATGGATGGTTATTTGATAGATTATTGGCTTAGGCATGCAAAGATTTACTAAATGGCCATGGAACGTGTTTAGAATGTCCAACTATAGCAAATTTGAGAATTTTCAGTTTTCATGCATTCACTTCCTATAATCTTAGAAGTAAAGGCAATTCTAAAAAATGGTAGACATTTAGCACACCTAATAAGGAGATGAAAGACAGCAGAGCTGTAATTAACCATAACACTTAGTAGGTAATGAAGCTGGAATGGAGGATTTTATATGTTAAGCAGAGATTAATGTAGTTTTTTTTTTTTTCTATGAATACTGGGAGCTACAAATAACTTCAGAAGGGAGTAACATAATTGGTTATTTAAACCTTTATTTTGAAATAATTATAGATTCACAAGAAGATGCAAAGAAATTTGTAGATAGACCCCATGCACCTTTTCACCAGCCTCTTAATGTGGACATCTGGTATAACTAGAGTATAATATTGGTATAATGTGCTTATTCAGATTTTACCAGTTAATATAAGCACTCATTAATCTCACTTGTTTGTATACATGTGTGTAGGGCTATGCCGTTTTATTACACATATATTAAATATATCCATTATTATAATCAAGATTCTTAACTACCCTTATTGCAAGACTCTCTCCTGCTAGCCTTTTATAGCTCCTTTATCTCCCCGCCCAGCACACCTTCCTAACCTCTGGCAACCACTAATTTGTTCATTTCTATAATTATGTCATTTCCTAAATTTCATATAAATGGAATCATGCAAAATAACATCTTTTTGACATTGGCTCTTTTCAGTCAACATAATTTCCTTGAGGTTCATCCACAATGTTGTTTGTATCAATAGTTTATTCCTTTTTATTGCTGAGTAATATTCCATGGGATATCTGTACTACAGTTTGTTCAACCATTTACCCATTGAAGAGCATTTGAGTAGTTCTTAGCTCTTACGAGTGAAGCTGCTATGACATTTGCATATGAATTTCTGTGTGAAAATAAGTTTTCATTTATTTCTCTAGGATATATACCCGAGCGCAATTATTGCTGGATTATATGGTGTAAGTCCATTTTTAGTTTTAAAAGGAAATAGTGAACGATGTTCCGGAGTGACTCTACCATTTTACGTTCTCAGCAGAGATTCACATTCTCTGCGTCCACCCCTGAATTTGGAGTCCTCACTTTTTTTCTTTAGCCATTCTGATAGCTGTAGTCATCTCTTATTATAGGCTTAATGTGCATTTCTCTTAAAAAAATTTTTTTTTATTTATTTGACAGAGAAAGAGACAGCGAGAGAAGGAACATAAGCAGGGGGAGTGGGAGAAGGAGAAGCAGGCTTCCCACCGAGCAGGGAGCCCAATGCGGGGCTCAATCCCAGGACCTGAGGATCGTGAACTGAGCCGAAGGCAGATGCCTAATGACTGAGCCACCCAGGTGCCCCAATTTGCATTTTTCTAATGGCTAATGATGTTGAACACTTTTTCACGTACTTATTTGCTACCTGTATATATTCCTTTGTGCAGTGTCTGTGCATGTCTTTTTGATCATTTTTGAGTTGATTGTTTTTCTAATGTTAAGTTTTGACAGTTCTTTATATATTCTAGAGACAATTCCTTTGTTGGATAAGCGACTGTGAATACTTTCTTCCAGTCTATAGTTTATATTTTTACCCTCTTAATCAGGATCTTTTTCAGAGCAAAAGTTTTTAATTTTAATGCAGCCTGATTTATCAATTTTTCATTTTATGCATTATGATTGTGATGTGAAGGATGTGCTCTGTTATGTATTTGTCAGTTGGAGGATGAAAAAGAGAGCATTAAGCAGGGGGAAAGGTACATTGGTGCAAGGCTGTTACAATAGCCCAAGGGAAAAGGCAGTGTCCATATAGCTGGAGAGAAGAGAATAATAGTTTTGTTGGTGGCTGATATAATAGGACTTCGTGATCAATTATACACAGAGGGTGGGAATATAAGGTGGACATTTGGGGTTTAGGTTTACATAGTTGAGTGGATAGTTCTACCATTAAATGGGATGATCACATGAGGGAAAAGTAGGTTTGAGACATGGGGCCAGGCTGATCATCAAGACTTGAGATTAGACACAATGAGCTTACGGTATTGTGGGACATCTAAGGTGAAATATTTAGTGAGGACTTAGGGAGCTGAGTCTAGACCTTGGGTGAGTGTTTGAAATCGAAGACACAGACTTCAGAGTCATTGACGATCATGCGTGCTTGATGCCATGGGAATACGCAAGACCCTTCGGGGTGAGACTGCCTGTATGGTTTCTCCACGTGAAACCAGAAGAGAGTAATGGGGTTCAGTGAGTGGTGCAAAAAACCTGAAAACCAGCTAAGAAATTCCAGGTTCTCTTCTATTACTTAGAAGTTCTAGAAATCTGGACAAGCTAGAGTCTTTGAATATCTTCCTTTGGAAAGTAAATTCAGGACATGGTTCTAAGTTATTTCTTATTGAATTGAACCTCAAGAGAAAAGTCACTACACAGGTACCTTGACTTTTACCCCCAATCCTCTCCAACCAATCTTTCTCTTCCAAACTTGTCCAGAAGGAATGGAGTTTAGCGTTCTATCTGGTTTGCAGTGAGAGAAAGCGATTTCAGTCTGCTGTATCTCTGTAATGCCACATGAAGTAAATAAAAGAAAAACAAGAAAGAAAACTTTAAAAAAGTAATAGCCCATGGAAATAGGTATTTGAAGATCAGCTTTGATCAACATGTGCCATCCAAGCCTTTAATTTTTAAAATGCTTGACCACAGTGATTTATTTTCACACTGTGAGTGAATGAAAGGGGCAGATTGAAATTCTTTTAAAAAGAAAGACTGCTGCCTGTGGTCTTGTAAAATAATAGCGCTATGTTCTGGAGCAGGAGCCCTTAGATAGACAAGCTGTGCTTGTAGGAAAAGAAAATATGCAGGGAGGCATGGATCTCATTGTATTTAAAAGCGATCTGGAGAGGTTTTATCAGTAGAGAGTAGCAAAAAAACCTTGAGGGCTCTGACAATGAGACAACTGGATTTGGGTGCAGTGGGCTCTCCTGGCTGCATCCCAGGCCCACGTGGCCTCCTCTCACTGCCCTCCCCTGCCCCTGGAATGTTACCTTGTGTCCTTGGCTCTTCTCCACCACCAATACTTGCATGGATTCCCACCTGTATCTCTTGGCTATCAGTCTGAAAATAGTTTTTTTTTTTTTTTTTTTTTTTTTTTGTCTGAAAAGAAAAATTCCTCTTGAGGATGACGCCTTAAAATGCGAAAAGGACGTGATAAAATTGTGAGTGATTTGCCTGATGGGCAGTGCAGGTCTTCAGGAGGACCATTAGGGAAAGGGGAGATGCGTGGGATGTCCAGCAGGTGGCAGTATGAGCATGCGGCAAGGCAATGGTGGGCGCTGGTTCTGTTTATCTCTGAAGGTACCGTTCCAGTTCCCCTATTCCTACCTAATAAGTAAGTCATTGGCAAATTCTGTAAAAGCCTTTCCATTTGATAATTTATAGAAGCATCACTTGTCTCTCTTCTGTCCATTGGCTTATTTTGAAAGGCTGCGTTCTTGTAATAAATGAGCAAGGAATACAAAATGAAGGGAAATGAGTGCTTGAAAGCCATTTAATGGCAAGTGTTTGTCTGCCTTAAATACCCCACTGGCATAATGACCAAATAAGGACAAGGTCGTGGTTTGATCTCTGCAGATTAGCTCTGTTCTGTTGTGTGGCCAAGGATTTCACCTTAATTGTGTTTAACCACCTGGAAACGCCTGTTGTTCATATTGGGGGTGGGGTAGGGCTGTCAATGCTGATATGTTTGCTCAGTCATGGAAATTCTGCTTGGGTTACAAAAGATTGGGTTACAAAAGATTGGTCTCAGTTATGCAAACCTGGGTCCATATCCATTGTTCTTTCACTCAGTTTTTGTGGGACTCAGGTAAGTTAACTCTGAATTTTTCTTCCCGTCTCTGTAGGTGCCCTGGGAAGATGTTAGACAAGGTAGATGAAATGTGTGGCGCATTGTAAATGCTCTGTCAAGGACAGCTAGAAATAAGAATGAGCTAAAAATCCATTGATTGTTTCTGTGACAATTTACCTGGATTTTTTGTACACCCAGGAGAACATGGTTTTGTTCTAATGCCCTTTCCTTAGTTAACTCTCTGCTTTAGTGGGACATCTAGTTAGAACTTTATCTTTCTGCCCTTCCTAGTCTCAGGCTTCTGGGAGGATCCTGATGTGGAGGAATGTTTGGGCTAGAAAGGACAGGTTAAGTATACATTGTTCTCACATCACTGCATCCCACAGCCAAAAGTGAATGACCTTTGGATGATCAGTTGTCTCCCCGGTTGGTAGAGCTATTAAGAGAAGATGAGCTATGCAGGTCACGTGACTTCTGCAAGGGAAGAGTCCCCAGATTCCTTGCTCTCTGATTACTCACGTACAGTGTTTCATAGGTGGCATTCTACCTTCTGTTGCCTTCCATGCTGCCCCTACAAGGACCTACATCATGCTTCTCCATCCCTGCCCATCCGGTTTTGTCACTGGGTATCCATGAATTGTACTTGCGGTCTCTCTCTGCTCCTTTTCCCTCTGCCTCTTGCCCCATCACCAAGTCTTTTCACTTTTATCTTTAAAACCCTTCTCAAATCTGTGCTCTCCTCATGTGTACTATCTACCACCCCTCTTGTCCATTTATCCTAATGTCTTCTAGATTTCTACAGTAAACCTCCAGCTGGCATTCACTCAGTCCCCTCACAGGTCTCTCCTGTACTCTGAAGGTAGAGAGGTGCCCTCCCTATAGGCTCAGATTGCCTGTAGGTTGAAGATAACAGTCCTGACTTGACTCACCAAGTCCTGCCTGGTCTGACTTCATTTCTCAGCTGCAACCTTACTGGCTTGCTTCTCATTCCTTCGATTTGCTACTTTCTTCTCACCTGCTCTTTCCTCTTTCTTTTCATCTAGATAGCACTAATCTTCTGTGACTATCTCAGCTCAAGTGTTTCTTGCTATGACTCCTTCTTTAACTGTCCCAGGTAAACAAAATAGTAATAATGAAACAGCAAATAGTAGTTATATAAGTTATATAGTAGTTACAAGTACCAGCCCTCTCTATACTAACTCATTTAACCCTCACAGTGAGCCGTGTGGTAGACACTACTATTTACCCCTCTCTTACAGGTCAGCAAATGGAAGGAAGTCAGAAAGGAAGCACTTTGAGTTACCCAAGGTCCTGCCTGGTAGGTGGGAGTATGAGACATCAGACCTAGGCCAGGTGACTGCAGAGTCTGCCCTGGGTCATTACCTTTCCCCATGGTTATCTGTGTTCACAGCAGAATCCACTCCGTCTCACCAACTATAGGTTTGAATGTCCATATCCCTGAAGAGGCTACCAGCTCTGTGAGCATGAAAACATGGTGGTTTTGCTCTCACTTGGAACCTCAGCAGCTTAATAGAGTTTTGGGGTGCCCAGTAGGAGTTTGATAAATACTTGGATGGGGAAATGCAGATGAATGGAGGCTGTGAGTGATGACTGCTAGGTGCTTTTGCATTTATGCCAAACCTGTTTTACCTAATCTGATTCTTATGACACCCAAGTCAACTCTATGTTCATTTTTCACCCAAGGAAATGAACGTCTAAAGAGGACGGGGGACCTGCCCAAAGCCACGGTTGAGGAGGGGGAGTGCCCGGTGGGTGTGAATCGACCCTGACTTCAGAACTCAGGCTCTTTGCACACCACTGTTTGGCCTCTTCTTGTCCTTTCAACCTGCCCTTCCCTGCCCTTCTAACATTTTGTTCTCTTCTTCTAAGTCCCCAGAAAGTTCTTCCTTCTATTCTTCAGGGTATCAGAAGCCTCAGTATGAATAGAAACCCTGGCCAAGCTCTCTCAAAAGTAAGGTGAGACGTGGCTATTTAGTACCAATATTACTTTACATAAATACTCTGACCACTTTACGATTGCAGACATTTTCGGTATAGTCCTGGAAATTAAATTTTTTTTTTTTTTTTTTTTTTTGCATTTGATCATAATGTTATCTGAAGGCAAGGCTTTTCTCTTTTTGTCTACAGGTGCAGGAGCACTGTACATTTATGAGTTAATCTTTCTGCTAGGTATAATTGTGGGGTGCTGAGCCTCCTGCTTGGGGCTAAGGCCCTGTCCTCATGGAATTTACAATCTAGAGGGAAAGAAGGGCATTAAGTAAAAAATATACAAACACATCAATATGCAGAGAGGTAATTCCTATGAAAGAGAAGAGTAGGGTACAATGAAAGAGAATACCAGGGCCATGATTCTGTCTGGGGAGATAGGAATGGGCTCCCAGAGGGAGTGGCCCTGGAGCTGAGTGGGAGGTAGGGTCTGCAAAGGACAGAGTGCCAGCATTCTCGAAGCAGAGGCAGGTGTGTGTGTGTGAAGGTGGGAAGGGCTCAGGGTTCAAGGAACTGCAGACCGACCAGTGTGGCTGGAGGATGAACAAGTGGAGAGTAGAGCCTTGCAGGTCATGGTCAGGAGAAGGATTTCACTCAAGTGTGATGGGAGCAGAGCCACTGAAGGGTTTTTTTTTTTTTTTTTAATTGATATATAGCTGACATAGAATATTATATTAGTTATAGATGTACAACATAGTGATTCAACAATTCTTTGCATGACTCTGTGCTCCCTTGATATGTGTAGTCGCCCTCTGTTGCCATACAACAGAGAGTAAGTGCCCTGGTGGGATTTGTATGTAGAAACCGGCTGGGCTGCAATTCGGAGAACGGATTGGAGAGGCGCAAATAGGAAAGTGCATGAACAGTCAGGGGGATTCTGTGAGTAGTTGTGTGGGATAGGAGGGTGGCTGGAGTGTGTGGCTTCTCGGAGGGATTTGCACAAGCAGACATGGCTGGACCTGAAGGACCATGATGGGAATAGAATGTCCCAAATCTGGAGGCAGGAGGAAGCAGGCCATGGCAAGGAACTGGCTCCCTAAGAGACAGAGGGAGGGTCACGGGAGGAGAGCTCGGTGGTGAGCTGGAAGGGAAGGAAGGGAACATTGTGGTGCCCACAGTCTACGCCATGAAGATAGAATTTCTCTGTGACAGGTGGAGCTAGTAAGCATTCAGAACGGGTCCTTAACAGATCTGTTTTGCATGGCAGAATGAGATCTTCTGGGACTCCATTGAAGGCTCAGGGGGAGCAGAGAGTGGAGTCTCTTGCTTACTAAAATAGCCCAGGGACATGACGAAATGGTGTTTCCCCAAGACTTGTCAGCAATGATCACCACCATTTGCCAAATGCCTGTGACACGCTACCGCTGTACCTGGTACCTGCCATCTATCATTTCTGATCTTTGTCCCAGGACACTCTCCTGCCCCCTTGGGGGACTGGAAGTGAGAAGAGCACAGGGGAGCAGACACCTTTACCGGCCACATCCTCCTTGCAACCCCGAAGCCTCTCAGCACTCTGCCGAGCAGTGTTCTCTCATCTCCAGGACATCGCAGGTCTTTAATGCAATAGATTTTCCAAAGGCGATCGAGCTGAACACATTGCACAAGTGGAATCTGAATCCTGGTCTCCCTGATTCCAAAGACCATGTCCTTTCCGTTACCTCAACCAGCTCCTCAGATCTCTAGTAAAACCCATGGTGATGCAATGCAGTTATTTATGTGAATCCTTTCCTACTAGAATGTGAGCTTACCGAGGACGAAGACTGTGTGTTATGTATTGCTTCACCCCGAGGGCCAAGCACAGTGACTGTCACAGAGTAGATATATGTTTGCTGCCTAAAAGACCCTATAGAATGGGTGGAGGTTGATTACTTATTAAGAATCTGAAATCCTCTTCATGGGAGGATTTTTTATTTAAAAGGCACAGCATCGGCAATATAGCCAGTGGCGTTGTATGGTGACAGATGGGAGCTACACTTATGGTGAGGATAGTATAAAGTATAGCAAAGTGTACGCCTGAAACTAACAAGACCTTGTGTGTCAATGTACTGGACAAAAAAAAAGAGAGAGAATCTGAAATCCTCTTTCGTCCTGTTGCCTACTTGAGTGCCCCATCTCCTCCTGTCTTTGCATTCGCGATGTCAACCCTGATAGCCACAGGGAGTACAGCCAAAGGAACAAAACCCATGCTCCATGCCAAGCCTCCTCCAGACGTCCCGCTTACACGTGTGCCCAGCTTCCCCTTGCCCGGGTACCCTCACTTTGACATTGTTCATTCTGCAGGCATCTTTGGGGCTGAGCATTGGAGATCAGAGTATAGGTTTACTGAAAGGCTATGGATTACAGGCACCTAATGGGATCTGAGAATTATACACACCCGCTGCAGAGAAGCAGGGTTGCTGGAAGAAGGGATGGTGGTTATGTAGACAATTAAAATGCATACTGCATAGCACAGACATTTCCCCACAGTGCTAGCTAACAGTAGGTTTTAATTATGCTGTAATAAAAAAAAAACAGTGATACAGCAGTAAATTATAATCTATTTCTGTGCATGATCTTAGTCCAATAGCTAAAATCTACAAATTTCATAAAGCAAATATTTCAAATTGAATCACAGTGTTTGTAAAGCCCTGCTTGTGTATGAGGCATCCCCATTTTCTCTGACCACCTTGCTGTTTATGGTTAGGTAGCATGGTCACTGAGTTGGGGGCAGAGGCGGGGACCCGTGGTTTGGAGCCAAAATGGACTTCGGCATGGGTGGGATGATCTAGGAGTGAGGAACTCCCAGCCCTGGGATAATGAGAAGGAGCCTAAGGGATTTGCAGGGCTGCAGAGGGTTTTCCTTGGCTCCTTGTAGCTGCTGGTACCCCGCAGGGGAGCGGAGCTCTGCACACTCTTGGCCAGGTGTGGAGAGGAGAGAGTGTCAGCCAGTCCCAAGCCGGGGGTCTGTGGTTTTTTGACTCACTCGGAGCACAATCCATCGGTGTTGAAGGCTCCAGACTGCCAGGAAAGCATGGCTATTTCAAACATCCTATTTCCCTCTGCTATTAGCACTTCTGAGCCCTGCTTTGAGGAGTTAAGGTGGCAAATCCAGGTTTTACAGAGCCTGAAGTTTATAGAGTTTTGGGAATTCATGAAGAAATTAGCAAAAAATTCCTTAACTTGCAAATTTTATAAAAATATATGACATGTGAGAGGTACCTGGGTGGTGTAGTCCGTTAAGCCTCTGAAATTCTTGGTTTCAGCTCAGGTCATGATCTCAGGGTCCTGGGATCGAGCTCTGCATGGGTCTCCCTGCTCAGTGGGGTGCCTGCTTGAGATTCTCCCTCCTTCTCCCTCTGCCCCTCCTGCTTGTGCTCTCTCTCTAAAATAAATAAATCTTTGAATATATATATATGTATACATATACATATACATATATTATACATATGTATCTGACATGTGAACACCTTGCTAGGTCTTAAGGTTAATTAGCTTCCCGTAACTCTACCTTTATCCACAACACTTGGGGTCACTTGCAAAATGTGTACTGACTGTAAGATTTTTATGAACCTCATGCAGCCAGTAAATGCTGTAGATAGCAGATGGGTAAGGCAGCGACTCTAGCCTGTCACTCACTAAGTTATACACATTTGGTCAAGATTTACATAACCCAACAGTCATTGATTGAGTGTTTACTTCATGCCAGGCCCTGTTCGCACGGCTGGTGCTTTGTTCTTTCACGCTCTAGCGCAGGCTGGCCTGATCGCTCATCCTGTCCCTTTCCAAGATAATGCTAACCTGAGCCAGCCACTTTGTTTTTCTTAAAATTAATTTTTTAAAAAATTCAAGTGTCGTTACCATATAGTGTGATTATTTGTTTCAAGCGCACAACATCGTGATTCAGCCATTCTGTCCATTACTCAGAGCTCCCCAAGGTCTTAATATCCCCTTCACCTCCTTCACCTACCCCCACCCACTTCCCCTCTGGCAACTACAGGTTTGTTCTCTGTTTTTAAGAGTCTGTGTTTGTTTGTTTGTCTCTTTTTCTTTGTTTTGTTTCTTAAATTCTACATATTTGTGGAATCATACAGTGTTTGCCTTCCTCTGACTTATTTCACTTAGCATTATACCCTCTAGATCCATCCATGTTATTGCAAATGGCATGATTTCATTCTTTTTTATGGCCGATATTCCTTTGCATATATAAGTTTATATATACGACATCCTCTTTCTCTGCTCATCTCTTGATGGATCCTTGGGTTGCTTCCATAGCTTGGTTATTACAAATCGTGCTGCATAAACAGAGGGGTGCATATGCCTTTTCAAATTGGTGTTTTTGTTTCCTTTAGGTAAATATCCAGTAGCAGAATTTCTGGGTCATATAATAATTCCATTTTTATTTTTATTTTTTTATTTTGTATATTTATTTTTAAAGATTTTATTTATTTATTTGAGAGAGAGCAAAAGCGAGAGCGATCATAGAAATCGGGGAGAAGCGGACTCTCTACTGGGCAGAGAGCCCAGTATGGCACTCGATTCCAGGACCCTGAGATCATGATCTGAGCTGAAGGCATATGCTTAACTAACTGAGCCACCCAGGTGCCCCTCTATTTTTAATTTTTTGAGGAAACTCCACTGTTTTCCACAGTGGCTGCACCAGCTTGCATTCCCACCAACTGTGCATGGGAGTTCTTTTTCTCTACATCTTCACCAACACTGTTTATTTCTTCTATTTTTTATTTTAGCCATTCTCACAGGTGTGAGGTGATATCTCATTGTGCTTTTGATTTGCATTTCCCTGATTATGAGTGATGTTGAGCATCTTGTTGGTCATTTGTGTATCTTCTTTGATAAAAAATGTCTAATCAGGTACTCTGTCCATTTTTAATTGGATTTTTTGTGTATGTGTTGAGTTGTATGAGTTCTTTATATATTTTAGATACTAACCTCTTACCAGATGTGTCATTTGCAAATGTCCTTTAACATTTAGTAGGCTGGCTTTTTGTTTTATTGATGGTTTCCTTTGATGTGGAAAGCTTTTTATTTCGGTGTAGTCTCAATAGTTTAGTTATGCTTTTGTTTCCCTTGCCTCAGGAAACATATCTAGAAAAATGTTTCTACAATTTGTGTCAAAGAGCTCTTGCCCATGTTTCCTTCTAGGAATTTTATGATTTCAGGTCTCACGTTTATAACTTTAATCCATTTTGAGTTTATTTTTGTGTATGGTGTAAGAAAATGGTCTAGTTTCATTCTTTTGTGTGTAGCTGTCCAGCACCATTTGTTGAAGAGAATGTCTTTTTCTCATTGCATATTCTTGCTTCATTTGTCATGGACTAAGTGACCTAAATCATGGGTTTATTTCTGGGTTCTCTATTGTGTTCTGTTGATCTGTGTCTGTTTTTACACCAGTACTATACTGTCTTGATTACTATAGCTTTGTAGTATATCTTGAAACCTGGGATTGTAATACCTCCAGTTTTGTTCTTTTTCGGGATTGTTCTTAGCCAGTGACACTGAATGATAGAAAGTGGGGTGGAGAGAACACTTTCTTAAGGGCCAGTGTATTTGCTGTTGTAAACTTTGCCATTAGCTGGGGGATGCTCAGAACTTCTCCTAGTAAGATCTTAGTATCCTGTGACAGTGACCGTGGTGGCACCAGAAGATTCCCAGCCTTTTTGGGTATCCTGGCTCATGGGGTCCCCCTACTACCATTATCAGTGACTATAACCACCCAGGATTACATAGATCCTACTCCCTGACAAGAGCAGTTCATAATTATCTGAGGTCCTTGATAAAAATGTAGATTTCTGGAGCTATCCTGACTTCCTATCCCAGTCTGCCTGAAACAGAAGTTTTGGAGTCAAGGGCCTGTGAATTTGTACTTTTATTTATTTAAGATTTTATTTATTTATTTGACAGAGAGAGATCACAAGTAGGCAGAAAGGCAGGCAGGGAGAGAGAGGAGGAAGCAGGCTCTCTGTGAACAGAGAGCCTGATGTGGGGCTCAATCCCAGGACCCTGGGATCATGACCTGAGCCAAAGGCAAAGGCTTTAACCCACTGAGCCACGCAGGCGCCCCTGAGTTTGTACTTTTAATAAATACTTTAGGTGTTTCTTAAAATCTAGTAAGGTTGGGTATCATTAAATTCAAGGATGGCTGAAACACATTCTAAGGTAAAAAGAAATTGTGCATTTTCACTACATGAACTAATTGAATAGGTAGGAACAGACAGCGGGGCATAATTCCGGATGAGTGGTAGAAAGAAAATAACAATAAGTAACATAACTGTGCATTTATTTCATGTCAGTAACTACACTAAGCATCATAGGAATATTTCATGTAAAGCTTCCCACAGTCTTTGAGGCAAAGCAATTTCTACCTCCCTTTTACCAATGGAAACACAGGTTCAGAGATCTTGAGCAAGTTGCCTAGGTCACATAGCTATAAAGGATGGAGTCCAGATTTGAACCCTGGCAGCAGGATGTCTGAGCCCATATTCTTTCTGCTGTGTTACACAGATTGAAATGTTGCCTAGCCTAGAGATGCTACAAGGCCCCAAATTGGGTTCAGTGGAGAGTCCAGGATATTCCCAATGGTGGCAGAAGCTACCTACCAAAGGTGCAGCTGGTGCAGTTGAACACCTGGGGCACTGGGGCCACGGTGGTGATTGAAGGCAGTGTGTGAAGGAGCACATGAGCATGTGCTGTGCCTGCGGTGTGGGACCATCAGCGGCACCATGCCCTTGGCCACATAAGAGAGGGCAGTAGCCCTGGCTGAGAGAGGCACCTGTGGCAGGGAAGGGGTTGGTGATGTATGCTGACCCACTGGGGGGGAGAGTGATTAACAGTGTGTATGTTGTCTGAGAGTGTGGGATTGAGAGACAGACAGCCTAGGGCTGACCCAGGTGACTGACTTGACCCCTTGTTCACTTTGTCACCATGTTCCTTCTGTATCGATGCTGTAGCAGATTCCTATAAATAATAGTTTAGAATAGCACTCATTTGTTATCTCATAGATCTTTGGGTCAGAAGTTTATATAAAGTGTGACTTAGAGGCATCCTCTACTCATGGACTCATAAAATGGAAATCCAGATGTTGGCAATGCTCTTATCTGTAGGCTCTTGGAAAGATTCCACTTCCAAACTGAATTCAGTTCAGTTTAGTTGCTATTGTAAGGACTAAGGTTCTAATTTCTTTTTCAAGTAATTAAAAATATAATATTATTCATAACATCATAATATTTGGTCAGTATTCACATTTCCTTTTTCATAAACTCATAATTTTTAGTAGTTTGAATAAAGATTAAAGTCATCCTTATTCTTTGAGTAAGATCCACACATTGCAATTAATTGATATATCTTTTAGGTCTTTTTTAATCTATAGGTTTCTCTTTATTTGTTGATACCTGGTGATTCGCTCTGTTGAGTTTCCCACAGTCTGGATTTTCATTCATTCCTGCAGTGGCATTTAACATGTTGCTCTGTCCTCTACATTTCTTGTACATTGGTAGTTAAAACTGAAGGACTGTTAGGCTTTTTGGCCCTGTCCTGGGGTATTGCCCTGCTATATCTCCTTGCTTCTGGTCTCTGCTGCCAACATGGCTTTCCATGTCTGTGAGGACATCGTGATGGGTGGGGAACAGACATCTGACAAAACTTTGGAGGATAACATATAACTGCTTTTGCTCTTCAACTCTACGGGGTGAGTGCCAGGTGTGAGCCCTGCCCAACTTGCTAATGATCCAGATGTTAAACAGCTGTCAGGCAGAGGAGAAACTATTAGACAGGAAGTAGCTGAAGGGCTTCCTTCCTGACCTGTGCAGAATAGGAATGTAATTTCCAAATACAATTTAAATTTAAATTCAAATTTAATGCTTGAAGTCTTAAGTCCAGCCATAGTTGAGCCCCATAAGAGTGTTCCAGATCCCCTAGACCTTGGTCAACAAGAGACTGTCATATATAAAGGATTTGCTCAGCCATTTATTGCTCACACTAATAGGGAAAATTTGCCCAAGATCCAGGCTATTGTGTTGATTGGAAGTCTTGTTGAATCCTAAGGGTAGCAGATTCTGTTGATGTCCCAACCCATATTCTTTTTTTTTTTTTTTTAAAGATTTTATTTATTTATTTGACAGAGAGAAATCACAAGTAGATGGAGAGGCAGGCAGAGAGAGAGAGAGGGAAGCAGGCTCCCCGCTGAGCAGAGAGCCCGATGCGGGACTTGATCCCAGGACTCTGAGATCATGACCTAAGCCGAAGGCAGCGGCTTAACCCACTGAGCCACTCAGGCGTCCCCCAACCCATATTTTTTTGGTTCATCTCTGAGTTCACATGCAGATGGAGTGGAATAATTCTTGGGCACACTGGCAGGTTTCTACCTCACATGCCCATGATTTCCTGCTGTTTTCTCCTGTTCTACTGGAAACTAAGGTTCTTATTTACTAAACACATGACCTCTTTCATTTAAAAAAAAAGGTCTATCAAATCCTTTTCATTCTTTGAATCATTAAGTACTTCTGCTACCAGCCAGAGGAAAGATTCCGCTTTTTAAGGGCTCATTTGATTAGCTTAAGCTCAGTGGATACTCCAGGATAATCTTCCTAGCTTAAGGTCAACTGATTAGTAACCTTAAGTACATCTGCCATGTCATTATGTAACAGTGATTCATAGGAGTAAAACCAGGGAGCAAAGATCATGGCCTACCACGGCGACCTTGAGCAGGATCTCTTGGACTTAGTAGCCTAAAAACACCAGTTTTCCAAATATGTGATATTTGCAGAAACCAAGATTTCTTATTTTTCTCTAATAGAAGGAGTTATATATTACTCTGAAATTCTGTGTTCCATTCAAAGGCAGCATATATTTTCCAAATGATGACTTGAAAGCTAAGAATGAGCTAAAATAACTTCTTTTGGAAAAATCTGCTAAAATAGTATCCAGAAGCAGCATGCATCATATATTCACCCCATCCTCCACCCACCCTCCCACCTCCTCACTCACCATGCTGATTTGAAAGTTTCCTAAAATCCTTTTCATTAAATTCTGGAATGTAAAGCTAATGGACACCATTAAGCCAATGATAATGCCAGACTATTCTTTGGTGGTATTTTTTTCCCCCGAGAAAAAGCATGCCTGCAAGCAATGCCATTTAAAAAGAGTATTTGAACCAATGTCTAATTTGAAGAAAATGAATACCTTGAGAAATAACATGGATACCTTATAATTTTTTAGTGAAAAACTGTCAAACAGAAGTTGTCACATACTACCGTTTTTTCATGGTACTTCACTCAAAAGTGTTTCTCTTCCACTGTGCCCTTTGCAAAAGCTCCTTGAGAGTGACCCTCTCTTGTAAGTTATTGAAAATGGATGTGGTCTTTCATTCTATGTGTTCTCCAAAGAACATTTTGGCATTGAAGAACGGCAATAAAGATGGAAAAATGAGAAAATAAATGTAGTTCCCGTTTCTAAGATTTAAATGCACTGTATTTTCAGGTTGGCAACCTTCATATGCATGCTTCTTCTGGGTAGTACAAAGAGAATAAACAAGAACCTTAATTTTTCTGAGTATAAAACAATTGAAAAAGAGTACTTTTAATTAGCTCAGACAGACATAAATGATGAGAGCAATGCTGGCTGTGTGTCTTATTTACACTGTTTTTCCAGTTGCACGGAGAGAAATGACCTTGAATTCAGTGTAATGGATGCGTCTTTTAATCAGTTTTTATATGGACAACACTGATTTGAAATTTTGCTAAGCAAAAGCAAGATAATCCATAGTTTTCTTGAATTTGTGCTACGCATGAAGGAGGGTGGAGAGTGGTAACAGACCTGTGTTCTGGTGTCACTTTTGCACAGTGATCCTACTTACACTGACTGTTTTATTTTTATGAGAATCGAAGTTATTCATATTCCCATGTGTTCATTTTAGAAAAATTAGAAAATACAGATAAGCAAAAAAAGAAGAAAAAATTCCATCTCACAGATGGCCTCTTTTCCTTGTGAGATTATATATATATATATATATACACACATATATGTATATATATATCTTTCCAGATTTAAAAAATGCATATGTAGATAAATTAAGCTATGTACTATGTCATATGTATAGTTTCTCTCTTCACTTAGTAGCTGGTGTCTCCTGTGGCTGTGTTTACTATGGTCACTGATGATAATCACAATTCTAGAAAACTTTGCTTCCAGTTTTCTGTTGTGATCCTTTGCCAGGTCTTCTGACAGTGCTTGTGCTTATCCAGCATTTTCCACAAGGCCGATATGCAGTGAATGGATCAGTGGCTAAAAGGGAGCTAAACTCTAGATGGGTTCATAACAGTAGTTTTGGATTTCCCCATTTCGCCCTCTAGGGCTCTGTCTCCTGCCACAGCTTCATTCCATAGGGCCTTCAAAAAGTCACTTCACTGAATTCCCCAAATCCTCAGAGGCTAATAAGCCTCATTGATGGAAAAATGGACCAATACTTACCAAGTCACTTACCCAAAAGATCAGCCAAGACTAGAAGTGACCCCCCTTCATTCCAAGTCCATGGCATCTCCTGTTATTTCCCGCCATCTCTGTGTCCCAAGAAAGGGAATATTCACAAATGTTTGCATGATTTACGTGACCCAGAAAACCTACTCTGAAGCCAATAAAACTCCAATGATTACATCCTAGCATTTCCTCCATAAAACATTTACCTTCTTTGAATAGTACCCAAGCATAATTTTGAAAACAAATCTTAAAAAAAAAAAAAAAAACACAGATACAACTTGAACATAAAAATATCTTCAGCAAATCTTTTAAAATATTTTTAAGGAGAATGAATATATGAATCATAAACAAAAAGCGATGTCACACAAGAAATGCAATAGTGCTTAAACTCTTTTTTTTTTTTTTTTTTTTTTAAGATTTTATTTGTTTATTTGACAGACAGAGACCACAAGTAGACAGAGAGGCAGGCAGAGAGAGAGA
Organism: Mustela nivalis; assembly: GCF_964662115.1. NCBI lineage: Eukaryota > Metazoa > Chordata > Mammalia > Carnivora > Mustelidae > Mustela > Mustela nivalis. Next base: position 33,275,038 of record NC_139027.1, on the reverse strand, counting down.
GAGGGAAGCAGGCTCCCCGATGAGCAGAGAGCCCGATGTGGGGCTTGATCCCAGGACCCTGGGATCACGACCCGAGCCGAAGGCAGCGGCTTAACCCACCGAGCCACCCAGGCGCCCAACAATAGTGCTTAAACTCTTAAATGAGGGGAGTGTTGCCCTTTAGAGGGGTTGCTATGAAAGAATTTGTTTTTGTTGCTCTGAGGCTGCTGTTTTCTCAACTAATTTTGAGATTCATCATATCTTCAGGATCAGTGTATAAGGTACACGAGGAAACTCCCCATTACCTCTCAGTCTTCCTACTTGGTATTTGTGCAAACCCAACTGTATAATTCAACTCGAACACCTATTTCAGTTGGCTCCAAGTAATCTTTCTATCTTGAAAACTAAATGAAATAAGAACAACTCTTCCATGATGCTGATTTGCTGCCACAGAGGCTTTTCAAAGCACCATGTACCAAACCCTCAAGAAAGTTCTGAAAGAGAGGCCGCAGAATTTTTTTTTTTAAGATTTTATTTTATTTATTTGACAGAGATTACAAGTAGACAGAAAGGCAGGCAGAGAGAGAGGAAGGGAAGCAGGCTCCCTGCTGAGCAGAGAGCCCAGGACTGCCCCACCCCCAGAATGTTTTTTAAAGAAAGATCTATTTATTCATTTTAGAGAGAGCGTGCGAGTGCGTGCAAGGTGGGTGGGGGGCAGAGGGAGAGGGAGAATCCAGTCAGTGGGAAGCCCAACACAAGGCAGGGCTTGATCCTAGGACCCTGAGATGACCTGAGCTGAAATCAAGAGTCAACCGCTTAAATGGCTGAGCCACCCAGGTACCCCTTGAAAGGGCCAGAATGTTCTGAGCAAATGCAGCATTGCCTGTGAGACTAAGTGAGGATATATTCAGAGCTGACTGCTTTGAAGGAGATAAAAAATCATTCGGATGTTGAATTCTGGCATGTTGCTCAAACGAGGAGTTTCTATTATCTTGTATGTTGATCCGGGATATAAGATTTCTCTGTTATTTATAATAGCTGTCATCCTTTTCGCCTGCTAAATCAACAGTGAGAATTTCTTTGCCACTAGAAAATATATATGAGGAGCAACTATTCTGGAAAGACCATAAAGATTGAATAATTGAACGACAGGGTTTTATTGGAGCCGTATAATTTCTGCTGTGTTTAGTTAAAGAATCTGCTTTTTCTTTGTAAACATTAAAAGTTTATAAATGGGGGACATGTACAGAGCCAAAAGTCAATCCATCTTTAATCCTTCCAGTCACCATGAATAGATCTGCAGTCACAGAAGAGAAGACAGAGCATATAGAGATGGAGTGGAGAGAGGCGACAGAGCAGAGTGGAAGGAGAGAGACATACCCGACTTTCTTTTTCCATGCCACCCCACAGAATGAATCTGACTATGCCTTTGAATTTAGTCCCTTTTCTACTTTAGCTGGAACAAAGCATAGGCCAAGGGCTGCTGTTAGAAGTCTTTGTTGGCAGTAATAGGTTTTATACTGAGTGGGCACTTGACATTCTTACTAAAAGGTGGTCAGACAGAAGGACATGTGAGTGGGGACAATCTTTATGTGAGACACTACTCACTTACAAAGTAAGGAAGTTTGAGAATTCTGGTGCAGCCTTGCACTTTCTATATTGATGAATGAAAATAGGAGGTAAAGAATGCTAAAGAACACAAAAAAGATGCCTGAATTTTTTTTTTTTAAAGAAAAGAGTTTATCATGAATATAATACTTGGTCTTATCATAATACATAGGTATTATTTATTTGGAGAAGATGATCCCACTTTATTCATGTTATTTATTAAAAAATGATCTTACTGAAACAGTGGGAAGGCTAGAGATGAGGGAATAAATAGCAGATGAAAACACTGGATGTTTTATGGAAATGCAGTTTTCCACTACCCTCCTAAAGAGAAGCAGACCTAGTTTTATAGAGTAATCTGTTTATTCTGTCTTTTTTCTTACCTATCTTATTAGTTAACAGCCCCACTTAACTTTTGTGTTGGGTAGAATACAACTTTCAAAATGAGGTGTTACATATTACATATGTAACCATATAAAATATATAGCAATGTAACATAAAATTATTGCTCACTTATTGGAAAAATAATATCCAAAAAGGGCCTACGTTGAGTTGCAAATACTTTGAATACAGTAGTTCCCCTTATCCATGGGTTTGCTTTCTGTGGTTAGACATAGTCTGAAAGCAGCTGGTCCTCCTGCTGTAACATCAGAAGGTCAGTAGTAGTTTAATACTACATCACAATGCCTATGTTGTTCATCTCCCTTTGTGTCCTGATATAGGCACTTCATCATCTCACACGAAAGGTAAGTGCAATGCAGTAAGACAATTTGAGAGAGGGAGAGACCTCATTCACATAGCTTTTATTCCAATATATGGTTATAATTGCTCTATTTTATTATGAGTTATTATTGGTAATCTCTTACTGTGCCTAATTTTAAAATTAAACTTTATCATAGGTATGTATGTATGGGAATAAACATAGTATATATGGTGTTCAGAACTCTCTGGGGTTTCAGGCTTCCACTAGGAATCTTGGAATGTATCCCCTCCAGATAAGTGGGGACTACTCCGTATTATTTTGCATGGGAAGTTACCTTCTATTGACCAAAAGGAATCATACTTTAGATCCTCATTTTTATTTCTGATTGTGTTTGTAATGAAATAGCAAAAAGCAGTTATTTAATTGGGCCCTCTGTAAAACACATCACCTGTATTCTTTTTGTGCTGTAAATCACAAAAAAAGAAAATTTGTCAGACAATGATGGGAAAGAAAAGAGGAGGGGGCTCTTGCATAAGCATAAAGACTCAGAATTGGATAAAGACCCATATTCTACATCTTGAAGTGCTCTTAATTAGGCAGGCAACCTCAGGAAAGAAAAATGGAATTATCCAATAATTGTGCATAAGACCTAATGAAGGTATTACGGGGTGAGCCAAGGAAGATTTATTTCTGCATAAAAAAGAGCAGTCACTTCTTTTGTATGACATTAGTTTCTTAGAGGAATGGAAAAACCTAGAGTCCAAGATTATATAGAAATTCAGATTGAAGAATTCAGAGAACACTGGGACTGCCTGGCTTTGCTTTTCTCCAAGCATGCCTTTACATTAGATGAGTAAGCGGTGGGAATGAGTGAGTGGGATATTTCAAATCAGATTTCAAATCAATATTTCAAATCAGTTTGAGAACTAAGAGGACAAGAGAACTAGGAAAGAATCTGAACTCTTGCACAAAATAGGGCACCCAAATGGAAACCTCTAGCACCAAAGTGGATCAAACTGGTATAGACTGGTATCCCTAATGCTACAAGCACCTGCTAGATCACAATGACAGCAACAAGAGCATAATAATAAATGCTAAGCTTAAAAAAATGAAATAACTCAGAGTGCAAAGTAGAGAACTTAGAGCCAGAGCCACAGAAGAGCAGGAAATATGGACTTAGGCTGCAAAGAATTGGACGGGGCTCTTGCATGAGGCCTGGAGGCCTGAATAGCTACCCAATCCAAGGAGACTGGAGAAAACAAAGAAGCAAGGACATTTCCTGGGTGCCAGGGACTGTGAGGTAAAAAAGTCGGTTATAAGAAATCAAAGTCCCCAATTTAACTTATTTTACTATTTAGTACTGGAGTTAGAGTTTTATTAAATTATTAATTAAATTAAATTAATAATTAAATTATTAATAAAACTGGTTCCGATACTTTTGAAGTCCTCACAGTAGCAAATGTTAAAGCACTCTATATGGATAATTCCATGCAGAGTCCTCGAGACATTTTGGAAAATACTACCATCATTGAAAATGAGCTCATAATGAAAATTATAAATTATGTGAGAAAATAGGCATCATGAGAGAAAATTAACTGATGCAAGATACAGGAGAATTAGTACTCCATTAAGTAGAGGAAGTAGAATGATCTGAAAGATTTTATACACTAAGTATATTTAAAGGGCTTATAAAGCTTAATGAAGGAATAGAAACCAAAGTAAATGAACTGATGGTGTAGAAAAAGAATATGTAGATTTGAAAAAAGTCAAGTAGAACTTCTAAAAATAAAAAAAGTAGTGATTGGGGCGCCTGGGTGGCTCAGTAGGTTAAAGCCTCTGCCTTCGGCTCAGGTCATGATCCCAGGGTCCTGGGATCGAGCCCCATGTCGGGCTCTCTGCTCCGCGGGGAGCCTGCTTCCTCCTCTCTCTCTCTACCTGCCTCTCTGCCTACTTGTGATCTCTGTCAAATAAATAAAATCTTAAAAAAAAAAAAAAAGTAGTGATTAAAATTATGAACTTGAAGGGCACCTGGGTGGCTTAGTTGGTTAAGTGTCCACCTCTTGATTTCAGCTCAGGTCATGATCTCGGGGTTGTGAGATTAAGCCCAGTGTTGGGCTCCATGCTCGGGGAGTCTGCTTGAGCTCCTCTCTTTCCCTCTTCCTCTGGCCCCACTCCTGCTCACACTCTATCACTCTCTCTCAAAATAAATAAATAAATCCTTAAAATTATAAACTTAATACATGTCTTAAATAGTCTGTTAGGTACAGGAAAGAGATGATTAGTGAAGTGAAAGATGCACCTGAGGAAGTCACCTAGTGCTCTGACTCAAAAGATAAAAATGATAGAAAGAGAGAAAGTATGGAAAAATGGCTGAGAAACCTGGAGGAGAGAACGAGAAGGCCCAACATAAACCTAATAGTGAAAATAAAGAGATAGGGTTTTTTAATGACTTACAGTATAATTCCTGACCTTTTTTTTTTTTTTTTTAAAGAACTGAAGAACTATATCAGCCCCCACATCGAAGAAGCACTCAGGTTCTAAAGAATATGAAATGCATTTACATATACACATCCTATGGTGAGCACTGCAGAATCCCTTAAGGCATAGACAAAACTATAAAAGTGACCAGAGAGAAAAGGCTAATTGCTTGCTGATGATCAACAGTATACTACATAGGAAAATGGAATAATAGTTTGAAGGTTTTGAAAGAAAATCTGTTAACTTGGAATTCTATACCAAGTTAAACTATAATTCAAGAGTGAAAGTGAAATATAGACATTTTCAGATTAATACAAACAGAATATTTAAAGACCTTTGCTCTAAAGAACTAAAAAGGAATGTACTTCAAGAGGGAGGAAGGAGAGAGTTAGAATAAAAAGCAGCGGTGAGGTAAGGTATTGCTGAACATATTGGTAAATAAAAATAAAATTGATTTGAGTGACCTTAAAGTGGAGGCAAAACATGCCACAGTAATACTGTGGAAAATGAGGGTTTGGTGCCAAGGAAGATTGGAGTCTATATTATTTAGGAAGATGACATAAATATTGATTTCAGACTTTGTTAAGTCATATATGCATGTTCAAAATGTAAAGGTAATAACTAAAAAATGTAGGAAGGAATCAAGTCATCAAAGCAGTAGCAGGAGAAGAGGACATTAAGAAATTCTGGGTGCCTGGGTGGCTCAGTTGCTTAAGCAACTGCCTTTGGTGCAAGTCATGATCCTGAAGTCACGGGATCAAGTCCCACATTGGGCTCCCTGCATGGTGGGAGTCTGCTTCTCCCTCTGACCTCTTCCCTCTCATGTTCTTTATTTCTCATTCCATCTCTCTCTCTCAAATAAATAAAAATAAAATCTTAAAAAAAAAGAAATTTTGTCAGACAATGATAGGAAAGAAAGAAGAGAAAAATCAAAACAAAAGAATCAGATGGTTACATGGATAAATTTTACCAGACTTTCAAAGAGTTGCTAATCCTCGTTTATTCAAATTATCACTAGAAAAAGAAGAAAAGCTGCTCACTACATTTCTTGAACCTAGTAAAGCGTTAATATTTAATATTTAATAATTACATAATAAAAATAATACCCATTTTATTTATGATCACTAGTGCACAGATCCTAAACAAAATACTTTTTACCTAAATTTTCCAATAAATTAGAATTAATGTGGGATTACTAGAATTTATCTGAGGAGTGTAAGATGATCCAAACTCAAAATCAGTTAATGCAAACTTCTCCCCTTATATACTGACAGAATAATCACGATTATCTCAATAGATGAAGAAAAGAGTTTTGATAAAGTTCAACTTTATAATTAAAACTATTCCACGTTAAAAAAAAAAAAAAAACACTATTCCAGGAAAACTGGGATGGAAAGAAACTTCTTTAACTTGTAAAGTCTATATATCTGACACCAGTTACAGTGGATAGAAAAATTTTATACACAGTTCCATTAAATTAGTGACAAAGAATCTGTGCTCTTTAAGATCACCAGTGTTTATTATCATAGTGGATATTCTGACCAAAATTATATGTTAAGAGGGCATAAGAGATGTAAAAGTATAAGGAAAAAGAAACATCTGCTTTTATCTACAGTTGATTTAACTGTATACCTAGAAGACCAATACAACAAGCAAAAATCTACTATAACAAAAGTAGAGTTTAGCAAATTTATCATATACCAGAGATAAGTATAAAATAAAATATAAGAGAAAATATACTACTATTTACAGTAGCAACTGAGTTGATGAAATATCTAAGAACTTATAAAAATATGCAGAAAATGTTTATGGAGAAGACATTCAGGTTGTATTAAAGGACATAAAAGGAGACTTCAATAAATGAGGAGAGAGAGCATGTGCAGCACAGCCCTAGTCAGAATTCCAGCGAGGTTTTCATTTGTTTTGTAGATGTGGGAAAATTATTCCAGTATACCACAGGAAAGAGGTAAAGCTGGGTCCTTGCCCTGTGGATGGCTTAAAGAACTATAGGTAGAAGTATAGGTAGAACTTTAGAACTAATAGGTGAAAATGTAAGGGAATATTTCTGCTAGTCTAGGGTTCAAAAGACCTTTTTGGAAAGCTCCTGAAAGCAAAAACCCTGTAAGATCGATTGAGAGTGTTCCACTAAGGATAGTATAGACAAAATTATACAGATGAAAGACTGTAAAAAAAGATAGATAAAATTTATACAGACGGAAGTCTGAAAAAAATTTATTTGTGATGTCTAAAATCATCAAGAAGTTAATATCCAGAATGTATAAAAATTCAAACCAATGAGAAAATATGGGAACTCCAGTAGAAAAATAGGCAGCATACATCAATAAGTCACTCACAGAAGAATTCTGAATGGCCATAAATATGCAAAAAGTGAATGCTCAAAATCACTAATAACCAGGGAATTATAAAAGAAGACAATAATAAGATATTATTTTTATCAATCAAATTGTAAAAACTAGATAAATAGCTACACAGATTAATAGGCTAACACAAATTCTTGCTCTAGTTTATAAGAAGACACACATGAAAATGTTCTTTGTGCGTTGTTTGTGGAAGCAGAAAGTGGGACATTTGAGGTCCTCCCAGAAGCATGTGGAGAGACAAGCTTTCACGTACTAGTGGTACAAGTTCAAAGTTTCCAGCTATTCTGGAAAATAATTCACAGTCAGTTCTTAGGAACACGTGAAAATTTTGTATTACCCAGTAATGCCAAACGTCAGAGAAATTCTTGCTCTAGTTTATAAGAGGACACACATGAAAATGTTCTCTGTGTGTTGTTTGTGGAAGCAGAAAGTGGAGGACATTTGGGGTCCCCAATCTTGAATGGCTGAGTAAAATGTAAGGTTGCATATTATGAAAAAATACATAGTATTTAGGATTTATTATTTTTTAAAAATATTTTATTTATTCATTTGACAGAGACAGAGATCACAAGTAGGCAGAGAGGCAAGCAGAGAGAGAGGAGGAAGCAGTCTCCCCGCCAAGCAGAGAGCCTGATGCGGGGCTCGATCCCAGGACCCTGGGATCATGACCTGAGCTGAAGGCAGAGGCTTAACGTACTGAGCCACCCAGGCACCCCAGTATTTAGGATTTAAAAAGTGGATATAGATACAGCCACATAGATAAATCTTAAAAACAATGTTGAGTGAAACATGCAAGAAACAGAATGAGAGTGTATAATGCTGTTTATGTAAACTGAAGATACACCTATTCAAAACACAGCTACATATTTTATAATCACATTAGGCTTATTTTAAAAAAAGATTTTATTTATATATTTAAGAGAGAAAGAAGGAGAGCACGAGCAGGGGGAGGGGCAGAGAGAGAGGCAGAGGGAGAGGGAGAAGCAGACTCCCCCCTGAGCAGGGAGTCCATGGGCCACAGGACTTCATCCCAGGACACTGGGATCATGACCTGAGCCAAAGACAGACACACTTAATTGGCTGAGCCACCGAGGTACCCCTCACATTAGGCTTATTAATTATGTGCACTAATCACAGGAGATAGGTGATATATGAAGGAGGGAAATGGGACAAAAAAATTATATACAACTAGTGATAATTTGCAGTGAAATGAAAAAATGTGATTAACTCAACTCCTTGTGATTGAGATCCAGTTCAAATTGGGGAGAAGGTAGAATCAGATGAAATAAATAAAGGCAGGAATAGCAATAATCATAATAAGTGTAAATAGATTCAATTTGTTTGCTGAAAGACAAAATTCTCAGATTGGAAGGATTATTTTCTTCCTTTTAAGAGACCTAGCTAAAGCCTGACAGAGAGTAAAGAGATGGGAGAAGCACATATCAGACAAATAGAAACTGAAAGAAAGCTGGTATAAAAATATTACTCCCAAACCAAATAAGATTTTAACTCATAAAACAATATTAGGAATGAAAGGCATAATTGTGGATAAAAGAGAAAGATTACCAGGAAGCTATCTCAATATAGAGGCATAGCCAATGCAGTAATTACTAGGTGCAGTACACTTCATGACATAGTTTCAAAATACATAAGTATATAAACTAAAAACTGACAGAAATAAACTAAAAATGGAAAGAAAACTAAAAACAGACAGAAATTGATAGAAGTTCTTAGTCATAGTGGGTGATGAATAGACTTGTTCTGCAATAGATAAGTAGAACATTTACAATATTCTCTCTAAGCTTAAATGAAATGTTTATAAATACTAACCAGATACTTAGTCCAAAGTGAAGTCTTAATATATTCCAAAGAATACCCATCATATAGATCACGTTCTACAACTATCGTATAATAATATTATTAGTACAATAACAAAAAAGATATTAAAATAGTAATTTAAAAATCTTCAAAGGCAACAACTCTGTTTATATGTAAACTGAAAAATAACATGCCTGAATGTAAAGGGGTGATCCCAAGCAAGGATTTTCTGTTTTGGGGTATTGGATAAGTTGAGGTTGGTAAGGAGGGCAAAAAACATAGTAAAATCATGTGGGAATAAACAAATCTTTTTGTTACTTGGCCCTCAGAGCAATTCTAAGGTAGATGTTTCTATTCCGAGTTTTCCAGGTTAAGAAACCGAGGGTCAGTAACTTGCATAGAGTCACACAACTTATAGGTTGTGGAAAGAGAGTTCATCTCTATTTCCTGTCATACTGGAATAGAGAGATATGGATGGAAAAGGAAATGGTCTTTAAAGAGAAGAGACAGAATGGCTAATCTGTACAAGAAATCCAAGGGAAAGAGGTGGTGTTGACTTGGTCATTCATTGGGCAGTTCCTCTGAGAGGCAACAGGTAGAGGAGGCCACGTGTGACTTCTCTAGAGTTGATGCTAGATGATCAAGCTTTCCCAGAAGAGAGAATGGCTCTATCTCGTGTTCCTAAAAGCATTTTATAAACTATAAATCATGTAACAAATGGTAGGTATTATCATTAATTTTATATGTTGCCCAGAAGTCCTTGTGCTTCCTGGAAACTTTATGGAAAAAATTCATATCAATAAATTTTCAGGTAAAATAATGTATGCCAAAAGAGTGGCACAAGGATTTTATTAGATTTCCCTGGACTAGAGAATAAAACAAAGTGGTGCACAGGAGAACTTTTCAGTGAGATAAGAGTAGTGTACTGTATCCTTAAGAAATTGTATACTTTAAAATTTATGTTCAGTGTTCTTGTCACACACACAAAAATAACAACCATAAATAAAGTGGGTGGAGGGAAACTTTTAGAGGTGACAGGTGTGTTTGTGAAATAGATTGTGGTGATGTTTTCATGGGTGTATGCTTTTCCCCAAACTCACCAAATTATATACATTAAATAGGTACAGCTTTTTGTTTGTTAATAATACCACATTATAGTGGTTCAAAAAATAAAATTCTGAAAAGAATTATGTAGTTTTTGCCAGAGCCCGTTGTGTACTATCAACCAGGGGTCACTTTAATTTCTGAGCTTAGGGTACCACCTACAGTGAGGGTGCTGTGACATTAAGGCCTGAAAGAAAGCAGAAACAAATATAAGATGATAAATTCTCAGGGTCTCCAAAATTGTCATTATTAATAGTTCCACTGTTAAGGAAAATTATCTAAAACTTGGAAATAAGATAAAAGGATGATGATATGTTCTTTCAACATCCTACTGGAGCATTGTCTATGAAGCCTACCCAAGGATATTTAGTTCTCTAGGGCAACCCAACCCAAAACTTTCTGCAGTGAATCTTTTGGAAACCTGCAGTTTGGATTCAGTGTTCCATGATTTATTGTTTGTGTATAACACCCACTACTCCGTGCAATACATGCCCCCCTTAATACCCATCACCGGGCTAACCCATCCCCCTGGCCCCCTTTCCTCTGAAACCCTCAGTTTGTTTCCTGGAGTCCATAGTCTTTCGTGGTTCATTTCCCCCTCTGATTCCCCACCCCTTCATTTTTTCCTTCCTTCTAATATCCTCCATGCTATTCCTTATGTTCCACATTTAAGTGAAACCATATGATAATTGTCTTTCTCTGCTTGACTTATTTCATTTAGCATAATCACCTCCAGTTCCATCTATGTCAGTGCAAATATTGGGTATTCATCCTTTCTGATGGCTGAGTAATATCCCATTGTATATATGGACCACATCTTCTTAATCCATTCATCTGTTGAAGGGCGTCTCGGCTCCTTCCACAGTTTGGTGATTGTGGACATTGCTGCTATGAACATTGGTGTATAAGGCCCTTTTCTCACTACATCTGTGTCTTTGGGGAAATACTCAGTAATGCAATTGCTGGGTCATAGGGTAGCTCTATTTTTGACTTCTTGAGGAATCTCCACACTGTTTTCAGAAGTAGCTGTACCAACTTGCATTCTCTTCAGTAGTATAAGAGGGTTCCTCTTTCTCCATATCCTCTCCAACATTTGTCTTGCCTTGTCAATTTTGGCCACTCTAACAGGTATAAGGTGATATCTCAATTTTACTTAATTTCAATAAATTTAAGATTAAATTTATATAACCACATGTGTGGAGTGGCTCCTACATTGGACAGTGTAGCTCTAGGGGAACATACCTTTGTTTGACTTATTGTTAACTGGAGCTCAAACTCCATGAAGTTACATGTTTATTTGTAGAAAATTATATATATATTTTATATATTTGTAGAAAAAATATAAGGATGAGTTCCTTGGTAGAGATGCTAGTGATTTCTGTGTGGTAGAAAAGATAACCCCAGAATTACAGTTTTATTGCCTTGTAGGATATTAACCAGCATCTGACATAGCAATCATATTCCACCTGGGGCTATCCTGCTGGCCCCCTTATTAATCAATTAAGTACATCTTTGATGCATGTGCAATCTATATTTGTAGAGAGTCATGGTTTTTACCTGCAGCTGGGATAAATAGGTCTCTTTATCTTTTCCTTTGAAAGAAGATGAATTTTCTTTTAGCTCACTTTCTCACTGAGTGTAGATATTTTAAACTTAATGCCCCCGCTTTCATGTTTATTTGTAGAAAATTGGCTATTTAAAAAGTTACTTGATAGAGATGCAGATAATTTCTGTCTGGTAGAGAAGATAACCCCAAAGTTATAGTTTTAACCCAAGGTTTCAGTGGACTTGCAATGGACCCCAGGTTTAAGCTCCTGTTCTCCCACACAGCCATTAGTTCCCAAAGCTCTAGTTCTGTGTTACTAATATTTATTCCCCAGGGCAGCTCTGGCTTCAGAGTGTGCCTACCTTTGGTTTCAGCACGTTGTTATTTTTCATGGGATTTGGGGATTTCTGTTTCTTTCCTGTTAGCCCAGCAATGCATTAAGTATCTGTTTACATTATTTTTTCTAATATCTGGATGTATTGTGGCCAAGTGGGCTTTTCAGAATTTCTAGTCTGATATGTGGATATCCTTAAAGCTTTCTCTACATTTCACTAAGAATGTAATTTCCAAATGTGAATCTGCCCCTATCTCAGTTTACTGTTCAAAATTTGTCAATGGTTTCACAAACTATAAAGATAAACCCACCTCCTTAAAATGGTCTGCCAGGGCCTATATGATCTAGAAGATGCCTCCGTCTTGATTTTGTGCCTCACTCTCCTTACTTGAGCCTGAAATTCCTTTACATCCTTGAAGGTGGTATTTTTTCATCCTCAAAACTTTCATATATGCTATTCTCTCTCCCTGAGTCTCTTTCTTTGAATCCTTTTTACGTAGTTCACTCTTTGCTGCAATGTAAGTTCCATGAAGGGAAGGACCATCTCTGTATGTTAATTGCTGTATGCTTCATGCTCTTACATTGTAAGCATTCCACAAATATTTGGTGAACAATAGGAATCATTCAACGAGTGAATACCCAGTGAGTGATTTCCTTATATTCCTTTTTATACTTGCTACTCCTCCTGTGTTCCTTGTCTTTTGAATAGGACCTGGATTCTGTACTTCAGGCCAGAAATTGAGAGTATCCTAGACTCTTTTTTTCTCCTTCTGCTCCACTGCTAATTAATCATCTTCCTAAATAACTAAAAGAAGTTGCCCCTTCTTTTCAGTCTTGTTACCACTGCACTGCTGACCTCATTATTTCTTACTTGGACTATCATATTTCCTGATTTCCTTGCTCTAGCTTGGCCCCTGCAAGAAAATCTGTTTCTTTCCTTAAGATTCCTAGACGACTCTCTATTAATGCCTTAGTTTGACATAAAACATTTTTTTGTGATCCATTCTCATTTCCTTTCCCTTCCCTGGTCCACATGCTTCCCAAGCTTGAGCTAAATCGAGTAAACATTCATGGAACACCTGTTGTCTGCCAGGCTCTGTACCAGGTACTGTCATGTTCATTACATTAATTAATCCTCAGAAGTCACTCTGAGTGTTTTATTTTCCTAGTGAAGAAACAGGGATATGGACAGGAGAAATGACTTGGCTTCTAGGTCATGTGGCTAATGTATGGCATAATCAGCACTGAAGTCAGGTCTTTTGAACCCGAGAGTCTACGTTTTTTCCACTAGTGTGTTGTCAGGGAAGAAATTGGAGAACATCTTAGGGAGGAATATAAAATCTATCATTGGATCACCAGGGTAAATGACAAGATGATGTCATGGTGCATATAAAAATTAGATGCCAATTAAGGGATGCATTTTTAAAAGTCCTGAATGAAGCTTTTTGTCATCTTCTGTTTTTTCTTTTTTTCCTGGTTTCTCCCCACCTTCTCCTTTCTTATTCCATGTAAACAAAATCAAGTAACAGTCCTTAGAAACAAACTCAGGTTTACTCCAGTCCTGGACAGAGCTAGAGAGCAGGCTTTATATTAATAACTTTAATTTGTCTCCTGGCGGGGTTTGGAATTAAATTTTCCTTGAGTTGCAGTCTTAATGGTCTACCTATTACTGTTTGGTCCCCATGTTGTTTTCCTCTTGTCAATCAGACCCAGAGTAAGCTCCTGGGACTTACATCTTTCCCCAGTTCTCGTCCTTGGGAATTGTCAGATCTCAACCTAAATACTGGTTCTCAGAGCTAGGAACCTGATATGCTGATATGCTGAGCTAATCCATCTGCCTATACTTCTCCTTGTTTTATTACCTCTAAGTAACTTTTAAATTCTTTATCTCTTCTCCAGCCTCCAAATAGGCTCCTCCACAGCCTTACCACTTGGTCTATCCCGCATGCCATTTCTAGAATATTCTTTTTAAAGCACAAGTAAAACAGTGCCCTTCCTTTGCTTAAAATCTTTCAGTGGCTCCTGGTCAGCACAGGTTAAAGATCAATTAGCTTAGCATAGCTGATACCTGACCTTGCCCTAGTTTCCTCTCACATTTTAGCCACACTGATGACTATGGTGTCCTGAAAAGCTAAGCTTTTGTCCCCCCCCCCCCCCCACATTGTATCTTACCTCAAAGCTTTACTCATTTCTTCATTTTGGCCTCTGTTTAAATGTTGCTTCCTGAGAGAACTCATCCCTAACCACACTATCTGAAATAGCCCTTTCTTTCCATTATCCTATCTCTTTACCTTGTATTTTTCTAATGCTTCCCAGCATCTGCCATTAGAGTGTGCATTTATTTATTCATTGTTTATCTCCACCAGTAGAATGTATGTTTTGTCTTCTTGCTTACTGCTCTATACCCCCCACCCCAAGCCTAGAATAGGGCCTGGCGTAGAGATGATGTTTAATAAATACTTAAACTGAACAAATAAATGAATGAGTGGAGTCTGTCCCCTCTATCTGACTTTCCCTTCTCCTTCTTGGCTCACTCTTCTTCAACTGGTAACATGTGGCTAAGTGTCACCTTTTCTAGAAAGCCTCCCTTGTTAGAGCATGCCCCTAGTAGAATATGTATAAGAAGATGCTTCTCCTTAGTACCTCCATGATACTTTGAATACGTGTAAGATTAATAGCTGTATAAATATACTGCTTGCTGGTGAGTGCTGTGAAGTGTGTAAACTTGGCGATTCACAGACCTGTACCCCTGGGGATAAAAATATATGTTTATAAAAAATAAAAAATTAAAAAAAATATACTGCGTGCTTATAATATTCCATGTAATCTCCATAATAACTCTATATAGAGATCATCAACCCCACACTGTAGACAAGAGAACTGAAATTTTGGAAGGCTTTACCTTGCTTGTAATAACACAGAGAGTAAGCAGTAGACCTGAGATGGGAACCCAGGAAATTATGACTATAAAATCCTTGTTTTTAATGAGTATAAAAACACAGGCAAATGTGCAACAGCATCCACAGTTAACACCGGGATATGCTGTGGGCTTTAGAGAGAAGGAGACAAATTGATAAACATTACTGAGAAAAACGATCTGAGTTCAAGGAACCCCTGTATACCTCAGAGAGATGATGAAATGGAGTTATCATCTGTATGCATGCCTAGTGGCAGTTTTCACTGAAAACACATCGAAGGTGAATGGGCTTCTAATTCCCTGGTATTCCAGTCCAGTCCAGTACAGTTAGGGATGCTGGCTATTTCATAACAAAGCATGGTATGGAAACCATCAATGTAGGGGTTGGGTGGGGGATTGAAGCTATACCCATCAGAAAGTGGATGGATAGTAATTTAAAGGAATTAAAGTTTTGTGACTCATCCTTCAGCCATTCTTATAAAGACATTCTCAAGAGCTCAGTGTCAGTCCCTCAGTAAGGACTGTATTTAGCTTGAGTGCGCTCTTCCACTCCTCAGTCCAGCTTGTTCGGCAGAAAAATAAACATTATAAACTCCTAGCCCTCAAATGGTAGATGAGAAAGGCAAAAGGTGAGGTGGAGGGAAGCAGATTCTAGATGTGATGGGATGGGGTGTCAAAGACAGGTCTGCACTGAGTCACTGGAGGCCCAGGGGAAAAGAAATGGCAGGACAATGATCAAATAGTCAAACAAACCAGAACATACCATGTGAAAGAGAGCTGAAGAGAATGTGAAATTAAGCATTACATAAGTAAGAGAAGAAGATGCCATGGAAGTGTGCTTCATGCTCTGGAAAAATCTGATAAGGGTCTGAATTTGATAAAACAGGAGCACTAAGGTATTATGCTGAAACAATAGAATTAGAAGGCAGGAGGGATTGTAGAGCTGACACAATTCCATTACAGATAACGAATAAACCCCAGATAGGAAGTGACAGAATAGGCAAAGCTTGAAATCCAATCACAAGCATGAAGGAGAAGCTTGAGTTTTAATGGCAGGGAAGACAAAGAAATATGAAACTGAAAGAATTAGAAAGTGCTTTCTGGTAGGCAAAGGATTCCGAACAGATTATCCTCCTAAAATAGAGAAACCATCAGATAGAAGAGAAAAAGTTTTCTGAACAATAAGAAGATTATTCTGAAATTTAAAAAAAAAAAAAAAGAACTAAATGAGCAGGTTGAAAAGAGTCTACCAGGGAAAAATATGTATAGTGATCTAGATCAAGCCACATGCTGCTTAAGTTATGAATTACGACAAAGATTAAAAAGAAGTACTTCTGGGTGAAGTAGTGATGCACCTACAAGGCGTCAATTCCCAGCATTCAGTGGTAGGAGACAGGGGAGCAGCATCTATGGTGTTCTGAAGGAATGTGTAACTCCCCAATAATCTAGTTGGCCAAGTTTTCCTTGATTTATAAAGGCAGCAGGTATATATTTTTAAAGATGAAACAACGTATGGAATATGTTGCCCATGATTCCTTTAAAAAAGCACTACTTGACAAAAAGAAGCAAAGCAAAACAAAAAGATCCAGTCAACAAAGGATAAGGCAACAACCTGTATTCAGAGATGAGGCACATGTGGTAAAGGCACATGTATGGTCACTGAATCCAAAGGAATACTGAATTAAGACTAAATAACTAGGGGATTATGGTGGTACAATAGAATGGAAATGCTACACATCTTAGTGAAAGAAAATAGTAAAATACCCAGATAAATGTGGAGGTAGGGGAAACAAGTAGAAGGAGAGAAGGGAGTAATTTTGACTACTTATTGTTCATAGCAAGGAGACAGTGGATATGATTTAAAGCTGAAATATGAGGCTAAGAATAAGGAAAATATAATGGTTCCAATCTATTAATGTACTTTCTTACCTAATGGAAAATAATATTTTGGGGGTGAAGAGTCATTTACCAGAAGTTCTGCAATTTCCTTTTGCTTTATTTCAGATTATTTTACTTTATATTATATTCATATAAAATTACATTTAATACTTCCAGTTAAATACTATTTGTGTGCTTGTTCTACTGTCATAAAATTATTTCTGTCGCTCTCCACTTGTCTACCTGAGAAGCAGTATGGTTTAGAGGAAAGCCTCTCAACTTTATTGCATCTATAAATCACATGGGGATCTTAGTGGAATGCAGGACTGGGATGGGGCACGACATTCTGCATTTCTTATAAGCCCCCAGGTGCTGCTGCTGCTGCTGCTGGCGCTATCCACTTTGAGTAGCAAGAGTGTGTAGGTCATGAACAGACTCTGGTTCCAGACTGCCTGCATTGATTTCTGGTGCCACCACTTAGTAGCTGTTTGACTTTGATCAAGTCCTACATCTGAATTTTCCAGTCTGTAAAATAGCAATAATAATAGTGCCCCCATGTAAATTCCTTAGAACAATGCCTGACAACAAGTGTTAAATATTGTAAAAATGGCCATATTATTCCTGGACTAGAAACCTAACTTCTCTCAACCCCAGTTTTCCCATCTGTTGAAATAACTGCCTCACAGAGCTGTGTCTCCATGTAGCGTCTGGCGTGGCATCAAAAAAATGGTAATTACCGATGTTTGTAATGAATTATATGAATTATAATGTAACAATACTTAAAATTTCTTACACTAACCCATATAGTCTTAGGTCTACCAGTCTCTTTATTCACTCATTCATACTTCATTCATTCATTCTATAACTAATATTTGAGTGTTTTCTGTGTATTAGGTAGCCCTATTTAGGCACTAGTATTGTGAATAAGACAGTCCTAGTGGACCTTTCCTTCTAGTGGGAGAGAAGAAACAGAAATAATATGCAAACCAGTAATTAGGGTTGTAAATAAAAACATATATATATATATATATATATACATATATATATAAATTTAAAGAATAGATCATGTAAAAAAACTAAAGATAAGAGATAGAAAATGATGCTAGGGGTGGAGTAAGAGTTAGTAAAGATGGGGTGGTCAGGGGAGACCTCTTTGAGAGGTGTCAATGGAGCAGAAACCAGATGAGGTGAGGGAGCGGACCTTGAGAAGTTCCAGGGAAAACATTTACATCAGTGGTTGGCCTGAGATAACAGGTGAGTGTGTCTAGGTCTGAGAGAGTGTGACCCAATGTAGGAGCCACAGTCCGAGAAAAAGGCAGGGCCAGATGTGTGTTTTCTGAACCAAAAGACACAGGTCACCAGTGGGTTGCAAGCATCATTAAAAATAAATTACGTGAAGAATGGATCTGAATTTAAATTATCAGAGTATATGGTAAGGAAGAACACTGGTTTGTGGAACTATACACACACTTAGATACCGGGCTGTGATTTAAAAATGGATCTGTTACCATGGATACCAGTGTTAAAAGTGTCAAATACCCCAGGCTAACTTATCTAGACCCTTGTTTGTTGTGAAAAGGAGGATGGGTATGACTCAGAACATCAAGAAGCCACTGAAGGAATCTGGGTAAAAGAGAGATACAATACGATCAGTGTTTTCAAGCGCTTTGACTGTGGAAAGCTGACTGAGGGGAGCAGGAGTGGAAGAAAACAGTGATAACTGCTTGCCAAGCCACCTCCTACCCATAGCACTATGGTAGGCAGAATTAAGTTTTCCCTTCCCCGCAAAGATGTCCAAATCCTAATCCCTGGAATCTGTGAATATGTTATATAAGGTGGCAAAAGGAACTTGGCAGATGTGACTGCAAAAATAAACAAGTAAGTAAGTAAGTAAGTAAATAAATGATGGAACTTGAAGTTGACATTGGGATAACGTTGTGGATCATCTAGGAGGACCCACCCTTATCACAACAGTCCTTGCACGTGGAAAAGGGAGATATGGGAAGCATTGGACCTGCCTTTGCTGGCTCTGAAGATGCAGGAAGGGGCATGAGCCAATGGCTGTGGGTAGCCTCTAGAAGCTGGGAAAGGCAAGGAAGTGGAACCTAGAGTTTACAGAAGGAAACATGACCCCTGGATTTTAACCTGGGGAGATCTGTGTAAGACTCTGGCCTGAGGAACTATAAGGTTATCAATGTGTGTATTTCAAGTCACCACCTTTGTGGTAATTTGTTACGGCAGCAATAGAAAACGGAGGCAAGCATGTAATCTCTTAAACCTGTCTTTATCCCTCCCTTCTCCCAGACCTCTTCAGAGTACTGACATGGGATGTGGGTATAAGTGCCCTCAGCTGTCTTTACTGTCCCAAGGGTGACTCATGGAAGCCTCTGCTCCTCCTGCTGGCTGCTCTGTGTCTGGTTCCCATTCTGGATGTCCGGTAATTGCTGGTAGCGATGATGAGCAGTTCAGCGCCTTCAATCTGAGTTCTTTGTTGTCAAAGAGAGAGATAGAGGAGTTAAGTTGCAGAAATTTGAGGAAGGGAATGGAGGTTGGCGGAGAAGTTCCTTTTGCCTTTTAATTGTCACTTAAAAATGCTTAAGCAGATGGATCATCTCAAAGCTTCTGGTATTAAAGGGTGACAAGTTGGTGATTAATTCATTCTGGTTTTATCACAGCAAACAACAATTGTTTAGTTTGTCTCACAACCCAGAGATCATGACCCAGCGATTATGACCTGAACTGAAATCAAGGGTTGAATGCTTAACTGACTGAAGCACCCAGGCTTCCCTTTTACCAGTCTTTTAAAGTTTACTTTATTTTCTTTCTCTTTGGTTGTTTTTGCCTCCTCGGTACACTGGCTTTTAATACTTTCGTGTTTCCTCCACTGAGAGAGTTGTTTGCAGGACACACCTGACCTGTGGAACAAAGCGCTTGATCTGTGGACAGCCTCTTTTATTGAATTTATTGATGTATTCTAGATGGTTCAGGTTGTCAGAAGTCTGACTCCTAAACACATTGGATATTACTGTGAAAACATAAGTAATACACTCTTAAAAAAGTCTGTGAAGCTTATTTTAAAAATATTGCTTCCAGTTTTATCTCTTATCAATCTGATGGCAAGTGTTGAATAACACAAATATATATGACAAATGTGGCAACTTGGAATTTGTTTTTATATGAGATTTTCTTCTATGGAGCAGCAACCAATAACAGTTTAAATAGCAGATTGTGACAAGGAATAAGATAATGTCAATATAATAAACTGTTTTAATTTATTATTTCTGTAAATTCTTTATCTAAGACTTAATAATCTTTAATTATGGTCTGCTCTGCCATTATAAAAAAGTATGAATTTGTTATTTGGTGAGTGGATCAGTAGTGTTTATATGGTAATCTTAGAACACAAATTTTAATGTGTTATTTCTCCCCACTAAAGCTGTTTGAACTTTATAGCTACTTTACTAGTTCTCATTAAAAATATTAAAACAATGGTATGGGGGGAAATTTCTTAGCTTTGTATGAAATAGTTGATTGAATACATAAAAAACTCATAATATCCAGGAGAATTTAAACTGAAAACAGTTTCAACAAGTACAAAGGTAAATATGCAAAGAGAGAAAGTCATATTACTCTGCAAGATGTAATTTCATGACTTAAGCATGGTCCCATGGCAGAGTGTTTCTGGGGGAACTGGCCTGTGGTGGAATCAGGGTGTTCAAGGTACGTGGGTCTGGTGAGAGGTGGTAGAGCAGGCTCTTTATTTCCCCATGCCATTAAAGCCATGCTCCTTACTTCAGTGTTAGGTGGTCTGAAATTCTCTTACCATGTCTGCTGCAGGATGAGTGCTAGATAAAATGAAGGACGGTCTTCCCCTGAAAATTGCCACATGAACTTGAAAGAAGAAGCTGACACCTGTCTCATTTTAGGCAGATCTCAGCATCATGATGTTGAATGTATTTGTGAACTGATCTATATTGTCTAAAGGAGTGGAGAAGAGCAAACATTAGAGTTACAGGGCCTGCCTCTTCCGCTAACTAGCTTTATTGCAAATCCCTGAAACTACTCCAGGCCTTGGTTTCCTCATCTAAATAAGGGGCTAATAATAGGACCAACCTATAGTCTTATCCTGAAGGCAAGGTGAGTTAACATGTATAAAACACTTGAATCAGTGCCTAGTGTGGTAATAAATATGGCACTTTAATAAGTATGAACAATTAAAAGTACTAGATTGTGAAGGCTTTGAGGTCATTGACTGTGTATTTCAGATTGCTGTATCCACAGTATCTAGTAGAGTTCTGTGCGTAGACTGAATGTTTATGTCATCTGCTTCTGCGTAGCAGATTTTCTAAAATTCACATGTTAACTGGTACTAAACTTTCATATTTTAAGGTCAATCCGTGATGTAACAAGTATTGTTAATAAAAGATCACGTTGAAAACATCAGATTAAAAATATAACCCATTAAAGACCATGTAGATCAAAATGCTTACAACAAAAGGATTGTTTTATTGTGAGAAAAAATATACATAGATACGTATGTATAGCCACAGTTCTTATGACAAAACACCTATCTTATAGTTTTCATCTTTTTTTGGCTATTTGGTGAAAGATTTACTATGGAGTACTGAAATTTGATCAAGTGTCTGTTTATCTCTCCCTTCTCAATTGGTTCTGCCTTGACTGGCATTCTTAACACCACCCTAATCTGACCATCCCAGTCCCAGTCTCCCTCACCCTATTCTACTTACCCCCCATACACAAAGTATCTTATTACTCTATACTCTATGTAGTTTAATTATTTATGTCTGTTATTTATCATCTGTTGTCCTCAGCTAGGATGTATACTACATTCTACAGAATGTACTGTCTACAGAAGAATACTTGGCTTACTAGTACTTAAATACCCAACAAATCCTTATTGAGTGAATGAATGAACTGATCCCATATATTTAATTCTTTAAATTTCTCTCTCCTCCTTACTCTTAAATTTGAGGGCACAGGATTTTCTGGGTACACTCATGTGATTTCTGTTACCTCTTCTCATTGTCACTTTAGGTTCCTCATATCAGTTCAGCTTGGAGTTATACCTTCCTTGATAAAAGTGAAATGAGGTGGTACTAAGATTTGATCCTGAACATAGTCAGAAATACTGAAACAACATTGGAACACAGAGGTTTGAAGAGAGAGTACAATGGAGAAGAAGATAGAATCTAGCAACCCTAGGTGTGTTATATGAAATCCATCCTTAGGCAACAGGAGTGGTCTTATCAAGTCAATTTTCTCATGGAGAACCCAAAGCCAAGAATAGGCAAAGCATTTGCCCTTGTGTTTCAGGAGAGGCTACACTGAGCGTCCTGATGCTAAAGGCAAGCTCTGCAGAGGTGTCCTTGAGGCCAAGTTGGCTCCTCATGAAACCCTTCTGGTCCCTTTCGCCTCTTTAGTCCTTTCCGTAAGCCACTTAGCCCTCTGGCCATACTGGTCTTTGTCACTGGCTGCATAGGTCTGACTATATGAAAACTGTATATTTAGCATCCTTTAGCTACTTAACTTCTGTCCAACACAACCTTGGGCAAGCTTCTGTTTTCAGTGAATTGAAGAGAAGAAGATTATTTCTTATACTTAAACACAACCTGCTCATGTAATTCCATTTCTAAATAAAATAACCATATCTCTTTATTTTTTGATGTATAAAATATTAATAAGCTATAAAAAACACTTCCTCATCACTCTTCAAAATATGTACTTTATCTGCAAGGCATTGTTTCACTGATTCAAGTATTCTTGGAATTGGCCTGGATATCAGATGTGGAGCCTCATCTCCTCACCTCCTGGTCCTCCTTCAGGTAAGGAACTCATTCCCTCTGATCATGACACTACTGACTTCTTACCAGTGTCACACATTGTGGTAAGACCCTCAACACATACCAATCTTGTTTAATCCACACCAGAATGCTACAAGGATGAGGACAACCACATTTGGAGCTGTAAATTCCATTTCTTGGCCAAATTTAAACAGAGGATGCTGTCACTCCAAAGAACATGTTCTTAACCTCTACACTTCTTGCCTTTGCAACAATCCTGTAAGTTGTGTCATATGGGTTAGATTTGACTCGTGAATTCATGGCAGCTCATTCTATGTTTGAGCGTGAGAATTGTCTTCCTCATCTTGCACTAATGTTGGTGTCCCTTAACTTCTATCCACTGGCCCTAATTGTCTCCTATGGGGCCTATTTTCTTTTCCATATCCATTGTCAATGTCCAGAGTAGCACAGAGGGATAAATCTTGAAAAAATAACATCGACTTGGTCCTTAGCAACAGATACAAGTCATCAATAACAAATAATATTCGAAGTGCTTTTTGACTGCAGCAAAATATTAGTTTCAAAGCATACTGTCAAGCTTAATATTATTTCTCTTGCTTAGAAAGTTGGGGCCTTTAATAACCATTATCATTTTTTAATAGGCAATCACTAAATTTCCTGTCTGGATCTGGAAAGACCTAATAAGCTCTATATGTGTGTGTGTGTGTGCGCGTGTGTGTTTATGTTTATATTTATGTGTTTATGTGTAGAGTTGGAGGTAGGCCAGATTCTAACGTTAAAGTAGCTTCCTTCATACAACAAAGGGTCACATGTGGACCTACCCAGTATCTTGTATTTTGCCTTTAGAATTTGTTCTTATCTTAACTGTGTAGCTTGTTAACTCTTGAGAATGTTTACAATAAATTTTCCTAGTATATTGTCTTCATTATATTTTACCAGCTATTTTCCACTTGGAGAACAGTTCTTTCAACTACTCTATAAAACTAAAGGTTTTAGGCCTTCTGAGTTTCTTCTTTCTTATGCTGATTTTCTTCTGTTTTCCTTTTAGCTTTCACTGTTGAGTAAATATGTATATAGTTTGCTTATGCATTTCTGTTTCATGACTAGCTGAGAACTTTGATGACAGCAAATCATTTCCAGTGATTTATGCCAACAATGAAACACTCTTGAATCTATTATTTACTATAAATTTTAATGAATCTACAAAACTGTTGTATGACTTTTCAAATAAGCCACAGTGCATCAATACATAATTTCCCCAGGTACCTTCTCTCTTAAAAGGCTGCCTGAAAAATACCTTTGTAATGAGCCAAATACAGCAGAAAAAATTTTTTCATTGAGATTAGAGGCTGAAAGATGTTCATTTACTGGAATAAAATATTTCATTTCTTTTACATTTAATATGTAACATCTAAAGCTTAAAGTCCTTTTGAGGTAAAATTTAAATATGGAGAAATGAAAAGAAATGAACAGACCTTCCATGTGTGATTTGTTGACTTCTGATAAATGTACACCCCATGTGACGACAATTGAGGTGATAAATACTTCTGTCACTCCAGAAAATTCTCTTGTGCTCATTTCCAGTCAATTCGCATGCCCATAGGCAAGCACTGCTCGATTTCAATCACTAGAGATTAAATTCAAATTCTTTTTAACTTCATATAAATGGAATTCTGTAATGCATAATCTGTAGCTAGCTGCTTTTGCTAAATATAAAGTTTGAAGATTCATTCATACTTTTATAAGCATTAATAGCTAATTTAAAAAATTTGAAGGGAGCTTGGGTGGCTCAGTCAGTTGAGTGTCTGACTCTTGATTTCAGCTCAGGGTTGTGAGACAGAGCCTTGTATGGCTTAAGATTCTCTCTCTCCCCCCTCTTCTGCTCCCGTTGTGCATTCTCTCTCTCTAAAAATAAGTAAATAAATAAAGTAAAAAATTTGAATAGTATTTCATTGTGTAAATATGCCACAATTTATTTATCTAGTCTTCTGTTGATGGACATTTGGATTGTTTCCAGTTTTGGGTTATTATGTAAAGAGCTGTTTGAGCAAGTCTTTTTGTGGACATATGCACATATTTTTTGTGGACATAATTTTTCATTTCTCTTAAGTAAATATGTGCATGTGCAACTGCTGTCATAGGGTAGATGAATACTTAGCTCTATAAGTAACTGCTAAACTTAACGTTAAAAGAAACTGACAGAACTAATGCCTTTTTATTCTACAATAATGTGAGCATAGCCCAGCTGTATCCTACAGCCAGATTTAGCAATTTTTTTTAGAAATATTTAGTAAATTTACTCAAATGAAGAAAGCTTAAATGATACAGAACTGAAAATACTAGGAATCTATATATAATAAAAAGTGAATATAAATTAGCCAACTCCATGGACATTTCCAGTTAAGGCTTCATACAAATACATATTCACCATTCTCTCTTTTTTTTTTTTAAAGATTTTATTTGTTTATTTGACAGACAGAGATTACAAGTAGACAGAGAGGCAGGCAGAGAGAGAGAGAGGGAAGCAGGCTCCCTGCTGAGCAGAGAGCCCGATGTGGGACTCGATCCCAGGACCCTGGGATCATGACCTGAGCCGAAGGCAGTGGCTTAACCCACTGAGCCACCCAGGCGCCCCACCTTTCTCTTTTATATAGGAATAATAGATACATACATGACACAATGATTCTGGCAAAAAAAAAAAAAAATCAGAGATCCTAAAAATATTCTCAGGTTTTAAAAATGATATGGAATAGGTTTTAAGAACCACATCCTACATGAGGGGAAACCCCTGATTTAAATCCATGATTTTATTATGCCAGAAGCATGGTCAGTTTTAATTTTTTTAAACAGGTATGGGTATCATAAACATTGGCTTATTAATAATTAAGGCATTTTGCATACACAGTCTCAGTGTGGACAAATTTTTAGTATTGATTATTTGCTATGACATGTTAAACTTGCAAAGTCTTTTCAAAACAAGAAACTAGGGGCACCTGGGTGGCTCAGTTGGTTAAGCCACTGCCTTCGGCTCAGTTCATGATCCTGGAGGCTCGGGATCAACTGCTGCATCAGGCTTCCAGCTTCGCAGGGAGTCTGCTTCTCCCTATGACCTTCTCCCTTCTCAGGCTCTCTCTCACCGTCTCTCTCTCTCTCAAATAAATAAATTAAAAAAAAAAAAAAAAGAAACTAGCTGCACACATTTAAGTATTTTCTTCTAAAACACAATCTTCAAAAAAGTCACAATTAGTCTTTGTGATTCCTAGTCATAAGTCCTGTCTTCTTTTTGACATAGTATAACTTATATTCTTTTTTTTTTATATGACTTATATTCTTATGCAGGATTGCATTAAGACCAGTAATTCTTTTATTTATTTATTTATTATTATTTAAATATATTTATTTATTTATTTGACAGACAGAGATCACAAGCAGGCAGAGAGGCAGGCAGAGAGAGAGAGGGGGGGGGGGGAAGCAGCTCCCTGTTGAGCAGAGAGCTCTATGTGGCTTTCCATCCCAGGACCCTGAGATTATGACCTAAGCTGAAGGCAGAGGCTTAACGCAGTGAGCCACCCAGGGGCCCCAAGACCAGTAGTTCTTAAACAGTGTTACCAAAGAACCATGTAAATCCTAAATGCAGCAAAGGCAGGCAATCTTCATAGTGTTCTTTCACCTCATTGAAGTTGAAGCTGCTCCTTCTGGATATTTTTCTACTTCAATGTGAAGTAGATTGTTAGGGTTTCATTAGTGGTTTCATATGTGGCTTTTTAAAGAAAAAAAGAAAAGGGTTTTGATTTCTTTTCACAATTCACAGTTCTCAGATGAGACTTTTTTTTTTTTTTAAAGAAATTTTAGTCTGAGGACATTTTGAATAATAAAACGTTCTTGAGTAGATGAAGTCTGTCAATGCAACTGTAATAAATAAGCACTTACATCCTTGGCGATATTACCAGTATATCCTGGAACCAAAGTAAGATGGTTTTCCTGTTCCCATAATCCCTTTAACTGTTGTTTTACAATCTGAATATTTCCATCATGTATAATTTCTGTTTTGGATGATAGTTCTGACTACCACCTTTTTATGACTGCTTGAAGCTGGTTTAAACCAACTATTATATATTCTTCAAATTTGCTTTTAAGTAGGAACTTCCCTAAAGGTAGCAAATCTGCACAGCAGCCAAGTGAGATGTATTGTTTTTCTTCCTGTAAACTATTGGTGAACACAGGAAGGCAGTCCACAACAGCTCCAAGGTCTTCTATCTTCACCCAATAAACTACAAGTTCACTTCTATTCCTCTTTCTCCAGAATGTTACAGCTACATTCAATCTCAAATACCTGCTGAACAAAACCTGTGCCATTGTTTTATGGTCTTCAGAAACCTCAGAAAAAAGCCCACTATGTTTTGATGATGGGCTTTCTGTCTGTGAAGAACCAGAATCACTGGAGTTAACCAAATATGTTCGACGATCATGGCGTACCTTTTCAGGCAGGTGGGCTACACAAGTCAGTTGATTTTCTTTATTTGCCATGTCACAGCCCCCACTTGTAGGGGACTGTTTTTTCCCTGCAACCAGAATTTGGAAAAGGACGATGCACTTTCTTTCTGTGGTAGATCCCTGATGTAGTATATCTGGGTTTTCCACAGCTTGTCCAACTGTTTTTTTTACATAAGCAGTCAACAGTTTGGGAGCTTTCCTAACCTCCTTCATGCTCTTATTAGTAAAATTTGAGATCCCTTTTCTAGGAAGATCAGTGGAATGATCCTCAATATTATTATAAAAGGCTTTTTTTCTTTTACTTTCTTTCTTTCTTTCTTTTTCTTTTCTTTTTTTTTTAAACATTGTGGGCTTCAGATGCCATAGTCTCTTAAATACCGATGCCTCCTGGCACCTCAGGACGCCTCAGCCCAGACCCGGCACTGATCACCTGAGCCCAACAACCCAGAATGTTCCTCTGCTCTTGTGCTGAACCCCACTATAAGCCATTCAAACATGGCTGTGCACGCAGCCTGCCGGGATCCGTTGTAACAATTTTTCTTAATTAATAACTCCTGATAATGAGTTTTTTTAAAAAAAATAGTTTTAACCTAATTGATGTATTATTCAAAAGAGACTTGAATTTTAATTGAAATACAGGGTAAAAAAACTATAAATATATTTTGATTCGTCTATTTTAATATAGTGCACCCCTATGGAGAATACATCTGGTTAAGACAAGTCTGTAGGATGCTATTGTGGGAGCCAAGGATTTACCCATTATGGTCAGGAAGAGTCCAGCCAGTAGAGGCACTGCCAATATATTAAATATATTCCATATATAATAACACCCAGAACTTTACTACTACCAGTGATGAGTTGAGAAGGCTGAGCCCACACTATGTACTGAGAATTTGCCCTCTTTTCTTCATTTGTTGCAGTTTGGCAATTGCATGTGATGATGGACCAATGCCAAGATCATAACTGCTGTTTTGTGTATTGCTGTGTTGAAATTACTTGTGAGACAGGAATTTTTAAAAATTAACAATAGTTAAGGTAGTAATGTGTATATATGTATATGCCTTATGAATATATGAATATATATATATATTCATATATTCCAGTACCTATGAAGTGCCCAGTGTGCCTCTTTCCAATTATATCCTTCTTCCTCCTCCATTTTCGGGGATAACTGCAATCTTGAATTTTGTGATTAGCATTTCCTTACATTTCTTTATAACCTTGCCTTTTATATTCCTAAATTAAATTTTGCTTAGATTCCCATGTTTTTGACATTTGTGTTAAAGGAAATGTATTGTATATATTCTGCAGCTTGCTTTGTTCCCTTTTTGTATTATACTTACTCATGTTAATGCATGTAGCTATAGTTCCATCATTTCTCCTCTTGGTAGAAGATTGAGTTATTTCTAGTTTCTCTTTGCTGGGGAAAGCAATGCTATTCCAAATATGGTTTGTCTTTCTTTCTTCCTTTCTTTCTTTCTTTCTTTCTTTGAGAGAGCATGAACAGAGAGGGAGGGGCAGAGGAAGAGGGAGAGAGAGAATCTTAAGCAGGTTCCATGCCCAGTGTAGGGTTTGTTGCAGGGCTTGATCTCACAACCCTGAGAACATGACCTGAGCCAAGAGTTGGTCACTTAACTGACCAAGCCACCCAAGCACCCCTCAAAGATGTTTATGTATATCTCCTGGTAAATAGATGCAAAATTTTCTGTAGAGTATAATCTTTGGAGGAGAAATTGTTGGGTCATAGGATATGTGGATTTACATTTTGCTGGATAATGACAAATTGTTTTCCAAAGTAGTCATATTAATTTATACTCTCACCAGGAGTGTATAAAAAGTCCCTTTGTGTCTGAACTTCTTATTGCCTGGTTATTTAGTTTTTGTCAGTTTGGTACATTTAAAATGAAATCTCCTGGTCTGATTTACATTCTTCTGATTACTAATGAGAATAGAGTGCCTTTTCATATTTTAGATTTGTGTTTCTGCTTCTGTGAAGTGTCTTCCTTTGCCCATTTTTCTAACAGATTTTCTTTTTCCTTATTATTGGAAGGTTTTCTTTTAAGTCTCTTTTGTGGATTATGTGCTTTCCAGATAACTTCTCCCAGTTCTTAATTTTCTAAGTAGTTGAATTTATCAGTCTTTCCTTTAGGATCTATGCTTCTTTGTCTTCCTTTTCAGGAGGTCATAAAGAAACCCACCTACGTATTTTTTCTAAAATGTTTCCATTTTTTTCCTCTTTTTATTTACACCCTTCAATCTCACTTTCCCCTCATATGAAAAGCCATTTGCTGCAGCACAATTTACTGCATGGTCCTTCCTGTTTGGTGTTTCCATCACACACAATGCTTGTATGGATGCGTACTTCTTCATGGACTCTGCTCAATTCTGTTGATCTGTATTTCTCTTTCTGTACCAGCATCACACAATCACTTGTAAAATACTGAACATAACTGCAGCTCATTAAGTAGTCTCTTTAAATAATCCTTCCCATCACCTCTTTTTTGGTCACTTATAGAAAAGTTTGCACAAAATTGGGGTGGTGTTTTCTTTGAGCATTCGGTGGAAACTTGCCTGTGAAGCCACCCAGTTCTGATATTTTCTTTGGAGGAAGAGGCTTAAATTTATTTTGTTCTTTTCATTCTCTATCTGCAGTTGTGTTCTTGTTTTAATCACATTTTAATTTGTATTTTCTCTTTCTTTTTTTCTTGATGAAAATTGCTAATATCAGTTTAGTATTATTTTTTAAAAACCGACTCTTGGTTTATTTCATTTTCTTCATACTTTCCTTGTCTATTTAAATTTTGTTCTCATCTTTCATTTCTTTATTTGGATTTCTTTGAGCTTATTATATTGTTTTTATTCCTAAGGACTTAAATGAATGTTTAGGTTATTAATTTTTAGCTTTTCTTATTTAGTAATACAAGTATTTCTGGCTATCCATTTATTTCAAAGTTCCATTTTAGGGGTGCCTGCGTGGCTTAGTTGGTTAGGTGGCTGCCCTCAGCTCAGGTCATGATCCCAGGATTCTGGGATCGGGGCTCACATTAGGTTTCCTGCTCAGGAGAGATCCTGCTTCTCCCTCTCCCTCTGCCTGCCCCTCTGCCTCCTTGTGCTATCTGTCAAATAAATAAATAAAATCTTTAAAAAGTAAAACAAAAACAAAACCAAAAAAATTCCGAAGTACCATTTTTGCTTTATCCCACAAGTTATGACATGTAGGATTTTCTCTTTTGTTTAGTCGTTAAGTGTTTTCTAAATTCATATAATTTCTTTTGGGGCCGTTATGCATCAACATCTAACATAGATTTTCTGTGTGTGCTTACTATGTGCCAGGGTCTTTTCTAGACCTTTGGGATATATCAGTTAAAATAAATACACAGAGAGACAAAAGTCTTTGTAGTAGTGAAGCTTTTGGTACCTGCCCATATCTCTTTATCTTTGAGGTCTCAGAGACAGTGACCATACATGCTCATGTCTTTCTACATCTATCTGCCAGAGGATGTTCTTGACACAGAAGCAAGCTTGGTCATGTGAGTAATCCAGAAATGCTGGTGGGTTGATGTCCAGGAGTGATCTTCAACCAGTGAAGTGTGAGATGATTCTGAAGCACACCTGCACAGTCTTTCTGAGGGTCCCAGTAGGATGGCATCTGTTTCTCTAGTATTAGCCTGCTCAATATCATACATTGTATTAACTTTCTTCTCTTTCCTCTTTCACCTCCCACCCCTCACTGTGATTTCTGGCAATGCCTTTCAAAGGAGCTATTTGCATTCTCATCTTTTTTTCTGGGTCTGCTTGAAACGAGCTTAGGTTACATTCTGGTGGGGGAGATAATCAATAGATAAAACAAAAAGGTAAATTATACAATATTTTCAAGAGGTAGGTGCTACGGAGAAGAAAGGAGCAGGGCAAAAAGTATTTGGAGCCATAGGTGAGGGTTTACAATTTCATATTGGGTGGTCTGGATGGGCTTCCTTGAGAAAGTAACATTTAAACCAAGACTAAGGAAGTGATAGATTTAGCCATGTGGTTGTCTGGGCAAGGAGCATTCAGCGGGAGGTACCAGTCTGTCTGCAGGCTAAGGGGGAGAATAGGATTGGTATGTTTGAGAAACAGCAGGGACCACAGTGTGGCCAGATGAGCAACATGGAAATTAGTAGTAAAAGAGGTTTAAAGAATAGTGGAACCTGTTCCATTAGGCCACCATGTGCAATTTAGTTTTTACTCTTGAGTGAAATGGGGAGCCCCTGGAGGGGAATAGGAGGGACCGGATTGACTTAAGTTTTACGAAGAGCAGTGGGGCTGCCATGGTGGGAATGGTCTCTGGGGAGCTCAAGGTATACTGGGGAATCTGTTCAGAGACCATTGCCATAATTCAGATGATATATAAAGGCTTCACTTGGGAGTGGGGTCAATGAAGATGGTGGGAAATGGCCACTTCAGTAAGTATTTTGATGGTGGAAACAAAAGAATTTCCAGATGATTGAATATGGCATGTGAGATGAGAAAGCAGGTCAAAGATGGGTCCAGAGTTTGGCTTTAACCATCTACTAAGATGTACATTTCCTAGAAATGGGATTGTTGGTCCAGAAAAGGTGACTGGTATTTTGAAGTCCTTGTCAGGTTGTTCCCTTTAGCAGTCCCACCTGTGACAGATCAAAGGCCTACTAAAAATCTTCTGGTGATAAAATCTCTCTTTTTGAAAGTCTGAAAATTTCTTTATTCTACCCTTGCTCTTTTTAAAAAATTAACATATAATGTGTTATTTGCTTCAGGGGTACAGGTCTGCGAATCATTCATCTTACACAATTCACAGCACTCACCATAGCACATACCTTCCCCAATGTCCATAACCCAGCCATCCTATCCCTACCCACCCCCACTCCCCAGCAACCCTCAGTTTGTTTCCCGAGATTAAGAGTCTCTTACGGTTTTTTTCTCTCCCCCCATCTCATCTTGTTTCATTTTTTCCCTCACTATCCCCCATGACTCTCTGTCCTGCCTCTCAAATTCCTCATATCAGTGAGATCATATGATAATTGCCATTCTCTGATTGGCTTATTTTGCTCAGCATAATACCCTCTAGTTCCATCTACATCGTTGCAAATGGCAAGATTTCGGGTTTTTTGAAGGCTGTGTATTATTCCATTATATATATATACCAAATCTTCTTTATCCATTCATCTGTTGTCAGACATCTAGGTTCTTTCCATAGTTTGGCTATTGTGGACATTACTGCTATAAACATTTGGGTGCATGTGCTCCTTTGGATCACTACATTTGTATCTTTAGGGTAAATACCCAGTAGTGCGATTGCTGGGTCATAGCCTACCCTTGCTCTTGATAGTAGTTTCACTGAGTATAGAATTATACTTTGGCAATCAGGTTCTCAGTATTTTGAAGATATTATTTTACTGTCTTTTGGTTGTCATCATAGCTTGTACAAGTCAGCTGACAGACTAAATTATTGTTCCTTTATGGGTAATGTGAATTTTTGCCTACTTTTTTTTTAAAAAAATTGAAGTATAGCTAACACACAATGTTTCATTAGTAGGTGTACGACATAGTGATTGGATAGGTCTGTATGTTATGCTTTGCTTGCTTCAGGTGTAGCTGCTGTCTGTCATGGTAAATAAACTACAATACCAATGACTATATTCTCTAATATGTGTCTTTTGTTCCTGTGAGTTACTCATCCCATAAGTGGAAGCCTGTAGCTTCCACACCCCTTCACCCATTTTGGCAATTCCCCTACTGCCTTCCCCTCTGGCAACCATCAGTTTGTTCTCTGCATGTGTCTGTTTCTGCTTTTTGTGTGTTTGCTTGTTCATTTGATTTGTTTTTTAGATTCCACATGTAGGTTTTTTAGATTCCACATATGGTTTTTGTCTTTCTCTATTGGGCTTATATTATTTAGGATAATATCCTCTGGATCCATCCATGTTGTCACAAATGGCAAGATCTTATCCTTTTTTATAGCTGAATAATATTCCTGTGTGTGTGTGTGTGTGTGTGTGTGTGTGTGTGTGTGTTTGTGTGTGTGTATCTACTTTATCTATTTATTTATAAATGGAC
Organism: Mustela nivalis; assembly: GCF_964662115.1. Taxonomy (NCBI): domain Eukaryota; kingdom Metazoa; phylum Chordata; class Mammalia; order Carnivora; family Mustelidae; genus Mustela; species Mustela nivalis. The sequence continues at coordinate 33,241,901 of NC_139027.1, read as the reverse complement.
AGGTTGCTTGTATATCGTAGCTATTCTAAATAATGCTGCAATAAGCATAGGGGTGCATATATCTTTTAGAATCAGTGTTTTCATTTTCCTTGAGTAAATACCCTATAGTGGAATTACTGGATCATATGGTATTTTTATTTTTAATATTTTGAGGAACCTCCATACTGTTTTCCACCATGGAAAACAGTATGGAGGTGCACCAATTTACATTCCCACCAATAGTTCCCGAGGGTTCCTTCTTCTCCAGTGGTAGAAACAGCATAAAAAGGACGATACTTGCTGTTTCTTGTGTTTTATTTTAGCTCTTTGGCTACTTTTTATATCTCTTTTTTTGTCTTTGATGTCATGCAGTTCCAAAGGACATGTCTAGGTGTGGATTTCTTTTTCTTCAGCTTGACATATTAGGGTTTCTTGAATTTGAGGAAGGCTCATTTCAAATAGTTTAGAAAGATCCAGAGCCAATAGCTCTATGAATTTTACCTCTTCCGTTCTCTGCGGAAAATTTTTTGGAGCTGTAATTCTCATTTTATTCTCCATGTCACCTTACCCCTATTTCACATTTTCCACAAAAAAATTTTTTGGGGAGCATATTGTTGAATATGTTTAGTCCTATTTTTATCTTATTTGCTCTGAATTCTTTTGTGTCGGTCACTTAGGCTAGGCTATGCTACAGAAACATTAAATCCTAAACTCTTTTTTTTTTTTTAAAGATTATTTATTTATTTGACAGACAGAGATCACAAGTAGGCAGAGAGGCAGGCAGAGAGAGAGAGGGGGAAGCAGGCTCCTTGCTGAGCAGAGAGCCCGATTCTGGGCTTGATCCCAGGACCCTGGGATCATGACCTGAGCCGAAGGCAGAGGATTTAACCCACTGAGCCACCCTAGGGACTCCTAAATCCTAAACTCTTAATAGCTTTAAATATGAACTTTATTTCCCATTCATGCAAATTTCTCTGAAGATCCAGTGTTTCTGCAGAACAGCTCCCTTCAGCACTGAGATAGAGGAATCCAATTTGCTTACATTTTGTGCCTTTACTATCTCAAAATGGGAATTCATGGCTTGCCACAGCAGCAGAAGAGAGGGCATGGAGAATTTAAGTCTACTTCTAAGTGCTTCAGACCGGAAGGGGCATGTATGAGTTCTGCTAATAGCCCATTAGCTGCAAATAGTCACATTGGCTACAACCGAATTTCAGGAGTCTGGTAAATATAAAGTAACACATGCAATAATCAGTGAATGAAAATGATCTCTCAGTTTTATTTTTTTTATTTTTAATTTTTTAAAAAAGATTTTATTTATTTATTTGTCAGAGAAAGAGACAGAGAGCACAAGCAGGGAGAGCAGCAGGCAGAGGGAGAAGCAGGAGCCCCCCTGAGTAGGGAGCCCAGTGTAGGACTTGATCCCAGGACCCTGGAATCATGACCTGAGCTGAAGACAGACACTTAGCTGACTGAGCCACCCAGGCACCCTGTCTCTCAGTTAAAAAAAAAAATTTTTTTAAAGATTTTATTTATTTATTTGACAGGCAGAGATCATAAGTGGGCAGAGAGGCAGGCAGAGAGAGAGGAGGAAGCAGGCTCTCTGCTGAGCAGAGAGTCTGACGTGGGGCTCCCTCCCAGGACCCTGAGATCATGACCCGAGCTGAAGGCAGAGGCTTTAACCCACTAAGCCACCCAGGCACTCCTGTCTCTCAGTTTTAAACGGCGCCTTTCTATATTAACTTATACATTTGTTTTGTCATATAAATATTAGCAAAATAGAACTATATGTACAGCTTAAGAAATTCTTCCATAAAACCACCACCCTGGTTACGAACATTATCAACACTCCAAAGCATACCATTTTCTTCTCTTCATCATAATTTTTCTACCCCCAAAGATAACTACTTATCCTGAATTTTATAATAACAATGGTTCTTCTTCTTATTTTTTATTATTATATAACTTTTTACTCTTAATGGTTTTTCACCTATATAATATAGTTTAGTTTTGCTTGTTTGGGACTTTATATATACTGTACAAATTTTTGTTTTTTTTTGTTTGTTTTGCTTATGTCATGAGATTTATCTGTGTTCTTCCATCCAGTTGCAGTTCGTTCGTTTCGCTGGTCAGCTATGATGAGCATTTCGGCTCCAGAGGTTTTTTTTTTTTTTTTTTTTTTTTGTATTTTGAATCAATGCTGCAATAACCATTATTATATAGTGTACAGATAAACATGAGTTTTTCTTGAGTAGTTATACATTAATGCAGTTACATTGGGTAGGGGGTATTTTCCATTCTAATAGATAATGCCGGACTTTTCCAAAGTGTATGTATTAGTTTATTCTCTTACCAGTTGTATTTGAGATTGAGATTCCCCTTGCTCTACACACTTGCCAAATTTGACATTGTCAGGCTTTTGAAAATTTGCCAATGTATTTTGATGTGTAATGTAGTTTTTCTCTGGTTTTACTTTTTACCTTGCCGAGTGAACACCTTTTGATGTGTTCATTGGCCATTTCTGTCTGTTTGTTTCTTTCTTTCTTTTCCTTCTCCTCCCCCCTTCCCCTGCCCCTTCTTCTTCTTCTTCTCATTCACCCCTCCCCCTTTCCCATCCTCCCCCTCCTCCTCCTCCTTCTTCAAGCTACATTCCCTTTTATATTGATTTCTAGAAGTTTTAAAAATTTTAAATCCCTTCTAGATAGTGTTCTGTTCAGTTCTCTTAAATCTTTAGAGTAAACATGTATATTTAAATCTTTACTCGATAATTCTAGTATCTGCCATTTAAGTGGATCTGATTTTGTTATTTCTACTGATTTTTGCTCATAGGGGGCTGATTTCTTGTGTGTTTTCAGTTTTTTTTGACTGTGAGTTCATGTTCTGTGGGAGTTTATCTGTAAAAGATCTTTCACATTTTGATTTTAAGGTGTTCTCTTCCAGAGTACTTGAGTTCGTCTCTGCTTGGTGTCAAGCCATAGTGCTAATTCATGACTATTTTAAATTATTGCCTAAGGCTTCTGGGGATCCTCAGAAGCAAGTAATACGATTTCAGCTCCATTCCAATTGAGATCAGGCTTCTGGTTAAGCATTTTCAGAAGAGATGATCATTCCTTCTCATCCCAGAGCTAACAGAAATAAAATAGGGCAAGTATCTTTATCTTCTCCTTGTGCAGTATGGAGTCTTTTAAAAATTTCAGTTCATTCTTTCACTAAGATGTCAGCTCTCAGGGATTTATTTATTATTTTTTTTTATGAGAGTCTAATCCAACTTCCCATTTGGTTTAGTCCCTAGGTTTATCCCTGTTCTTTAGTCACATAGCCTGGTAAGCATGAAGCTATAGGCCTCTCGGGATCAGCAGATGTTCCCATGACAGGTACCAGCACAGGCATTTTGTTCTCTCTCTGGATTCTGCTTGTCATTTCTGGCCTCTGAGGATTGCTTTCAATTTCTTGTCAGTTCTTTTGTGCAGTCATAGAGATTTTTCTTCTTTTTTTTTTTTCTACTTTCCTTTCCCCTGAATCTAGCTCTTTGAAATACTCTATACTATAAGAATTTTGCATGATATCTGATGACTCATATTGTGGAATAAGGAGTGAAGTATTTTCTTTTTCTTAAATAAGCCCTAAAACAGACACAAAATAATCATCATAAAATGTCACTCTCCCCTGCTTTATCTTATATCTTGAATGGGTTGGAAATTGTTGGTGTTAATCCAACAGATTAGAAATGTGCATGTAAATGGGCCATATGGATCAGAAGGGAAAACAGTCAAAAACTAATAATAGACAATGAAGAAAGCCACTTGAGAGGATGCTACCCTCATATTGCACTCTTTCCTCTTCAGTGTTGGTAAGAGGAAGTAAGAGGGGAAAATATTTTGATTGCTGTCGAAACTGATTTCTCAAACTGCTTGTTTAAATCCAATGATGAAGAAATTAAAATAGAATTCATTTGCTTTACAAATAGTGCATTTAACATATTATTTAAGGTCACTTTAATAAGTAACAAAATGTACACAATTGTCTTACACATATTGTTGACTAGCATGAACATTGACTTGCCAGTACTAACAGTCTCTGATCAGTATAATTTAGCACCACATGGGAATCATTGATCTGAGAAACTTTTATTATTGATGCAAAATTAATCAATTTTGGATTTTGAAATGTTTTCAGCCAACAGTTGAAATTTGTTATTTTTTAAAAATATGTGTAAGTAAAGTTCTTCATGCATTTCCGTCTGAGCAAAAGCATATCAGAAAAGATTACTGCTAACAATTATAAAGCACGTTTTAAAATTTTTATATGCAGTTGCTAAAAGATGGTTATGATATTGTTATTTTTATTGTCCTTTTGCTAATTTCTATTTCCTAAAATGTATAATTTAAATATTTAATATATAATATATGTGATTTTAAAAAGCAATTTTTCACAAGTGAAAGGTAAGTATATAAACCACTATTATATAATAACACTGGCAGATTAAAAATGATTAGGATTGAAGCTCAATAGCAAATCATCTTTTATTAAAGAAGAATGAATTTATTTTAGTGTCTTTTAATAATAATGTCCTTTTAAAATTCTTCATGCACAAAATCAAATATTAGAAACATTTACTGTGTAACTTAAGCTTAATCTATAAAACATATCTGTTATATTGTCAAATTTATTTATATATGCAGTTTAACTATTGTTTTTGGCTGGAGTGTTCTATAGCGTAATAATTATATAGTGTTGACTTAAGTACATTATTTTACAGATTTTATGGGTAGCACCATTCTTTAAAGAAATTTTTTCCCTATAAAGAAGTTGAGTTAAAAGTGAACGCTAATATTTATTTTATAAGAGCCAAGACAGTAAAACTTTCTTTTTAGTGAGTTTTTAAATGAAACTGTTAAGTCTTCTATTACTGCTTTACATTACTTCATCCAGAACAAAATGTATTAGTAGTAGAATTTATCTAACCAGTGGAATGGATATTGATTGGAGTTTTACTTTCCACTGACTGTTGAGTGAGGAGAACATCTCCTACTGTTTAAATGTTGTTTAATCTCCACTTTGCCCCCCCCCCATAAATCCATTAAACAGTATTCCCTTGTGGAAGAGTTGTTCTCCAGTAAACTTTCTGTTATCTTCTTCTTTTTTTTTTTTAATAAAGATTTTATTTATTTTTTTGACACAGAGAGAGAGAGATCACAAGTAGGCAGAGAGGCAGGCAGAGAGAGAGGGGAAAGCAGGCTCCCTGCTGAGCAGAGAGCCTGACTCGGACTCAATCCCTGGACCCTGAGACCAGGGCCTGAGCCAAAGGCAAAGGCTTTAACCCACTGAGCCACCCAGGCGCCCCTCTGTTATCTTTTTTTTAGAAATAATACTGCCCTGGCCCAAGCTGTAGATGGGCATACAGCCACAGAAGTTCACCACCTTTCCCAGCCTCCATAACAACCAGACGGGGACTACATTGTGAATGGAAGTAATGTGTACAATATTCTGTTGCATTTTCTGTAAGGGAAGTTCTTGCCCTTCATTTTCTCTTCTTCCTCTTCTGACATGCTGGAACATGCAGATAAGATGTTACAGGGACAGTTCCAGTCCTGCCGAGTAGGGTAGTACCCCAAGGGACAACAAAACAGGAAAGAGGGACCTGGGTTCTTGGAGACCTAATGGGCTAAATTTGCCTTTCTACCTATCAATCCTGTGTTGGGACCACCCATCAGTTCTAGTTAGATAAGAAAGAAAGGAACTTCTTTCTTGACTGAGCTGAGTGAACCACTATATTTTTGAGCCTTTTATATAAATATAGTTGGTCAGTGCATATCCTAACTAACACATCTAAAATTAAGCTAATATACCTTCCATATCTGTGTTGTCAGATATGCTAGCTGTCAGTCCTATAGCTACTGAGCACTTTAAATGTGGCTAGTGTGATCGAACAGAATTTTAATTGTATTTAATTTTAATTTGTTTACATTTAAATAGCACATGTCGCTAGTAGGTATCATATTGGACTACTAAACTTTTAGACATTATATACACATTAAAACATACCTTTATCAAGTTAAAATTTCATAGAGACAAAAACATGGATTACAAAACTATTTAATCAAATTCTTCTAACTAAAATTAGGACCTTAAATGTCCTATTTAAATACTTTAAAGATCAGGAAAAAGACACAAACATTGCCAAAATTCTTGTAAGGCTTATGAAATGAATTACACCTGGTTATTGGAAATGCCCTCGAGTGGTGAATATTTCTTGCTCTTGGGGGTCGTTTCTGCCATTAATGGGACAGTTTGACTTACTCCAATTCCTTGTATCGACTCTGTTGACACAGAACGAGGACAGTATATCTGCATGTGTTATATATTTAATAAACAGAGTACTCACATATATTAACACATTGCTTAGTATTAACGGTTAATACAAAGTGATTCTGTTCTGCTACGATCACATTTCTTGTGTAGTTTTATGTTAATTTTCTTTAAAAAAATAACATAGTGGGCATTTAATCAATCAGGTGTATCCATTGACTGTTCACTTTAGGATACTTGAATGGTTGCAGGTTAACCAATGAGAGTTCCTGTAACATGTCTCTTTAGTCCACCAATATCACATACGTTTTGAAAATGTTCCTACTTTTTAGCCACAACAAGGTGTTGCATTTCCTTTATGAGAGTTTACTTGGAATTGGTTATCTTCCAAGCTTCTTTGTTTTTTTGCTGCAAGGAGGTATGCGTGAGTGTTGATGAGCAAACATTTTGAGTTGGATTATTTCTAATGACAGAAAGGTGAAAAAAAATTTGTCCTTAAGACCATGGATTCACATTGATTTTTTTCCATTTTAATAACTAGTGTTATATAATCCTTTAAACTCTATGTCTAATATAAACTTTATTTTCTTTATAATATGCCTTTTAGACTTTTCGCTTTCTAAGTTTTCAGTGCTTTCTTCTTATTGAAAAATTTTATGTCTCATCCATCACCATTTTGAAGGGAAGTAGGGAGAAAAGGATCTAATTTGAAGAATCATAGCATTTTTGAACTGGCAGAGGCTTTAGAGATCATTAGTGTGTTCTTTTCATTCTACAGATAAAAAATTGAATACTCAGAGTGGACAACTTATCATAAGCTATATGCATGTGTGTATATTTATGTATACACACACATACCTCCCTTCTTAAATTGCTAAAAATAGTTAGTCATACCCTGCCGGAGTTGGGCTTTGCTAACTTTTCTTTAAGTGTCTTGGGATTCTTAGACAGATTTGGAGGTGGATCAGAATGTGCTGGGGTCTGGATTCAGACTGAACTCTATCCCTGAGGGACTGCTCCGAGGCTATCCCTGAGGGTAGGAATTAAATCAATTCTCTCTCAGACCATCCTCAATCAATTCAGAAGCCAAAGGGGTGATTCAAGCCACTGCATATTTAGAATGGGAAAATACCAGAGGGACACTTCATGTCTTAGGTTATTTTGAGCTTATACAATCTGTGTGTTTGCCACAACTGCCCTGAACTTTCAGAAGTTTTTGAGATAGGACGCCTGGGTGGCTCAGTTGGTTGAGCGACTGCCTTCGGCTCAGGTCACGATCCAGGAGTCCTGAGATCAAGTCCCCTGTCAGGCTCCCTCTTCAGCTGGGGGTCTGTTTCTCCCTCTGACCTTCCCCCTTTCATGCTCGCTCTCTCTCCTGTTCTCTCCTCTCTTTCAAATAAATGAATAAAATCTTAAAGAAAAAACTTTTTTGATATATGCCTTATGACAATTCTAGTATAAAAATTTTAGATAAAAAAGCAGAAAATCTTGGGAATCATGGAGGTCATCTAATTTATTTTGCTTAGGTATAGAACAGAAAACAAATCTGGTTTAAATTATATAGGACATTAAATTATTGTGGCATCCAAATTCATAATGAGCAAAAATGTCAGATAAACATAACCAGTGTGCTTTATTCTTTAAGAACACATTTTGTAATTTTGTTGCACAGAGAAGACTGAGGGGTGAACATCCATTAGCATTACCATCTTATATCTAATAAGATAGAGTAAGCATAATAATCTAAAATTGTGAGGCTGTTAGTCCCCATTCTCAGTAGAAGCTTTTTCTCGATTGTGCTTTCTTATATTTGTTTCTTTGGATCTCTTTTTGGAAAGGCTACATAACAAAGAACACAAGGTTAAAAACAATTTTTTTGTCATTGGACTAAAATACTTTTGTTTGTTGATATTAGAACTTAACACTTTAGATAACTATGAAATATGATAACATAATCCTAGTGAAATTAGTAAAACCAGTGCATGTTTCTATGATGAATAACAAAGCCAGTATGTTCTGTACAGCTAGTTTTACACATACATAATTGTTTTTAATATTATTAAAAACCCTCAAAAATATAACAGTAGTCAATCCTAATACTTTAGAAACTATGTTCTTAAAGGACAAAGATGAGAAATTAAAGTTCTCCTTTAGAAGATGTCTTAAAAAGCTGTCACTGAGTTAAGGAAGTCATTTGATAAAGACAGCAGTTGACTAGAAATAGAAACTGCTGTTTAGCCCCTGGAATAAAGCCCTGGAAACAGCTATGTAGCTACATTTTATAGACTTTACTGGGCTATTAGCTTTATTGTTCAGAGCACATGGATTTATGCAAAAGAATCAGCAACCTTAACTATTTCTTGGAAGGAATGAACAATTACTTTATATTAAAACTCAAGAAAAAAATCACATAGTTGATTCAAATTCATGGTACTGCTTAGGTAATTTTCATTATCCCAATTTGCAAATATAATAACTCATCCCTGAAATCCCCTCATCTGGCACTTCTCTCTTCTTAGCAAAATCTAATAGGGAAGAATTTCAGTTAAGTCTCATGTCATAATGATTTTTCTTCTTTTCTTACCTGAGAAGGTTTTTTTCTTAACCTACTTTAAGGCAATCAGGAAAATAAGCGATTAAGGCATATCTAGTGGTGTGGGATCCTTAGTTCTGTAGCATAAGTTGCTTTCTTCAGTTAATACAAAATATTCATTGTAAATTTATTGTGGAGGGAGATATCTCAAGAATGGACTACCATAACTCAAATGTGAGAAGAATACCATCTATCTTTCTTTACAACTTTTGTTCTACTTTGTCCTCAAGCCCTTCATCTCACAAAGAGAGAGGAAAATTTAATTTGTCAGTTAAAGTAATTCCATTGTTCCGTAGTCAAAGCTAATTTTTTAGAGGAGTTTGACAAATACTCCAAGTATTTTCTGTTCTTGTCTTGGGAAATGGAGAAGAACCCATTCCCACATGGTGTTGAATGAGAACCCCATGCATATTTGCTGTTCTTCCATGGAGGTGTTTATATTAATGGTCTCTGGACAACAGAGTCAGTGTGATTGTTCGCTTTCATTTGCTCATGATCTTCCACGTCTGCTGTGATTCTTGTTTTTTTCCATTGGCATGGTCAAGATGCAGTGGGGGCCCCTTTCTTGTCTTCAGGTCTTGCTGGCAGTAATTTCCTTGATTCTGGCTAACACTCTGATTTGCTCATTTTCTTAGATGGTCTCTCCTATAAATGTGCTATTACAGAATCCCTTGTCTTCTTCCTGCAATAATCTTATTAGTGATCTCACCAGCTAGGACCCTTGGCTACTCTTCAGATCTTCTCTGGGACCTGCTGGGAATTCTGCATCCTCTGCGTACCTGACGTAGGCCAGAACACAGCATCCAACTCTACTACATTTGCTTTATGTTCATGCACAGCTTCTTCAAGGTGGTCTCCTTCTACATTCCCAAATAGGAATGATAGCACAATCCTGCTTTTGGTTTCTCTGGCATTTTTGGGCTCTTCCTACCACTTTTCCTTAGATTTGGCCCTGGTGCCGAGCATACTTTGGGAACAAAGCAGGAGATGGGAGGGCACTCGTGAATAACCTCTTTTGCCTTTCTCTCTCTATTTGGTTCCTTTCTTGGTCAAAAGGGCTTTATTCTTTCTCCTCTTATCTCATTGGGACTTCTTTCAGTCAAATCCTTCTATTTTCTTAGGTGGATTTGCCCCCTCCTAACTGGGGCAGAAAATGGTTGAAAATTGCTAGGAGAAAAACCAAAAAGGAAAATATATCCGTAGATATTTTTAAAATATTCTAATTATATTCCTTCTCATAATACCCCCGGAATTTCATATAATGCTATCCTTATTTTAGAAGTAAGAGGCCAGTGAGAGAAATTAAGGACAGTCAGGAGTATATAGGACTGCAACTCCAGGTTTCCCTGCTTTAGAAACATCTCATTCAGTGGCTGTTTGTCAGAGACCCTACATTGTGTGTGAAGCTTTGGGAATATTAACAAACATTATAAAACAATATAAAACACTGGCCTCTGTCCTCTAGTTAGGCCATCAAAACTGATGTGTTGTTGATTAGAAACAACACATGAGTGTCCAATGAATCAACACTGTCATAACATAGATGGAGTGATTGATTCAGACTGGACTGATGAAAGAACGTTTTGTGAGGGGCTAAAATATAAGCTACTCTTAGAAGTATGGATAGGATTCATACTGGAGTAGTTGAGGGAGGATGATGGTCTAAGGGAAAGACGTGACTGTAAGAAATGAATGGAGAAGGAAGAAATGAGATTTATTTGAGAAACAAATAATTTCCGTAGTCAGTCACCTATGTAAGAAATGCTAGGGAAGTAAGATTGAACAAGAAATTTGGGGATGTCGTATATTAAGACATAGCGAGGTTTGCTCTGATTAACAGGGCATTTGGGAAGAGGTATGACCTGAAACTAAATATTGCCATCACTTAGGGACTCACAAGCATGCCCTGAGAGAAACTGGTGGTCAGATCACAAGGTTCCAAAGAGTGTGGAAACAGGTTGTTGGTTTTAACAAGGCTGCAGGAGTGTGAATAAATATGGAAGGGAGCCAGGGGTCTTCATATGTGAGTAGAGCTTAGAGTTCAGAGGCTATGATACTTGTAGACCATAAGGCTGCAGGGGAAATTTCTTAGTGGATGGAAAAGCTCCAGTCCAAAGAATGGCTCCAGTCCTGAGAGTAGCAAGAAAAAGGCCTCCTATCCTTGAGAGGGTCACTAGGATAATAACACGGGCTTGATGAGCAGCAAGGGGCACTTACTCTCTCTGGGAATCTCATCCAATTTCAGGGTTTATTGATGAATGCAAATGTATGTGACTTGCTCAGTTTATTGGCAAGGGTGGATTTTGGAGTCAAACAGACCTAGAATTCAGACAGCTGTATTTTTGGCGACTTGTATGATCTTGGGGCTGTGACCTTAATATCCATTAAAAAATGTCTTAAATGGAGATTAAACTTCATAATTAAAGAGTCATGTTAACAGCTGTTGGTAGATGAGGTAATATATGTAGATTGTCCAGCATATAACAGACACCAAGTAAGTATTGATTTTTCTTCCATTTACTGATACCATTTTCTTATTCTCAAATGCTTAGAGTCTCCTTCATCTAGATGCCCACACAGCCCCTCAGATAAAATGCCTGCTGTTGAATTCATTATCTCTACTCTCAATCCTGCTTTTCTTCTTCTTTTCCATTTGCATTTATGGCACTACCATGCTCCCTGTTGTAAGCCTTTAACCCAGAGGCTACCAAGGGTACAGAGCCAGGATTGGGGTGAGGCCAGGGATGTGAATTGTACAAATGCAGGGTCAGAGTCTGTCTTTATTGAAAATTTTTATAGTTTCTGGCACAGCCACTGTGGAAAACAGTTCAAATGTTCCTCAAAAAATTACAACTGGAATTACCATAGGATCTGGTAATTACTGGAATTACCATAGGATCTGGTAATTCCACTACTGGGTTTTTACCCAAAGAATACAAAAATGTGAATTCAAAAAGATAGAGGCACCCCTATGTTTATTGCAGTGTTATTTTCGATAGTCAAATTATGGAAGCAGTCCAAGTATCCATGCATAGAGGAATGGATAAAGAAGACATGGTAGATATACACAATGGAATATTACTCAGCATAAAAAACAATGACATATTGCCATTTGCAAGAACATGGATGGACCTAGAGAGTATAATATAATGCTAAGTGAAATAAGTCAGCCAGAGAAAGACAAGTACCATGATTTCACTCATATATGGAATTTAAGAAACAAAACAAATGGACAAAGAAAAAAAAAGCAAACCAAAAAACAGGCTTTTAACTATAGAGAACAAATGATGGTTACTAGAGGGGTTGGGTAGGGGGATGGGTGAAATAGGTGAAAGGGATTGGGGTACATTTACTGGAGGACACCTGGGTGACTCAGTCAGCTAAGCATCTGCCTTCAGCTCAGCTCAAGATCCTAGGATCTTGGGATGGAGCCCTGCATCAGGCTCCCTGCTTGGGGGAGTCTGCTCCTCCCTCTTCCGCCCATCCCCCACCATGCTCTCTCTGGCTATCTTTTTCTCTCAAATAAATAAAATCTTTTTTTAAAATTTATTTTTTTAATGAGATTTATTTATTTATTTGACAGAGTGAGAGATCACAAGTAGGCAGAGAGACAGGCAGAAAGAGGGAGGGAAGAAGGCTCCCTGCTGAGCAGAGAGCCCAATGCGGGGCTCAATCTCAGGACCCTGAAATCATGACCTGAGCCAAAGGCAGAGACTTAACCCACTGAGCCACCCAGGAGCCCCTAGAGTACACTTACTGGGATGAGCACTGAGTAATGTTTAGAATTGTTGAATCACTATATTGTACACCTGAAACTAATCTAACTAGTATGTTGACGATATTGGAATTAAAATTTAAAAAATTAAAAATAAATAAAAGATATGTTTTGTGGTATGTAAATTATACCTCAATAAAGCAGTTAAAATGTCTAAAAAAGAAATTTTTGATATTTTGTTAATGTATTATTTTATAATTTTTACTTATTTCCAGACCTTTTCATTCTATACTTCAGGTTACTCTTCTGTACTTTTTCTGGTCAGCTCTTTTCTGTTATGCTGCTTTATATCCATAAGATCAAAGAAAAATAGAACTGTAAGAGAAGTTAATCTCTTCCCCTTATTTATGGGCAAGAAAGCTGAAACAGAAGGTTGAGGCTTTTCAAAGTTCATGTAATTAATAAAGGAAACCAATTAGATACAAGTCTGTCTTTGAAGATAAACTTCACTACTTCAACTCCCTTCTTAATATTTTTTAAAAGCCTCTAATAAAAAAAAAATCTTTTAAAAAAAGGTATATCTGGGTGGCTCAGTTGTTAAGTGTCTGCCTTAGGCTCAGGTCATGATCCCAGGGTCCTGTGCTCAAGTCCCAGATGGGGCTCCTTGCTCAGTGGGGAGCCTGCTTCTCCCTCTCCCCCTGCTTGTGTTCCTGCTCTCTGGGCACACTTGCACTCGCTCACTCTCTCTCTGTCAAATATATAAATAGATAAATAAATCTCAAAAAAAAAAAAAGAAAAGAAAAGAAAAAGAAAACCTCTTCTCTCTCCTACCTCAAACCTTAAATTCTAATTCAACCACTGAATGAACCTTTGTCATGGCAAATTTTTATTTAGAGTTAGATCATCATTGTTTAGGGTTCTGTCCTTTTCCCCAGAATGCAACAATTTTGGCTAAAAGTGCTGGGGTACTGTGGGAGAAAACAGACTAAGAGCTCCTGGTACAAGATAAAAATGGGTGTCTTTTTGCTGTGATGACAAAAGAATAGGGGAAAAGAAGAGGTAAGAGAACCCGCATGACTTTGGGTGGCCTTTGCCTGAAGGTAAGTCAAACCAGTTTGCTGGGTTGAAACCAGGTCACATCTTTGCTGCTCTCTTCCTGTTTCCTCCTTGAGATAGCAGGTGAGAAAATTTTTCCATAGGATGTGGAGATTTTTCTTTCCGGTGTCGCAGGTCTCAGTTGAGATGGCATTAAACTGGGTACTTACTACATGATCATCTTGGTCATGGACACTGAGGTGTATATGAGAAGATAAAGTGTGCAATGACAGGTTCTTGAAAACCTTTATATAACTCTATGTGGGACGGTGAAGATCAGGACTTCTAATAGTTGTAGCCTGTCTGTATTGTCAATATTTGTTAACAGGGATCAAAACCCAGGGCAGAGGGTGACTCCTCTATCTTACTGCCCAAGTTGGTGGAGGAGGGTGTGATGGTACCTGTTACTCAAACACTAATCTAGGTATTGCTGTGAAGGTATTTAATAGATGCGATGAAAGGCTATAAGCACTTGACTTTAAGTAAGGGAGATTATCTTAGATAATTTGCGTGGATCTCATTCAGTCAGCTGAAAGACCTTAAGAACAGAGCTGAGTCTTGCCTCATAAGAAAAAAAATTTGCCTGTGGACAGCAGCTTCTCTCTTCTGTGAGAGTTCCGGTCTGTCTTTCCTGATGGCCTGCCCAGTGGGTTTCATACCTGCTGAGCAGCACCCACAATTGTGTGAGTCAATTTCTTGCAATACTGTCTTATTATATATCTCCTACTGTTCTGTTTCACTGGTTGAATCCTCGGAAAGTGGGGGAAGTAAAGAGGTATCTGAAGAGTTTTGTTCTGTGTATAGCATTGGCATCTTGAAGATGCTAGAGCTGAGTACTGGGGTGGGAAATATGAACGTGTTTAGATGCCAAATCTTAGTCCAGATGCTTTTGTAAAATCAGTGAAACGTTTCTAATTTGGAGGAAGTGGTTCATACTGACTACTAACACTAAAATAAAATTTGATAGGGTGATAAGCATGTCTTATGTTCCAACTATACAGGATGATGTAGATTTTATAATTTTAAAGCTTCAACAACTCAAGTTCCTCAAGTTAAATCAAGCTCATTTTCCAGTTCTGGATGTCAAGGACAAGTTGTCCAGGAATTGCATATTTGAGAGATCAGAAATAGAGGTTGGAGAGTTTCACTGTACTTATCCTGGAGACCTGTATTCTAAATACAAGAAGTGCTTCAGTGAGACATTAATAATATTCAATCCTAATCGTCAAAGCATTTCTCAACAAAACATTTCCTTTCTCTGGTCTCCTGCTTTCTGTCCAGGTCCCATTCTTTAGTCACATTTATTTTACAGAGGGACATCTCCGTGTGAGAGAAGAATGTTACTGAGCAGGGCTCAGGGCCTTAACTCAGGAAAACTAATTGGTATGTAAGCAGTGTGTTCCTGCTTTTTGGCATGGTTGTGTTAACAGAGTTAGGTCTATGTGACTCATATCTCATTTCGGAATTTTAGCAGAAATGCCATCTACAAAGAAAATATAAAGAAGAGAGAGTTTAAAATTTAAAAAGGTAACCATTAAAATGGACAGAAAATGTACTAAAAATGATGAGAAAGATGCTGACAGGGTATTAACAAATGAATTAACCTCGTATTTTATCAGAGGTCTGCCTTGGGCCTCATTTAATCAATGTTTATGTGTAGAGCTAGAGTACTGAATGTCTTTTGTAACATCTCTTAGAAATGTTGATAAAGAGCTATCAATCATCTGTCTAAAGTCTGTGCCTGAGTCTGTTATGATGTTGCAGAAGTACTACTTTATCTTTTATTGAATAATTTTATATTTCTATAGTGAATATGATTTTTCTGGACAATAGTTATGTCAATAAGTCAGCACTTAGGGGCTTAATATAATTTCAAGTCAGAAAAAAACCATAACATGGTTTCAGATAGGATTAAGTTCTGTTCTCTATAACAGAAAATCCAAAGCAACAGAGGTTTAAATAAAATAGAAGCTTGTTTCTTTCTTCACTGAATGATGTCTGGAAGTATGATGTCCATGACTGGGATGGCCATTCCTCTGTCATCGGGGAGTTGAACACTTCCATATTTTGGCTCCACTGTCTTGGAATATGGCTTCCACTGTCACTTCATGGTTTAAGATTGCTGCAGGTATGCCACTCACCCATCATGTTCGTGTTCTAAGCAACATAAAAAAAGGGAGGAGGACAAAAGGGAGCAATTACTAGCTCAGTCAGAGCCTTAAAGAAACCTCCGTGGAATTCCACATAGCAATCCTTTTATCTTTCCGTGTTCAGCACCAAGTCCCTTCCCAACAGCAAATGATAAGGAGCCTGGGAACACTGTCATTTAGCTGGTGCCTTACTGCCCTGCGTGAAGTAGGGCGACAAGGCAAGAGACAGAGATCCAGTCGTCTCTACCCCACATTCCTATCTGAATGCACATTTAAAAAAAGGAAACAAATGGTAAGTGCATTGTCTAAATTAGGAGAACCAAGATCAGGATTCTTTTAAGTCTGAGTTCTAACAAAACAAGCATGTTCTCTATCAAGTTTGTTAACCATGATGGAGCCTATTGGTTTCTTGGTGACCTTCTGAATGGCTTTGAAAGTTGGTATGGTATAACCAGGGCAGAGAGAAGAGAATAAGTTACTAGAGTAGATGTAGGAATGTATGGGTGTGGTATGTATATGTGTGAATGAAAGGCCTTTTGAGTGTGGGGATAAAGATGGATGGTGAATGGCCCGCTGAAGAATGGAACTCTTCTTGCTGTGCTAATGGATTAAAATGTTGCAGGTCCAATGTGTTTGGGAAATGAAATATGATGATTATACTAGACAGAGATCTGAAGACACAACTTTCATTGTCTTTTCCCTTTTGGGAGACTGTGCCTTTGTAATGCATTGTGATGCTTTATGTAATCTTCCATTCTCCTTTCTTCCTCCTTTGTGGTTGAGTGAGATTTATATGGATCAAGCTGAGGGTTTTGGAATTTATATGGTCTTGGTATTGACTGAATGTTGGGGAGAAATACTTGAATCTAAGCTATCATGTTTGTGCCAAGATTTTGGAGATTCCAAAAGCCACTGGGGAACTTTTTCAGTGGTAACTGGAGCGTGTAGCCTATCACAAGATTTCTAAGTCTCACAAGAAGACACTTAGACCATTAGATGAGGTCCCAGGGGAGATTCAAGTCTGAACTGGGGCAGGGATTGTGATTGCAATTTTTTTTTTTTTTTTTAAGATTTAAGAATTTTTTTTTTCTGACAGAGAGCACAGCAGGGGGAGCAGCAGAGGGAAAGAGAGAAGCAGGTTCTCCATTGAGCAGGGAGCCTGATGTAGGGATCAGTCCCAGGACCCTGAAATCATGGTCTGAGCCAAAGCAGACACTTAACCCAACTGAGCCACTCAGGTGTCCCTGTGATTGCAGTCTTTAGCACAGTTCCCTCCCCACCTTCATATCTTACACTGAGTGGGCTGGAGATTGTGAAAAGTGATAAGTGCTTGATGTGCACACAGCTAGCACCTCTTAGACTTCATCATACCACCAGACCTAGCACTGCTGTCTACTTTAGCCCAGGACCTCAGGGAGGGCATGCCTACTGGGGACTATGCTTAACCAATGGGTACACTGTGTGGTTTCCTTTAATAGTTCTTTAATAGGAGATGGGTCAAATAAAGAGTGTATAACAATATTTCAAAGGTGACACATGAGGTGTGTGTGGTTTCCTAGGTTTGTCCTTACTATGGCATTCAAGTATATGACAGATGAGCTGTTATAACAATTAGTCTATAGCTCAGTGTCCTGCCCTCAAAACACATGAGAAATTTCAAAGTATTTTACCCACAGAAACCTATCAAACTTTCGAGGTGACTAGTCTTATCAGAGAAAAGCTCTACTATTATTCTTAACAAACTTCATAAATTCTTATCTAGGGAATTTTCATCTACATCATGTGTAATTATATCATGAAGCTCCTTAAATAAATTGTGTGGATAAATGAAAGATTTAAAAATTGATCAGTAGCATCTTTATAGTTTATGCTTAGATTATTTTATGACTTCATGAAAAATATTTGCATGTGTTCTCATTTTGTAAATGGTCTACTTTTCTCCAAGATGTTCTTGGGATTTTTGACAAAATTAGGCAGAATATATTCAAAAAGTAAGTAAAATGAATACATAGATTTGTTGTCTGAAAGACTAAGACTACAAACATTAAAAAAAAAAGTAAATTCCTATACCAAGAGACAACATAGTTTTATAGCAGAACTAGATACAGAAATCGATTATAAAAACATAAGGATTGGAAGCTTAGATGCGTAAACATAAAATTCAATGTCAGCCAAAATTTATGATTAAAAAGAATGTCATTTTAATTGTGTCATAAAGAAAAGTTATTCACACTGTTTTTTGTTACGCTTTGGTGAATGTTTAAAAAATGCTTCTATTAGAAGGGAGCTTGGGAAGGTGGTGGCATAGGAAGACCTTGAGCTCACCCTATATCGTGTTTA
Source organism: Mustela nivalis (assembly GCF_964662115.1). Lineage (NCBI taxonomy): Eukaryota > Metazoa > Chordata > Mammalia > Carnivora > Mustelidae > Mustela > Mustela nivalis. The sequence goes on along the minus strand of NC_139027.1, from coordinate 33,223,720 downwards.
CAACTAGATATCATCCACCTCAAAATCAATATACTGAAGAGTGATCTGAAGACTGACAGAACAAACTCCACAACTAAATATAGAGAGGAAGTTACACCTGAAAGTTTAGGAAGATCAGGAAGGTGGAAGGCGGTAGCTCTCAGGAGGGAGGCAGCAGAGTGGGGGAGAGGGCAGAGAAATGGGGCCCTCCTACCAGAGGGCTCACATGAAGAAGACTAATTCCTGTAATGCTTGGCTTTAAAAACCAGAGGCTGAATTCCATGAGTTTGTGAAACTAGCAGGACTTGGAGCCTGGAGCTTTAAAAGTTAGCTGACTCATACCATGCATATTTTTTTTTACCACAAAAGCTATGAAATCTTAAAAAAAAAAAAAGGGAGGGGGTGCTTGGGTGGCTCAGTGGGTTAAAGTCTCTGCCTTTGGCTCAGGTCATGATCCCAGGGTCCTGGAATCCAGCCCTGCATCAGGCTCTCTGCTCAGCAGGGAGCCTGCTTATCCCGCTCTCTCTGCCTGCCTCTCTGCCTACTTGTGATCTCTCTGTCAAATAAATAAATAAAATCTAAAAAACAAAACAAAACAAAACAAAACAAAAAAAACAACCTATGAAGCTAGAGGTCAATTACAAGAAAAAATCTGGAAAGAATGCAAATACATGGAGGTTTTTTTTTTTTAATATTATCTCCATTTTATTTATTTATTTTATTTTTTAAAAATTTTTCAATTTATTTATTTTTCAGAAAAACAGTATTCATTATTTTTTCACCACACCCAGTACTCCATGCAATCTGTGCCCTCTATAATACCCACCACCTGGTACCCCAACCTCCCACACCCCCGCCACTTCAAACCCCTCAGATTGTTTTTCAGAGTCCATAGTCTCTCATGATTCACCTCCCCTTCCAATTTGCCCCAACTCCCTTCTCTTCTCTTCTCTTCTCTAACACCGCTTGTCCTCCATGATATTTGTTATGCTCCACAAATAAGTGAAACCATATGATAATTGACTCTCTCTGCTTGACTTATTTCACTCAGCATAATCTCTCCCAGTCCCGTCCATGTTGCTACAAAAGTTGGGTATTTATCCTTTCTGATGGAGGCATAATACTCCATAGTGTATATGGACCACATCTTCCTTATCCATTCGTCCGTTGAAGGGCATCTTGGTTCTTTCCATAGTTTGGCGACCATGGCCATTGCTGCTATAAACATTGGGGTACAGATGGCCCTTCTTTTCACGGCATCTGTATCTTTGGGGTAAATACCCAGGAGTGCAATTGCAGGGTCATAGGGAAGTTCTATTTTTAATTTCTTGAGGAATCTCCACACTGTTCTCCAAAGAGGCTGCACCAACTTGCATTCCCACCAACAGTGTAAGAGGGTTCCCCTTTCTCCACATCCTCTCCAACACATGTTGTTTCCTGTTTTGTTAATTTTGGCCATTCTAACTGGTGTAAGGTGATATCTCAATGTGGTTTTAATTTGAATCTCCCTGAGGGCTAATGATGATGAACATTTTTTCATGTGTCTGATAGCCATTTGTATGTCTTGATTGGAGAAGTGTCTGTTCATATCTTCTTCCCATTTTTTGATATGTTTGCCTGTTTCATGTGTGTTGAGTTTGAGGAGTTCATTATAGATCCTGGATATCAACCTTTTGTCTGTACTGTCATTTGCAAATATCTTCTCCCATTCTGTGGGTTGCATCACGTTACCTGATTTCAAGCTTTATTACAAAGCTGTGATCACCAAGACAGCATGGTACTGGCATAAAAACAGACACATAGACCAGTGGAACAGAGTAGAGAACCCAGATATGGACCCTCAACTCTTTGGTCAATTAATCTTTGACAAAACAGGAAAAAATATACAGTGGAAAAAAGACAGTCTCTTCAATAAATGGTGCTGGGAAAACTGGACAGCTATATGTAGAAGAATGAAACTCGACCATTCTCTTACACCATACATAAAGATCAACTCAAAATGGATAAAAGACCTCAACGTGAGACAGGAATCCATCAGAATCCTAGAGGAGAGCATAGGCAGTAATCTCTTCGATATCAGCCACAGCAACTTCTTTCAAGATATGTCTCCAACGGCAAAGGAAACAAAAGCAAAAATAAACTTTTGGGACTTCATCAAAATCAAAAGCTTCTGCACAGCAAAGGAAACGGTCAAAAAATACTTGGAGATTAAACAACATACTACTATACAATGAATGGGTCAACCAGGAAATAAATGAAGAAATAAAAAGCACTAGAAACAAATGAAATTGAAAATACAACTGTCCAAAACTTCTGGGATACAGCAAAAGTGGTTCTATGAGGAAAGATTATAGCATTCTAGGCCTACCTTAAGGAGCAAGAAAAATCTCAAATAAACAAGCTAACTTTATACCTAAAGGAACTAGAAAAAGAACAACAAAACTTAAAACCAGCAGTACAGAAATATCAAAGATTAGAGCAGAAATAAATGATATAAGAACTAAAAAAACCCCATAGAATAGATCAATGAAACCAGGAACTGGTTCTTGAAAAAAATTAATAAAGTTGACAAAACTGTAGCCAGACTTATCAAGAAAGAAAGAGAAAGGACTCAAATAAATAAAATCACAAATGAGAGAGGATAAATAACAACTAAAACCACAGAAATACAAACAACTATGAGAGATTATTATGAGAAGTTATATGCCAACAATTTGGACAATCCAGAAGAAATTGATAAATTTCAAGAAACATTTAAACTACTAAAACCGAAATAGGAAGAAATAGAAAATTTCCGCAGACCAGTAAGCAGCAAAGAAATTGGATCGGTAATCAAAAAATTCCCTACAAAAAAAGTTTGGGACCAGATGGCTTCGCAAGTGAAGTCTACCAAACATTTAAGAAGAGTTAATACCTATTCTTCTTAAACTATTCTAAAAAATAGAAGAGGAAGGAAAACTTCCATATTCATTCTATGAGGCCAGCATTTCCCAGATACCAAAAAAACTATTTCTTGATTTGTATCACAATTTTGTTTGGTGCATATTGAAAAAGATAAATACATTTTTAAAGAGTTTTTACCAGTTCAGCTTTTTGACACTATAGGAAAAAATAAAGGATTAACATGTCAGAGGGGATTTAGATTAGCTAATAGCAGATGACTTTAAGAATTCTCAGAAATTTGTCACAAGAACTAATTATTGTTAAAGAAATTAGAATCTTCACTAGACGTGTTTAAGAACATCAGCAACTATAATTTATTTTGCATCATTTACATAGAAACCTGGGGAATGAATTAAATGATCTTCAGATGGTTTATACTAACATGAATATGTAATTTCTACATTGATATACTGTTTATTTTCATTACTAAATCAGAGCTCTGCTTTTAAAAAACCATCACCTTTGTATTCCAGTAATCATTAATTGGAATAAAAATTTAGGAATTGTCCCAATGGGACTATGATCATTATTCAAACATAGTTGCTCTCTATTTAGAGCAGATAAGCATTTGAGAATTATTTTTGCTACCATTTCTACTAACAAAATCATTCTAAAAGATTGCTTTGTAATATAAATAGTGACATTAAATAAATAGATGATGGAAATTTTTAAAAAAATCTGTTTTTTCTAACTGTTGTATAATCAACATTTGCTTGTTCACAAGTGAGAATAGTAGCAGCCTATCATTTAGATGAGAATTTGGGATACATCAAATTATTTTATTTTCAGGATCATGCTTATCTTCCTCTTTGATTTGCTTAGATGGGAATTAAAATTAGCTTGCATTTCCTGGATATATGAAAACTCTTATTAGGGAAAAACAACTCAGAAGTATGCTCCAAGGCAGAGAAAAATTAAAAGTTGAATTAAAAATCATCTGGGCATAATAAAGCATCTTGTTTAGGAGACTCAGTGACAACATTTTTATGCTTTGTTTCATGCGCCTTGTTAGGATGTTTATTTCAGGCCATTACAATTCCAGAAATAAATGCAGGGCAGGCATTTTATGTTGGACAAGTAACAACTGATGATTTGGATTAGAATGTCCCAGAGCTTCCAAGAACTTTCTTAACCTATATTTTACCTTTGATTGTCTCTTCTTTTCTTGGACTCTCCATTCCTTCTTCTTCTTCTCCCAGGCTATTTTTACATGCCTTTATAAACCTGTTAATTGTTTCAACTTTAAGTCTTCAAAATAGAGTCATTTAGACTAGGTTATAAGGAAGGAGAAATCTGAACAATTTAAACTTTAATTCTTCTCATAATTATTTATATGAAAGCATCTCCATTATATAAATTTCCATATACACATTTCAACGTTCTCTTTCTTTGAAGAGAATTTTGGTACTTATACTTGGTGAAAACTATTACTCTTTCCTTGTTACATAAGATGCTTGCTATTTCACATTTGTTAGGAATTCGTGGTACAGGAGACACTGAACCAAAGTCTATAGGAAGATATAGTCTTTGATCTAATACTGCCCATAGACTTCCTCTAAACAACATCATGAGTAGAAAAACCCGCCACATGTTCTCTGTACTGCCCATAAACTTCTCCCAAACAGCATCACGAGTACACATTCCTCATAAGTTCATTTGATGGGCTGGAAAACAGAACAAAGACAGGTCATAATAACATGACAAGTCACCATCATTATGATCTCTCTACTTGGTTCCAAGACACTAAGTTTTCATGTTTTCACATTTGTAAGATTGGGATACACCATAAGATTGATGTATACATTCACTTGGGTAGTTCCTTTTTCTTTCTTATTTCACCTGAAAAGCTATTATTAAATTGATGTTTCCTTTATAATCCATATAGCCTTAGAATTAAAGGAATATGTCATCTTAAGCACAGTTAGAGGAAATCAAGCCAGAAGAAAGTGAAAAAGCCAAACCAAACAGCTGTCTTCAAAGTTTCAAGTCTTGCATGCGCAGTTCTAGAGAATAGTATCATGATCATAGCACGACTTTAGCTTAGATATATGCAGGAATTCATTGTGTAAAAAACGTTTTTTTATTAATTCAATCAGCACTTATTAGATGCCAGGAATATGCCAGGCTCTGTGCTAACCACCCGTCTTATAAAGACGATTAAGATGAAGCCTGTGTATTTGGAAATAAAACGTAAGATTTTCATTTGAAAAATTGCCTCTCTTTCCTAATTGTGTAAAATTACTGCATATTAAATGAAAGACACACTTTAAAAAATTTGAAAAAACATAGCAAAAGCAATTTAAGGGGTATAATAAAATGTAAGCCAACTATGGGGTGCTCTTTAGCCTAGAATCAGTCATGAGTTTAACAGTAATGGATTTATGACTCATTAGGACTAAGAGAGGTTGTAATTTTAAAAGGAACATGATATTTAGGTGACAGTTTAAAAGGCATTAAATTACTGTGTTCAACCTTAAATTTCACAAATCTTTAAAAGGGCAACAAAAATATTTATAACAATGTGACTTGCTCATTTTTCTTATTTGTAACCACTTTTAATTGTCATTATACTAGTGAATTAAATTGTATTAATGATTATTTCAATATAAGACTTCTGAAGGACTTTAAAAGAAGCTATTCTAATAAGCTTTTGTCTATATATTTAAAATCTGTTTATTCTGTCTTTTTCCTGTTTTGGGTGTTTGCTTTAATATAAAGTCTTGTAGGTAACCATGAGTTATATGAAATGAAGGCTCCAACAGAGATACCTTGATAAAGTAATGTTCAACAGCCGGTTAAAATTTATTCAAAGTGTAGGTCGGGAGTTTTTAAAAGACTCACATTCTTTACATCTCAAATCTGGCCTGGAGAGAGAAACCAAGTATAAAATGAAGGGCGGGGGGCGCCTGGGTGGCTCAGTGGGTTGAACCTCTGCCTTCGGCTCAGGTCATGATCTCAAGAGTCCTGGGATCGAGCTCCGCGTCGGCCTCTCTGCTCAGCAGATAAATAAATAAAATCTTAAAAAAAAAAAAAAAGAGGGGCGGGACTGTCTGATCGGGGTGGTGTATGGCATCCAACCATGAGAGACCTAAGGCCAAGGGAACCTCCGTACTCGTAATGCATTTACATGGGACCATTTTGGGTTGCACCAAGGTCAAGTCTATAAAACTCCACCGTATTCTTGAATTTTACTGCGATGTGGATTGGGAGACCAGTGACTGCTACTTCTAGTTCTGTGTTTTTCCAAAATATTCCATCAGGCTAGGGGTTTGTTTCAAGTACAGAAAAGGCCTGGTTCTCCTTTTGCCTTTAGCGTAGCTGTTGTTTGGTTAGGGTGGTACTTTCTGTCAGCAGACACACGTGAAAAAATAAGCCTGCCTTGGGGTCCCTGGAGGGCTCTAATGGTTAAGCGACCAACTCTTGATTTCAGCTCAGATCGTGATCTCAAGGTCTCCACTCAGTGGGCGGGGGGTCTGCTTTGAGTTTTTCTTACCCTCTTCTTCTACCCCTCCTGCTTGTACTTGCGTGCTCTCGCTCTCTCTCTCTCTCAAATAAATGAATAAATCTTAAAAAAAAAATAATAAAAAGCCTGCCTCAGAGAAGGCATAGTGGGTGGACCTGGACATTCATTCAGCCTTTTTGGGGTCAGCAAGAAGCAGGTGGTGAGACTGCATTGTGCTTTTTATTTTCTCTGTTACAGGAAAGATCCAAATGCCATATCTGAAGAGGTCAAGTATGGGGCCTGAAGTGACGCCACAGAACCAACAGTTTAGAATGAGGACACGGGTATTAAAGTAGGTAGAAGGAGGATAAGGGAAAGAGATGTGCAAGTCTGTCTTAGATGCTAGTGGTTTGTTGCTGTTTTAAGGATGGAGGACAAGAATTCAATGAGACTTTCTATTTCAAACATCTTGCAAACACAAAAGGTCTTGATAAAGATCAGGTTAAATTCTCTCCTACTGTCTCTCACCTTTTTGAGTTTTCCATGCTTCCCATGCTTGCTAAATGCAGATTTTCAATCTGGCAGTAACAGTTATCTTTATGTCTATGTCTGTGTCTATCTCTAGCTACATTTATATCTCTACATACATGACTTTACACACTTTTTTTTTTTTTAAGTAAAACTAAAGAGACTTTTGTTTAGGGAATATGAATAAGATCTTAATGTTTGGACAGAGGGGCTGAAAATAGACCTAGTGTGTTATTTAGGCAAGGATAATGATTTATGGAAGTCTCACTAAAGTATTTTGGAGTGAAAGTATATCCTAGGAAACACTCCAGAATGTTATTCAAATCAGTTAATGATAATAAATTTTAAAAGTGTCTAAATTATTTGGGAGAAAACTGTATCTCCCTGTTAATTCTGTGGCAGCTGCATTCTGTGTGCTGCTGTTTATGTTTCTTTAAATAGCAACATTATTGAGAGAAGATTAGAATTTATAAAATAACTCTGCCATTTTATAGTCTTTTGAATATATGCAACATTCAAACATATAAATTAGAAAAGAGTAATACAAAGGTATTAACGCACAAGGTAAGGTTTAAAGGTAGCAACCTGTTGTGATTGATATGGCTAACTTTGTTTTTTAAAAAAATTGTAGTGAAATATATATAACATAATATGTATCATTTTAACCATTTGTAAACATATAATTTACTGTGAATACATTCACAATGTTTGATGTTGTTGTAGTCTGAAAATCTAAACTTTGTGACTGTTGCCTCCAAATCAAAATTTCCTGTTTCTCTTTACTGGGAGAAGGAAGAGAAGGAACAAGTTTTAAAAAAATAATTGGAAGATGATGGAATAATCAAAGTTGATTAAAATTAAGATTTATTTTTTTACTTATACTGTAGTTTTTCTATTTTTCAATTGCTTTCAAAAAGTTATAAAGCTGTATCCTAAAATCAGATGGAGTAAAAAGCAATTATATTTTGTAGATATAAAATCCTTCCTGAATTGATATTCCTTCACTTTTCTGACTAAGCTCTTAGTTAGCAAAATGTTGCAGCAACACATTAGAATATGGTATGTTTAAAAGAAGATTTCATTGTTGTACCAAAACTTATGTAAGAATTTTGGGCTTTAGACCTGGAAGACACATTAATGACCATCTGGTCTGAATCCCTCATTTTTAACTGAGGAAAATGAGGTCCGTAAGGATTTCTTTCTGTCTACACGTCTATCTGCCTAGAGTATGCTTTGTTCTAAAAAAGTATTTTGAAGTGGTTTATAAGGATACATAAAAGATAAAAAGATAACAAACTGGAAATAGGTGAAAAAAGCAAGGGGGGGCGGGAAGGAGAACGATCATAAAAAGAGTTAGGACTGAAATGAACTCAAATACACATTATTAAATCCTTGGTATTTGGTAGGTATAAGCCTCAGACTGGACTGTAAATGTTTTACTGGTCAATGTACAGAAGGAATTCTGATTAGTTAAGCAGTTCAGTTTCTCCAAAGATTGATATATATATATATATTCAGGAGAAGGACCACTATTTACAACATAAAAAAGAAATACCTCTTGAGTATCTTATGAAGAGAATCCATTTTCTAAATCAGCAACATCGTCAAAGACTTCATTGTAGGAGACAGAACAACAAATTCCAGGTTTTTTTTTTTTTTTAAAGGATTGTATTTATTTACTGGAGAGAGAGAGACTGAGATAGAGAGAAGGAAAGCAGGAGCAGGGGAGGAGAGGGAGAAGTAGGCTCCCTGCTGAGCAGGAAGCCCCATGTGGGACTCCATCCCAGGGCCCTGGGATCACAACCTGAGCCAAAAGCAGATTAAGCCAAAAGTTGCTTAACCAACTGAGCCAACCAGGCATCCCAAATTCCTCTTTTTCATGGCATTTCTTACTGCAAGCTGATTGGGTCTCACTTGGGTGCAATTTAATAAAAGGTCTGGGTGATAGGAACCCTTGTCCTTCAGTCTTAGGAAGGACACTCGGGTGTCAAGTTCTATTCAGGGCAGCTGGGGCTTTGTTCTCATTCTGCCTTCAGAGACTTAAGCTTTACTTTTCCAGGTAGTTTAAAGAGAGAGCTATATGACTTAGCATTATGAGACTAGAACTCACTTTCCTCTAAATCAATATTTTACAGACATTTTGGGCATGTGAATCTTCTGGCATGCTTGTTAGTAATTCTCATTTCTCTACCTCATGTTTGTTGATTCACATTCAGCAAGTCTCCATGGGGCCCAGGAGTCTGCATGTGATGTAAGTGTGAGGAGTTGTGCTTTGAGAAATGCTGGATCGTCTTTTCCTGGAAGGGATATTGGCCACTTGATCCTTTAAGGGTGGTACATCTGTACTTCAACCAAAGTCTTTATAGGATGTTTTTCCTCCTTTATTCCTGCCTTCTCACCTTCTTCTTCCTCTAGTTCCATACAATTTAAGTACTTGCTGGTTTGAGAGCCAGATTGAGAGTTATCTCTGGTTGGAACTAAGATGTGTTGACATGTGATGTTGAACATCCTCTCGTATGCTTACTTGCCATCTGTTGGGGAGTCTGTTTAGATTTTTGTCCAATTTTTAATTGGGTTATTCAATTTCTTATTGTTGAGTTATGAGTTCTTTGTATACTTTGGGCAGTTGTCCTTTATTAGATAGATGCTTTACAAATATTTCCTCCCAGCCTGTGGTTTGTCTTATTCTCTTGACAGAACAGTACTTCTCAAATGGACAACATAGAACCACACAGAGTATTTTAAAAGTTACTGATTCCTTGGGGCCATAGATTATGATATAATTAGTGTAGGGACTGGGAAACAGAATTTTTCAAAACCTCTTTAGGGGACTCTTATGTAGTTCAAGTTTGAGATGTACTGCCCTAGAGCACTGTTCTTTAAACTTGGGTGTGCATTGTTATCACATGAGTTTTTCTTTTCTTTTCTTTTCTTTTCTTTTTTTAAAATTTTTAAATACTGATGCTTGAATCTTACCTCCAGAGATTCTTATTTGATTGGCGTGTGGTTCTTCCAGAGATAAAAGTGAATCAAAGTTTGAGAACCTCTGCCCTAGAATGAACTCTTCAGCAATGCCAGAGCTGTCCTAACACAAACAGTGTCTCTGCGAATTGTAAATAAAAATTACCTAATAAGTGGAAGAATTAGTAAGAACATGTCTGTTTCTCAGCCCATGCCATGACATCTGTTTAGGGAGCAGAGTGTGAGCTCTTAAGCCAAGTGTTGTTATGCATCCAGTTTACACAGTCACAAAATTACCAAATTCATAGACCCCAGGTAGAGAAGACAAGATAATATAATCTCTTGGTGATAGTACAAAATCATTTCATGTGGGGGTAAACAGTCTTTCCCAGACCCCGTGTGACAAGATCAGAAAAGCCTTAGACAGTACCACCTGGCCTCTTCCTTTCTAACTTTGAGGAAATTCAAAGGACACATCATCTAGAGGATGTGCTGGGTTGAGAGGACAGGGTAGCTATAATGGAGGAAGCAAGATGGAGGCAAATTCCTCTTCACATGGAGGAATTTGAGGTTCTTAGGGATGATGGGATGCTGAAAAATATGAAATAGTGGGTAATTTTGAAAAAGAAAGTAAAGCTGGGAATTAGCTTTGGGGATTGCTTTCTTAAATGCTTCATGATTTATAACCTAAAATACATGGGTTATGGGCTTATGTGCATTGCATTGTTGTGGAAAGATGAAAAAAAAAAAAATGAAAGGAAAGATCCCAGATCCATAATCCTTCTCAGGGAGCTATCACTAGATGAAGGAATTAGGTGTCATCAACTTATTATGCATATAAAGAATGTGGGACCCAGAGATGTTACCTAACTCATCAGTGTGGTAGAACCAAAGATAGAGATTAGATGATTAGATTCAGGGTTCCTTCCCCCCACGCCCCTGCTGGCACCAAAGCCCAACCTTTCCTACTATACCTTGTGCCTCTTCCTACATAATAATGGTTACTGCTTACTGAGAAATAACTACATGCACTGTGCAGAGATACCATATAGTGCAAAGCATGGTAAACACATGACCTTGTTTAATCTTCAGCATCTTTGTAAGTGTTCACCCCATTTGGCAGATGAATAAACTGAAGATGGGGCAGTTTAAGGAACTTAACCAAAGTCACATAGTTAGTAAGTTATAGAACAGGTTTTATATCTATGTCTATCATTCCCTTTTACCATGTAATACTGATTCTTGTAAAAATAAAGGAGAAATTCCTTAGCCACTCTGAATTAATTTTTCTCTGTTTGTATTCATGGGGTCTAGTTTCTGGGCCACCAAAGAGGCTGAGCTCTGACCTTCCAACCGCAGTTTCCATCTCATGCTTCTTGTCTTGCTCAGGTGTTAAAACACATTAGCTGATGAATAAGACTTGCTTATTCCCAGGGGCTCCAGTTTACACACACACTTTAGAGGAAGTGAAGATCCTTGGTTAGCAGAAGACTTTTCCCCATGTCTTCTCTCTATTAATAGAGACATTTGGGAGAAGGTCACTGAGTAATAGTGTCTAGGCATCAAACTTGTCATTCATAAATATTTTTTCTGGTCATCTATTTTGTGTAAAGTCCCTTGATAAGAGGCAGGAGATTCAAAGATGTTTAAGGCAAAATTCTGACCTTCAGGAGCCTTTAATTTGTTTGGGTGGTTAGAGATTTTGATCCAAAGAACATCACCCAACTGGCGATATCAGAACACCATTTTCCATTTTAAACATGCATCTACCTAGTACACTATTTGAAAACATTAAAAAGTTCAAACTTTAAGTGGAACACTGATATATAAAACAGATAAAATCAAAGCTGTTTTGAGTGAAATGGTTGGGTACACCTGGAACACCACCTACCCAGTCTCTTCTTTGTCTCATCTGGTGACTTCTGAGGTATCTTTTTTTTTTTTTTTAATTTTATTTATTTTTTAAATTTCTTTTCAGTGTTCCAGAATTCATTGCCCAGTGCTCCATGCAATATGTGCCCTCCATAATACCCACCACTAGGCTCACCCAACCTCCCACTCGCCGCCCTCTCAAAGCTCTCAGATTGTTTTTCAGAGTCCACAGTCTCTCATGGTTTGTCTCCCCCTCCAATTTCCCCCAACTCCCTTCTCTTCTCCATCTCCCCATGTCCTCCATGTTATTTCTTATGCTCCACAAATAAGCGAAACCATATGATAACTGACTCTCTCTGCTCGAATTATTTCACTCAGCATAATCTCTTCCAGTCCCATCCATGTTGATACAAAATTTGGGTATTCATCCTTTCTGATGGAGGCATAATACTCCATAGTATATATGAACCGCATCTTCCTTATCCATTTGTCTGTTGAAGGGCATCTTGGTTCTTTCCATAGTTTGGCAACTGTGGCCGTTGCTGCAACTTCTAAGGTATTTTATTGGCACCTGACTGCCAGGAACAGAGGTAGAGCTCTGCTGGGTGCTTGGAAAGACCCCTGGATTAATTCTCAGAAGGACCCAGATTTTATTCCTAACTCACTAATAACATTGGGCAACTCTTTCATCGCATCATTAGGAAACTCTTGGTTTATGCAAATTAAACAATTTTTATGTTGTAGGTCTTCTTCTCTGCTATCGAGACTTCCTTAGGACAGGATGCATTATATAGGAACATGATCTGGTATATACTGTGTGGGAACATTATTTGGATAGATATCCATGCTCCTTTACCACTCCTATGTCATTCTGTTTTATTCTGGACACTCGAGGGCAGTATGGAAAAGGGGAGGTTTCACATTTGTAGGCCCTGAGTTAAAGTTGCTCATTCTTTTTGGTCTAGCCATAAACAGGGGAAAGAGGCAATGAATGCATTTTCCTAATGCTATCTTGATGTTACTAAGGATTTTTTTTTTTTTTTTTTTTTTCCTGCCTAGAAGCAAAGTCTTGCCAGGCTTTATCCAACATTTATGTTACCTATCCCCCTACTTGTTGCAACGGTCATCCCAGCAACTAGTGTCATCTTCTCACCTGGTGTAGTTCATTGCTTCACATCCTTTGAGGACTCTGGTGTTTGACTGTCTCCTTCCCCACCTTGAGTCTTGCCTACATTGGGATTTATCTGAGTGTCCATGTAGTCAGCCTATCTAGTACCTCACCTTTCAGTTTCTTGATGTTTTCAACTGCAGTGTGACCTGCAGCCAAGCCTGCTTCTTCCTCCTGTTTCAGTCATCAGAGCGACTTGCTTTCTGAAGCTTTCAGTTCTCTTACTTGCTGAGAAAAATCAGACTATCCAACTCCCTCTTTTCCACCAAATCTACCTCATTCCTGTCAAATCTATTCTTATAGACCATCACCCTTGGCATTCTCTTCTTTATGTCCACCCAGCCAATCTCTTGTCTATGCTTCCTTCCTATTCCAGGCTAGAAAATCACTAGAATCACTCTCACCAGCACATCCAGTTTCTAGTCCCTGGTAGAAAACCCCATGCTTCTGCTAAAGCACAAGGGACACTTTCTCCCCTCTTCATCCTCCCTGTGGCCAGACCTCTCCTAGGAACAAAATTCCTGGCTTCTGTTTCTCTTACTCCTTTTAGGAGACAAGGAATGACTTACCCAAATGATGAAATTTGGAAGAGGATGTAAGCACGCTTTGCTTCTTCTAGACCCTTTCTGGGATTTGCCTGCTTGCAGAGACAGCATACACTCAGTGGTTTCTGAACGTGGCCTGCCTATGGACACCACACATTCTGCTGCATGCCGTGTAGTTAAAGGGGAGGCCTCACATTGTTTAGCTTTCCCTAAATTTCTGGGCAGCCTTCAAACTAGCTTGTATTGTTGAAGATTGCTATGTATTGTTCCCTTTCTTACCAAAAATAGTCCCCAACTCTGAGTCATTGCTTAAATAAGGGTTCTCCTCTTCTTTACTCAGTTGGCCAAGTATGGCTAGAAGCAAATCATTAAGCACTTCACCACCACTATAAATTTGCAGTGATGCCTGGATGGTGCTGGGCAGTGTTTTCCTTGCCATTGGGGGATGCCCTCTTCCCTTTCTGTGGCAGCTCCCTTCACACTCCGTGATTCTTCGAGAACCTTGTCCACCCTGTCCATGGCTGGCAGTTGATATCATCTCCTAAGTGTCAAGAAGCTAACGGATTTGAAGGTCCTTAAACCTCCACCTCATACTTGTAATATTTGATCACTACCCATCTTCTCTTTCTTCCCTCTTCTCTTACAAGAAGCATTTCCTCCCCAGTTCCAAGGTGATTTCTGCATCTGTCTCTTGATCACATCCCTTTTCCCCCCTTGTGTTCTTATTCTGCTGATTAATTCCTCTCTCCTTTCTCTCATCCTTGTCTTCTCTGTAAGTGCTTTTTCTGTGGACTAAAAATATACTCTAGCCTCTCTCATCTTGAATTAAAGAAGTCTCTCCTGTGGCTTTGTGTGTCTCTGTAGTTACAGCAAAATCTTGGCTCCTGCCTGTGCTGGTTCTGTTTCCTTGTGCCTGGTTAACCACTCCATGCATTTCTATCAGGTTTTTACTGCCTCCTCCCCTCCTTCCTCCAGCACACATTAAATCAGCCTTAACAAAATCTTAGCAAGTTTTAATTGCCAGTGTTTAGGGAATGCTCCCAAATTCCTTTCTCCAAATCTCTACCAACTCTGTATAGGCAAGAGCCACGAAGGATGTCTCTCTGAGCCCCACTAGCACTTCAAATAGGATGATGTCTCAGATAATTCTCATCTTCTCACTAGTCTCTGCCCTTCCCCCGCAATCCTGTTTCCACTATCTTTAACAGATGTTTCCTTTCTCTGTTAATGCAACTTTGTCATTCCAGCAGCCTAAACTAGACACTTTGAAATCACTTAAGATTCCATTTTCCTACCTTGCTCCCACCTGGCCCTCCCCCGAGTCATGTTAATTCACTTTAAACATTTCTCAGTTTCATCCCCTGACTCTTCACTTATACAATGGCCCAGTTCAGACTGTCTCTTGCCACCATTGCAGTGGCCTCCCAGATGACTTATTTGTCTTAATGGCAGCCCTTTAATAGGCCTTTCTAATGCTACCAAAATGATTTCTGAAATGCAAATCTGATCATGTTACTCTTCCACTTAGAACTATTTCTGGTTTTGCAGTTATTTCTAGAATGCATATCCAAATTCCTTTTCCTGGCAGGCAATACCCTTCAGTCCTGGTCTCTGCCTCTCTGCCTTCCTGGACTCATTTTCTGTAACTGCTCCATTCAGATCATCACACGGTGACCGTGTGAAATGCCTTTCTTTCCAATGGTTACTAACAGAACTCTTATTCATCTTGTAGGTCTTGACTTAAGGGTTAGTGGTTTGTGGAAGGCTCTAGATCTCCACACACTTGTTGCATTATATTGCATTACTTATTTATATGTTGACATAATTTGCTGGACTGGGAGCTGACTGAAGTCTATTACTTTGTCTTCATCTTTGCATCTTGAGTGACTTAAAAACAATTCCTTGGTAGCACCCCACTGCTAGATGGGATGCTACCAGATTCATGTATTGTTTAATAAAGCCAATTAGATCTCTAAAATTAAAGCATAGATAATTCCTGTATCTTTATAAGTTGGTAAAATTATTTAAAAGGAAAAATGTACACATTTAAAGAGAAATAATATAGATGGGAAGCCACATGGTAAATGTATTTCCAAGCTAACATTTCTCAAGGAAGGCCCAGGATAAGTAACTTAGACCTTGGCTCAGAGAGTTAGTAAGAGAAAGATAGATAGATAAATAGATAGATAAAACAATGAATTTAGAAAGTAAAATAAAAAAAATTATATATGATTTTCTCATTCATTCATTCAAAATAGTCATGTCTTTAAATCATTTAATTCTTCTTGTTCCAGTAAGTCTTTAAACAAACTTACAAGGAAACATAAAATGTAGAAAGGTTAAGTAGATTAAAATTATTTTAGGAAAAGCAAAGTAAAGGAGAATGAAGCCAGCCACTTAAAATGAAGGCAGGAATGAAAATAGTTCATCAGGTTCAACTATGAAGTCTTATGGGCAGGCCAGAAGTGAGCTGCAGATTGACTTTGACCTTTCTAGTGATCAGTCAGAGAAAGAAAAGGATTGGTGTTAAGATTCATAATGGTGATAGCATACAATCAAGTCATTCATTTGGGAGTTAAATCTACTGAGACCATTGAGAAAATTTTCCTATGGATTCTTAGATATACAAAATACTGAGTCTTGTAGATTTATTTCTTATAAGGTTCATCAATGTTGGAAAATAACACTGATGCTAGAATATAACTCAGTAGAATCTGTTTTCTAGGGGACCAATATGATCATTCTTTAATGATCTTTCCTAATGTAACAAGGGTCATGGGTTGCTCATTTAAGGGTAGATTCATGAATCTTTTCCATCTTTATTGCCCCTTAGAGATTCTGACTCAGTAGTTTGGAAGTGGATTCCTAGAATCTGTGTTTGGGTAATCACCTTGGGAGTCTTTGATGGTACAAGAGGTCTATGAACCATACTTGAAAAACACTGTTTTAGAGTCTTTAGAGGAGCAGATGGATTCCATATACTTCAGTCAGTCATCCAAAAGTTTGTTTTTTCTCAGCTGGGCTAAAATGTTGTGTGCAAACAATTGGAGATTGTATTTCCTGGCCAATACTTGGAGTATGGCTGGCTGGTCTGTTTTGCTAGTTAATTATGGAGCCATATCTTTAATAATTTATCCAAGCTTGGAGTAAAAGAAGTTCTTTAATATTTACAAGGCAATATGAAACAAAATTGTATCCCTTAGAGTCAGTACCAAAAGCTTTTAAATAAATTAATTTGGGACTTAGTCTAAAACATGCATCGGCTAATAACTTAGAACTCAAGTTTCAATAATATAAAGTATGACTGCAGTAATTATAGGCTAAAAAAATTTAAAAAGGTGTAACCAGAAGTCCAGCTTGGCCATAAATATCTTTATCTCCAAAATATGTCTAGCTTTAAGCATTGTATCCTCCAGGTGAATACTCCAGGATAAATTTGTAACATTATAACCTCTAAGATGGTTCCCAAGGATCCCCTGTCTCCACGTGTTCATGTCTTTGTTCAATTCCTCCCTGCTGCATATGTACTGGACTTACTCAGTTCTAACAAGTTGGAAATGGTGGAAATTATGGTTGTTATTTTCAAGATTAGGTTATGAAAAAGGCTGTGGCTTCCAGCTTGAGTGTTCTTTTCTCTTTTTTATTTTTCTTTTTCCCCCTCCTTTGTCCTTTCTCTTTCCGCCGCCCCCCACCCACCCACCAACCCCATTTCTCCCTCCTTCCTTTTCATTTCTCTTGCTCTGGGGGAAAGAAGCTGCTCTATTTTCAGCAGCCTTGTGGAGAGGCCCACATGGCAAGGAACTAAGGCCCCCAGCCAGCTGCCAGTCAGGAAATAAGAGGCCAAATCAGTTTGGAAACTAATCCTCCAGTGGTAGTTGAGGTTTGAGATGACTACAACCCCGGTCAGCAGCCTGACTACTATTTAATGAGAGACCACATTCACCCAAGTCAGCTGTTCCTAGACTCTTGACCCTCAGAAACTAAATTTGGGGTAATTTGTTATACAGCAGTAGATAATTAGTACAAATATGAAAACAGAAATAAATAAGATTCCTCGCCATATGAAAGTATATGCTGTAAACTGATTAAAATGCTCTTTTTTGGAAATAACTGATCTTTCTGACAGTCATCTAATAGTAGGACCACTCATCTATTGATACCATTCTTATTTTATGAGACTAGAAAATGTTTATGGGGATGTAAGTCTTTCTCTTACTGATGAATGGAGAGCAGCACATTAAAAAATACTGTCAAGTCATTACGGATACAAAATACAAGTCTCTTTTACTTCTTCTGGAAGCATCATTGTCTGTCATATCCATCTGCTGTTTATATAGAACCTGTTTCACAATGGGACTGAATCACAATGGGGCTGGTTGTTAAGGTTGACTCTAGTGTGGCCACTAATGGTTGTTGTCCACAGTTGAGGGCCTAATTTAACAAATTTCACTTAGGGCCAGTGATGTCTTCAACAGTTAATTATTGTAGATTCAGAGAAAAACAATTTTAGTCCCTGTCCTCAGATTGCTTACAATCTGGGAGGAGATGCTGGACCAGGAGGAGAAGGGATAAAGAGATAGGGGGAAGGAAACTTACAATGCAGTATAGTAGGTGCAAAATATAAGAGGGAGATCATGGAAGCTTTCCTGAGAGATGGTGACTTCTGAGCTGTGATTTTTTTGCCCGCCCCCCAAATTATTTAGTTTTCAGGCAGTCATAAGCAGAGTAAAAAATTCCAGAAGAGTGAGGGAAAAGGCTCAGAGGTGCACAGCAGTTTAATGCGGCCTGATGGTCATAAGTTTGGAGGGTAGATGTGAGGTAGGCGGTAAGAAGCATCAAGCATGACACTGGATCTTTAGACAGAGCACATCTGGAAGGAAAGGTGATGAGGCAAAAAGAGCCAAACCTGGGTGGTGCTTTCACCTACTAAGTTTAAGCTAATGCAAGATCAAAAAAAAAAATTCACTGAATTGCAATTTTTCATCTGTAAAATGGTGATGACAGCGCTTAACACACAAACTACCTCGTTGACTTTCAGTTAAGCTTAAGTATGTCCTTTGCTTATAGGCTTATTAAAATAAAAAAAAATATTGATGTTAAATAAACCTAGAACTTACCAGGATCTTCAGGAATCTGAAAATATAACATATGTCTTTATTCAGAAGCAATATTATTACTTTATATAAACTCTTAAAAACACAAAAGCTATGCCTACAAGAAAGAAAATTGTGGTCTTAGGAAATAATAGAAGCAGAAGAAAGGACACGAGAATGTAAGCTGTCATGTAAGCTTCTCTAATTCGGACAGTTAAAGGAATAAAATCTTTTCATTTGATTCTTATATACTCATAATTTGATTATTTAAAGATGGCTATAGTTAATATTTGAGCTTAAACATCTAAACTCATTAAGAAGAGGGGAAATGTACTTTTTGTCTGTTGGTACACATTTTCACTAAGGATGATGTGCTGAAATTAATAAAATTTTACCTAACCTCATGATATGTGCTAGCATCTTTTACTTGTTTTCCTTTTTACCTCACTAATTCTCAAAGTAGGTCCTTTGTGAATTTTACAACTTGAATACTTTTGGTGTTGTCTATTGTTCATGGGTTTCCAAAATTTTGTTGGAGAATTATACCAAAAAATAAATTGCATTGTTACATTTGACAGTTCCTATTAAAAATTTTAACTTTTGGTCTCTTATGATTTCTAGACTATGAGGTTTCCTGAAGGGGGGGGCACTAGGGAGAAGTAAATCTTTAGCTTTACTGAGATATTTGAGAATATGAGCTGCTAAGGCCAAGAATTTCCTATTTTTCTCAGACTCCACAGTGGAACTAAGAACTGAGTTTGAAGGATGAATTGAGGTAGATGCTTAAGTATGACTCCCACTTAGTCCTATAGGATTCAGAGCTTAGGACTGCCTCTCTGTCAACGAGTAGGCTCAGAGTTCAAGGCAATCTTACAGGTGCTCCATTGCTGAAGGAAGAAATTACAGTGGAATTGAAATGCCATATTTTCCCATGAATGTTTTCAGGAGAAAAAAAGGAAAATCTAAGGGCTGAGTGGGTTATGTTTTTTGAGTCTGCTCCAGGAGAAACATGATGTCACCATGTATTGATTTAATGACCAAATCACTGAATGTAGAGACTGTAATTAAATATACTCTTGAGAACACAATTAGGCAGGTAGTACTATTTAATGAGGAATGAGAACTAAACCCTTCAAGTAATAAAATCAGGGAAAAGAACATTTGGACAGGTACTGTTTTCTAAGAATCCAGATTTCCTTTTATTAAAAATATTTCTTGATGCAGATCTGATGTTATTTCCCACTGAGAACCTTCCCTCCTCAGTTTGCCTTGTCTTGAAAGCTGGTGAGTTTTCATTTTTTAAAAATCCCTTTAATCTTTTCACTAGCATTTTCATCCTAGGCTCTTTGTATCTTCCTGGACATTACAGCTGCCCCATTGTGCCATTTGCTGCCTCTCACCTGAGTCAGCAGTGATAACAGATGCGACTTTTGCATTCAAGATAGTAGCATATTTGGGGGCGTGTCTTCAATCTCATTGTTCTTTAGATGTAACAGATTATTATCAGCAACATGCTTCTGACCACAGAGAGCTGGGCTAGTAACATTTATAAGGAAAATAATGGACAGTTGTTTATTATTGACCTTTTGTATCTTTATTATTTGATATGTAGCTTTATTATTTGATATGAAACACAATTAAAGACTGAATTATCAATATTTTATACAAGTGTCAGTATTTTTATGCAAGTATGCTTATACAAGCAAAAGCATGCATATAATTTTGGAAGTATTGTGATGATAAATGAAAGAAATCCTTATGTTGTAAAGCAATACACTATCTTTCCTCAAAAACACACTATTTCAGTTTCCAGCAACATCACAAATAGAAGCAGCAAAGGAAACATTGTGCACATTATAAGCTATGGCAGGGTGTTTTTAAACTTTTATGCCATTGGCTTTTCAGGCCAAATCAAGGAAGAAAAATGCCACATTTAAAAATGCTTGAATACATTCACATGTTAAGTTGTTTATTTAAATCGGGGTAATTTAGTGTGTTGCAACGATATGTCAAGAGCTACATTACAATGCCATAAAACAACTCATAAATCACAAAGGAAGTACCAAGAATAAAGGAACAGTGGTGGAAATCTTAAGAGACACTGCAATAGCACAATTGGCAGTACAGAATGTTGAGTTCTGAACAGACCAGAATGATGCAGATTTTGCCAACAATAACAGGGAGGAAAAGTACTTTCCATGGTAAATCCAAGTATTGGGAGACTGTGGCTATATGGCTTTTAAATAGCCCATGGAGACAAATGAAAAGAAAGCACGTTTTGGGCGCCTGGGTGGCTCAGTGGGTTAAGCCGCTGCCTTCGGCTCAGGTCATGATCTCGGGGTCCTGGGATCAAGTCCCGCATTGGGCTCTCTGCTCAGCAGGGAGCCTGCTTCTCTCTCTCTCTCTCTGCCTGCCTCTCCGTCTACTTGTGGTTTCTCTCTGTCAAATAAGTAAATAAAATCTTTAAAAAAAAAAAAAAAAAAAAAAAGAAAGCACGTTTTAATCTTGTATATCATATGATTAGAAGGACTTTACAAAAGCTCACGTATGTCTACAAGTTACTTAATGACCAAGGGCTAATAGGCAATGTTTTCCAAACATGGATGCAGGTTTCTGACAATGATTAATGTAAATTATTTTTCATTTGTATGCCTCAAGGAGCTTCAAACAGCAATATTTCCTAAGAGTCTAGAAATTTTAAACAGTCTTACCTGTTTTCTAAAGGTGACGTATTGCCTTTTGCTGTGGTAACAAATAACCATAATACCTCAGTGGCTTACAGGAACTAGCATTTATTTTTAACCTATATTGCAAGAGGGCTGAAAGTTGGCTGGGCTGTCTTGGCTGGGATCAGCTGGGATGGGCTCCATCTATCTTCCCATTCCAGGACCCAGGCTGAAGGAGCAGCCCCTGTCTGGGTTGTGCTATCTTCATGGCTGAAGGTGGAACACAGGAGGGGTGGAGCCTAACCACACAGCTGACACAGAGACAATCTATGCCTTTGCTACAAGATGGCATATGTCTGCTCACAGTCTTTTGGCCCAAAGAATTGATAAGGCCGAGCCCAAAGTCATTGTGTTGGAGGCATGTGCTTCGCACTGACAACAGTGAAAATGGGGAGTAAATTAGTAAATATTATTATTAGTAAATAGTGCAGTCTAACACTGTTAGTGAAAATTAATATTTTGGGGATGGTTACTCTAATCAAAATCTATCAAAGATTGTTGCTAATTTCCTAGTCTGAAATTTATTCTAAGTCCTTATTGTCTTCCCTTGGACTGAAGGAACTGACAGTTCCCTCCTTGAAACTGGTCCCCTTTTTCGTTCAGTAGCATTTTTCCTGGTTCTCTTCTCACCTATCTGAAGACCTCTGTATGTCCTTCTTCGCTTATCTATCTTCCTGCAGTTCTGGAAATAAGGATTTTTCAGTTGCTTTCATTTTCTACTCCTATGATTTCTGTGATCTCATCAGTGTGGAAATAATTGACATGACCTTTTCCACCTTGATCTTCAGATTTGTACTTCCAACATGACTTCCTGGGAATTATATTTGAAAGCTTTTTGCTACTTTGAATTTAATATTATCCCCAGAAACTTGTCACGTCTCCCATCTAGAAGTGTCCCTCCTGACTTCCCTCTTCCTGATGGCAGCCTCATTTTCCAGGTGTTTTAGATTCAAACCTGTAACTTGTGTTTGACTCCTCTTTCCTCCTCACATCACTGGATGGCTAAGGCATGGGATAGTCCATCATCATAATGGTTCCCATAACTGTCCACTTGTTTTTTCTCACCATCACCAATCTGGTTTATATTGTTATTCCACATCAACCACTTTTAAAGTTGTAAATAGTCTCCTTCATTGTTCTATACCGTCCAGCTGCTTCTTTGTCACCATTCCAGATCAGAGCTCATAGAAATTTCTTGTTACCTTCTGTGTCTAAATCCATCACAAATCAACTCTGATTTGCAAGACTTTTTACAGCATGTTTCTAATTCCACTTTCTGAGGTTAGCTTCTAATGTTAACTGAAGCTCTTGCCAAAATAGGTAACTAGGTATTACTTGAACACATCTGAATTTTCCCACTTACTTATCTCTTATCTGCTATTTTTTTTTTCTTTCTGGTATATACTTCTGGCCTCAACTTTTATTCAAATGCTACCTGAGCTTTCAAAGTTCGATCTCAAAGATTATTTCTTTCAATAATTTTGTCCAGTAGCACTTGGTTTGTACCTTTCTTGTGCGTACATTTTCTTTGTATTCCAGTGATTTGTAAAATTATTTCTTCATGAGACTGCAATATTTGGAATGACCATAACTGGATATTAAAAATTTATAATATTGTTTTGAGAGCTTGAATTCTGGCATATAGTAAACATTCTAAATGGTCATTCTAATTATTTTTGTTATGAAATCTTCAGTAAGTGCTGACAGAATGTGGTTACATTTATTTGAAGCAGTTTCACATTATTTCTCACCCTGTTTATAAAGTGATTTGTAAACAAGAACATGTATGTTCTGTACAGGGAGAATTGAGAAAAGATTTATTTTCCTATTTACAATGGACATTCATTATAAGCCTTTTTGGGGAGGGTGCTAAGGCCCATTCTTTGCACTAAGTTAAGTTAGGTGTTTAGGCTTAGCCTGATACACAGCAAAGAAATTTCTTGAAATAAATTATTTCTGCATCCTGCAAAAGATCACTATAATAACTGTGAATCTCCTTAGAAAATACAAAAAGAAATAATGTACTTTTGAATATAACTTGCTCAACTTGCCCTAATCATTCTCTCTGAATAAGTAGTTACCTACCTCATAATTACCTTGTTTCACAGTGAACTTCGAATGTATTTCAAAAATACATTTGAGGATGTATTTCAAAAATACATTTGAGGATGTATTTTTGGAGATTCTCCTTCTGGATTCCTACTGGATTCTCCTACTGATTCTCCTACTGGAGAAACAGTAGGTAAGTAGGAGAGTGTGGGCTGACCCACTATCTGATAACTTCAGTTTTTCACATACAGATTTTAACGTCTACTGTGTGTAGTGTTTGTTATTCAGTAGTGGTCATCTGATATGATTTTTGGAAATGCTAACATCTCAGAGTTATCAAACACTAAATTAATACAGTTGGAAAATGGTAAAATAGTGTTGGTATCAGAAAAGAAGTGAATGTGCACTTAAAAAATTGTTAAGAGTAGATCTCAGGCAAAGCATGCTTACCAGAGGGGGGAGAAAAAACAAAAAATGAAAACAAACAAAATGAAAAAACTCCAAAGGGATGCAAACCTTTGGAGGTGATGAAGATATTTGGCTTGATAGTGGTGATGCTGTCATAGGTGTATGCATATATCCCAAGCTCATCCAACTATATACATAAATATGTGCAGCTTTCTGTATATCAGTTATACCTCAATAAAGCTATAAAACAAAACAAAACAACAAGAGCCCAAAACATATTCAGGGTATAGTAACAACTTCCAGAAGTCCCTGAGAAGCTGCTGATGACCTAAAATGAGGGTAAATTCTGGAATAAAATTAAGTATACGTCCAGTACCATTAAAACTGCTGTGCAGCGTAAAAACGGATAAAAGTTTCCTAATTCATTTTCAGAAGCTAGTTTAACTTAACCTCCAGAACTTTCCAAGGTTGAGTAAAAAAGAAATCAAAGATCACTTTCATTCACATGTATTATTGCAAAAATTATTAAAATGTTGACAATATTAAATTGAACACCAAAAAAAAAAAAAAAGGTTGAAAATCATTATACTCCAATGTGTATTTTATTAAATTTGAACTTTTGGGGGAAGAAATATAAAACAAATTTCTCACTGGAAATATCCGCCATTAAACTTTCAAAATACTTTTGTAGTTACTCTCGGAAATAATAGTCACACTTTTCTTCCATGATCTGCTTGTGTTTAGAGATTATTACAAAGAAATAAAAAAATTACATTGAATTCTTAATCCTTCTACCTTTAAATAACACTTACCTAAGTTTCATATGCAAATATCTTTTTAACAAAATGAGATTTAAAACTTCCTTAAATACAGAGATCTTGCCTTATTCTTTAAAATTTCCTCCCAACAAATATAGAAGTTAATTACTTAATGTAAGGATCCTTAAATGGTTGGATGTTTATAAATTTAAAATAGCTCATCTTTATGTCACTTTTAAAAACAGTACCTCTTCAGATGTTAGGAACCAGATCCTTCTGCTTGTTTGAGTTATAAAAGAGATAAAAAGATGTAAATTAAAAATCACTTATACAGTTATGAAACATTAAATATAGGCAATAATTCAGCCTCTGTTATTGACTAACCATGTGCCCATACTGAAGTTATTTAGCAACTTTTAGTCTTGTCTTTCTTACTTATAACTAAGAGGTGAGGACTAGATGGTTTTTAAAATTCCAGATTACAAAAATTTTCCCCCCAAGACAAAATTTTTCTTTGAGTAGGACCCCTAGATGGCAGTACCATATAATAAAATCAATGAAAAGAAAAAAAAATTTTTTTAACTTTCCAGATTAGGGGAAAAAAGAACCTAAAACATATTCATTGTGGGATTTCAAATGGAAAAAAGAAAACAAAAGCAAAATGACCATTATCATAATTACTTAATTTATTTTGTTTTATAAAATAAGATTCTAGTTACATGAGGTGAAGATGGTAGAAAAACTGAAGTCTGACAGTTTCTATATAAACAATGCATTGAAGAGCAAACAATTATGAGTTTTCTAGAGGAATTAGAGACTCTAACTCCTGTTTCAAAAAATTAAATTTTGAAAAAAGCCACTAGAAATAATGCCCCTCTTAAAAAAAAAAAAGACAAAAAACTTAAACTGAAATGACATTTAACTGTGCAATAAAAGCTCTTTCCTTTAGTAAGATTTATAGGTTAAAAATATGAACCTGCCCTAATAAAAAAAAAATCTGCATTGTAAGATATTTTGAAATGAACCTTCTTGCCATAAAGTATCTTTACCTAAGTGAACACAGTATTTTCTCTTGAAGGGCAGAACAGTGATTGTCTTTGACAATGACCGAGAGTGTCTGGACAGCATTTTATATCCATTTGTAGGGTGGAAGATTTGAGGGACTTTGAAAGCATAATCTGACCCTGAAGAATGATATTCCTGAATAAAGTCACAATTCAACCCACTCTGTCCCAATAATTGTGGATTTGGAATTGAAAGCTATAATTGAATATGCTATTAGTATATTACAAGGCATGTAAAATCAGGACATGTGAAATATGTAAAATCAGGAAAAGTTTTTCTCTTTCATAGTGCTTCCTTTCATCATCACCATGATGAAACTGGACTAATAGACAAGAAGCAGTTATTCACAAAACACGAACTGTGCAATCCAGACATGTGATACTCCTGACCTGGAGGGATGACTAATATTCTTTACATGAAATACAGCAAGGCACTGCAGAACAAAAGGGAACTTCATTCAACTCTACAAAACATGGATGGTGTTAGAATGTAAAAAAATAAATCACCTATCTCAACAGCAGAAGAGGTAAAGAAAATATCCATTCAATTCATATACAGAACAATTATGACATGGGTGGTGGGGCTAAAATGCCTCTAATTCATGCAGTCAACAGGCACTTTTTCAGCACAGACCGACCTATGTGCTGGAGTATATGTCAGAAACTTAGGATAGTGCCACTGCTCTCCGATTGTCTACAGGCTCATTGTGGAGACAGACATGTACACCTTGAAGTAGCTGACAAAGATACAAGGGCAAGGAACACAGCAGGATATCAGAGTGGAGTTGGGATTTCTTAGAGGTTGTGAGTTCTGGGCATCATATGCAATGGCAGGGAAAATGAGAACTAGGAATCTAGAAAAAGGCACCCCCTTGCACTGTTGGTGGAAGCCGTTCTGGAGAACAGTATGGACGTTCCTCAAATAATTAAAAAATAGAATTACCATATGATCCAGGAATTCCATTACTAGGTATTTACCCAAAGAAAACAAAAACAAACATTCAAAAATATATATGTGCCCCTATGTTTATTGCAACAGTATTTACAATAGCCAAATTATGGAAGCTGCCCAAGTGTCCATCAGCAGATAAATGGATAAGGAAGAGGTGGTAGATACACATATGTATAACAGTATATTACTCAGCTATAAAAAAGAATGAAATCTTGCCATTTGCAAGAATGTGTATGGATGTAGAGGGTATAATGCTAAGTGAACTAAGTCAGTCAGAGAAAGACAAATATCATATGATTTCACTCATATGTCGAATCTAGGAAGCAGAACAAATGAACCAAGGAAAAATAAAGAGACAGACCAAAAAAAAAAAAAAAACCAAAAAACAAAAACACCCCAACCCAAAACAAACAAACAAAAAATCCCCACTATTAACTACAGAGAACAACTGATGGTAGTACATGAATTAGATGTGAGAATTAAGGGGTGTGCTTCTCCTGATGAGAACAGGGGGATGTATGGAGTTGTTGAATCACTGTATTGCCCATCTGAAACAAATATAACACTGTACGTTTAGTACACTGGAATAAAAAAATAAAGGAACCGCTAGTCTAGAGGGATGCAGAGGCAGAGGCAGTATTCGTTGTTTAAAAACAGGGTAACCTCCATGGCTCCTTCTCTTACATGAGCTTGTAGTCAACACCGAAGAAGTTTTCACCCCTTCCAAGCCTCCATGTTGCAGTCTTCCTGTTCTCTGTTGCCGGCTCCTGCTTGGAGATCTGGTTCTAGTTTCTCTGTCAGCTACCTTGGGGTGGTTGCTTTTTAGAACTCATTTACACCTCAGACTTGCTAGATTCCTTCCCATCCTGGCTTCCCAGCAAACCTCCATGCAAGAAAGTCTGAGGGCACAAACGTGTGTGTGTGTGTGTGTGTGTGTGTGTGTGTGTGTGTGTGTGTGTAACCAAACATAAATTTGCTTAATTAAGAAAACAATACTAAAATCAATCAGTGTTATGAGGTAAAACTGGGGGAGCACTTAGGTCTTAAATGAATGAGAACAAACATCTGGTTTGGTGTGATAGAAAATAGTCACTGAAAGATGACAAGCAGAGGGGCGCCTGGGTGGCTCAGTGGGTTAAAGCCTCTGCCTTTGGCTTAGGTCATGATCCCAAGGTCCTGGGATCAAGCCCCACATCTGGCTCTCTGCTCAGCGGGGAGCCTGCGTCCCGTTCCCCCCCGCCCCCCCGCCGCCTGCCTGCCTCTCTGCTTACTTGTGATCTCTGCCTGTCAAATAAATAAATAAAATCTTAAAAAAAAAAAAAAAAAAAGAAAGATGAGCACAAAAGGAATATAATGTCATTTAATCACAATGTCTAGTATTTGGAAGTAGTAAACTGGATAGAAATATTTTTTCATCAGGATTATCATCCACTTGGGAAAGGGTGAAAATTATGTTTTGGGTAGTACAAACTATACTTTCAATGGTTTGGCGGTATCTAAGGGTATGCCGTATTTGTGGATTGTCAAAAATGTGAGTGGGTATAGTAGTAAATGGCTTGAGATGGGGTTGGTGGCAAAGTAAGTTGGGCTCAGATTGCAAAGGATCATGATGAGTAATTTGGGCTTTATCCAGTTGGCAGTGGGGTCCCCACTAAGATTTTCAAAGTCATTTTTTGGGTTTACTTCATTTAGCTAAATATTGAAGAAAGTAAATTTACTTAAAATCAAAGAATGAGGCCACCATGCTTTGTCTTCCCCCCAAAGCAACTGCAAACAGATGTTTTTGCCTACCATAGTGTGGCAGGAGTGTAAGGAATTTCTTCTGATAGGTTCCTCAGCTTCTACTGCCCCTAGGTTTTTGATACTACCTCCTTAGAGTCCATGGCTGTCTTCTTCCAAGGTCAAGGCTTTTCTGATTCCTCCCAGTACCCCTTTCCTGCAGTGTTTTTAGCACAAACACATGCTCTGTCTGTCAAGTACAGTGTAAAAATGACTTTGCTGGAAGGAGTGGAGATTTCTGGGCATAAGCCACACATAGAGCAAACATTATAAGCAGATGGCCTCATTACTAGATCCAGCACGAGCCAGAGAGAAACAGTGCTGGGCTTTTCCAGGATGAGGCAGTTACAGTTTTCTGATCATCAGCTCTGTACTTTGGTCTCAGGTCTACTCCTTAATTTTAGTTCGAAACAACTGTGTTTGAAAAGTACATTTTATATCTCTTCCACTCATTCAGATTCCTCTCTGCATGATAAAAAATATTTTAATGATACCTCTCCTCCAGGTGCTTCCTCTATGCCTGGATAGATTTACTTACTAGTGCTTTTTTTTTTCTTTTTTGCTCTAGTTTGCTCATATTCCCTTAAGTTCTTTCTCCATTCTTCAGTCTGACTCAGTCATCCCCTCTCCTGATTTTGCAGTTTCTTAAGCATCTTTCTTCCATCGCTATCCCTGGATCACACTCAGATCTTGTGAATATTTCTCAGTCTAACCTTCTGTTGCCTGTCAATCTGTTTTGAAATTAGTATGCCAACACCCTTCCTTTTCTACAGAAAAACAGGGTTCTAAGACAGTTCATAATAAAGCCAGGGCAGGGGGAGGGGTAAGAATATTTTTACCCATTAACATTTAAGAATGTGTGCTGATGGGGAGAAAGAAGAAGATGGAGAGACAAAGGAAAGCCTAAATGCCTAATTTAATACTTCTTCAACCTCACCTTCCTTGTGTTTGGGCAGATTGGCAGACTTTCCTGCTTGTCTTAATAGAGAAGAGATGCACATTTTTATTTTATGTCCTTGATTCCTTGGCCTGTAACTAGAAGAGTGTAGTTTTCTAATTTTCTTCTTTTTTTTTTAAGTATGACTCTTACAGTTACTATGTTTTCTCAGATATATTTTCAGCTTAGTGAGGGTAGAGGCCTTGCAATTACTGTACTGTATTCCCCATGGCACTCAGAACACAGCTACAGATATCTCTTGCATAAGTTTGTTCCATGTGGTCTTTATCCTCAGGCTCTTGGTGGGGATAAGCTGGTTTGCAGTTGCTACGCTCTTAACATCTTCCCACATTCAGATTCCATAGGAAAGATAGCATCTCCCTAAATAGTACAAACCAAATATCTGAACCTGACTATCATTTGCTTTAATTGAGTCATGGGTACCCTGGAAGCATTACCCTGGAAGCACTGGTCAGAGTGATGAAATGGCCCAGTTGGTGGAAGAAAGGGTGCACGAGCTGGACAGTCACCTCCACTTGAAATACACAGACTTCAGTGGAAGAGAGGTGATCCTCAAAGGAAAACTGAGCTCATTCGTTCGTTTGTTTGTTCCTTCCTTACTTCCTTATTTATTTATTTGAGAGAGAGAGAAAGAGAGAGAATGCACAGAGGAAGAGGAAGAAGCAGACTTTCTGCTGAGCAGAGAGCCCAATGTGGGGTTTGATCCCAGGACCTCGAGGTCCATGACCTGAGCTGAAGGCAGATGCTTAACCAACTGAGCCAACCAGGGACCCTGAAAATTGAGTTTCTGTTTCCAAAAGATGGGGAAGTGGATGATGGCTGCCTAACACAATAAATGTTCACCACCATATCCTAAGAAGATTATAAGGTAGTACCATGCTGTTGCAGACTCCATGAACCTCAATATCAATAGATATTGAATGTCTCTGTGAGAGTTATAATTTTTCCAAAAATGGCTCAGGACAGATCTGATGAGAATTTGGTAGAGGCTGGAGACAGTGTAAAAGCCAAAAGGTGTTGCTAAAAAAAGACCGTTCTCTGACGATTGTAGGAGACCTTCTATTGCTTATAGAATAATGTACAAAGCCTTAGCAGGATACACAAGATCTTTTACAATCTGACCCCAGTTTACTTCTATTTAATATCCTGCCAATTTTCACTTTACTTGAACTCTGTAATCCCAGACCAATATAGTTTCATATCATTCTCTAAACACATCATGCTGTTTATGACTCAATGACTTTTCCCCCTATCTTTGTCCTTTCCTTTTTTATGAACTTAAAAGAACACATAAGGAAAAATGCTCAACTCAATGACTTTTTGAAAATCTTGTCTCAGTCTTGGAATTCTCTTCTATGCTCTTTCCAAATTGGTACATTTCCTTTTTTTTAATTTTAAAAAAAGATTTTATTTTTATTTTTAGAGAGAGAGACCATGTGCGTATAAGCAGGGTGGGAGGGCCGGAAGGAGAGAGGGAGAGAGAGAGAGAATCTTAAGTAGGCTCCATGCTTAGAGTGGAGCCCAATGCAGGGCTTGATCCCATAACCCTGAGATCATGACCGGAGCCGGAATCAAGAGTTGAACTCTTAACTAACTGAGCCACCCAGGCACCCTTAAATTGTTAAATTTCTATATATTCATGAGGATGAAGCTCAAATGTTATCAGTTGTGTCAAGATCTTTGAGTGTTAGTCCCCTCTGACTTGAACACCCATGTAAACAAGGACAAAGTTAAGCTAAGGAAAGGTCATAGAAGGGGGAGCTAGTTTGGCTAGGGGGAAGGTGAAGGAGATAATGGATTCCATTTTGGGCAGGTAAACCTGAAGTACCCATATAGAGATGCCTGGTTGGTATTTAGATGCACTGGATCTAGATATTCAGTATAGTGGCCTGGCAGGAAGACACAGATCTGGATGTTGCCACCGTAGAAGTGGTGGGTGAAATTTTTCAGTGAGAAAATTAACAAGTGTGGAACCTTGGAGGGCACAGCATTTAAGAGAAGGGCTGAGGCATTGACTGTCAATAATGGAGAGGAGGAGGAGTGGTGGAGAGGTATGAGAAGACCAAGAAGAAAGAAAAAATATTCTCAGCAGCTGAACAGGGGCCAAGGAGATAGAATTTTTGAAGAAGGGAGTGATTAGTGTCAAATGGTAAAGGCAGTTCAAGAATGATAGAGATCATTAAATGATCAATGCCTTGAAAGGCACGGGTGATGATTTTGAGAGGGTTTGAAAGAAACTTGGGGGCTACAGAGGGAATTAAGAATGCCTCTGTGGATATAATGGTTTTAAAAGATAGCTGAGCATTCCGTGAGAACTAGAAATGCAAAATCTTTCCCAGTATGAATAAGAACATTGGAGTTACAGCTTTAATTCTCTATCCTGTATTTGGGGAAGGACAGTCATTACAGCATCATAATGGATTTCTTTCTAGCATATTTCTTTTGAAGAGAGCACTCCTTCATGTGAATATAATAATGGAAAAATATAACTTCTTAAAAATCACATCAATAACCCTTTGAGGACAAAGCTGACCAAATACATTATTACCCCATAGCACAAAAAGTAAAATCCGCTGATCTGGATAGAAAGGAACAATTATTACCTGCTCCCTCTAAGCAAATGTTATTCTTTATTATATCCTCAGGACGTCTATTTTTCAAATGAAAAAAACTATTTTACAGTCATTAAATTGCTCACTGCTGGTTCTCTGATGAAAAAAATATAATAAACATATAAGGGAAGGAAAGTACTAGGACATGTGAGGTTTTTGATATTCAATATTGGCATATTAAAACTCCAGATTAAACCTGTAGTAGTGAGAGGCTATGTGGTTGTGGGGTTATGGTTGGTGGTCAGGAAAGATCTCAAAGACATCAGAGATTTATTTGGTTGTCATTGTTTCTGGGTCTAGTTCTCTAGTCCCATATGTCTGGAATTCAATAAATAACTTATTTAGGGCACCTCACGCCTTGAGAAAAAGGGCACAAAGGACCTTTTTGAAATCCATGAAGCTGATTTTTAGCTAAAGCAATAATTGAAGTTAAAATACATAGCTTTCCAAAACTCTGTGTGGGAAATTAAAGCAAAAATCAGAAGTTGCCTGATGACTATATGGAATCAGAATAATATCTGTGTGATCTTATCTACTAATGTATAATCCAGTCTTGTCAATGAAACAGATATACTGCCATTTTTGCCTATTAACCTTGGTTCTTAGGTCTCTTTGAGACTCCAGTTAATGCCATGGAAACGCTCATCAGTCAAAAGCACATGCACACAAGCTTTTTCACGGATCTCAGTAGTTTCAAAGATTCCCAAAAACCTAGACTTAAAATCCCAGTCAACAGACCGCAGGCTAGGGATTCACAGTGTAGAGACCCATTTTTTCATTGCTTAAATATGTCTTTTCCATTATTGCAACTATATAGATTAATCAGTCCTTGCTTGTTTCAGGCCAAGAAATTATCAAAGCTCATGGCTTGTTATCTAATTGACTCAAACAAAGAGATTGGTGTGTAGGTATCTTCCTCAGCTAGAATGTAAGTTAACACCAGTAGTCCTAGAATTCTGCCCATTTGGTAGAATCAGCAGAAATTCTTCCCACTACTTTTTGTTCAGATAGAGGAGACAAAAAAATTAGAGTTTATGTCAACCTTCAGGCAATATAAATAACAACACAAAGAGTTAGTGTGCTTCTTTGGTGATGTCACATGATCCCTCCTATGTTGTAATTCTCTTTCAAAGTTAATCCTAGGCCCTGTCTCGAAGTGTGGGTAGTTGAAGGGATAGCATGTCAAGAGCATTTCCTTCTAATGGTAGGAGCTGATTATAGGTCAGTTACTCAGTACCACTGTGGGTTAGATGTTTTTTTTTTTGTTGTTTGACTCATTCTGACACAAAACATACTGAGGCAATTACAGAATTTTGATCATTCTTGAATCTTATATCCTAGCTGATTTCATTTGAAGTTTTAATTGAGAGAAATACAGGAACAGAACAATGATTATGTCTTTCAAATACTAGCTTTGACTGACACCGTTGGTCTTGGATTCTTGATTAAATCAGTTTGTTGTTGCATCCTAACCTGCGAAATGGCATGGCTTGGTAGGAAGAGATTTGGTGACTGTATTAGTCAGGGTTGCAGCAAGAAAGAGAAGGTACATTCTAATTAGGATAATCTGGGAGGGATTTAAAAAGGAACTGTTTCCCAAGGCAAGGGCAGAATGCGATTATAGGTCAGAATATGATTATAAGTGAAGTGTAGTACCCCAGCCCTGTTACAACTAGACTCGCTAGTGTAAGTAATGTGACCATAACCTGGAAGGGAGAATTGTGTAGAGTAGGCCAACTTCAGTGGAACCCTGAGCTCTGGTGGGGACTCAGCCAGCTCTTGGTAGGCCTACAGGGAAGGAGGCAAGAACATAATTTGTCCTTATCTGTCCTCACTCCCTATTTTCTCTAATATCTCTTTCTGGACATCCCTAATGGCACACTGACTTGGTCATACAGGTCAATATTCTGGATGGCAGCAGGGGGAAAAGAATGGAGAACAAATGAGTCAGGAAGGCAAACAAAAACATTTGGCATAGGTCCAACAAATCTGGGTTCAAATTCTGGCCCCACTAGTTATCAACTCTTTTAAAGTTACATCTTTTAAAGATGTAACTTCTTTAATACTTGGTTTTGTATCCCTCGGGATTTCTGGGAGAATTAAACATAAATAGTGGAATGTCAGTTTATATTAAATGATGTGTGCTCCAAAAATGCTTATTGAATGTTTACTGAATGAATGAGTACCTGATTAATTAAAAAGGAAAGATTGGTGTAAGCAGAGGCTAAGAAGTAGTTTCCCTTTACAATTTATGCACCATAAATACAATTTTTGATGTGTGTACATCTGAATAATATATTCTGTATACACAGGAATTATATTCTATATACACAGGAAATATAGTCTAGGCAATGTTTGTAGGAAAATATGCATGAAAAAATAAATAATCCTTACTGCTAATGTGTGACTATTGTGTTCTGGACAGTAAAAATTTAATGTTCACATGCCTTTGATGAGTCAGGGTATCTTTCCAATTTTCTCATTTTATGAACTGCAGTACATAAAACTAAGCAACTCTTTAAAACCCTAGAATTTTGGAACTGGAAATGGCCTATGGAAAATCAT
Source organism: Mustela nivalis (assembly GCF_964662115.1). Lineage (NCBI taxonomy): Eukaryota > Metazoa > Chordata > Mammalia > Carnivora > Mustelidae > Mustela > Mustela nivalis. The sequence continues at coordinate 33,189,318 of NC_139027.1, read as the reverse complement.
CTGTTTAAGCATTTTATTTTGCAGTTGAGAAGACTGAGGCTCAGAAATGTAAACTTATCCAAGGCTAATGACCTTGGAAGTGGCAGAGTTACAGCTAGAATCCAGGAGTTCTGGCCTCAGTCTAAAAGCCATCTTCTCCTAGATTTTGATTAATAACATCCTAAAGAACAGAACTGACTAAAAGTTCCACACCTTATAAATCAGCATGAGGCTTGCCCAGAGGAAAGAATAAGCTTATGAATTCAATCACCATCTAGATTCTGAGAGAGTAAATTAAAGCATTAATGCTCTGCAATTTATAAAAGAACCTCTTGCCCTAAGTGGCCATCATTATTATACTGCTCTCTGATGTGGATACAGTTTTGAGGCTCTTGTAAGTAAATTATATATATTCCCAGAAAACTTCGAAATTAGGCTCTGCATAGGGAGAAGCCGTAGATAAATGCACCCACTTGATATGAAGGATGACCATAGTCCTCATAGAACTCAAGAAAAATAAGCTAGCTTTCTGGGGCGCGTGGGTGGTTCAGTCATTAAGCATCTGCCTTTGGCTCAGGTCATGATCCCAGGGTCCTGGGATGAAGCCTCACATCTGGCTCCCTGCTCAATGGGAAGCCCACTTCTCCCTCTCCCTCTGCTGCTCCCCTTGCATGTGCTCTTTCTGTGTCAAATAAATAAATAAAATCTTAAAAAAAAGAAAAGAAAAGTAAACTAGCTTTCCCTATCAAAGTATAAAGTATCTCACTAGGTTTTTCTTAATGTGATAGGCCTGTTTTCCTTAATATTTCACAAGAATTTGAGTGAGAAACCCAGGGATCGTGATTTAGAATATTAAGTGAGAAGTTATTTATTTATTCATAGAAAAGGAAAAGTGAAAATTCTAAAGACAATAGAACATTGTCATATATCTTCAAGAGAAACAGATTTTTCTGGAAGGCTTGTTATCTATCTTTCTCCTTATGTCTCTTGTAAGAGGAATCACCATTAAGGCTGTAGAAGCATTCTGGGACTCCAAAGAGAAGAAAACATCATTTAGGAGACCAAGGCTAAAATAATGCTGGTCTCCCGCCAGGCCATATGGAGGGGCCATGGAATAGCTCTTAAGATGCTCGTTTCCTTAATTAGGACAAGCCCCAGTCCCAAATGCTTTTAGAAGAAAAACCTTGTAACAAACGCTCTAGGGGATCAATCACAGCTTCAGACTTTTCAATTAAACACCCTTTTATTACCCCTCATTGATAGTCTTTGAAGTATATTTCAATTAACATAAAATTTAGAGCCAGAAGATTTCTAAACTTCTGAGTTTCTAAAATACTATACACATAACCAAATAATTCTTATGAACAAATCAACAAATACAAATTATTGTTACTATTCACTAGCAAAAATGATAGTCTTAAGAGACATCGTGTAGCATGGTGGTGAGGAAGTCAAGACTTTGTACTTGGAGGCTCTCTAGCTCAGTATTCTCAAGTATAAAATGGGAAAATAGCATGACCTACTTCATCTAGAGTTGTTACAATTCAATGAGATAAATCATGAATGCCCTTAGCATGGGGCCGACACCCAGTATGGACTATAAATTTTGGATAATGTTGTAGTTATTACTTGTTATTACTATTAAGTTAACTGTATTATGTTGCTGTATTTTTGTTCTTGTGTGATTTCTTAATCCTCACAGTGACTTTGAACTTTGTCGGTAGGCATCGTTAGTTCTGTTTCACAATGGAGGAGACCAAAATTGAGAGAGCTTAGGAAATGGCTAAACACACTGAGTAGGAGGCAGAGGTGCAGTTCCAAAATAAGTCTGACCTCAAAACCTGAGCCTAGGGGCGCCTGGGTGGCTCAGTGGGTTTAGCCTCTGCCTTTGGCTCAGGTCATGATCTCAGCATCCTGGGATCAAGCCCCGCATCGGGCTTTCTGCTTAGTGGGGAGCCTGCTTCCTCCTCTCTCTCTGTCTGCCTCTCTGCCTGCTTGTGATCTCTCTCTCTGTCAAATAAATAAATAAAATCTTTAAAAAAACAAAAAAGAAAACCTGAGCCTCTAACCACCGCACGGTATTTACTTCCAGCTAATCTTTTTGTATTTGTGAAGTCTCTCTCTTAAATCCTTATCATCCTGCAAGACCGTAGGATTGAACAGAATAGAGGCCTCTGCATTTCCTTTGTGGACTAAGTTCTGGCTGTGTGTTTTTTAAAATTAAACATGACTTTTATTGTTTATTCTTTTTACAAAAGCAACGTATGCCTTTTGCTGAAAAGTTAGAAATTGCTATTAATAAAAAGGAAGTAAAAATACATATTCTTTCCACCCAGAGATAACTGCAGTGAACTTTTTAGTTGTATGTTCTTCTGCTATTTGTGTTCTGAATTTCATCTAGTGCAATTACTTGTTTTTCATTGGTTATAAAATGTTTACAACTCACTAGCAATATTTCCATAGAAATAAATAAGGGTAAAGACTATTTTCTTTTCTGAGTAAGATATTTTCTTTCTATTTAATCTCTAAATGGCACAAAGCCTAGACTGTGGTTTACCAATGGGGTTTAGCTCAATATTTTTAATGACCAAAAAGTAAAATAAGGACACAAAAATGAAATGTAAAAATATTAAAAACTCTGTTGGAAAGAAAAAAATTAAGGGTGGCTGGGAATTCTTTGCATCATTGGCTTAGCTCTCAACGTTATTCAATTTTTATAAGCTGGTGATAATCGACATAATCCATGCTCTTTCTCCAGCCCAAGTCACTCTCCTTGAATTCTTTGTGAAGTGTGGGATTTTTTTATTTTAAGCGAAAGAAAAAATGGTAATAGAAAGGGTTCTCTAAACTTAGGAAATTTAAAATTAACTAATTTGCTGGTGAATTTAAAGATGGTAATAGCAAATGATCAGTTTCTCAAATTTTAGGGCTCACGGAGAAGCTGCATGGGTTTCTGATGAATTCCACTTACAGATTTTAAAGACATTTTATGGATTTTGCCCTGGCCTTTAGCACCATTTCTATTGGAAAACAATGAACAAACAAAACAGAAGTTAAATCAAATTACCGATTGACAGCACTTTTCCTTCTCATCTACTATGTTACTTCAATTTTGAACTTCATAAAATTTTCAGTAAATCCTTACTACATCTGAGTGTGGTGTCTAAAATGAAATGAAAATCTAGGGTAGAGTGAAAAATGACAGAATTAGAGAGCACAAAAGAAATAGACTTTTCAGGATACAGAGTAATGTTTAAGAGCACCAACTTGTCAGTGGCAAATTTAATATTCTAATATAACCTAGAACTGTTCTTCATTGAGTCAGAATAAAGAGCCAGTGATCTGATGCAAATTCAGTTTTAAAATGATGTGAAACATTTTTAATTCTATTAGTTTTGTATTTAAAAAAATCTATTAGATTTTAAAAGAAAAACCTAATAGTTTTAGAAAACTCTTAGGTAACTCCTAGTCACTTAAGTCACAGATAATCAGATGCCTGTCTGTCTGTCTGTCTTTCTTTCAAGATTTTATTTATTCGAGATAGAGAGAGAGAGCACAGAGGGAGAGTGAGAGGGAGAAGGAGACTCCCCACCGAGCAGAGAGCCTGACATGGAGCTTGATCCCAAGACCCTGAGATCATGACCAGAGTCAAAAGCAGATGTTTAACTGACTGAGCCATCCAGTCCAGGTCATCCTTTCTTAGGATCTTAGGTGTTCGCTCACTTCACAATTTTTATACTTTTAGATGGCACCTGCCAATAAAACAAAGAGTAACTTTTGCAGGAGATTTGACAGATAGTTATTTGAATGATTTTTCTAGACCTCAGTTTAGTTTCATTATAATTTTACTGCAATAAGGCATAGCCCATATAGATGAACAAAACAGCTATTCTTCATAATATGGACCAATTTTCCCTGTTAAAGTATTAAGAAAGATTATGACTTAGACACCCATATCTCTGCATTCAGAACCTCAGTGTTAAAGTCTTTTAAAGTCTGTGCCCTCTTAACATATGCCCCAAAGTACCCTTACCTAGTTTTACTGCTATTTATTAATGATAGAGTTAAAGAATTTAACTTGTATTTTGTATTCCAGGTCCTTGGTATGGATGCAAGATGTATTTGCTATTTAAGTCATTTAGCTAACAATGGTAGCCACATCTGATGAACAGAAGAGACCAAAATTTACTTTAACATTTTCTCAGCCCTACTCATCTGACAGAATGTAACCAATTTCTGTTGTTTTGAGGACTATTTTACATCTGAGATCTTATGATTCAGTGCTCACACACAAAAGGTGCCTGTCCTGTTTGTGTCAGGGCATCAGTGAAGCCTGCAGCAGTATGGAAATCCTGTTGGGGCGTATCAGTCATTGGCATGCTTTGTTGTTGTTGTCAGTTTTAAAAATAGTTTTGCAAAAACAGACCTGCAAAGTGGGACATAGAGGAAAAAGGATGGAGAGTAGAATAAACGACAGTAGAGAGAGGCTTTCTTTTCTTCTTCTTTATAACTCTGGGGCAGTTGTAGCCAATGGCCACTGGTATGGTGTGAACACAGCATTCTTGTCCATTTGCAAGTCATGCTTTAAGTACAGCTCATAAATCTCCCAGGGCTCTGGTTGTCCATGGTGATCGAATAATGCTGTAAGCTTTCTGAAACATCTGAAGGGTTGTGGTTCAACTTCCTTTATCCAGCTCCCTAGACTCCCTGTTTCAAAGGCTTTGGTGGAGGCCGAGATGTCTCGGTGATGTCATGTGTAATTGTGACAACTATGTCCTCAGACATAGTTTGCTCTGACTTTGGGTGAAAGCATAGTTACTGAATCTGAACACCGTTTGCCTGTACCTGTTAAAATCTATCCATTGGTCATCTAGTGTGTGGACGCTCTCTTTAGAAGTATTAATCTGGGGTACTTTGGCATTCAGCCAGGAAAAAATTTCGTGGGAGGTCTCCCATATTCTGGTTGTGATCTTAGTTACTTCACATAATCTTTCTGAAGAATGAGGCCGGTGAGTCCAACCCTATCACTTTTTATTAGATGTTTGTCATATTTGTGCTTACCCATCATCTTTCCCTTAGTCTTTTTATATTTGGAGAAATCCCCCACTTATGAGGATAGCCTTATGTTATAAAGGTCAGAACTGAATTCCCACCAGCCTCCCAAGCACCTTAGGAGACACCTGCTCCTCACCAGTCAAAGGTATCATGGGACCCTGTATTTCAGTTATAAGCAATGGGGAGGAAGAGTTTGGTGCCTGATTCTATTTAGCTGGTAGGGTTGGTAGTTGAAGGATGTGGTTACTGGAGGAGATACTACTTACTAAAAGTATGTATAAATTATAAATGTTTAGGATAAAGGAAATATGGTAGCTTGTGCTATGGTGTGAATGTTTAGTGGTTTTGATCCTTTCCTGGGACTGCTTCTGGTTTTAAAAAGAAGCCTGCCAACTCCAATCAGTTTTTAGTAGACTAGGTAAAGGAGTGATTATTAGTGATTATAGTGATATATAAGTGATCATTATGTATTATAATTATAATAATAAATTATAATTATAGCATGTTATATAAAATATAATATATTAAATATTATATATAATATAATAAAATATAATGATATATTATAATTATAATATATAATAATTATATATTATTATAATATATAATAATATAATATATCATATATAATATAATATAATAAAATAAGTATATATAATATTATATATTATAGTGATTATAAGTGATTATTAAGATTATGAACATGAGACTTTTGTTCACCTCTCAACTATGCTAAAGTTATATATCCCTCTATTTGTCAAAAAAAAAAAAAAACGAGTTTATAAGGAAAAGACACTAGGGCTATAGCTTAGTCATTTTGGCTGCCATAACAGAATACCATAGATTAGATGGTTTATAAAGAATAGAAATTTATTTCCACCAGGTCTGGAAGCTGGGAAGTCCAAGATCAAGGTGCTGGCATATTCGGTGTCTGATAAGGGCCTGTTTCCTCCTTCACAGATGATGGCCTTCTCCCTGTTTCCTCACACAGCTAAAGGCAGGAACAAGGAGTTCTCTGGGGTCTTTTCTATAAGATCACTAGACCCATTCATGAGTGCTTCACCTTCATGATCTAATTCCAAAGGCCCCACCCCCAAATACCATTACAATGAGGGTTAGATTTCAACAGGTGAATTTGGTGGGGGGGACACATTGGGTTTACAGCAGTTACTACTGTTACATCTGGAAACCTGATCTCTGTTTACTTACATGATTTTATTCATTTCACACAAACCTCCTCTTAGTCTTTATCTTTTCCAAGGGAAAACTACTAATCTTTAATCTGTACTTCTATATAAAGTATTCCATTCTTTGATGAAGTTTAGTCAGAAATATTCTACATCCTGCTGGCTACCTTATGGAAGTAAACACCAGAAGCTTTCTGTTATTTGAGATGTTAAAGGTAGTGTTTCCATATACTAGGAGCAAACTAGGTACTGTAATTCTGCTTGGAAAAAAAAATTGCGAAGGTAAAAGTTTGAAATAAAGTTAAGCTTTTTTCTTTAATCAGATCAAATAATCTTTAAAATAAGGCATTTAACCAAGATCTGTGTAGGATGGCTCATTACTTCTGCATCAGTTTCCATAATGAAATGAGAGCATCAAGGAAGAGAGAATCATAATACATTCCAACTGAATGACTTGGTGGTTTCATGGTTGAGATCATCAGGGAGCATCTAGTTAGAATTTCATCCAAATGCACTTCTGTTAAATTTGTACAGAAGGGCCTTTGGAACAAAAACTATTATGTAAGGGATGGTCATTTCACAGATGAATCAGCATTCCTTTCTCTCCTCCTACTTTATCAGTTTTGTTACTTGATCAACATGAAACAACTGAGGAAAAATAAACTTGAGTTCTCAGTGATGATCTCAAGGGCATTTCTGCTTCTTGTTGGTCTGTCCAGGTAGATGCAAACAATACTGTTTCACAGATAAAGACCTTGTTTTTTTAGTTGTTGCACCTTTTGCCCATATACAATAATTACCTCTTAATTAACCTCAAGGGAGACAGATGAGTTTAAGTCTTTGTTTGGCATAAAATAATTTATTTTCAGTAAAATAATACAGCTCTTTTATCTATCGCTTATATTGCTTATATATTACATAGAATTAGAGAGGTTACTCATCAATTTACAATTTAAATAATGTCCACAAGGAGTAAAACACCAACTGACTAGTGCAAACATTCCCACGCAAACACAGAATGTCTCTACTAAAGGCAAATGAAATTGATACAGTGTTAAGGTTCTTGCCCTTCTCATTATAATTTAGCTTATTTGAACGAACATTTATTGAATATCTATTATATGTCAGGCCCAGTGCTGGTACAATAATGAATGATGCATGGTGCCTGCCCATAAAGTCCTCGAAGTCTCATGTCTCAGAGACTTAGATGGGTAACACTGCAAGGATTGCTGAGTGCAAATAAATCCACAATGAAAATTACTTTGATTAAAAATTTGCTTGATCCATTCATCTGTGGATGGACATCTAGACAAGAAGATGTGGTATATATACACAATGGAATACTATGCAGCCATCAAAAGAAATGAAATCTTGCCATTTGCGACAACATGGATGGAACTAGAGCGAATCATGCTTAGCGAAATAAGTCAAGCAGAGAAAGACAACTATCATATGATCTCCCTGATATGAGGAAGTGGTGATGCAACATGGAGACTTAAGTGGGTAGGAGAAGAATAAATGAAACAAGATGGGATTGGGAGGGAGACAAACCATAAGTGACTCTTAATCTCACAAAACAAACTGAGGGTTGCTGGGGGGAGGGGGTTTGGGAGAAGAGGGTGGGATTATGGACATTGGGGAGGGTATGTGCTTTGGTGAGTGCTGTGAAGTGTGTAAACCTGGTGATTCACAGACCTGTACCCCTGGGGATAAAAATATATGTTTATAAAAAATAAAAATTAAAAAAAAAATGTAAAAAAAAAATTTGCTTGAATGAAGGGTTTTAAATATATTTTAAGTAAAGATCTTCATAGTAAAAACAATACTGTAATATATATTTACTTTTCATCCTTCCCAAATTATATAAGGCCCAAATTATATAAGGTACTATTCAGAGAGGCCATACACTGGAAGTAAAATAAGCCACAGCGTCAACTGTGTTTAACAGAATTTGGTGCTACCCTTTCTTTTGAAACACAAGATTAACAATTTATCATAAGACCAACCCACATTAATTATTTTACAATATCTTATTGGAACCTCACAACTCTGTGAAATAGAGTTTATTAATTAGAAGTTCTAGTTGCTGTCATATGATCTCCCTGATATGAGGAAGTGGAGATGCAACATGGGGGGTTTGGGGGGGTAGGAAAAGAATAAATGAAACAAGATGGGATTGGGAGGGAGACAAACCATAAGTGACTCTTAATCTCACAAAACAAACTGAGGGTTGCTGGGGGGAGGGGGCTGGGAGAGGAGGGTGGGGTTATGGACACCGGGGAGGGTATGTGCTATGGTGAGTGCTGTGAAGTGTGTAAACCTGGCGATTCACAGACCTGTACCCCTGGGGATAAAGATACATTATATGTTTATAAAAAAATTAAAAAAAAAAAAAAGAAGTTCTAGTCCCATACAACAGAATTTACCTTGGATGGTTTACCAAAACCACAGACCACAGATACATAAAACGTATTAAAATCTTTGAGGGAACTGAAGATCACACTCAGGACTATGCATCTAGAAACAACACTCAACCCTTTCCTGCTGTATCGAAGAGAATGCTTTTGTGCTGTCCCAATAAGTATGAAGTGCCAGGAGCTCAGGTTCACTGCCAGGATCATGGCAGGGGGCACCCATTCAGCTTTTGTGTCAGGAAGTCAACCTTGCAGCCCCCATTCACTGGTGTGTTTTACAAACGGTGGTAGCAGGTAATTGTAATCATACAAGTGTAAGGCATTCTTCCTTTTAGCTCATCCACTTGCTTCACGTTCTGCCTTTCTGGGTTCTCCAGTCAGTACTCATCACCCCCGAAACATGAACTTGCCTAGGAGAAGGGGAGGGGGGGGAGTATGTGATTGGATATTGGGGAATGGGTGGGCCCTTTTGGAAGTCCTTAACTTTCAGGGAGAGATTGGTCCTGAGTAAGGAGCTGGGAAGGGCCAGAAGCAGTGTGAAGATACTTAGCCTATAAGGGGAGGAGGATCTGAGGGCTATTGGGTAAGAGTAACAGAAAAGGAGATGTGAGTACTTAAAAGAAAAAACGTTCTTAAGATACCTGTTGTGGTGAACACCTACACAGCACTAACCATAACCTCATACCACATTTAAAATCATTAAATCAGAATAGTTATTCTTGAGTGAAAATTAATGTTTTTATGTTTTTAGATTAGCGATCATATTTTGAGTTTTTAAAAACAGAAATGACAGAAAAAAAATTGAGAACCATAAGTAATTTGTGGCCAAGAATCAGATTTAAAACGGGCAATTCCTGCTGATTACAGCTTCATTGATTCCATTTTGCCAAAGCGTTTTCTTAATTGCACAGCTATATTTGTACGTTTATTTGAGGGTTTCCCCCCAAGTTAAGATGCTAAATAGTGATTTAGGCAGTCTAAAAAAAAGAGAGAGAGAGAGCTTCCACAATGGAGAGCAAGCTCCTCTTCCGCTTGCTATGCTCTTCTTACCCTTGGTCAAAGCATGTGTTCATGAGCCTGGCCCCACAGCTTTCACATCCTCTGCCCAGAAGACTCACGTGAGACTCCTTTTTCCCTTGAAAGCTCTCACTGATGTTATTTAGAAGATAAAGACAAAGGAAAATAAGGACAAAATGATCAGTTTAAGAGAGTTTTAAAATAAACTCTTGAAACTGCCGCCCTCATTGAAGACTTCAAATATGTACATATATATGTTTCAATGATTATTTTTCAGAAGAGTGGTATCAGTGAAATGATTTTAAATTCTTCTGCATAAGATATTTATCGAGGGGGAAAAAGCATGTGACTTTGCAAAAAAAGGTGAATTTGGGCATCAGAATCATGCAAAAAATAAAAACCAAACCTTAAAAATTCTAAGAAGCAAGAAAAATATCATCAAATGTGTTTGTAGTGAATGTATTTTTAGCTAGGTAAAATTTATGTTAGAAGTGTGTTTGCATGCTTATATAATCACTTGGAAATTTGTTCTTATATGTGTATAGTCATGGTATTTGAAAAGTAATTCTATTAGCTATTTAACATTAATTTAAAGATTTCTTTTCTATCTTTGGCTTAATAATATATTTTGGTCATAATTACTGTTTATTTGATTTGGTTAATGGTCCTGGAAGCCATCCCCTGATTATAACATTGTTCATATAAAGACATATTGTTCAATTATTGACAGCTTAGTTTAAGACAACTTCTAGGAGAATACTCTGATGAGAAGTAGAAGTAGAATATTTGTGTAATTCTCTTATAGCTTCCTGTAAGGGAGCCAGGCACCAGGTTCAATAAATATTTGGAGGTATATTAAGTGAAAAAAAAAAACAAGTTTCTGAGCAGCATGTGTAGAATATTTACATCCTTGCAAAATGGAGGCAGATAGAGAAATACATATTGTATTTGATGTTTTGAAGTGTAAATTGTTTTGGAAGGACGAGCACAATAATGGCAGTTACTCTGTTTGAAATGGAGGAATGGAGGGGGACATGATGGACAGAGGACCAGGCCAGGAGGAATGCTGTCACTGTGGACATTTTCATAGTTTGTTCGATTTTTGAACTTTGTTACTGTATTATTTATTCAAGATAAATTAAGATAAAAAGAATTATATTTTTTATATTTAAAAAATGAATTATTGCTGTTGTGAAATCTTTCTTATAAGCAACATAGCTACAAGTTTCTTGTTTTTGATACTCTTTATTCTTGTTCTTTTTACTTAAGGCATTCTAAATAACCCGAGTACAACATCTGGGACATAAATTATAAATAAATTTTACTGTAATTACTTTTTGGTCAGCACTTCACTTGAAAACTATAAATTTTTTTTGGACTATGCATATATCTAATTTTACAGTCTTTAAATTTGATGGCTTTTTCAGAAATTTGGCATGGTCCACAGAGGAGAAGAAAAAAATATATACTGGAAAGATTAAGAACTAAATAAAAGTGAATAACCAAGTACATGGGCCTCAAATGTAGACCTCAAGATTTTAGTATAAATGTCAGCTTTCTGGGAAACTCCGGGTTGCTGGTTGGAAGAGAGAGAAGATATATCTGTGAAAATCATGATGGCTTCTCAGTGCCCATATTGAAAACGACTGAACAGTACGGTCTAAAAGTCCCTTCTTGCCCTTCCAATCAGTCATTCCCTTGCAAGAGAGATACAGAGAAGCCAGAAAACAGAATTGAAGATGAGTGCTTTTAGAGTAAGTTGAAACAGCTTGGAGTTGGTTGGTATGATTATCATATCAGCACATACCTTTGACCAACTTAGTTTAAATAAGAAAAATGGTAACATACAAGAGATAGCTTGTGGTAACAGAAGGAAGAAGCTCTTGATTCTAAAAGTATTAATTAATGGGACAAATCTTAAATTCTGGGAATCTTTAAAAACAAGGTTAAAAAGTTCTTTAGGTGATTTAGGCATTTTCTGGATACAGTGCTCTTTTTGAGTCTTGAGTAAATGTCTCCATAGATTCTTTAAGAATTGTCACCCGGTAAAGTAATTGCTTTCTTTCTTTCTTTTTTTGGCGGGGGGAGAGGGCAGAGGAGGGGGGAGAGAATCTTAAGCAGGCTCCACGCTGGGCATGGTAGCCTGGCACAGGGCTCTGTCTTGGAGCCCTGAGATCATGATCTGAGATAAAATCAAGAGTTGAGGGTGCCTGGGTGGCTCAGTTGGTTAGGCAACTGCCTTCGGCTGAGGTCATGATCCCAGAGGCCCATGATCGAGTCCCTCATGGGGCTCCAGCTCCATGGGGAGTCTGCTTCTCCCTCTGACTTTCTCCCCTCCTATGCTCTCTCTCACTGTCTCCCTCTCAAATAAATAAATAAAATCTTAAAAAAAAAAGGGTTGGCTGCTTAATATACTGAGCCACTCAGGTGCCCCAATAATTGTTTCTTTATTGTGTAAACAACTCAATATCTAGGCAATATTACTTGTTTAACAGTTTCATATTTTCAAGTTGTATGCCCTCCTGGTATTTTTTTTTTATTTTCTTAAAGCATTAGCTGTTTTAACCAGTACAGCCATTTTGGGTAGTTAGAGGAATGATTTATTAACTTTGGTATTTAATGCAAATAAGAAAGAATTTACAGAATTAAAATTTACATTCATTTAAATTTACATTATGTTTCTTAATTTATGTTGTAATCTCTTCACTTTTTCACAATATTGTACTGTAAAATATATATTTGCCCCAGTAGCTTTTATTTCCCTAACATATTGCCAATATTTAGGCTAAAAATTAACCTGTAATCAACCTTAACATTCTCAAGTTATTCCAAGAGGGCACAATGTACAAACTAAAACACACATTCTTTTTTTTTTTTTAATGTTTTTCTTTTTTTATGTGTAATCTCTACTCCCAATGTGGGGCTCAAACTTATGAATCTAACATCAAGAGTCACATGCTCTACTGACTGAGCCAACCAGGTAGCCCCTACAGCCCACATTCTTAGCTAGTAATGTTTTTAGCATAAAATGGTTCAACAGTGCAAATTGGCCAGAAATTGATTTTAGGTTGGGGGATTATTTCCCCTAATCCATTGGTGTTAGAATTAGATTCTATTTTAAACTACTCTGGAGATACTGAATATTAATACAGTTTAAGTACTGGCAATCTATTATATCAGTGTACTGACCCACATTTTGAAGCCTCAATATGGTTTCAAAGACCTCAAAAATACATTATCCTGCTGTATTATTTTTTTGAATTCTTAATTATAAGATAATAAATGTCCTTAATGTGAATTAATGATCAGAAATTCCTAAACAGGAGGGAAAGTTGAGATGTTAGAATTCAACCAGACATTTAGCTTGTTGACTTTTAGGAGTGACTGTAACACCAAGTCATCTCAGCCAATCACACCATCTAAGTTTTAAGTCCATAAGGAGATGCCATAACTTGTTTAGACATTTGTTTCACTGTTCATCAGTTTTCACTCTGAAATGTAGTCTATCTACCTAAATCTCTTAGGCTCCATTTCAAGATCAGATTTCTTGTTTAATGAAGTAAGGGAAGAGAATGGATCATCTGCATTATTTCCCTAATTTTTTATTTTGAGACACTTTATAACTTAAGAAAATGGACACTTATATATCTCTCATTCAATTGTAAACACTTTGCCACCTTTGCTTTCTTTCTCTCTATGCTCCCCTAATTTATCTCTCCCTCTATCATATTCTAAGTTTCAGTCATCATGACGCTTTATCATTAACTACTTCAGCTTATAAATCCTAAGGACAAGGATGTGTCCTTGCTTAACTCCAAGGCTAATCTCACACTTATAGTGTGAATTCAATAACACTGCCTAATGTACTGTCCATATCAATTGATGAAATGTTTTTTAAGAATCTAAGATCCAAAGTTCTTCCATTACATTTAGTTATGTGACTTTAGTCTCTTAGTCTGGAACATTCTACTTGCTTTTCTCTTGTTTTTTTTTTTTTTTTTTTTTTAAATTTTTAATTTTTTTTTTTTTTTTAAAGATTTTATTTATTATTTATTTGACAGAGAGAGATTACAAGCAGGCAGAGAGGCAGGTAGAGAGAGAGGAGTAAGCAGGCTCCCTGCTGAGCAGAGAGCCCGATGTGGGACTCGATCCCAGGACCCTGAGATCATGACCTGAGCCGAAGGCAGCGGCTTAACCCACTGAGCCACCCAGGCGCCCTTTTTAATTTTTTATAAACATATATTTTTATCCCCAGGGGTACAGGTCTGTGAATCACCAGGTTTACACACTTCACAGCACTCACCAAAGCACATACCCTCCCCAATGTCCATAATCCCACCCCCTTCTCCCAAACCCCCTCCCCCCAGCAACCCTCAGTTTATTTTGTGGGATTAAGAGTCACTTATGGTTTGTCTCTCTTGTTTGTTTTTAATGACATTGATTTTTTTTTCTTGAAGAGCAATGGTCTATTGTTTTGTAGAATGTTCTATATTTTGAAATCAAAGAAATTTTTCCTTGAAAAAAATTTTTTCCCTTCATGATTAGGATCTGGCTAAATGTTTCTGGCAAGATATGATACAAATAATGTTGGTATTTCTTATTTTTTAAAAAAGATTTTAATTTGTTTATCTGAGACAGAGAGAGAGAGAGTGCACATGTGTTTATGAGTGGGAGGGAGGGGCAGAGGAAGGGGGAGATGCAGACCCCTTGATGAGCAGGGAGCCTGACAAGGGGCTCCATTCCAGGACAATAAGATCATGACTTGAGCTGAAGAAAGATGCTTAACTGATTGAGCCACCCAGGGATCCTTTTTTTTTTTTTTTAGATTTTATTTTATTTATTTATGAGGGAGAGAGATAGTGAGAGAGGGAACACAAGCAGGGGAAACAACAGCAGGCAGAGTCTGGAGAGCAGGCTTCCCACTGAGCAGGAAGCCTGTATTGGGCTCAAACCTGAATGCTGGGATCATGACTGGAGCCTAAGGCAGGTGCTTAAGGACTGTGCCGCCCGGGCACCCCCTCCTTTTGATGTTTCTTATTGTATCAACTGCCATAAGGTTGTGCCACAGCTGGTGATGTTAAGTTTTTACATTTGATTAAGGTTTTTTAATGTAAGAGCTCTCCATTATGAAATGTAGTTTCCTCTTTGCATTTAATACGTAATTAGTAGGGTGATATGAGAGACTGAATTTTGGTGGCTTTGACATCCAATAATAATCGTTGTCTGGGTCAGCTATTACATTGGTCATGGAAATGGTGTTTTTCTGTAGTCCTTCTATCTACATTTGTCAGCTATATTTCTGTGTGTGCATCATTTTTACGGTTGAAGTTAAGGATAAAAATCAGCCTCTTCCTTTTGTTGGGAATAATCTATGAGGGTGGTCACCTTTGTGGGATGGCTTAGTTGGTTAGTACATTCTACTAAGGAAGCCAAGGCCATGGCTACAGTGTGGGCCAATTACCCAGGCTCTGTTTCAGGGCCAGAGAATAATTTTCCTCTACCAAATCAGGAATGTGTGCCAATGGCCACCTGGGAAACAGAGCATGCAATAAGGCTAGAGCTTTACAAATCAGTCTAATTAAAAACACAGGCTCAGCTAATGGTAGATGATCTTTTTATATGAAGGATGGCGATTAATACTATAAAAAGTCTATTTTCCCAATTCACTTTTTTAGGTCCTATTTTACAAATATTTAAAGATTTTTGTGAGTTGCTCTTCTATTTTCTGCAGGAATTAACCAGCTTCCCTAAATAATACTTTTACTGAAAGCAATTAAAAATGATGTAAATATTTTAGAGTTAAAAATGAGGTAAATTATATAAAATATGTTCTAAAAAAGACTTGTGAAGATTAAAAAAAAAAAACAAACCAATAAACAGGAGCCTACTATAAGAATCTGTTCTCATAAAACCTCCAAAATCTAAAGACCATTTTTTCAGACAATGCAAAAAAAATCACAAAAACAAAAGAAAAAAAAAAAACTTGAACAGTCTGATTAACATTGCCTAAATAAAATAATGATGGTGATGTCTAATAGTGTATAAATTAGGAAAGGAGGAGATGATCAATACTAATCTGTTTTAAAGTTCAGGGATGATTTAATGATAGACTTTGTTAAATTAAACAATCATTGTAAAATGTTGAAGGCAATCATTAAATGAATAGAAAGAGTATAAATTTCAAATAAACATATGGGGAAAAAGTGCACTAATGAAAAAAATGAAACAAAAACTTATTAAAAAAGCAGGAAAGCAGGAAAAAAAGAAATGTGAGACAAGCAGAAAAACTAGTTTAGAAGTCATTCCAACTATGTCAGTAATTATTATAAATGTAAATGAACTTAACTCACTAGTTGAATGACAAAGATTGCAAATTGATAAATCATTTAGGTAAATGTCATTTACAAAGGATGAATCTAAAGTGTAAGGACACATAACAGTAACAGAAAGTTTCATTAGGAAATTCCTAATGAAGGAAACCTAGTGTACTATATTAATATAAGAAAAAAAAAAAAGATTTTAAAGCAAAAAGCCTAACGCATACAGAAACACAATGAGAAACACAACACAATGAGAAAAATTTTATTTCATTAGGAAAATGTAACAACTCTAATTTGTGCAGCTAATAAATAGTCTCATAATATATGTGAACTGAAACTTGCCACCATCCTAGTGAGAGATTCCATACCTCTACCTATCACTGTTAGCAAAACCTGACAAAAAATTAAGCAAACTTTTCATAAGATTACAACAGACAGGTGCACACTTGATTTAATGAACATATGTGAGCACAGAGGATCACAGGGGAAGGGAGGGAAAACTGAATGGGAAGAAATCAGAGAGGGAGACAAACCATGACACACTCTTGACTCCGGGAAACAAATTGAGGGTTGCGGAAAGGGAAGTGGCTGGTCAGATGGAGTAACTGGGTGATGGTCTTTAAGGGGGACATGTGATGTGATGAGCACTGGGTGTTATACGCAACTAATGAATCATTGAACACTACATCAAAAGCTAATGATGGGGGCGCCTGGGCGGCTCAGTGGGTTAAAGCCTCTGCCTTTGGCTTGGGTCATGATCCCAGGGTCCTGGGATCAAGGCCTGCAGCAGGCTCTCTGCTCAGCAGGGAGCCTTCATCCCTTCCTCTCTCTCTACCTGTCTCTCTGCCTACTTGTGATCTCTGTCTGTCAAATAAATAAATAAAATCTTTTAAAAAAAAAGCTAATGATGTATTCCCATGTTGGCCAATTGACCTTAAATTAAAAAAATAATGGACATATATGGAATTCTGTGTCAAACAGTAGAGAATATATGTTTTTCTCAAGCTTTTGTAAAATGGGTCTTTTATAAAATTGATTACATTGGGCAATGAAGCATGTTTCCATTAAATTTCAAAATTATTGTTGTGGCCAAAACCTCTCACCACAATGCAATTAAGTCAGACCTTAAAAAGAGAAAGAGAAATAATTTTCTTAATATTTGGAAATTAAAATAATTTTCTAAATTACTCAAAAATCAAGGAGAAATTTATAATGAATATTAAAAATAAATGCTAAGAACTGAAGGAAAATAAAAATATTTCATGTAAAACTTGTGGGAGGCAATAAAAGTAATGTTTTGAAAAGTTTTTTTAGCCTTAAGTTCTTATATTAGTGAAAAATAGAACTTGATAACTAATGAGCTAGGTGTACAACTTAAGATATTAACAAAAGAATAGTAATATTAATTTAAAAAGTAGGAGGAAGGAAATAACAGACAAGAGCAAACAAACAAACAAACAAACAAACAAAAAGCCAGGACACAATATAAATAAAAATAAAATTGAAAACAAGAAAAATATTTGGCAAAATCGAAGAAAGTAAAAAAAGAAAAAGGGAAAGGCACAAATAAATAGCATGTTAAAATATTTTAAAAATAAATGAAAGGGATAAGAATTAGAAAGGAGGAAATAATAATAATTTTACATTGACTAAAATTTCCAGTTAAAACAAAAATATTTCAGATTATATAAAAACATTTAGATACAGACTATTTACAGGATACACACCTGAAATGTAAGGTCATGAGAAGTTGGAAGGTTGAAAAAATGATCTGGGAGGCCAATAGTACAGAATGTTAAAAAAGCTATATTAATACCATACCAAATAAACTTTAAGACATAAAGTTCAAATAATGTGCTACTAGAGACATAAAAAATTATTACTTAACTATGAGTTTCAAATCCCTAGCAAGTGACAATAGTTCAAAACTTCTACAAACTTAGTGACAAGGCCACACCCCCCCCAAAAGTAAGTAAAAATTGTTAAATTTACCATCATAGTGGAATATTTTCATACCTATCTCATAGTAATGGACAGAATATGTTGATAAAATCACTTTGGAAAACTATTTGAGATTATCCTGTAAATTTAATTACTTCTGATAATCTCATACCCCAGATCTTTTAAGTAACTCAAAACTCCAACTGAACTGAAATTTGGTGTAGTCATACAATAGAACAAAATGCAAAACTGAGAATTAATGAATTTTAACTCTATGGGTCAACCTGCATAAATCAGAGTTTTGAAGCAATTAGGTAATCTTCAGAAGAATTATATTATTTGCATGAAGTTCAAATAATGCAAAACTAACTGCATTGTCGAGTTACAGCCACATGAGGTAAGATCATAAAGAGAAGTATGGGGTTAATAGACACAAAACTGTTGGGAGCAAGGTTGTGAAGCACACGGCAGAAGGGGAGATCAAGTGGGAACACGGGAGCATCAAAATCGAAGTGTTTTCTTTTGAGCTAGGATCAGGTGACAGCATGAGTATTCATGATAAATTCTTCATATGTTATAAGGATTCATTTGTACTTATTCAATAATTGCTATAATTTATATAATATGACATAAAATAATGATTGGACAAACAGAAGTAAGACTTTCAGAATCTCTATATGACTTTGCCTGGAGAGGGTTTGGGAAGTTATGGAATAAAAAATTCAGATAATTTTAATCACATAATGTCTCTTTTTCCATATATATTACAGACCTGGAGAACGTTTAAAAAAAAGGTTAAATATCTGTGGGCTTTTGCATTTTCTCTATGTTCTTGATGTCCTTTTTGTTTGCAGTAAAAATTAGGCCTATCATTATGGATTTATCAGTACCAAATAGTATGTGTTGATAACTTACTTTTTCCTTTCCCAAGCTCTTATTTTTTTCTTTCTTGTGTCACCCCAGTCTTTGTAATTATGGTCCCTTAGGTGCTTAAATAATCAACCATCAACTCCTCCTCCCTTGGGGGGGTAGGGTGGGATTATTCGGCCTGTGTGTTTTCTGGGGCCGGGGAAAAACCTCTTTTAGTTGTGGCAATGCTCCAGGCCCCACAGGAGATTAAAGTTGTATTCCCTAAGAGTCCCAGCAGTTAGTCTCAACTGGATAGTTGATAGAAAGGATTTGGTGGGAAATAAGGCCTGACGTTTGGAGTCAAAAAGGTGGGTGATGGGTAATAGTGTGTTTAAGGGTGAGGGACCTTGGGGGAATGAAGGTGCTTGGAAGCTCGAAGTAAGTACTATAACAGGGAAGTAGGGACTAACTTGGATACATTTGGGGAGCAAAAGGCAAATGTGATAGGTTTTTATGAACTCCCTCTGCTGTTTGGTGGATGTGAGCTGGCTTCGTCATATAGGAGCCAGAATGGGATGCTCTATCTTCCTGCTTCATCTTTTAAAATATTGTTTTTGCTTCAGATTATTCCATCAAAGTCACTTGTTTCTTTCATTTACTGACTTACATAGACATAATATTTCATTTCTAGTTCTTAATAGAAAATTGAGCTTCATCCATAAAAGTGTCACTATTTGCAGAGGGTGGTCAGTGGTATGTAAATGGATGATTTTGGCAGACTGCAAAAAAAAATCCTAATCATCCATCATCCTGCAAAGAGGGCAAAAATAAATTTAGTTTCAAAGGAACATTTTAATCATAAAGCAGTGGGTAAAGGTTGCATATGAATTAAAGAACCATGATGTGAGTGTGATTATTTTTTGATTTCCTAATAGCAATCATTTCAGCTCTAGTACCTATATCTTTAATGTTTTCTGATCATATGCTTATTGATTCCCAGCTCTGAAGTCAAGGAAAGGTATTAAAAAACAGGTCACCTTTTAAAATGAGTAAATAAAGTATGCATACTTGCCCAACTCAGAGATGTGGAGAACTACTTTGGGCACATTCTTTTCCCTGCAAAAAAAAGTCAGGGATTACCTGCGAGGAGGGCCCAAGAACTTTTGGTCAAATGATTAACATCACAGAGCTTAAAGATCCCTAAAAATAAGGGTCTCACTCGAACAATTACCAAGTATCATTTAGGTTAACAGAAAAATGAGTTACTCCTGTTTTCTTCATTTCACAGTTATAATTGAATGCCTATTGGATCTGTAAGTCTAATGGCAATATTGTGACTGAATCAGAGTATGGCATGAGAACTATGAAGGAAATTAATCGCTGCTGTCTAAAAATGCTGTAGGCAAGGATCTACTTCCTTTCCTTTGCCCCGCAACTCTTCTGGCCCTGATCTTACATTAGGAGACATTTAGTACTATAAACAAAAATGGAGAAAATTGTGTTACAGCAAGAAAATGGAAAACCACCCATTGTGAGATCCTCATCTTTATGCTGCTTTGCACACAGCTCCTGTGTGAAGAGTCCATGGAGGCTTGGTTAGCTCTCCAGAGATGTAAACACTGATGAATAAAGTTTGACTTCCAGAGAACTTTAAAAATTGTTTAATATGCATATTTTCCTCAGGTGCCTGGGTGGCTCAGTGGGTTGGGCCACTGCCTTCGGCTCAGGTCATGATCTCAGTGTCCTGGGATCGAGTCCCACATTGGTCTCTCTGCTCAGCAGGGAGCCTGCTTCCTCCTCTCTCTCTGCCTGCCTCTCTGCCTACTTGTGATCTCTCTCTGTCAAGTAAATAAATAAAATCTTTAAAAAAATGCATATTTTCCTCAATGAAGCCCAATTTTAGCAAGCAAACAATAACAAAACAAGCATACTGAATTCTGAAACTGCTGTGTAATAGTGAGATACATGAATGAGTCCTGCCTCATGTTCATTTAGTTTAACTAGGTGCTGAAATGGATTATGAGCAAATGAGAATTTTATTTATTTATCTATATATCTATTTATTTATTTATTTAAAGATTTTATTTATTTATTTTATTTTTTGGAGAGAGATCAGAAGTAGAGAGGCAGGCAGAGAGAGAGGAAGGGAAGCAGGCTCCCTGCCGAGCAGAGAGCCCGACGCGGGGCTCCATCCCAGGACCCTGTGATCATGACCTGAGCCGAAGGCAGAGGCTTTAACCCACTGAGCCACCCAGGCGCCCCTAAATTAGAATTTTAAAGGGCAATGACCATGTAATCTATCTCATAAATATTATATTTAATATATAATATTAATTTATTATATTATATGTAATATATAATATTAAAGATTATATTTACTTTGCCTCTTCACAGAGGTCATTGTCATCCAATACTTCTGGGATAAATCTTTATATTCTGTAGACCCTTCATAATGAACCTTTACTTGCACGTGGAAGGAAAAAAAATGAGGTTTCCTCGGTTCCCACTATAGCCTCTTCTGTTCTGTTCTATTTTGAACATGCTCTCTCTGTCCTCACCTGGTTCGAAGAAGAATAATGCTTTTTGTTTGTTTTAGAAGTTAGCTGGTTGACAAACTTAATGTCTCATTATCAGTTGTTGGAGTAGGTCCTGGAGGGGAATGTGCAGTCCGTTTGCTTGGATGCGAGAGCATTACTACTGCAAGTAGTTTGACTCAGTTTGAGGAAACTGAGCTCAGTTTGTGGAAACTGAGGCTCAGTGTGGCCCAGGTGGAGCTGGCAAGTGATGCGCAGAGAATAGGCCAGAGGTGGGTGCACAAAAGGAGAAGAGGCCAGAAAGGAAGGCAGTGGCTACGCAGAAGGACTTTGGGCCTTGGTAGGAGATGGACAGTTTGTCGAGTAGGCGCTGAGCAAACCCCCCGGCTGCCCCCTACCCGTCCGCAGTCTGGCCCCGCCCCTGCCTCAAGCGCTCCCGAGCCCAGACGGAAGCAACTGGAAAGAGGCCTCTGGCCGCCAGGGCAGCGGCCCAGAGACTGCCCCCAGCTCCTGCACACAGCTCTGGCTTTTCCGGCCTGGTGGGGACCTCTAGCTCCATCACCACTTAAATGGTGACACCTGCTGTTCTTGCCTGTTAAAAGGGAGACACTTTGCAACTTTTTTTCACAGTGTCTGTGCAAGACCCCATTGATCTTGAGTAGAGTCACGTGGAACGGGAAGCCATGGCTCCAGGATTGATGACCACCTGGTCCCAGGACACGGGAACCTTCGAGGAAGGGGTAGCACACTTATCCATGAGGAGGAGTGGACATGGCTGGACCCTGTTCAGAAAATCCTGTACAAAACATGACACGGGGAGCTTTAGGAAGCTGGCCGAAGTAGAACTACTCTCCTAAAGCCGAAACCTGCTCAGCCAGGAGGAGCTGAGGACCCAGGAGAGGTTTCTCCAGGACATCTGTGCAGACCAGAAGTTTCAACCCAAGAGACCACAGCAAAGCAGAATGAAATTTGGGAAAAGCCCTCGACTGCCAGGAAAAGGTATAGATTTTCTATGGGGGAGAGTCCCTTTGAGTTTAATGAAAATGAGAAAGCCTTCAGTTACCACATATCCCTTCATCAGCAGGCATCTATCTTCTCAAGCTGGAGAGAAACCCTATGCGTATAGTCTGTGTGGGATACCCATCTGAAGCCATTCTAACCAGATTACACCCAAGAGAAATTACACAGGAGAGACATGCAGTGAATGTAGAGAAGGTGGGAAAGCGTTTGGTAATCCTTCACCCCTGAGGATCCCCGTGCGGAGCTCTTGCTGCTGAGAAACCCTACAAAATCTTATGTATTTATTTTTACCTGGCTGGGGCAAGCCCCAAAAGGCCTTTTCAAAAACTACTAAGAGCTCAGTCAGGGCAGGGTGGGGGCAGAGGGCTAGCAGTGCCCCCTGCCTCCAACTCAGAGTCTCTGAAGGTCACCTGTTCCATGGTGATGACAGGCCAGGCGTCCCAGGGGGGGTGGCTAGCGTGGGGGCCTTCCCCATCCATGAGCCGGAAGTTGCTGATGTTGGTGCGGTCCGACGGAGTGGACAGAGCTTGCAGTGAGCCAGCAGGGCATCCCAGCTCAGTTGTCCTGAAGGGTTGCACGCTTGGCTTCTCTCTCCCTGGACCCTAAACGGGGGAGTGATCTCATATCTGAGTTTGAAAAGATCACATTAAAAACAGCTGTTATTATCACTACACTCCTCTTCAAATGTTAGCACTAGGAAGGCCCTGGAGATGTGATCTAACAACCACCTGTAGGCAGGTGGTGTTTTATTTGGAAAGAATCTCTGAGGTCTCTTTCTTTCTCTCTCTCTCTCTCTCACACACACACCCTTTTGAGGTATTTCTGATATACCCCCTTAGGAGTGGCTAAATGATCCCTAAGGCGCCATCATTGTATTTTCTATGTCTTACTTTCAAGTCAACTGCATAAAGAATTTCCTTGTTTTTTAAGTCACGCTGTTGCAACTTGGCTTTAAAAATTCCAAAATGAGAGGTAGATTTTACCCAATTTCCACAGTGGTACACATGGAACTTCAGTAAGAAATTGTGCTTCTGGGGGCACCTGGGTGGCTCAGTGGATTAAAGCCTCTGCCTTCAGCTCGGGTTGTGATCCAAAGAGTCCTGGGATCGAGCCCCGCGTCAGGCTCTCTGCTCAGTGGAGAGCCTCCTTCCCCCCTCTCTCTCTGCCTGCTTCTCTGCCTACTTGTAATCTCAAGTAAATAAAATCTTAAAAAAAAAAAAAAAAAGAAATTGTGCTTCTGTTGAATAGATCCTGTTTGAGCAATGTTCTAAATATATAAATAAGAAAAGTTCTATTGCACATAAATCAGGTGAACAAATGCCAAAGGATGTGTTGTTTTTACTTCATGTGTATTTCTTCTATTTTTGAACTCAGGTTGGGACTCATTCAGGCTTGCCTTTTGCACATCGTTGGGTACAAAAACCTTATTATGGACATGGAAAAACTGTGCAGAGAACCTTCTGATTCTGATCACCTCCAACATGAAGACATGCTTTTGAAGGTTAGTGTGTGAACACATTTCAGTCCTTTGCCTAGGTCAGCTAATGTTCGCCAAGCACCTGCTGTATGCTTGGCTGTGCTCTGGATGTTAAGAGGGCAAAGATGAATAAGACATGGTTGGTAAAGGCCAATTTCTTGCTGTTTCAGATGTTGGAGGTAAAATTTGCATTAGAATATTCATGGAAGGGGCACCTGGGTGGCTCAGTCAGTTAAGCGTCTGCCTTTGGCTCAGATCATCATCCCAGGGGCCTAGGATGCAGTCCCACAGTGGGCTCCCCACTCAGTGGGGAACCTGCTTCTCCCTCTCTCCCCTGCTTATGCTCTCTCTCTCAAATAAATAAAATTAAAAAAAAAAATCATGTGAGAAGTTAAATGTGAGGCCATTTTCTTTTTATTGACATATAATTGACATATAACATAAATTAGTTTTAGGTATGCATCGTAGTGATTTTGTTTGTATGTACTGCAAAATGATCACTATAATTCTAGTTAACCCCCTGTCCTCCTCATTGTCAAGCCAGCTGGCAATAAGCCAGTTCTGCTGCACAGACTTCCCGTTAGTCCTCTGTCAGTGAGGAAGAAATCACCTGAGCAGGCCTTCCCTCCACAGAGGAAAAAGTGGTGATCGAGGGCCGAGGCCTGCCTCGCTTCAGGTTTCATGCACCCTTTTGATCTAGGATTGGGCTCCACAAACTTGAGGTGCCAGTTGAGTAATTGGGTATTGACTAACTTAAGCAAGATAAAAGAAAAAGGGGTGGGATCTTTTCTTTCTTTTTTCCTTACAAATTCAGGCTCAAACACCATGCTGAGCCACTTTTTTTTTTTTTTTTAAGATTTTATTTATTTATTTGACAGAGAGAAATTACAAGTACACTGAGAGGCAGGCAGAGAGAGAGAGAGAGAAGGAAGCAGGCTCCCTGCTGAGCAGAGAGCCCGATGCGGGACTCGATCCCAGGACCCTGAGATCATGACCTGAGCCGAAGGCAGCGGCTTAACCCACTGAGCCACCCAGGCGCCCCACTGAGCCACCTTTTAAAGCCCTTAGAGTTGATGGAAGTCCTCACTTCTCTTGACCGTTGTCATGCTTTTCAGCTGAGAACAGGCATCTTTGGAGAACCACTTTCTGCCCACGGTAGAATTGCTCCTGATGTTAGGCCTCACAGATAGGAGCCTCATTGGGAATCTGTGGAGTTCCAGAAGTCGGCCTGTTCCTTGTTTGCCCTCCAGCAGTTCATCTCGAGACCCTGTCTGTGAAGTAGTTCTGTAGTTATAAAATTTTCAGAGCCCGGTTTTCCTGAACTTGACCTGAGCTTCAAAAGCTATAGCAGGTTGGGATGGGTTACCTGGAAGGAAGTTAACACAGTTCTCTCACAGGAGTGGTTTAACTATGTTACAGGAGAAACTTCTATATGGGGGGAGTGGCCAGACTAGCAGGTCATCGGAGTTCAGTTTCCAAGTCGGCAGTTTTTTGCAATCATTATTTGGTTGGTTAAAAGCTGATAATGCCCATCCGTCCCTTCAAGGCTTTTGTCTCAACCAGGCTTGTATCTGTCTACTATATTTATAAGTGGCCTATAAGAGGTTTATCTCTGAAATGGGGGGGCAGGGGTGCAAGGAGGGGACCATCATAACATTTGAAAAATATTTTTCCCCTATCCTTCTCGCCGCAATAGTGATCTCAGTCACTTGCTATTTTATACCTTTTTGACTGCTTCTTGCTTAAATGTTATTTCCACGTAGCTGGTTAGAAATGCAGAATTTGCTTACAATAATAAAAAAAGAGGTCTTAAAAATCATTTTCTCTTTCTGTTACAAGTATAAATTGTTAAAAATTATAAGCTGCTGAACAGTACTGAATTTTGCTGTTTTGTTGAAAATGTGATCAGAGAAACAATGCCTTATTCATCATCTTTTCCCTCTTATGGTCTCTTGGGGATGCAGCATAGCCAATAATCAGAATCTTGATTATGTTCTGAGCTGTGTACCAACAAACCTTGTTTCCTCAGGTGATTTTAGAGGGCAAATTAACAATCTATGAATTGCTAGCCAGAACCAGAAGGTAAATAATTGAAAATTAACAAGAAAAAAGGGAAAGCTGATGACGTTTCATTTAGCCATCTTATGAACTCTCTAGAACCAAAGCACTTCATATAACATTTCAATGATATTAAGTATTATATAATTAAAATGTTCAGAAACTGCTTTTGAGTTTCACTTTAAGAGCTACAAATTCATATGCAAAGCATTTATCAAAAAACAAAAACAAAAGCTGTTGTGTGCTAGCTCTCCCACATATATTACTTATGGTCACTGTAACTCTCATAGGTGGGACCAAATTACCATATCTTATGGATAAAGTAACAGAGGCTTAGAGAGGTAATAAATCCAAATTTTCGTAGCTGGAGGCAGAAGCTCACTTCACTCTGCCTTTACTGCAAAGTTCCTGTTCTTTTAAGACCATTAAGCAACCTGTCTTTCGGTAAGCATGGTTCTCTTCACGTCAAATGGATGCTGTGATTTTTCTAAGAATATTAAGGGCTTCCTGATAATTCTTCTGAGAATATGACTATGGGGTGGTGAAATGATGCTAAAGACAAGGGGAAGAGTGCTAGCAAGAGGTTGGTTCTATCCTAAATATTTCATATTGGGGGTACATGGGACAGTGTATTACTTTAGCTTTCTTTCCTGCTTCTTAAAACACCATTGATTTTTTCTTTTTTTTTTTTTTTTTTTGGTCAGTTTTCTTTTCTTTTTGTTTTTCAATTTTAATTCTAGTACAGTCAACAGTGTTATATTAGGCTCAGGTGTTCAATATAGTGATTCAACAATTCTTTTTTTTTTTTTTTAAAGATTTTATTTATTTATTTGACAGAGAGAAAGATCACAAGTAGGCAGAGAGGCAGACAGAGAGAAGGGGAAGCAGGCTCCCTGCTGAACAGAGAGCCCGATGCGGGGCTCGATCCCAGGACCTGAGCTGAAGGCAGAGGCTTTAACCCACTGAGCCACCCAGGTGCCCCGTGATTCAACAATTCTATATATTAGTGCTCCTCATGGTAAGTGTAGTATGAATCCCCTTCACCTATTTCACCCATCTCCCCACCCACCTCCTCTCTGGTAACCATCAGCTTGTTCTCCATAGTTAAGAGTCTCTGTTTTGGCTCGTTTCTTTTTTTTTCTGTGTCTGTTTGTTTGTTTAATTCCACATGTAAATGAAATCAAATGGTATTTATCTTTCTCTGACTGACTTATTTCACTTATCATTGTACCCTCTAGATCCATCCATGTTCTAGCAAATGGCAATATTTCATTCTTTTTTTGGCTGCGTAATATTCTATTGTGTATATCTACCACCTCTTCTTTTCCATTTGTCTATGGATGACATTTGGGCTGCTTCCATAGTTGGGCTATTGTAAATAATGCTGCAATAAGCAGAGGGGTGCATGTATCTCTTTGAATTAGTGTTTTTTGTATTCTTTGGGTAAATACCCAGTAGTGGAATTAACTGGATCATCTGGTGATTTAATTTTTAGTTCTTTGAGAAATGTCCATACTTTTTTTCACAGTGGCTGTACCGGTTTGCATTCTCATGGATAATGCACAAGAAAACACTGTAGATTTTTAGATAGAACAAATAAAATTACCAAAACCAAATTCAGTATATTGGTTCAGAATATGTTGTTAAAGTCCTATTCAAACATTTTATGATGTGTTTTGCTCATTGTGGTTTATTCTGCTAAATGAGTTTATTTCCTGTTTATTTCTTAGCTATCTGATGAGTAACAGAATTTGGTATTTTGTTTTCCAAGTTGTATACTTGGCCTAGTGGTAGGAGTAGTCATTGTGATGGTGAAGTGTATGTATGGGTGTGGGTGTGTCCGCATGGTTAAGGTTATAGCATATCGCCTGAAACTTAAAGGGTTGGCATTACGTTTAAGTAGAGTTTGGAGCCACCTGTGTAATTTGAGAGATATTGAAAATGTATGGAAAAGAATTTTCTTTTAAATCTCTATAGTGCTTATAGAGATTTGTTATTATTAGTCTTTCTCTCATAATGGGAGTTGTGGGTAGCTGTGGACCCAAAAGATTGGCACAGTGGTACACACTAAACTGATTATTGCTGAGTCAAAAGCCAGGAAAGGCGTGGAAACATTGGGGTTGGTTCCAAGTTCCTGATAAATTCGGGAGCCAAGAGATCTGTGACCCCTGACCAACCATTAATTCGACTTCGATCTTATAAAAACCTTGCTACAAAACCTCACAGGGATAAAGGTACAGTGAAGACAGAAAAAAGGGTTCATGGCCCTTTCATCAAAGATAAGTCTTTAATACTTAACCATTTTTTGACTGAGCTCAGCTCTCTTTATGCTTCTCTGGCCTAATGGAAGCCAATTCTGACCTGGAGACTTATTCATGCTAAGATTGAACTTTTTACAAAACTTACTAATGCTAAGATTAAACTGTTTTTTGTTTTTTTTTAAATCAAAGCCATTTCTGAAACCTATAGATCTAATATCGTGTTTCAGAAGTTTTCAAAAGAATATGAATATTCTTTGAAAGTGCAGCAGCAAATATGGCCCTTAGATTACCATTCCTGAGAGGGGCAGCATTTTTATGGGGAAGGTTTTTTTTGTTTCTCAAAACAGATGCAGAAGATGAAGACAGAAAGTACTGTTACCTGGGAGTCAGGTTGCGTGGCAGAGGACACCCTTGGTTGTGTCCTTCTAGCTGGGAATCCTTTTAAGCCTTAGGCATGCATGGATTTGGAAGAGAGAAAGCATGACCTTGGAAAGTGGTTTGGAAAATAAAAAGGCAAGGCTTTGAGGTCACAGCCAGGTTCTAATCAATGGGTCAGATACTGTTAAATTAAACCACTGATAGGAATTCATGAATTGTTGAGCAGCCATTTAAGGCATAGGTTATGAACATAGGATGTAGACTAGAAGTCAGTCCTTGCTGGACACTTTACAGGTTCAGAAAACCTTGAGCACTTATCTTTGAGCACTTGACAAATTTAAAAAGCTCAGACTTACAGAAAAAAAAATCCTGATTTTGAGTTCTTGTAGCTCACCTTGGTAAGGTACAAATTGGAAATTTTATTTTGCTCTAATTATTTCCCTCAACTGTGTTGATTTCGACTTTTATTGCTAAATGGCATCCCAAATGACGTTGGGCAGTATGTGAAGTTTCTCAGTCACTTCCAGCTTAAAAAAAAAAAAAAAAATCCATCCAGTTTAGAATTCTAATCTCCTCTCTAACCTAAGTCTTATAGCTCTGGATGACCTTAGAGTGAGAAGGGTTGTGTTACTCCTGGGGTTCTTCACATTGTCCTCCTCCTCTTTGTAGTTCCTCTTCCACATTAATAATGGTAAGTGGTACTCGTGTCTTTTCCTTAACTTGCCCCTTTTTTGGCTCCTTTATTGTTCCTGCCAGTCTGGACAATACTGACCAGCCTCTGATGGCCTCTGTGTGACACAGGCCCAAAGGCTGTCTCTCTGGAAGCACACATGTATTTGGGATGACCCTTTGTGGAAGGTGTGTATAAAGGGCCTTACCACACAGTTGTCCTTGGAGGAAGTCTGGCCCTGGTTTAGACTCAGCCTCTTCGAATGAACCACTTCCAGCAGCGAGCTTTCCTGAGTCTGGTACCGGCAGGACAGCTTAAGCGTAGCTTCTCTCTTTCGTGTTCACATGACCTTAAAGGAAAACATACTTTTTGCTACTCCTAAGTAGAGGATGTGAGGCCCTCCGTGGGTTCTTCCTCTCTCTGTACTGATTTCTCTTGCCACTTTTCTTCCCCTGGTTCTGAAGGCACAGTGGAGAAAATCTCAAGAGTTTTCTCCATAAGCAGATGTCCTTTGGGGCATGAGATAATGGTCTCTTCTCTCTTTGAGAAGAGAGAGAATCCTTCTCTTTGAGAAAGATTTGAGAAGGGAGAATCCTTCTCTCTGAATGATTCCCTGGGAGTCCCTCTCCCTTCACTGGAAAGTGTCTACATTCTACTTAGGTTTTTGGGCCACCCTTTAGTGGACAATCCAGGACTCCTCCCACATTTCTTTCTTCTGTCCATTTCAGTTTATAAGCTACAAGAAGTGCTAGGGCTGGGGATTTGCAAAGGGTTGGATTGATGACTTGGTAGTATTAGGGAAAGTTTTTCTGCTTCTTAATGAGTTTTGACACAGGTTTCTGACTCTTGATCATGGCCATTCTGTTTAAAATGGGACATACTGAGGGTACCTGGGTGGCTCAGTCAGTTAAGTGTCCACCTCCTGATTTCAGCTCAGGTCATGATCTCAGGGTTGTGAGATCGAGCCCCCGGCCAGCTCCCTGATCCTGCTTACGACTCTCTCTCTCCCTTTCCTTCTGCCCCCACCCTTCCCTCCCTTCTCTCTCTCTCCCTCTCTAAAAAATAAGTAAGGAAGGAAGGAAATAAGTTAGTAAGTAAATAAATAAAAAATATGACAGACTCTATGTCTATTTATTCTCAGTTTTGGGTTTTAGGTACTAATTAAGGGGCAACAGAAAATGTTCCACTCAACCTCCCGTTATCTTGTCTTTATTCCTTGCACAATTTTGCCTATCATTTGTGTTTCCAGAACCTCCCCTCAAGGTCTCCAAGGAGAGAAAAAAGAACACAGTTGAATCATGGTTATTAATAGGAGGACCATATAACTTATCATTCCAAATACACTTTTGAGGGCACAGGGGATCCCCTAAGCCAAACCGGATGCCGGGACAATGCATGTTAATAGGGCTTGTTTTGAAAAACTGGGATTTTTAGGGCTTGCTCCTGAGAAACTGGGATTTTTGGTCATGATAGCTACTGACCCCTTGAATGTGTTGGTTCTTTCTGCCATGTGTTTACATAGTTGTGCTCGTGTGAAGATAAGAAATAACAGGTATGTCCTGGTATCCAGAAGGAATCAGGCTGAGCAGGTGTTTATAGCTGGTGAAAGGCATGCTCTTTGGGATGTCTTCTCCATCTCCACATGAGGTTAAAAATGCAGAAGATAAAGTTACAAGAGTGTAGCATGCATCTCTTGTTATATAAACTCAACTCTGCAAACACTTTTTTTTCCCCACCTGCAAGCACTTTTGATGCACCTTCTAGGTGCTAAGCTCTTTGGATTATAAAGGTGATTTGTGCATGGGTCCTGCCTGAAGAGTTTATGATCCAGTGCTGGAGGAGAAGTGAACAAAGAGCTACAGCTTCATAGGACAGTAGTAAGAGTCTTTAAGAAGGGAGCAAGGTGGAGTTTCTGAGGTTGTTTTTGTCTCAAATCTGGCAAATAAGTTTTTTTGGAAGGAGCGTACTTTTGTAGTGTTTTCTAATGATGAGAATGATTTTTTCAGATGCTGACCCAAATTACAGAACAGGAAATTATCACAATGGAATGACATTTCACAAACTATGCTAATATGAAGGCTTATATTTCAGATCCCTTTGTGTATGTAAACAAGGATCAGCAATTTTGTTTGGAGCCATCTTTTTGTGTCATAATAGTAAATTTGAATAATGCATAAAGATTATCTCTGGAGAGAGAAGTGAATACAAAAGAGACATAGTATAACATTGTTCAGTTAACCAGATGTGAAAAAGTCATTTTTCTCTTTGTTCCCTCAAAGTATTAAAAGAATTTTTAAAAATCTTTCTTTCTTTAAAAATCTGAACTCAGTAGAAAACTTGCAACAGTATCAGGAAAGGTGTTCTATAGTAAGTTGATGTAATTTAAAAAATAAAACACATCAAAATAAAAAATAAACAAGGAATTGTAACTCATTATACCTTGATAGATAAACTTCATTAGAAGCTTTGATTGCAAGAAAGTCAGGTTAGTTTTCTTAGTTGATAAACACTCAAGAACATTTTGGGCAAGGCTGAGATAAATTTATAAATAAATCCTTGGTTGTGCAACCAGGACAAACAGCAGCTGTACTCAAACAGACTTGGAAATAAAAGGTGTTTAATTTTGATGGGAAGTAGATGAGTGGCTGGAAACCAGTAGTAATTGTGAAAAACTAGTCAGCAAAGTCATTGTTAAATATGTACAGTAAATGTATTTTGTTGTATAATGTGATCAAACAGTGATGTCTCAATGTCTGAATATTATTTTAAACTATAAATATAAGTATTTTTTGCTTTCATCTTTTATATTAGAAAATAGAGCTTCCATTTGTATAGTGTTATATATTTTTGGACTAATATTTTGTGTACTGATCCACTTATTCAAATAGGTAGTGAAGTAGAAGGAACTTGAACCTAATTTCTAGCCCAGTTTCTTCCTATGTATAACAGTAAGCTGAGCATCCTGGCACGAGTCACTTTACCTTTCTGTCACCCACTTTTCAAGACACAAATGTGCTTGTATCAGCTGAAAGTTCTTGGCTTTGCAAAGCATTTCACAACCATTTTTCCATTTAATTATTTTAAATATTTCAGCTATGTGAACATAATATTCTTTTTTTTCCCCCAATGGGAAACCAAAGCAGAGAGGTTAAAATATGCTTTAAGCTACACATTTGGAAATAGTATGAGCAAAGACTAGAAGACTTCTGGTTCCCATGCGTTGGCCTATTCCCACTTCATCACACATTTCTTCCCAACCCTTGGAAAGAAAAATTGTTGAAGAAATCCCTATAATGAAGAGTAGTATTTTATATCCATATACAATAAATAGCTTGTGCATTGGTTTTATATACACTAGGGCATCTAATCTTTCCAATAATCCCATAAGCAGGCATACTATATGTTATTTTATAAATAAGGAAATTAAGCTCAGATAACTAAAGTGACTTGTGCAAATTGGCACAGAGAGTAAGTGATAAAAAACAGAATTTGAATTTGTTTCCATATCCTGGACCATTAGAAGTTGCTATCCATTACAAATCAGCTGCCTCTTGGTCCTCAGCGTCCTCTACTAAGAAATGGGCTGCTTGGTGATACTAACCTTAGCAGTCATATATGAAAGACACAATTCACAATTCTAATTTTTACTATTTTTACCTAGCCCAATACTTCACCATTTTTTCTTCTTTAAATTTAACCCCTGTTCCTGCAGAATTTTGGATTAGAAAATTCTCTTAAGAAATTTAGATAATAGAATACCTTTAGATGATTGTCAGTGAATCTGACTCTATCCTGGAAGCCCAGGCAAAGCAGCCCAAAAGAACGAGCTTCTTATGCGGCTAACGTACTTCCACTGACATTAGCTCGAATTGTTACTTGTTATAAGGTGCTTATGTTTATAGTATACGATAGGATTTTTACTTTTTCTTTCTCCTTATGTGTTCAATGGAATAAGAAGAGATCTCTTGAGTAGCATTTATACGGTGTCAGATTTCACAGTGCATTCCAGGAATAAAATACACAGACTCTTGGGGTGCCTGGGTGGCTCAGTTGGTTAAACCTCTGACTTTTGCCTTTGGCTCAGGGGTCCTGGAATTGAGCCTCATGTCAGGCTCCCTGCTTCTGCCCTTCCCCTTGCATATGCTTGCACACACTCTGTCTCTCAAATTAATAAAATAAATCTTAAACAAAAATACATGGAGTTATAAAAAAAAAATACATGGAGTCTCCTCCTAATGCTAGGCACTATGCTAAGAATTTGGGAGGAAATAATGAGTAAGACGAATTCTCTGTGTTTGGGGCCTGGAGAGAGAGACATGAACATGACTACGTGACTGTGCAGGTAATGGAGTGGAGCTGCTGATGAAGAGCCAGGGCAGGAGGAGAGGGAGGTGATATGTGAACAGGCTTGGACGTTAAGTAGAAGTGGATAATAGACAAAAAGGAGAACATCAGGGTTAAGACAACTCTAAAATTCAATGTTTTCTTGAAAAAAAAAAAAAAACCAGCAACAACACTACAGCCATGGAATAATAATTATATATTTGAAATTCAAAAATGGTAATTGTGAAGGAATATTTGTGCTGCAGTTTTCATGTGTATTTGGTTTATAGTATTTTGATTGCAAAAGTTAAATGCTTGTGTTATAAACATTCTTAGATTTCAGAAGAATATAGAGACAAAGCACTTCCCTATTCTACACACACACACTCTACTTCTTCCCATGAACTACTATGTATCCTGCTGAATTTTTCTTTAATGTACAAATACATGTCTATCCTCTTCCCTTAATTATCTTTAAAAATATTCATAAAAACTAGTTGTCATGTTAAAAAAAATTCTGATAAGGGTCTTCCAAATATGTACTAACAGTAAATACTAGGAATGACATCAGGGATCACTTAGGTCACGCTTTTCACTTCACCGTGGCAGACACTGAGGTCCTCAGGGATTAGATATTGTTGGGGTCATCCAGGTCATGCATGCGGTTGGGGACACACTCTCTGTATTTTGCCATTCCGGCCTACAATTTGGTAATTTTCTTCACTTAAGACTCAGGTTTTCTCAATCAACTATTGAATAAAAAAAACAAAGCTCTCTGTAGGTCTTTAAAGATATCATTAAGATTTTTGAAACATGGGGATAATGAAAGCAATGTACTGGTGGTCTTAAAATTACGCCTATTCCCTAAATTCTGTTTTATTTTCCAAAACTATGTCTTTTCTTTTTGAAACTGGGTATAAGTCCCTCTGAAATGTAATGGTTTCTACAAATATTCCTATTTTTAGTTGTATTAAGAAAATGGAATCACTCG
The DNA here is from genome assembly GCF_964662115.1 of Mustela nivalis. NCBI lineage: Eukaryota > Metazoa > Chordata > Mammalia > Carnivora > Mustelidae > Mustela > Mustela nivalis. The sequence continues at coordinate 33,154,844 of NC_139027.1, read as the reverse complement.
CCAGATTGGTGAGAGAGAGATTTTCCCATTAGAAATGGGGGGAGTAGCAAGTGTGTTATTGAGTAATTAAGGAATTGATGACTCAGTAAAACTGATCATTGGAATTCCTGGAATGAATATTTCTAAGTAATTTTCCTCAGATTTACCCATCATTAGAGTAATATGCCCAAGAAATAATTTAGGCTGTTCTGCATTAATTCTGTTTCCAATTTGAGTAACAAGTAATTCTTAAAATGACCTCCTCAGGTGAGGATAAGTTTGCCCTTAAGGAAAAATAAGATTTGCATATATTGAAGTTAAACTGTAATTTCTTAAACATCTGTCCTGCTTCAGAGGTGAACAGCAAAACTAAATTTCTTATTTTTGTGTAGCTTTTAAAAAAACCATAGAACATAGAGCAATAGATTTTTTTTTAACTGAAAAGAAAATAATTTACATGAACATGAAATACCAAGGTGGGTTGTGAGGGATTGGTAAGATCACCTTACCTTAAGCATTAATGTTCTTTCTGGCTTAACCTCTGTGACATTTTACACTGTGGTCATCATAAATGATGATTCTCAACTAAAAAGAAGAAACTTATTCTTATGGTGGTGATCATGACCTTTGCAGCAATTGAAACCTCATCTTTACTGTTTATTCTCTTCAAAAAATGCAGTGTGTTTATTGAGTCTAAAAGAAATCCACAATCTGAGGAAGCGATAGGTTCCAATGAGCCCCCAAAATTAATAATGAAAACCCTTTAAAAGACTGCAGAGGTCCAAGGTGCCACCAGATGACATTGTTACTTCTTTCAAGTACCTTATCCCTCTAGTGGAATATTTCTGCGTAGACTATACCATGGAAACCAGTGTGTGAAGTGCTTCTGCTACAAAAAAGCTTCTGCTTCTAAACTTTGTTTAGAATTCATACATTTGAGCTACCAATGAAGAATTCTGATCTGCTTCAAATGTGGCACACCATTGCCTATGTGTCCAAAAAAAGGGTCTTCATTTGATTTTCTTGTAAAATTTGAATTTTACATATTGAGGGTTTTTTGTTTTGTTTTGTTTTGTTTTGTTTGCCCCTGAGTTCTTTGATCTTGTCTGAATGTTTTCCTTGAAGTGTATAAAATTTATGAATTTGGATTTTCTTCTGTATTAAAATGTAAATTCTTCTGTATTAAAATTACAGAATTAAAATTCTGTATTAAAATTTGTGCAAGGTCACTTTAAAAAAATACCTACCAGACTGGAAACTGTTTATCATTCCAGGAAGTGTCAAAAGGGATATATTTGGTGGTGATGAGCCCAGGGAAGTAACAGCGTTTTTGCTGGTGTTAGGTCTCATGCTTCATTTTTTAAAAATATTTTTTATTTAATTATTTGACAGAGAGAGAGATAGAGAGAGATCACAAGAGGCAGAAAAGCAGGGGGGGGGGAGCAGGCTCCCAGCTGAGCAAAGAGCCCCATGCAGGGCTCATTCCCAGGACCCCCGAGACCATGACCTGAGCCAAAGGCAGAGGCTTAACCCCCTGAGCCATGCAGGTGCCCCAGGTCTCATGCTTCATTTTTATAACAATGACTTGCTGGTATCATGGTTTCATTTCAGTTACTCCTGTTTCTTTTAGGATCTGCACCTATGCTAATTGTCATGGATAATTAGTCTTACAGCAGAAGCAGGCAAACCAACAAAAGAAATGCCCTCTCAAAGAAATGCTTTTTGACAGTGTATTTTACTATACAGTGCTGTGGTTGACAAGTAAAACAATCTGACAAACAGTGTTTAGTCTAAAAGTGTCACGTATCTTGACATTAACCTGTATATCAAACATTTTATAGGTTGGACAGGATAGGCTTTTATTCTTTAGCATTTAATGTTTTTAGAAAATGCCCATATCTGATGAGTGAGCATTCGAAGTTAACTCCCACTTCAATAAGAGTCTGATTAAATCACAAGATTTAAAAACTAAGAGTTGATTTATATAAACAGTATTTGCTGGACAAGCTCGTCCCCTAAAGGAGACCATTCTGGGATGGACAAAGAGTTCTCTTCTTTACCCTCTATGATAAGGAGAAAAAAATCTCTAAGAATAATAAATTACTCGTAGATATGCTAGAATCACTGGGATGACAGCCTCACAAACGGATTGTTGATATTGTTCATGATCCTGAGTCCCTGTGTATGCATGAAAACTTCAGTTGTCTAAGATACTGGGAGTAAAAATTAAGAGGAAATCGCCCAAACCTGTGGCTTCCCTGAGCCAGGGCATGGAACTTGTAAGAGCACTGGAACTGAGTTGCAGGTTGTCTCCGAGTACAGCTGCTGCTGTTGTGTTGCAACTCTATGACCTTCAGTTACTCTACAGAGTACCGGTTCTGTGCCAGACATTGTCGATATGTCATCTCTTTTAATCCTTAAAGAGTCTATTTTGAAAAAGAGGATACGGAGTTTCAGGAAGATTAAGTGACTCTCTTCTGGCCACAAAGCTAGTAAAGGAGCAGAAAGCCACAGTTGTTACTGTCTCCATAATTTATCATCTCATCAGCCAGTGGGTATCAGGCTTATTCAGTTGGCAGAGGGGAAATGGGACATTAGCAAGAAACTTTTTCCAGGGCGAGGACTTGAAAACCTCTTACCATGTTTCCTGAGGTGTTTTTCTTCCAGAAAAAAAAAAAAAAAAAAAAAAATCAGTTAAATAATTCTACTCAAACAGCAATGATACATCTGACTCACTTTAATGAAAGAAACATAATAGAAAGCGAACTTTCTTTTTTTAGACTCATGTATTTCAATAGCTAAGTTTTCTAAAAGCGATTGCTGTGCTAGTCTAAAAAAAGAAGGAATCATGTTAACAGTACATATTCTGAAAAAGGTCATTATAAATGGTGTACAGAAATCACATGCAGTATGTCTCTAGTGGACCTTTTGTGTTCAGCCTGAAAAGGCTTCTTGCGAAGACAAGCACTGTCTGAAGTGACATATTCCTAAATCTGTCCTCCGAGTTATGGCCTGAAACCAGTGTTATGGAACCTCAGTTTCTTACCAGGGTTTAATGCAGTTTAGTGCCAGGCCACATTTGGGAAAGTTCTAATCTATGGCAGTTTCACAGCCTTTCGTGTTCTAAGGCTGATATTCTTGACCACAGGGCGGTCATTTTTGGCATAACGTGCTTATCTGGCGGTCTTCCCATGGGGACCATTTTACGTAGACTCAGCACATTCCCCTCAGTCCCTCGGCCTCCAGCATGTTCTTTTTCCATCTTTCATAAGGTGCCATTTACTTTCAGCCAAATGAAACCTCTCAGTGGAAGAGAATTAAGAAGGATTAGAACATCACAAAGAATTTTGGGAGCTGTGAGGAATATTCTGTGTTATCATCTGGGTTAGAAAAAAGTGTAGGTAGAAGAATATGCCAGTTTATTAAAAGGACTCAGAAGCTTTAGGATATGAATTAAGTATCAATATAGAAATTCAAGATCCTACTTGAATGGATATAGAGGAATGATGTGGAATGGTCAGATGGGTTGCTCCTGCCCGTACCTAGCCCAATACTTTCCGCTCAGATGTAAGCTCCTCAGTGTCAGGGTGCATATCTTGTTCTCAGATATAGCTCCCCATTTTCTAGCCTAGTGCCTCACACATAATTGGGAAGTGAAGAAGTATTTGTTGAAAGAATAATAGAACCATAGTTTGGAATTTAGACCCTTGGATGGTAAGACCAATATTCCCACTTGCTGAACTGTTTAGTCTCTTAGTAACTTACAGATGCTAATTAGAACTATGTGTATGTATTTTAACCTTGGGTTCTTCTTTTGAAGACTTTCAGTATGACCTTGAGGTATCTGGAGAGAGGAAAAGAGAATACTGCTTAACTGCTATATATATATTTTTTTTTAATCTTCTCCAACAAGAAGGATAACTTTTGTACGGTAAAACGTAAGATAAGCCTGACTAAGTGCCACTGAAGCAAGAAAGAGATGGGGCAGTGATAGGAAAGCACCCATACATAGGTTTTCAGTGATTCCTATTCTGTAGGTACAAATGCACTGTATCCATGGGTAGTGAGACAACATTTGATGTGACTGGGCAAGCACTTGCAGTAATTTTAAGAAAATCACACAGATGGAACAGTGCTAGGAGGTTGGAGATTGCGTCTTAGTTTTGATTTTCCCCAAAGCATACTCAGAGATAAGGATTTGGGTGCAAGTAGGTTTTTGGGAAGTGATCCCAGGAAACAGAATGGGAATGGGAAAGTGAGAGAAAGGGAGGCAAGCAAGCAGAAGGACATTGTAGCGAATTATTCCGATTGGGAATTATATTCGTGCTATCTTAGGTCTTTCTGAGAGACTGTGGAATGTGCCTCAGAATTATCTCTCTCAGGGGGATTCAGCTGCCCTGCTCATGGGTTTAGCAGGCTCCTTTGGCAGAGAATGTCCTCTGGCAGATACGAAGGGAGAAGGTGTGCAGTGACCTTCAGGGAAAACTGAGGGGGTATAGTAGGGTTCTGTAAACATCTGTTCCAGATAGATAAAAATGATCTTAAAAGTGATGGATAAAAGGAAAATTCCAGAATCTTTATACTACTGAAATGTATGTTAATTTCCAGAAATAAATGCCTATTGCTTTTGAACTCTCAGAGAAAAAAAGCAGTGAAACTAAATAATGCCAAATTAGCCTCATTAAAAACCAAACCACTAGAATGGTTCATCAGAGATCCTGATTTAGAAGCTCATACGGTTAACATTTTTTTTTTTTAATGTATCCTGTAGACAAAAACAGATGAAGGTGCAGATGGGCAAATTTACAGGTAATTGATCAACAGTACCTAGAATGTTGATGAATTATTCTTTGTCATCCTAGTTCAGTGTGTCTAGTCCTATAAAGCTAATTCCTGTTCTTTTGAAAAATATAAAAATATCTCATGCTCACACAAGGATTTTGATATGTCCTTTTACTAAGGCATGTGTTTTCTCTTGATCATGAGTATCTTTGACCTAGATGAAGGTGTCTAGTGGCATGCCCTGAAGCCTTGTCCCACAATGTTTTTGTTTACAAATTTATTTTGTTTGTTTTGGATGAAGATATATGAAAGGCATATATGACAATTTTCTGTCAGAAGGATACTTTGATCAATGACACAACTGGGTTCAAGACAGCTCTCAACAGGCTGGAATAATGACCTGGGCCTAATGATTAATTTTATTAGGAAGGAAAGGTAAAATCTTGCACGCAGGTTCAAAAAATAAAAATAGGTGAGTATAAGATGTGGAGTATCTGGCTTACTACAGTACCTGTAAGAAAGACCTAGGGGTTTGGTTCGTGAGAAGCTTAAAATGAACTAATTTTAATTTCAGCTGCCAAAAAAACCTAATGCAGTCTTAGATGAAAGACATAGCTTCTTTATGTCCAGAACAAAGATGTTCCACTATATGTCTTACTAGTTCATTTTTAGCTGGGAGATTATGCTCTGTTCCAAAAGCGTAGCATTTTTGAGCTGATAAGAACATTTGAGGCCACTGATGTCCAAGGTCCTTAGCTCAAGTATGTCGACACAATGGTATGTGAGCTGTGCCAGGCATACAAGAAACCATAGGCTAAATTTACAGAATCGTCCAGGAGCACCCGTATTACTTATTTGATGAGGGAAAGGAGGTTAAAGTTACTTAAGAGTTGAATAGTTTGAAAAATATTTAAGTTAAACCACATATTGTAGTGATATTATTAAACCACATATGTGATTTTACGAAGTAGAATACAAAATCTGCATAAAGTTTTAAGATAAATTAACTCCAAAGAAATTTGAGCTAGTAGAAGGTGACTTTTGAGAGCTGTTCCAGAACTTTCAAAACCACTATTTCAATCTCCTGTGCAGGTATTATAACAAATATTTACTGAGTACCTACTGTGTGCTAAGGAAGCACTGGTCTAAGGGCTTGATATATATCTGTGAGCAAAACTAATACAGGGTTCTGACCTTCATGGAAACTCATAAGTAGAACAGTTTGAGACTCACAGCCTATCTTTATTTTATAATTGAAAAGGTTCGGACTCACAGTTCTGAGTTCTCTTCAGTTCTGCCATTTGCTCGCTCTGTAACTTGGGCAATTACTTGATTTTTTTTTTTTTTTTTAGACCTCGGTTCATTTATCTGTGTAATGGTGGAGCAAGACCAGTCTACTTCAGTGATGTGTAATATTTGATGAGATACAGTGGGCAAAGAGTACATATTCATTAGGTCAAAAGATGATGGCGGTTAGTACAGAGGTTAGGTCTCTTTCTTAAATCCACACTATCAGACAGCATCAGGTTTATTCTCAAACTCGGGATCTCTGATTCCACTTCTGAGCTCTTTTTGTGACAGCACAATTCCGGGTGTTATAACCTAGAAAATAGATAAGCCTTATTAGTACTTTTCTTCTTACTAACATAATTCATGTACGGAAAGAAAAAATTTAAGAAAACGTACAAATGGAGAAAATGAAGCAACAGTAAAAGCAAGAACAAAAAAGAGAAACATTACAACCTTTTATAATGTCTTAATTAAAATTTTGGCACAGTCTGTCAGCCCTCTTTTTAATACATAATTTTGATTTAAGCAGTTATAGTGTATCCACTTAGTTTGCTTTTTTCCTATGTATTAATTAAACACATGCTTTCCCCTGTGTAGCCAGAAGCTTTTATTAACATCATGTTTCATGATTGCATAGCAGGTCTTTTGAGTGTATGACAATTTTCATGACCATTTTTGTTTTTTCAAAATGGACATTTAGCCTGTATAAAAAACATCTTGTGTGTGAATAGCTTTCTCAGCTATAAGAATACCCTCCTTACCTACAGACAAAGTCCAATCTGTTGTGGAATGTGGTCTCGCTTTATGTGTTAGTGTTTCAGGGAATTCAAGAGCCTCCTATTCAGATCCCCCTCAGATTCTCTTAACCCAGATGAAGATCTTTTTTTTGGGCACAATTTTTCACTTGATCCCCCTTGTCTTGGATATTTCTTTGGATAGCCTTTTTGTTGTTGTTGTTGTTGTTTTTTAAGATTTCTATTTATTTATTTGACACAGAGAGTGAGAGCACAAGCAGAGGGAGCAGTAGAAGGAGAGGGAGAGGCAGTCTCCCTGCTGAGCCCAGAGCCCCTTGTGGGGCTTGAAGTGGGGCTTGATCCTAGGATCCTGGGATCATGACCTGAGCTGAAGGCAGACGCTTAACCATCTGCGCTACCCAGGCACGCCTGAATAGCCTCTTTGGCTCATAGATCACTGCTGTTCTAAAATAGTCTCTCTGGATCTCCTTTGCTTCGCATTTCACAGCCACAAATCTGTTCTGCCTCCACCTGTCTATCTAGGTTCTCAGAACCTATCCATGGTTGGTGAGATGGCTGAAGGACTACTAAATGTATGTGTGTGTGCACTTGCATGCATATGCAGCGTGCACTGTGAATTGTAGTTTCAGACTAAAGTTTTGAAAACTTCTAGAACACTTTGAACTTTATGGATTGTTAGACTCTGAAAGAAATTATCTGTGGGAGTTGCATTTGGGTTAGGTGTTAAAAAAGATATATTGCTGGGGGTGTTTGTTGGGAGAAGGTTTATACAATGGAAAACCATTTCTTGCTACTCTGATATATACCGCACACAAAAAGATGATCATTCCATATCTTCTGTAATATAAAGAAAATATGACCCATAGCTTTTGGTCACAGCATTTTGACTCTGCAGCTTAGAAATTGAAAAAAATTTACCATAAAACACTGGAGAACAATGAAAGCTTCAGGGAAGCAAGCGTACGCTGTCTCTCATTCTAGTGCTTTATGGAATAAATGTAAAACATTACTGAGACTTATCTGAAGGTCAGAAATTTTACACAGTGGGGGTTATATGAGTATCAGGCTTTCTGAATTAAGATTCAGATTTCGTACCTAAAACTTGAGGCTGTGTACTGTTCCACATGACTGATTTTCTTTAGATCCATCAAATATTCTGTTCCAGTATAATTAATGCCAATCTACTGACATCAGTGGGATGCACATGAAATTCTAAATGAATATGCCATTACACTTAATTCTTAGTTCTTACCTAATGTCAGGAAACAACAAATAACCTTCTGTTATAGCAGGAACTGCCCATGCGGCATGTTTGGAACATGTTGAATTGTAGAAGGAAAGTATTTTTGTATACTTCAAGATCTAATGTTCATAAATCTAAAAATGAAGAATTATTCAAATTTGGAGTTTTGGTAGAATTTAGGTAGGAAGGTATTGGAGTGATCTATGACCACTCTGCAAACTAACACAGACACACAGATAGGTACTGATCTCTAATTTTGTCCAAATTCCTTTACAAGCTTCTCTTGATATTTTTGTAGCTCTAATACCCTAGGATATAAGATTTTTTGAGGAAGGCAGTGGTCTAATGAGGTATACTTTGGAAAATCCCCTGGTGGCATTTTATCAAGAGGAGAGGGGCTAGAGGCAGAGGTATGCTGAGAAGCCACTATTCTGTCCGCAAGAGGTAGAAGGGTGGGGCCAACAGAGGGAAGGGGACAAGTGATATTCAAGGAGAATTAATGGAGCTTAATTACTGATTGAACTGGGGAGTAGGGGAGAGGGGAGGGGCCTCATAGATGTCTTTGAGGATTTGAACTTGAGTTACTGAGAATTTGGGTGCACTGAAGAGAAATTGTAGAGTAATAAAGGAAACTGATTTGAGGGAGAATGTAGCTTTGTTCATTGCTACACTGAGAAACTAGCACAGAAAGACATACCGGGGGAGATGTTTAACAGAAAACCATGTAGGCATTAAACAGTGTGATCAAGCATTGGGAGCAGCGTTTGAGAGATAGGGACTGTGGAAGGGGGCAGGTTGGAGGTGGCAGAAGAATCTGCTAGAGGGGCAGATGCAAGTAGCAAAGGAGAGGGTCAGGGAAAAGGAATTCTAAAACTGTAGCTGTGGATTTCACTATGTTGAAGTTCCTGTTATTTTTAAGCTCTCCGTGGGCTGCATATTTTTGAGATCCCCATAGAACCAAATGTTCTCTAGGGATCTGGTTATATCATTGTCTAGTGGCCCAACCTCAGTTAACAAATAAAAATGTGTGTGCCCTCTTTCTGCTTATGGTTTTTCTTTACAATCTCCATGTGTGTCCCAGCTCATTTATTTGCTTCTTTTGGTTTCCTATATCAATACTTTGATTGCTGTTTGTCATTTTTGTTTTGACTCATCTCTGAGTTTTCAGTGTTCTTCTCTAACAGTGAAACCAAGGTTAGGCTACAATCTTAACAAGGGCCTGGCTGTTGCTTTAGAATCAATAAAAGTCGTGACTTTGGAGGTCTCTATGGTACTATTGGTACCATTTGGTACTGTTCGTGGATGTTGAAGGGAAATGAGAAATCCCAGACTGTTCCATCACAGGACATAGAGAATAGAGACAAAGCTGTGCACTGTGTGAGTGTGCCCATGTGCTCATGTGTGGCGAAGTTCATTTGATACAGTAATCTATAGCATTGCAACAAATGACACTATTTCAAGGTCTAAAGTGATAAATACAAACCATTTAAAATTTATGGAGAACGATGCCAGTCTTTCATGCCATTTAGGGTGAATCAGCCTTGCAATTTTGTAATCAGTAATAGTTTACAAAATACTCTCACACATATGTCTGGCCCTACTCTCTCTCTCTCTCTAACCTTATTTCCTTTTCTCCCCCTTCCTTTCAGTCATTTGACTTCAAGCCCCCTGGTTTCTCTGCTGTTGCTGGACAGCCCTAAGCATATGCCTACCTTAGGACCTTTCTTTTGCAGTCTCTGCCTGGGATGTTCTTCTGGATGTTGACATAGTTTACCCTCTCACTTCACTCAGATCTCCTCTCAGAAATCAATTCCTCAGGAAAAAATCTGCCTCCCTTCCCCAACAAATGCATGTCTTCCCGATCATTCTTTGTCCCCTTGTCCTGGTATACTTTCCTTATGAGCGCTCATTTTACATCCATCTACTTAACTTGATTTCTGGCTCTTTCTTACTAGAATGTGAGTTCTAGGAGGCCTGGATCAATGATGCCCGGAACAGTGACATTCAGAAAAGTATTTGTTAAAATACATGTTGGAACCCATGAAGTTGATTCTTAAAATAATCTTATGAGGCAGGCTGGAGAGATATCCCTATTTTATAATGTGGAGCTGGGGCCAGAAGAATTTGAATGACTTATCCAAAACAAAGACTTGAAATCAAGGTCTCTTGGCTCCAAGTTCATAGATGTCATAATTGATCACTTACATGCCCTGACAACTTTTTAATCTTAGGCCTTGGACTGGATTTAATTTCATGCATACTCTGTGATGCACTGTTTTTTTTTTTTTTTTTTTTTTAAGCCAAAGACTTCTACAGTTATTAAAAATTCCTTTCAAATTTTGCTTTCTTTCTTCTCTGGAGAAAGCCAATGAAAAGGGGATGTTTTAATTTTGCTGTGTTCAGCAAGTATGGAAGGAGCATATTTATGAAGAATAGAGCTGCAAAATGGCTCTGTCTTTTTTAGCATAATGCAAACAATTCTTAGTGTTGAAGGAGAGAAAAAAGATTTCATATTTCTCCTAACTCATTCTGACACCAGGCTCAGGATTTAAAGAGAATTCTAGGCTGTGTTCAACTAACTGAGATTCAGAAGGTGGCCAAAAGGGATCGGGAATATAAAGGTTTCATACTAGCCTCCGTGGCAATTAAAGCCGTTTGTAGGTGGAAGAGAAGGTTGGTCTCCACCCACCTCTTTTCATTTTAGAAGTCTTTCTTTTTCTCTTCCTATTCCTTTTTTCCTTTTACCCTCCGATACGTGTTTGCTTGATGTAATAAAAATGCCCCTTCATTTTTATTTATTCACTTTGTTCACTAAACATTTCTTATTGCCAGCTATTATATTAAGTGCTGGATTTAAAATTTAATGAAGATACCTCCCCTTCCTTTACGGAGTAGACAAGTAAACGCTGATTGTACAGTACATGGCAGTACATGCTCTGATCCTGTAAGCACAGCATTTTCTAGGATCCTAAGCAGGGTTCTTAACCCCGACTGAGAAGTCAGGGGAAACTTCCTGAGAGGGCAATTAGTGTTTAAGATGATTGTGACAAGGAGAAAGATAAGCAAGAGCCAAATTACAGAGATATTTCTATGGCATATTATGGTTACTTGTTAAAAAAAAAAAAAGAAGGAAAGAAAGAAAGAAAGAAAGAAAGAAAGAAAGAAAGAAAGAAAGAAAGAAAGAAAGAAAGAAAAAAGAGTTGGTCTGGGAGGGATTTTTAAATAGGGAATGATGTGATTAGAACTTTTTTTCAATAGACAATTCAATAATTAATATTATGTAGGGGAGAAGTGATTATAGTAGCAGTAAGAAGGATGGAAGAATCAATCAGGTTTCAGGCATATGAAGGAGAGAATTTATTGCCAACTTATTTTGCCTGAAGGAGGGTGGTGAGTGAAGAGGTGGAATCCTGTGTGAAGATCTCGGAAATTCCTCCCTGGAGCTACATGTGGGCAGACAAGTTGCTGTTCACTGAGAGAGAGGATAGAGGGGAAAGGAAATTTGATTAGGGATGAGATGACAAGTTTATCCAGTCATGTCATCTTTGACATCAAGTTAGAGATGCCCCAAAGTTAGTCAGATTACATATCAGAGACTCAGAATCAAGAATGATTTAGGTTCATATTTTGGAATGTTTGTCATCAGGAAAAAAGGAGTTGATCTCTTCAAGGGAAAGTCTATACATTGTGAAGGAAGGACAGTGAGGCTAGAAGTTTTTGGAAACAAATATATTGAGGGGTGAGAAGAGGAAGGTGGTTGACAAAGGATCATTAGAGAGAAAGAAGATCAGCAATGGTTGTTCACTCATCCTACAGTGCTTTTAATAACCAGACATTTCTTCCTTTAAACAAGTTCATTTGTATACAAGAAATGGACCTCTATATCCCTACAGGATTTTAAAGAGGTCACATAACTTAATTATCCATTAGAGAGGCAACAGTTACACATCTATCTCATCCAATGACAAATCAAGAATATCTGAAGTTAGGTAAGAAATGATCTGCCATGAAAGGAAGCTTACCATTATTCTAAATAGTTACAGTTTGAAACACTAATTTGTCTAGATTGAAGGTGGCATTTTCAAAACTGAAACAAAATGACACTTAAAATGGAGCTGCCATGTGGCGTTACAACATTATGTAAAATAAGACATAGACATTAAATAGATCTTGGATCGTAATAATGCACATTGTGCAAAGTGGAGGACAACGCAGTGGTGAGTGGCCTCCTTTTTATTAAAACATAAGACATATAGGTATGGAATAAACCCAAGGAAGCTGGAAGTCTTACCAGCTGAAGGTAAATGAGATTTTTATGATTCTAATTTTGCGGATTACAATCTGCTAGTAAGATAGCCCTCTTTATTTCTCCAAAGTCTTGTCTTCTCTACTCTAATAAGTAGTTGAATGGTTGCATGAAAAGTTTTGTGGGGAAGGGAAACAAGGTTCCAGGAGATAAGTAAGGGAGTAGAATGGGGCACGAGACCAAGTATTGGGAATATGGGAAAGCATTTGCATTTATTTTCGTCCATTCTTACATTCGTACTATACATAGGTGTTGAGGACTTAAGATGTGCAAAAAGATATCAGCTCCAAGGGCACAAATGTGGTTGAGTGAAAGATATATCCATATAAGTGAAATACCAGGTAGATCAAGAAGCAGTGATGGACAAGATCCAGGTGGTTACATATACAGGTTATATAGACAGATAGTTTGGGGGAGAAAAACCTTACTTTGAGCAGAACTCTACAGAGAAGCCTAAAGAATTGGGTAAAGTTTGAGCTGTGTGGGGAGTAGGATTTAAGAATGGTGGTTCTCGGGGCACCTGGGTGGCTCAGTGGGTTAAAGCCTCTGCCTTCGGCTCAGGTCATGATCTCAGGGTCCTGGGATCGAGTCCCGCATCGGGCTCTCTGCTCAGCAGGGAGCCTGCTTCCTCCTCTCTCTCTCTCTGCCTGCCTCTCTGCCTGCTTGTGATCTCTCTCTCTGTCAAATAAATAAATAAAATATTTAAAAAAAAATGGTGGTTCTCAATTCTGGCTCATCAAAAGAATCACCTGGGGAAACTTAAAAAATTATCAATGGCAAGGTACCTCTTTAGACCACTTGAAACACTATGGGAGGGGGGTCCAGGAAGTTGTAAAAAGTTCCCCAGGTGATTGTCTGGTGCATTCAAGATTGAAGTCCACTGAGTTAAATTATGGGAAAGATGAAGTTTCTGGTCCTTTTCCAGTCTGTGATTTTACTGTTATTGACTAGAACACAAGTAAAATAAAATTCTTATTTTTATAACTGATTTCTTGTTCTGTGATTTATAACTCCTTATAATTTAGTTCTTTTCACTTTTATTTTTTTGCATAAACATTTAAAAATAGGTTAAAATAACAAGAAATCAAGAAAGCAGTTTGGCTTCAATTATTTCAAATAATCTTCCAAAATTATTCTGAGTTTATTATCATTTACCTCCATTTCTAATGAAATGTGCACTTACTGTTACTTCTGATTATGACAGAGCTATTCAATTATGGGCACTCTATCTGATAAGGCAGGTAAGTATACAAATACAGTTTGAGAAATATTTTTACTGTAAGGTTTGGGAATTAATATATTCTAAATTAAGCAGAAAAGCATAGTTAATAAACCATTCCTAGAATATTCTGAATCGTTGTGGATATTATTATATGTGCCACTCCGATGTCCATAGGGAGAATTATATTATGCTGACAAATAGAGCAAATGGAAAGCTAGGAAGATAGTTGAGATGCTTTTTATTTTATTTTATTTAAAAAATTTTTCTTAATTTATTTATCTGACAGAGATCACAAGTAGGCAGAGAGGCAGGCAGAGAGAGAGAGAGAGGGAAGCAGGCGCCCTGCTGAGCCAGAGAGCCCAATGTAGGAATCCATCCCAGGACCCTGAGATCATGAACTTAGCTGAAGGCAGAGGCTTAACCCACTGAGCCAGCCAGGTACCCCTGCTTTTTATTTTAGAGAATATAGATGTCTTGCAATTTTTAAATGACATCTCCATGCTAAGTAAATCAAGGCAAAATTAAGTGAATAATGAATTAATTAAGTGGATAAGCTCTAGTTAACATCAGTCTAGTTGGTCCAGGTCCTACAGTTATGAGTATGAGGGGACAATATCCAGTTATATTGGTAGATAAATTGATAGGAAGTGCCTGGTAATATTTGCTTGTTATTTCCCTATTCCTGAAGTATTTATTTTGGAATCAGGTGTGGGGTCAGCCATCTTTAAGGAAACCCAGTGGAGCTACCACTATAGATGGTTTGCCTGAAAAGACTATCAGGTTTTAGAAATTAGTTTTACAGCTGCCATAATAAAAAAGCATTATTTTATCTCCTTTCTGTTCCTGAGGCCTACTTTTGAGCAATTTCCTGTAGTCTTAATGTACTAATGCTAAAGCTTTATGGTGAATTTTTCCCCGATTCCATAGTTTTAGAGTGATGATGACTTTAGATACATTCTTCAGCTAAGGCGTCCTGCAGGTACGCACTTCCAAGAAGTTAGTCCCTAAACTTGATGAGAACCCTTTTTTCCGTTGCCCATCCTCATAAATAAAACAAAACAAAACCTATTCCTGCCTTCTTTGCTGTTAATCCTGAAGTAAGATTTTAAAATTATGTATGTATTATATAATCAGAACAGTATATTAATTATGTTGCACTTACGCATTTATTTAACATGTTAAGTAGGTCAGATTGTTTATAAGGGAGAATGACTTGTTTATTTTTGAGCTATAAGTAAGTCACATCATAAATTCATTCTTTTGAGCATACAATTAGTAGTTTCTAGTATATCTGCAAGATTGTGCAACTGTCACCATGATTTAATTCTGGAACATTTTCGTCCCCTTAACAAGAAACTCTGTATCCATTAGACTCCTCCTGTATAAAATTCCATTTAGTCCATGAAAGGGCAGAGAGTTTTTCATGTAAGAGGATAATTGCAAGGGTAAAAACAAATGTTGCTTAGTACCGCTTATAGTAAAAGCTGGCGGATCCAGCTTTCCCGTTATGTGTTACCTAGCATTTCTGTGAGTCTATTAATTTTCCACAATTAAAAAAAAAGTTGGTCTTCAAAATGATAATCAAGATTTTGGAAAATTTTGATGTGTTTTATAAATAGTCAAAGAAAAATTGGCCATGTTCAATATATGTTTAATGTTAAATTCAAGTATAAGGTACATATATATGCATATACATTTGTGTATATATGCATAAATAGCATTTTATTAATCAGACTATTTGGTTATGTAAAATTCCCCATTTTATGACATCACGGAATACTGTTTTTGTCCTTTCCTAGTGTAATCTGGGACTCCATAGTTCTTTGTGACAATAGTCTTATTTGAATGTGATATTGTAAAAATTTTTTCTGGGATATTTTATTTTGGTTGTGATTGCTTAGAAAGTAAGTAATCTGCTAAGCTTCTGCAAAACATACTAGATACTTAATATTTTGTGGAATGGAGGAAAATAGCTATGACAGGCACTAAACTATTTAGTTTCTATCCAGCCAAATTTTGGTCCTCATTTAATATTCAGTTGAGTATCTACTGTATGCATGACCCTGTCATGTGTGCTGGTAAACTGAGAATTTTCAACTGAAAATTAGGAGGACTAGTCTATTAATTGTAAGCACCAGCTTGTAACCTTAAAGGTAGTATTTGAAAGTGAGTTCTCCTGGAGTCTGATAATTGAGGTTTGTTTTCATGTTTGCTTTTTTTTTTTTTTTTTTAAAGATTTTATTTATTTATTTGACAGAGAGAAATCACAAGTACGCTGAGAGGCAGGCAGAGAGAGAAAGAGAAGGAAGCAGGCTCCCTGCTGAGCAGAGAGCCCGACGCGGGACTCGATCCCAGGACCCTGAGATCATGACCTGAGCCGAAGGCAGCGGCCTAACCCACTGAGCCACCCAGGCACCCCTGTTTTTGTTTTTTATAACATCTTCCTAACCATCAAAACCAGGTGCAAAAGACAGGGTTACATTTATTTTTTTTCTATCATGCAACCACAAATTGGTATGACTGATTTTTCCTTTGTTCAAATAGATTGCTTACTTATTCAGTGACAAGATAATTTGTTTTGCCACTTAGCTATCTTTTGTCATTTAGCCATTTAACAACTTAGCCATGGTTTCTCATGTGATACCATAGCAGCTGATGCTTTTTCAGGAGTTGAATCAGTGTTCTGTAAGCACATCAAGCAGCCAGACAAACTATGGTTAAGAGCATCAGATGTGATTTGGCATCTAAAGCTAATAAGGAATGGATTGTTTATGTATTAACAATGAATTTTGGAACACTGAAAAAAATAAAATAAAATAAAATTAAATTAAATTAAAAACAAAAAAGAAAACAAAAACAACCAACCAACCAAAGAAAAAGAATGGGTTGAAAATGAAAGAGAAATTCTGGAAATCCCAACAGAGAATGGATAGAAGCAGTCTTTATTGTTGAAAAGCCAACAGGGAAATGAAAACTGTTTTCATTGAACAGTTGTATTTTCAGAAGATGATATTTAAAAAATAATATTTATTTTATAGATTTTTTTTTAAAGATTTTATTTATTTGTCAGAGACAGAGGGAGAGAGAGCGAGCGAGTACAGACAGACAGAGAGGCAGGCAGAAGCAGAGGGAGAAGCAGGCTCCCTGCCGAGCAAGGAGCCCGATGTGGGACTCGATCCCAGGACCCCGGGATCATGACCTGAGCCAAAGGCAGCTGCTTAACCAACTGAGCCACCCAGGCGTCCCTATTTTATAGATATTTTTGACTTGTTTCTATAGTATCTGTGTTGAGTCTGTACATTTTTGGTTGTATAATCCATTATTTTTAGATGATTTGCCTGATCATTTGATCTGATTGGTAGCACTGAGTACGAACTGATTGCTCATGAACTGAGCATGATATCCAAAAATACCAGATCAGCTTTGTGTGGTGGGAATAGAATTGACATGCATATTGACCACCATATTTGTCCAGAAACATTGATGAAGATTTTGCATATAGCCTTTGTAGTATAGGAAACAGTGTCTAAACATTTCTGAATATAATCTATACATTAAAGAATTCTGAGACTAGGATGGCTCACAAAGGCACTGTCTCCTGAGAAATAATCTTAACTTCAAGATTTTATACGTTTGCCAATTGAAGGTCTAAATAAACCATTTAAGAGATTAGTGTTTCTCATTTTAACTTACTCTGCATTTCAAGAAAATTGCCCAAGAAACCAATTGCAATAAACATGATGCATTATAGTAGACTCTGTCAAAAAAGAGTTTAGTATGTATATGGGATATTGGGAAAGAAGTTATTAGAACTAGAAAGTTGTAAATGACAATTAGCATGATTATAAAAATGAAATTTTGATGAATTATCAAATAGTTCTGAAATCACTGGTAGTTTAATTATCTTCACCAAAGCTTAGGTGGTGGTAATTGGCCAGTATGATAGTCTATAGATCATCATGTGTTTTTTATGATTAGGGCTACAATGTAATTTTTTAAACAAATCAGGATAGGGCACCTGGGTGGCTCAGCTGATTGAGCGTCTGCCTTCAGCTCAGGTCGTGATTTCCAAGTCCTGCGATCGAGCCCCACGTTGGGCTGCCAGCTCATCAGGGAGTCTGCTGCTTCCTCTCTCTTTGCCTCTCCCATTGTTGTGCTTGCTCTCTCTCTCTCAAATAAATAAATAAAATCTTGAAAAAATCGGGATAATTTTGAGAATAGAAAGTGACACTCTTAATACTTAATGTTGAGACATCAAGTGTACATTGGGATTGCTCCAGAAAAACATGTAATTTGATTATATAATTTAAAAATAAATATAGCATCTGAAAATCAGTGATACAGTTGATAGTTCGGTACTAAATTTATTTGTGAGAAATCAGTTTTAGTGATAAAATATAATAATCCTTTATGTAATACCATAGTCAGACATGTGTTGTTTAAAGTGGGAAGCAGGTAGGCCTGGTGGAGTGCTGAGAAGCAGGTTAAGTATTAGACTAAAATAGGTAGAGGGAAGGGGCGCCTGGGTGGCTCAATGGGTTAAGCCACTGCCTTCAGCTCAGGTCATGATCTCAGGGTCCTGGGATTGAGTCCCGCATCGGGCTCTCTGCTCAGCAGGGAGCCTGCTTCCCTTCCTCTCTCTCTGCCTGCCTCTCCATCTACTTGTGATTTCTCTCTGTCAAATAAATAAAAAAAATCTAAAAAAAAAAAATAGGTAGAGGGAAATAGGTATTTCTACCACTGACTTGCTAGTGACAAATAGCATTTCTTCCAAAGCTCTCACCCTGACTAAATTTTAGGATGACCTCTACGGAGTGAATTTGGCTGAGTCCTGCCATTTTGTGTCAATCAAGGCATCTAATCATTATTAAGAGTCATTTGTGTTCTTAATGAGCTGTTCTGGCCATAACTTGCTTTTCTCTCCTTATAGCTTTGATTAGAGCGAGAAGGCAAGTGATATTTAAATATGTTCATATTGAGCTTATGTTAAACAATATACTTCTTTCCAAACGTTGGTCAGAAGGATTCCAATTTTAAGCCAGCTTTATAGTTTTTGTATAGCTTTGTATACTTTGTGGAGTTTCTTGTTCAGCACATGTCCGCTTCCCTCCACATCTTTCCGTGGTAGAGTATATGTCTCCTTTTATTGATTTTGGGCTCACCATGTGACTTGCTTTGGCCAGTGAGCTGTTAGTAGACATTAGACATAAAAGAAAGGCTTGTGTGGTAGAGCTTGCTCTTTTGCCATTGCCATGAAAAGAGCTTCCTCCAGGTAGCTGCTTCCTTTTCATTTTAGGTCCCAGAATGTGTGTGTGTGTGTGTGTGTGTGTGTGTGTGTGTGTGTGTGTGTGTGTGGTGTATGCATGCTCTAGAATGTGTATATACCTTTTATTGCACTGAACCCAGCCTGCACTGTGGATCCAAGCCCAGCTGGATCTGCAGCCTGAAACAGAGCTGCTTCTCTTTCATCTTAGGTCCCAGAATGTGCGTGTGTGTGTGTGTGTGTGTGTGTGTGCCTGAAACAGAGCTGCTTCCTTTTCATCTTAGGTCCCAGAGAGTGAGTGTGTGTGTGTGTGTGTGTGTGTGCATGCTCTAGAATGTGTATATACCTTTTATTGCACTGAATCCAACCTGCACTGGGGATCCAAGCCCATCTGGATCTGCAGCCGGAAACAGAGCTGCTCAATTGTGTGTAGCCTAGATCAGTCCATTTATGGCCAGCCTGAAGACACCTGAGCATGAGAACAAGTGCTTATTGTTATATTCTGCTGAGTTTGGGGGTGGGTTGTTAATTAGCATTATAGGGTAATAACTAATACAATAGCTCCTTGGTATTACTTTGATTCCCGTATTAAAAGAAGATTCGGGCATTTGACTCTTGCTTTCTGCTGTCATTCTAAGAATGGCAGGTGCTACTAAAGCCCCCTAAATACTCCTAGAGCCTCCCTGCAAACACTTTGCATATATGCAACTTAATATTGCCAAACAACTCATCAATTCGAGTACCATCTAAATGTCTTGATACTTAAGATCCAGTCTTCTAAATTATCATTATTAATTCCTCTTCTTTTCTGAATGCTTAATTTGAAAACTATTGGTAGGAAAAACAAGCACTTATTAAGAAATCAATGAATAAATATCAAATAGGGGAATTAAAGATAATCAAAGTTCTTGGCTTGAGATATCTTGAGGGGCCTGTTCATAAGTAAATTGGAGAAAGCTTCTAATTCTGTAGGACGACCATCACCTGAGCCCTCGCTTAATGAGCTACATAGCTTCAAACAACTCACCCAGACTCTATGTCTCACTGGCTTTGAGGTTTAAGGTTGGCCTTAAATCTCTGTGAGGGTCCATCTCTTTCAAAATCTATGCTTGTGTTTTACAAGTGTGGTCTAGGACCACTAGCAACAAATTTGCATGAAGTATGTAGGTAAGTTATCATCTTGGATCCTATGGCAAGTTAACTTGTGTAGTCTTTTGTACTTAACTCAAACTGAGAAATTTTAAATGTCCATGGATAGAAAGGGTTGTATAATTTTCATCAAAAAACATTTTTTTTAAAAGCTCTTACTTCTGTTTGGGCCATCAGAAGAAATTACGAAGGAAAAAGACTTGGTTTCTGATCTCTTGAAGCCTGTGTGTAATGGACATGCTGAAGAAAATCTACTGCCATTTGGAGAATGTGCTCTGAGGGAAGAAAAGTCCTAAAACCTGGTGTTTGATTTATTCATTTAAGTTCCCTTTCCATATATCTAGGTATACAAAGTCCCCCCCCCCCTGTATCCATTATTAGTTAATGAATTCACTCAGCAGTGACCATTTCTTGTGTGCTTATTGTGTACTTCTTTTGTTGGAATGAGGAAAATGAATAAGAGATGATTCCTATCTCTCAAGAGCTAATGGATTAATGTGAGAAGTATGAAGGAAGATAGGCAGTCAGAAACGTTGGCTTGTGGGAGGAGGAGGAGACCTTAATGTCTACTCGGGCAGGTGGAGGGGGAGGAGAGATGTTGTCGAGAACAACGCCTCAGAGGACATCATGCTTAAGTTAGTTTGAAGAATGAGTAGGAGCAGTATAAATACAAGGGGTCAGGCTGGGAGAGAATTTGTATAGGAAGGCAACCATGGGCTTAGGTCCTGAAAGAAGAGTGTGTGTGGTCAGTCCAGGAAACTGCAATTCAGTATGGCCTAAGCTTACTGTACATGAGGTAGGATGTGCTTTGGAATAGGAAGCTTGATACCATACCTGATACCATAACAAAAAGGAATTGATTTTTTTTTTTTAAAGTAAAAGAATGAAAGGAGGGTGATTTCTTTTATGGCCTGATATCTGCTTTTCAGTAGGCAGGTCTCCTTATTTCCATTAATGTGTGTTCACTAGTACATGTAGAAAAGCCAAATGGCAAAGATATGCCTAGTTTTGATTTATGTTTCCCTCCTACTCTCTAATAAAGAGTTGTAGAAGGTTGGAAGTGAATGATCATGGGGGAGATGAAATAAGAGAATATAAAAACTAAAGCTTCAGCAAAGGAAAAAGGAGGTCACTCCTGAAAAGGAAGGAATATTCTCTTTGATAGAAGCATAGAATTTATTTTTTAGTCTATGAAATAAATTGGTAACTTGAGATTAATGAAGAAGATTGTAATGTAATCAAAATGTTCCCCAGAAGATGCTCTACTTTGTGCATCACAATGTTATAGAACGTGATGTGTTTTATACGACATGAATTGATTTGTATAGACTATTGTAATTAGGAGTTTTGTTGAAATTTGCATGAAGAATGCATTATTCATCCGTGTTCAGTAGTTAGGAGAAGTTCAGCAAAATAAGTCACAACAAATATAATTCTTGTGGTACTTACTTTGCATTTACTCTTCAAGAACTGAGTGTAGATCTACTTATATGTGAAATCCAACAACCAAAACAAATGAACAAACAAAAAAAGCAGGAGCAGCAGCTCCCATACATACAGACAACAAATTGATGGTTGTCAGAAGGGTGGAGGGAGGCATGAGCAAAATGGGTGAAGAGGAGCCAGAGATACCGTCTTCCACTTACGGGATGAATAAATCATGGGGGTAACAGGCACAGCTTAGGGAATAGAGTCAGTAGTATTGTAATAGCTTTGTATTGTGACAGATGGTAGCTGCACTTGTGGTGAGCAGAGAGTAATGCATAGAGTTGTCACATTCCTAATGTACACCTGAAAGTAATGTAACGTATTAACTGTTTACTGCAATGAAAAGAAGTAAGTATGTAAATAAATAAATAAATGTTGTTGACTACAAAAAATCACATCGACTGCATAGCCTTTCTTTTCCTACTGCTCTTTATATTGTAGACAGTGACATAATGCATAGAAAAGAAAGACTATGGGGGAAAAAAAGGCATTGAATGTGGATAAACCAGTCCCCTCTTTATATGTGAAATTAAGGTCCCTGAAGGTAAAGGAACTTAACTAAAGAGGCAAGATCAGGATTGGAACCCAGGCTACCTAGCTCAGAGTCTAGTGCTCCCTCATTTTGTACTTGCTGTTCTTACCCAAGAACTCTCGACACCATTTATTCATCTGGCAAGCAGTTTGCAGCATCCAGTCTCCGCCAGACACTGTTCAAGACAGTTATGTTATGTACAATAAACGCATGTCACCTGTTTCATGGTAATTTCCCATCTTTTTATTGCACCTGATTAGATAATAGCTGTTCAATTTATCCTGCTCAGAAACCATGTTAATATAGTGTAGATGTCCTTTCTGCCTGGGCAGACTATAAACTGTAATCCTCAATTAAGATTTTGCTATGTTAAAAATTTTTAATTAATGTGATCTAGTGTGGAGTAGAGTAGAATATAACAATGTTTATAAATCAACAATGTGTTCATTGTTAGGGCTTTTGTCACATGTAATTGAAGCTGATTTTGATATGAAGAAAGGCCAGCTTTCTGACTTTTTGTATGCTGTGGGCATTGTAATAAATAGTACTGGCTATATATTTGATCATAATGACATTATGTACTTACTGACCCCAAGGAGTTTCAGTTCACTTGGGAGATAGTATTCACTTATAAAATGCAGATTGTTAAATTAGGAAGTTATATTAAGGAGTATAGACACTAGATTGTAAATTTCCTATAGGTGGAAACCAAATCTGTCTTATTTACCACCCTGAATCTAGAATGATGTCTAATACAGAATAGGTAGACTTGATAAACACTTTTTAAAGGAATAATTGAATAAATATGTTAGCGACTGCATATTATACTCAGTAAACTGAAGGAGTTCAAAGGAGAGTGAGGGACAGAGAGTGAGCGAGAGAGAGATGGAGTATTGAGAGAGAGCTGGAATGATCAGAAAAGGGCTAAGGACAGGTAAAGCTTACTAAAAATGGTTACTTTGGTGATAGAAACACATTGATTTAAAACTTTTCTTCTTTATATATGTTTCTATTTTAAAAGTGTTAATACTTAACATATTTAATACTAATAAGATTTATTATTTTTTTTTAAAGTACTTGTCCTGACAGGAGCCATGAGGATGAGTAGGATTTGCATAAAGAAGAGGAAGGAGAGAATTTCAGGTGGGGCGCATGGTAGTAGCCGAATTACAGAAACGGAAAAGAATAATGTCTGTTTGGGAGGAGTAGCTGGAGAGGATAGAAGTAAGAGACAAGGTAAGTAAGCTTTGACAGGGCAAGTACTGGACCAGAGTCTACTTGAGTCACGCTACAGGTATCATCCCTGCAGATTGATCTGAGGCAGGTCCTGGTTCCCCCTAAATTACCCGTGTCTATGGACTGATCTCTGAAAAATACGGATATTAATTTTAATAATTTAAATCTCTCATCACCATACAATGAATCTCTTTTAGATTTGTCTTCTTGATATGAATCATTTCAGTTCTAACATGAATGAAGAATATGAGAACAGAGGCTGGTAATTCTATGGGCCAAGGAAGCATGAAAACATGGGGCATTGCCAAGTAGAAAAAGGATCCAAGAAGGGGGCAAGGGACTATGCATGAATTGCCTCTTTCATTGTAGTCCTGTCTTGAGACCTTAGTAGCAGGAAGGGTTAACAGTGGTGAAAATGGCAGGTTGACTGGAAGGACACATGGGCTCATTTTGTACATAGGTTCTCCAGGGATTCAAGTGCTTTAATCCTTTGGAATGTACTATCTGATTTTCTTTACTGTTGGCTTTAGCCTTGCTTGGTATATTGGAAGGAACTCAGACTGTATGCTCAGGTATAGGAGTGTCTACAGAGACAGCTCTGATGCTTACTCATTTCATGATAATGGGCAAGCCCTATGATGTTTCTGAGCCTCAGTTTTTCCGTCTGTAATAAGAAGGTAGTACCCTTCACTGGGGGTTTTATATGAATGAGATGACACAGCTATAGGAAGTACCTGATGCATGATTATTGTTTTCCTTTTTCCTTTCTGAGGTTGGCCTCTGTAGGCTTAGTTCATCTTGGAGATTTGTTTTGCCTTTCCTGCTTCAGCTTGCTGAAAATTCATGACCATTAAAAAAGATCATTTACAAGACTACAGCCCATAAAATGTGCCTTTTAAACAATGTGCATTAGGAAATATCAATCACTTCATGTTGTAACCAAACAACCATCAGAAATATTGTATGTGACAAAGCATTTTTCCCCTTTGCTAGGCAACAATCCATTATGTTTCACATTTACATTCAGTACAAATAGACTTACTACTTCTTAGTGCGATCATTGAATGCTACAAACCAGGATTTATTATCTTTCTGCACTCTGCACTCTGGGTTTCTTTAGCGTTTTATAGATGACTCTTACAGTCTAACTTTGGTTGTAGTCCAGGTACAGCCTGTCCAATTGGTGGATTTCCTTGCGTAGTTGGTACTTTGTTTCATGAAGTAACATGGCTTAAAGCCTGGAGAGCAAGCTAGAGCTGGCTTCACTCACGTATAGGTATTGAATACAGTAGCCTCATGTGGTCCATTCAGACTCAGGTGGTCTTAGGTCTTAGGTCTTAGGTCACTGCAGTCCAGTTCTCCTGAGCTCTCAGTCCATGGGGATAGATAGCCTGGTGTGAACCACCAGGCTGGTCCCAGAAGCTAGACGGAAACTTAACAGTGTAAATCAGTTCACATAATTCTCTTGATTAAATTCCTTCAGTGGCTTTTCATTGTACTGAGAATAAAATTCCAGCTCCTTACAAGGGCTTACAAGACCCTATCTGGTCTCTTCCTGCTTATTTTTCGGCTGTCATCCCTAACCATTCTCCTCCTCTCTCACTAAATCTAGTCCCTCAGAGCTTCTTTCTGTTACTTTCCACCTTAGAATGGCACTTGCTGTTTTCTCTGCCTAGAACAGTGAATCCATAAACAACTACTTCCTGTTACTCAATCTAAGTTCAATGTCATTTCATTTGAGAGCTGTTTCTGACTCCCAGGCTAATCTACTCTTACCTGTTAGCGATCCAGAGCATCCCTGTGTTTCATTTACTTCATAGCATCAAGCGATATTGCTTATGCTTTTAACTTGTCTGTTATAAATATCCCCTTTGCAGAGGGTAAGCTCCCTGTTAATATGGTATTTGTCTTTGTTGTTTGCTGCTGCATCCCTACTACTTATAATGGGGCCTGGCCCATTGTCAGGTGCTCAATACATATTTAAATAAATGAGTTGTAGAAATAACATAGAAGTGAAAAGCAGTCAAAATGAGGTTTGAACTGATTACCATTGTATTCATAGATATGCAGTTCAGATTCTTTCCTTATAAATGATTTATGAATGTGAGCAACTCACAAATTGTGTAAACAGAAGATTTCAAATATGTTTTCCATTTCCCTGAATAGGAACAGTGGCCAGTGCTGCAGAATAAGATTGTGTATGGGTACGCCCAATTTCTAAGTAGTTTAGATCCTATTTTTGGTAACCATATCATGCTGGCCTAGTCTGGCTCTCAGAAAATCCCAAATGAACTTGAATTAGAGACCCCGAATAAAGATCTTATTACTGTTAAGACTCACAGTTCTTTCTTAAGATAATTGGAGCCTGATGATGATAACAATTTTCTAAATCTTTGCTCTGTTAGCAGGAATTCTTTTGAAGGTGAGCTTTAAGTCTTTTGTATGAATTGAAGTTGCCTACATTTAAACATTAAGCATGTCCTTGGTAAGGTACAGACTTCTTCAGTCAAAGTAACTACCTGGGCATAAGTTGCTGGCATGATGATTTATTCTGCAAATGGGTAGAGGAAATAAAGAAGAACTTGTTCCCAAGAATGCTTTCACTAAGCCTTGAGGGGTAACAATGAAGGAAGTAGGCAGATGGCTGCTGTATCCCTAATGGAAATACCATTGCAATAGACCTCCTGAGTTCTCAGTCTTCATTGCCTATCTATTTACTTCTGACTGCAGAAATGATCTAACAGAGGCACTTATATTCTTTCATGATAAAGGCCTACAGGAAAGATTAAAATTCTTTATTAGAAGAGAACAACAGAAAGTCTTATTTGATGTTTACCCACTGTGGAAATGGAATTAACTTTATTCTGTAGGTTTTACTGAGGATAAAGAAGGTGGCATATGTATAGAAACTTGCCATTCCCTTTTAGAAGGTTTAATTTAACAAAAATGAGACTGCATTTTTAAAAATTGGCTTCTTAAAATAGATTAAGAATCTGGAATGAGCATTTGATGGAGCATAACATTTGCTTGTGACTGATATATATGCATATCAAGATCACTGAAATCCAAACTAAACTTCAAAAGGCAGTTCTTCAAGGTTGTTTTAATTTCACATACCATCGTGATTATTATGAGTTTTGTCTGCACTATAAGGGGTAAACATCAATCTTTTTTTTTTTCTTTTTGTCTTCTTGAAATAGGATTTTAGTAATGCATTTTAACTTAACATCAGGTACTATCATTCCAATATATTTAGGTCTGGTGATTCTTAAGACTATTTGGGGATTAAACTTAAATGTCATACTGCATTAAGAATTATGGATTGTTGAGTTTAATTTGTATTCCTTTGCTATTTTTTTTCATCATTGAGCAATTGAGATTTTCCAACTCACTCTCCATCCATTTCAGGAGGATTTATGTTTTCAGAACAAGAATTAAAAAATGGAACTCACAGACTTAATTTGAAAGATGCATTAATTTGATGCATTAGGGGAAAAAAAATTAAAAATCCAGATATTCTGTCTTTACTACCTGTAATTCATCTTTTTTATCCCAAAAGAATCAAAATTTTTTTGGTTATTTTATTTTTATCTTTAATTTCATAAATTGAATACTTAACATGAAGCTTATAAGTTACTCCTAAGGCCTCTTTTTATTCTTAAAATGGACTGTTTAGTTCATTACTTGGGTGGTTTTTGGGTGATGGCTTTGATTTGAAGAAATTGATAAGAGTGGTATATCTACTGTCTCCCAAGAGTTCCTCACTCTGAGGTGGAAAAGTTGCAAATAATATGAAGCACCTTATGGTAAGCTCTAGGCTGTAATGGATCAATGTTGCTCATGGCCTCTCTTATTGGCTGTAGTTCCCATAGGGCTTAGCAGCTAAGTGGAGCCTGTTTCCTTTGGCAGTGGCTCTCCTGGTAGCCTCCTAACTGGTACTGTGGTCTCTTTATTCTTGGCCAGCTCTAAGTGGTTCTTTCTACTCAGGAGAAAGTTATTTGTAGTGGCACTCCTTTTGAGGAAACATTCCTTAAACAGAATCATTCCAAACACTCTTGAATTGTATTGAGGAAACATGTCAAGGAGATTAGAAGAAACAGAAATTCCATTCAACATAGTGTAAGGGTGTTTTATTATAAAGGAACAGGGATAGTTCACAGAAACAAAGGATGTACAATTGAGCATCAAGAAAATCAGACCTGAGAGCAAAAGTTCCAGCAAAACCCATGAAACTTCCCTTTCATTACCTTTCCACTTTCAACATTCTCTTGTCTGCCCATTGCTACAGATGCAGTCATGTTGTTCATCAGTATACATTGAGGATGGTTGCCCCAGCTTCTAAGTTTATGAGAACAGCTAGATCTTGAGGCCATTTCTAACTGCTTTCCAGTGTATGTCTTAGTTTAAAATCCCATGAAAGAGAGAATTTGATTCTTCTCATAGACCAGAGGTCTGAACCTTAGCTTCATCCAGTGTGGTCAGGGTTGGTAAGTGGTAGAAACATGGCATCAGGGTCTAACCCTTTTATTTGAGGCTGCCAGTGATGGTTTACCAAAAAGAAAATGTAGGATAGATAGGCTTGCATCTTGAAGTGTATACTTTAAATACAATTTAGTGTTCTGATCCTCGGTGCACTTTAACACTTTAACTCATTTATTTCAAAGAAGGACACTAATCTGATGAGTTTCCTTTGCTTTAGAGAGTATGCCTAAGTTAAGGATGCTCAGTTGTTTTCGCCCTCCTGTCATTTTGTCGTAAAGAGATGTTGGCAACACTTCCAGATTTCTCTTTAGATGTTCAATTCATAAGGTACAAGGCCAGGGTGTCCCAGAGAATAAACATGCATACTGAATTCTAGTAAACACTCAGGTTAGGTGTGTAAGAATTTCATAACTAGAAAACTTGATTTCAGATTCTCTATCTCAATATACTAGAGGCATAGTTACTGTCTTCTCCTTATGCCAAAGGAAATGGTATTTCCTAGGACTGCAGTAATAAGTGCTATAAACTGGGTGGCTTGATAAAACAGAAATTTATTATATCTCTTCTAGAGGTTAGAAGTTG
The DNA here is from genome assembly GCF_964662115.1 of Mustela nivalis. NCBI lineage: Eukaryota > Metazoa > Chordata > Mammalia > Carnivora > Mustelidae > Mustela > Mustela nivalis. The sequence goes on along the minus strand of NC_139027.1, from coordinate 33,126,535 downwards.
GAAATGAAAGTGTCAGTAGGATTGGTTCCTTCTGGAGGCACTGAGGGAGAACCTGTCCCATGCCTTTTCCCTAGCTATGGCAGTCATCAGTAATCCTTGTTGTTCTTGGCTTATTGACTCACGACTCCAGTATCATCCACTGCCATCACATAGCATTCTTTCTGTTGTCTGTGTCCAAATTTCCCTCTTATGGGGATACCAATCTTTGGATAAGGGCTCACCCTTACCAGTATGACTTCATCTTAACTTGACTATATCTGCAAAATCTATTTCCAAATATGGTCTCATTCATACTGAACATACATTTTGGGGGACACATTCAACCAACAACAGTCCATCTTCTGTCCTCCCGATTTATGTGTTTCTAACATGTTAAATATATTCATCCCTTTCCTATATCCCCTAAGTTTTGACTCATTCCATGGTTAACTCTAAGTCCAAAATCTCATCCAAATAAAGTCTACTCAAAAAACTCCAAATCTTATCTTCTAAATCATCATTTACAAGTTCTACTTCCCACCGAACAATGGAAGAAAATTTACTTGAATTCTCTGCTACTTTGTAATAAGTATTGCTTTTCCCCCAGTGTTCAATAACATGTCCTTCATTTCCACCCTCTCCAGAAGCACCCTTAACATTCATGTTTCTAGCAGTATTTTGTTCAAGGCAATCTAGGCTTTTTCTGTCATGTAACTCAAAATTCCTCCAGCCTCTACCTCTTAGTTAATTCCAGGGCCACTTTTACAATTGTAGTATTTGTTATATAACAGCACCCCCTTGCCAGGACCAAAATCTGTATTTGTTTCCTAGGGCTGCTGTAGCAAAGTACCATGAACTAGGTTGCTTAAAACATCAGAAATCTATTTTCTAACAGTTCTGGATGCTCGAAGTTCAAAATCAAGGTGTTAGCCAGGTTGGTTTTCTGGAAGCATGGAGAGGGTACTATGGACTGAATTTTGCCCCTCCTCCCCATTCATATGTTGAAATCCTAATACCCAGTGTGACTTTTTTTTTTTTTTGAAGGTAATTTAGGTTGAATGAGGTCATCAGACTGGGCCCTAATCCTGAAGGATGGGTGGCCTTGTAAGAAAGGAAAGAAAGAGAGATCTTGGGTTTTCCAGCCTCCCTGGGGGAGGGGGACTGGCTTGTTTACTACTTCCTATAAAAGTCATTAAGTCCTTAGCCCTGAGTTCCTCAACTATTATTATGTAACCCATGGCAAATGTAGCTGCAGTCTAGGATTTTACATCACTGGGTGGGATAGGGGGAAGAGGGGACAGTGCTGCTTGTCTGTCGCGCTGTTGAGTTATAAACTGTTGCTCTGATCCACTGTCTCATTGTATACTTTTGGCAACTGCAGAGTGATGGCAACCCAACAGCTATAGTCATCTCTTTTGGAATCTTGTTATTCTTTGCCGTCCTCTATGAGAGTGGGATTTTCCCCCAACACTGGGTTTCTTCTTTCTTTCTTTCTTTCTTTCTTTCTTTCTTTCTTTCTTTCTTTCTTTCTTTCTTTCTTTCTTTCTTTCTTTCTTTTTTTCTTCCTTCCTTCCTTCCTTCCTTCCTTCCTTCCTTCCTTCCTTCCTTCCTTTCTCCTTGCTATTTACTTCTTTTAGACTCTGAGACTTTACAAATACCATTTCTCCAACTAGGATGCCTTCTCCAGGGACTTCATGCATGTGTGGTTGCTTTGGGTCTTGCACTTCATGGCCCCACACTTGCTTTAGTTCTTTGATCTCTCTGTCCTGAGTTCTTCATTTTGAATAAGGAGCTCTGCATTTTTATTTTGTACTGGGTTTCACAAATTATGCAGTAGCTGATCCTACCTTCTCTTTGGTCAAGTTATGGTTTTTCAAAGCTTAGAAATAATACTTGATTGCCTCCTTCTCTTTTCACTCCCCCATTCCTTGCTACCTGCTCTGATTGTGACATTTAGAGTTGGTATGGTACCTATTGGAGCTTTTCAAGTGAGAATGATTTGGGTTATTTAGTTGTTAGCTTTTACCTTGACACATGCATGGAATAAATTCAACATCATTAAAGGTCACTTTTGAAATAACAAATATCAGATGAGGTTCCTGGAATCCCCCAAAGTAGCCATGAAAATAAACATCTATTGGTTCTCTCACCATGAATATAGTTTGGGCCTTAAAGAATTCAGAATATAGGAAAGTAAAAAGTTCAATAGTAATTAGGAGTGTGACCCATAATATTTGGATAATAAACAGTCATTGGTCCCTATTGCCAAAGCGTCATTGTTATAAGGGAGGTGTTATGGAAACAGCTACCACCTACCCAGTCTTGTGGGCTGAGGACAGATGTATGTTTAAGAAAATGCTAGTAAGTAAAAGTGAAAAATGACTAAATCATAGTTGTTGGTTGGACGTGAGACCCCACATAGTCTTGCCCATCTGTTTATAGCCAGATCTTACTTGAAACCTCATGGCTTGGAGAGGTTGGACATATTTTAGTCCTCAGCAGTGGCTATTCTCAGAATGTTTTTTTTCTGATATCTACCTTCCATTTCCCAGAGCTATGTTAAGCAGAAAGAGGTAGCAGCAGGTCAGAATCTCTAATGGAAGAAACCTTCCTCTAATTGAGGTATTGATTAAGTCTACCTGCAAGAAATGAGTCAATGGAAATGTAAAATATCCGCTTTCTACTCCTTTTCTACTATCAAGAGAAGAGCTCTGTAGAGTTATTCAGGTCTGAGTTATATGCTGTGATTCACACACTTTAAGAAGTTTCACTTTAGAAAAAAAAAAGAAATTTCACTTTGAAAATGGAAATTTCATTTTCCTCCTAGTGGTACAATGCAAGCCAATATTTTATTTTTTATTGAATCTAAGGAATTTCAATATTTCCTCCCACGGTGGTCAGTTGAACTAGCAAACATGTCAGAGATTTTTGTGAAAATTTTTGCTTTTACATTTTGCTTGCTTTTCTGAAATAATTTTCTACTTTTTAAAAATCTTTAAATTTCATAATGTCAAATTGTTTACGATCACAGTATTTAGAGAAATTTTAATATATTTTTAATAGAATCAGTTCATTAAAAAGATAAAATCACAGTCTTTTGAAATATATTTAAATTATATTTCATAATCCTGCCTCATGTCAAAGTGAGCTGATTTAGTCAAAATAAAACTTATATTAGCGTAGATTGAATCTCATTTTGTAAATCTCAGCAATTCATTTTGTCAACTAGGGCAATTTGCTGTCAGGGGCTTTGACTTTATCTTTGTTCAGCCTGTAAAGTGAAGGGGCTCAGCATCCAATTAGATAATTACAATGCAATGTAAGTCACGTCCCCAAAGGAATGTGGAGGCATAGGAGAAGGAATAGCTGATACCATTAGTCATCTTCCCCTCAAAAAATTTCTGCTAAAGTGTCCCTAATAAAAATCAACAAAGTCAACTAGAGAAATCTGTCCGATACAAAAATGAAATACTATAAAGTCTCCAATTCTTAAAATTCACTTAGATTTTGCATTGTACTAGATACTTCATAATATGTCCACATTTGTTTAAATAAAATATTTTTATATTACAGTCAAGACAAAGATTCATTCTGTAACATTATATTTATCCTATGGTTACACATAGATTTTTTGTGTGTTAACACTTGAACCCTAGGAGTGGTTAGTATACTCATTTAGGAAGTAGGGGTATAAAAATAGGTCTTGGAGCCAGGCAGTTACAACTCAGGCAAAGTCTGAGTACCTAGGGTCAGATTGAAGGAAAATTCTAAATAAAAGATATGGACGTTAACAAGAAGTAGCATGCAGGAAGTAGGATCCAAACTTTTTTTTTTTTTTTTTTTTTTTTTATCTCAGGAACTGATTCCTGTGAAAGCACCTGTTTATCTCCAAGCTTGGCTAACCAGTAAGGACACTTGAGCCTGCTGAAGATTAGAATAGAGAGTTAACCTTAGGACATCAGAATAAGAGTCAATGCCTAGTCTCCTTTGGTCACCTGGAATTATTGCTCTACAGAGAGAGGGAGAGAGAGAGACAGACAGACAGAAAGACAAAGACGAACTCAGAGAAAGACGATGATTATAATATGAGCAGGCCTGGAGAGGGCACTGGCTTTACAACTCCCGTCACCTTTCTCTCAGGTTTTTAAGACCTTTCTTCAGGAGTAATTTTTTAATGCATTATTATCTAAGTTCAGTAATAGTTTTACCAATAGTAAGATTATAATGGACAGAGTAAAGATGTATTAGGTACAAGATATAATGGGTACTAAAGTTGTGAGGTACGTGTATTCCAAGCCGAAATGCAATTATTTAACTATCAGACCTGAAATCCTTGTTATTAATATTTTTTAATCAACAAAACACCTAGTGAGACTGTCTTTATGGAATGTAATTCTTGTATTAGAGATATAGATTTGGTCAGAAAGCAGTGAATGACAGAAAAACATAATTTCTCAGTTCCTCAGAATGTGGTATGCTTTTATATATGCTTGATGACTGAACTTTGAGTGCTTTTCTTTTCCTTTCTATTTTGCTGTTAGAGTAAGCATAGCTGGTACTTCAGAATTAAAAGGAATTTAGAGGTCAGTTAATTTTACATTTAATGGATGAGGAAGCTGAAGCCAACAGAGTTTTAAGTGCCTTGTTTAAGGTGACACGTCTGTTTGACAGTGGAATTTGGAAACAAATGGATTCCTCATTCCGTATAATGGTGCCATACAGTCGTTCTGGGTGAGGAACCACTTAATTTACAGAGTAAAGGAGAAAAACAAGGCCCCTGTTGTAATGGCAAATCCATTCAATATGCTGAATATTTCAGATAAATTTATTTCTGTTGCTTTAAATTATCAGGATTATCATTTGTTAGACAAACTTCAAACAAGATTTTCAACCCTACCAGTCTGCCATCTCTGTAATGACAGACATTGAAGGAAATAATAATTTACAAATGAATGTAGTAGTCTTTTTATTTTTATTTTTAAATTTTTTTTAAAGATTTTATTTATTTATTTGACAGACAGAGATTACAAGTAGGCATAGAGGCAGGCAGAGAGAGAGGGGAAAGTAGGCTCCCTGTTGAGCAGAGAGCCCGATGTGGGGCTCGATTCAGGGACCCTGGGATCATGACCTGAGCTGAAGGCAGAGGCTTTAACCCACTGAGCCACCCAGGCACCCACAGTAATCTTTTTAAATGCCAGTCTTTGTTCTTTTAGATTGTTGGGATAATGGAACAATGGCATTAATGCCTAGTGAAAATGCTACTTTCTTCTGCCTGATGACTATTCTGACATTACTGATTAAAAAATATTAACTCACCTGTTACTTAGTGACACTTGAGTGCATTGTGATGTAAATTTTCTCTCTAGTCATTGCACAATATCATTATCATTTTGGGAAACTATAAAGAAGCTCTTCCTCATTGTCCCTCATTGTCACCACTTATAGCCATTGCCTAATAACACACTCAGATAATGTTACCAAACTTAGGGCAGCATCTTCTAATTGGGATCCTTCAAGTTAGCCCAGGGGTCCCCTCTTATTCATGGCTTCACTTTCCTCAGTTTCAGTTGCCCTTGGTCAACTGTGGTCCGGAAGCTGATGATCCTCCTTCTGGTATTATCAGAAGGTCAGTAGTAGCCTAACGCTATGTCACAGTACCTATGTCATTCACCTCGCTTCATCTCATTGTGTAGGCATTTATTATGTCTTATCATTATAAGGAGAAGGGTGAATACAGTAGAGTAAGGTATTTTGAGAGAGAGTCACTACATTCACATAATTTCATTACAATATAATTGCTCTATTTTATTATTTGTTATTGTTGTTAATCTGTTACTGAGCCTGATTTATAAATTGGATTTTATCATATGTATGTATAGTAAAAACCCAATGGGTACACGGTTTGGTACTGTCTCCAATTTCAGGCATCCACGGGGGGTCTTGGAATGCATCCTCTGTAGATAGAGGGGATTTGTAAGCTATTTTCAGTATTTTAGAAAGCCTAATGGAAATTGAACATTTGTAACCTTGCACAAGCTGATTAAAATGCCAAGCAAGTTTTTAGCTTTTGTATGGAGTTATATAAACTCATTGTGGTTATTTGTGGTCATGAGGAGTTCTGATTGGCAGTGACAGAGGCTTTTGTTGAATAAAGATAGGGAAAGGAATAAATAAATATTTAATGAATACATGTTTTTAGTAGACGGTGATCTCCAAAATGTAGGTAATAAAGATATTGTAGATGAGAATCATGGGAATCATAACTTTGTCTATTTATAAGATATATAAAACCATATTTTATCTTATACGCAAAATAATAGGTCTCTGCTTTTCTACTTGTAACTTACCTCTACAGAATCTTTATTTTTATATTGAAGATGAATAAACTCTTAATATTTGCCATTGTGTTCATTGTATATTTGAAATGATTTCAAGTAATTGATGGTACAATAAGTAAAAATTAATGGACAGCATTTGTAGCCTCTGTTTCAAATCCCAGAAAATAATATTATTAATAAAATATTATTAATTATTATTAATTATTATTACTAATTATTAATATTATTAAGGATAGCAACTAATCACAGGAACAAACATCCCTCCTACCCTGGATTTACTTTCTTTAGCATACTTGTTTGATGACGCTGCTACTAGTAGATCCTGATTCCTTGTTTAAAGAATTTTAAGAGATTGGACCCTTGATTCTCTTCTGGTTAGTTGCTGATTCTTGTCCATTTATTCTAACACCCACACCTTTCAGAGTTTAAAAACATAGTTAAGCTAAGAGCTATGCTTCTGTAAGACTCATTAGTGCTGGCTCTTATTCCCATTCTACATTTACTTTTCTTAATCTCTGCTTTGGTTTTCTGTGCTATTTTTTCTGCATATTGAGGTACTTCTTATATGCGTCTGCTTAAAATCTAGGCAGTTGTTCCTCTGTTTCCACCTTTTAATACTCAGCATCTCAAATGTAAATATCATCCTGATAGATGTAGTAATCTGTTTTCTTCAACACTCAGTTGATCGGTGGTATTGGTTGGTAAATATTAATACATTTTACATTTTTATTTTTCATCAGATGCTTATAGCAAAAGGCTTGGTGTCTTGGGTGCTTCATCGCTCTCTTCCTGCTTCCTTTCTGAATGTCACCCTTGACTTCTCCCTTTATCTTACCTACCACATCCAATACATCACTAAGTCCTGTAGATCCTGTCTCATAAATGTCTCTCAGATATATCCACTTCTCTCCATCCCTACCATCGCCACACTAGCATCTTATATTTGGAGTACTGAAATAGTTTCTTCCCATTTGCAGCTTGCCCTTCTGGTCTTTCTCTCCAGTCTAGTTTCTATACGGTAGCTCTAGAAGATTTCCTTTTCGAAAGCACCCCCTTCCAGTGGCTTTTTGTCACCTTTTCCATAATGCCCAAACTCTGTAATGTGGCCGACCTTGTTTCAAGGCTCACCTATTATTTTAGCTTGCTCTCTCTGCTCTAGTTTTATAGGATTCCTACTAGTTTCTTGCACATGTGTGAGTCCATCTTCTCCTTCTTTACCAGGCAGATTCCTCCTCACCTTTCTGGGTTCATCTTCATCTTCATTTTTATGGAACAAATGAGGGGTCCTGCTTTAATCTTCCAGATCCCTGAACTTTCCTTCTCAAAACAGTTTTGATACTTTCTGTTACTTTTTTGGTCATTTTTCCTTTTATGATGTCCCCATTATCCTGTTCATCACTGTATCTCCATGTTATAGAACAGTGCAATTTGTTGAAAGGGAAAGTTAGTCGGGAGACTTAAAATTGTTTAGTGAGGCGCTGTATGGTATAGCACCATGTTTTACACACTGAGCCTGGGTTCAAATGTCATCTCAACTGCATTACAAACTGTGTAACTTGGAAGAAATTACCATACTTTTTATGCTGAGCTCTGCATCTGTATTGGGGTAGTGGCTGTAATCCTATCTCATGGGTTGTTAGGATTGAATGAGTTAATATGCCAGTGGTAGAACAGTGCTTTTGGATGATTTATTGTGGACTAAATTTTTATATCTTTTACCTTAAATTTGTTTATAAAGGTAAACTCATATATTTTTACTTTCAGTTCAAACAGTTTGGGCTGCCTGCGGTTGGCGGCGGGGGCAGGGGATGCCCTTTTCTTTAGAGAGGGGAATGACCTTCGTTTTGCAAGTCATATTCTTTTTTAACTTATTTGATTATTTCTTTGGTTGGGGTAAATGAAGGGATATGTAAACTCTAAAATCTGTTTTTATCAAGACTTTTCCCTCTTCAGACAAATGAAAATGAAAACACAGGGTCCAAAATCTTTGGTATGCATCAAAGACTATTCTAATAAGGAAGATTATAACAGTACAAGCCTACCTCAAGAAGCAAGGAAAATCTCAAATAAACAACATAACTGTATACCTGAGGGAGCTAGAAAAAGAACAAACAGAGCCCCAAACCAAGAGAAAGAGGGAAATAAGATTAGAGCAGAAATAAATGAAATAGATACTAAAAAAAACCAATAGAATAGATAAATAAAGCCAGGATCTGGTTCTTTGGAAAGAAGATCAACAAAATGGAAAAACCATTAGCTAGACTCATCCAAAAAAAATAAATAAAGAAGAAGAAAAGGGGGGGTAGCTAAATAATGAAAATCAGAAATGACACCACAGAAATATAAAGGATTATAAGATAATATTATGAAAAATTATATGCCAACAAACTGGACAACCTAGGAGAAATGGATACATTCCTTGAAATTTATAATCTCCCAAAAGTGAATCAGGAAGAAATAGAAAATTTGAACAGACCAACTACCACCAGTGAAATTAAATCTGTCATCAGGAAACCCCAACTAACAAAGGTCCAGGACCAGGTGGCTTCACAGGTGAATTTTACCAAACATTTAAAGAAGAGTTAATAACTATTCTTCTCAAAAATAGAAGAGGAAGGAAAGCTTCCAAATTCATTCTCAGAGGTGAGCATTACCGTGACATGATAAAGACACTACAAAAAAGAGAACTATAGGCTGATATTTCTGATGAACATAGATATAAAATTTCTCAAGAAAATATTAGCAAATTGTGTCCAACAACGCATTAAGAAAATCATTTACCACAGTCAGATGGGATCTATTCCTGGGCTGCAAGGGTGGTTCAGTATTCACAAAGCAGTCCATGTGATATGTCCCATTAACAAGAGAAAGGATAAAAACCATGTGATCATTTCAGTAGATACAGAACAATCATTTGACAAAGTACAACATCCGTTCAGGATTAAAAACCCTCAAGAAAGTAGGCTTAGAGGGAACGCACCTCAAATACTAAAGGCAGCTACGAAAATCCACAGCTAACATTATACTCAGTGGTGGAAAACTGAGAGCTTTTCCTGTAAAATCAAGAACAAGACAAAGATAATCACTCCCATCACGTTTCTCCCCCCCAGTGGTATTTTATTTTATTATTTTTTTTATGTTAGCCACCATATTCAACATAGGACTGGAAGTTTTAGCCACAGCAGACAACAAGAAGAAAAAAAAAAAATCTGGATTGTGAGGAAGAAGTAAAACTTTTCACTATTTGCAGATGACATGATATATAAAGAAAACCTGAAAGACTCCACCAAAAAATGCTTGAACTAATAAACGAATTCAGTAAATCTGAGGACATAAAATCAATGTGTGGAAATTTGTTGCATTTCTATACACCAACAGTGAAGCAGCAGAAAGATAAATTGAGAAAACAATCCCATTTACAATTATACCAAAAATAGGGGTGCCTGTCTGGCTCAGAGGGTTAAGCCTCTGCCTTCAGCTCAGGTCATGATCTCAGGGTCCTGGGATCTAGCCCGGCATCTGGCTCTCTCTTCAGCAGGGAGCCTGCTTTCCTCTCTCTCTCTCTGCCTACTTGTGATCTCTGTCAAATAAATAAAATCCAAAATAAAAAATAAAAAAGTATACCAAAAATAATAAAATATTTGGGAATAAATCTAACCAAGGAGGTGTAAGACTTATACTCTGGTAAGACTTACACTTTGAAAACTATAAAGCACTTATGAAATAAATTGAAGATAACACAAACAAATATGCCACTCATGGATTGGAAGAACCAATGTTGCTAAATATTGCTAAAATATCCTTAGCGCTCAAATCAGTCCACAGATTTAATATATAATCCCTATCAAATTACCAATAACATCTTTCACAGAACTAGAACAAGCAATCCTAAAATTTGTATGAAACCACAAAAGACCCTGAATAGCTAAAGCAATCTTGAAAAAGAACAAAGTTGGAAGTACCACAATCCTGGATATCATAATATACTACAAAGCTGTAGTAATCAAATAGTGTGGTACTGGCACAAAATTAGATGCATGCCATTGGAACGGACTAGAGACTACACAAATAAACCCATGCACTTTTTTATTTTTTTATTTTTTTGGAGCAGGAGAGAAAAAGGAAGGGGAGGGAGCGAGGGAAAGAAAGAGAGAGAATCTTAAGCAAGCTCCATGTCCAGTGCAGAGCCCAGTGCAGGACTCAATCTCACAAGCCTGAGATCATAACCAGTGCCAGAATCAAGAGTCAGATGCTTAACTGACTGAGCCACCATGTGCCCCTAAACCCATGCTTCTATGGTCAACTAATCTTTGACAAAGGAGAAAATAATATATATTGGGGAAAAGACAGTCTCTAACAAATGGTGTTGGGAACACTGGACAGCCACATGCAAAAGAATGGAACTGAGGTGCCTGGATGGCTCAGTGGGTTAAGCCTCTGCCTTCGGCTCAGGTCGTGATCCCAGCATCCTAGGATCTAGTCCCTCATCAGTCTCTCTGCTCAGCAGGGAGCCTGCTTCTCCCCCATCTCTCTCTGCCTACTTGAGATCTCTGTCTGTCAAATAAATAAATAAAATCTTAAAAAAAAAAAAAGAATGGAACTAGACTATTTTATTACACCATGCACAAAAATAAACTCAAAATCGATTAAGGACCTAAATGTGAGACCTGAAACTGTAAAAGTCCTAGAAAAAAAACTTAGGTAGTTTCTTTGACATTGGCTGTAGAAACATTTTTCTATGTATGTTTCCTGAGGCAAGAGGACCTACACCGAAATAAAAAGCATCTGCAGAGCTTCTGTGCCTTCAACAAAATGACAAGCAACCTACTGAATGGGTGAAGATATTTGCAAATGATACATCTGATAAGGGGTTAATGTCCAAAATATATAAAGAGTAGTGAACAATGAATTCAAAACAAGAGTCGGTTAAGAATTTGGAGGTTTACATGTTTTTAATATATAAGAACAAAAAATGCAATGTATCGCATCTAAAACACAGCTATGGAGTAGCCATGGTATATAGAAGTGTTGGTTTGTGGCCAGAAGCTCTGGTAGTTCTTAAGTCACAATCTGAAGGAAGGGTGAGCTCTGCGCTTCCATATTGCTATTGTTCTCACTGATTGGAGCTGTGGGTAGCCACATCTTCACTGGTCCCCAAGGTGATGATCTAGTTCTTGCCTTTCAGTTTTAACCAAACTTACAAGTTTAATTGGCTCATCAATAACTGACAATATCAATTATTGGTCATTGTCCTTGTAAAAAGTCTTGGCAGATATCTCAGAGCTTGAGCATGGAGCATATTTCGCTTTAGAAGGGCTTGGCTTTCAGCTTAGTATGCTGTTTGATAGATTCAATTCTATGGGGACCATCAAGTTAAATATTGTGAGAAGACCGGAGCATTGTCAATCATTGTGATTAAGCTAAGTGGTCAATGAACAGATTTTCAGAAGCACTGAATATTTTAAAGGGTGGAGTTTACTGTTTTCAAATTCATATATCTTGAATTTGATAAGGTCTCAGGTAAGTCAAGGTTGACCACTACAGAACAATAGGAAACCTGTTTAGAACTTTTAATTTAGAATATTATTTGTTATTGTGGGTTTGGGAACTGATAACATACAGCATTTTTCTGTGTTATGTGACATTGCCTTCATTTAAAGGATGTTAAATTTTAAAAAATTGGTGACATTGTAAACATACGGAACAGTTTAAAAATATATAACTGACAAATTACAGATTACAAATACAGCTAGACCCCACCCTTTGTCATTCTCCTTCCCTAGAAGTTAGTGTGTGTCTCAAAAACATGATACAGAGCATAAAAGCAAATTGCAGAAGGATACTTATAGTTCATTAACATCTTTGTAATTTTTAAAAACACATAGAACAATATTATGCAGTTTAATTAAAGACATTGAAGACCTTTTTTCCATAATAAACAAAAAGGAAATAACCAATTTATGAGGATTTACCATATCACAAGCAATAAACAACTTCCAACACAAGTAAGGATATACTGAAATCTGACATATCCCCTCAAGAACTCAAGCACATCTTAATATTCTAAATTATTAGTCAGTATGATGAGGGAGCAGGAGGCTGGCTGAGGACAAAGCAAAAGCTGGCACCTTGCACCCCCTCTCCACCTGCTCCCCTGGGTAATATGTGTCACATTCCTCAGGCACCCCTGACTGCCCTAAAAGAAAAACAAATAGTTAACTTGCAAAGATCACAATCCTGCAAGGCAGGAGTCTCCTTTGGTTTACAAATGTCCTTGTGGGGCGCCTGGGTGGCTCAGTGGTTTAGGCTGCTGCCTTTGGCTCGGGCCCTGATCTCAGGGTCCTGGGATCGAGCCCTGCATCGGGCTCCCTGCTCCGCAGGAAGCCTGCTTCTCTCTCTCTCTCTCTCTCTCTGCCTGCCTCTCTGCCTGCTTGTGATCTCTGTCTGTCAAATAAATAAATAAAAATCTTACAAATGTCCTTGAGATTTTCAACAAAGAAGTTACCTTATCAATAGCCCAATTTCCAGAGGCACATAACTCATTTCTTCAAGCCCTAATGTCACCTTCCCCTCCATTAACAAAACTGAAGGAGGCTGAGGTAGAAGGAAAAGTAAATAAAGTTAAATTTCTTCTAAACCTAAATCTCACTAACAAGGACGCTTGATAGCAGGAATGTAACATTCTACCAGGAGACTCCCAATTGTCTTTAGGTTAGTGCCATTAGAGGGAAAGCGGCCTTGGCTTGATAGTAACCAGGCCTTCAATATCCTGACAGTCTTCTTTACCCCAATAGCCCTTCTGAATACCCCTTTGTCCTCACCTACCCAGCTCCTGTGTATATAACCAGCCACTCCTAACATCCCCGGAGCAGTAGCTCTTTTCTGCCCACGGGTCCTGTCCCCGTGCTTTAATAAATCACCATTTTGCACCAAAGAATTCTTTCTTGGTTTCTCTCAAGAATTCTTTCTTGGTCATCGGCTCCGGACCTCACCCCACCGAACCTCACCTAGGTTCTAGAACTTCATCAAGTAGTGGTCTGTCTTGATAGCGTTATGTAATAAGAATACTTTTAGTACTAGAGCTGTAAACTACTTCCCTGTTACATCAGTTACATATCTCCTTTGGTGTATAAACTTAGAGCCTTTTAGATGTGAAATATGCTGAATAATAAAATGCTTTCCTTGGTTGGACTTAGCTAGTAAATAAAGTAATTAAATACCGTGGCTTAGAGGCCCAGCTGATTTACTTCAGTAGAAATGACCTTATAAAGTTCTCACCCAGTTGTGTAAGCTAAGTCTCCATTCTATTACATTTTAAATGATTTATAGGAATGTTGGGGCTAGGGGAAATAGAAAAGTAGAAATATATATATATCAAGGTTAGTTTTTAAAAGAATTGATCAAGGTATATGTAGTTAATAAAGAGAATGTTAACTTTCTTAGCATGTCTTAATTTTTTCTATGAAGCATGTCTAATACATGACCCCCAGTAAACTCTCTTCTTTTATACCTAGCATTGGATTACATTATTTTTTGTTTCCTTTTGTTCTCTATTTTATGTGTTTGCTTTTATTTTATTTTTCTGCATTCCTGAGGTACCTAGCAAAGTACTCGTAACATAGATGTTGATGAATAATTGTATTTTGCATCGTTTTAAATATTTTTGAAATGAGATGGATATCTTTAGGCATAGGATTATGTAAACAGGAAACACAAAGGATATGGTCCTTTAAAAGAGTGAATCGACTGTTCCCTCCACCTGATTCATAATTCCAATTGGATAGGCATGAAGAGAAAAGTTGTAGAGTAATCCTGAAGAAAACTTAAAAATAAGAGGAGCCAAGAAAAAAACAGTAGGACCTTTTTGTATCGTATTGTCATTATTATGCTCCTGATTATCATTTGTGGTGAACAAAGTCAGCTGAAAAACTTGAATAAATAATTCGTTCAATAGTATCAACTACTTGTCAGGACAAACATGAAACCATTCTTACTCTTACTACTTTTTCTTCCCGTCATGGCCCTAATGTTTTTAATATATAAGAACAGAGGGTCCTCTGACTGTCCCTTTCCTGTTCCTCAACAGAACTTGGGCAGATTGTATGACTTCCTGGTCACGTTCGGTTAGTTTAAATCTCTTTGAAATTCTCCCTCTTCCTTTTTCCCCAAGTCAGAACCCGGAGTGTTAGGATGGCAAGGAAGGAGGAAGTTTCTTTATATAAGAGACCACTGTCAGAGACGCCTTTATTTGAGCCACTCCTTTGGTTTATAAGGACTACTTGTCTATACACTCTGCACTGAAGGTGTCCAATTACTGGCTTTCTTGTGTGCACATGTGTGAGTTCTTAGGTGGGTCCTGGGCTTGGAGGAGCTGTGAGGCCTTCCCACTGCGTAGGTTACTGTCTTGGCGGCTATGACTTCAGATCCGTCACTTCCACCCAATCTTTGTATTTAAATGGCTGCCACTGACATTCATCTCACAGCTTCTTAAGCCTGTGTATATATATGTATGTACATACACACGCATGTGTGTGTGTGTGGGTGTGTTTTCCCCAGTGTTAACATTTTTTAGAAAGTACTAGCAAAATGTCTATAACCCAGCTACCTTCCATGATGTCCATTTCATCTATGGGAAACTGACTCACCTTGAGTGCCACAAATAGTAGAAGTGAAGATTGCCCCCGTGCTGGGGATTCTATGCCCTCTGCCTGCGATTTCTCTCCAGCAACCTCTTCTCTTCTATAGGCACAAGGGTAGATCAGCAGTTCCCTTAGTTTGGCACAGCCCCGCTACTGAGTGAATGGAATGCCCTTTCTTGCAGGCATCCGTAATCTCTACAGTGATTCTCTTGGAGTCTCCTCTCTTACTTGGCTAGGAAATTGTCTGGGGATGGGGCTAGGCATTGGAAGAGTAGCCTCCTCCTCCAGTTCCCATCCCTCCTCAGCCTCTCTTCTTAGATGCTTATGGTAGTAAAACCATTTCCTTGGTCTCCTTTTAATCTCTGGGGGAAGCTGTTCGACTACAACATTTGATAGTTCTCTTTTGTATGTGGACTGAGCATTTAGTGCTTTTAGGCCTCAGGTTTGTCCCTATTTACCAATTTCAGGATTTTAGGAAAAATCCTCATTTGACGTCAGATTAAAGTTAAGCCAGTTTATATGAGTTTATTTGCTCTTAAACTGTCTTTTAAACACATATGCATCAATTTTTTTAACTTAAAATCTACATGAATAATTATTGTTTATTCTTAAATTAAATACTTTTTAATAGAAGTTACCTCAAGAAAGTTAAATTATTAGAATTTCTCTCAATGTTTTCCTGGTCTGCTCTTATTACAGTTGCCGAAACATTCTACATTTATGGTACCTTGGTGGCGTCTTTTACTGGGATGATATGTGGTATCATTTTTTGAATCAGATCATTAATAACTTGGTTGAGCATTATAGCACGGATGCCTTAAATTAAAAAGGAAAGAAACTCATACCACCAATTAATGCTTAATTGCACAATTGCATAATTGCAATAATGCAACTAACACCACCAAATAATCTGCATGGCATGCAGATACTCTTGGAGGCAGGATTAACTCCTCAGACTTTCATTACTCCTTGGAAATCAGGCAGTCTCTTGAAAGCGCACTAGGCTTCCAGAACTGGAGGTGGATGGAAAACCAAGAATCCCGGAAATAGTCAAAGGCACTGGAAGGGAGGAGCGTCCTGCCAAAGCCATCCTTTTCTTTCATCCCACTTTTGCCTATTTGGACATGGGGTAGCCAGACCAGCATTGATAGTATATGGGTAAATGGGTAGTTAAGGAAATCCATACCCTTCAAAGGAACCTGTTCCATGTGTGCACAGGTCCAGTTTTTTCCCCATGGAATTTGTAAATAGTACTCAGATTATGCCAGGCTTTATTACTTTTTATTCTCAACTGATAAAAAACCATTCTAGTTATTGGTAGTCTTCTGTGAAATGGAATTTAAGACACATTTCGTTTCTCTATCTTTTTTTTTAAAGATATGAGTATTAGACCATGCTGCAAAGATGAAGCATATATGAATAACGTTTATAATAAAAATAAAATAAAACTGATTCTGAAATTAATGTGATTGCTGTGCACATTCATTGTTGTTTGAAGAATGTGGAATAGGAGAAAATGCCCAGACTTTGGGATCAAACAACTTTCGGTTAGAATCCTGGCTTTGCCAATTACATGTTATGTGAAATTGGGCAATTTACATAAAATGTCTCAGTTTCCTCATCTGTAATATAGGCATAATGTTAATTTTTTCAGTGTTGTTGATCGGAAATGACATATGCAGATTTACTAGCTTATGGAAGGAGTCCATAAGCTCATTTTATAAGTAATAACAGAGGGTTACCACTAATTTTGATGTTTTTTTATCTATGTCAGAGCTTTCCAGATTTTTCATGTACAAACTCCTTTGTTTAACAAACATTTAAGGAAAATCTATTATATTGAAGGTTCTGAGGATTTCTAGTAACTTTGAAGGGAATTTTATGCTTTCATGAGAATTATCAGTTTAGTCCAAATAATTTTTAAAATAACCTTGTTGGACAGCTTTCTAAAAAGTATGGCACATTTTCTTGCCTTTGTAACATTGACAATGCAGGGTCATTGCTATGATCATTATTTATGTACTGAGATGTAATGCCATGATTTTCCAACATTATTTAAGTATGAAAGGATCTTTGTTTCTCATTAGACTTCTTGAATCTTATCATCTGTTGTTCATGTTTGACTTTTTGTCTTTTAATGTTCTTAGTGTTCCTCCACATTTCAACTTTGCTATTTCTATCTTGGGCTCTCACAGTATAAGATGGAGGAGTGCCAACATCTGAACAGGTCATGTGGAATAGTTTAGTTAACCTTAAACTTGCAATGAGCCTACAGTATTGGGAGACTGCTAAGACGGTTGACACAGGCTTAGACAGCCCTTATACAAATGTAGTTTCCAAAACCAGGGAGCCAGTTTTCTGATGGTCAGCCTATATTAGAATTTGTCTAGTAAAATACTTTTACATTAGAATGTGATATGAAAGGAGTGACTAAGATGGCAAGATTGTAGAGGTTATATGAAAAAATATTTATAGAAATGGGGGATTTTGTTTGCTCTAGAAAACACTGTGGGCACATAGTGTGTGTACAAGAGCATGAGAGGATTAAAGCATGGAAGCAGAATAAGTCAGAAAAAAAATTGACAACTCACATAATGTACTCTTTTTAATTTAATCATTTTTAGGGAGAAAGAATAAAACTACTGGTTTGGCGGCAAAACGGTATCTTGTTATGCTCTTTTGGCCCTATTTCTGTCTCCTGCTTCAAACTTCCCATGAAATCATCTTTCTTACTAGGTTTGACTTATGAGAATAGAAGAATGCTTGGGCTCAGACAAGGAAGGGTCTTATGAGCTCCCAGTCCCCAGGAGAGTTCTCTAATGATACATCCAGCAGACCAAAGAGAGCAGATATGGCACTTAAAAAAAAAAAAAAAAAAAGTCCTCATCTTTTCCTGGTGAGTTTTGGTTTTTCTTTCCAGTAGTGCATTGGTAAATGTTTAATGACCATCTTGCTGAAAAAAAAAATGGGAGTTTATTTTAAGTTTTTCTGACATAAAGGTTGTATAGCACACAGTTTGCAACTAATGATACAATGTACAATACTCTTTATTGTAAATTCCATGTAGGTAGTTGATTTTCACAAAATGTTTTCATTAATTGCTGCCAAACTTGTATCTGCAGCCAACCTAAGATTATAATTCATCCCTGATTTGACAAAATCAAACTATGAATAATTGTTTAATATCTGATTCAGCAAAAAAGTGCTGACAGCATGCAGAAATGGGCATAGTTCCAAAATAAGTGTTGGTTAATGTTTTCATTTATGTTAGTGAGTAAGGTAAAAGAGAAACAGATGTGTGTTGGAACTTTTGTCAGTGACCTGAGCAACTTTGTTAAATTAGGTGATAGTTTTTGAATACTGAAAGGATATTTCCTCATTTTTTTTGTCTTACGCACAATGTAATGACTATTTACGTGATGTGTTAAAGTGTTACTAGCATTATTAATGTTAAAATTTCCATTAGTTTTTTAGATCAAGAAGACAGTAGGTTGAACCCAATTTGTAGCATTTGCTGATTTCTATGGCCAATTTTGAACTACAAATATGATATTTTACATGGGATTGAAAAGAGATGTGCAGTAATACATGATTACATAGTATTTCCATATAGAGCTACAGTAGATGCAGTAATTTAAGGAGCACAGATTATAGTAAAATCTTAACAATGTACATTCATCATAAAACAATTAGGAAGTGATGCATTTTGAGAATTTGTTACCTTCTAATGTAATTTAATTGTAGGTTTATAAAATCTATTTATTTTTTTATTGAAGTATAGTTCCATGTAGTGTTACATTAGTTACAGCCTTGCCTCTGGTAACCACAAGTTTGTTTTCTGTTTTTGTAAGTCTGTTTTTGCTTTGTTGATTCATTTACTTTGTTTTTTAGATTCCACATGTAAGTGAAAGTATATGGTATTTGTCTTTCTCTGTCTGACTTATTTTACCTAGCATAATACCTTCTAAACTCAACCATGTTGTATTGGATGGCGAGATCTCTCCTTTCCTATTGCTGAATAATATTCCATTATATATAGTGTATTCATCTATAATGGATGCTTGAGATGCCTTCCTATCTTGGTTTGTAAATAATGCTGCAGTAAACATAGGGGTGCATATATCTTTTCAAATTATTATTTTTACTTTTCTTTTGATAAATGCCTAGTAGTGGAATTATTAGGTAATATGGTAATTCCATTTTTAATTTTTGGAGGAACCTCCATTCTATTTTTCCACAGTGGCTCTACCAATTTAAATTACTACCCTACCATCAGCGCACAAGGGTCCCTTTTTCTCCACATCCTTGCCAACACTTGTTATTTCTTTGCTTTTTGATTCTAGCTGTTGTGACAGATGGGAGTTGATAGCTCAGTGTGTGTGTGTGTTTAAGTTTTTTTTTTTTAATTCCAGTAGTTAACATACAGTATAAATACAGTATAACATTAGTGTCGGGTACAGTATAGTGTTCAACACTTCCATACATCACCCGTGCTCATCACAAGTGGACTCCTTAATCTGCTTCTCGTTGTGGTTTTGATTTGCATTTCTCTGATGATTAGTGATTTTGAGCATCTTTTCATGTGTCTGTTGGCCCTCTATATGTTCTTCTTTGGAAAAATGTTCAGATCCTCTGCCTATTTTTTTAATTGGATGATAATGTTTAGAATGGAAGACAGTCTCTCAGTATGGATGGTTTGGAAATTGTTGATGATCTGCTTATACAGTTTGCTTCTTCTGCCAAGGCTACCTTGTTTATTTCTAAAATTTATAATGATCTTTTATTGTTAAATTGTTTTCATAAGCTTTTCCTATAAAACAAATAGCCCTAAATTTAGGTGTCTAAATCAGGAAAACGTTTATTTCCTGCATATTGGTCTAAATGTTGCTTATGGTTGTGCTTGTCTGGCCTCAGCTGGGTTTGCTTCCAGGTATCAGATCAGGTTCTAGTTTACTGCAAATTTGTTCTTATTCTGTGAGCCAGTTCTCAAGGAGCATGGAACATGTTGCTTTTGGGGTGGAGGGCTGACACTCAAAGGTAAGCAGAAACATGGGCGCCTGGTCGGCTCAGTCATTTAAGCATCTGCCTTTAGCTCAGGTCATGATCCTGAGTCCCAGGTCAGACTCCCTGCTCCCTGGGGAGCCTGCTTCTCCTTCTGCCTCTACCGCCCCCACCTGCTTGTGCTCTCCCTCTCTGTCAAATAAGTAAATAAAAATCTTAAGAAAAAAAAAGAAGGTAAGCAGAAACATGAACTGCCTCTTAAAGCTTGTGCTTGGAGATGGCATGCTGTCATCTTACTGGTCAAATCAGTGACACTCCCAAAGTCAGTGGAGTTGGGAGGAATACTCCAGCCACACTGAGGCAAAGATGAAGAAGTAAGAAAAGGACTGTGAACAAAAAAATACAGTCTAAATCAGAAAAAAAGGATTTTTTTTATGATGGTGAAACACACAGGTTATTACTTTTCTTTTTAAAAGTTCATATTGGTCTAATAATTTCCAGCATTTTAAAGAATTAACACAGTTTCAGTTTGAGACAAAACAAGATTTCAGACAAAGAAGCACTGAACAAGTTAGGGTTAGGTTGCTCAGGTAAACTCCTTTTGCCATTCCATGTGATTCATATTAAAAATCAATGATGCTAAAAACAGAAGCATTAGTCATTATGAAAAGAGTACTATTTGTTAATTTTTCTTTGGAATTCTGTACTTCATAGGCAGATATATGGTAATCTAGGGCACATATAACAGATGAGTATATAACATAGGAGTCTCTAAGACCTGGGATAGGCCACCTCAATTTCTTTGTCAGGTTGATTCTTAAATAATGTGGGGGTTAGGGGTGCCAACTTCCTGTTCAGTTGAAAACCCTCATATAACTTTTGGCTCCCCAAAACTTAACTAATCGCCTACTGTAGACCAGAAGCTTTACTAATAACATAGTCTATTAACCTGTATTTTGTATCTTATGTTTATTATATACTGGATTCCTATAATAAAGTAAACTAGAGGAAAGGTTAGTAACAAAATCATAAGGAAGAAAAGATACATTTACAGTATTGAGCTCTATTTATTAATACTCTAAATTTATATCACCTGTTAAGTAGTCTGTTAGTGCTATATCAATATTGTCTTATATGGTGCAAATGTAAGTACTTCGTGTGTACTCATCTAATATAATATTCAATTATTCTATAACAATAGCTTAATAAAGCTTATTTCTTAAGGATCTTGAATTTCTTTCAGAAACTTTAAGTTTATTCTTCTCAGTTTCCCTTTCTAGCAGATGTCTTAGTTGATTAGTATCTTTAGCCAGACAAGATGGTATGTGACTTTTCTTCTGAGTTGTTTGGTAGCTATCTTAGTATGGTATTAGATGACAAAAGTTAGACTAGTGGAAATTCTGTTTTTCCTTACAGGTCAATAGCTTTATTAGGAATACTATGTTTTAACCCCAAATCTGCTTTGGATCTAACCCATCATAATATGCAGTTTTACTGAAACTGTTTCAAAGAAACATTATCAGTCCCTTTTCTGTGATACCATCCAAGAAAGGGACAAGATGTGAAGGGAAAGTAGATTTTCCATTTCTCTAACCTAATACACTTATTTGACCTTTCTCTTTGAGTCCTAAAATATACTGTCCTTTTTGGAAAAAAAAAAAAAAAAAAAGGTACCAGATTGAGTCTCCTGGGTATTTTCCCAATTTTAATATTTGCTATAAATATTTCCCTTGCTCCAGATATCCTGAATATATGTATTTAAAATTACTATTGCTTACAGCAGGCAGGCAACACATTTTTCATTTCTTTTAACAAGCATTCTGTCTATTCTTGTGTTTTATTCCAGTCATGTTTGTGTGTGTTTAAGAGTATGTACATTAGATAGTATACAGTCCTCCAGGTTCACAAAGCTTGAGGAAAAACTACATCATCTAGTCTATTTGTTGGTCTTCAGACTGTATTTCAGAAAACAGCCATTGAGTCTTAGGTTTAAAACTCATGTGAGACATCTGTTTTTGTATTTAACATCCTATTCCAATACTTCAGGTAAAGGAAGCAGAAAATTTAGTCAGTGTCCTGACTTCTTCTGGGTTATGTGCTTTACTTTTCAGTTCTAGTCTCAGACCTGCCAGCATCCTTCATTCAGTCTGTCTTTCCAGTCTGTCTGTCTTGTCTGTTTGTTAGTTATCAGGCATCAATTAAAGTCTCAGTTCCTCTAAAAGGTGTTTTAATACTCTTCCACTCATCTCTCTGATTTTCTACTGCTTGTGGATCTTTTCCTATAGAACCTTAAATTTATTTGTTCATGAGTTATTTCAAACATATCCATTTTTCATTTCCTAACTTACCATGCGTGGCAGGCAAGGCCCCAACCTTTTGTATGCAGCTATTTTCTTTAGACTGAAAGTGGCAAGTAATTAGTGGTAGTATTTTAGGCCTTGGAAAGTTGATGGGTTGGATATTTTTAGGTCACGCTTTTGCCCAGTTCCCTTGCATAATTCCTCAAGAGCAAAGTTATATGCAGGTGAGTGTGATTTCCATAGGGAAAACTGCCTACTTGCTCAAACCTCATATGTTCCTGCTGGAGCCTGCTGTTATGCTTAAAGATTTCCCCTTAACTGCTAATTGATTCCTGAAGCAGTCATTTTATTTTAAAATATATTTCTCCTCTTTAGCAGGATTATTATAAGTGTGTTGTATTGAATTTACAGAGGGCTCAATTTCTGTTCACTTGTCAGTTTTTCTAGTCAAAGTTCTTTGGTAGTCTCTCATGGGTCCAATCTCCATACTACATTTTAGTTATATCTCTTTAACAGGACCTTGAAAAATCATTTCTAGGTTATATAAATGGTTGTCTGCTAGAACTTAAACCTGTGGGTAAGGGTGACAGCTTGCACAAAAGAGACCTGGCTCTAGCCTGTTAAGCCAGATTTTGGTAGTTCAAGTTTAGGGTGTGTAAGAAAAAGACTAAAAGTGAGGGTGGAGGAGAGAGAGAAAGAAAGAAGGAAGGCGAGAGAGAAAGTTGGTAGAGGTCATGTTTCAATTTAAGTTAGTAATAGTGTGGCTTTCCTGGAGCTGAATATTCAAATGTAATAATAAACTATTCCTGAAAATTGAACTGAAACATTGACCAACTTTGTCAACACTAAGAGGCATAAATACAGTATTTCACATGAAATGAGAAACTATTTTCCTTTAGGAAGGAAATACACAAAGACTTTGGTTGGTAAAGTGCCAGATATTTAAAGGAAGTGAAAATACTTGTCCACCCAGATATTTGCAAATATTTGAATACTTAGAATTGTGTAGACATCTATTTGATTTTTCATGTTTTATATGTTCACTATTATGTTCCTTTTAAAAGAGGTTTATTTTTAAAATTTATTAGAGAGAGTGTGTGTGAGCAGGGGAGAGGGACAAAAGGAGAGAGTGAGAGAGAAGCTTAAGCAATCTCCCTGCTGAGCACAGAGCAGGGCTCAATCCCATGACCTTGAGATCACAACCTGAGCTGAAATCAAGAGTTGGATGCTTGACCGACTGAGCCACCCAGGTGTCCCTTGTTATTAAGTAAATGTAAAATCTGAGACTTAAATCACACAAATAATTACTAGCTGCCTGCTAATGATTATGTGCATAAGAAGATAAGTGATAGAAGATGAAGGAGGAAAGATTCTCTTGAGGTTTGAACTTTATTTTGTAGAAAATAAAGAATCTTAAAATTTCTTGAATAGTAGAGACCATAGAGTATACTTTTAAAATCTTATTTTTAAAGATTTCCTATAGTATAATTGGATTTTTCTTTTGTACAATTCTATTACTCTTAATACCTGTGTAGCATAATGTGACTATCAGCACAGTCAGGCTATAGCACAGTACCACCACTGCAAGAACTCCTTGTGCTACTCCCTTAAACTCATGTTATCCACTCTTAACTCTTGGCAACCACTGACATAGTCCTGATAAGTATAGGTGGTTTTTTTTCTTTTCTTTTTGAGAGTGTCCTATACATTAGCTTGTGTCTTGTTATTACTGAGTACTGTTCCACTATATGGATGTGCCACTATTTATTCATTCATTATCTACCAAAGTACAGTTGGGATATTTTCAGTTTTGGTGACTCTGAATAAAGCTACTATAAACATTTGTGTACAGATTTTTGTGTGAACATAAGTTTTCATTTCTGTAGAGTATATCCAAGAGTGGGATTGCTGGTGAGTGTACATATATATAGCTTTGTAAAAAATTGTATGAAACTGCCCAACTGTTTTCCACAGTAGCTTTCCAATTTTCCATTCTCACCAGCAGTGTGTGCAAGTTCCAGTTGCTCTGCAATCTCCCAAAACTTGGCTTCTTGATTTTTCAAAACATATAGCCATTCTTATTAGTGTACAGTAATATCTCATTTTGATTTCAATTTGCATTTTGGTAATGGCTAATAATGTGGAACATTCTTTCATTGTTTATTTGCCATTTATCTGAATATTTTCTTTGAGGAAGTATATGTTCATTTCCCCCACCCCTTGTTTTAGATTGGTTTGATTTTCTTACTGTTGAGTTTTGAGAGTTCTTTATATTTTTGAGAACTCTGACATTGGTGCCAGTGTAGATGACAGACTAGACAAAAATGTCTAATGGCAGAGGAAGAAGGGAGGGAAAAGTAAGTTGTGAAATATTCTGTGTGTATTTATTAATATTTTAGATTAATGCATAATGCATATTTTTTATCTCTGAAAATCCACTTGGATAGTGAATGATTGATCTGACTTACAGTTTTTTTTTTTAAGATTTTATTTATTTATTTGACAGAGAGAGAGAGAGAGCAAGCGCACAAGCAGATAGAGCAGCAGGCAGAGAGGGAGAGGAAAGCAGGCTCCCCGCTGAGCAGAGAGCCCGATGCAGGGCTCTATCCCAGAACCCTGAGATCATGACCTGAGCCGAAGGCAGAGGCTTAACTCACTGAACCACCCAGGTGCCCCTGACTTACAGTTTTGATAGACTACAGCTTAATTATAGCTTGTATACTTGACTCTCACAACAACCTAGTCAGATACTACTACTCACATGTCTCAGATGAGGAAACTGAAGGGCTCAGAGGAACCAGGACTTGCTTGAGGTCGTATAGGTAGAAACCAGCATATGGTCACCATACCCTGTCCTCTTTTCATTGTTCTGAGACAACTTGACAGTGAATTTATTCCATGATCTGAATGTAATCCATCTTGTTATAGTTTGGAAGAGCAGAAACATTGTGCAAACCATTCATTGCCCATTTACACTAAATATAGTTGTATGGTATATATTTGTGGTGATGATGTAAGGTTCTTGGTTATTTTTGGTTGGGGAAACTCAACACTTGACCTCCTGTGCTCAGCTCTAAACTCATGAGAGATCCACAATCATATTTGAACCATGTGCTAGTTAATAGCTATTTGTTTCTTTACAATTAGAAATTTTCCATAAAACAATTTTCCATAAAGAAGTGTCAAAGTAAAATTATTTTTATTAAAATAGATAGAAAGTTTTGTACAGATTAGTAAAATTATATGTAAAATTGGTTACAGATTAAAAATAAAATATAACTGGAACCACAACATAGACTAATAAATTGGAACATTATTTAAGCTTGGATGTGTATTATACAAAATGACTTGAGGAAAATTATATTTTCCAAGCCTAGCAGATGTTATTATGCCTCTCAAATCCATTTCCACTTTTTTTTTTTAAAACTCATATGAATACAGATTTCTCCAACTGGTATTTATGGTCTTTGGAAAGTCATTTAGCTGTTCCCCAGGACAGAGATAGTATTACAAACTTTATATAGTGGTATGCAAATAGCTAATGGAAGAACTGGGAGATTATCCTCCATGACCAACCTCTAAGTTGGGTTAAACCGCCATTCTTTACACACCAAAGAAAAGTATTTTTCTCTGTTCTTCACTGGAAAATTACGGAATTATAGAGGAGTCTTTGCACATGATTAGACCATGAAATTTGAAGGAGTGTTAAACTTACTTGGGCTTAGGAAAGCTTTTCTAGGAATATTGCCCTGGCAAAGGTGAGGTATTTTCATCAGATTTATTAGCCAACAGAGAAAAGCTTATTTTAATGTTCCCACTGGCCCCATAAGTTATTTCTCTCTATCTGCTGTGGAAGAAAATAATTAAATTATTGATGTTTGTTGGCCCATATGTGTAGCTGCTTTTTCAGTTATATTGTTCATACACCCAATGTAAATATTCCAGACTTCAAGTAAATCAGATATATTAGTTTGACTAGCCATGCCAGTGTTTTAATTCCTTCCAAGGAAAGTGGTATGGACTGATTTTATTTGCTGCCAACATTAACCCCAGTATGATTAAGTTCAGAATATATAAGTATGCATTTCCAGGGTTTGAAAAGTCCCCTCACTATGGTTGCTTCAGAAATGTAAACCAATTTTTCCTTAATTACCACGCCTCTGAACAATACTGAAGGGCAATTTCAGAGGCCCACCTGTCATATTACTGTCCCTGTGTGCAGCCTGCATGGCACGCCTGGGGAAAGGGGGGGGGGGGAGTCAGGGAAAGGAGGTGGAGATATCTTTACTTGAAGCCATACTCAAGTATGATCTTTGAAAAAATGTACTCCCTCCGTTCCACATTTGTGCTGGGGTCTTTTGTTCTGGGGTCAGATGAGTTTAATCTGATAGTCTATGTTACACAGATATCATATACGTTATTACTGGCCATTTCTACCCCCCCCCCCAAAGATTTCTCATGATCTGAACATTGGGGAAGAATATTTCCAGATTATATTGAAAGACACAAATGAATTCTTTTTTTAAAAAAAAGTATTTTATTTATTTATTTGATGGACAGAGATCACAAGTAGGAAGAGAGACAGGAAGAGAGAGGGGGGAAGCAGGCTGAGCAAGGAGCCTGATGCGGGGCTTGATTCCAGGACCCTGAAATCATGACCCAAACTGAAGGCAGAGGCTTAACCCACTGAGCGACCCAAGCACCCCACAAATGGATTCTTATTTAAAAAGATTTCTGTCGAAGTAAGATTTAAAGAGTGTCATTCTGACAACATTGGAGAATACCTAAATGAAAAGATAAGTACATTCTTCGGTGTTCCCTTAACTGACAAAGGACATATAGGTGATCCTTCCATCTGAGATATTAGTGAGAGAAAGAGCACAGAGTGTTAGTTTCTACAGATAATCATCCATTTCACTTTGCTACCTTGACAGACTTTGCAGCTAGACTGCTAAGAAGCAGAGAATTCAGTGATTTAAGATCGCTTTCTAAAGAGAGTAAACATAGCTTGAGCTTTGTATTGCTGGGAGCCACTGATACAATAATTTAGGACAAACCCTATCTCATTCCCTATTAGGTGGCAGCAAAAAGGCATTTTGGGGGGGGGGGTTGTTACAGCATCTTTGATGCTGAGCTATTCCATGATAACAAGAACGTAGTATCTAAAAGTAGAAAGAATCCATGAACTAAATTACACATACACGCACATACACATCTTTGAGTGGCTTTCATTCGCAATGTGAAGTTTGGAGAACATACTAATCTGGATGGAGGAAAAGCTTTGATGCAACAGGAAAGCTATTTTACTTTTTGCTGCTTGAGTATGTAGTACAACCTGACATTTTCAGTATTCTTAATGAAGTGCTTCCTTAATGAATTTCCCTGGGATCTCTGTTTCATCACCAAAACTTTTAAACTCCTTAGAGAAGTTGTAGCAAAGCAATAAAATAATCCAAAGTGGGGGCAGGGGGGCACCTGGGTGGCTCAGTGGGTTAAAGCCTCTGCCTTTGGCTCGGGTCATGATCCCAGGGTCCTGGGATTGAGCCCCTCATCGGGCTCTCTGCTCAGCAGGGAGCCTGCTTCTCCCCCTCTCTCTGCCTGCTTGTGATCTTTCTCTCTCTCTGTGTCAAATAAATAAATAAAATCTTTTAAAAAAAGAAAAAATAGTCCAAGGGGGAAGACTCCCAGTGTGTCTGCTTTAATGAAAATATTTTG
This sequence comes from Mustela nivalis, assembly GCF_964662115.1. NCBI lineage: Eukaryota > Metazoa > Chordata > Mammalia > Carnivora > Mustelidae > Mustela > Mustela nivalis. The sequence goes on along the minus strand of NC_139027.1, from coordinate 33,098,563 downwards.
GCTGTTTTAATGACAACACATTGCTGATCATATCCTTTTATTACAAAAGAAATGCTTTAGGGTTTTCATATTCTTTTTTTTTTTAAAGATTTTATTTATTTATTTGACAGACAGAGATCACAAGCAGGCAGAGAGGCAGGCAGAGAGAGAGAGAGAGGAGGAAGCAGACTCCCTGCTGAGCAGAGAGCCCGATGAGGGGCTCAATCCCAGGACCCTGGGATCATGACCCGAGCCAAAGGCAGAGGCTTTAACCCACTGAGCCACCCAGGCGCCCCTAGGGTTTTCATATTCTTGTAGACAAGTAAGGAAATACCCAGATGTAGTCTTTAGAAGTATAGAGCATGGATCACTCAATAATTCTAAAACAAATGTCATTTTGTATAATGTTTACAGGGAACTACATAATGGAAGAATTAATGACTTGGCAAAACATTTAATGCAATAAAGGAAGAGAAGGGAATTGGCTTTAGGGAATGCTCATGTCCGTAATATTGTGGCGCAGGGAAGCATGCTAGTTTTGCACAGCATATCGGAATATTTACAAGCAAACTGAGTTTTTAATTTCTGCCCCTCTTCCGTGACCTCTGATTACTAAGTCTACTCAAATGCCTTACCATCTTGGTGCCAAATAAACACAGACTCCCTTGACTTTGGAGAATTGTTAAATGATCTTTACATACATAGAGAACTCGCACAGAACTCCAGCTCTGGAGTTTAGTAGTTCACGTTCTCAAAATGTTTCAAAATGTTTACTTGCTCCATTTGAGCATGAGAAGGTTTAGCCAATTTGAAAATAGTTTTGCAATTGGTTTGGAGTGTCTTTTATTCTGATGAATTAAAAATACTGTGTGTGTGTGTGTGTGTGTGTGTGTGTGTGTGTGTAATGTAGTACATGAATTCTTTCTACTTTTAGATATTATCATGAACGAACTCAACATTGTGGTAGATGAATATGTAAATAAATTCAGTATTAAAAATGGTACTTAGAATTATATAGGGACCTTACGGCACTAATGAAGATGTTACAGAGAGACACCCTTTATATGATGGATCGTATTTTCCAGTTCCAGTTGGATTGTGTTTCTAATTGAAACAGATTTCTTCTGAGTCTTGTTAAGCTTGTGTCTAGATTCTCAGCCTAGGTTTTGCTTATATTTCTTGGGGACAGCTCTGCTATAGTCCCTAACAGTTGATTTTAACCACTATCAGCAATAGCAGTGGGAAGCAGTCTCCCCACTGAGGAGGAAGCCAGATCATGGCCCAAGGAAGACAGGATCATGACCTGAGCCAAAGGCAGTTGCTCAACCACCTGAGCCACCCACGCACCCCAAAAATGTATTCCTTAGACAAAAATCCCAATGCTGCAGTGTAAGATAAATACAGCTAAGAAATTTATCTAAAGGACATGTGTCTGAGTGCCAAAATTAATTATCCTGCTTATATTTAATTTTTCTTAAATTTTTAAGTCTTATTTATTTATTCATTTATCTATTATTTATTTATTTATTGGGAGAGAGAGAGAGAGGAGTGGCAGAGGGAGAGGGAGAGAAAGAATCCCAAACAAGTTCCAAGCCCAGGACAGAGACCAATGTGGTCTGATCTCAGCCTCATGAGATAATGATCTGAGCAGAAATGAAGAGTTCGGTGCCTAACCAATTGAGCCACCCAGGTTCCCCTCTTCTAACTGTGTGTGTGTTTGTGTGTGTGTGTGTGTATATATTTAAGATTTTATTTATTTATTTGACAGAGAGACACAGCGAGAGAGGGAGCACAAGCAAGGGTAGTAGGGGAGGAAAAGCGGCTTCCTACTGAATTGGCTATCTTAGCATTGAGATAACTGAGACTCCTTGGATCAGCAAAATTTATAAATATTTATACAAATATTTCAGATTTCTAACTTGATGTGCCTGCCTCATCCTCTTTTCCCAATTTCCCTCTACTTTAAATCTATTCTCTGCTGGTGAAACAAATTTTATGAGGTCAAGATTTGGTTTCTTTGCTAGGCTTTTAGAAACTTTACAGAGAATAAAAGTTTAATCAGTTTCATCCTTTATGAGAAAAATTCTAATAATGGAAATGGCAGGTTTCTATAGTTACACATTATATTTTCTACATTTAACAAAAGTAGAGCTCTTAGGCAAGAAGGCATGTAAATGGTTTTTATTAATATTCATATAATATTACTTCCTACTCACAATAAAACACATTAAAATGTAATCAGTTAGGTAGCAAATGAATGTGCCTATTGTTAATTCTCCAGTCATGTTGTTCATATTGGGTTTTACACTCTAATGTTTCTTTTCTTTGCTTAGAGACTTAAAAAAAAAAAAAAAAAAAAAAAAAAAAAGCCTGCCTTCAACATTGTGTCAGTGTACCATTTTTACAGCCTAATACCTTATGGAACATTAGTTCTCATAAATTATAATTAAATAGTTTTTCAAGCATCTTCTGCAGTATTATCATCTATAGTTAATATCCAACATAACTAAATGAGTAGAATAATAAGTAAGTTTTAATACTCAGACTGTTTTAAAATTGGGGCAAACTCTGCATGTCCCCCAAATCTTAGGTTTTCAGTCACTGGAGGGCTTTGTAAGTAGTGCCATGATCAACACATTAGACTCTTTAATCTAGGATAAACATTCTCAGAGGCTGTTTTGACCCCTCCTGCCAGAGGATGTGTGACAATTCTGGAGACATTTTGGTTGTCATAACTTGGTGGTGCTCTTGGCACCTAGTGAGTAGAGACCAGAGTCGCTGCTAAGTATCCTTACAGGACACGATCCGTCCCCACCCCCCAACAAAATGTATTTGGTCTTTTGTGTTAACAGGACCATAACTGAGAAATCCTTTATTTAGGACAATGTCTCTTCATTTTGGGATAAATAAATTGTTCAACTGAGATATATTAAATAACTTGAATTACCAAGAAGTCCTAGAAGTTAATGCTTTGATTTTGGAACCAAATAATAAACTATTGATAGTATATGAATTTTCATTTAGTGTCTTTGTCATGGAGAAAAATGTAGAGCCAAGAGGGGGGAAAAAAATCACAGTAACATTTTCTTTCCATTAAGAGATAAAACTTTTTTTCAGGTGTAAATTTTCCCAAGGTTCTTTGGGTCAGCTTGAGTAGATATCTAAAGAGAAGAAAATGTCAACGTAATTCTACATGACAGACTTTTCAAGGTTCTGTTGCAGAGACATAATGAAGAGAAAATGTGTTGTAACACCGTTTCTTGAAATAGGAGTAGTTGTCAAGACTGAAAAGGTTATTTGATTAATTCTTACTCATCTGCAGAATATTACAAAATTTCCCTCCTTCCCCAAATAAAATTAATGGCTCTCTTCTCCCCCACCCCACCCCACCCCAGAACTCTTAAAAACAAATTATTTTAAAATTTCTTGATTGTTCTACTTAATCATTATCAGTAGGTACTTCAAAAATTTTAAATTGTGCTGAATTTTAAACAGCTCTGGTGAAATTTGAGATAAATGCTACTCAGATACAGAATATTAAAACTCAGGCTCCCTGGGTGGCTCAGTGGGTTAAAGCCTCTGCCTTCTGCTCAGGTTATGATCTCAGGGTCCTGGGATTGAACCCGGCATCGGGGCTCTCTGCTCAGCAGGGAACCTGCTTCCCCCTCCCTCTCTCTCTGCCTGCCTCTCTGCCTACTTGTGATCTCTGTCAAATAAATAAATAAAATCTTTAAAAAAAGATTATTAAAACTCAATTTACTTGCAAACAAAACTTATTCTCTAGAATATATGCTCTATGGAGACAGGGACCTGGGCTGCCAGGAAATTACCTCTAGTCCCAACACCTGGAACAATCCATTGTATATTAGATAAATTCACGAAATATTAGTGAAATTAGCACATGCAAACCGGTTTTGCCAGTCTGTGGACTATCTAGTAAGTGGGCTATATTTAAGCAAGTAAAACATGCACTCAGATGAGACTACTTTGAATAAGAAGCAGTATCAAAGAGTCTACAAATTTTGCTGTATATTCAAAAAGCCAAGCAAGTCTAGGGTGGTAACTTCTCTAAGCCCCCCGATTTAAGTGAAGGCCATATTGCTATCGAGATCAATTTTTCTTGCTTTCTTAACCCGGGAATGTTGTGTGGGCTAGAGACCATAGACATATAGACATATAGACTGCATAGCTAATACTACCTTTCCCATAATCCTCCCCATCCTATGTACTCCAGAGTGATGGCTCCAAAACAAAGTCTCACCCCAAATAGAAATTCTCTAGCTTCTTCAAGAGGATTATATGCATTTTAAAATGCATTCCTTTGGCTCTTCCTAAACGTTTATTTATGTATTTCCTTTCGAAGTACACTTAACTAATTTTATTTTTCCACTTGCATAAATTATAATGCAAAGTAGACTGGGAATAATTAGAACTTATTTGAGGATACTTTATCTGAAATGAGTTGAATGGACAGTATCTTTACTCCCAAAGTTATAACTTATGCCTGTGAGTTGATGATCCCCAATTCATAAATCTTTCCCAGCCTTCTCCAGCAGCTCCTATCTTATATCTCTAACTAATTATTACTGGAAAACTCTGTTTGGGTCTCCATTGGGCCCCAATTATATTTGCCTTAAAGTAAACTCACTGCATTGTCCTCTCCCAAACCTGATTTTATACCTTTATTTTTCACCTAAGCAAATTGATTTTTCCAGTTTCTTTCAGTAAAAAAACCTGCAAATCATATTTTAGCATTTGCCACTCTTCAACCTTATCTCTCAGCAAATTACAATTTTATCTCTAAATTGATTAATTTTTTTCACGATTCATGCCTATGTTCAATTGTTGATTACTCATGTTGCGTGATTAACAGTTTGCCATTTAAATAAAGTTAGAACCTGTTGTGATGAGCACTGGGTGTTATATACAACTAATGAATTGTTGAACATTACATCAAAAACTAATGATTTACTATATGTTGGCTAACTGAACATAATAATAAAAAAATAAATAAAGTAAAGTTAGAAAGCACTGGATGTCAGTAAAAAGATCCCTTAGATCTTTACAGCTGATATACAAATCTTTATTTGTTGTTATGAGGATGGTTAGATGAAAGTTAAAATTCTGTGAAGCTACTTTTCATTGAAAATCAGTGGTGACAAAACAGTTGATAATAATACTTGATGTTGACCTGGTGATAGTTTCTCATTAATTTTTGAAGTACCATGCATTTCTAGAATTCTGGAGAAAAAAATTAGTTTAATCCACTTTACAGATTCGTAAAAGCAGATCCATAAATGCTGTGCTTTACTAGATAACAAATTGAGAGAAAGAACTAGGATTCAGTTCATATTTACAGATTTCTAATTCAGTATCTCTTTTACTAAATTCTGTTGCTTCATGTCTTTGAAAAATTGTACTTAGTGGAAATTTAGGATTAAATTTTTTTAAATTGAGTTCTTTGAATATACCATGTTCCTTTTTATCTCAGAACATGTGACATTTTCATGCTTGGAATATTTTGTTTTCTCCTGGCTTAATTTTCCTTTAGCTAATTGACTATCTTCATTTTCAGATTCCAGTTCCAGTATCTTTTCTTCAGGCAAGCCTTCGCTTACATTCTGTATCAACTCAGTCGCTTGTTATAGAAATCTCTATTTTTTTTTTCCTCCAAAATGTGTCATAGTATTCTGCTTTTCAATTTGTGTGTGTGTGTGTGTGTGTGTGTCTGTGTGTGTCTGTGTGTGTGTGTGTGAGAGAGAGAGAGAGAGGGAGATTGACTGTTTACTGACTTGGCTTCCCCCCTAGACAGCACTATAAGAGCAGGGCTTGAGTTGATTGTGTTTTCCCCTTGAATCTGCAGGGGAAAGGATGCCTGGTACATAATAAAAAAATAATAGATTCCTGAAGGAATATGGTAATTGAATAAAGTAAAGGAGTATACTAAAGGGAATTGTATTTAAATTGTGGAAGAGAAAAAAATAAAAAGAAGGAGTATTTGCTATGGGTGGAAGTTAACTCCTAAAAGTCCTGAGACTAAAGAGGAATTTCATGAACCAAAATGTTTTTAAACCTGGATGTGGTTTTAAAAACCATTTTCTGTTATTTACGTACATTACTCAGCAACAGTGGGTGTGAGAGTATGCCTATCATAAGTTCAATGATCATGGACTTGCCTGAAGATTGTGATCACTAATTACTAAATAATAGATGCCTCTTGGGTGCAGGGCACTAAACGAGGCATTTTATGGAAACTAGAGAAGACATTGTCCTCATCATTAAGTTGCTCTCTGTGACTGCATTTTATGGTTGAAATATTTTATTAAACATCTGCTTCTCTGAGAGTGGACACCATCTGCTAGAAAAGAGGGGAACAGAGAGGGTCAAGAATGGATTTTTAAAAAATGTTAATGAACTATATTTACTTTGATGAACTTACTCAACCACTACTATGTAGTTTCCATGTTTAGTGTTTGATTTCCATCAGTGTAATTTTCTACACTGATGTGTAATTTCAGGGCACCTGGATGGCTCAGTCAGTTGAGTGTCCTAACTCTTGGTTTTGGTTCAGTTCATGATCTCAGGATCCCAAGATTAAGTTCTACATCAGGCTCCATACTAGGAATGGAGTCTCCTTGTCCCTCTCCCTCTGCTCTTCCTCCTGCTTTCACTCTCTCTCTCTGAAAAATAAATAAAATCATAAAAAAAGAAGTGTAATTTCATTTCCCATTTGAATTTTTCATTTCCTAGTAGAAATTTTCAAAGTGTTTATTGAGTTTTTATTATGTGCTACGCACCGTACTAGGTCATGGTGATAGACAGATAAAAGACACACCCCTTGCCTCTAGGGATCTTGCAGACTAGGAGAGACAGAGGCATACACCACAGCTGTATGATGGGTTTTGAGACATGGGTGTGTATGAGTAACAATTGGGCACAGATAAGAGGACTGGAATCACAGGGATTCTGGTTAGGCTTCCTAAAGGAAGTGAGGCTTAAGCTTATTCTTAAATAACCAGCAGGAAGTCAGCACATGAAGGAGGAGAAAGACACTAGAAGGGGCAGTTTGGAAAGAGAGAAAAGTATGGGCAAAGGGATAGAGGAGTGAAAGATTTATCCATACGGTGTCCGAGGAGGGGAATACAGAAATTTTGCTTTAGGGGTAGCAAGGACATCCTGGAGCATCCTGACAAGACACTTGTCTCTGGGAGGTGGTTGAATTTCATTCTGGAGGTGGTGAGAATCCTTTTTTTTTTTAAGATTTTATTTATTTATTTGACAGAGAGACACAGCGAGAGAGGGAACACAAGCAGGGGAAGTGGGAGAGGGAGAAGCAGGCCTCCTGTGGAACAGGAAGCGCAGTGGCATTCCAGGACCCTGGGATCATGACCTGAGCTGAAGGCAGTGGCTTAAAGACTGAGCCACCCAGGTGGTAAGAATCCTTTTAAGAATTTTAAGTGGAGGATGGAGGAAAAAAAAATCTGTCATAACCGTTCATGACTGATCAAGGAGTTCGATAAGATTCAGGAAGGAATATAGAAAAATTCTTTAGATTCTGATTTGGGCAAGATAGAGAATAAAGAAGGAGAAATGAGTCTGACAGGTAGATAATTAGTTGGCTTTTCTCATTAAACTAATCTGTAGCATATCCTAGTGGAATTGTGAATTAAGTAGTTAGATTAAAGGATTTAGAGACCAGGGAAGCATTTGGGGCTACAGACAGGTATTTACAAATAGATTATTATATAGGTGGTAGCTGGAATCAGGTTTGAATGAGATGTTCTTAGAAAGCATACAAAGGGAGAAGAGAAATTACCACCTCTTTGTATCTTATGTTGAAAATATTTTGATTCAGCATTCATTCATCTTACTCCCTGAAAGAGTACTCCATGTTTCTTTTCGGTTGTTACTTCAGTCTAACTTCTATTGCAAATGGTTGAGGCTGATCCTGTGCCCAGCTCTAGGGGTGGCTGTGGAACGAAGAATAAGTCAGTTGGCTTAAACCCATTCTTTTGGCCTCAGTCTTTGTTTTATAGGTGGGAATGTGACTGAAATAGACAATTAGCAGTCAGACACAGGACATATTTTTCAACTATTGTAGGGAAGGAAATCTCTCTCTCTCTCTCTCTCTTTTTTTTTTCCTGGACTTAAATCTAGAGGTTGTTAGCTAGGAAGGCCACCCTGAACAGCCTGAGTATAAAACCAACAAACACCAAAGAAGCTGGAGCCGAGTCAGAGAGAAACAACAATGACAAAAATCTTCCCATCCTGCTGTGCTTAAAAAGTATTGAATTCTGTTCCATTAAGAAAAAACAAAAACCTGTAGCATTGTTAATGTGAGTTTCAAGATGGTACATGAGCTTCTCCCTGGATATCTCTTCAGCCTCATCTTTCCCTCACTTTCTTGTAATGTATCATTTTCATGTTCCTTTTTATATAGGACCTTTGTATATGCGTTTCTCTCTTTAGAGCTTTACCTTTCACTCATTGCCTAGTAAATACCTGCTATTTCTGAGACCTGAGAGCCACTGCCTTAGGAAAGAAAGCCTTTTCTGACCATCACATGCCCAGTGTGGGTTATGTTTCTTTGTTATAGAGTAGGAGCTGGTAAATGTTTTTCTGTAAAAGGCCAGATGGTAAGTATTTCAAGCTTTTCATTGCCATGTGGTCTCTATCATAACTGCTCAACTCTGTTGCTGTGAAAGCAGCCATAGACAATATCTAAATGAAGGGATATGGCTGTGTTTCAACAAAATTTCACTTACATATACAGTGAGTGGACCATATTTAGCCCACAGGCAATGACTTCCTGAGTCCTTTTATAGACCTTTATTTCCTTCAGAGCTCTCATCTGAGTTTGTAATTATATATTCATCATGATAATTATTTGATTAATGTTTGTGTCTACTACCAGATACTAAGCTCCATGACACCAGGGACCATGTGTTTTTGCTCATCACCATATTTCCAGCGTTTAGCATGGTGTCTGGTACACAGCAGAGTTTTATGAATGTTGTAGTTATATGTTTACAACATAAACAGAGAAGGATTCCATGAAGAAGACGGAGAACAAGTGAGCTGAGAAGTAGTTGTTGCATAAGGATGAAATGTAATCTTGGAATTTTTAAAAGGAGAGTATAAAGAAGGAGTGTTTAGTCAACAGCATCAAATGCTAGTCAAGTGAATAAGATAAGAATGGAAAAATTCCTATTTGGCAACTGGGGAGATATGGATTGGCTTAGAAAGAATAGTTTCTTTGGGGTAGTGGGGGTTAGCATTGGGGGAGAGTAGTAGGAGCAGTCAGAAGATGGGAATTGTGGACAACAATTACATGAAGTTCAGTATGAAGGGAAGGAGTCGGGATTATGGCTAGAGGGAATGATAGGAAGCCACTTAAATTACAACAGTTTCTAGAACAAAACAGCAGACAATACCTTCTTGACATTGTAGTAGATAAAAATGTCTTAAGTGGAACACAGAAAACCCCCACTAATCATGAAGGAAGAATATGAGAAATTGGTCTCCATTAAAATGAAGCCTGTCTGTTAAATAGGACACCACTCAAAGTTCTTAAAGGCAGGCCACAGTGTGGAAGATATTTCATATATGTTTAATATGGTATATAGACTATATTTATATATTATATCATGAGTTATGTAAGTATATGTATGAATTTATATATAAGGTATAATTATATATTATATTTATAAATATTGTATTTTATATATTTATAAGAGAGAGCTAGAAGGAGAGAGCAAGGGAGAGAGCAAGAGCAAGAGAGATGGAAATGGAGGCAGAGGATAACATGTCCATAATATAAAGAGAAACCAGAAGCACCCCAAATAGAAACGTGGGCAAAACACTTGAACAGATTCCTTACAAATAAACGGCCAATAAACATGGGAAGAGGTGGTCAGTGCCATTATTCAGCAGGTAAATGTAAATTAAAACCATAATTAGATATCTTTCACCTGTGCCATAATGATTACTGCCAACCCCACAAAATTGAAAATACAAAGTTTTGAAGAAGATGTAGAACACCTGAAACTCTCATATCCTGCTCCTGGGAGAGTAAATAGATCCATTTCCTTTGGAAAATTGTTTGACAGTATCTACTAATGCTGAATGTATGCATACTCTCTGATACAGAAATACTACTCTCAGATACATATACCCAACAGAAATGTGTACATATGTAAATCTAGGAATGTACATGGTAGTCCTATTTGACAATCCCTATTTAAAAACAGATCCACACTGGAAAAAAATCAGATCTCTATCAACCATGGAATAAATTGTAGTTTATTCATACAGTCGGATACTATACAGTAATGAGAATGAGTTGGTAAAACCACATGCATGCAACAACATGGATACATTTCACAAACATATTACTGATCCAAGAAGCCAGATACAAGAGAGGATCTATGGATAATTCTGTTTAGAGAAAATTTTTAATTAGGCAGAATTAACCAGCGATGTTAGAGGTCAGGATAGTGGTTACCTTTGCCAGAGGGAACACCTGTTGGGGATACTAAGGAGGCTCCTAGGGTACAAGTAACATTCTACTTGTTGATCTGGATGGCATTTACCCAGGCACATTAACTCTGAAAATTCCCTTTTGTGACTAGCGCACTTTTCTCTATGTATATCTTCTTTTACTAAAAAAGTTTATTAAAACAAATAAAAACTTGACATTGTTTGCCTCCATTTATGTGTTGACTGCATAAGGCCAGTAGAAGGGAGGGAGATGAGGACTTTGATGGAATGCTGCCCTAAAGAGGTGGGTGGGATGAGGTCAGGACACAGGTGAGAGGGAGAGCCTACTGCTTCTAGGATAGAACATCTAGGAAGATGATATCCATTTTTACAAAATGTTGGAGAATGTTTTCAATTAGGAAGGAAGTTCTCTCCTTTTCTTAAAGCCTTTATTGCTAAACTTTCCTTATTTATGTCTCTCACTCTCCACCCTCATCCTTTTGGGTAGTTCAGATTTATCTGGGGCTTGTGAAGAATTGCCTTGATTTGGAATTCTTAGAATTATTTAGACTTGTTTTGAAGGGGTCTCCTGAGGGTTTTCTTCTTGCTTAGGCCACCCTAACATTGACTAGTAACGAAGACAGATTATGTTTTTTCTTTTCTCTCTGTGCATGTGAGAATAAAGATTTGATTGGGAGCTCTGGTATGGACACTTACAATAGAATTAAGTACAGAATAAAAAATATCCTCTGCATGGAATTAAAAGATAATAAGGCCCTAATGCCCACTAAAAGCAATTTATTATTTTCCTAACAACTTTATTATCTCCTTTGGAGAGAGTGAGCATTCCTGCCTACTTCATTCCTATCGCTGTCCAGACTTGCCTGGAATGGTTTACCACCGCACAGTCCCAGCTGTGAATTATCCTAGTAATCCCTGCTGTTTTCCACTTTGCTGAAGTTAAAGGGGCTTTATCGTTCAGGGTTGGGGCTCATTAGGTAGATTTCTTTCAGTGACTGTACCACATAGTGTATGGAAAATTTAAGGACAAAATTTGTAACGAAAATGAAGATAACTCCTTGGGAATTGGAGCTCTATAGGCAGTTGAGATTTCTGAAGTTTTTGGACTGGCACATTAAGCCCTGCATTAGACCATATTGGCATGGGAATCTCTTCTTTAAGGGCTTTATAGATAATCTTTCTTTCTGATCGGTTCTGTCTTGACTCTTGGAGAGTAAGATTGTGCATATGGTTTCACAGAGCCTTAAAGATAAAGTCACTGAAGATTAAATAGTTGGGAGAAAAAATAGTATCCTAACATAGCCCAGTTGCTCCAGCTCCTAGATTTATTCAGTAATGACACAAATCGTCTTTATATTAGTTCTTTGTCTCATCAAGGGAACCTAAATTTTTCTTTTCTCCTTTCTAATAGAACATGTGTTGTTGTAACCAGACCTACCTACCCACATGTACTCGAAACAAATTCTATCCAACTTTTGAGGTCCAGTTCAAGTTCGATAGGTACATGAATGTTTTCAACATTTAGCAAACCCTAATGACCTTCTTTGTGAACATGCAAAATGTACAATCTCTACCATACAGTTCATTGTTAACAATATAACTGGTTTATCACATGTACTAGTCTGATATTTCTAACTACTTTAAATCTTAAGATAAAAATTGTGCAAAATGCTGAGTTGTGAACAGGTGCTCAGTCAATGATTTCTATTTTTTCATGACATCCTAAAAAATAAGCATAAGAACCTTATTTTCAAGAAACAAATAGACATCCTTAAATCAATTTCATCAAGTTTCAGAATTACACATTCTTACAACAAGTCATTCCTTGTTTGGAGTCCATAAGAAAAATGCGAGAATAAATCGGGGTTGAAATACAAACCTCAACTTCAGTCAGGATGATGAAATAAAGAGAGAATAGAGAGTTAAGAGTAGCTTGGCCATTTCGGAATGGAAATAATTTTTTCCTCACTTATTTGGAGCTTAGCCACACACATCTGCTTATGTGCCAGAATTTGAGTTTGCACCTTGGGCGTGATGGAATTATTTTTACTAAAAATAACTCAACTCAATGATTTTATAACTTTAAAACCAAATATTACTTTTTTGGAGTTTTAGACATTTCTTTCTTTCTTTTTCCAAAATGTTAGGACCGAGGAAACAAAATGGGAAATCACCATCAGGGGAAGCTATTTGTTATAGCTGTGTGTTATAATGACAAGTGACGGTTGTCTGTAATTATACCATTCATTTCTGAGAAAAAATAATAAGGCTTAGCACACAAAACGTCAATAGCAAAGTACAGACTCTTTTCAGATTTTCTAAAGTACCAGTTTTCATTTTTCTAAAAAACTATGCCTTTGCATACATAACACTTGATTTTTACATTTATTTATTTAGTTAGTTTTGATTTTCCTAGTGAGGTCCAATAATGGTTCAGATGCAGTCAGTAAAATACACATATTTCATAATCCTTGGTGAGATCAGTCAGTTTTGTGATCACAGAATGCAGCTATCATCCTAGCCTGCCTTCACAGAGATGTTTTCTAAGGCTGCAAGAAATGTCAGGTCAGGAGAGATGGCAATTGAAGGTCTCCAGGTGGAAGAGAGGAGTTGATTTGGGGATCTCAGAATGTCAGAGAGGCTGAGATTATAAAACTCAGCAGCAGCAGGCAGAAGTGAATGTATCATGACTCACGTAGGATACCGAGTGATGTCGTGCCTCCATTGCCAGGCCTTATTCCCCTACAGTTTCTCTCATTCGTGTCCCATAGTTTCTCATCCAATCCTATTCCACATCCCAGTTGGCCAAGGAGCTTCTGTTTTTAATCACCTCTTATTTTCTTCTCAATATTTCTTTTCGTCTCTGATGTTCAGTCCCATCAGTCCGTTTTCTTCTTTTGCTTTGCCCATGTCATTGAATAAATGTGTTGTCTGGTTCTCACCTTCCTAATTCCTACAGAATTGGATCTCAGTTTCTTGTCATTTCTCAAGGGCCTGGAGAGTCAATGTAGAACTTTAAACATTTAATTAATTTTATTTTGACAGTGGGTTTTCTACTTCTTCACCAAATTGTCCCTTGAATGCTACTTCCTTCAAAATCCAAATGCCCTAAAACCACAAAGTAACTCAGTAGACTGAGTGCTGTAGATTCGACAGTAGCATTAGTAAGTGCCTCCGGATGTGTGTGTGGAGAGTGTGGAGAGGGGATTATGATAAACCCTGGACAGAGGTGTAAAGGGATTGCATCTGGGAAAGTGGCAGGATTGAAGGACTGCAGGGGTGAATAGACTTTAGATACCTAATTCTCTAGCTATGAGAGAGGAAAGATGAAAGAGAAGGAAAGGGGGAGTCTGATGGCATTGTGCGGCAGATTTATTTCCTATCTAGCTTGCCTGTAGACCTGACAGAATCAATCCATCCAACCATCAGTCAATCAACAAGCCAGGTTACCAGTGCACAAAGACAGCATGGCCTTAGAAAGGAGCCGCTGTGGGCTTTGGTGCAACTGTCCCGGCAGCTACTAGGAGGTTGAGGACAGTTCAACATCCGAGAGGCCAGTTGTATCCTATTTATTTCTGATAGAATAGTACATTCTATTTTTCTTTAATTTCACATTTACTGAGTGCTTAGAATGGGCTAGGCCTATGCCATATGCTGAGGGTAGTGTCAAGAGAGGAAGGAAAAAAGGGAGAAATGATAATATAAAGAAATAAAGAGTGAGGGACCAAGGAGGGAAGGGAAAAGGAAGAAAAAGAGTGTAGTTCCTGTCCTCAGGGGATATAGCCTCTTATGAAGTTTGCTGTCACTATCTTGAGTTGTATTAATCATATGTTCATAAGTTAGAATGAAATCACAATAAAATAAATGTGGATATTAGAGATGGCTTTAACTGGATGGTCCAGAAGCTCTCACTTTTCTTCCAAAATGTATGTGCTGGTCCTGAAATAGCTGACTGATTGCTTCAGCTAGTGTCTTCCTCTTTCATGTAAAGACCCAGGCATGATACCATTATTTATAAATGTCCTCATGGTGACAACTCTAGTTTTTGTTTTTGTTTTTTTCTGACATTATAAGATGTCTGATACGTAGTGTCTCAGCAGTACAAATTTTGATCAGATGGTCAGTGGATCTGAGAATACCAGTTCAGTGGTATCTCTCATTTTCATGTGTTGATAGTTTGAAATAAACCGGGGACAGAGACAAGGCCCATAGGTTAAGGATAATAAATTGCCTTATGATGATGAAGTTATCTGATGCCAAGTAGGAGCATCTCTGATTTTCAGAAATTGAGAACTAAATCCCACAGCTGAGAACAAATGACTGTTTACTCTATGTTCTAAGTTTGGAGAACTAAACAGCTGTTGAGCTGACCATGTCCCTACAGGGATGGGTCAGAAGTACGTTTCATTGGATGCAGGTCCTTTCAACCCAGTTCTGCCCTTCTCGGTTCATGTGAGAGAAAGGTTGGAAGTGATCTGCTTATGCCTCTTGTGGGGAGCACATTCTTCTTCTCTGTCCTGTGGGAGATAAGAAGGTTACTCAGCTAGTTGCTTGCTCCCATGGCAAGGGAAAAGGCTAAGAGAAGCAGAGTTTGGACACATCTGCAAGAACGGAAGTGACATCTAGTGTCCTTTGCGATCTCTGCCAAGCAGTTAAGCTTGCTGACCTGTCTGATGATACTGAATCAGGCAAAGAGCTCTGAGGAGGGTTGGCGTGGTGGTACTGCTCCTTAAGTCCTAGTCCTCGGGATTTGGGGGAATGGACTCTACACCATTGGGCTCCAGAGTTGAGTGCTGTGGTGGGTGTATGAGATTGGCTTGCAAGTCTGCTGGGGATTGTTACAGCACGGAGCAAGTGCTTATGTGCAGAATAAAGCTGCTTGATGCAAGTCCTGGAGGGTGCTGAAAACAAGAGAGGGCTTAGTTTGCCATAGGCAATGCATAGCAAAATGTCTGTTTTCCTTTTTCCTCCTTCCTATAATAGTATCAGCGATACCCCAAGTGAAAGGGTCAGGGACCAGAGACTGGCGCTAGTGCTGGTTCACATTCTCACCTGTTACGTGTTTAAAGAATTTTCTTTAACTGTGAGATTAAATATTTTGAATGAGCAGTCTGGAGTCTTAAAAATGAAAGTGGGGCTGCCTTCACTGTACATGTTAAAATTTTTGAAAGAGAGTCAGGTGAATATGTAGTAATGAAATTCACTGTCCGGAGGAAAGGCATGTTGGTTACAGTTATTGATAAAAATATAATTCTTTTATATTTCTACCTTATGACTTGGTTTTGCTCTTCAAGAATTACAGTTCTGCTCAGTGAGCCCTGCAGGAGCTGGATAGCCCCAACAGCTGGTGATACTTCGAATCTCTCATCCTTAGCTATGGGCTTTAGGGATTAACTCTGGGAATATAGGATATGTTTCACTAGGAATTACACACCATCCTTTTGGCACTAAAAAGGCATTAGATAAAAGCATGAAGGACAAACATTCTACTTAACAGTGACACATTCTCTTTGTTACTAGGAATAAGAAGATGTCACTTTTCAAAACTTCTTTTCAGCAGTCTATTGTAGACATTAGGCAGCAGTTTATTGAAGACAATTAGACATTGAGGAGAAGATAGAAAAGATACAAGGATTGAAAAAGAAGATATAAAATGCTGTTATTCACAGAAGAATGATTGTGTACATTTAAAGCCCCTCCCCGAATCGGTATATAAATTTTTATGATTGGCAAGTAAGAGATTAGCAAACTTTCCCAATACTAATTAATATACCATGATGCACTGACTGTCTGTATATTAGGAATATATAGTTAGGGAATGATACCATTTAAATGGCTTTAAAAATAACAGATTCTTACAGAATTCCAGATTCTTATAGAATTATGGTGATTGTTAAATCTGATTTTCTTCCTGTATCTGCTAAAAATATTAAGATTAAGAAAGAGAAAAAAATGTATCCACAATTCATACATTCAGATTTCCTAACTAGGAGATAGAGGATACTACAAACTTACTTGAATTTGAGTCACCCCTGGACCTGAGTCCAGGACAGAGTCAGGTAGAGACTGTACAGAAACAGGAGAGGGAAACAGGTACCAGCAGGAGTAGGACACAGGTTACATCACCTGCCTAAACGAAGGTTCCCACTCTGAAAGTGGATGTAGTTAGGATCAGCGTGAGCCCTGGTGTAAGGGAGTACTGGCTACTGGGGAATCAAAAGGAAGAGGCTTGAAAGTTTATGCAGTCAGAGGCCACTGACTTGAGGAGGCACCGATTCTGGGGAACCAGGAGGAAGCTTAGAAAGGAAGGAAGTTTTCTTTGAAGGCTGATTGGTAAAATAAAGCCTAAAGCAAGATACAAGTGGCTTGAAATACAAGAGTATTACTGAGTCACAAGAAGTATCAACCATCCTCAAGATGTATCTCTGTTAAAGAAACTCAGCTTTTCTTTACCAATAGAAGAGGGTGATCTTGAACTAGACACCATTAATCTACGCAGAACGTTCACCTCCATGGGAAGAGTTTCCCATGGAGGAACATTTATTATTTATGGCTCAGAAAAATCCAGAACTTTAAAAACTGGACTCAAAATGACAGATAACGCCCACACAAAGCTACTTTAAGAGGGACATTAGAAGTGAAAATCAAAGTTTTTCACATGGTAAAAACATTTCTCACCTCCCACACCACTAGAAAAACAACCATGAAGTAGAGGACAACTGAAATGCATCTCAACATTCATTAAATATCATTAAACAAGTATTTTCACACATGAAAGAAAACTTTGAATCAGAAATTCAAAAACAAACTTAGAATGGAAATAAGCAACAACAAAAAATGAAAAAAAAAGATGTGAGACAAATGCTAATGAAATAAACTTGGGAAAAAACTGAGAAAAAATTTAAAAAATCATTTCAGAAGTGAGGATGGAATTACAACTTAAGAGAAACTAGGTAGATGGACTGAAAACATGAAGGAAAGGTATGGAAGGGTAAATGGATGAGAAAGGATTAGAGGTAGAAAGGCTTAAAAGGTAGACAAAGAGAATCCAACATACCTGTGATTGTACTCCCTACCCTAAAGAAACAAAAATAAAATAGAAGTAATATTTAAAACTATAAATTAATAAAAATTATGGAAATTTAAATACATACTAAACACATACGTGTTAGAAGGGCCTACTGTGTACCTGGAAAATTGACCATATATTGTCACCTCTGAGACATATCCTGGTTAAACTGTTTGACTGAAGGAAAATTCATGAAATAGGCTAAAAGATCAAGTCATTTATAAAACAGAGGACATCAGGCTGGCTTTAGAATTTTGACAGTAATACAGCACTGAGCATCAGTGGAGCAACAGCATTGCCATAAAACCCAAGGAAAGAAAATGTAATCTAAGGACTGGATATTTGTTGACATTCTTCATAGGAAAAAGGCCATAGATAAATAATTCTAAGTATGAAGAACTCAAGAAGCACTGATCTTACAAGCCCTCCTGTGAAACTACTGGAGGATAAACATCATTAAACCAAGAGATGATTGGGGAATAACCCAGCAAAAGGAATGATGTGGAATATTCAGTATACTTTGTTGTAGATCTAAGAACAAAACTAAGATGGTGGGGGATTGGGAGGCACTGTGTGAAAGCTATATGTCCTCATAAAATAGGAATAACACAACTAAAACAAAAAGATAAGGATAAGTGAAAAAGAGGAAGGTAGAATAAGCTCATTAATCACCACATCAGTAAAAGAGGAATTAAAGCTATAGTAGAATGTTAAGTAAGGGAAAGTATACCAGAGATACTGGTATAAAGGTCACCATTAGAACCCTAAGATTTTCTAAATACAAAAATAAATGCTATTGTGGACTCCCTGATATG
Source organism: Mustela nivalis (assembly GCF_964662115.1). Classification (NCBI taxonomy): domain Eukaryota; kingdom Metazoa; phylum Chordata; class Mammalia; order Carnivora; family Mustelidae; genus Mustela; species Mustela nivalis. The sequence continues at coordinate 33,080,200 of NC_139027.1, read as the reverse complement.
AGGAAGTGGTGATGCAACATGGAGGCTTAAGTGGGTAGGAGAAGAATAAATGAAACAAGATGGGATTGGGAGGGAGACAAACCATAAGTGACTCTTAATCTCACAAAACAAACTGAGGGTTGATGGGGGGAGGGGGGTTGGGAGAAGAGGGTGGGATTATGGACATTGGGGAGGGTATGTGCTTTGGTGAGTGCTGTGAAGTGTGTAAACCTGGTGATTCACAGACCTGTACCCCTGGGGATAAAAATATATGTTTATAAAAAATAAAAATTAAAAAAAAAAATAAATGCATAAGAGAGCAAAGGGAATCTGTAAGTCAACAAAGACCTAGAGAAACATTAAATATAATTCAAAAATAGTGGTGCCTGGGTGGCTCAGTGGGTTAAGCTGCTGCCTTTAACTCAGGTCATGATCTTGGGGTCCTGGGATTGAGTCCTGCATTGGGCTCTCTGCTCAGCGGGGAGCCTGCTTCCCTTCCCCTCTCTCTCTCTCTGCCTGCCTCTCTGCCTACTTGCGATCTCTCTCTGTCACATAAATCAATAAAAATCTTAAAATAAATAAATAAATATATATATATATATATATATATATATATATAAAATTCAAAAATATAAAGTATGAGATAGAGACTAAACATTTCAGTTACATCATTAAATGACTGAGCTAAACTCACCAAGTAAAAGGAAGATAATTTTTATATTAGTTCACAAAGAATATCTAAACTTTTAGATGACAGATATACTGTCTACATCATGGAGTATTGGGCAATTTTAAAAAAGAATGTGGAAAATTCCTATGCATCGATGTGGAACAAATTCTAGGGTACCTTAGATTTTTTAAAAGAGCAAACATTTAAAAGAATGTATGTGGTATGCTACTTTACAATTTTTTGTGTATCATCCTCTCACCCCTGGACTAGTTCCTTAAATTATTTACTAATGAATCACTCATTGTTTGAAAGTGATGACCAGAGAAATTTAAATGTAAATAATCAAGAGCTACTAAAACTTGAATATCAATTAAAAATGTTGCCATAAAAAAGGCTATAAATCAATGAGAATGTAGTTTTCAGTCTACAAAAATGTACTTAGATACAGCTGTTTTGAGGAGCACAGGCATTACATAGGAGATACCTGTATCTGATTTGGACAGACATTATTTCTTAGATAAATTTGATAATAAGGCAGATGGTTATTATATCTACTGACCAAGCGGGTTTTGTTTTTTTTGTTTTTGTTTTGTTGTTTGTTTGTTTGTTTTTTTAAACAAAACACTATCCTTCCTCTGGAGCTCCTGGCTGGCTCCATTGGCTCAGTTGTGCTGTGACTCTTAATCCTGAGGTCATGGGTTCAAGCCCTACACTGGGCCTGGATCCTATTTAAAAAAAAAAAAAAGAAGAAGTAAATAAACAACACTATCCTTCTTGAATAGCAAAATGAACATATCTGTTGCAGATATGATAGCCTGCATCGTTCAATCTCTTTCCAATATTCCTTTCCATAGTATACGTGTTAGAGAACTAAAAAGATCATTTCTCAGATATCACTGTGGCTCAGACTCTGGGTGTGGTTTAGGTTCCACCAGTCAGACACACGCATGGAGCTGTGAACTCACAACTGAATTAACTGGGGTTGGGGGTTGTGGGCAGTGTGTGCAGGGATCCATTTTGCCAACGTGACTGTAATATGAGTGGCATGGCATCAGAGTCAGCGGTTCTGCTAGCAGCTTCTGGACATCAAGATTGTGACCTGGCTTATGGGATGCTGGAGCCAGGGGTTGGCACAATGACTTCAAAACTCTGTAGCCCCTGGCAATCGCAGAGATAGATGTTTCCCTGTGGTGCCAATCCCGGCTGTTCTGGGAGTCAACCTGGGAGCACAAGAACACTTACTTCTTCATTAAGTCAAATTCTTAGATATTTCTCTTATATTTCTTTATTAAGTCAAATTCTTAGATATTTCTCTTTTTCTGAAACTGAATCTTAAATGATGAAATATTCCAGGGAAAGTACCTTGAAAATAGGATGTATGTCCTCTTGAAGTTCTCAAGCCATAGAATTCATTACGAAACACCCTGAACTATTAAAACATCACCAGCTAGCGGCCTTTGCGGTGCTGAGTAACCTGGCTGGCTATTCATGCCCCTGTCCCTTTGGCATGGTTGTTAGAGAATCAATCCCAAATCCATCATTTCCTTCCTATCTTGCTCATAACCTCTTATCTTCTGTTCACTGCTCTTTAATGAACAGTGCTGCAACTACTGCCATATCAATTAAAGCAAGCCACCTGATTCAGGCTCTTTTCCGTAATGTTAGCGACTTGGGCATCTCAGCACATGTGGCTCAGGCTAAAGGCAAATAGGGCCGTCTCTCCATACAAGGTTCTTTTTCATGGGGCTTTTGAGTCCCGCTGAGCAGCTAGAAGCTTTGCTTTCTGGCAGACACTGTTCCTAGCCCTTTGCTGCTCTTAATGTTTCCTGGGGAAGGTGAGTTCTCCAGAAGGCCTTGGAGAAAAAGAGGACTGTGTTCCATTGTAAGAGTCAGTAGTCAATCTAGGCTAAGACACAGTAGAGACCTGAAGTTTGATTATTGAAAACCTTTGCCTAGGCCAAACCTAGAAAATGAAAATATCATTTAGGTTGGTTCCAAAGTAAAGGAAATAATAGGGTAGGGGCACCTGGGTGGCTCAGTGGGTTAATCCTCTGCCTTTGGCTCAGGTCATGATCTCAGGGTCCTGGTATTGAGGCCCCTCTGCCTGCCTCTCTGCCTACTTGTGATCTCTGTCAAATAAATAAATAAAATATTTTTTTAAAAAAGGAGATAATTGGGTAAAGGTGAAGAAAGTGATGGGTTGCTGGCCACATGCTTGTCACAGTAAGACCAACCGGAAGGTTATTTAGGAAAGAAAGAGTGAAAACCTTTAAAAGAAGCCATCCATGTCTGTTCGCATAGTAAGGGCATGTTGATTTTTGTCTCAGGCACTTACTGCAAAGAAAATTCTTCTCAACAGCCTTATGCAGCTACTGTCAGAGGCAGTTTGGGGTTATAATTAAGAACATGAGCTCTCTGGAGCCAGACTGCCTCCAAATCCCAATTTTACCCATGAGCATGTCTGTGACATAGGGTACAAGATTCATAACTTCACTGAGTCTGCTTTCACAACTGTTAGTGGGGATAAAACAGCACTTCTCTTACAAGGTTGTTGCGAGGCTTGCAGGGATAGTAAAATGTAACGCGGTTGGAATGGTGTGTCACGTACACCACATAAATGCCGGCTATTAGTATCATTAGGGTCTTGGTTTCCTCCTCAGAGGTTCTTGAGGATAGTTATACATAAGAAATGATCCCTGGGTATCATTGTCGGTCGTAGTACCTTACGTTCCTGTCTTCCCAATGCTATTTTTAAAATATATTAAAATATTTAATATTTTATTTAAAAATATTATTTAATATTTAAAATATAAAATATTTTAAATATTTTATTCCCCCCAATTTATTTATTTGTATAAATAAATGGTCAAACTGAAGGTACAATCCATTTGCAGGTTGTGAAATCAAGGTGCTAAAAATGATTTGCCAAATAAATGGGGAAAAAAATGTGGGAGAGGACTTGGAATTGATGAATTCATCTATTTAATCAGCACTGTTGAGGGATTAGTGTGAGTCAGCTATCCCAATGGCACTGTGGATACCAGGATGAAAAAAACAGAAGCAAGTTTTCTCTCCCTTACTCACTGTGCATTTTCGGAGGAAAGGATACCAACCTTCTCCATGCAAGGAACATTATACAACACCGAGTATAATGTATAGCAGTTTGAACTTACTGGTTTCCTTGTGCATGCATGAAGTAGTTGGTTAACTCAGGATGGCAGGATTAACTTCATTATTTAATCCTCACTCAACAGTTTGCGTTGCTAAGGTTTGTAGACCTCAGAGAGAATTAAGATTTCATTATGCTTGATAATTTAATAATGGATTATTTTATCATTTTTCTTTTGTTTACATGGCTGTTCTTCCAAGATCAAAATTGCAATAAATTAATAGACTGTTAAAGACAGACATTTCAGGCATACAGATACATTGAACCTTTTAGAATGTTTACAAGGAAATATAGTCTAAGTCTAACCTGGCGTTTCTAAACCTTGGCACAAAACTGACATTTTGGTCTGGATAGTTCTTTGTGGCAGGACTGTACTGTGCATTGTAGAAGGTTTACAGCATTTGTGGTTTCTACCCACTTATGTAGTGTATCCCTCCTTCCTCCTGGAGTTGAGAAAATGTTCTCAGTTGACCTGTCATCATCTTAAAGCAATTTTACCCCCCAGAGGTGAAAAATCATAGTAATCCTGCATCTGCTTCTTTCCCTTATAAATCAAGCAAAAAGAACCTTTCCTACTCCTTTTTTTCTTAGTTATTAAAATATAAATTTATAATTTTATACATATATGTAAAATAATTAGAAGGATATATAGGAAAATTCAATGGAGTTGTCACTATCACTATAATTCAAGCTTCATTAATTATATACTCATTAGCTCATTCATCTGATGTTTTTGTTCTTTTCTATAGTAGGAGAAGAAAATATATGAGGATGGCCTATTTTCCAATATTTGATTTGGCTGTTTCTGTGTTTTAAAAGACAAATTGGTTGCTAATAATTAATTGGCTTTGAAAGAATATAAGCCACCTCTTTACCTCTACAGTGACTATTTCAGAGGTTCAGGGAATGGCAAAATCATAATGGAATGACTCACCCTTCCAGTTAAAATATTTTTACATGTATCACCTGACTTGATTTGAAAGCTTGAAGTTTACTGCATGTCCATGTTCCTTGGCTACAAAACAGAATTTTTTTGGTGTTGTTTATTTTTTTGTATTTTATTTATTTGTTTATTTACAAACACCGTTTTCCTAACCTAAAAGGGTTCTTTTCACTGTACTGGATCCCAGCCATCGAATGAAGTATTAGTTATTAAAATTACTGCTAGCTTCCCTAGCAATTTGAGAATCTCAGTGTCTTACAACATGACAGTTCTATATTTCACACTAAATTTCATGTGGTTGAGTGACTCTCTTAGGCAGCTCCAATTCAAAAAGTGAATTGTGGGCCTCTCATCATACCTGAAGCTTTTGCTTTCAACAGCATGGACAGAGGCAAAGGTAGAACGTGGAAAATCATGTGAAGCATTTTCAATATATATATATATTTATTTATCTTAGAGGGATAGAAAGAGAGAGAGAGAGTTGGGGGAGAGGCAGAGGGAGAGACTCCCCAAGCCGACTCCCTGCTGAGCTCAGAGTTCATCACAGCTGGATCCCAGGACCCATGAGTCCATGACCTAAGCTGAAACCAAGAGTGGGACACTCATCTGATGAAGTCACCCAGGGGCCCCTTTGCAAAGCATTTTTGAGGCCACCTCAAAATTCTCTCAGTAACAGATGTTTACTGGGCACTGCTGTGTTCCAAGCACCGTGTTTAGGTGCTAGGAATACAGTGGCCCTTTCAAAAAGAGCCTAGGCCACATCTTCGTGATCCATTAATCTGTTGATGGACATCTAGGTTCTTTCCATAGTTTGGCTATTGTGGACATTGCTGCTATAAACACGGATCACGAAGATGTGGTATATATACACAATGGAATACTATGCAGCCATCAAAAGAAATGAAATCTTGCCATTTGCAACAACATGGATGGAACTAGAGCATATCATGCTTAGCAAAATAAGTCAAGCAGAGAAAGACAACTATCATATGATCTCCCTGATACGAGGAAGTGGTGATGCAACATGGAGGCTCAGTGGGTAGGAGAAGAATCAATGAAACAAGATGGGATTGGGAGGGAGACAAACCATAAGTGACTCTTAATCTCACAAAACAAACTGAGGGTTGCTGGGGGGAGGGGGTTTGGGAGAGGGGGGGTGGGGTTATGGACATTGGGGAGGGTATGTGCTTTGGTGAGTGCTGTGAAGTGTGTAAACCTGGTGATTCACAGACCTGTACCCCTGGGGATAAAAATATATGTTTATAAAAAATAAAAAATTAAAAAAAAAAAAAAGAGCCTAGGCCAAGGAAGGAAACTTTGGACTAGAAAAGATCCCCTGCTGCTTCTGTGGAGTGGGAGATCCCGCAGGAACTCATCCTGGGCAAGGCATAGATTTAAAGTGGAAATAGAGAATGCAGACATCTACTGGAGAGAGAGTGATAAAGAGTGTTTGGGACTCTTAATCTCAAAAAACAAACTGAGGGTTGCTGGAGGGAGGGGGGTTGGGAGAAGGGGGGTGGGGTTATGGACACTGGGGAGGGTGTGTGCTTTGGTGAGTGCTGTGACGTGTGTAAACCTGGCGATTCACAGACCTGTATCCCTGGGGATAAAAATATATGTTTATGAAAAATAAAAAATTATATATATAAAAAAAAGAGTTTGGGAACAGAGGGATTTAGGCATGAGACAAACAGAACCGAAAATCCCCAGCAAAGCTGAACTTTGTCTGTGTTCTCAGTACCTGTAATTTCCCTATTGCCTAGCTAGGTTTTAATGATTTGATAAGGTTCAGAAGATGCGGATCTGAGATCAAGAGTAAATAACTGTAGAAAGGAGTCTCAAAACCTGCTCTTGAACAAAGGTGTGAGATTTCTAAAAGGCCAAGACAGAAAAACAGGGGGCGAGCATTCTGTACCCCGGGATAAGTAATCGGACCATTTTAGGCCCTTGCACATAAGAAGGCTGTAAAAAGATCCTGAAATCCTTAGCTCAGCACACACCCTCAGGTTGGGCATACCAAAGGATGAGATGAAAGAAGTCTTTGGAAAACATTGTTGGGGGAGTGTTATGACATTGGGAAGCTGTTTCTCCTCAGCTAAAGCTCAGCAAAAGGAGAACATATACAGACCTTGATAATGCCCCGTGAAGTTTGGCAGAACATAAGGGACTGTAACTTTTGTGTGAAGCTGCCTAGTGATACCAGGGACAAAAATAGATGGCACATTAGGCATCAGTGGAAGAAGCAGATGCCTCAGGAGGGCCAGATGAGGACTGCACTGGACAAGGAGGCAGCTTCACTGTTTTGAAAGGGGGCATTACATAAGAGAGCTTTAGGCAGAGTTTGGAAGTGAACTGTAAAACACAGAGGCTCGCAGTGGGGTCCTGCATGTACAGAGACATTATCTACATCAAAGAAGCTTCTCTGGTATTTCTAAAGGGGGTTGTCCAAAATAATACAAAGAGAGCCTTGGTTTGTATAGAAATAATGCCTGACCCATGGTGAGCATCTACCCGTCTTGGAAATTATGAATGCCTTACATGTATTAATTCAGTTCTCACTGCATGGGGAAATGAAAGCTCAGAGAAGTTAAATAAATTGCTCAATTCATGTAGCCAGTTCACAGATCACCATGCCCGCAAAGCAGAAACAAGCTGTAGAAGGACTATGTTTTAAGTGAAATTTGGGAGCTTTGTTACTACAAGGTCATTTTACTCATATGAGATGCTGTCTTACCAAAAAGGGTCTAAAGAATTTTCATTTCCTGAGACTGTCCAGAGAAGTCATGAGATCTGCCATCAGTTTGAGCTTAAGAATAAAGAAGAATTGGGGCATCTGGGTGGCCCAGTGGGTTAAACCTCTGCCTTCGGCCCAGGTCATGATCTCAGGGTCCTGGGATCGAGCCCCGCATCGGGCTCTCTGCTCAGCAGGGAGCCTGCTTCCCCCTCTCTCTCTGCCTGCCTCTCTGCCTACTTGTGACCTCTCTCTCTCTGTGTCAAATAAATGAATAAAGTCTTCAAAAAAATAAAATAAAATGTATTTAAAAAAAGAATAAGGAAGAATTAACCCCACAAATCTGGGAAGCACAGAGAAGGGGTGACATTGTTTTCTGCTTCCCCTCTATGGAGTTCCATTCTTTGAACATAGCACACATTACTTGTTGAGTAGCAACTGTGTGTAGAATGCTGGACTCGGAAATGTAAATAATCTAAGAAAGGACTTTAAACATATACTACAAAGATAGGTAAATAGAAAGTTAAACAGAAAAGTCCAAAAACTCAAAACACATTTTCATTTATAGCTATAAAATGGCTATGATGGTTAGAATCCCGAGTAGAGTTTTGTGGAGCACAGCCAGATTTTCGACAGCACAAAGAAGGAGACCCTACACAACAGAAAGCAATGGGAAATCTAAGTTCTGGGAAGAAAATCTGTGGGAGGATGGGACTAGATCGCTCCTGAAGGGGGTTAAGGGAAAGAATACATTTACCAGGCAGAACAGAGTTGGGCTTCACTGGTAGCAAGAAGTAGTTAGTGACTAGGACTTAACTGTGGAGGGTTTGAAGGTCTTACATGTAATCTAACCCCCTTGGAGTGTAATTTACAGCCTAGGAAGTCACATTGCAAACTGATTTTACTGGCTTAGGCCAGAAAGCCTGGAGGAATCTTTGTTTCTGTAATTGAAAAACTGTATAAGAAGCAGAGGTTTTCCGGATGGGCTATCATCTGCATCAACAAAATTTGGTACTCCACTGGAAATGAAAGACATACTTGATTATTAAATGTCTACTTCTTTTAGAGAAGCATGTTTGTGACAAGAGTAAACAGCAAGCTTGTGAAGTTTATTTGCTGCATCTGTGAACAGACGAGTGATAACTCTATTATTTATGGTCACAGATTCACAATGGTGGTTGCAGTTTCTTTTCCTGGGTTTCTGATGAGGAAGAACACATAATTTTTTTCTCTCTAAAATGCTTAAATGAACTTTCTAAAAGTGTTTTTAAATACTTGGATTCATGAGAAGCCCATGCATTACACAGCTGAGTGAAGGGAGATTTCAAATGGATGCCTTCTTTAGTCCCCCAGGTCAATAGCTTATCTCAGGGAGGTAGAAAACAAAACAAAACAAAGCAAAAACCCAACAAAACCATGTCTGACTACTCAGAAACATTTAATGTCTTTTTTAGCTGAGAGTCTCATAAAAAAATAAAACCAAACTACATAGGCAGAAAATATGCCTCAAGATACTTGTTTTTTTCAGGTTATTTCATGTGTCTATCAGACCCATTCCCTGACTTTTTTGTATCAGGGTTAAAGGTGCTAATTTTGATGTGGCTGGTTTAAAAATGTGGTTCTAGGGGTAGCTGGGTCATTCAGTCGATTGAGTGGCTGACTCTTGATTTCAGCGAGGGTCATGATCTCAGGGTAGGCAGGGAGTCTGCTTAAGGATTCTCCCTCTCCTACTGTCCTTTTATTCCCTCCCCTCTCATATAAATAAATAAATCTTTTTTAAAAATGTGGCTCTGAATCTAGGAGATGGCTGGGGAAAAGGAGAGGACTGTGCACTTTGAGAGACTTAATGTCTTTGTTATTAAGACCCCCATAATTGTTTGTAAACATTCACAAATAAATCAATTGGTTGAAGACAGTTTGGACTATAAACTTAAAATCATCACGTCTATTCAAATCAAAATATCATACAGGAAAGAGAGCACTTACTAAGTTGGCCTTACAAGGCCTGTATCTTATGATTTTTACAGCTCAAAGCATATACTGACCTGGTGAATTTTCACCTTCATTCATTTTTTTGGTACCCACTGTGTGCCAAGCCAGCATTTCATGACTCCCAGAGTCTCTGTGAGACTTCTGAAGACAGATAATATCAGCACTTTATAGCACACGGTTCTGAAATTTAAATCCATCTATCTTTTACATATTTAGGATTGGCTGCTTTTCTTTCAAATGCTTGGAGAATTTTTCAATCCTTGCTTCTAGGACTTGACTACCCCTTCCTTGCCTTTCTTACCTCTCTCATTCCTTTTGAACCTTTCAGCACCTCTAAAGTATTCTGTATTATGTGTGACATGTCAAATTTGTTTTCTCTGCAAAGGGAATCATTCACTGCTGCAGAATTTGGGATTTTTTTTTTTTTTAAAACCAAGGAAAGCACCAGAATGTTCCCTGAAGAAAAGAAACAACTTTTAATTCTAAAATCATGTAATTATTTCTTAGCCTGCAGCTCACCTGATGTCAAAAAATCACCCCCCCCCCAAAAAAAAATTTGGAAGGATTACCTTCCAAAATTTAACTCTCAGTGAATGATGCTTCTAATTCATCCTTGCCAGAAAACACTGACTTCTTCATTGAAGGAAGTCTGGAGTTTTTACCATTGGATTCACAAACTACATTTAATTTAATTTACCTTTTCTTTCTTTCTTTTTTTGTTTTTAATTTATGGATATTTATTTCTTTCTATCATTAAAAGCATACATCTAAGACCCAAAAAAGCTAAAGATAGCTTTAACGTACACTGCAGAAGGCTACTGCTCTGTGTTGTCACTTAAATCAAGCACTATGAGAATTTCTTGTTTGGCTGACAACACAGCAGTGAGCTACATGAGGAGAATGCTACAGTATTTCCCTTGGGCACTTTGACTGACAGTCACGTCAGTCACATACCATTTTAGGTGCCAGTGAAAATGAAATTTAAAAAAGAAAGCTCCTTTTAGTTGGTGAGAGTAGTTGGAGAGTCTTCTTGAAAGACTAATTGCATTCAAATGTCTTTAAAAAGTCTTCTTTTCACCTTTGTACAAACTTAAAGTGGAGACCTGTATTATGATCTGATTATCTAACACATCTAGTTTCCTTCAGAGTCAGATATCCTGTAGATATTCTGGGGAGAGAAAAATCACTATTTTGTTTTTAGATAGTAGATGCCATTAAAAATAACAGACCAGTCCATGCTAGGTCTAGGCGAAAAATTACCTTACAGGGCTAAAGGACCACACCAGTCCCATCTGTGCACATACCCACGTCTGCCATTACATACTTACATAAATGACTTCGTTGGGTAAGAGGGTTTATGAGGATAAAAACGTTATACATAGGTATCTAAGGTAGGAGAGAACAATGTGTGTGACGTCAAATTTGTTTTCTCTGCAAAGGGAATCATTCACTGCTGCAGAATTTGGGATTTTTTTTTTTTTAAACCAAGGAAAGCACCAGAATGTTCCCTGAAGAAAAGAAACAACTTTTAATTCTAAAATCATGTAATTATTTCTTAGCCTGCAGCTCACCTGATGTCAAAAAATCAACCCCCCCCCCCAAAAAAAAAATTTGGAAGGATTACCTTCCAAAATTTAACTCTCAGTGAATGATGCTTCTAATTCATCCTTGCCTCTTCCACAGAGGTTACATTGGACTAAGTCTGTATCCCTTTCTCTCTAGTTCTATTTCAAATACCTCCTAGTTTTGGCATAATCAAAATGGAAAGAAGACCATCCTGTTTTGGGTGTTCTGTAGGTTTTCTAATTCACGTATCTCAGGAAATGGTACCCTAAACAAAGTGATAATCCCATGAACTAGACTGAGGAGTAGTTTAAGTTATATGGGACTGAGGAATGCAGGGAGCTGACTTGACTTCCGTAATTTTGGTGAAAACCAGTTGATCTGTACTTGAGAGAGAAATATCTTGGTATATAAAATTCATTTTATGAAAAAAGTATAGTTTTGAATTTACAGATTGAATTACAATTTTATTGTAATTTTCTGAACTTTATTTTTTTTTAAAGATTTTATTTATTTGAGAGGGTGAGAGAGAGTGTGTGTGCTCATGAACAGGGGGAGGGGCAGAGGCAGAGGGAGAAATAGACTCCCTGCTGAGGGACTCAAACCTGGGACCCTGCGATCATGACCTGAGCTGAAGGCAAATGCTTAACTGACTGAGCCACCCAGGCCCCCTATATTCCTGATCTGTAAAACCTTGTTAAAAATACTCCTTTTAGAGTTGGGTTCCCAAGCAGAGCAGTTTATCTTCAAAAGACTTGGGAGTTTGTGTCACCAAAATATCCCAAAGCCCTACCAGACTGTGGAGAGAAATGAAAACACATTAGCTTGAAAACATACATTCCACTATCTAAAAGCCCCTCACTCTGACATGGACCTCAGCCCATGGCTGGTGGGAGTTGCCGTAGTTCTGCCCCTAGGAAATTGGGATTCCAACATCTGAGGAGCTCTGTTTTCTATGTAATGGCCAAGTCATGCCACTTCCTTGCCTTTGCGTGTTGACTGAAACTCTAGAGCCAGGCTTCTGCTTTGGTTTACCTTTTGAATATTTTGGGACTAGAGCATTTTCTTTAACCCCACTTTCCATGCCTGGTGCCAACTCCTGTAGAGGGCTTGACCCCGAGGAGAGAGTACTTCCCCCATTTTCTACCTTTGTTTTGACTTCTGTGGCCACAATGTCATTGACAATTAGATCTGATACTGATTTTCGATTGTGGTATCTTCCCCTCTGGGTTTCTCCTCACTCCACCCCAGAATATGGCCAGTGATTCTCATCCCCATCTGAATCTTCCGTGCTCTTCGAGGGCTACCTTTTAAGCTAATGCTTCTCAGACCTTCGGAATATGTATGTGAAACATATGGAGAACTTATTACGATGCTGATTCTGAGCAGTAGGTCTAGAGTGAGGTCTGTGATTCTGCTGATGCTACTCATCCAGGGATCACAATTTGAGTAGCCAAGGCTTTTTACCCAGAGTTCTCCCTCCTCAAACTTCTTTCTGTTGAGCCCCAGATTCCTCCCCCTTCTTCCTGATATCTTTTTACCAAAGTTCCTACATACTTTTATTTGGGTTATCGTGAACACTTTCTAAATAAAAAGTACCAGGTCATTCGTAGACCCAAAGTGAGGTGACCTTCTCCAAGTCAGCCTAGCACATTCTTACTGTAAGCCAGAAGTTCTTCAGTCTCTTTCTCTCTTCCTCCAGGATGGCACCTCCCCGGACCTAAGCAAATATTTCAAGCTCAGTAGCATTTGTACTCTTTGTAACATTCTGGGTTTGAGAGTCCCTTTACTACTATGAGGATGTACCTCTTAGGTCTGTTGACAGTTACTTAGAAGCATGAATCTGAGTTCATTCACAAAAGGCAGACACTGTTTCCACTGAATTTGAGAAAATATTGGGTAGCATATCATTCTCTTTCTTCTTTGCCATGTTGTACTTTTACCTCCCTCTAAATTAGCATGTAAAACTTTTGAAGGATCTTTACTAAAGAGTTAAGGCACTTTCAGAAAGGAATGATAGTCTATGGCCATACCACCCTGAATGCACCCGATCTCGTCTGATCTCGGAAGCTAAGCAGGGTCGGATCTGGTTAGCACTTGGATGGGAGAAAGGAATGATAAACAGAGAGGGAAAAGGTTAAAGTTTTAGCTAAACTGAAATTTTTTCTTGAATAGTCATAGAAAGGTGCTTAATGATTGTACCTTCACAGGAGAGTGGACCTTTGTGTCCAGTGTTTAGTCTTTTGATCTGAATTTCACACCCATGCTTTCCAAGATTCTCTCTGACATCTCTTACCCTAAACAAAAGCAGACTTCACTCCCTGAACCCTAGTCCTTTTTCTGTTTCTTACAATATCCTGAGGGCTTGAGGGATGACGTGGATGCCATCTGGGTAGGCAGCAATTTTTTCCATTTTCTAGTCTCACAGGCCCTTCGAGAAAACTTTGTTCTTAAATATTCCACCAGTGGGAGTTGTGGACTTGAAAGTTCTTCAGTGGATTGACCTATTGGAAAGCCTATAGCACAGAATACATTCAATTAAAAAATACTATTTAAATCTGTATCAAGAAAAAATATTTCCTCCATTAATAAGGCATGTTAATCCTATTAATCCTATCCTATAGTTGGAGTTGATGGATACCTGTTACAGTAATCACCTATCTACTTTTCTTTTTTTTCTTCCTGTTTTTGCAGGGTGCAGGGAGTGTCTTTACCTGAGGTCTGTTCAAAGGACAAAAGGGCTATGTCAGTCTGTAATGAACCAAAAAAGTATCAGATGTTCATCCCTTCTGTATTTTTTTGGAGCCATGGTTTCCTTATTAATACTGATAAACTCTTTCAGGTTCTAAGAATCTCACAGAATTTCACAAAGGGATTTGAGCCTCCTTTTAATGTGGTGCCACAGGGGAGCCAGTAAACCTTCATTTGAGTCTTTTACCAAACCTTCATTTGAGTCCTTTACGGATTTCTAAATCACACACCCTGACAGTAAGTTCTAGAACTGATATTTTCATTCTGATTTCTATCCATGTGGGCCAACTCATGTGCTAAAGGAGATGAATATAATATTATCAGTTTTAAAGTGTTCTATTTTTAGTGGCCTGCCTTTTATCTGAACATTTTTTTTTTAAATTAAGAAGAGCCTTTACCCATAGATCAATTATCGTCAACCTAATCATCATTAAAGACGGAACAAGATTGTGCTCTCTCTCTCTCTCTCATGCCTCTGAGGAATGTGACATAAGGGATTGTCTCCATTTCTCAAGGTTGCATAGGACATGAGTAGCAATCAGGTGCTTGAGTATTGACTTCTGGTTTAGAGCGCTATTTAATAAACCAGTCTACACACATTTCTAAAGCCAAATGTGATTTTTGGAGTACTTCATTTTCTCTGTTATTAAAACCTCCATTTCAACAAGCCCTCTGGCTACAGCCTACATTTCTCCATAGACACTAGCCCCAGAAAGTGTGATTAAAAACTGAAATGTACTTTTGGGAAATGAGAGTATCTCTGAAACTCTATGTTTGGTGCTTTTCCTCTTGCAAAACACTGAAAAGTGCTTTTTACGATTTATTTTTTTTTCTCACACCTCTAATACAAAGACACTCAGTATTATTATCCCTCCTGTTTGGCAGCAGCTATTTCAGAGCCTATCCCAGAGTCATCTGGTAAGCGAGGAATGAAATGGAGACAGGTTGTCAGAGCTGTTAGGTGTGTATTATTCATGGACCACTGGTCTGGTTCTTGCAACTTCTCTTAAAAACCTTGCTTTCTCATCTTTGAAGATCTCTTACTGTACCAGATATTGATTGATTGATTGATTGATTGATTGACTGTGTTCAGTTTTGATGTGTTCAGCAATTTGTTAGTTTCGTATAACACCCAGTGCTCATCACAACAGGTACCCTCCTCAATACCTCATCTCCCCCACCACCCGCCTCCCTTCTGTAACCCTCAGTTTGTTTCCTGGAGTACTGAGTCTCTCATGGCTTGTCTCGCTCTCTGATTTCTTCCCATTCAGTTTTCCCTCCCTTCCCCTTTAGTCCTCTGCACTATTCCTTATGTTCTACATAGGAGTGAAATTGTCTTTCTCTGCTTGACTTCTTTCACTTAGCATAATCCTCTCCCCGTTCCATCCATGCTGATGCAAATGGCAGTTATTTTAAATTGTGTTCTACATGATTTTTAATCTTTAAAAACTTTATAGCACCTACTATGTTCCAGGTACTATCTTAAGAACTTTACACATATTAACTTATTTTCCTTTATAACAAGTTCTATTATAGGTCAATCTGTCATCACCTATGTTTATGGATCAGAAAACTACAAGCGAAATGACTTGTTTAAAGTCACATAACTAGTGTCAGTGTTGCCGCTGGACCCAGTCTGGCTCCAGAATCCATGCTCTCGATCACCATATTCTTCATTATGACATTGGCTTGCCTCAGTCCTTATAGCTCTTACTTTCTTAATTGGTGGCCTGTGAGAGGTCTTTCTTTCCTTACCAGTGCTTTGAGCTTTATCCTGCCAGATTAATCAGAATTCAGAAATACCTCTGAATTAATGATGAAAGAGTTCACTGAATCCCTTGGTTAGCCCTGTAAGTTCCCAGTCAAAAATATTCAACACCTTTGAGAAAATTGTCTTTGGGCAGTTCTACACTAGTAAGTGAAAAGTCCTACATGGGTGAGCTTCTCCAGTCAGCTCTCCTTTACCATTCCAATCCTTCAACAGCTACTGAGCACACTGGCAGCCAGTCACCGTAATTGGAGATTGGGCGTTAGCAAAATGGAATTCTAAAACAGGTTTGACTCAAATGGGAAGTGACTTAAATCTTGATCTTGAACTCCCATAACATTTCTTTTTTTGAAAGGAAACCCATTGTAGAAAAAAAATGTTTCCCCCAAGTTTTTGAGAAACCAAGTTGTACGAAAAAGCCTTTTATTTTTAATAGCTAAAATATTATCAATCTAACTGAATCAAGAAATACAGTGAATTTTTAAAGGAAGTTCTCATGTGAGATTTCTGGACTATCCAGGAGGTTATTTGGTTTCTAGGCGTTTAATAAATCAGCCCCGAGCATTGGGATGTGAGATATATTTCATTAAGAGTACTTTTTGTGGGGAGTCCTCTGTTTGATTTAAGGCTTTATTATGGGAAGTGGAGGAGACCAGCTTTGACTAAGAGATAACATCTGTATTTGTTTCTTTGCATTTGGTGGGCAACTGAAAGGCCCTGAGTATCTCATCTTTCCTGGGAGATTGTGGAGTGTGACCCAAGAAAAACAGGAGTTGTTTTATAGCAAAACTGCTAGATATTTCTGACGGCAATACAGCTGTGTCCCATTTCCAGACAACATCATATATAAAACCCAATCTTAAAAAAAATGATTACTTGGGGATTGTCTATTTGCATTTTAGAAGCATTCTTTATTTCATAAGACATTCAACAGGGAGTTACTTTAGATGGCTTGTTCTCTTAATGTGCTTAAAATAAAATTTGATTTATAAATAACTTCACAAAAGCATGGCTACAATAAGAGAAGTATAATTGTAACTTCAAAAAGAGAAGATTATGGTTCTTTTTCTATATAAAGAATAGCACATGTCAATAGGAGATAGTTGTGGTTTTGTTTTCGTTAAACCCTGATATGATATTCAAATTACCTGATAGCATGAAATTATCTTACATTATTACCATAGTTTACAGTTTACATTGCTTTCATGTATTTTCCCACTGTAACTAGACCCTTATAATATCCCCCATGAGGTCAGTGATGGAAGAACCAATAGCCCATTTTACAGATAGTTGAGTTTGCTAAGGTTCTGAAAGATTGGGGCATACCTTTTATGAAATAGCTTAAACAGTATTTTTCAACCTTGTTAATCTGTTTAAATGGTATCTGTTTAGGCTCCACTCCTCTAAGCTTTGACTCAATAGGGTAAGTCCTGGAATCTATGTTTCTAAGTTTCCACAGGTGAATTTGACGAATGTCTAGGATTGAAAATAACTAGGAAGATTTGAAAGAATTTGATTCAAACTCAGGTAGTTGACACGAAGTCTTCCATACTCTTTTCTTATATACCCCACTGCTTCCCCAAGCCTGGATTCTGTCTGTGATAGTTGATAAGTAAATTCCTAGGCACTCTTGTAAATTTGAATAGAGAACCATAGGAAAGCTATTTATAAAAGTGTGACAGTGCCACAGCCTTTAAGTTCAAATCCTACTTCTACCAGTGTCTTGTACAACCTTTAGTTCATTTAAATATATGCTTAATAGGCATATGCTATATGCTGGTCTCTGAGCTGGGTGATGGAGGTTCCTCTGAAAGTGTTAAAGGCTTATAGAGAGACTGTGATTCTTAGCTTGCCTTTTTTTTTTTTTTTTAATGACCCAGGGATTGATGTCAGCAAGACAGTAGAATAGGAAGCTCCACTCTTTCTTCCCCCAGTGGAGCCATTGACTCAAAATAACAGCAGACCAGTTTCCTTTGTGAGAAATCCAGAAAACAGTAAAGAGGTCCCTGCACACTAGGCAAGTGCAAAACCAGCTACAGTCTATACCATAGTTCTTTCTACTAGCTCAGTGTAGCACAGTCTGGTCCCTTGGTGTCCCTGGGGAGGGAAAGAGAAACCCGGAGCATATTTTCAATATTCAGATCTTTCTGCAGGGCTGGGGATGGGTTTCAGTCTTGCCTGAATCTAAGTGCCAGCAGAAAATGGTGTCAGGACCACTGAGAACTAAGGTGATGGTCTGGAGCACTCCCTTGCTATAGTCTCCCTGCAGCTACCTGAGAGTGAGTAGGAGAGAACCTCCAACTACTGGTTTCTCCTTGGGGAGGAGTGTGTGTCCAACGACTTCTCAGAAATTTGTTCAAGGCGCTGCTTCCTGTCTCTCTGGACTCCAAAGTGCTAATACCCAGCAATGTCTAGAAGTCTGCTGCTGATAACAGAAGAGAGCTGAGTCTATTGATGCAATTCCAGAAACTTGTAGTACTGCAGACTGACACCAGAGAGAGCAAGAGATTATGAGCTACTGCAAATGAAAATCAAAAACCAGTGAATCACTCTAATTTGGAATTTAAAAGCACAAGTCCAGTGAAAAGGCAGCTCTAGAGAGAATTTGAAAGGTCCCAGAATCTCTAGCTGGGCTAATTGGTCAAGGTTTTCCCCTATATGAAGCTAGTCTTTAAAGATTAGGAGAGGTGTCTGTTTCTTTTCCAAATGCAGGGATCCCAATAAAAAGTTTCCAGGATACAAAGAATCCAGAAGATATGGTGCAATCAAAGGAACCCAAAAAATCTCCAGATACTGATCCTTAGAGAAGGGATTATATTAATTAATTGACAAATAATTTAAATGATCATAAAGATGATCAATAAGCTCAGAAAAATGATGCATGAACAAAATGAGTATTTTAACAAAAGGTAAAAAATATAAACTAAACCAAACAGAATTTTTGGAGACAAAGAATATAAATAACTAAGTTGGAATCTTCTCTAGAGGAAAAATGATGAAGCAGAAACAGAAAGTAGAATGGTGGTTGCCAGGAGCTCTGGGAGAGAGAAAACAGAAATGGATGGTTGTTCTTTAATAGGTGGTACAGAGTGTCAGTCATGGACAATGAAAGCATTAGTGGTCTTCTATGAAACAGCGTGCGTATAGTTAACAATATTCCACTGTACGTGAAGATTTTGTTAAGAAGACAGTTTTCACATTATGTGTGTGGGTTTTGTTTTGTTTGGTTTTAGGCCATTCACCCACATACAAAAGTTTAAAAGTGACTGATGATATCTTTATTCTTCTCCCAGGAGCTTATATCGTTTGTCAGTCAGTGTGAGCTGATGAATACTGGCTAGAGAGGCTGAGTGAGAAAATACCTCTCCTTTGGTAGGAGAAGTATGTTTGATTTGCACATCCAATCAGTGAAGAAGAATCACTTTTATGTTACCAAACACCTTTGGCCACTTATCTTGAAGATTTTCATTTCAGTAACTTCCTTTGAAGATAAGCAAAAGCTTCCCATTACAGATAAATTGACCTCTAATGGTTCATCTAGATAATGAGGTAGAAATAATTCCCAATATTAGGTCTAGAATAATTTTTGAAAGTAAACTTTGGGACTCGGAAGGAAACCAGTTATGCTGGGCCCTTCAGTGCTGTTCTTAAGCCAATGTTGAGGGCACCGATGAGCCAGCCTAAATCCTGACATTCTTCTGTTGTCTTTATTCCACAGTAAAGGCTGTCTGGTTGCCCTCTATAGGCTCAACTCCGCCTACTCACCTATGTCGGAAGATGGAAAACCAACTCCCCTCAGGCTTGCTCTAGCATCTTGTCTTGCCATTACGGGCCTCTACACTGTGATGGTTAGTTTAAGTATCAGTTTGACTGGGCTAAGGGATGCCAACATAGTTGGTAAAACATTTCTGAGAGTGTCTGTGAGGATGTTTCCAGAGAAGGGGCATTAGAATTGGTAGACTGAGTAAAGATCGCCTCACCCACACGGGCGGCATCAGTCCAATTTGTTGAGGCTTGAATAGAATGAAAAAGATGAAGAATGAATTTGCTTTCTGCTTAAGAAATTGACACTAAATTAACAATACAGTAAACAACATGTGTTGGACAGGATGTTTTGAGAAAGGGGAACCCTCTTACACTGTTGGTGGGAATGCAAGTTGGTGTAGCCACTTTGGAAAACAGCGCGGAGATTCCTTAAGAAATTAAAAATAGAGCTTCCCTATGACCTTGCAATTTCACTACCGGGTATTTACCCCAATGATACAGATGTAGTGAAAAGAAGGGCCATCTGTACCCCCATGTTCATAGCAGCAATGGCCACAGTCGCCAAACTATAGATAGAACCATGATAGATGATGCCCTTCAATGGACGAATGGATAACGAAGATGTGGTCCATATAGACAATGGAGTATTATGTCTCTGTCAGAAAGGATGAATACGCAACTTTTGTATCAACATGGACAGAATTGGAAGAGACTATGCTGAATGAAATAAGTCAAGCAGAGAGAGTCAATTATATGGTTTCGCTTATTTGTGGAGCATAAGGAATAACACAGAGGACATGGGGAGATGGAGAAGAGAAGGGAATTGGGGGGTATTGGAGCGGGAGACAAACCATGAGAGACTGTGGACTCTGAAAAACAATCCAAGGGTTTGGGAGGGGCGAGGGGTGGGAGGTTGGGTGAGCCTGGTGGTGGGTATTATGGAGGGCACGTATTGCATGGAGCACTGGGTGTGGTGCATAAACAATGAATCCTGAAATTCATTGAAAAGAAATTTTAAAAATTACAAAAAAAAAAAAAGACATTGGCACTCCTGGTTTTTGGGCTTTCAGACTCAGGCCAGTACCTACACCACTGACCAGATCTTGGACCTTTGGGCATGGACTGAATTACACCGCTGGCGTTCCTGGGTTTCCAGTTTGCAGATGGCAGATTGTGGGACTTCTTGGCCTTCATAATTGCATGAACCAGTTTTTATAATATTTCTTTTATAAACCTTCTGAGATAAATAAGTGAATATTTATCTATAGAACTCCTATTGGTTCTGTTTCTTGGAGAATCCTGATATATACTTGTAACTACAGAGCTGCTGTTCTCCTTCTGGTGGCCACACTCTGTGTTTTGGCTCAGTTCTAATCTTTGAGTAGGTACCTAGAAGCTTTGGATCTAATAGGATTAGGAGTTAGCTTTCTTCAACCCTGTCTTAGGAATAGAACCCACTCAGCAGGTGAGACCATGACCGTGTTATTCACTAGCGGTTCTTCCTGGTGCCCGCAGTTTGCCTGTTCTTTTTGGATCATTGGCTTGCCTTAGATTTCTATATATGTACCCTTCTTATCTGTTAGGAGATGTCTACTTGATTTTGGATCTTCTTCTCCCCTATGCCTTTTGCTCTTAGCACTTAACTGTTTGTACAGAGATCATATCCTCTACCTTTTATTGGTTTGCTCTGTCCGCAGACTGAATTCTGATGCCAGAATTTATGGTTGGTTCAGATTTTACCCTTTCCACTCCCTGCATACACGCCAACTTTTTCAGCTTGACTAGAATTTCAGAAGTAATGACAAAGGGAGAACATTAGTATTTTCAACTAGGTATTTAAAATGTCTGTGTTTGCCCTTCAGTTTCGGCCATGTTGGCGGTCTGTCTTTATGGTAGTATTATGCTACACCAGATTTAAAATAATATACAAAGTCTTTGCCACAGCTTCTGTGTGATTTGGCTTCTGGTTGTCTTTGTGATCTCATGTCTACCACTCTTTTTGCTCTCTATTCTGCTCCCTCACTGGCTTTTTTTCCATTCCTTGAACAAGCCAGGCACGTCTCTATCAAAAGCTCTTTGTACTTGCTGTTGCCTTACCTTCTGAGAATTTCTCCCAGGTGTTTGCACATTTGCATCCTGTAATTCAGGTCTCTAAAAGCAGCACCTTCTTGAATAAGTCTTTCCTAACTCTCTTATCCAAAATGGTACCTCTTCTCACCCTTTATCATCTTGACCGGCTTTATTTTTCTTCAGAGGATTAGTTTTAATGTCCTATTTTGTATGTTTATCTGAATTTATTTTTATTTTCCATTTCCTCCATTACAGTATAAGATATCTGAAGACACACATTCTACCTATTTTGTTTAACCTTGTGACTTAGCACATAGTGCCTGGCACCCTATTAAATGAAAGAATCAATGAATGTTGAATGAACAAGTGAATTTTAAAAATGAGTCAGAGACTTAACAGTTGATATTCCCGATTTGCTTAACCACGTAACTTGGAGCAGATTTTGTTTTTGAGCCATGATTCCTGATTTCTGTCTTTTTTACCCTAAAGTGCATTCTCTTCTTGAATCCATTCATCTGATCCCCAAAACTCATAGCTCTCCTTCACGATCTATTTTTTACTTTTTCCTGAGTCAGACCGAGCCTGATTGTAACAGCAGCTTCATAAAAATCATACGACCCTTATCTTCTGATATTAGGGCTTGAGGAAAAGTGAATAGATGCCGATTCTAGTGACTAGCCTTTGAGTAACAGTTGAGTTCACATTCTTCTGTACATTGCCTTTAATCATGTTGATAAACTAAGTGTTGCTCCTCTTAATCAGATTAAGTGGATGATTATACTGGCATGGGAAACAATTATAGTGATTTAGAAGAGTAGAACTCGTTGTAAAGATTCAGCGTTATTTCCTTATGGCACAAATGAACAGGATAAAAATCTATCCTCCGTACTACTTTATCTTCCAAAGTTTTGGGAAAAGATTTTTTTGCATGTGGTAGACATAGAGAGCATATGAAGAACAGTTTTTCATTTCAAAAACATTTGACAGTACTATTAGTTTCTGTTCTGAGAAAATATGAACGAGAGAATAGTAGTAATAGTATGTACTAGTAAGAATATATGTATAGAAATGCACATAAGAGTATGAATGACATTTCAAAATACCCTTTTCAAGCAAAAACAATGTCAAAAGAGTTTGAGCAATACATGTGGCCTCGAAACACATGCCACTGCATTCTATATAAAAGAGAAAGTTTGAACTTACTTTTTGACTATGATGTTAGTGCAGTGAAATGACTGTGAATCAAGGGCCGTTTCCTAAGAAAGCTGCAATAGTGTGAGCTACTTCTAAGGGATAAATGGGGAGATTAAAAGGACTGTGTGTGTGTGTTTGCGCGCGCGCACGTGTGTGTGTTTGTATGTTTGTATGTAGGAGGTTGACATTTTACTGGGAAAATTGTTATTATTTATTTATTTAAGAGAGGCAGAGATAGTGAAAGAGAGCACAAGCAGGGAAGAAAGAAGCAGGCTCCCCACCGAGCTGGGAGCCCTATATGGGGCTTCAACCCAGAACCCTGAAATTGTGACCTGAGCCCAGGGCATATGCTCAACTGACTAAGCCAACCAGGTGCCCCTTTAGTGGGAAAATTAAGGGTTCAGTCTGAGAAGACGAACTATTTATTTCAGTGAGACACTGAAACAGCTTTAGAGGCAAAGGTGTTTTAGAATTGGGAAGGAATCATCTGGACCATGCTCAACCAGAATCTGTTGGATTATGAAACTCCATTCACCAGGGCAACAAAGGCAATCAAGGCCATGTAGGGCATTTACAGGAGATTCTGTAGGATACTTCTGCAGATTCTTATGATTGCAATGGGAACCGTTTATGATTGTAATTAGAAAGTGAATAAGAGAACATAGATAGCAAGAATCTTTGTTATTGATAGAGGAAAAATATTTATGATGCTTTTGTCCTCTTTTTCTCATGAAAATTGCTATTTTCCCTGTCTTCTGGACCATTTTCTTTAACACATACTGCTTTCTCTCCTGTGTTAGTAGCAGCGTCACCACCACCACCACCAAGATCACCGTCGCTTCTTTGACTCAGTCCCCTCTAGACACAGGCCTCATTTTGGATCCCCCTTTTCCCATCCTTCATTCTCTTGACTTCACTTCCATCAGGCTTTATAACTCAGAACTCCCCTGACACAGACTTATCAACATCTACGATTTCCACACTTCGAGATCCAATTGCTGGTTCTCCCTCAGCCCTCACATTATTTGACTAAGAGCAGCTTTTCTCATAGAATTTTATTCCCTCCTTCTTGAAACCTTTTCTTCTCTTGGCTTCTAGGCCATCCGTCTCTCCTAGTTTTCCTCTAAACTTCACCCTAACTGCCTCTTCTCAGGCTCCCTTGCTGGTTCCTTCTCACCCACCAACGTTTCAGTCCTTGAATTCCTTTTCAGCCCAATGACACTCCATTCATTGGTAGTTGTCAAGAGTTTAGCTAACTAGATCATGATGTTGCTGCCTTGGCATCTGTTGTGTTTAGTCACGTGGCCGGTGAGGACCTCAGACTCACACTGGTTCCTCATGCAAGGACAAACCCTAGAGAACAACCCACAGAATCACAAGTAAATCTGTGTTTCTGATATGACTTCCCCAGTAGCCCTGGTGATTAACAGTCTCCCTGCCTCCCAGGGCCTTTTTCTTGTGCGCTCCTGAAGTAAGACCCCCATGGAGCTTTTACCAGAATCCTGCTCTTTTGGTTTGAATTGACCAATCTGGCCTCAGCCTGGGAACCTTAATGTGCTCAGACAATGGGCCTTGATTAAGGCATGTGCCTCAATCTTGTCATTTTCTCTCTGTCTTCATTTTCCCTTGACCTTCCATGCGTCTCCTTGAGACATTCTGTGTACTTCCTCCCGTACCTGTGAGTAATAAACTTCTCTGTTTCAGTTTCTCTTGTGGTTTGTTGTTGAACCGAGACTCTCCATCCACCACCCTTTGCTCCTCTTAAATGTTGGTTTAACAGTCATAACAGTAATGGTGTCTCAACTCTGGTCTTTAAATAGCCTTTGCAGTGGACTCCCAAATTTATTTCTATATGTTGGGAAGTCTCCTGAACTCAAGGCTTAGGTATCTAACCAACTTTCTGACCCTGTTCTTGGATACAGAAGGCATTCCAAACTTAGTAGGTCCAATACCTGTTTCCTACCCACATAACCACATGGAAAACCACCTTCTGTGATCTTCTGAGTCTCAATGAATGAATTTAATTTTTCCAGTTGCTTAGCCCAAAAGCCTTCAAGTTATTCAATTCTCTCATGTTTACTCCATCACCAAATCCCGATTGTTCTACTAAAAAACAAAAAAAACCCATATACTTACATTTCTTACTATTTCTTGCACTGTCACTGTAGTTTAGCCCCCTGTCATCTGGCCTGGTTTATTTCATTGGCATTAGTAATACATCTGTGCCTGAAGATGAAATTAGTTTGAGATTTTTTCCCATTGTATTATTCTTGTTAGGTTTTAGTATCCAGCTTATGCTAATTTTGTAAGTAATTTAGGGACCTTTAATGTTTAGCTGTGATCTGGCACAAGTTATGAAAAAACTTGCCTAGAGCTGTCTAGCCTGGCATCATTTTTTTTTTTTTTTTTTTTTAAAGATTTTATTTGTTTATTTGACAGACAGAGATTACAAGTAGACAGAGAGGCAGGCAGAGAGAGAGGGAAGCAGGCTCCCTGCTGAGCAGAGAGCCCGATGCGGGACTCGATCCCAGGACCCTGGGATCATGACCTGAGCCGAAGGCAGCGGCTTAACCCACTGAGCCACCCAGGCGCCCTAGCCTGGCATCATTTTTGCATACCTTTTCTCAGTTCTTCCATTTCTTCTGTTATTAGCCTATTCTGGTTATTTTATTAATTTTATTTCTAAATGTATCATTTATTTTAATTTAGATATTTTTCAATTCAATGATATGAAATTATAAACTATATTTTAGAGTATTTATTGATTTTAACATAGAAATACCAAGGACACAATAAAATGAAATTTTAAAAAATGGCCCTAATTTATCAAGCCAGATGAAAAAAAAGAAGGGAAAGGTAACATATATAATAGAAAATGACTATATACAAGTTTCAAAAATAAATGTTAAAGTTTCCTTTGATACCCTCAACTTACAAGTCCCTTTCCCAAATGTAATCACCTTTAACTATTTCTAATGAGGAGGTTTCTTTCTTGATTAAAATGACTGCCAACACAAACATAAAATTTCAAATTTCACGCTCTTCAGCTTAGCCAATATATTTTGGATATTTGCATCTTTTCGTACTCATGTTCATGTATGAAATTGCACTGTAGTTTCCCTTTGTGCATCTTTCTCCTGTTTTCATTACCTTTGCTGGGTTGGTCATTTGATTTTGTTATTATCTGTTTTTCCCCATGGTCAAGAAAACATCATATACAATTATCTGTACAATTATCCAGACTTGAGATGCTCCTTATGGAAGTGTTTTTAATTACAATTAAATTTTTTAATGGTCTTAGGGCTATTCAGACTTTTTATTTTATATTAAGTTAGTTTTGCTTTGATGCATGTTATATTTTTAGGGATTTTTGACTTTCATCTAAAGCTTCTTCAAATTTATTGGCATTAAATTAATTATATTTCTTAATAACTTTTAAATCTATCTTGGATCTGTAATGTCTCTTTTACATTCCTAATCGTATTTAGTTTGTGTTTCTAGTCTCTCTCTTTTTGCATTTTCTTGATAATTTTCTCCAGTTTATTAGTTTATTAGTTGTATTTAAAGAACTTAGTTTTATTCATTTTCGTTCTGCTTACTTTCTAGTCTGTTACTTTTAACTCTTTTTTTTTTTACTTTTAACTCTTTTTTAATCTGTTTTCTACTTTATTTGGTTTACTTTTTTTTTTTTTTTAAGATTTTATTTATTTATTTGACAGAGAGAAATCACAAGTAGATGGAGAGGCAGGCAGAGAGAGAGGAAGGGAAGCAGGCTCCCTGCTGAGCAGAGAGCCCGATGCGGGACTCGATCCCAGGACCCTGAGATCATGACCTGAGCCGAAGGCAGCGGCTTAACCCACTGAGCCACTTTTTGAAATTTCTTAAGTTGGATACTTTATTAATTTTTAATCTCTTTTCTGCTATAATAATTTGAAGATAATATTTTTTTCTATAAGCACTATTTTTGTATCATCTTTCCAAACTTTTGTGCTTTCACTGTCATTCAGTTCCAAATATTTTAAGTTTTTGTTGAGTTTTACCTTCCCCAATATGTTATTTATATTGTGTGTTTATGTATCCTGTTATATGAAAACTTTAAAAAAATCTTTTATTACTGGCTTCTGTGTCATTATATTGTGGTTAAAGAACATGGTCATATGATATTGATTCTTCACATTTGTTGAGACTTGCTCTGTGGTTTATGATATGGTCAGTTTTAAAAATGTCTATTTTGTATACTCTTGAGAAGAACATAAATTATCTGTTAGGAGCAGAAACATATATTAGCCTTAAAAATAAAATTTGTAAAAAAAAAGTATTTATTTTATGGACATTGGGGAGGGTATGTACTTTGATGAGTGCTGTGAAGTGTGTAAACCTGGCGATTCACAGACTTGTACCCTGCGGATAAAAATACATTATATGTTTATTTTTAAAAAATAAATAAATAAAAATTTTAAAAGTATTTGTTTATTTTTATTTATTACTTTTTGAGTATAGTTGGCACACAATGTTATATTGCTTTCAGGTGTATAAATGAGTCTTACATTATGCTATGTTCACCACAAGTAACCGCCACCAGCTGTCCCATTATATCGCTATTATAATCTCACTGATTGTATTTCTTATGCTGTTCTTTTTATTCCTGTGTCCTACTCATTTCATAACTAGAGGCCTGTATTTCCTTCTCCCCTTCACTTATTTTGCCCAGCCCTTCCCTCCTCCCCCTTTGGCAGGTATCAGCTTGTTATCTGTATTTATAATTCTGATTTTGCTTTTTATTTGTTTATTCCTTTTTTAAGAGTCCATAAGTCCACTTATGAGTGGAAACATGACTTATTTTACAGTGTAATATCCTGCAAAACCATCCATATTGTCTCAGAGAGCATGATCTCATTTTAATGGCTATGTAGTATTTCAGTGTGTGTGTGTGAGAGAGAGAGAGAGAGAGAGATTTTCCTTATTCATTTTTATGTTGATAGACACTTAGATTGTGTCTGTGTCTTGGCTATTATAGATAATGCTGCAATAAGCATAGGGGTGCACATATCTATTTGAGTTAGTGTTTTTGTTTTTCCTGAGTAAATACCCAATAGTGGAATTATTGGACCATATGCTTTTTCTATTTTTAATTTTTTGAGGAACCTCCATAGGTAATATTAATATTACTGTTTTATAATATTATTATTTTGATAATATTAATGTTTTGAGTTCATAAGCAGGGAGTATCTTTCTATTTGTGTCATCTTCATTTTCTTTTATTATTGTTTTATAGTTTTCAGAGTACATGTCTTTCATCTCTTGGTTAAGTTTATCCTTAGGTATTTTATTCTTTTTACCACAATTGTAAATAGTATTGTTTTTTCAGTTTCTCTTTCTATGACTTCATAGTGTATAGAAACACTACCAATTCCTGGATATTCATTTTGTATCCTGCCACCTTACTGAATTCATTTATTCTAGCTATTTTTTGGTGAGGATCGTTAGGGTTTTCTACATATAGTACCATGTCATCTGGGAACAGTGACAGTTTAATGTCTTTACTAATATGCATGCCTTTTATTTCTTTTACTTGTCTGATTACTATGTCTACTTCTTCTAGTACTATGTTGAATAAAAGTGGCAAGAGTGGACACCCCTGTTTGGTTCTTGATCTCAAAGAGAAGGTTCTTAGTTTTTCACCATTAAGGATGATATTAGCTTTGGGTTTTTCATATATGACCTTTAGTATGTTGAGGTATGTTCCCTCTTACTCCATTTTTTTGAGAGCTTTTTTTTTTTTTTATCACAAATGGATATTGAATCTCGTCAAATGCTCAATCTCCACCTTTTGAGATGCTCATAAGACTTTCTTCCTCTATTTTGTTGATATGCTATATGACCTTGGTTGATTTCTGAATATTGAACTGTTCTTGCATCCTGGGAATAAATTCCATCTATTGGGGTGAATGTCTTTTTAATATATTGCTGTATGTGGTTTGCTAATACTTTGTTGAGGATTTTTATACCTATGTTATGTTCATCAGGAATATTGGCTTATAGCTTTGTGTATTTTTTGTTTGTTTGTTTTGTTTTTTCGTGGTGTCTTTGGTTTTGGTATCAGGATAATACTGGCTTTCTGTAATGTTCGTAGAATCTTTCCTTCCTCTTCTCCTTTTTAGAATAGATTTTTAAAAAATGATTTTATTTATTTATTTGACAGATCACAAGTAGACAGAGAAGCAGGCAGAGAGAGAGGGGGAAGCAGGCTCCCTGCTGAGCAGAGAGCCTGATGTGGGGGTTGATCCCAGGATCTCAGGACCCTGAGATCAAGACCTGAGTCGAAGGCAGAGGCTTAACCCACTGAGCCACCCAGACGCCCCTCATTTTTAGAATAGATTGAGAATAGGTTTTAACTCTTTTCAGTGTCTGGTGAAATTCACTTGTGAATTCATATGGTCCTGGACTTTTTCATTTTGCTTCTTTTTGATTATCAGTTCAATTTCATTACCTGTAATTGGTCTGTTCAGATTTTCTGTTTCTTCCTGGTTTAATTTTGGAAGATTGTGTGTTTCTAGGAATTCTTCTGGTTCTTCCAGCTTGTCCAGTTTGTTGGAATATAATTTTTTTAGTATTCTCTTATACTCTTTTGTATTTCTGGGTTATCAGTTATTACTTCTCTCTCATGTCTGATTTTGTTTAATTGGATCTTTTCTTTTTTTTTCCTGATGAGTCTGGCTAAGGGTTTTCCATTTTTTGTTTATTTTTTCAAAGAACTAGCTTTTGTTTTCATTGATTTAAAAAAAAATTTTTTTTAGCCTGTATGTCATTTATTTATTTTTAAAGATTTTTATTTATTTATTTATTTATTTGAGAGAGAAAGAGAGAGCACAAGCAGTGGAAGTGGCAGAGGGAGAGGGAGAAACAGACTCCCCACTGATCAGTGAGCCTGATGTGGGGCTTAATCCCAGGACCTTGGGATCATGACCTGAGCCAAAGGCAGATCCTTAACCAACTGAGCCACCCAGGTGCCCCTCTATACCATTTATTTTTGCTCTGATCTCTATTATTTCCTTTCTTCTACTCATCTTGGGTTTTGTTTATTCTTCTTATTTTAGTTCCTTCAGGTGTAACGTTAGATTGTTTGAGTTTTTTCTTATTTCTTGAGATATGTACCTCCCTCTTAGAACTGCTTTTGCTGTGCCCAAGAAATTTGGTACCATTAAATTGTCTTCATTTTCATTTGTCTCCATGAACTTTTTGATTTTTTTCTTTGATTGCCTCATTGACCTATTAACCAATGGGTCAACAATATCATGTTATTTAGTCTCCACATTTTTGTGTTTCTTCCAGTTCTTTCCTTGTGATTTTTTTTTTTCTAGTTTAAAACTGTTATGGTTGGAAAAGAAGCATGCTATGTTTTCAATCTTCTTAAATTTACTGAGGCTTGTTTTATGTCCCAATATGCATTCTATACTGGAGAATGTTCCATGTATGTTTGAAAAGAATATATATTCTGTTGTTTTTATATGGAATGTTCTGTATATATCTGTTATGTCCATTTGGCCCAATGTATCATTCAAAGACACATTGTGCTCTCTATTCGCTTTGTATATTGCTTCAGCATTGGGTGTGTAAATATTTACAGTTATTATATCCTCTGGTTGGACTGATTCCTTTATCATTATGTAATACCTTTCTTTGTCTTTTGTGACAGTTTTGGTTTGTTTTTTTTTTAAATTTTTTATTTTTTATAAACATATATTTTTATCCCCAGGGGTACAGGTCTGTGAATCACCAGGTCTACACACTTCACAGCACTCACCGACAGTTTTGGTTTTATGGTCTGTTTTGTCTGGTATAAGCAATGCTACCCTTTCTTTCCACTTCCATTTGCTTGGTGAATATTTATCTGTCCCTTTACTTTCAGTCTGTATGCATCTATGTGTCTGAAATAAGTTTTATGTAGGCAGCATATAGATGAGTCTTGTTTTTTATCCATTTTACTACTCTGTGTCTTTTGATTGGAGCATTTAGGCCATTTACTTTAAAGTAATTATGGATAGTTATGTGTTACCATTAAAAAAATTTTTTTTATTTGCTTTTTTAGTTCTTCTTTGTTTCTTTCTTCCTCTCTTTCTTTCTTTCTTTCTTTTTTTAAAATTTGTGATTAGTGGGTATGTGTGATATTTTGTTTTACTTTCTTTCTCTTTATTTTTTGTGTGTCTATCATATACTTTGGGTTTCTGGTTATTATAAAGTTCATATATAACATAGTAAATAGCAGTCCATATTAATTTGATGGTCATTTAAGTTTAAACACACACACACACACACACAAACCCAAAAAAAGAAGAAAATCTTCATTTTATTTTTCCCCTTCTCCCTTTTTAATGTCTTCACACTTTATGTATATGTTCTCATGTTTTACATCGTTTTATTGACATTTTTATGTCTAATTGTGGTCATTACTTTTCTACATAAAAAAGTGCCTTAAACATTTCTTGTAAGGCTAATTTAGTGGTGATAAATACCTTTATCTTCTGTTTTTCTGGGAAATTTTATTGCTCCTTCAAATTTGAATGATAACCTTGCTGGGTATTCTTGGTTCTAGGTTGTTTCCTTTCAGCATTCTGAATATATTATGCCCCTCCCAACTGGCTTGCAAAGTTTCTTATGAAAAATCAACTGATATCCTTATAGATTTTCCTTTGTAGGTAACTTTTTGTTGTTCTCTTGCTACTTTTAAGGTTTTCTCTTTATTTTTATCCTATGACATTATAATTATTATGTGTCATGGTGTAGATGTTTTGGGGTTCATTTTGTTTGGAACACTCTTTGCTTCTTAGTCTTGGATGTCTGTTTCTCTCCATAGGTTAAGGACATTTTCAGTTATTGTTTCTTCAAATACATACTCTTTGGGACCTATAAGGTGAATGTTTCTTTGCTTGATGTTATCTGAGAGATCTCTTCATCCTCATTTTCTAAAATTCTTTTCTCTATTTACTGTTCAGCTTGTGTGGTTTCCATTACCCTGTCTTTCAGATTGCTGATTTGTTCTTCTACATCTTCTAATCTATTAGTGATTCTTTCTAGGGTATTTTTTACTTCAGTTACTGTATTCTTCAAACCTGATTCTTTTCAATATTTTCTATTTCCTTATTGAAGGTCTCACTGAGTTCTCTCATTCCTTTCTTTAACCCAGTGAGTGTCTTTACAATCATTACTTTAAATTCTTTGTTGGGTATATTGCTTATCTCTGTTTTACTTGGTTCTTTTTCTGAGGCTTTTTCTTGTTCTTTCTTTTGGAGCATATTTCTTTTTTTCCCCACTTTGCTTTACTTTTTATGTTTGTTTCTGGATTAGGTGAAATGGCTACTTCTCCCAAAGTTGAAGGAGTGGTTGTCACTTGTGACTGATGTCACTGATGCAGACTGTTTGTGCTTGATGACTTTTGCTGGTTAGCTGGAGTGATGGCTTGTATATGCTAGTTACCCTTTTAAACCAAGGTTTTAAAGAAAGAGTAAAGAAAAAAATAATAATAAAAGTTAACAAGCAAGCAAACAAACCAAAAAACCCCCCAAGAAACAACAACCAAAAAACCACACCCAAAATACTAAAAAAAAAAGAAGAAAGGAAAAAAATATTTAAAAAGAGAAAAGAAAAAAAAAGAAGAAAGAGAAAAAGGAGAGAAAAAATAATAAAGAATAAAACCAAAAAGATAAAAATAAAAACAAAAAAAGACAAAGTTTAAATAATAAAATAAAGTAATAAAAATTACCAAAAAAAGTAAAGAAAGAAAACTCAAAACCACAGCTTGTTTTCTGTGTCCCAGCACCACAGTGTGACTACTATGGTCTGTGGATCTTGGGCTTGCTGAAGTTGCAAGCTCACTGTGTGCTAGAACCCTGCTCCATTCTGGGCTTTTAAGGTGCAGGGGAAGGGAATGTTCTCAAAGTTCCTCACCCCTTTTATACCATGGCTTTTTTTCTGTTCTTCTGAGAAACTAGGGCTCTGTGGGCTTGAGGGCCTTGGGCTTGCTGAGGTGAGAAGCTCCCTGTAAGAACTGGATCCATCCGTTATGACCTGTCCCACAGTAGGACCCTTAAGTTACAGCACCTGAACTTGTCCCTTATGGTATCCAGACCCTGTTCAGGTCTGAGCTTTTAATGTGGAGGAAGAGAGGGGGTTCCTATTGCTCTTTGGCCCTTTTAAACTGTGGCTTTTTTCTGTACCCCAGCACAACTAGGGCTGGTATAGATTTATGGCTCGCTGGGGCCATGAACTCACTGAGATGACCAACCTGCTCATGATGGTGTCTGGACCCTCTCGGTTCTCAGCTTTTAAGGTGGGGCGGGGCAGGGATGTAAACCATGTGTTTCTCTAGTTCCTCTTACCTGGAGAGCTTTCCTACAGCTCCTTTGCCACTTGGCAGAATTCTAGTGTTGTCTGTTTCATATGTTAAACCATAGGTGTTTTTGTTTTTGTTTTGTTTTTTGTTTGTTTCCTATGCTCAAGGACAGAGGATAGGTTTCTAGTCCCTCATGACTATCCCTTCCTACTGCCATTTGCAGCATTGGCAGTGGGGGTTCTTTTTGCTGCTTCTTCATCTCTCTTGCTATTCTCTCTTTGGTTGTTCAGTAGCAGTTCAGTAAGCATTCAGTTCTTCTTTAGGAGGAATTGTTCTATTAATAAGTATAATTTAGTGTGTTCATGGAGAAGGTGAATTCAGAGTCTTCTACTAGCCATCTTGAACCAGACTAAATAAAATTTTAAGTTTGATTATCAAAATATTTTATATCCTTAACAATTTTTTGTTTACTTATCATAAGGACAGAATCTCCTACTATAATAACAAATTTACTTACAATGTATTTCTGAATTCTGTCATTTTTTCCATACTTCATTACATATAATAACAAATTTTGTGCAATATATTTCTGAATTTTATCAAGTTTTTCTTTGCATACTTCTTTACATATTTATATACAAGTTTATTATTATTATTTTTCTCTGTTCAAATAAAATTTTTGTTATATAATAACTTTCTTCATTATTACTAATGGCTTTAAGTTCTAATCTTAATACAACTGTTAAAGCTCTGTTACAGTTAGAATTTAATCAATGTATACTTCCATCTTTTAATCTTGTTGTGTCTCTAATTATACATTTATTTCATAAATAGCCTTAGCCCTTTGAAGACTTCATTCTTCTTTGTTTCTTTTGAAAAGTCCAATTCTCATTCCTTTTTTTTTTTTTTTTGAAAAATCTTGTCATTCTGATTACTTTTTACTATTTTGGAAATCTGTTTTACTCTGTTTTCTTTTAAGATTTTGTCACTTTCTTTTTTTATTTTGGTGATTTGTAATTTTGCCACAATATATTTAGGTGTAGTGCTTTTCATTCTGCTTATATACACTGCTTTATCTGTAAACCCAGATTTTATGGAAGTTCTCAACTATTACATTTTGAATATCTTCTCTCTTTTATTCTGTTTTTTTCCTGATGAGGTTAAGCATATGTTATATATTTTTGTTTTATCCTCTATGTCTCTTAATTTCTCTTTCATATCTTTCATTTTGTTTCCTCCCTGTGCTGTATTCTACATAATTATTTGGCTTTAGCTCAGTGTTCACTAAATCTGTCTTTAGCTATGTCTGATCTGTTGTATAACTGGTTCATTCAGGTTTTTTCTTTTAATTTCAAAAATTACATTTTTTAGTTCTAAATGCCCATTTTTCATTTATTCCTGACATTAATGTTTTTTCTGGCCCATTCACTTATTATCCCATATTTTTTTTAAATGTTTTATCTATTTTACCTTATTTTGTATTTGATAATTCAGATAGTCTTTAGAGATCTAAATCTCTTGTTTGTAGTAATTTTTTTTTTTAACAACCCAAAGAGGCCCAAGACCATTTTATCTGGGCTCTAAAATATTACAGGCAGCTGTTGTATTCACATCAATTTCTTTGTCTTATGAGGATACACGGAACTATGTTATCCTCATCTGTTTTTTTCATTTTGGGACATAAAAATTTAAAGTGATTTAACCCAGGACAGTTTACAAGTCATAGCAAAGAGAGAAATAAACATGGGCTCCATGTTCAGTACTTTTCTTTATAAACCACAAGATGAATGGTCGCCTATATCTATAAATTATAGTCCTTTCTTGGCTCAGTTATATTAGTTTTATTCTTTCATTAACTATAAGCTTAACTGGTTCTGATTTCCTTTAATGTCTTTTGAAGAATTTAGGTGTTTTCTTATAGAGTGTTGCACATTCTGGAGCTGTTTCTTTCCCTAGAGTCATTTGATTTGTTTGTCTATCCTTGTTATTTCCTGTAAAATCCAGCACCTGGCACAGCCCAGCTGGATTTTAAATATACATTTTTAAGTAATATATATTATTTTAAATATATAAATATTTTAATCCATCTTATTGCTAGATGAGTAAGACTAAGTTAAATCTTTCCCCCACAAATGGCGTTCTCTTGATAGAATTATTTGACTTGACATACAAGTGATGCTCAATATGCTGAACATACCTATGCTTGTGAAAACCCTGTGGCCATAGTAACAAAAGTGAATGAAAAACTGGGACCTGAAAGGCTTTCTGAGTGTGTTCAGTCAGTGCCTCCTAGAAAATCTTTGCCACATGTGCTGAAAAGGTTCATGAGCCTTACGTTTAGGATGGTTAGAGACTTTCTGTATTAGGAGGAGATAGTGTCAATAAAATGTAAGTAATATCAGATAAGATAAATCACCCATTTAAGTTAAGAATTTTTAGTGGTATGCTTTTGATGTTTTTTAAGGAAAAAAAGGGGGGAGGTGATGCCTGGATGGCTCAGTCAGCTAAGCATCTGCCTTCGGCTCAGGTCATGATCCCAGGGTCCTGGGATGGAGTCCCACATCGGACTCCTTGCTCAGTGGAGAGCCTGCTTCTCCCTCTGCCTCTGCTGCTCCTCCTGCTTTGTGCGCTCTCTCTCTCTGACAGATCAGTAAATAAAATCTTTAAAAAAATAAAGAAAAAAACAGGCATTTCAGGTTAGGTGGGTGTTAAATTTTGGGAGAGATTGAAATATCTTCTGGTTCAAGAGGAGAATGAGAGTAAGGAATAAAGTGAAATTATTAATAAATTGATTTAAAATTTTTAAGTCACATAAGATTCCTACCAACAAACTATTCATGGTTTTATTTTTAGAGTTTGGATGATTTTTTAAAAACTGAAATTTCTTAAATTATTCTGTAGAATTTTTCTGTGAGATTATTAAGTAAAAGGTATACAAGTCAAGGTGGCAGGGTTACTGGAGGCAAGAAATAATATAGTAACAGAACTTTATTTCTACTGGTACCCCGTTTTGTAACATAGAAGTGGTAAGGGGGAGTGGAAGTCATCTATTCTCTCAAGCACCAATTGAATGAGAGATTGAACTACTTTATTGAACTTACCTTATTCATGCTATAACATAGGAATCTGTGAATCTTCTAGATTACTTAACCTTTGGTGTATTGGTTCAGAACTTTCTTTTTTATTACTGTATTTAGAATTGTAGTATACTTTTTTTAATATTATGTTGTATTTCTTTTTTTTTAAAGATTTTATTTATTTATTTCACAGAGAGATCACAAGTAGGCAGAGAGGCAGACAGACAGAGAGAGAGGAAAGCAGGCTCCCCACTGAGCAGAGAGCCCAATGTGGGGCTTGATCCCAGAACCCTGGGATCATGACGTGAGCCGAAGGCAGAGGCTTTAACCCACTGAGACACCCAGGTGCCCCTAGAATTATAGCATACTTTAAAATGTTATTTATTTGATCTTGATTTTCCTTTGATTAATTAAACATAAAAATAAACTTTATATATTTTGTTTTACATCATGTCACTGTATAAAACTTGATTTTCTGTGTATAATTACAATTTTAGAATCCAAGGTTAAAGAGTATGAGGACAAATATAAAGCCTTGAGCTTCTTGTTTATGAAATCCATTAATGAAATCATTTTGGCTCATATATAACAGAACAGTTGAGCTAATTACAGTTTTAGGACTGGGAAGTTAAGAATTTTTTCATTTGCAGATGACTTGCAAAGTCATTAAGCCTATAAGAGATGAACCACTTTATGGTCACAGGGCTGTATCCTATATACAACCTATGACTTTTTAATCTTTCTTGAGTGCCCTGTTAAGAATAACTGAAACAGAGCACCTGGGTGGCTCAGTCGGTTAAGTGGCTGCCTCCACTCAGGTCATGATCCCAGGGTCCTGGGATTGAGTCCTGCATCGGGCTCCCTACTCAGCAGGGGTTCTGGTTCTCCTTCTGCCTTCTCCCTATGCTCATGCTCATGTTCTGTTTCTCTCTCAAATAAATAAATAAAATCTTAAAAAAAAAAAAAAAAGAATAACTGGAGCAGTGGCACTTAAAAGGTCTTGACTTATAATCTCCGAGACTGAGAGAGTATTCAAGAATTTAGTT
This sequence comes from Mustela nivalis, assembly GCF_964662115.1. Lineage (NCBI taxonomy): Eukaryota > Metazoa > Chordata > Mammalia > Carnivora > Mustelidae > Mustela > Mustela nivalis. The sequence goes on along the minus strand of NC_139027.1, from coordinate 33,043,152 downwards.
GGACTCATATCATTATCTTTATTTATTTATTTTTAAAGTCTTTATTTATTTATTTTAAAAGATTTTATTTATTTGAGAATTTGCACACCCGAGAGAATGGGGTAGGGGAGGACAGAGGGAGAGGGAGAAGTAGGCTCCCCGCTGAGTGGGGAGCCCAAGGTAGACTCCATCCCAATCAGAATCTGAGCCTAAGGCAGAAGCTTAACAGTCTGAGCCACCCAGGCACCCCATCATCATATTTATTAAATGAAAGTTTTCAACATGGACATTAGCAGAATCCTGTAAGATAGCAGATAACTTTACAATATTTTTTATGTGAAAAATTGTCCCCAAATCTTTCTTTAAAAAAAAAACCTAAATATCAGTTAAAGGAATAATTATGTAAAGACAGGAATATTTATGTAATTATATAATATATAAATTATATAAATCTATAATTATATAAATCTGTTGTTATGGGTTTCTGCTGTATTTGTTTATTCTACTATGTATATTCCTGATGTCTCATTGTTTTTGTTGTCTAGAGTTCATATTTCTGTTTTCAACAAATGAAGACTTATGTGGTTCCATTAAACCTGACCTTTCTAGGGAAACACAATTTAGAAGGAGAAGGATGTATTTACTATTTTTATCATCTCCATAAAAAGCTCTCTTTATTACTCATTAAAAACAATAGTAAATTTCCAAATGCTGTATACACTATCAGTACCAAAATTTTTTATAACTATTCTTACAACTACAAATAACAATGCCTTTAGTGGGACCTACCATCTTTTTAGTTGTGTGTATTGCACAGATGTAATAACATTTATTAAGCTGTATTCTAGATGGAGGACAGAGGGTAAGGGAATCAATATCCAGATTCACAGAGTTCCTTAGTTTTCCATTTATGAATATCAGCTCACACTCTTTTGTGCATCTACTGTAGGAATACTGCAAAAATATATTGAATCTGGGGGGAAGCCCACCAACAATTTGGACTACATAGCTTCTACATGTGGAAGGTAAACAGAACACAAAAACAAAAGGACTGAGATTAATGGATCAGTGATAATTTTGGACAGTGATGAATTTTTTTCTTTTAAAAAACATTTTTAATGTTTCCTCTGAGATTAGGAAACAATATACTTCTTCACCATGTTGTATTTTTCTGGTTGAGTCCCAGGAGCAAATGACCAGTGCAGTCTTCTTTTTCACTTCTGCCCAAATCCTGAACTGCCATAAAAAGTGACTCTTTGTTTGCTCCTCATTATCAGGATTTATTATGAAGAATCTTTATAGCTTTAACCTCCTTCCTTGAAGAGACTTTTTTTTTTTTTAAACTTCCTGAGATAAATCAAATCTACCTGCTTTGTCTGTCTCTGGCAGGCCAGCTTATGTTCTTAGGATGTCCAGGTACTCTTCAATCAAGGGGACTATTTCCTGCAGAAAAAAAGAAAGAAATGAAATTTTATTCACACAATTGGGGTTCCTCTTTATGCAGATCTATAATCTATAATATCATCTTTAATGGCTTTTCTGAAGTAATATGTGAAGTCATTAAATGACAGTAAAAGTAGGGCAAATCTCAAGGAGTTTTTAAGGATAAATGTAAAAATGGCATAGAAATATGGATAATTGAATAAGTAAACAGCAGGGATAGCTCTTTGGGGATGATGGCCTCTTTATATCACTTATAGGAATGCAATAGAATATATCACTAAGGTCGTATGTGAATGTAATATACAGAAACTACTAATTGATTACATGAAATTATCCTCCTAAACTCTGAATTTTTATTTTGCTTGTCAGTGCTATTTAGGGCTATTTCTAGGACTGGTTTTTTAGGACATTAAAAAATATATATTTTATATATTGTAAATTTAAATATTTAAATAAATATTTTAAAAATAAATATTTAAAAAATTAAATATATTATAAATATATATGAATATTATATATTTTATATATTAAAATATATATAAATATATATATATATATAAAATTCTGAATACCTTTTTTCATCCTCAGTAAATTCAGGTCTTTCTTTTTATCATAAATGCACAGTATGTGTAGATTTATAGATCATCACATTTCATAGAAAATCTTACTTGAATCCCTCTTTTTAGGCATACATTGTAATTAGGTTTAGTTATCAGAGATGCAGGGAAAGACATCTCAGGATAAGGTAAGTATTTTAACCTCACCCGTTGCCCATGATCATAAATCAGGAGGGGTGTTTAATAAATTCAGAGACAAATTCACACAAGTATTGGTGACTACTAACATTGTTCAAGTTTCTTCAAGGCTGGTTTTAATCTTTTCAGGTGGAAAGGCTTACATATAAAATATGCATTTTAGGATAGTAGCTGTATTCCAAAAGCAAATTTAATTTGCACAATCAAGGGGAGATAATGGGAAAGGGAAATGGTAACATAAAGAATGGAAAATGCATATGTCTGGTGGTTATTTAATAATACCCTTAAACATAAGGTTTTTAGGGCTTCTGAAAGAAGAAACAGATTTCTGCTTTTGCACCATCTTTAAGAGCATATTGTCAGAGCTCTATACAGTTTCATAAAGTCTTATTAAATAATTGGGGCATTGATAAATGTCAACAGCATGTTGACTGTTTTAGTTTTGATTTCAGTGGACACCATTATATTCCCAGCAATTAAAAGTAGATCAGAAAAAATGACAGCCTCTCACAGGTTGTACTAAATGCTACTGAGAGCAGTTAGTATTTTTAAAAGGCTCTTTTCTCTACCAAAAGGACTCTTCAGCATCAGATATGCTGGCAGGATAATAGTAGGCTTTATTACCATCAACACAAGACTGTCAGTATATAAGCAGAATCTGAGATGCTATTCCTATACATAAATACACTGTTAGCTTTTTTAAGCAGTGTGATTCACGGCCTCATGTACAAATAGCAAGGGCATCCAAAGTGAGAAACCAACTGTCCGCCATTTACCAAACTTCATTCATTTTGTTGGAAACAGTACCAGCTTTCAACCTGCTAAAAATACCCTGTAACTAACTTAATAAAAGACAGTGCTCCCTTCTGGAATCTCAGTTCCAAGAGCGAGTCAAATGGAGAGTGAATGTTCTATTGAAGCTACGTTTCAAAGGCACCAACGGTGAAGTTCACACATATAGTTGAAGGAAGTGACTAGTGTATTGTATCATTTGTCATAGAGGACATAGCTTTTAAAATTAAAACCTTGTTTAAAAGAATTATGATAAAGGCTTACTGCCAGTAGGAAATGTCAATAAGCAAACAAAATTAATCCACATGGTGGAACCAGGACAGAACTTTCTCGCTGGACTGTAACTTCACCATATAAGAAAATCTGATTTCTTTCAATAAGCAGTCATCTTTTTTAATGTTTGGTTTTCATTTCAGTAAGCAGTCATCTCTCTATGTTCTTTGTGCCCATGCAGACACTGCATGTAGTTTCATTTTCACACCACTTTCATCTTTTTAACAGTTAATATTTAGAGTTTTGGCTGAAAGCATCCAGATACAATTATTCTTTTTCTGTGAATTTTCTGGATATCTCTGTATGCAGAACACCTGGATCAAGGACAGGGTTATCTCTATTTTTCTAGGAAATATCTTATATATTTCAAAATTTAAATTTATACCAAACTGCCTGTTGTTTCTGTTCTTTTTTCTTTTTTATATGATGGTAAAATATACATAGTATAAAATTCAATATTTTAACCATTCTAAAGTTTACAGTTAAGAAGCATCAAATACATTTACAGTATTGTACAACTATCGCCGTCCATCTCTAGAACTTTTCCATCATTGAACTCGGTACCCACTGAACAAAAACTCTTCATTTTCCCCTCACCCCAATCCCAGGCAGCCACAATCTTACTTTCTGTCTCTCTGAATTTTAACTACTCTAGGTGCCTCATATAAGTGGAATTATACCATATTTATCTTTTTGTGACTTACTTCACTTAGCATAATGGCTTCAAGGTTCATCCATGTTGTATAGCATGTGTCATGTCAGAATTTCATTCCTTTTTAAGGTTGAACAATATTCCATTGTATCTGCCTGTATTTTTTATCCATTTATCTCTTGATGGACATTTGGGTTGTTTTCACTGTCTGACTATTGTGAATAATGCTGCTATAAAGTCTGAGTAGTTTATTTTCTTCCTCTCATCTTATGCATACTTTCTGCATTATATTTATTTATGTTTATAATATATTTTCTGTGGTGAATTATAAGCTTCTTGAGGACAGAGTTCTTGCTGGTTTTCCATTTATAATCCCATAGCATACAGCATAATTTTTAGACATAATGAGTGTTAAATGATACCAGTTGGATCTCTAAATGCATCTCAGATGAATTGTAGAGTTTGTTGATAGCTGCCACCATCATCAAAAACAGGGACAGAAAAATAGCACTTTTAACAGTGATTGATAAATTGCTCTGTTCTTTTTTTGAGTCTCTAGTTTCCTCTAAGGAGGCTCAGAATAAATAGGGAAAAGGGACCCCTCTAGGCTGTACAGATCAGTGTGATAAAGTACATTACTAAACCACTGAAACTAGTACAAAAATTGTATAAATGTTATCAGTGTGAATCTAAAAGATGTAAAATTTAAGTTTCTGTTCGATTCAATGAGCTGATTAACAGCTTTCTTTGTCACTATGATATAAAATCTCAGTAGATGACAGACCATATTTGCTAGTCTTGTCATGAAGCCTTGCAGATGAATTAAATACCTATCTAGCCTACTAATAGCTATTTTTTTTAGCTAATAAAATTTTCACCACTCTACTTATCTGTATAAAATGACTTTAGAAATATTCTTTTTTTAAAAAAAAGATTTTATTTATTTATTTGACAGACAGAGATCACAAGTAGGCAGAGAGGCAGGCAGAGAGAGAAGAGGAAGCAGGCTCCCTGCTGAGCAGAGAGCCTGATACAGGGCTCGATCCCAGGACCCTGGGGTCATGACCTGAGCAGGAGGCAGAGGCTTTAACTCACTGAGCCACCCAGGTACCTCTAGAAATATTCTTTAGCAAGATTATGTATTAAATGTTTCTGAATTTAGAGAAGGAGATAGAATTTAAAATATAATAATAATACAACCTATGAAGCACTTGCTCTGACCCAGATGCAGTACCAGGTACTAGCATTAATTATTTGATTATCTCAGCTCTGTTAGGTTTCTGCTGTTATATCCCCTGGTATACATTCTGAGGAGCAGAGAAGACATTTAATTTGTCAGGAAGTTTGGCCAAGAACTGAATCCAAGAATTGAAAAGACTTTGGACACCCAAATTCCAACTCCTTTTTATTATTAAGCTTTTTATTTTGTAATTAATATATTCATGCATTTTCTAAAGTTTGCTTAATTTTTCTTTTTCAACTGTATGATTTTTCTTTTTTCCAAAATCTATATCTCTGATTTGGATCTTGTATCTCCACCCCTAACCTAAATCTGATTTCAGTCATTGTAATTTCATGTCTCTTTTCTACAGATTGCAGGTTAGTTTCCACTGCTTGATCCAGGTTATTGACCTCTGACTTCATTCCCTATAGATATTATACCTGCTTACAATTTATTTATATGCAGTTAAGCCTAGGGTTTTTGGTTTTTTTTTAAAGCCTAGGGTTTTTTACTTCTTTTATTGCTTATCACTTTATTCATGCTACCCCTACATCTCCCCATTTAAGTTCTTTCCAGTGTTAAGTATAGGTCTTTATTAAAGCATCCAGGTAGAAATAAAATATTAAATATCATTCTATTTAAATGAGTCACACACTTTAGAGCAAAAGTATAATGAAATAAATCCATGACACAGTTAGGCACCGTGATGCTTAAACTAACCTGGTTTTTTCCTAGTCTTCAGCAGAAGAAATCTGTCATCAGTCAGTCAGAAGCTTTTCTGTAGACTGTGAGATTCAGGTTCTTGTTTTTGAGAATTTAAGTGCAGATTGCTATCAGGAGCTCTTTAAAGTTCTAATATGACACGTCAATAGCCAGCTTACAAATAATCAGGAAAGGGCTTCTGCTTGCTTTTCAAAATTTGACATTCTTAATTCTTTAACTTTTTTTCTTGTGGTTAATCCGAAATTTTAAAAAGAATATCTTGGCATTCTTTTTTTTTTTTTTTAATATTGACCTTCAGGCCGAAATACTCCTTTTTTTAATTGAAGTATAATTATCACAGAGTATTCTGTTAGGTTCAGGAGTACAACATAATGATTTAGCAGTTTTATACTTAACTCCATTGCTCACCATGATAAATGTAGTTACCATCTGTCACCAAGCAACATTATTACAATATAGTCTTCATAGTTTGTTTCTTTCTTAGATTATCAGTGTTGCACAGACAGTTTATATTCATGATTCAACTCAACTGAAAATTCCTTTTGGTAAGAATAGGAAATCAAGATTTTAATACTGTAGAAGATTTAATTAGAAAAAAATAATGTGTTGCTTTTCATTTCTTTGTGACAAAATAGTGTAATACTTTAAAAACTTCTCCCAGACTTACTATAGACATGAGGTAGTATGATCCTTATCATCCTTTCACTCATTTTACTCCAAATATTGCCTTTTCTTTTTCCATAGCTACCAGTACTGGATAGTTTCTTGTTCTATTTCAGTTTTAACCCCTCATTATCCCATTATTACAATTGTTGGTGTTTCTTCTATTTTGGTCCTTAACTAATACAAATCCGTGGTTCATTAACTATATAAACAATGTGAAGTGCTTTTCTCCTTACGGATTTTGTGGGCGAAAAAGAGGGTTAGAAGAAACTGTATCCCAGACAACTTTATTTTTGTGAAAGCCTGTTATACCTTTAGGGATCTGCTGAGAGAAGAAATATTAAAAAGCGTCATTTAAAGCAGTCATTTTTATTCTGAAAAAGGCTAGCTTATGCAGTAAATCAGAACAAAGCATCCAAGCGAGAACATTATTCTTCTGAATGACGAAAATGAGCTCTTTTTTGTATTGTATCTAATGGAAGGAAAGGACAGGCATGTAGGTTTCATTCAGACTTACAGAATGTATATTTTGTTGCTGAAGGCATGGGCAACCCAACAGTTGTGGGATTATTCCTTACTAATGATCCATAGCCCATTTTATGGGTATGATGCATTATCAAAAGATAAAAACAAGGTGGAAATGGGAATTAAGTGGACCCAATGTGGTAATTATGGGTAATTTATATATGGGACATTCTTGGTACTTAAAAAAAAATCTGTTGCTTAACTATAATGTATAATATGGTAGCAGTACAAAGCAAACAAACAAATAAAGAAGGATAAATGTATTTCAAGAGTTTATTCGAGCTAGAATAGAAAGGCTGGTGTGGCTCTGTGTCTGCTGCATTATTCAGCTGAAAAAGTCTTATGAAATGTGCAATCAAACTTTTTTGCAAAAAGTGACAGAAACAGTGATCAGAGATGTCAATTTTCCTTCCTTTCCTCCTCCTTCCCTCCCTTCCTCCATTTCTCCCTCCCTCTCTCCTATCTGTCTGTCTATCTATCTATCTGTCTGTCTGTGTTTTTCAGCTATGGTCAGTTTATGGGTTATTTGAAAAAGTTTAACCAAAAAGTGAGGGTTATTTTGACTAAAAGTAATCCATGTAGGAAGGGTGTGACTATTTGCTGAGGGGCTTTCTTTAATACAAGGTCTTGGAGTGATAAGGTTCTGGAAGACTAAAATCCTTAGCTCTCTTGTGGTTTGCAAAATGGTGTTTTCATACTACTCTGACAAAGCTTATGTACTTACTAAACTGGTGATCATAACAAAAATCTAGAACTTTGTTGAATTCCAGAATGTGCATAAATTGAGTCCAAACAGACAGGAATTGAGCCAATGACAATGAAGACTGCTTTCCCTATAATCAAATGCTGTATGTTCAATGGAATCATACAGTTGAGCAACTATAGAATTTTTATTTGAAAATGAAGTCACACAAAGGGCCTGTCCTAACTCCTTATCAAAGATGATACACAGATGGCATTATGACAATATTCTGAACATTATATGTCATCAAGGGAAATGCAAATTAAAACAATGAGATAGCACTGCACACCCTATTGGAACGGCCAAAATCTGAAATACTGACAGCGCTAAATGCTGGCAAGGATGTGGAGCAGGAGGAACTCTTATTCATTGCTGCGGGGAATGCAAATTGGCCATTTTTAAATAAAACTAAACACACTCTTACTATATGTTCCAGTGGTTTGTAGTCCTTGGTATTTGCCAAATGAGCTGAAAACTTATATATTAATACAAAAACCTGCACATGGCTGTTTATGGCAGCTTTATTTATAATTGCCAAAACTTGGAAACAACCAAGATGTCCTTCGGTAGGTGAATCAATAAATAAAACTGTGGCTCATCCAGACAATAGAAGATTATTCAATGCTAAAAGAAATGAGCTGTCAAGCCCTGAAAAATATGGAAGAAACTTAAATGCATATTCCTAAGTGAAAGAAGCCAATCTGGGAAGGCTTCTTTGTTGTAGGATTCTAACTATCTGACATTGTGGAAATGCAAAAAAATGGAAACAGTGAAAGATCGGTGGTTGCCAGGGACTGAGGATAGGGAGTGGTGAATAGGCAGGGCACAGAGGATCCTTAGGGCAGTGAAACTACCCTCTGTGATTCTATAATGGTGGATGCATTTGTCCAAATACATAGAATGTACAACACCAAGAGTGAACCCTAAGAGAAGCTTTGGAATATGGATGATAATGATGTGTCAGTGTAGGTCCGTCATTTATAACAAATGTATCACTCTAGTGAAGAATTTTGATAGTTGGGGAAGTTGTGTGTATGTGGGAAGAGGGGGTATGTAGGAAAACTCGGTATCATCTGCTTAATTTTGCGTGATCCTAAAAAAGTCTATGTTAAAAAAATTAATAGGATTTTTACTGAGATGGCTGGAAAGATGATAAAATATGCAAAATTGAATATTTTTCTTTGTTATAGCAGTAAGAGAGATGTAAGCGGGAAAACTATGCTACTTTCTCTTCCTAGCCTATTTTAATTTATCTTGTTCTTTGCCTAACTTTTTAAGAACCTATGCGTTCTCTCTTTATCTGCCTTTCATTTCTGACCCCACAATTCTGTCCTGGGGTCTTCTTCATTATATTTAAACTACATGTTTCTCCCTTAGCCTCTTTTCCTGGTTTACTCACATCCTTTTCTTACCACTCTTTTATTTCAGCGTCCTCTTTCCATACAACCAAGGAAGCTAAAATACATTTTGGGAAAGCATATTCCTCTTTCTTTCATACTTAACGAAATCACAAAAGTATACCTGGTGTCATTAATATTTACTTTAATTGAATTGTTAAATCTGGAGACATGGTCCATATATGTTCATTGAGTATACATTGTGCACCAGTAACTGTGAATAGTATCATGGCTGTCTTCTAAGAAATCATATGGATAAGTTAAAAAGAAGCCACGATTTCAGAATTAAAATTCTAGCTTTTAATAGTATAAATAATAATTCAAGATGTTTCTTTAGGCCATAAACTCTATAGTATGTACAGATTACCAGGTATTGGCCTTGTCCATGTAGCTGAAGTAAACTGACTAATATGAAAGCTGCCTCTACTTCCTAAAACATAGAAAATGCTTAGAATTTTGACATAGATATAAGGCTTCTCAAACTATTGGCTTTTGTGAACTTCTCAGGTGAATTCTGTGAAATTGCTAAGCTAAATTTAAGAAAGCTTAAGCTAACATTTAGAATGACGAGAGACTGAATCTGCCAGACTTAGTTTTATGACCTAAAGTTATTTGAATTTCCTGAGCCTTGGTGTTCTTCTTTGTATTGAGAGGCTCCTAATAATACGTACCATATTTGGTTTTTGTAAGGCAAGATAATTGTTTCAAGGTCCTTAGTGCAGTCTGTGGAGGTAGGTTTCATTAATATTAACAAATTAGAAAATCTGATAGAAAACATTGCATTTGCTAATAAGGAATAAATATAAGATATCCAGATAAACTTCATAAGAAATGTATATTTAGAAGATTACAAAACTTAGCATAAGTAAATAAATAAATTCTGCAGGCTTGGTTGGAGAGAGTTCATATTACAGAAGTTTATTACTTCTAGAGCAATATACACATTCAGTACAATTCTAATTTAAAAAACTTAAATGACTCTAAGAAAGTATAGAGTATACTTGTCCTTAATATTTTATTATAATGTGAGTATTATTTGATTCTCCAGTCAAATGAGTTTAAATTAAACTTTGCTGTTATTGATATGAAAAAATACTAAGCATGAATTCAGCATTTGTTTAAATGCAGTAATGTATTTTTATCATTAACACAGTTTTGGTGAATAGAATATTATTCATAAATGCTAGGTGCTATTATAATTCTTAGTGACATTTAAATTTCAAGTGTGTGCGCTTTGAAGTAAATTCAACAGAAATTGCAATGAAAAAAATAGTTAAAAACAATAAGTGATATTGTTTCATTTTTCCCTCTTGTTTCATTTTTTTCTCTCTTTCCCATGATCCTCTGCCTTGTTTCTCAAATTCCACATATGAGTGAGATCATATGATAACTGTCTTTCTCTGGTTGACTTATTTCGCTTAGCATAATACCTCTGGTTACTTACACATGCAAAGCATATTAGTTTATAACCTGCTTGGTGATGATATAAATAATTTGCAAAGAATTATCAAATAAGACTCGTGAATTTTCAACACAAATGTGATTGATTAGAAAAAAGATATTTGGAGATGAACCCAGTTTCAGCCATACCTACTGAGTGTAAAACTACAGACTTTATAAATGAAAACCTTTATAAGAGATGTTGTTGACCCTGAACATATCATCATCCACTGCACAATTCTGTGAGACCTTAAATGGTTTGCCATTTCTGCTCCTCATTTTGGCTATGATGATCTTATAAAGGTGATTTTTTTTGTTGTTTTAAAAAAATTATAATGAAATTTGTGATGATTCTGCAAGTTTATCTTCTCAGTTATATGCTAGCTTAGCTGTGCGTGTTTGCTGTTCAGAAGTTTCACAGTTGACTTTTATATTTTTCTTCATAGATAATAAAAGGATCATGATAACATAAAAATGTATATTTCAAAGAAGGTGAATATTGACAGTTTCATTTGATTTAATCTAATACTGCAAGAAGAGCTATAACCATATGCAAGCTTTAAACAACACAGACATTTTCTGTGCTCAGCCAAGTGACTGAAGGGCTTACTGAATTGGCTTATTAGTTGTCATTTTTCTCAGGAATGAAACTTCCAATGAACAATCACGTTTCAAAGATATATACATTTTTATTATTTGATAGAATTGCTTTGATTAAAAAGAAACATTAAGAGTTGGATGAAGTAAAGGACTGTAGAGACCTGAATCTTTTTTGTTTTTAAATATTTTATTTATTTATTTGACAGAGAGAGAGCACAAGCAGAGGAAGTATCAGAGGGAGAGGGAGAAGCTGACTCTCAGCTAGGCTCAACTCAGGATCCCAGAATCGTGACCTGAGCTGAAGGCTCCAAGACCTGAATCTTTGGAGATTCAGTGGTAAAATATTAGTGAAAAAATGAGTAACTTTACATGGTGTCTTTGTTTACCAAAAAAGTCTTCTTATTTGAGATAAGAAAAGACGCTATTTGTTGGCTTATTTTTTTAGAAGATTTTACTTATTCATTTGACAGACAGAGATCACAAGTAGGCAGAGAGAGAGGAGGAAGCAGGCTCCCTGCAGAGCAGAGAGTCTGATGCGGGGCTTGATTTTACTTATTCATTTGACAGACAGAGATCACAAGTAGGCAGAGAGAGAGGAGGAAGCAGGCTCCCTGCAGAGCAGAGAGTCTGATGCGGGGCTTGATCCCAGGACCCTGGGATTATGACCTGAGCCAAAGGCAGAGGCCTTAACCCACTGAGCCACCCAGGTGCCCCTATCCATTGGCTTATTTCAATCCACTATTGCCTAAATATATTGAGACAGACTTCTTGTTTTATCACATTTGAAGAAAGTTAACCTCCTTTATTGTCTAAATGCTGGGGTTATATAAAGTCTGTTTTCTTTGATGAAGGAATCAGTGTCCACTCTTTACAAGGATGTCCTAGCAGAGGATGACTACAATCTTAATTAATAATAACTTAGACCACTGAAATTTATCAGGGTCTGACTCCCTCTGTTTGTTTGATTTAAGAAGGAAAAACTGAGGGCGCCTGGGTAGCTCAGTGGGTTATGCCTCTGCCATGGGCTCAGGTCTCTCTCTGGCAAATAAATAAATAAAATCTTAAAAAAAAAAAAAGGAAAAGCTGACATGAAAATTAAGTGATTTATAGATTTGTGTATTCGTAGGAATGTCAAATGAAAATGAACTTAGAAATGATCCAGCTCAGCTTTTTGGGGGAGTGGAGCTGGAAGGGGTGATAAGGAATGGCGGTATATAAAAAATGGTGATTATCTCTAAGTTGCTTAGCTAGTACTAGGGCTATGACACCAAATAAAGTCTTCTGACTTTACGTCTCGTATTAAGAAACCCTAGAACATTCTGGAAATGTTCTGGGAAATCTCTAATTGAATTAGAGGCCTACACATCAGGTGATGTGTTTTAATCATTCTAATTGTAACTAAATTTGATTCCTTTGAGCTTGTTTAAAAACTAAGTGTCCATTAATTTTAGAGACTTCCTGAAGAACTGTGATCCTGTTAGAGTACTGATCTGGTGAGTGATAGGGAACACGCAAATTCCCCATGTTGCTTAAACATGTTGAATAAATTACAGTTGTCAAGATGCTCCTTGACTTCCTGGAGAGCTCCTAAGGGATGCCTACAAGATTACCTTGGCTGTGATCAAAGGAAGCTCTATACCTTCTAAATGGGAGGAGCTTCGGAGTAACAATCTGGTTGAGGGTGTTTAGGAAACATCCTTTCAAGAGGTATTGGAAGGTATAGGAAGCCACCCCTTCCTACTGGTTCTGCTTCAATAAATTTCAGTGGCTTCAATCCAGGGTCTCACTGGGTGCTGAACCCAAGAGTCCGTTAGGATTCTAGTCTAAGCAGTAGCTGCAGCATTTCTTCAGGAATAAATTTTATTAACATTTTATTTGCACAGAATAATATGACCATACTTAGTCACAAAATAAATGTAAACTACGATTAAATCACCTTTTATTAGTACATGTATAGAGTCGGGTTTTTTTTTAAGATTTTATTTATTTATTTAAGAGAATGAGAGGGAACATGAGAGTGGAGGGGGTCAGAGGGAGAAGCCGACTCCCTGCTGAGCAGGGAGCCGGATTCAAGACTCAGTCCTGAGACTCTGGGATCATGACCCAAGCTGAAGGTAGTCCCTTAAGCATCTGAGCCACCTAGGCACCTCAAAAGAGTTTGTTTTAATTGTTTTCTTTAGAAAGTGTTTCACTCTCATTTGAATCCAGAGAAATGAGAATTAGAGTTTCTGGATGGGATTCCATCAATATAAGGTTGCTTTGTAGAGGGTAAGTGGAGATCAAAATTGCTTCTTGTAGGAAGTTTTATCACAGCAATAAGAAAAAGGAGATGTGATATACAGTTAGCATTTAAAAGGCACTGGATGAAAGCCAGAAATAAAGTGTTTGCACATTTTTTAGGCCAGGTCATCTATATGTTTAACCACCTAATAGCAAACTTTTTAGAGGTGATAGGAATGGAAGTGATCTCAAGTTAGAGGCTGAGGGGAGATGGTTTGTTTTAGTGTTCTTGGGCTTGGCAGTGTATATGGTATGGGGCTCAGAGCCAATCTATGAAGGCTCTAGAAAATTTTTTTAAAAAGGGGGTTTTAGTTAAAATTCATGTCTTTAAGTATTATTATATTCAGTTAACAAGCAATGCACACCTACTTCCCCATGAGGAGCTATTTGCAAGGGCAAATATACCCACTGCAGGTGACCTCTCAGCCTAAATATATCTTTTCTTCAATACATTTACAATACCATCTGTAAAACAAAATTTTTCCTCCTTTTCTTTTTCTTGATTTATCTTTAAAAATAAGTGCCCTGAGGTTCCAAATACTCAATGATAAATGAGGTTGGATTACAGATGTGCATTCTTTGCTAAAATTGAAGTGTCTATAGAATATCTGACATCAGTATTTAAGGAAACTTAGGAATGTGCCTTCTGTTATTTTTAGAGATGTAGCAAGGATTTCTTTGAAAGAAACTTTCCATAGACACCGACACTGAAGTTGCAGTAACTTTGAAAGCAAGAAATGAAAAATGTTCAGAAGAGAAAACAATAGCCAAATAAGAAAAACAAGTTTTAGGGGATTCGTTGGCATCAAAAAGAATTTATTATCTCATTAGTAATCGTATAAGTAAAAATTAAAAGCAGTTTTTGGCCCACGACTATGATAAAGCCAAAAACAAAATGCTGCTCATTGTTATTGAGGGAAATGGGCAGTCTCAAAACATCTAATGGGAATTTGGCAGTATTTAAAAAAGGCTTTAGAAATGTGCCTAATTTTAGACTCAGAAAGGCTTCTTAGAGGCATTTAGGAATTTGTCCTAAAGAAATAAAGATGTGTGAAGATTTTCATTACAGTTTCTTTATATTATTGAACAAATATAAATAATCTGCCTGTCCTGTAGTAGAGATTGACTACATAAACTCTGATATTCTACTACAATACAAAATGAAATTCTGCTAAAATATTAAAATTATAGGGACGATTATTGACATAGAAAGACATTTATATAATGATAAAACAAGCTAAAAAAAGGTAGTATAAATTAGGGGAGCCTGGGTGGCTCAGTTGGTTAAGTGTCTGCCTTCCACTCAGGTTGTGATCTTGGGGTCCCGGGATCGAGCCCTTTGTCAGGCTCCCTGCTGGGTGGGGAGTCTGCTTCTCCCTTCTCTTTTGCCCCTCCCCCCGCTTATGCTCTTTCTCAAATAAATAAAATCTTTAAAAAAAAAGTAGTCTGAATGAATAAAAATGTCTAGTAGGATATACAAGTGGTTTTCTTTTTTTTAAGTAAGCTATGAATTTTATTCTGTTTTCTGTTTCCTTGGTATTAGTCGTGATTTCTCCCTTTTCATTCATAATTTTATTAATTTGGGTCCTCTCTCTTTTCTTTTGGGCTAGTTTGGCCAGTGGTTTATTGATCTTATTGATTCTTTCAAAAAACCAGCTTCTAGTTTCATTGATGTGTTCTACTGTATTTCTAGTATCTATCTCATTGATCTCTGCTCTGATCTTGATTATTTCCCTTCTTATGTGGGGTTGGCTTAACTGAATTCTCCAGTTCTCTAAGGTGTAAAGAGAGCTGGTGTATTCTGGATTTTTCAAGTTTTTTGAGGGAGGCTTAGATGGCTATATATTTCCACTTTAGGACCACCTTCGCTGTATCCCATAGGTTTTAGACTGAAGTGTCTTCATTCTCATTGGTTTCCATGAATTGTTTAAGGTCTCCTTTGATTTCTTGGTTGATCCCGACATTCTTAAGCAAGGTGGTCTTTAGCTTCCAAGTGTTTGAGTTCCTTCCAAACTTTTTCTTGTGATTGAGTTCCGGTTTCAAAGCATGGTGGTCTGAAAATGTGCAGGGAATAATTGCAGTCTTTTGGTATCGGTTGAGCCCTGATTTGTGACCCAGTATGTGGTCTTTTCTGGAGAAATTTCCATGTGCACTTGAGAAGAATGAGTATTTTATTCTGATTTCACCATATTTTCTCCTACTGTCCCTTTTTCTTTTGCAGAACACAAACCAGGATATCACATTACATTTAGTTATCATGTCTGCTTAGTCCCTTCCCGTCTGTGACAGTTTCTCAGTGTTTTCCAATTTCTCATGACCTTGACACTTTTGCAGCGTAGTGGCCAAATGTTTTTTAGGCAGTCTCTCAATTTTGATTTGTCCGATGTACTTCTCATTAGACTGGGATTTTGAGTTTTGGGGAAGAAGACCACAGAGGTTAAGTGCCATTCTCATCTCATCCTGTCAGGAGGTACATGACAACAACCTGGCTTATTACTGGAGATCACAACTGTGATTGCTGGATTTAAGGCGGCATCAGCCTGGGTTTCTCAAAGAGCCTATGCTCTGAATATTTTCCCTATAATGCAGAGCCATAAGTCCTTACCCTAGGAACAGATGTTCTCTAATCATTTGATTGGTAGGAACTGAGCAAGCTGAATTTTCTTGACAAAATTTCCTAGACAAGAGGGTTCTGGTGACAGGAAAGGAATGGGCGGCTACCCTGTATGATACTGCTTTCCCGGAAATGTGGCCACTGGACTCATTCCTGACTCCTATCAGTTCTTCTTGTGCCCAGAATTGCACTTTTGTTCCCTCTCTGAGAGAAATTATGAAAATCTGCTTCTAACATTACCTCTCAGAAGTCTAACAATACTGAGTTAAGAAAGATAATAGAATTTGATATATATTTTTTTGCACACCAAAAGTTAATTTCCTCAATTTTCAGAGAACTGCTATAAATGTCTAGCCAACAATAGGCAAGTGATACATTAGGATAATTAATGACAAAGGAAATATGAATGTCTTTTAAACATTTGAAATAATGCTCAGGTTCTTAGTAGGATAAATGTAAGTCAAAATTGTAATGATAATATTTAAAAATTATTTGAGTAGGAAAGACCAGAATGCCTTGTTGCAAACTGTGTTGACAAGGGTTTGGGAAAACAGACACTTCCCATTGTTTATGTTAAAGTAAATTGGTTCGGGGCACCTGGGTGGCTCAGTGGATTAAGTCTCTGCCTTTGGCTCAGGTCATGATCCTAGGGTCCTGGGATCAAGCCCTGCATCGGGCTTTCTGCTCGGCAGAGAGCCTACTTCTTCCTCTCTCTTTCTCTGCCTGCCTCTCTGCCTACTTGTGATCTCGGTCTGTCAAATAAATAAATAAAATCTTAAAAAAAAAAAAGTAAATTGGCTCAACTATTATTGAGAGCAATTAGACATTATGTTTCACAAAAAGAAATATAGTTTTTTGACTCAGTAATTCCACTTTTATGTTGTGTTTTTAGTATGTATCATATTTATATATGCTGGCATGTGTATAAGATTATATATATATATACATATATATGTATATATAAATCTTTGTAGCAGGAGGTTAGTTAAATAAATTGTTTCATCAGGATACAGTGAATAGCTAAGAACTTTATGTGTACTAATAAAGGAAGATCTCTATAATATAATATTTTAAGTTAAAGCCAAAAATGAAAACATAGAGCAGAAGGACAGATATGCTGCTGTTTTTTTTAAGGCTAAATATTTTATGTGCTGTTTAATATGCTTAGGCTCTTTCTGGTAGGATATATATGAAACTAATAACAGTGGTTCTATCTCCAGAAGGGCATTGGATGGCTAGGGTCAGAGATGAACGGAGTCTTGTTTTTCACTGTGTACCATTTTGTGCCTTTTGAATTTTATACCATGTATATGTAGAGCCTATTAAAAGAAAACAAATTAAAAAAAATTTCTATAAAACAACAACTGTACCAGCTCTTAAAAAAAAAAAATTTTTTTTATTTAAGAGAGAGAAAGAGAGCAATCTTCTCTTGCTTTGGTATACTTGGCTTATAAACAGTTGATAAGACCTTTTTATGCTCCCCAAGACAAGGAAATGACTGTTTCACAGTGTTTCCCAGGGTCTCATGTCCTATGTGAAGCATTTCTAAGACATTCTTCTAGAATATGTTCCCAATATTCAGATATTGGTTCATCTCTCTTAGTTGGATGCCCGATCCTAGTGACGCCCCCTTTGTGATGAATCTTGCTCCCAAACTTTTTTTTCTCTAAGCACAGTTCCTTTTCTGCAGAGCATAAGTTACTTAGATAGACACAGAGATAGAGTTATAAATATACAACTTTACAAATATAAATATATAAATTTATAAGTATTCATAAATATGTAAATTCCTAAGTTAAAACTATTTGTATTCAGATGGACAAGGGTTAGAATTCTTTTTTGTCTTGGACTAAACTATAAACTTACTAAAACCCAGACAAGTCATGTAATCTCCTTGAACTTCAGATACTTAAGTCTGAGGATTAAATGATAAAAATATTTAAGTTGTCTAACATTCTCTGGCAGAGAGTACCTAATAAATTCATGCCTATTTTTTGATTTTAGGGCTTTTTTTTTTTGTTTCAGTTTTTGGGTTTTTTTTTGTTTTTTGTTTGTTTGTTTTCCTAATTTTCAAGCTGCAGTAGTTTGTATTCGCTCAGGAGACAGAAACCATGTAACATGTAGAAAAGTTAATATAAAAGACATAAACTTAGGGACACCTGGGTGGCTCAGTTGGTTAAGCAGCTGCCTTCAGCTCAGGTCATGATCCCAGCGTCCTGGGATCGAGTCCCACATCGGGCTCCTTGCTTGGCAGAGTGCCTGCTTCTCCCTCTGCCTCTACCTGCCACTCTGTCTGCCTGTGCTCACTCTCGCTCCTCTCTCTCTGACAAATAAATAAATAAAATCTTAAAAAAAAAAGACATAAACTTAATATAAAAGACAGAAACCATGTAATATGTAGTAAAGTTATTATAAAGAATTATTGATGGGTGCCTGGGTGGCTCAGTGGGTTAAAACCTCTGCCTTGGGCTCGGGTCATGATCTCGGGGTCCTGGGAGTAAGCCTTGCGTCGGGCTCTGTGCTCGGCGGGGAGCCTGCTTCCTCCTCTCTCTCTCTCTCTCTGCCTGCCTATTTGCTTGCTTGTAATCTCTGTCTGTCAAATAAGTAAATAAAGTCTTAAAAAAAAAAAAAAGAATTATTGGCACACCTGGGTACCTCAGTCAGTTAAGCATCTGCCTTCAGATCAGGTTATGATTCCAGGGTCCTGGGATCGAGTCCTACATCGGGCTCCCTGCTCAGCAGGGAGCTTGCTTCTCCCTCTGCCTGCTGTTCTCCCTGCTTGTGTGTGCTCTCTTTCTCTCTCTGACAAATAAATAAACAAAATATTAAAAAATTATAAAGAATTATTAACTCTGGTAGAAGCTTTGGGATATATAGAAACTCTATATGTTACCCTAGGGTTGAGGGAGAGTAACAAAAGAAGGACACACTTGGAAGAGGCTTTCACCTTGTTGGAGAAGATGTCATTCTGGGTAGTAGAGATGTTTACTGGTTTAGCCAGGTCTGGGCTTGTCTGCAGTTCCTGGGCAAGCATTGGGCCCGGGGAAGCATACAGGCCAGCAGGTGATCAGCAGTTGGTGATGTGGCTGGGCAGTAAGGCTGGTGTCAGCCAGAGTAGAAGGCCTTTAGAGTATGCAGGCTTTCACAAGTGTGGGGTTTGATGCACTTGGGTTGTGACCCTCCAGGCCTCCATATCATCCCAAAGCTCAGAGGGCAAAGGCTTTCAGAGTAAACGGTGTATGTATGTATGTGTGTGTGTTGGCTGAGGTGGAGTTGTGTGTGTGTGTGTGTGTGTGTGTGTGTGTGTGTGTGTGTTGGGGGGTTGTCTGGTTTCTATGTCTGTAGGACCGAGGAAAGGTTATTGATATTTGTAGGTTGCAAAGCTGTAGAGGGACTATGTTCTAGGCCATTGACTGGGACAGCCTCAGCAGGATGTTTTTACCCTCAAAAGGCTGACCCCCCGACCTATACATGAAATTTTGGAAATCTCCGTCCTCTTGTGATATCTTTCTAATGCCTCCTATTGAGAAAGCTGATCTTTATGCTCACTTTAAAGGAAAAGGTTTCCAGGAATTCCCTAGTTTATCACAGAGCGTATAATGAAGGGTCCATTTGAAGCTGAGAAATAATAAATTGATAACTGGCATATCAGCTATACTATAAAACCAGTTAATTATGTCTTATTAGGATGTAAATTTTTTTCCCCCACTTTCTGAAAAAGTGACAGGCTTTCCTTATAGGGAGTGGTAGTTTCCAATTAACCAAGAATACAGCTCCACTTTGTAATAGCTGAGTCAGTGTTTGAATACAAATCCAAGTTTTATTTATGGAATTTAAATGTGTTTACCACCATTTTGTGTGTTGGTTTATTCCAAAGAAAAAAGAAATGACACTCTGCAAGGTTGGAACATCAAGAATGCATTTGAATTATCCAGATCGCCTTTCAGTGGGCTTTAAGTTTTTTTAAACTATATTGGTTGCCTTTTTGTCTCTCTATTGATCTCTACTAATAAATTCGACAGATACTCCCCTTGGCAGTGAGCAGACATGCTCCCACAGCAGGCTGCAACACTTTAACACTTTGCCATGGTCTTAGATTTCTATTCCTTTGAAGCACATGGTCTTATTTCTTTATGCTTTGAAGAAAGTATCTGGTCTTTTTTTTTTTTTTATGATTTATTTATTTATTTATTTGGCACACAGTGAGAGATCACAAGTGGGCAGGGAGGCAGGCAGAGAAAGAGGAGGAAGCAGGCTTCCTGCTGAGCAGAGAGCCCGATGCGGGGCTCGATCCCAGGACTCTGGGATCATGACCTGAGCCTAAGGCAGAGACTTAATCCACTGAGCCACCCAGGTACCCTCTGGTCTTTTTTCTTAGCCTGACTCTTATTTTCCCCTGTTGCTGTGAGAAATGTATCTTACAGATTTGAACACGTCCACTGCTCATCAGAGTATGCCAAGCCCAATCAGTGAAGTTTGAATCTTGGGTTTTTCTTTCTGTTAAAGGTAGAGGGAATACTTACAGCCTCTAGGAGTCCATCTAGTGGGAGGTATCTGTACCTTTTCATTCTTTGCTGGACTCATTTTCCTGGTCCCTTTTTGTCCATAGCTAGGCATCACCTCCTGGGCACAATTTGACTTCGTCAGTCCAGGAGGTGACCTCTTACCCCCTCTCTTTCACTGTGGAGGCTATACTAGGTTGCTGTGAAATAGAAGACTGGATTTGAATTCCTGGACCTGCCACCATAAATTATCCTGTTTCCGTAAACTGAGGAACAGTTTATGCATGCAAAAATGGTTTGCAAAATTGTAAAAATTAAATTATAAAAATGCAATACAGAGATACTAGATGATACTATTGAGAATGATAGTGGTGATTTTGAGGGTTAGGATGTTTATGGATACAGTGAGCAAGCCCCTTCTAGGTCAAAATTTTCTAGACATATTCCACATTAAACCTTTACTTTCTGCTTCCAGGGAAGAATAGTTCAGACTTTCTTTTGGTGATTCTGCCCTGTTGCTCCTTTTTTTTTAATTTTTATTTTTTTTTTTGTATGTGCTATGTCATCTGTGTTTTTTTTCGGGGACCTACATAAAGCAGGAGATAATACAATTTTAGGACAGCTGGTTTCTAGGTCAATTTTGATGTCTCATATCTAGTAAGTTTCCAATTTAATAAGACAGAGTGAAATATGTTTATATTGATTTTTAAAAGACAGAGCAAAATGAGAAGAATTATAATTTAATAGATCCAAGAAGTACTGGAAGAGGAAAACTACAAGTAGCTAGTTTAAAGTGACATTGATTCCCACTGAGATGAAAACAAGGGGTGTAAATGTATTTGAGGACACCCCATTTTTGTATTGACCAAAGGGTTATAAACTTTTCATCGTCATAAATGGATTTCATAGCAGACTTTTCATGTGTAATTCTATATAAGGTCAATAATTCTATCTTTTGTGAGCAAAGACTTATTTATTTTTTTTTAAAGATTTTATTTATTTATTTGACAGAGAAATCACAAGTAGTCGGAGAGGCAGGCAGAGAGAGAGAGAGAAGCAGGCTCCCTGCTGAGCAGAGAGCCCGATGCAAGACTCGATCCCAGGACCCTGAGATCATGACCTGAGCCGAAGGCAGCGGCTTAACCCACTGAGCCACCCAGGCGCCCCGAGCAAAGACTTATTTATCAAGCCCCTACTTTGTGCAAAATACTGAGGTTGGTGTTTTAATCTCCCCTTATATTTGGAGTAGACATAATTATGCCTGATTTCTAAATGAGTACATAGAAATGCAGGTTAGCACTTTGTGCGGGGGTGAAATATCTACAAAGGTTACATTCCCAGATCAGTATTTGGTCCTGCTTCTCTTAACGCTGTCCATCTTTAGATATAAAAAACAGGGATTCTGAACATAAAGCAACGTGGGTAGAAACAATATGATAAATTAGATGAGAAGAAACTACCTTCATAGAACAGTAATTCTCAAGCCAAAGGAAATTCTTTTCTTTTTCTAGGAAAATTTAACTTATGGAATTGCAGTGTTGACTCACATTATTTTGATGTTACAAATGCACAATGATGACACGAGGTATACATTTGTTTATGTTTATGGTTCTCATTCCACTTAAAACCAAACCAAATATGTAAATTAAGTACTAACAAAATGAAAAACCAACAGCACCCAATTTAAAAGTACTATATAATGTGTTAGATTGTATTTTTGGCCATCAGGTTGCTATTTGAAATGAGAGTATGATAGTAACATGTAAGGCTCATGCATGTCCTTGTATGTTCATAGGACCTACATGGTTTTTATTGGGTCAGTTCTCTCATCAATTTGTTTTGTTCGACGTTTGCGACACTTCTATTTTGTATGTTCTGATGTTACTTTTTATTCTCTTTTTAATCAATGCATTAGTTTATATATTCAGCACGGGTCTATTCTTAATTTTTTTTTCATAATAGTACATGTGTATAGCTTTAAAGTTCAGAGGAATTATAAGGATTACAACAGAAATGCAGCTTCTATTATCCCTTCACCTCTTGACCCCAGTTCCAAATCACTTTCAACTGTATTTCAGCTATCTTTATCTTGATATTTACCCCCTGTGGTAGAGACAGCAAGCTGCCTGTATAACATCCATCTTCCTCCTCTTTTGTTAACTAATGAAATCTCAGTTTTGTTAAAGTTGACAGTATGCCCAGCTGAAAAAACTACATTTCCCAGTTTCACTTGCAAAAAAAGCACGGTCATCACGTTGTGAGATTAGTTTTAAAATTTGCTTAGAATGCTCTTTTTTTTTGCTTTCTCTTCTTCCTCCTTTCTCCAGCCTGGGATGCAGATGTGATGGCTACAGCTTCAGTAGTTACTTTGTGATTGACCTGAGAGAAAGGCTACAGAATCACAGAAATCTTGGCTCTGACATTGAGCTGCTGTCCATGGCTGGACTGACTGCTTCTGTATTTCTTTCTTTCTTTTTTTTTTTTTTAAGATTTTTTAAATTTTTATTTATTTTTCAGAGGGAGAGCAAAAGCGAGCACCGGCAGACAGAGTGGAAGGCAGAGTCAGAGGGAGAAGCAGACTCCCCGCGGAGCAAGGAGCCCGATGTGGGACTCGATCCCAGGACGCTGGGATCATGACTTGAGCCGAAGGCAGCTGAGCTGCTTAACCAACTGAGCCACCCAGGCGTCCCTGCTTCTGTATTTTTTATTATGTGAACAACAACAACAAAAAAATCCTATTTTTTTAAAGCCATTATTGATTGCAGAAGAATTACATCTAAATCAATTAATAGATAATGAAATCTATTTCTAAATATATTAATCATTTCTAGATGTTTATTATGTCTTATCAGGTTTAAACATTATTTAGCTCCTAATATGGAAGATTAGATGTTATGTTTCTGTCCAACCAAACTACATTAAGTTATTCAATTTTTTCCTATGTTTTTATATCACATTATTTGTTTATATTAATTTTCAGTAATTTAATAAATGATTTAAAGTATAATAGCAGTTTTACTCAGTCTTCAGCTAAATAAGGTACTGTGACAATATTTCTTAAACAATTTTCTATTTTTCCTGGAAATAATTATTTTGTGTAATTGATTCCTTCTTATTACATTTCTTATCACTAATTCCTCCCAGTGTCTCCAGTGGAGCATTATTTTCTATGTAGTCATGGAAGTAATCAGTTAGTTCAAATTTCTTTCCTGGAGACACCCCTTTTGGAGGACTCCATCTTGCTGTCTCACTCTGGAGTGGCTGCAGGCTAGCTTTTTTTTTTGCTAACCAAAGCTAGGCTGCACCCTTGCTTTGGTGAAAAACATCCTTTAGTTGCTTACTGAGAGAGGGCACAGGGAACTTTGCTGATTTGAAGATATCTTTATCCTAATCTCACACCATTTAATGGTTATATAGATTTAATTCCAAACTGAACAAAGAGTGGTTTTCTTTAGATTAGAAGGCATTTCCACAGATTTTGAGTATTTAGTTTTGCTTTTAGGAAGTCTGTATACCTTTAAAGATAAACTGTTCTAATTCCTCACTTGGATTGTCCACATTTCCAATCCTTTCATATGCAGCTTTTTTCTAATTGTTTGTTACTCTTCGAAATGTTCTAATATTCTTACACATTTTTTTCTTCTATTGTCTGGATTTGTTGTCTGTTTATTTTCCTTTCTGGAGTTTCTTATTTTCCTCATGTTTGGATGTTTTGGTTGACTTTCCCCACTCTTTCAGCTCCCAAGATATCTTTAAAGTTTTTTTTTTTTTTAATCTTCCTTTAAATAAAATACTGTTGTTATTACATACAATGTATTGGTTATTTCCAGAATTTGCTTGGGAAAAAAAAAAGCCTCTGTGAACCTTGCTGTATAAGTATTTGTATAAACATAAATATTTGCTTTTATTTATCTTGGATAAATACGTAGGAGTAGAGTGGCTGGGTCATATCATAGTTATGGTTACCTTTTTAAGAAATAATATCAAACTGTTTTCAAAAGTAGTTGTACCAGTTTATATTCTTTGAAGAGTACTTCAGGAACATTCCTCTTGTGTTAAGTCTCCAAATCTTTTCATAGTCTATTGATTCTTGATGCTCTTCTCCCAGATCAAAACAAACAAACAAAACACCAGCACAGAATTGTTTAAATTCCCTAGGACTTGATCTCTGTCTATGGCAAATTGACTTTCTCTGGCTTAACAATCTATATTCTGCCTAATAGTTTATCTTTGGGGACATAACCTCTTAGTGACTGCTAATTCCAAATTTTCTAAATATGCTGTATTGGGTCCCTCATGAAATGAAGCTTCTTATTAAGAAAAGAAAAAAACAAAAAAAAAACAGGGTGCCTGGGTAGCTCAGTAGGTTAAGCCTTTGCCTTTGGCTCAGGTCATGATCTCAAGGTCCTGGGATCCAGCCCCGTGTGGGGCTCTCTGCTTAGCAGGGAGCCTGCTTCCCCCATTCTCTCTTCCTGCCTCTCTGCCTACTTGTGATCTCTCTCTCTGTCAAATAAATAAGTAAAATCTTAAAAAAAAAAAAAAAGAAAGGAAAATCACCAAATGTTTTATATAAATTTCAATGCTAAACAAGTTAGGAAGATGGGTTTCAATACGGAGAGAAAAAATTTTCACTTTTTTATAGTTAAGCAGAAATGGCATGTTTTGATAGTCAGTATATTTACCCAAAAGCCAGTCTGAAATTATGCCTTTTTTTGAAATAAGAATAGGTCTGAAAATACCTTGAAAAATATATATCTAGCCAAGAGGCTGGAACAGCTCCAAGAAGTAGCAACATGTTCTAGAACTGTCAGGTGTAGAAGCATAGGTTTGTCAGTGTTTCATGTGAGAGATTATATTTTCTGTTCCCTGTCACCTTGTGATCACATGGATATATACTTATATAACTGTATGTGTATATAATATATACACATATATATTTAACTCCTATATTTGTATCTATATTATATATATATATATATATATATTTTAATTCAAAAGAGCAAGTAAAACTATCTGCAGAGTGTGTTTCTCTTATTTTAATTTTTAGTGTGAAAATACAAACCAAAATACTTAGGTGTTTTAAAATTTGACTAAAGGACTGAAAACTGCAGTAATCATTGAGCTTCAGTTTGCTGTTTCTAGTACTGCAATGATAAGGGTTGGATGGCAGAAAGAGATCCTCTTTCTGGTTACCTTTTTAAAGAAATAATGTCAAACTGTTTCCAAAAGTAGTTGTACCGATTTATATTCTTCAAAGACTACTTCAGGAACATTCCTCTTACTCCAAGTCTCCAAATCGCCTTCTGTTGAGGATCTCTTTCTGTCCTTCAACTTGTGCTGGACTCACCAATATCCCTGTTGACTACCCGTGTGGCATTAGCCCTGACAGTCTGGAAGCTGAGGTATCTCTAGAAAACATGGCCTTTCAGTAAACTGTAAAGTTTTAGAGAAACAGATAACACCTCATCTCATATGGATGTATTTTCCATATTTTTAAAAATTACTGCTTTTTACCTATGATGATAGCTGAGACTGTCATTCTGGATGTCTCCCTTTTTCAATAATTAGACATTTATGATATATTGATAAGGTACAGACCTACCAAGGTAGAAAGCTGAGTAAGAATGTTCCTGGCCTTCCAGGAACATCCAGAGCTCACAGGTTAGGAAACAGGTTATTCAATCCACTCATTTTCTTTCTTCTTCTTTTTTTATTCCATTTATTTTCTAATTAAATTTCTCAGGTACCTGAAGAGTTTAGGTGCATGAGTAGTGAATACCACCACACATCATCTCCAAAATATTAGAGCTTTGAGAAATACAAAGGCACAATAAAAATTATGGTGGGTCCTTGATTTTTGCGTTTAAATAGTACAACATATAAGGAATTTAATGGAAGCTTAGATGTAAATTAGCTGATAGATGATGTGAGCCAAGGCCTGCTTTACTTCTAACATCTTTCAACTACCCCATACTCCACGTCAAGAAATATGTGTATCCCTCAGAGGATGAACATTTTAGTAACCACAAAAATACTAATAACTAAAAAAATAGCAGCTAATACTTATGAAATGCTGACTCTATGTCAGACACTGTTCTATGTACCTTAGGTGTCTAAGCTTATTGGTTTATCAGTTCTGGGTAAAGTAATTTATCAGATACTTTACTGAAAGCACATTTTGACGTGGGCGGTTAATGAAGATGAGAACAGTGGACACCTGGAGTAAGTGGATAAAAGGAACAAGGACTTGGTAGCCGTAGTGGGATGATAGCATGTAGGGAGAGAAGTGGGGATCCAAACATATACTGTCCATTTCACAATTTTGCTTGAATTGTTCTGAGAGAAGTAATGAACTGGTCATCGTTGGTGACCAAAAGCAGCCCTCTCCAGATTGCACCAGTAGCCCTATACAGCAGTTTTTCTAGGAGCATAGTGCAGGAGGAAAGGGTTTCAAGGTCCCCTGCAGTTTGATCCAGATCTTAACTGTGATTAACTTCCTCCGAATCCAGCACAGTGTTGATATCTAGATTATTTGTTACCAGGAACCTTAAACCTCTGACCAGGTGGTAAAGGGCTTACATCGTCTTCAAAAAAAGTCAAAGATGGGTTGTCTTTTCCCCTGTCTAGGATAAGCAACATAATTTGTGGGGCCCAGCACAAAATAAAAATGTGGGGACCCTTGTGCAAAATGCATTAAGATCTTCAAAATGGTAGCGGTAGTGTTGGGGTTTTTTTGTTTGTTTTGTTTTTTTAAAGAATTTATTTATTTGACAGAGAGTGAGAGAAGGAGAGCACAAGCAGGGAGAGCAGCAGAGGGAGAGGGGGTAGCAGGTTCCCTGCTCAGCATAGAGCCCAATGTGGGACTCCATCCCAGGACCCTGAGATCATGACCTGAGCTGAAGGCAGAGGGTTAACCCACTGAGCCATGCAGGTGCCCCCAGCAGTAGAGTTTAAAACCAAGTGTGGGACCTTGAGCAACTGCTCCTGCAGCTCTCGCCTGTCCCTGTCTATGACAAATTACACATTCCCCAGATGGTGTGTGTGTGTTGTATATGAAAAAATGCTGGGTTCTGAGTGCAAGGCCGCCTGTGAATTTGGGTTTGAGTGACATTAGTACCCTCTGGGAGCTGTCTTCTGAGAACAGATACCACATCAATCTCTGGGACTGTTGTCCACCCACAGTAAACCTCTTTTTAATTGCTTCACCTCTCTTGCAGTACTCTAACACCCCAAGTTATTTGGGAAGGTTCATCACTCTGGGCTCTGGATTCATAGTGTATTTTTCATGACAGGTAAGGATACAGCAGCCCAGCAAGTTGGATATAGAGAAGGGTATGAATTGCTGATGGCTTGAAACCTTCCACTCCCTTAAATTTTGCTGATCATCGGATTCCCTTTTCAGAGGCAAAGCAACTAGCTGCTATTAGCTGTAAGTTACAGTTCTCCCTTCTTAATTTGGCTGGCTGCTTGCCAGGTGACCTCTGGAGTGGTAAAAAAAAATTTCTGTTGACTTCAGAGCTAATTTAAAGTAAAAGTGTACCTGGGCTTTTAATCAGACCCAGAGACTGGGGAGTGTGGTGACTGGAACATAAAGAAACAGACTCCATATCAAAAATTCCCTCGTAGGGGCACATACTGTGTCCAATTTATTTAAAATGGCTACCTGCGTGAGTCTTTTTTTCCACTGACTTAGTTTAGCTCTGGCAAGGTACAAAATAATAAGACCTAATTACAATTCAGTGGCCTGTGTTGCATTACCTCCTTAATTATTTAATTGGTATTCTTCTTGCTTCTTAACTAGAGCTTCTCAAGCACCGTGTTTTTATAAAGGGCTTGTTTTCTTCATATAATAGAATGTTAGAAATGAGTAACTTTTATTTCTGTTCTATCCAAGAAACATCTATAGAACTGGTGTTCCATTAAAGTGCTCTGGAAAATGTTGGGCTACCAAGATGAGTAGATCCTAATTCTTCTTACCATTCAAAAAGCCGGTAATATAGTGAGGGAGAAAGAATAAAATCCAGACAAAAATAGGAGAAAGGGGCTTTTCTGATGGGAATTAAATGTTACAGGAACACAGAGGGAAGACTGATGATTTAATTAATTCAGTAATGTCAATCTCCTACCGTATACCTGCCACTTTACTAAATGGAGAAGAAAACAAGCCATGAGGTATATATGGTCCCATTTCCAGTAGGGAGAATTAGATCGAACAAATAGTTCTTCCTGGAGGAATGAGAAGCCTTCATGCAGGAGACAAGCATTAAACTAGGTCTTCAAGCTTAAATACATTCTCACTGGGCCAGCACAGGACAGAAAAAAAGGAACAGAGGGGAGTGCTCTCTGTATTCACATAGTTACATTTTAGTGAGTTGTGGTAATTTCTTTCTACGGGGTCATTTACTTCCAGTGCCTTGGGTCTTGCTCAGGTTTAGCGTACACAGTAACTATATTCCAGTCCAGTTTCCCTTTGCTTCATGGGAGGGTTAATTCTTTATGGTGTGTGATTAGTGATCTGTCGACAACCAGCCAGTGTCCTTGGTCTTTGCAGGTGAGTGCACGCTGGGCTGGGAGTGGGCATGAAATAGACATGGGGACATTAGGAGTGGGTTCTCTGTCCTGGAGTAAGTTCTCCCTGTGTACGACTAACCCAGACCCACTGGTGTCTGCTGGAATCTTCCCTGCTGCCAGAGAGATACTAAATATGTAGCCTCAGCAGGATAGATCAAGTAGGTGAACTTTTAGGGAAACGAGAGATTTTACATTTGTAATGTCAGCAAAGGAAAATGGGAGCTATAAAGTTCCTTCTTGTCATTAGTGTCACGTTTCCAGTAGACTTCAGTAATGTGACTGAATCTATATCCCAGGGAGATTTGGAATCTTGCTAGCTATTAGATTTTACATTTTAATGATAACTTCTTTGAACTGGCTTGTCTAGCAACAATGCCTGTAGGATGGGAGCACAAAGGACCACAGGGGGATCAGTATGACTGTTGTGGTGAAGGTAGGTATGTCTAATTGTCCAAAGGAGTCAAAGTTATTTGAAGCATTTCAGTATTCTGGTAGCTACAAAACAAGTGTTCTGTTGTGGAGGTGTGCAAGTTAAGAAGGCCTTGGCTTTAATTTCATTTACTAAAAAAGCAGAGGACCTAGAATTAGATCTGTCTTCAAATTTTAGCTCTATCACCAATTAGCTGTGTTCATTTAGGCAAGCGACTTACCTTCTATAGGCCTCAGCTTCTTGTCCTAAAATGGAGCTAATACCTGCCCAGTGGGTACTATATAATAATTAAAGGATATTAGAGATAGAATTATATAATATTTTATTAACTAAATAGTGCTATATAAATTCTTAACTTTTTTTTTTATTTGCACAGTCTCTTGAGATGTCATATGCAACTCATATTTGGTCAAGGGATTTTAATTCTGTATATGAAAGAAAGGTGCATGGGCTAAGTACTAGGGAATTTTAAGATCTAGTTGTCTCTGCCAGTTTGGGCAAGTAGTTCATTCACTATGTGCTTATCCGTTCATTGGCTGTCTCATTTTATAAACCATGTGATATGGTTTGCCTAGGTCATTTAGTCTTTTGAAGCTTCAGTGTTCAAATCTATAAAAGGATATTAACATTAGCAGTATATCAGTTGCTCTATAAACATTTTAAGAAGATCGAATTAAACACCGAGGACCTACAAAGGGGATGATCCTAATCTCAAACAATAATAGTAAGGTTAGTTCATTGAACTGAAATGAAGTTGAGATTGTTGATGGCATTCAGAGGACACTGAAAGACTGGAAGAGAGAGGGAGAAGACTAGTCTCCAGGAGAAAGTAGGGTACCCAGGGGTGGTTTCCTTGGGGTTCTCGGACATTCTGTGTCAGAAAAGCGGAAGGAGATGTTTGAGTATGGCAGGATACCAGAAATTGAAAAAGGGTTACAGCCACAGTATGGTGGACAGCCATGCTTGAATCCTGGGAAAGCATTTCATCAGGTGAGGGAAAAGGAAGGTGCATTTTCAGATTTGCAGTGCATGGACAGGTAAGTGACTTCTCCCGGCTCTTCAGGGTCAGTATAGAGCCGGGAATCTGCTAAGCAATGCCACTGAGAGAGGTTCTAGGAATCCTAAGTCATGGGTGGGCTGATGAATTAGTACCCACTGCAGTGTAAAAAATGGCAGCTGGATCTGATATATCCACTTAAAGCCAAAGGAGAAATTTAGATAGGACTAAAATTGCATCATTCCAGCAAAAGACAGCTGAGCCTTGGAATAATGGTCTTGTTAATCTTCGGCATCCTGATTCTACTCATCCCTAGCCTGTTAGTTAAAGTGTTTACAATACTACAAAAGAGTAAACAAAATACAAAAGAAAAAGGACACAAATTATCTTTCCTTTTTTCCAGTTAGGGGTCAACTAAATTTTTAAAAAGTGTGCTTTTAAAGGTTTTTCCAACTCCCTAGCCCTTTCCAGTCTTTCTCTTATTCTCCCATTGTTCCCACACATATACAGAGTCTCCCACTTCTTCTCCAGTCCTCACATTCTACTAAAGCTGATGCTGAACCAAGAAAGAGCTTCACTCATCCTTCATAGGGAGTTGGAATAAGGAGGAGGAATCAGACAGGACCAGCATTTATTGGGAGAGTCAGGGGCTAGAATAGGTTAACATGATCTATGCAGGTCATTTTAACAAAAATGGCAGTGTTCTAGTTGCCCATGCTCCTATCCACAAGATGGATGACTAGAGCTGTACCCTTTTTATAGCTCTGATTTTGATCCCTCTTGAAAATCAGATAACTAGTTTGAGACACCCATGATCTTCACTGATTCTCTTGGCTTTCTGCTACCTGGGATCGTCAACCAGAGTGCTTTTCTGAGGAGGTTATTTTGTCCTCTTCTCCTGTTCTAATGTACTGTCTCCGCTTGTACTAATATGTTATGGTTGTGCACACCACAATTGTTCGGGGTCCTGGGAAATAGAATTTTCAGAGAAGTGCCAAA
Source organism: Mustela nivalis (assembly GCF_964662115.1). Lineage (NCBI taxonomy): Eukaryota > Metazoa > Chordata > Mammalia > Carnivora > Mustelidae > Mustela > Mustela nivalis. The sequence continues at coordinate 33,011,553 of NC_139027.1, read as the reverse complement.
AATCTCAGCGTTTATCTGTACTTTACTCTGATTTCCTATGTTTCTAAGCTAAGGGGAAACTTAGCTTGTTTCATCATATATTTTTCATATTCCTTGAGTGAAGTTGGGTATGAGGGATTCATATTATACGTGTGACTTTAAGTTGTGAAGACCTTTATTGTTCCAAAGCTCTGTTTGCCTCTCCATAGTTCTAATGCCAAAACTTGGTTCTTCTCGTAGATCTTGCCCTTGTTATCTATAAAGGATCAGACACAGTGGGCAGTGGTAGCACTAAACAGAGATTCTTCATTAATGTTCTCATGTTAGAATAAAATAATTAGATTTGTCTGGCAGGTAAAAGATCCAGAGCTAAGTATTGGCCTTTTCTTTGCCTCTACCCACTTTTCTTGTGACTGAAAAACTTACCTTACAAATCAAATAAGAACACTTCTGGGGAAATTAATCTTTGTATGATTCTTTCAGGCCTGGTTATCTGATACTTAAGCAAAATGTTACATTGCCATGATCTATCATGTCCTTACTTTTTAATACTTTAATCATACAGGTGATACAAAGATAGGTCTTGGCCATAAATAATGCATAGAAGACAATGCTAATATGCAGCGACAAAACACAAAGGCAAATCAAATCCAACAGTTAGTAACAAATCAGAGTTCATCTAATAATACATATAAATATTTTACTTTAAACTGTGTCCCTCACTAAGGATGTTTGGCTTTTAGATATTCATCATTAAAGAGGTTGCCTTGTGTTTCTTTATTCCTTCTATTTTAGGATAAAATATTTTCACAACATTCTTCCAAGGGTAACGATTTCTCTGAATTGACAGCATCTCTCAAACATCTACATTTCCTTCCTCTCCTTTTATGAAAAGTTGCAGCTAGCTTTTAGTTATATTAATATGTCATATTATAGAGGTCTGAGATACAGGAATAAGAAACATGTCAGAGGCCTGAGGAAAGAGGACAAATCTTTCCAATAGTTGAACTTGATATATAATATCTGATTTTTTGAAAAAGGGCCATATAAAAATTCAAATGCATATTTTTTTGCTTTTAGAATTTCAAAAACTCAGCTAATTTCTTATCCAAGATGAAGAACAAATAACCTTTGCTTTCATTTTGTTTTTGCTTTTGAAGTTTATGATACAAAGTGAAATCCTAAATCACTAACCTAAATGTAAAATGCAAAACTATAAAACTCCCAGGAGATAATAGAAGAAAGCCTAGATGACCTTGGGTATAGGGGTGGGTTTTTAGGTACAACACCAAAGATTGGATCCATGAAAATAATAATGGATAAGCTGAACTTCATTCAAGTTTAAAAATGTCCTAGGAGAGACAATGTCAAAAGAATGAGAAGATAAACCACAGACTGGGAGAAAATATTTGTTAAAGACATATCTCAGAGAGGGGTGTTGTCTAAAATATACAAAGAACTCTTAATTTTAACATTAAGAAAAGAAACAACCTGATTAAAAAATGGCCCAAAGACCTTAATGGACTTCTCATCAAAGAAGACATGCAGACAGCAAATAAGTACATGGAAAGATGCTCTGCATCCTAGGTCATCTGGAAACAGAAGTTGAAACAGTGAGATACAACTACACATCTATGACAATGGCCAAATCCAGAATACTATCAACACCAAATGTTGGCAGAGATGTGGAGCAATAGGAACTCTCATTCATGGTTGGTGGGAATGTAAAATGGTACAGTTTGGAAGACACTTTGGCAGTTTCCTACAAAATGAAACATACTCTTACCGTATGATCCAGAAAATGGGAAGGCAGTTCTTCAGAAGTAAAAATCAGGTTCACATATGATTTAGTAATTCCACTTTCAGGTATATATCCAAAAGAATTTAAATCAGAATCTCAAAAAGGTATTTGTATGTCCATGTTCATAGCAGCATTATTCACGAGCCCAGAGGTGTAAGCAAGCCAAATGTTTATCAATGGATAAATGAAAAAACAAAATATTTTGTATACATACAATAGAATATTATTCAGCCTTAAAAAGGAAGGAAATTCTGCTACATGCTACAACATGAATGACCTGAGGATGTTTTGTTAAGTAAAATAAGCTAGGTTCAAAAAACCCAAAGGCTGTATGATTCCAATTAAATGAGGTTAGTAAGTTAAATTCATAGAAACATAAAGTAGAATGGTGGTTGTGAGGAGCTGGGAGGATGGGCTAATGGGGTTTTATTGTTTAAAGAATATAGAGTTACAGTTTTGCAAGATGAAAAAGTCCCAGAGATCGGCTACACAACAATGTGAATATCCTTAACTCTACCGAGCTGTGTACTTAAAAATGGTGAAGGTTGTGAATTCTATGTTACATGTGTTTTACCATAATTAAAAGTTTAAAAAGTGAGAGAGAGATCCTAAAGCTACCATATCCTCAAGTTTTAAGTTAAAGTTAAAATTTTTTTTAAAAAAATTTTAATTAAAAAAATTTTTTTTTCAAGTACCATTTATCTATGTTTCTATAGATTCACTCATCAACTGTTGATCATTTGTTGTTTAACAGCTTGGGCTATTCCTTGCAATTTATTTCATTTCTTCACAACAGTCCTGGGAGAGAGATATAATCACATTGTTCTCTGAAAAAATGAGACACGAAAGAGAGACTTGCCTAAAGTCAGAATGTCACTTGACAGCAGATCTTCATCTTTTTTTTTTTTAAGATTTTATTTATTTATTTGACAGAGAGAGATAACACAAGTTGGCAGGGGAGGATAGCCAGGCTCCCCACCAAGCAGAGAGCCCAATGCAGGGCTCGATCTCAGGACCCTGAGATCATGACCTGAGCTGAAGGCAGAGACCCAACTCACTGAGCCATCTAGGAGCCCCACAGATCTTCATCTTGTATGTCAACTCTGATGGATCAGTACAGGCCCCTTGAAATGCTGTGTTGAGAAGGATTTGAAGACCCTACCCAGCTGCCATGATCCACATCTGTCAAGAGAAGGGAAGTGGAGAGGCAGTTGAAGCATTTCTAATTCTTTACCCCATCCAGGTCTGGACTTTCATTATGTCTCAAAATGTGAATTTGACACAGCAGGAAGAGTCAAGGGGCAGTGGCAAAGTCAGCATAGATAAATAAGACTGCCAATTTGCAGGAAGTTGCAAAAAGTGAATATTCATATCTATGAGAAGAGCTAGGCCAGACATTTACTCTGATAAGCCCAACAACAACTGCTATACTCTTTCTGGATGATTGTGAAGGGGTTGGTCTTCTTCGAAGAGAAAGTAAGTTAGGGAAATAAGCACAATTTGCTTCAGTTTGTTTTCACATGTATGTGTAAAAAGATGATTCTTTATTCATCTGAAGGCAAAATTGAGTAAGTGTGTATTTTAAGCTGGTAGTTCAGCATAGTTGTAATTCATTCCAGTATTTGTCAAGTTGCCTCTGTAATGTGTTCTCACCCATGGCTTAGCTCCTGATTCACATATTTTAACTCTAGGCAATATATTTTTTATCATCTTTATGAGGAAATATGTGTTTTTGAATTTCATTTGAATAGGTATTAAAATATAAAATTAAATTCACCTAGAAAATGCCTTCTTTGTCTCAAAGTACCATTTGAAAATTTCCCAGCTTTGGAGAATCTGGGTTCTAGATTATTGGAGAAGAATTGAATGGAACATGTACATCAGATATTCCTGATGAACATATTAGATAGGTCTGCCTAAAGCTTTGAAGTGTAGCTGCAATAAAATAATCACTCTCTTTAAAATGTGATGCAGCTGTGTCGATCTTGTGCTGACACTTTCCTCAAAGGTATAAAATTCAAGACTGTCAAGCCCTGTAGAGTTAATGAAATCAGTAGACATGCTGATGTTGGAAGATATTTGTAATATTTAATTAAGTGAAAAAGGAAAGTAACAGATAATTATGACACAATAATTTTAATAATATTATACATACATTGTTTATAAGAGTGTAGGAAAAGATTTAAGAAATAGACACACACACAGTCTAAGATACATACAAAAGCTACTTCTGGAGAAGCGGCATGGGCAGGGAGGAATGAAGCAAGTGTTGGATATTTTATTACATAGTTTGTTTGAATTTTTAAATACCCATTTATCAAATGTTGTGATTTTTGAAACTTACAAAAAGGATTGTTTGGGGAATGCTGTACATATTCTGGCATTCCTTTAACAATACAGACTAGAGATAGTATATTTCAGTTGACACTAATTCTTCAAATCTCTGAGTCATCTTGTCTAGAGTTGTATTTTCCAAACTCTGAATCCAAATCTATTAGTGGATTAAATCAATATAATGGATCGCTTCTGCTTCCTTCATCTCTTTTGATGATTTTTCTATTGGGTTGTTTGTCTTTTTGTTATTGATTTGTGGACTCACTTTAGAATTCAGTGTATTAGTATTTTGGCGATTTATGTTATTTTGTTTAAAGGTTCTTCCAGTTTGTTGCATGGATTTTCACCTCCATTATAGTGTCTTTTATTGAGCAGGATTCCTTATTTTAATGTAATGAATGTATATATATTTTTTCATGGTGTTATTATTAGTGTTATTTTTTAATACAGTTTAATCAATCTGTCCTTATGTTGTTACCAACCACATGTTTCCTTTAATGACTTATAACTGATTTTTAATTTTTTTCTTTAGTATTTGAGTCCTAATTCATTTGAAATATAACTTCTATGTGGATGGATCTGCTTTTGAGCTCTTAATTTTGTTCTGTTACTTAATTTATCTTTCTTTCTGCCAGTTCCCTAGTGGCTTTTTGTTTTTTGTTATGCCTATAGAATAGTATCCCCAATTTATTGTTTTTCTTCAGGAGAGTTCAGAATTCTTCAGAGAATTCAGAATCAGAATTCTTTGGTGATTCTTTTTTTTTTTTTTTCATTGTAAAATTTTTAAAAATCAGCTTGTCAAGGAATTCTGTGAGGTTTTAATGGGATTCAGTGTGGATTTATGGATGCATTTGAGGGGAAAAAACCCTGAAATCATTATGATAATTTAGTATTCCTACCCAAGAACAAGGTATATTACTCTAAGTTTTCATATCTTTGTTTCAGAATCCTCTTGTTCAACATTTCAAATATTTCAAGTTCTACCTTTCCTTTTACCATTGCTCTGGTGACCAGTTTGTACAGATATCAGCTGACTTCCTACAGGTGCCTCTATACCTTTCTTAGATTTGTGAGACATGTTTCTCCTTTCTTGCCCATTAAGCACACTAGCCTGCATACATGTGCACCCAGGAAGTGTGGGAAAATATGTATTAACACTGGTAGAATCACCCTGGACCAATGAAAAGCAAGAGCTTAAGGATAAATGCTTCCTTCTTCCATTCCACCACCCAGTTTCACAACATGGTATTTCTACCAGGTAGAGCTAGAGCTGAAAACCAGAACCTTTACTGCTTGGAGGGGGCTGATTTGATTTGGAATCGAGTGCAAAAATCACACACTGAGAGACAAGGTCAGCAAAAGTAGCACACTTTGTGGAGAAGGAGTAGAAAAGACGGCCACTTTGTTGGCCTTAGATTATGGTCCTTTGTGGTAACCCTAAGTTTGGCAGACTTGCCAGAAATCGAATAGAAGAGATCCTGAAAATGAAAGAGGCAGGGAGGGACCACACAAGTTTTTCACATATCCCTCACTACTTTGGATGCGGCACACACAGCAGAAATCCAAGCATCCAAATCCTCCACCCTGCCCTGGATGACTGGAAACCTGTATGCGCACATAGGGGAGATCCCAGTAAGCCAGCAGAAAGGAAAAGCCAGGTCAAACTTGAAAAAACTGCCTGAACTTTAAATATATTTTCCACCTCACACATAATTTAACCAGCCAAGCATTGGAGCCTTACTAGATCAGAGTTTTTGAGCACAACCTCATAGCAATTATTAACTGACCACTATGTTAAAAGAACACATGGTTGACCTTTAGGAAGTTAGGCTAAAAAAATAAAAACAAAAATTTTTTTTTTTTTTTAAATGATGAGAGTCCTCGGCTAACACATGCCAAGAGTGTGACAGATTCTCGAAATTATGTCCAGGCATGTTAAATAAATTAAAAAAAAAAAACAAAACAGCAATAAAAACCCTCAGGGGAAAGATAAAAATCCAGAGCAGCTGCAATATATTGTCTAAATATTCAGTTTTAACAACAGCAAGAGCAAAAACAAAATATAAAACATGTAAGGGAAACAGGAAAGTGTGACATAATCAGGAAAGTAATGAGACAATAGAAACTGAGTTTGAGTGCGCTGAGATGTCGGATTTATTATAGAAAAGTTTCAAAGAAGCTATTTTAAGTATGTCCAAAGAATTAGAGAAAGCCTGTTTGTAGATTTTAAAGAGAACATAATTAAGAATTACTCAACAAAGAATGAATTTCATTAAAGGAATAGAGAACTAAAAATGGGAGGAGGATCCTAGAGTTTTAAAGTACAATCCCCAAATAAAAAAGATCATGATATGGACTCAATAGCAGATATGAAATGGCAGACTGAATCAGTGAACTTGAGGGTTTATCCATAGAAATTATATACTGTGAAGAACAGGGAGAAAACAAATTGAAGAAAATGGTAGAGCCTCAGAGACCTAATGGAACAACATCAAAAATGGCAAAATACATGAAAAGGGGAAAACATATAAAGAGAGGAATACCAGAAAGGAGTAGGTAACCTTTGGGGTTGGCTTGGCATGTTGTTGCATCTGTCAGTTCTTTTTTTTTTTCTCTTTAATTTCTTAGGAATATTCCATTGTAAAGATGTATCAGAATTTCTTTAACCAGTTGATGAACACTTGGGTTATTTCAAGTTTTTGACATTTCTATATCTAGCTGCTGCAAACATTTAGGAATTTGTGATACTACTTTATATATTTTTGATACAAATCTTTCATGAAATAAATGTTTTCCAATTGTATTCTCCCAGCATGACTTTCCTTTTTGTTTTGTAACAGTGCTTCGTGAAGTGTAAAGGTCCATAAATTTGATGAAGTGAGATTTGTTGATCTTTTCCCCAAAAAGTTTGTAGTTTCTGTGTTTTATTTAAGAAATCTTTGTCTTTCCCAAGATCACTTAAATCTTCTAGTAAGTTTTACAGTGTTAGCTCTCACATTTAGGTCTGATGCGTTTTTAATTACTTTTCTGGGTTGTGTTCTGCCTATACATATGTGGTGGTCCTTTCTCTGGCTTTAGTCATTTTTTTCACAAACATGAGCTGATCAATAGTCCACTGAGGGCTTGAAAAGAACTCTGAAGTTCTCCAGAGCTTTTCTGGTTAGCTCATTTCTGTTTGATACTTTATCCTATTGATCCTAGCTGCCTTGGCCTCCACAAATTCTCTAGTCTGTTCCCTCAACTCAGGAAAACTGCCAGGTTCTGTTTGGCTTCCGCCTCCCTATGCTGTAGTCTACAGAATTCCTCTAGGCAGTAAATTGGGGCAATCTTAGGGCATACCTCATTTGTTTTCCTTTTCTCAGGAATCATAGTCCTGTGCTATTTATAATCCAGTGCCTGAGAACTGTTATTTCTGGTATTTTTACCGTTGTTTTTAGTTGTTTAAAATGGAAGGATAAATACAATAAAATGTGAAGTTCCCAAGTAAAGTTCTTATACTTCGAATCTCAAAAGTCTTAAGAAATTAGTGCCCAACAAATATAAATGAGACAAATATAAGAAGATACAATGTTTAGGGTGCCTAGGTGGCGCAGTTGGTTAAGCCTCTGCTCTTGGTTTCAGCTCAGGTAGTGATCTCAGGGTCATGAGATTGCTCAGCATAGTCTGCTCAAGACTCTCCCTCTGCTCCTTCCCCCACCAATGCTCATTTGCTTCCTCTCTCTCTCAAATAAATAAATCTTAAAAAAATATATATATAAAGTTAATGGAACATATTTACTGTAACTGAAATTGGATTTCAGAAAAGAGAGAAGTAGATGAGAAGTGTTGTAAAGAAAGTGTCGTAGAATCTCTTGAACTTTAAAGTTAATGATGACTTGTTTAGTAGATAAGAATGTTTAAAGTTTGCAGCAAAGAACTTGAATCTAGGCACAATGGGAAGCATGCATGAAAGATCTAAGCACCAGTAGAATGAGCTAGAAAAAAAATTTGGCTACGGTGGGGTCAGATGGTGTCAAATCTTGGTGCATTCTCTTGTGACATTGACAGAGAAAGGATACTTGTTTTTATCTAGTACCTTATATGTATTCATCTGCAGTGGTATGGTGGTGAAGACAGAGGTTCAAAATAATGGAGACAAATTAGGAGGTATCTGCTGCAATCAGATATTTGTTAGTGTGGAGTTGTGTAACAAAGCTAAAGAGAAAGAAGGCAAAGTTGAGCCATCTTGAAAGGTGGAAACAAGAGAATTTGGTGACTGGTTTGATGTAATGGTAAAAAAAAAAAAAAAAAAAAAAAAAGTGATTGAGGGTGCCTGGGTGGCTCAGTGGGTTAAGCCTCTGCCTTCCGCTCAGGTCATGATCTCAGGGTCCTGGGATCGAGTCCTGCGTCGGGGTCTCTGGTCAGCAGGGAGCCTGCTTCCTCCTCTCTCTCTACCTGCCTCTCTGCCTACTTGTGATCTCTCTCTGTGTGTCAAATGAATAAATATAATCTTTTTTAAAAAAGTGATTGAACTAATGTATATGTAAGGCATATACATTCTTCTTAGCTTTGCAGCGCGGCACTCAGACACCAAGCCTGACTTTTCCAAGAAGAGCAATGTCATTAGCATTTAAAAACAGACCTAACTGCTAAAACATCTCAACCCACTTCCTTTCTCTTTACCCTTTCTTCTTGCATGTGGTGTGCAAACCAAATACAAGTCATATTTGTGTATATTCATATGTTCATATATGTATATTCTCTAAGGAGAAGGCGCTGTTTTTGGAACACGCCTCTTTAGCTTTGTTTTTAGAGTTTACCAAAATAACCATATTAGAGCAAACTGGAAAAACCATGGCACCATGTTCAGACCCAATCAGATTATATCATAGGCAGCTTAGATTGTAACACATTATATATAAACATATAAAAATATATTATGATATATGCAATTAATGATTCTATTTTCCTGTTCACTGACTTTTTTGTTTATCCTATATAGTACAGCTGAGAAAGGTTTCCTGTTTCTACAACAGAAAATCGTAAAAAAAAGATTTATCCAGACTACCAGGGAAGAGGGACTGTGAAAACATAAAGAACCCTAAACCAAGGCTGGATGTTTCCTGCAAATCTCAGCCCTGCTTGGGGCTAACACAGTGCCATAAGAACCACTGGCAACTGGAATGGGTGTTTGATTTCTGAGGGGAGTACCACAGGGAGGCTTGTTGGGATGGTGTTCTTCTCAATGAATATTAAAGCTAATGGAAATATGACTTGTATTTGGTTTGCACACCACATGCAAGAAGAAAGGGTAAAGAGAAAGGAAGTGGGTTGAGATGTTTTAGCAGTTAGGTCTGTTTTTAAATGCTAATGACATTGCTCTTCTTGGAAAAGTCAGGCTTGGTGTCTGAGTGCTGCACTGCAAAGCTAAGGCAGGCTTTCTGCCCCTTTTATATATAATGAATGATACCTTTGTCCATATTCACTTCAGATCTGAATTTTCCTTTCCTTGACATCTTATTAATTCATTCTTCTGGGGAGTCTTTCAAAGTAGAAAACTCATCCTGAGGAAAAAAAAGTCAAGCCAAGTCTAATTGACTAAACTTTCCTAGTGCTCAGTGCTGAGAAGCAAACCTTTCAAGTTTTTGCCAATTGGCAGGAGTTTTAATGACAGGCTTCCAGGATCAAAGCAAACCTTTTAACTTCTTTTAACAGTAAATTCAGTGGTGACTATTGACATGTAAAGCGTTCTCCATGGCAGAAACAGAAATCCAAGATTAGTTGAATATTACCACTATCCGATGTGGAGGACAGCTCAATATGCTCCCCATTAACCCAACAATAAAACATCAGACCCAAAAAGAGAAGAGAGCCCATAGGAAATTTTGAGGAATAAATACTTAGAAATCTCACAGTTGGTATAGGATTATAATGACACGTTCATTGAAACACCAGTAATTAAAAAGGAGCTACTATGGAAATGAAACAAGGCTATAATAAATGCATTTACTTCTAAAAGGCAGTATTCCCTTTTGATTTCAAGAAAGGGGATCTGAAATTAGAGTAAAGGGTGTGGGAGCAGAAGGCAAAGGATCTGTTGTCTAGCCTGTCCCTACTTTGTCAGTCAGGTGTTGTGTCTTCAGTCAGATCACTTATCCTGTCTAGTTCTCCGTTCTTGATCTGTCAAATATGGCTGCAGATACCTTCTAGCTGTAACAGCTCTTCTTATAGGCTTCTAGAATTCTGTAAAAGTGAGAAGGGAGATTGAAAACATGTAATTCTGTATGACAATTTGAGTGTTGGAAGGTATAGAACATGTTTTTTGGGCTTTCATGCCCAGTGATCCTGATTGGATAGGTTTAGAATAAGGTTCACTAATCAATATTTTAAACAAGTACCCACGATGAAAGGTTGACACCTAAAAGGCACGTTAGCAACAGGTTTTTAGACCTCATTCCTCTTTCTTGCAGGTTGAGTCTAGCTAGATAGATCCCTTTTTATAATTTTAAGGTTGCGATTGGATTCCCAGAGCTGGAACAAAATAGGTACCACATTCAAAAGAGACTATGGAGCTTGATACATCTCTCTCATACTTTTTACGGTGGGGGAATCCTACATGCCTCAGTTCCTCTCTCTCTCACTATATCTGTGTAAGCAGAAGGCTAGGAATCTGATATTCAAAAGGATATCAGACTGTGAGGACAGGAAGGGAAAATGAACAGTGGGCTCTTGAAGCCTATTTAAGTTGTATTCCTTTCCTACCACTGCCATAACATATTATCACAAACTTAGGGCTTAAAACAACACAGACTTATTATCTTATAGTTCTATAGTTCAGAAGTCTGAAATGGGCCTCACTGGCTAAGATTAAGGTGTCAGTAGGACTGCATTCCTTTCTAGAGGCTCTAGGGGAGAATCCATTTCCTTGCCTATTCCAGCTGCTACAGGCTGCCCCCATTCCATGGTTCATTGTCCCTTTCCTCATCTTCAAGCCAATAACATAGGTTGAGACTGTCTCACATCATAATACTCTGGCTCTGACTCTTCTGCCACCTTTCACAGATCCTTGCGATTGCAGATAATCCAGGATAATCTCCCAATTTGAAGGTCAGCTGATTAGAAACCTTAATTGCGTCCGCAACCTTCATTCTTCTTTGCCATGTAAGGTTACATAGTCTCGGGTTCTTGGGATTGGGTTGTGCACATCTCTGGAAGAGGTATGATACTGTCTACCACACAAACCAAAAGAGGAAGGCTCTAAATGAATCAAGATTGAGGAGTCTGTGAAAGGGGAGACTGGCACTTCCACCCTAGTTGCAGAGTGACTTATCCGTCAAGTCGATCGGGGCAATGGAAAATAGATTAAGTGCGGGAACACAGATGCACGAGTCTCCCGGGGTTCAAGGAGTATGAGTCATGATTTTGGTACTCTGCTCAAGGGTTTTTTGCATAACGGTAAAGCAGGATGTATAATTGAGGTATAGTGTTCAGGAATGAAATAAGATATCAAGCCAGAGTGTTATCTCCCATGTGAGGGCCCTGAGCTGTGTGAGGCCCTCACATGGTGATACTTCTCATAGAACTCAAATGTGATGCCATTAAGAGCACTAGTATTTGTGGGCCTGCCGCACAACACACCACCCCAAAGACTATAGTAGAGACAGTTAAATAGGGACAGAGAGCTACCGTTTTCCTTTGTTTCTCTCAATTTCTAACGCTGTTGGGGACAAAACAACACATTCAGGGAAAAGCACGAAGAATAAAATGCAGACCCTCTGCCCACTTTAAATCTTAAGACTGTGGCCTGAGTAGTGATGTGAGGGAAGTGAGGAAATGTATGTTAAATGAGAGATTATAGTTTTAATCTGTCTCACAGTGACCATGGAGCTATGAATTTCACCCAAGCTGCTGTTAAAGTATAACTTTCAAAAAGGTAAAGTCATAACTCTGTGCAAATTTAGAATGTTAAAGTTTTTATCTAACTTAATGAAGGAACCAGTAAGGTGTTTTAATGGATTCAAAGAACATTTTAGAAGCTAGTGTATTTAGAACAGGATAAAATTGCTGGGTTAGATACAAAGCTGATAAATGTCTAACAGAGCCATGAGGAGCTCTGGTTAGAACAAAGCAATTAAGGTTGTATGTTTTATTAGAGAGAAATTATTTACATTGCTCGTATACAAAAAACTACACGTTTACAAGTAACTTTATTGTTTCTTGGTACTTAAATCAGGTATAAACAGTGAAATGAACGAGGATCATACTCTTCGATAATACCCAAGTGAGTTTTGCCTCTGTACAACATTGAAGGGATAAACTTTTTGCCTGATTTTCAAGTTTTAGATAATTTTTCTGGCAATATTTTTAAGAATGGGAGATAAGTGTCAGATTTTGTTTGAAAGCAATGAGGAGGGAAGAATTAGCTTTTACCTCACTGAGTTCAAGTATGATTAACAAAAATACAGCAAAGATTTAAGATTATGAATAGTGACAAAATCAATAATAGTTTAAGGCTGCATTTCCTGAAATGTGACAAATGTGTTCTTGTGTAAAATAAATATCTATGATATATGGCATAGTGTTTCTGTCTTGCTGACTTCCAAGAGTGGCTTTGCGCCAGGTTATATCAAAATAAGTAATCAGTAGCCTATCCTGAAATCTTCTCTAATCATTACTACTTGTTTCCTGATGAGATCTACTCCCGTCCAGGAATAGCTCATATAAATGAAGTGCAAAACCCTCAGTTTTCAGCCATTAGCTCACTTAAAAATATCGTGTGGGTATCTTTTGACATTTTGATTTGTGTTTTTAACAACTAGACATAGTTTAGATAAATGGTTTATTTTAACTTACTGGATTTCAGATAACATTTCTTTCAGTTTGATTAGATCTTTTCAGAATCAATAGATGACCTAATTTCTCATTTCACTGTGGGCTGTGAAATGTGATGTTAGGACATTTAAAAAGGACAAAAAGTAAATTTTTTGCCACTAACATCTGTCTGTCATCTCTCATGATAGTGAAAAATGATGTAAAAATATTTTAGCAGTCATAGTAGACAACTCTTATGTTCTTTCGTGGAAGTTGTCATTATTGTTACAGACTTATTTTAATTTATGTTCTATCAGGTGAAATTAGGCTATAGGGATTTCATTGTTTACCTCATCCTTCAGCTTGAAAACAGACTCACTGGGGTCCCTGGTTCAAACAGTGGTTTCCACTTTAAGTTGATTTGAAATCAAATGATCCTTCAGTCTCCTTGGTGACTATCTAATGATAAAACAAATTATATGAAATAATGATATTGAAATTCATGCTTTTTTGAGTAGAACTGAGGAAAACAAAGCAATAATAAAGTCATTTTTCACCTACTGTTTAATCATCATTTGATGTGGACCAGTGCCTCATGTGATTTAACATCACAGGAAGCCTTATTTGTCAGTATGACTATTATAAATATTCTTACTAAATATTTACTTAGCAAATAGCTGTTGGTTAATTGTAACCAGAGGTTAGCATTTAGATAAAAATGAAATTATAGATGCCCCCTAGTAAATCTACTGGGGCTGAACTGTTGTGTTCATCTCACTGTATATCTTGTGAAAGCAAAGTGAAGGATGGGCAGAATATAATCAGGGGTGGCAGATTTGCTATCACTCCCATTCATAGGATTTTGATCTTGCTTACAAAATAAGCTTGACAATCCTTTCTGGCTAAAGCCTTGGTGCTGAGACTCTGTAAGACAACAGGAGAAAGGTGGGCTTGGACTCTCAGAAATGGGGAATGGTGGTGTCTCATTCCTTTACTACCAGTAGACCTGTGTTTATATTTCACATTGACTCCTGTTCTCCTTTAGTTTCTCCAACTATTATCATCTTTTTGTTCTGCATTTTCCAGCTTAGAGACTTGGGATTTACCATCTCAGTTTTCTGATTGCCTGTTCTCTCAACCTCCTTGTCCTCTTTCAATATTAGTGCTTGGAGAACCCAACTTTGTTTCAATCCAACTATTCATATTCTGGACTCACATGGAGGGCTTGCAGAATAGAGTGTTGGGGCCCACTCCCAGAGTTTCTGGTTGAGAGATCTGGGGTGGGGCCTGAAAGTTTTCATTTCTGTCAAGTTCCACTGCTTGTTGATGCTACTCCAGGGCTGCTCTCAAGGGCTGCTTGATACAGCATTGCTGAGTCATTCTGTATATCCTAAGGAGGCCCCTGTAACTATTTTAGTTAATCAGGACAATTAGCATGTAGTGATACCAGCATCATAGTGGCATAAGACATCCCTTGTTTTTGTTTCCGTCCTCAACAACAGAAATTTGGCATCCATCCATGGTTAAGAATGTCTTTGAAGGGACTGATGATCCATCATCATACTCCAAAGGACCCAGGATGAATCTTGCTGCTCTGTGCCCTGGGTAATAGGAAGTTAAACATCAGTTCTGGCTATGGACTTTGCAGTGGCCAATGTACTGGCTTCAGCCCCTTTGGCCAAACTCCCTCTTGGCCCAGATCCCTCTTGGCCCTAGAAACAATGACTTAGAAAATGAGAGAGCCTTTGTGGTAGTTCAGATTTCCCAAGAAGTTCCAGCACTCTGCTCTGTAAGAACAAAAGGATGTGAATTTGGGTACAGTGGAGTGGCCAGTTATTAGAACTGAGGAGGTTTGAATATGAAGATAGCAACAAAAAATTTTAAGGAACATGAAAAATCAAGGACACAAGATGATGCCAGAAGATCACAGTTATCTCCTGCTAACCAAATCCAAATACATAGAGATCTCTGATTTATCAGATAAAGGATTCAAAAGAACCATTTTAAGGAAACCCAGTGAGCCACAAGAAAAAGAAAATTAAACGAAATTAGGAAAATAATACACAACCCAAATGAGAAATTTAACAAAGAGAAATAGTAAGAAAGAACCAGACAAATTCTGGAGCTACGGAATGCATTGAATGAAATGAAAAAATGCAGCAGTTAACATCAACAGCAGACTGGATCAAGCAGAACAGTTTCAGTGAGATTAAAAATAGGAACTTTGAAGTTATCCAGTTAGAGGAAAACAAAACGAAACAAAAGGAAAAGAATGAATTAAAGCCTATGTAATTTTGGGGATGCCATCAAAAAGACTAATTTGTGAATCAGTTAACTTCCAGAAAGGAAACAGGGCGGGGAGTGAGGCAAGGGATAAGAAAGCATATTGAAAGACATGGCTGAGAACTTCTCACATTTGTGGGAGTGATTTTTATATAAAAATTCATGAAGTTTAGGTCACCAAACAAAGTCAACTTAAAGAGATCCTCTCCATGACACATTATAATAAAATTGTCAAAACTCGGATACAAAGAATCTTAAAAGCAGGAGATAAAGAGCTTATAACATTCCAGGGAACCTGTGTATGACAATGAAATATCTGACAGAGAAAGACAAATCACTGTATGATCTCACTCATATGTGGAATCCTACAAAGCTGAACTAATTGGAAGAGATAGTAGAATGGTGGTTGCCAGAGGTGGGGGGTGTGGGGGGTGTGGGGGAAGTGGGGTGAGGTTGGCCACAGGGTACAAACTTCCAGTTATAAGATGAATTACTTCTTGGGATCTAGTGCATAGCATGGTAATTATAGTTAATGATACTGTATTATATACTTGAAAGTTCCTGAGAGAGTAGATCTTAAGTATTCTCACCACAAAAAAGAAATGGTAATTATGTGACATGACGGAGGTGTTAGCTAAAGCTACTGTGGTAGACATTTTGCAGTATACATAAGTATGTCAAATCAAAGCATTGTATACCTTACACTTAAATTGTTATATGCCAATTATATCTCAATAAGCTGGAAAATAAAAAGACACTGAAAGTAAGAAAAAAAAAAAACTAAACTGAACAAACAAAACCCATGTTCTTACATCTATCCTTACACTGCTGAGTGCAGACACAAACCAACATAACTGTGCTTATTGATGCCTTATACATACTTAGCTTACAACTTTATGTGACCCGAAATCTGCCTCATAATTTCTGTGAATTCCAAGAAAGCTCCCTAATGATCTTCTCAGTGGCCATTTAAAAACTTTAATGTTTAAAACTTTGGCTTGGAGCGCCTGGGTGGCTCTGCCTGTTAAGCATCTGCCTTCAGCTCAGGTCATGGTCCCAGGTTCCTGGGATTGAGCCCTGCCTGCGTCAGGCTTCCTGCTCAGTGGGGAGCCTGCTTCTCCCTCTACCTGCCGCTCTCCCTGCTTGTGCTCTCTCTCTCTGTCAAAGAAATAAATAAAGTCTTAAAAAGAAAGTAAAAATTTGGCTTAGTATGAGATAATATGGCTCCTGGCGTCAATAGGAGGTCGTCGAGTGGGAATTTGCCTAACTTTAAGATGGTCACCTACAAAAAAATTAATTGTACTCTCCCTGCTTCTTGGTTTCTTCCATTTTTGTGGCTCATTCCAACACTTGTATATTCAGTTTTAAAACTTTTCATTAATCAGGATGCGTTGTTAACTTCTTACTCTCCATAGTATATTTCTCCTCAGCATAAAAATATGATGATGCAGTTCTCTCCTCTTTATAAAACAGAAACTGGGGCACCTGGGTGGCTCAGTGGGCTGAGCCTCTGCCTTCAGCTCAAGTCATGATCCCAGTGTCCTGGGATCGAGCCCAGCATTGGGCTCTCTGTTCAGCGGGGAGCCTACTTCCTCCTCTCTCTCCACCTGCTTCTCTGCCTACTTGTGATCTCTCTCTGTCAAATAAATAAATAAAATCTTTAAAAAATATATATATAACAGAAACCAAAACCAAAACTCTTGTATGAACCTGCTGGGAAATTGGATAGCCAATCCATTCCATATGCAAAGGAATGAATTTGGACCCTTACTTCCCACCATTAAAAAAAAAAAAAAATTAATTCAAAATGGATCAAAGACCTGAATGTAAGACGTAAAGTGATAAAACTTTTTTAGAAGAAAAAATGTTTTATCTTTTAGAAGAAAACACAAGTATAAATCTTTATGACATTGGAATAGGTAATAATCCTATTATTTCTTATATATGACACCAGAACCACAAGCAACAAAAAATTCAATTAATTGGACTTTATCTAAATTAAAAACATTTGTGCTACAAATGGCACCCTTAAGAAAATGAAAAATGTGTGTGTGTGTGTGTGTCCCTGTGCTTCTGTGCATATCTTCCCAATTCAGCATTCAGATACATGTTGGTAGCTTCAAATTGGCCATGGTGGGACAATTTCTATTTATAGAAAGGAAATCAGCAAATGTTAAAAAAATAAAGGCTTTTTTTTCTTTTCTTTTCTGGAGATGCAGATATCAGACATTTATTACAATGCTCAAGGAGTTATGGAAATATACATTTGAATTACATCCTATAACCAGTCTCACTCTTACTCTGTGCTCTCACTGGTTTTCTTCCTGTTTTCTCTTTTTGTAGTGATGCTCTCCTCTTTTCCATTCTCAATACTGTTTTCAGAATCACTTTTCTCTGATATGAATATGATTATGACAATTGTGTTTGTTTAAAACTCCCTCAATGCTGGGATTCCTGGGTGGCTCAGTCAGTTAAGCATCTGCCTTCTGCTCAGGTCAGGTGGGATCAAGTCCCACATTGGGCTCCTTGCTCAGCAGGGAGTCTGCTTCTCTCTCTGCCTGCCACTCCCCCTCTTGTGCTCTCTCACTCTCTCTCTCTCTGACAAATAAATACAAATATTTTTTAAAAATAAAAAATAAAATGAAACTCCCTCAGCATCTTTTAAAGGAACCAATGGAAGTTTGCTCCTTGGTGAGTCACAGATAGACCAGGTAGAGTTGTCTCACAAAGTAAACTTGATTTGCAGCAAGTAGGTGTAGCTTCCAAAGCTGTGACTCTCTGAGCAAGGATGGATAGGTTCCTTTTGTTTACAGTTAGGATGAATATTTAAAAAGAGGATCCTTGTCACCATTTGTAGATAGAGGCAGGCATAAGGTCCCTTGTGCCTCTTAAGGAAATATGCCTATACATACATTCTGTGTTATTTGGATGAAACTTGTACTCCTCACTGGGAATTTTAGTAGTATAAGGAAGTAAAGGTAGTTGTCAGTCATTCTAAAGGTCCTCCACAGTCCTTCTGCACAGGCGTGGGTTGGGGGTTACTTTCAAACTGGTCTAGGCGGCCCCGGCTGGCTGGAGGTCCTATCAGGGCGGTCACTATTGCTTGAAGGCTGGTTTCCCTTTCTATTTGCCTGAGTTAAGATACAAGCTAGAAAGAAGAACTTAAGGAAGAATGGGGGACAAAGGTCAGTGAGTACAAGCAAGTGGGCAGTGAAGGTCAGGTCTGGGGTTCTAGCTGGTGACATCATCACAGGATCTTCAAGATAAAGTTTAAACTCTGTTGAATCGTTTCAGATCCCTTTCTCTCCTTAAGGCTTTTCCAGTTACTTTCCAATACTACTTGATGGCATCAGGTTTTCTCTTGCTTTGGGGCCTATGTATCTGTAATTCCTTTATCTATAGTCTTTTTTCTCTTTCTCTGCATGATGTACTCATTTATTCTAAGGTTAACTAAAGTCAGAACATTGCTTCTGGGTGAGACTTTATATACATCTCTCCTCCTGGGCTACACTCTCTTTTTGCCCCCAAGACTGTGGATAAACTAACTGTACTGTTTCTCTCCTTCAACCTTGGCATACTTGCATTTGTATATTAACTTCCTTTCTTCTTCTTATAATCAGCTTCTGGGTGGGAAGGCTGAGCGAGGTTTTATTTATTTCTTTAATCTCAGTATCTAGTATATTTTGGAACATTATAGGTGATAAAAATGATTTTGGAATGTGTTGAATTTTTAGGAGGAAAGTTTAATTTAAAAAAAGCTTACTACAGAGAAGACAACAAAAGTCCATGAAGAAGGGGGCACTTCTCAGCAACTCTCTGGAAACCGTCCGTAAGAATTCAATGGATATAACACCATTACATCTAAAAATGACAATGCCGGAGGGAGGAGTCAAGATGGTGGAGAAGTAGCAGGCCGAGACTACTTCAGCTAGCCGGAGATCAGCTAGATAGCTTATCTAAAGATTGCAAACACCTGCAAATCCATCAGCAGATCGAAGAGAAGAAGAACAGCAATTCTGGGAACAGAAAAACAACCACTTTCTGAAAGGTAGGACCGGCGGAGAAGTGAATCCAAAGCGACGGGAAGATAGACCCTGGGGGGAGGGGCCGGCTGCCGGCAAGCGGCGGAGCAACGGCGCACAAAATCAGGACTTTTAAAAGTCTGTTCCGCTGAGGGACATCGCTCCAGAGGCTACCTGGGGCAGAGCCCACACGGGGTCAGCGTGGCCTCAGGTCCCGCAGGGTCACAGAAGGATCGGGGGTGTCTGAGTGTCGCAGAGCTTGCGGGTATTGGAACGGGAAAGCCGGCTACAGAGACAGAGCCGACAGTAAGCTCGCAGCTCGGGGTGACCTTGAGCCGGTCGCAGGCTCGGTGGGCTCGGAGCGCGGCCGGGGGTCGGGCGGTCGGGAGTGGCTGAGCGCGGTTCTCTGGACACGCGCTGAGGAGTGGGGCCCTGGGCTCTCAGCTCCTCCGGGCCGGAGACCAGGAGGCCGCCATTTGTATTCCCGTCCTCCGGAACTCTACGGAAAGCGCTCAGGGAACAAAAGCTCCTGAAAGCAAACCCAAGCGGATTACTCACCCCAGCCGCTGTTAAGGGCTGTGCAATTCCGCCTGGAGCAAAGACACTTGAGAATCACTACAACAGGCCCCTCCCCCAGAAGATCAACAAGAAATCCAGCCGAGACCAAGTGCACCTACCAAGGAGTCCGGTTTCAATACCAAGGAGAGCAGCAGAATTCTAGAGGAGGAGAAAGCAAAGCACGGAACTCATGGCTTTTTCCCTGTGATTTTTTTTAGTCTTGCGGTTAATTTAATTTTTTTCTTTTTCATTTTTTTTTTTTTTTTTTTTGCCTTCGGGTAAAATTTTTTTTTTTTAACTGTTACCTTTTTCTTTTTTAACGATTTTTTACTAGTTTATCTAATACATATATTTTTTTTCTTTTTTATATTTTTCTTAGGTGTTTTCTTTTTTTAAAAAATTCTTTTTTTTTTCTCTTTTTTCTTTTTTTTTTATTGTTTCCTTTTTGAACCACTTTTTATCCCCTTTCTCCCCCCTCATGATTTTGGATCTCTTCTAATTTGGTTAAAGCATATTTTCCTGGGGTTGTTGCCACCCTTTTAGTATTTTACTTGCCCCTTCATATACTATTATCTGGACAAAATGACAAGACGGAAAAATTCAACACAAAAAAAAGAACAAGAGGCAGTACCGAAGGCTAGGGACCTAATCAATACAGACATTGGTAATATGTCAGACCTAGAGTTCAGGATGACAATTCTCAAGGTTCTAGCTGGGCTCGAAAAAGGCATGGAAGATATTAGAGAAACCCTCTAGAGAGATATAAAAGCCCTTTCTGGAGAAATAAAAGAACTAAAATCTAACCAAGTGGAAATCAAAAAAGCTATTAATGAGGTGCAATCAAAAATGGAGGCTCTCACTGCTAGGATAAATGAGGCAGAAGAAAGAATTAGTGATATAGAAGACCAAATGACAGAGAATAAAGAAGCTGAGCAAAAGAGGGACAAACAGCTACTGGACCACGAGGGGAGAATTCGAGAGATAAGTGACACCATAAGACGAAACAACATTAGAATAATTAGGATTCCAGAAGAAGAAGAAAGAGAGAGGGGAGCAGAAGATATACTGGAGAGAATTATTGGGGAGAATTTCCCCAATATGGCAAAGGGAACAAGCATCAAAATTCAGGAGGTTCAGAGAACGCCCCTCAAAATCAATAAGAATAGGCCCACACCCCGTCACCTAATAGTAAAATTTACAAGTCTCAGTGACAAAGAGAAAATCCTGAAAGCAGCCCGGGAAAAGAAGTCTGTAACATACAATGGTAAAAATATTAGATTGGCAGCTGACTTATCCACAGAGACCTGGCAGGCCAGAAAGAGCTGGCATGATATTTTCAGAGCACTAAATGAGAAAAACATGCAGCCCAGAATACTATTTCCAGCTAGGCTATCATTGAAAATAGAAGGAGAGATTAAAAGCTTCCAGGACAAACAACAACTGAAAGAATTTGCAAACACCAAACCAGCACTACAGGAAATCTTGAAAGGGGTCCTCTAAACAAAGAGAGATCCTACAAGTGGTAGATCAGAAAGGAACAGAGACGATATACAGTAACAGCCACCTTACAGGCAATACAATGGCCCTAAATTCATATCTCTCAATAGTTACCCTGAATGTTAATGGGCTAAATGGCCCTGTCAAAAGACACAGGGTATCAGAATGGATAAAAAAAACAAAACCCATCTATATGTTGCCTCCAAGAAACACATTTTAAGCCCGAAGACACCTCCAGATTTAAAGTGAGGGGGTGGAAAAGAATTTACCATGCTAATGGACATCAGAAGAAAGCAGGAGTGGCAATCCTTATATCGGATCAATTAGATTTTAAGCCAAAAACTATAATAAGAGATGAGGAAGGACACTATATCATACTCAAAGGGTCTGTCCAACAAGAAGATTTAACAATTTTAAATATCTATGCCCCCAACGTGGGAGCAGCCAACTATATAAACCAATTAATAACAAAATCAAAGAAACACATCAACAATAATACAATAATAGTAGGGGACTTTAACACTCCCCTCACTGAAATGGACAGATCATCCAAGCAAAAGATCAGCAAGGAAATAAAGGCCTTAAACGACACACTGGACCAGATGGACATCACAGATATATTCAGAACATTTCATCCCAAAGCAACAGAATACACATTCTTCTCTAGTGCACATGGAACATTCCCCAGAATAGATCACATCCTCGGTCCTAAATCAGGACTCAACCGGTATCAAAAGATTGGGATCATTCCCTGCATATTTTCAGACCACAATGCTCTAAAGCTAGAACTCAACCACAAAAGGAAGTTTGAAAAGAACCAAAATACATGGAGACTAAACAGCATCCTTCTAAAGAATGAATGGGTCAACCGGGAAATTAAAGAAGAATTGAAAAAAATCATGGAAACAAATGATAATGAAAATACAACGGTTCAAAATCTGTGGGACACAACAAAGGCAGTCCTGAGAGGAAAATATATAGCAGTACAAGCCTTTCTCAAGAAACAAGAAAGGTCTCAGGTACACAATCTAACCCTACACCTAAAGGAGCTGGAAAAAGAACAAGAAAGAAACCCTAAGCCTAGCAGGAGAAGAGAAATCATAAAGATCAGAGCAGAAATCAATGAA
Organism: Mustela nivalis; assembly: GCF_964662115.1. NCBI lineage: Eukaryota > Metazoa > Chordata > Mammalia > Carnivora > Mustelidae > Mustela > Mustela nivalis. The sequence continues at coordinate 32,989,162 of NC_139027.1, read as the reverse complement.
ATAGAAACCAAAAAAACAATAGAACAAATCAACGAAAGTAGGAGCTGGTTCTTTGAAAGAATTAATAAAATTGATAAACCCCTGGCCCGACTTATCAAAAAGAAAAGAGAAAGGACCCAAATAAATAAAATCATGAATGAAAGAGGAGAGATCACAACTAACACCAAAGAAATACAAACAGTTATCAGAACATACTATGAGCAACTCTACGGCAATAAATTTGACAATCTGGAAGAGATGGATGCATTCCTAGAAACATATAAACTACCACAACTGAACCAGAAAGAAATAGAAAGCCTGAACAGACCCATAACCAGTAAGGAGATTGAAACAGTCATTAAAAATCTCCAAACAAACAAAAGCCCAGGGCCAGACGGCTTCCCGGGAATTCTACCAAACATTTAAAGAAGAATTAATTCCTATTCTCCTGAAACTGTTCCAAAAAATAGAAATGGAAGGAAAACTTCCAAACTCATTTTATGAGGCCAGCATCACCTTGATCCCAAAACCAGGCAAGGATCCCACCAAAAAAGAGAGCTATAGACCAATATCCTTGATGAACACAGATGCGAAAATACTCAACAAAATACTAGCCAATAGGATTCAACAGTACATTAAAAAGATTATTCACCACGACCAAGTGGGATTTATTCCAGGGCTGCAAGGTTGGTTCCACATCCGCAAATCAGTCAATGTGATACAACACATCAATAAAAGTAAGAACAAGAACCATATGATACTCTCAATAGATGCTGAAAAAGCATTTGACAAAGTACAGCATCCCTTCCTGATCAAAACTCTTCAAAGTGTAGGGATAGAGGGCACATACCTCAATATCATCAAAGCCATCTATGAAAAACCCACCGCAAATATCATTCTCAATGGAGAAAAACTGAAAGCTTTTCCGCTAAGGTCAGGAACAAGGCAGGGATGTCCATTATCACCACTGCTATTCAACATAGTACTAGAGGTCCTAGCCTCAGCAATCAGACAATAAAAGGAAATTAAAGGCATCCAAATCGGCAAAGAAGAAGTCAAATTATCACTCTTCGCAGATGATATGATACTCTATGTGGAAAACCCAAAAGACTCCACTCCAAACCTGCTAGAACTTATACAGGAATTCAGTAAAGTGTCAGGATATAAAATCAATGCACAGAAATCAGTTGCATTTCTCTACACCAACAGCAAGACAGAAGAAAGGGAAATTAAGGAGTCAATCCCATTTACAATTGCACCCAAAACCATAAGATACCTAGGAATAAACCTAACCAAAGAGACACAGAATCTATACTCAGAAAACTATAAAGTACTCATGAAAGAAATTGAGGAAGACACAAAGAAATGGAAAAATGTTCCATGCTCCTGGATTGGAAGAATAAATATTGTGAAAATGTCTATGTTACCTAAAGCAATCTACACATTTAATGCAATTCCTATCAAAGTACCATCCATCCTTTTCAAAGAAATGGAACAAATAATTCTAAAATTTATATGGAACCAGAAAAGACCTCAAATAGCTAAAGGGATATTGAAAAAGAAAGCCAACGTTGGTGGCATCACAATCCCGGACTTCAAGCTCTATTACAAAGCTGTCATCATCAAGACAGCATGGTACTGGCACAAAAACAGACACATAGATCAATGGAACAGAATAGAGAGCCCAGAAATAGACCCTCAAATCTATGGTCAACTAATCTTCGACAAAGCAGGAAAGAATGTCCAATGGAATAAAGACAGCCTCTTCAATAAATGGTGCTGGGAAAATTGGACAGCCACATGCAGAAAAATGAAATTGGACCATTTCCTTACACCACACACGAAAATAGACTCAAAATGGATGAAGGACCTCAATGTGCGAAAGGAATCCATCAAAATCCTTGAGGAGAACACAGGCAGCAACCTCTTCGACCTCAGCCGCAGCAACATCTTCCTAGGAACAACGCAAAAGGCAAGGGAAGCAAGGGCAAAAATGAACTATTGGGATTTCATCAAGATCAAAAGCTTTTGCACAGCAAAGGAAACAGTTAACAAAATCAAAAGACAACTGACAGAATGGCAGAAGATATTTGCAAACGACATATCAGATAAAGGACTAGTGTCCAGAATCTATAAAGAACTTAGCAAACTCAACACCCAAAGAACAAATAATCCAATCAAGAAATGGGCAGAGGACATGAACAGACATTTCTGCAAAGAAGACATCCAGATGGCCAACAGACACATGAAAAAGTGCTCCATATCACTCGGCATCAGGGAAATACAAATCAAAACCACAATGAGATATCATCTCACACCAAATGAAAGAATCTGGGATTGGGAGGGAGGCAAACCATAAGTGACTCTTAATCTCACAACTGAGGGTTGCTGGGGGGAAGGGGTTTGGGAGAAGGGGGTGGTATTATGGACATTGGGGAGGGTATGTGTTTTGGTGAGTGCTGTGAAGTGTGTAAACCTGGTGATTCACAGACCTGTACCCCTGGGGATAAAAATATATGTTTATAAAAAATAAAAAATTATATTAAAAAAAAAAAAAGCTTACTACATTGGGAGGGATAACATAAATGTTATCGGAAGTTTTTAAAAACTTGCCATGACTGAACTGTATAGTATCTATTGAAAAGGGACAGCAAAGGCCAATATGAAGAACTCTAGTGGAGAATTTATAGTAAGAGTGACTACTTACATTTGAATAACTTTACATTTGAATACTTGTATTTGTGATGGAATACTAAAGGAAAACACGTTCTAATTAAGATGATAAATTTTCATTGTCCTAAGTGCAATGAAAAATGTCTTGAGATTTTTCCTTAAATATTAACTTCACAGAAGTAAGTTAGTTATGATACTAGACTGAAATTCAAGAATATTTATCCCTAAGACCGTCAATTGAAAATTCCAAAGAAGGTAATAAAATAAAGTTCTTTTAACAACTACAAAAATGTAATCATGGTTTAACATTAAATATGTTAATGAAAAGCTTAGATGATATACTCACTGCTTTATCAAATCATATATTTTAAGATTTAGTCTTTCTTTATATAATATTAAATACTGCCATGTGTTATGCTAAATTCTAGGGAGTATAGAAAAGACTGTTTTTACCTTGGCTATCACGGCTTAATGGGAGAGAATAATGCCAGCTGGAAAGAGTGAAAGGTATGGTTATTTGTTATGTCAGTGTATTTCGATGATGCTGATGGTGGTGGTGATGGTGACTTGCGGACGACCATGGGGACGGTAATGAGAGCTGTGCTCATTGAGTAAATATTTTGTTTCAGGTGATTTGCCAATTGAATCCTTATTGGCTCCTGTCAACAATTCTTCGAGGAAAATCTTTTTTAATCCTCCTGTTTTAGATGGTAAATCTGAGTTTCAAAGAGAAATCACATAACTTTGTCTCAAGTAGTAAATAGCAGATTTATTCTTAAATGGTACATGGTAGATTTAGGTTTCCAGCAAAATCTATCCAAATTTAGAGCCCAGTTTTTCTTTCTTTCTTCTTTCTTCTTTTTTTTTTTTTTAAGGATTTTATTTATTTATTTGACACAGAGAGGGATCACAAGTAGGCAGAGACAGGAAGAGAGAGAGGGGGAAGCAGGCTCCCTGCTGGGCAGAGAGCCTGATGTGGGGCTTGATCCCAGGACCCTGGGATCATGACCTGAGCTGAAGGCAGAGGCTTAACCCACTGAGCCATGTGCCCCGAGAGCCCAATTTTTCTTAATATACTCTGGAATTTGAATCAGAAGAACGAGATGAGTTTTAGTTCTTGTCCCACTTCCTGTTAGGTTAGAGGAACTCTAAGTCAGTGAACCCTTCTTTGAGTCAGCTTTCTCAGCAGTGAAATGGAGAGAATAGTATCTGTCTTGTATATATCATAGTGCTTTTAAAAGACTGAATAGGCAGAATATCTGAAAGTTTTTGTTCATAAAATATAAAGCCCTTTTGGAAATAATTCTTAAAGTATAGCACCAGCATACATTGTCATCATAAATAATATACAGTATAAGAATCTATATTTTTTTAAAAGAACTACACTTTTGATAAGTTCAGAGTTTCAAGGGCACACCACAGAAAAACAACAGAGCAAATTATATAAATGAGGTTGTATTGTATGGATGTTACAAACTGTAAGAAGAAAAGTTTCTTTTCAGAATTGACTTTTAGGTGCTAGTAATCTGAAATGTGATTACTAATTCTCTAGGTCCTACCTCCTAACCAGTATTCCTGAATATTGGACTCTTGTAGAAGTTCTCATGCTGCTGTACATGCTACTTATTATTAGGTGAGGACTGACATTAATTATGTATGTACAACCACATCGAAGGGATGAGTTTGAGGTGGAGAGCTTAAAATGCACATAGCATGGCTCTGTCCCCAAAGTCAAACAGTAGTGTCAAAAACTGAAATGTTTGCCTGAGCCTTTGGTCTATATGAATGTATACTTCTCTTTAGTTCTTCTTTTTTTTTTTTTTTCATGTGTTTCAGTTTTATAGAGCAGTAATTGACATACATCATTATATAAGTTAAGGCATACAGCGTGGTTTGATTTACATCTATTGTAAAGTGATTACCATAGTAGTTTCAACTAACATCCATCTTTTCATATAGATGGAGTAAAAAGGAGGGAAAGGCTGAAAGAGAAAAGGAAAAAAAATTCTCCTTGTGATGAGAAGTCATAAGATTTACTCTCCTAATGACTTTCCTATCACATAGCAGTGCTAGCTGTAGACATAATGTGATACATCACATCCCTCGGCTGATTCACCTTATAACTGTGTTTCTTTTGACCACCTTCTTCCAGTTTCCCTCCATCTCTGTAATTCTTAATATCAGTATTTAGTGTAATCATTTTTTTTTTAAGGAAACAACTTTTTGGAACCCTCTCACCAAAGGAAGAAGTTCCTTAGTCATTCTAAATGACATCAAAATATGTATCTGCAACTCAAAGAAAATGTGAAAATCCAGTTACAACCCAAGGATTTCTTTTTTTTTTTTTAATTTTAACTCTAGTATACTTAATATATAGTGTTATATTAGTTTCAGATGTAAAATATGATTCAACAATTCTATATATTACTCAAGGCTCATCGAGATAAGTATACTCATTCCCTTTCATCTATTTCCTCCATGCCCCTACCACCTCCCCTGTGGTAACTATCAGCTTGTTCTCTATAGTTCAGAATCTGTTTGGTTTTTCTGTTTTTTCTTTGTTCATTTGTTTTGTTTCTTAATCCTGCATATGAGTGAAACGTTGGTATTTGTCTTTCTCCGACTGGCTTATTTCGCATAGTGTTGTACTCTCTAGCTCTATCCATGTTGTTGCAAATGGCAAGATTTCATTTTTTTTATGTCTCAATAATATTCCATTTTGTATATGTACCACCTCTTCTTTTTCATCTATCAATGGACATTTGGGCTGCTTCCATAGTTTGGCTATCGTAAATAATGCTGCAGTAAACAGAGGGATGCATGTATCCCTTTGAATTAGTGTTTTCAGAATTTTAGGGTAAATACCCAGTCAAGGAATTACTGGATTTGATAGCAGTTCTATTTTTAACTTTTTGAGGAACCTTCATACTGTTTTCCGCAGTGGCTACATCAGCCTGCATTCCCACCAACAATACATGAGGGTTCTTTTTTCTCCATATCCTCATGAACAATTGTTGTTTTTTGAATTTTTTTTTTTTTTTGGCCATTTTGACATATGTGAAGCGATCTCATTATGGTTTTGATTTGCATTTCCCTGAAGATGAGTGATGTCGAGTATCTTTTCATGTGTCTTTTGGCCATCTGCATGTCTTCTTTGGGGAAATATTTGTTCATGTCTTCTGCTCATTTTTGTTTGGATTACTTGGGGGTATTTTGATATTCAGTTATATAAATTCTTTATATGTTTTGGATACTAACCCTTTATTAGGTATGTCATTTGCAGAAATCTCCCATTCAATAAGTGGTCTTAGTTGTATTGATTATTTCCTTTGCTGTGCAGAAGCTTTTTATTTTAATGTAGTACCAATTATTTCTTTTTGCTTTTGTTTCTCTTGCCTCAGGAGGCACATCTAGAAAGATGTCGTTAGGCCAATATCATGTAAATTACTGCCTGAGTAATTTGAGTTTATTTTTTGTGTATGGTGTAAGAAGATGGTCCAGTTTCATTCTTTTTCATATAGCTATCCCATTTTCCCGACTCCATTTGTTGAAGAGACTGTCTTTTTCCCCACTGCATATTCTTGCCTCCTTTGTCAAAGATTAATTGACCATAAAATTATGGGTTTATTCCTAGGCTTTCTATTCTGTTCCATTGATCTCTATGTCTATTTTTGTGCAAGTACCATACCCATGGTTATTACTTTGGTTATATTATTTTGTAATATAACTTGAAGTCTGGAATTATGATACCCCCAGCAATCCCAAGAACTTCTGAAGAAAATCTAGAAACTGATGGTAACATGTAGGCTGCATTATGTTTAACAACAAAACATCTTTGATGAACAAAGAGCAGAATCCCTTGTTTTTTTATATTTCTTGTAGCTGAGGATATCTTAGGAAGCATTCTAACCATAAAGCAGAGAGCTTTTGCAAATTAGCAGAAAGAAAATAAAAAGGACAATCAAAAGGAAATGTTCTGTACTGATCTATTAGTCTCCAAATTTATATCCAGGGAAAATACTCTCTCTGTTTGACAGAGGCATTCTGCTCTCCTTGGCTGCTTCCCATAGTTGTGGCCTTTGGGTATTTGGAAACAGATAAATCAAAAAGAACTTAAGCATTTAAATGAGTATTTGGTATTATAGCTCCTGCAAGTTAAAGGCTTTTATGCAATTATTTTTTTAAATACTAGCAGCACTCACCTGAGATTCAGACATATTTTTTCATCCTGAGTATGTATTTATTTGATTAGCATGATTTTCTTTTCTTTTCTTTTCTTTTAAGATTTTATTTATTTATTTGACAGACAGAGATCACCAGTAGGCAGAGAAGCAGGCAGGGAGAGAGGGGAAAGCAGGTTCCCGCTGAGCAGAGAGCCCAATGCCTGGCTTGATCCCAGGACCCTGGGATAGTGACCTGAGCAGAGTGCAGAGGCTTTAACCCACTGAGCCACGCAAGAGCCCCTGATTAGCATGATTTTCAACTGCTGACCTTTCCAGGACATATGCGTATGTGAGGATGTATGTAAGGCACTAAGCTATTAATGCACTGAATTAGTTAATGATAGACAATACTAGTAATTAGATATGCTTATTAAAATACATTCTAGTATTTCATTCTTTTGATGTTTGTCAACATTATATTTTCTTAGATTTGTGAAAAATGCAATGGCTTGCATGCAGTAATTTCAGTGGCTGAAGAAAAGGCTATCTTCTTTTCTCAAACTTCTTCCCTCTAGCACTAACGCCTGAAATTTCTTTGTCCGAGAATAAAATAAGGTATTCCAGAGAGAGAAATACAAGTTTTTAAGACAGTAAGTCTGGAAGTAGCTATGTAACTTCTTACATTCCTTCAGTCCAAACTGTAAGTATCTCTTTTGAGCTTTTCTGAGGCTGGGAGAAATTAAGAATGAGCAGAAAATAATGGAAAATTTCTAAGATGGTACAACCTTGCCCACAGCTGTTATACCTCTGTCATCTAGCAGTGTATGCATGAAGAATGGTAACTAAATTTCTTAATGCATTAGTAATACAGTTTTTTATTAAAATGGCCCATTGTATTGTATACATGCTTTTTTATACATAGATTTAGAACTGAAATGCAAGCAGTACGCTTTTATTTCAGAAGTCAAGGTGCAACAACATCCAATACTGATTTTTTCTTAATTCTTTTAGGACTTAAAATATGTTATAGAGTCAAAAAGCAATATCCAACTCTGCATTCTTTCAGAATTTTAAATATGTTTCAGTCTCCTTGCCTCCAAGTTTCTATTGAGAATTTGACCCTTAATTAACCTGTTTTTGCCTGTATGTAATGTGTGTGTGTACATGTGTGTGCATGCACATGTTTATGTGTATGTGTGTATGTGTGTTTCTTGCCACTTTTAAACTTTGTTCTTTATCTTCCATATTCAGTAGTTTGAACACAATGCGACTCAGGATGGTTTATTTATTTAGTTGTTTTCTTAATGCCTATTGAGTTTATATCTAAAATTTTTTCTCAAATTTAGGAAATGTTTGGTATCATTTTGTGAAATATGTATTTTTTTGTGCTATTCTCTCTTTCTTTACTTTTTAGGGCTCTATAACACATTTGTTGGGCTGTTTGAAATTATCAAATAGGTCCTAAGGTTCTATTTACATTTTTCTATCTTTTCCTCTTTGTTTTTTTATATTGAATGATTTATGTTGATCTATATTCAAGTTAATTTACTCTTTCTCCTGTCATTTACCTTGAAAAGTTCCATCCATGTGGGAAATTTTAAATTTCAGATACTCAGTTTTATTTCATTGAGAATTTCATTTAGTTTTTTTATCATTATTTTTCTCTGCCGAGATTTCTGACTTTTTAAATTCTTTGCAAGTATACATTTACTGTTTTTTTTTTTTAATTGAGGAGAGTTATCAAAGCCAGTTTTAAAATCTTTGTCTCTTTGTTCTAACACATTCGTCTTGACATTGGTCTCAGATAATTTTCTCAGTAATTACTCTTTAGAATGTATTTCATTTTCCTGGTTGTTGGTATGTTGGGTAATTTTGTATTGTACCCTGAACATGGATAAAATTAAGTTGTGAAGAAAACAGATTGTTATTTCTCTCCAGTGAATATATATATTTTTTGTTTTGTTTTATCAGGCAGTTATCACATCTGGTGTGAGCTGCAAACTGTGTGTTTAGTCAGGAATTCCTGTCTAAGTTTAGCTGTTTTGGTCTTTAGCTGAGCTGCTTTGAATCTATTTCTTATATGAGTGGTTCCAGCATTGGTCAGATTTGTGGATATATAGAACTTGGGAATCCCTTCACTTTTGTTTGGTTTACTTTGATTCCTCCAGTTTTCTCTGTGACCCTGATTTCTCCAACCACAGTTTGCATGTGGTACTTAGTGCAATTGGCCTCAAGTTTAAAGCCATGGAAATGGGAAATCACTTTATGTAACGTTCCTCCCCAACAGTTTCTTCAGGTTGCTGATTTTTGTGTTATATCCACATTTTATAGTCGTGTTAGGAAGACCGATTATTCTGGAAGGAGTTTATGCCATTCTTAATAGAAGTGGAGATTAATAGGTTTTTGTTTCTTGTGTTTTTGTAGGCAATGATGAAAACATTTCTGTTAGGTTGAAAGAACCGGCTAAGTGTATTTATTTTATCTAATTTACCTGCTGATAATATAGTCACTTGAAATCACAGAAAAACCAGCAGATTTGTAATTCTGACTCCTTCATAAAAGCCAAATGTCAGATACCTCTTCAGGTTTAACAAGACCTTTTCGTACTTGTGTCATAATATAGACAATGTGCATCTGCATGATATGAAAAATTTTCATAATCTTTTCCCATAATCTTGCACAGTAGTATAAAGATTTTACTTATTTGAAAGATCTTATTTTTTATAAAGTTACGCACATCAGTGATATACTATAGCATTTACATATTCCTGGCCTCAGATGACTTGCAATAATACTTGGATATGAATAATGAGTGAATGAATTTTCCATTGACTGCTGTATCTATAGCCCTATCATAGATTCTCTTAAGCCCTGTCTAAACAACTTCTCTTTCAAGTTTTCCATGTTTTTTCTCCCACTAAAACACTGTTCTCATTAAATAAGTCATATACAATAGGGTGGCTGGGTTATGAGCACTGGGAAGGGTGTGTGCTATGGTGAGTGCTGTGAACTGATGTAAGACTGATGATTCACAGACCTGTACCCCTGAGGCAAATAAGACATTATATGTTAATTAAAAAAGTTATATACAATGAACAATAGATTTTTCACAATATAAATGAATACAAAACAAATACTTTATATATTTTGTTACTGAAATAGAATCTAGCAAACATCATAAACTGAAACTGTTGACATCAGTACCTTCATGAAACTATATAACAGAACTCCCATATAGGATAACTTTTTCCAAATACTCTTTTCCTCTCAATCAGTATTTGAGTCTTTTAAGGAAGTGTGCTGAAAGAGAAGGTATTCAAATTATTATTTTCCTACTTCATGATCTCAACCAGTTTTAATGTAGCATCAAGAACAAATGTTTCCTCAATGATATGTGGCTTTTTGCCTTAATAAGGAATTTCAGAAAAAAAGTATTACATTTAATATATTTTTGAGCCAACACATTATATTAAACACTGACAGGGAAAAAACAGTGATTTTTCTTTATAGCCTAGATGCTTACATTTAAAATATATTGATAATCATGATGATTACATGTTATCATTCATTAGAACAGATTAATTTCATTACAACCCTCAGCAAAATATGAACTTTACTTGATGACCATAATAGTGCTCTTATTAACCATCTTATTTGGAAATGAGATACTTGTGAAAAGAAATAGTTGTTAAATGAGCCTCCTTATCAGTTCAAAAATAACAGATCCTTAGGGTCAATAGGATTCTTTATTTCCTAATTTGATCAGGGTTCTATACAACTTTTCTTTATTTAAAAAAAGCAATAAAATATACTAAAATGGAAGAATCCTTAGGCTTATTATAATCTTCTAAAAGATAATAGAAATCTACACCATTGCCTAGATACAGCATTTCCAGTTTAGTACTGTGTTGGAACTGTCTGGAAGGGAAATGTTTATCTGATTTGGCAACGTATTTTTTCAAATGTCGTGAATTATGCATTTTCTTGATCTAATTAGGCCTTTTGGGGAACCTAGAATACTGAAAATAATATCCATTCAGTCCTTTTTTTAAGGAAGCTTCTTGGTGAGATCAGAAATGGCAATAATCAGCATTAAGGTAGAGTACACATCAGTTGTCAAATATAATTACCATTTTTCAGTGTTAAATGAAGATATTGAAAGGTAAATATTATTTATGAAGACACCTTGATATCCCAAATGAATGAAATTAAATTTAGGTGAAATTATGCTTAACTAGAGGAAAAAAATTAATTGGAAGAAGAGGAAGTTAATTTGGGGCTTACCTACAAAAGCAGTATTAAGTATTCCTCTTATTAAAGAAGAGTATAGTTTTAAAATGCAGAGAGCTTAACACTAGGGGAAAATATAAAGGATAATTAGCTGTTAACCTGATTTTGGACATATCACTCGGGGTCTTTTCATGAAGCAGATAACACAATAAACAAAGGACAATGGAAGTAATTTAATGAAGTAATTACTTGCAAAGGAGGAAGAGGTTACCAAAACTTGGCAAAAACTGATTGTAGGAAAAGGGCTTCTCTTGGAGGAGCAGTGAGCAAAGATACTGTGCAGCCTGGTCAGACCAAAACAGTGAGTGGCCTGACAGGGAGCAGAGGGAAAGTATCCTCCAATCCGTGTCTTTTGTTTTTGCCTTCCATAGGCTGAAACCAGTCAGAAACTAGGGATGCAGTCCACTGAGGGCAGCCTTCTGAGACATGGTCTAGTGTGGAAAGGGGCAGACAACGGGCCTGAGGGGTAAAAGGAGATTAGTAGCTTGGGTCACTTTCTTTTGCTAAGATGAATATAATATGCATTGATTGGGCTTTTTCATATTGGGGTTAACCAATGTTTTCATGTTAGCGAAGTCAAGGTTAGCATGGTCCAAATATGAAGGGTGAAATTGCCACACAAGCCACAGAATGAAAGAGTTCTGCCTTGGGTGTAACAAGATCATTGGATCATCTCTATTCCATTTTCATTAAGTGAAGCAAAATCAATATGTTTTGGTGAATTAGAAGATTTTAATTCATGTCCTAGCTCTGTCACTTACTAAGTATGTCATCTTGGACACTTAGTAAATCTCTTGTGTCTAAAATTTCTAAGGGGTAGAATGGTGACAAGAGGTATTAGGAGGATTAAATGTAGTACTCTATCCATATAAATTAAGATATATAAGAAATTCTCAGTAAATATTAGGTATTATTAAAGATGTGAGCTTACCAATAATGCCATGATTTTCCTAACTTTAATTCTGAAGCTGTTTGTTTGTTTAATAAATTTTGGTTGCTATAGCAAAGTTAAGTCAATTGGTTTCCTAATAAAAATGCTTTATCTGGATCTGGAGTTCATATCTGATGACATTTTCTGGGTCATTGTGGAGAAGCTGGTGATATTTCAAAAGCTGGTATGTTGTTTTGTGGTTGATAATTGTATATTTTATATATACTTGTGTTTTCCAAATCATACACCACTTTAAGATTTTTCAAATATTAATAATGGATTAATAGGAAAAGTAAAAATAGTTTTTGCCTAATGGACATTGAAGTAGGTAAGTTTCCTTCTTGGTTCTAAGTGTGGCAAAATTATTTTAAACTTTTTCTAAATATTGCCTAATTTTAGATTTATAGAAAAGTTGCAAAATTATAGGGAGATTTCCTATATATTATTCATTGAGCTCCCCCTAATGTTAAGCATCTTATATAACTATGCTGCATTTGTCAAAACTAAAAATTAACACGAGTGTGCTGCTTTTTACTAAACTAAGATTGTTTTCAATTTTTTCAGTTATTCCAGAAATTACCTTTTTTGTTCCAAGATCCAATCTGATATGCTTTGTTGCAGTTAGGGCAGAGGTTTTTTCTTGTTGTTGTTGTTTTTGTTTGTGTTTTACTTATTTGTATTTTGGGGAAGATACATACAACTTTAAATATGGTGTAAAGGAAATATGCCCTTTTAAAAAGATTTATTTATTTGAGAGAGAGAGTGTGTGTGCCTGTGATGGTGGGGGGAGGGGCAAAGGGAGAGAGAGAATCTCAAGTGGACTCCCCACTGAGCATGGAGCTCAACAGGGGGCTTAATCTCATGATTGTGAGATCCTGACCTGAACTGAAATCAAGAGTTGGACACTTAACCTAGTGAGCCACCCAGGCACCCCAAGGAAACAATGCCTTACTAAGCTATACCAGTTTGCTGGGCAACTGTGTAACAAATTGCCGCAAACTTAATGGCTTAAAATGAGAAATTTTCATCCGATTATGTGTAACATAGTATTAAGAAGTCTTGACATTGGCATAAGGTCTTACAGGTGTTAATCCCAAATTCCTTTTCTCTCAATTAGACACCAAAGCCTCAATCATGTTTTAAAGAATTAAACAATATGAATGATATACATTTTTAGACAAAAATTCAAACCAGAAACTAAAACTGAAGCAAATGAATAGTTGTATCCATTTTAAAGGGCTTATATAATACTTGGAATAGTAAGATGTATCCTGTTCGTACACTTTCTGTCTAGCCTTTTATAATCCACATTTGATTAATTTTTGAACATTTCAATATGGTCAGATACTTCCAATTTAGCAGTATGATCTAAAAATATCATTGTAATGGGAACAAAAAAAAAGTGAAACAAACTCCTACAACACAATGGCAATTGAAAACCATCACATAAACTCTGTTAATGGTGTATTCTAATTTTTATTGAAGTGATCTAAATCTGGAAGCATAAACTGCAGTTTAGAATGGTGTTTAGAGAATTCTAGTTCACCCATAGTTCATAGACAGGGAACCGACGTCTAAAAAGATTAGGGCCTGGCCCCTCAGGTCCATTCTTGTTATGCCACCATCCATTAAATAAGATTGATAATGAGGAAGACTAGAGCAAAGGGAAGGTAGTGGTTTAAAGTACAAGTTCTGGACCAGTTTCATTCCAAATCCTCCACCTATGTGATTTTGACCTCTATTTCTAATATCTTAACTTGTGAAGTCTGGATAATAATTCTTTTTTAGGTCTGCTAAAGTTTAAATGGTAGATATTGATGAAATCTATCATTTGTATAAAGCCCTTATTAAAATTCTGAATTAATGGTAAATGTATATAATAAGTGGTTGTATTGTGGTTAGGAGCTCTGACTCTGGAGTCTTAAGAAAACTGGTTTTGAATCATACTTCTTTTATTTAGAGGTGGAAAAAAAAAACGAAAGGATAATGATGGTGTGTATCTCATAGTACTCTTGCGAGTACTCCATGAGAAGACTCCTAAAAAGGAAGAACTCAGTGAATGAATACATTTCATTGTGTTGCTATTAATAAACAACAAAGATATAGTAGTGTTGACAAAGGTAAATGACCCAATGAGCACAATAAAGGCTTGAACTAGGGCAGTTCTACATTCAGGAGAGTATAGAATGTCAACCATTATCTTTGAAAAATGAAGTATTCCTAGGAATTTCTTAATTTTATTTTAGAATAGGAAAATCAATATAATATATAACAAGAAATACGGGGATGAACAGATATAGCGACCCATAAGTCCTCTTAGACTTTATGCAATTCAAGTACTAAAGAAAATTTTTATAAACATCTCAGATATCACCAAGTGTTCTGCTTAAAGGATATCTTTTCTTATTACATTTGGCACAAAGCAAAATGAGACTACTGGGAATAGTGTGCAGGAAGAGGATCCTGCCTGATACAGACTGTCAGAATGTCGTTACTAACCTTATACAAGGACGTTTCTTTTTTTAGCAAGAATATATTGCTCCAGAAATCTCAAGCTAGAGAATGTTTGAGGGCAGATTATACTAAGTATAGGATAACTGTCAACATTAACCTAAATAGCTTATTTTAGAACTTGTTAAATAGTACAACATATGGTGGTGACATCATAAGACTTCATCTGTGACAATACTATTTGCAGTAATTAAGGTCACCCTGTTTTTTTCTGTGGTCTTACACATTACCAAACTAATCACCATAGAGGAAAAGTGCTTTACATTTGGGGCAATGATGAGTGACAAATGTGAAAATGATTTGACAAAAAGAACTATCAGTGATAAAACAAACAAAAGCTGTTATAATACTAGAACATGTTATTTGAGAAGCAGATTCTTGCTCAGTGAAATTTTTTATTTTAGACACTACATAACTAATATCCCATACTATGTACTGTGCTTACCTATCACTTTTAAAATACCACACTCTAAGATCAATGACCTTAACCTAATTTTTTTATTTTTACTTAATGAAACCTCCCTAATGTAGGTAAGAACATTAAATTTTTAGGCGAAAGTAAACTTTAGAAAGCGGAACAATTTCTTACTGGCTAGATTTAAGAAGGAATTAGAGAAATATACAGAAAATGGCTTGAAAGAAAGTAGTCATCTTATATCTGTAAAGGCATAATATAGTTATTCATTAATTTATTCAATAAGTATTAAGCTCCTACAACGTGCTGCCATGCATTATTACGGGAAGTGTTTTCTGTATCAAGTGAGAAAGTTTGCAGTTTTGAGAGTTCACAGATTTGAGCCTTTAATGGTTCTTAGAAGAAATTCTTTCCAGGAGACAACAAATATAGCTTCATTTATGCTAGAGTAATGATATTAACAATAGTGGACCTGTTGAGAGTGTCATCTCTAATTTTTTAACAGATAGGTATGAGGATTCCTTGGGTATAATGAGAAGATTTTATTTTTTTACATTGACAATCTGTGAGTTTACAGTGCTAAAAAAAAATCATAGTGATGTTTCTTGCTTGGTAGTAATTCAGGATAGATACTCAGATTGATCTTTCCAATAAAAACAACAAAATATTGGGTTAACACATTTTTAAATGAATTAAGGGCAGGCGGGCATGTGCAAATAATCAGAAGCTGAATAAATGAATGAAAAAGGGAACAAAAAGTGGTGGTCTGAGCACTAAAGTCTACTTTCCTATGAAGAGCACTTGTGAAATATGGTGAACTCGAGAGTCAATTTGTATTCATTAAGTTATATAGGAGACAGGAGTGGCAAGTCTAATAGGCAATCCTATTTCACAATGCTAGGAAAACCTTGAGAAAACAAAATAAAATAGAAAAGTGCTAATATATCAGAAATTAAAACAAATGTAAAGAGACAAAAATGTAGTAATGAGGAAAATAACTGTCAAACTGGATAAAAACACTAATTTCAGATATTCACTGTTTGTAAGAAGCATACCTAAGACACTAGGATAAAGAAAGGTTAAATAAAAAAATGGAAAACGTATGCCGAAACATACATGAAAGAAAGTTTTGTAGGTATTTAATTTTAAGCAAGTTAGACTGTAAGTCAAAGTCATTCTGGAGATAATGTGTTACTACTTAATACAATTTACTGAGAAAATGTAGCTGCTTAAATTTGAATCCAAGAAATATGATAACCTTAAAATACATAAATTTTATTTTTTTATTTTTTATAATTTTTTATTTTTTTTAATAAACATATATTTTTTATCCCCAGGGGTACAGGTCTGTGAGTCACAATACCTAAATTTTAAAAATGCTAAAGTTACAGAAAGAAGTGTATCTACCTTGTCATGGGTCCTTAAAAATAACCTTTTACTCATTTATAGATAAGCTGCCCCTAAAACTTAGGGTATAGAACACATAAAGCCCCATTACTAAACTTCATCTAATGTGAGGGGTATAAAATACTGTACTCAACAAATTAAGAATAAATATTATTTTCGAACACACAAGGATATTTTAAAAATGACCATGTATTAAGACATGAAAAATTATATTATTCACGATAGTCTGATCACAGTGTAAGAACTCAGTCAAAAAGATGACTAGAATAAAATTGATATGTTTGGAAATTAAGAAACACTTCCAAATAATGTATACATGAACAAGAAACCAAAAATACAATTTTAAAATTTGAAACTAAACAATGACAAAAGATTAACTATTTTAAAAATATATGTGTGATGCATCTCAAGTAAAGCTTAGAAAATGAATTTATAGGCTGTGTTAGTCACACTGCTGCCATTACACATTGCTACAAAGTTAGTAGCTTCAACCAACACAGATTTACTCTCTTACAGTTCTGTAGGTCGGAAGTGTGTTATGGACTCACTGAGCTAAAATGTCAGTGGGTTTAATCATGTTGCATGTTTCCGACCACCAACACCCCCTGCCCCATCCCTGTCTTCCACTTTTTAGAGCTCATGTGATTAGACCCGACTTTACTGGATAATCCAAGATAGGTATCTTTACCTATCAGACTATCTGTCTCAGCAACATTGATTATTAAAAAAAAAAAAAAAAGAGAGAGAGAGAGAAGTCACAAAAATTATGAGTTAAAAAAGTAGACATAACTGGAGAGCATGTAAAAATTAGAAAAAGGATAAGAATAGTATTAAGGACTTTTGCCAGCACATTTGAAAACTTACATAAAATGGCAAATCCCTAGAAAAATTCAGTTCCTCAAAACTGAACTAGGGTAAAAAAAAAAAAAAATGCCAAACTGTTCCCACATCAAGGATAGAATTATAGAAGTAGTTAAAAATCATCCTACAAATATAGTTTTATATGCAAGTTCTTCAGTCATTTAAGGAAGAAATAACTTCAGTTGTTCACAGAGTATTCAAAGAATAGAAAAAAAATCACACTAACCAACGTATTTTATAATGCTTCCAAAACTTAGACACAAAAATGTATCAAGGACTGAAGAAGAGAGAAAATTACAAATCTTTCCGCATGAGAAAGATTCTGATTAAAATATTATCAAATTAAAGCCAGCCACATTTAAGAGTTAATATATCACTGATAAGACCAGTTTATCTCCAGCAAAGCAAGGTTCATTTGACCTTAGAACATCATCTATTACCATTTAGTTTTAAAAAAGCTAAAGAAGGATAAATCATACAGTAATTTCAGCATATTCAGTATCATAAAATATGTTAAGTATTTCTTATCAGATAATAAGAAAAGATACCTTTCTTAATCTGTTAAAAGATATTTGCCATAAACCTACAGAAAATATCATACCCTAATGTTTGTATAAGAAGTAGTGTGCCTAGGGCAACTGGGTGGTTCAGTGGGTTAAGTGCCCAACTCTTAGTTTAGGCTCAGATTGTGATCTCAGGATTGTGATCTCAGGGTCACGAGACAGAGCCCCATGTTGTGCTCGACACTGAGCATGGAGTCTGCCTAAGACTCTTTCTCCATCTCCTCCCTCTGCCCTTCCCTACCACTCACTCTCTCTCTCTTTCAATCTCTAAAATAAATAAATAAAGCTAAAAAAAAGAAGTAGGGTGCCTGCTATTACCACTTTTTTTCATAATCTTTCCTAACACAATCTTTTCCTAAACAATAAAAAATAGAAAAAGAAATAAAAATTTTAAGAATTGGAAAAGCTTCCTAACTTCATTATTTCAGATGCTTATTAAATAGAAAACCTCAAAGTGTACCCAGAAAATGCATTAGATTGAATAAGAAGGCATGGCAAGCTTGAATACAAAAATGAAAATATAAAAGTTAATTGCATTTATATACACTAGAAAAAATTATCAGTAGGTGAAATTTAATAAGCATACCAATAACATTATAAGTAAAATGGCACTAATAAAAATGATATGTACAAGTGCCTTGTGAGAAAAATATAAAACTTAATTTTAAGCTTTTTTTTTAAAAGACGTACATCAATGTCATTAAACTAATGGTAGAAAAGCTTAATATGGTAATTTTTCAGTTAGTCCTGGATTGGTCGGTAGAATTAATATAATCCTAATGGAAGTTCTAACAGAGTTTTCTTTGAGACTTGAGAGATGATTTTCAATTTTATATGGAAGATCAAAGATAAAAATAGAGAAAACACTCTTAAACAGTTTGGGATGCCTTTTCAGATAACTGAAATTATTATATGGTCATGGTAGCTAAGTCAACATACACTAACAGTCTCCTGTATGCATGAAATAACGATTTATGACAGAGCTGGCATTCCACATGAATAAGGAAAGGGCAAATTCTTCAACAAATTATATATATATATATATATATATATATATATATATACACACACACATACATATATATATAATTATATATATAATATAACATATAATATATAATATATATAATAATATAATATAATAATTATATATATATATAAAATCAGTTTTGGGTGGAATAAATAGAAATGTGTGGTGATACATGTTTAAAAACCAGATGTGCTGTCTGAAAGAAGCACCAAACAAAGAAAGAAAGAAACTCTTGACTTTTAGTGTTTGTTTCTGCATTGTAAGGATTACCATCATGGCCAGATTCATCCTATCAATGTGATGTCTTCTAGCTATCCAGATTTCTAAAAATGTAATAATTGGCTCTTGCAAGCCAGTACAAGCTGTCTCAAGCATATTATTGATTATTAAGGGCTTAAATTAGAAGGAAAAGACCTATAGAAGACAACACACGACTTAGGTCTTTAAAGTTAGGGTAGAGGTGCCTGGATGGCTCAGCCAGTTAAGCATCTGTCTCTTGATTTCAGCTTAGGTTATGATCTCAAGGTCGTGAGACCAAGCTCTGTGTGGGCTCTGTGCTCAGTGTCAAATTTGGTTAAGATTCTCTCTTTCCGTCTCCCTCTGTCCCCCACATCCCACTCACATGCTCTCTCTCTCTCTCAAAAAAAAATAATTAAATAAAATCAGGATAGAGATTTTGAAACTAAAAATAGAATGTTACAAGATTAATAATTTTGATTAGAGCAGCTTTTATTTATCAACATGTGCCACAAAAATGAAGACAAACTTTTTCATGAAGTATTAACAACATATTTTTTCCCCAGAGAATATAAAGAGCTCCCACAGCTCAACAAGACATATGAACAAAAACACAAAGTAGAAACACAAGTGGTTAATAACATGTAATAAGATTTCCAGAGCCATAAAAATCACAGAAATGCAAGTTAAAGCCATCACAAAATGCTATTTTACTTCGAGAAGGACAAAAATTTTAAGTCTGACATCAAGTATTGAAAAGATGTGAAAAAATGAAAATTCTTATTATATAGTAATTGTGAGTATAAATTGAGAAAAAATTTTGGTACATGATTTGGAATCATTTAGTTTTTGGCTTTTTTTTTTCTTGAATCAGAGGTTTTTGACTGAGATCCATGGACCCTCAAATGTATGTGAACAGATTTCAGAGAGTCTGTGTTCTTAGGAAAAATATTTCATCTTTATTTTCATTAACTTTTAACTGAAAGTTAGCATTTCCTTAAATTATGAATGAAGGGAATGATCTACCAGTAGTATAAGCAAACCTAGGATTTATCACCACAGATATTATAGTTATAATCATATCATATTATGGTTATTATGATATTCCCAAATATAATTTATGCTAACCATTTCTTTGAAATTTTAGCAGTAATTATACAACTTTTAGATTTTCTTCAAAAGACATTTAAGAACATTTATTACTTTAACACTTATAAAAGGTTTCAATTGTATTTTTAAACAATTGATTTTATCTTAACTCCACATATTTTACTTACTTAAAATGTGTAAAACACATAAAATGTTTAAAACATTGCTTTGAAAATGTCATGAGAGGCTTCTATGAACTACCAGAGGGCTTAGTAACATGAAATAGTTTGAGTCATGGCATACAAGCACTAGGAATTTGTGCTAGAATGATCATAATAGCACAGTTTATAATTGTGAGAGCTGAGAGCAATTGAAAAACTCACCAGTTGTGAAATGGATACAAAAATTGTTTATTTGTACAATAGAATATGATATTGTAGTGCAAATAATAAGTTACAGTTTTGTTTTTTAACAGTATGGATAACTTGTAGAAATAAAATACTGAAAGAATAAGTTGCAGAAAACATAGTAAAAAATGTTTATCCTATACAAAATAGTCAAAAAATTACATAATATCTTGTTTAGGGATTCAAAAAATGTGGCAAAACTTTTTAAAAGTAAGGGAGTGGTAAAGTTAATTTAGGATAGTGGTAACATCTGAGCAAGGAGGGAAGTTGATGGTGGGGAGGCTATGTAGAGCTCTTGCAAGATGAAAGCACCACCCTTTATTTAGAGAAGTGTTGTGGAGGGGGGCACCTGGGTGACACAGTCAGTTAAGCCCCAGACTCTTGATTTTGTCTCAGGTCATGGTCTCGGGGTCCTGGAGCAAGCTTGTCAGGCCCTGTACTCAGTGGGGAGTCTGCTTAGGCTTCTCTCTCTCTCTCTCTCCTTCTCCTATTCCCTCAGCCCCCATGTACTCTCTCTCTCTAAAATAAATGAATAAACCTTTTTAAAAAATGTGTTGTGGGTACAGAACTGTTCATTGTTTAAAATATTATATATTTTGTAACTATTACTTTGGATTCAATCAATATTTAACAGTAAGAATCTGGCTCTTGTTTTGTATGCCCTTTATATAGCTACGTCAAATTTATAAAAGTTAGATTAATATTTCTTACAAGAGCATCGAAGAGGAGGGCTTTTGTTCTGTACCCCTAACCTTCTCTATGCTACAGATATAGTAGATGGTGTGACCTAGTAGACATAAAGATGCTTTGCTTAACTTAAAGAGTTGCAGTTCATCAAAATGCTTAGAAAATGGAGAGGAATGTCACTGGAAAAGAGAATATGGTAAGTATGAAAAGTCTTATGAAGAGTGGAAGAATGAGTGACTGGAAGAATGGCAAACCGTCTTTACTTTTATTCAAGGATGAACTTTTTTGTTGGTGGTGGTGGTAGTCAGCTGTATTTCACTTTTTTTATTTTTCATTTTATTTCATTTTATTTCTTTTCAGTGTTCCAAAATTCATTGTTCATGCACCACACCCAGTGCTCCATGCAATACGTGCCCTCCTTAATACTCACCACCAGGCTCACCCAACCCCCCACGACCCCCCTCCAACCCTCAGTTTGTTTCTCAGAGTCTACAGTCTCATGGTTTGTCTCCCCCTCCAATTTCCCCTAACTCTCTTCTCCTCTCCATCTCCCATTTTGTCTACAGGTTGGATTATTGATTCTCTGACTCCTAAAAATATAATTGGGAAAGCTTGATATCTTGAAAAGAATTGTGGGGGGGGGACTTAAAAAAACTAGTTTCAAAATGAGTTTCTTGCTGTTATGGTAGGTTAATTTCATTTGTAAACAAAGGTGAGAATTCCCCGGACTTTCATGTATTAAATAGCAATGATACAGCATCCAATTACCTTGAGAAACCTAGAAAATAACAAAGGCACCTGCCCCTGGCAGACCTTTGAGATTGAAAAGAAGGCCAAGTTTATATATGAATAATTAGTAAACACTTCTCCAGGTTGATGAGGGTGGTGACTGACCCTAAAATGACCCTGATCACAAATGTGGTACCTTAGATTTTGGAATAATCCTACTCCTTGGTACTCGCCATATAGATACCATAGGGAAGTTTCTGATGACATTTAAAGCAGAGAATCGTAATAGGAACTCTCTGTAAGGTAGAAATAATAGCAGTTGGAAATGTAATGGATTTTTCCCTTTTCTTGTAGGTGATGTAATAGTAATAATGATGATGATGTAATAGCAACAACTCGTTAATTATCATGCTTGGGAAAGAGTGAAGAAGACAAAAAGTTTGTTTGTTTTTCCAGTGGGAGTTAAGTTAATTTTAAGAAAAACAGAGATATATTAGATTTAAAAGGGTTTTGGGTTGCCTTTTTTCTTTTTTTTAAGTCAGAATGGCAGATCCCAACACCTGAGGTACATGGCTGCATTCAGAAATCTAAGAAACAGTTATGTTCTTCAGAGTTTGGTGTATTCTCAGGGAATATTTTTAGCAATTGCACTATTTTGTGTTATTTGAATCCAGATGTATGTCTAAACATAGTGGTTTGCTTCATGGCATCAAAAATATGGTAAACATGATAATTATATACTTACCCTTAATTCTAGTATGTCCTACTTTCATTTTATTAAAATGATTTTGGTGTTTCATCCCACAGTTTATGCAAATTCACACACACCTGTGATAAAATTGTTGTCCTTAGTTAGTGTTTGAATATAAACAGAATAAAAGAAATATCTCACTCAGAGGAAGATGTCTTTTTCCAACGAAAGGTGGCATACCATATCATTTGCACTAATTATGCACCTTATTTCACATTAAAAGCACATTTCAGGCAGTTAAGTCATATGCATGTCTTTTCCTTCTGAAATATTGTGATAATACTACTAAGGCTTTTCTTGAGGTTTTCTTTTTTGAAATATGCCAGAACTGCTCTTTTCTCCAAAAACCAATAAATTATATTACAAACAAAATCAAACCCATTCAGAATATTGTTTTTGTAATTATGGAATAAGAAGGACAAACATTAAACAGAAGAGAAATAATATGAATCATTCTTTAAAGCATGTACCAGTCTCTTTATTCTGTCAATATTATTGTGATGTGAATTACCAAATCTTAAAGGGATTTTTGTTTATCATCAAACTACTCTAATTTCTGTTGAGAGAAATAGGCACAAAGAAAGGCAATGAAGCTTTGCCTAAAGATTGTCAATATGATGAGGAGGATTGAGATGTGAATACATTAACCTCAATATTGATGGAAAGTCCTTGATCAGAGATGGGAAAATTCAAAAAGCAAATTTCCTGAAAAGGAAATAGGAGTTGACCTGTAAACACAAGAGTTCAATATGAAATGGCTTAACTGATTTGAATCTTGTACAATACTAACACATATAAATAATTCTTGAACATTACTTACAACCTTATTAGTGTCTGTGACTATAGATCTTCATCAAACGTTTCCAAAAGTCCTAAAGTTACCAGGTTTACTTAGGAATCCATTGTCTGAAGGAGACCCTTAGAGGAGTTTACTGCACTAGCTAACAGATGGACACAGTCGCAGTAAAGGGTATATAATTTTGCTCAAAGATTCTAGTAACTGTGATATTGAGCCTGTTTACCTCTTCTATGGTAAAGAAATGTGTGGTAATAGTCGAGAAACCAGGGATTTGGAAATCTGACAAGGGAAAAGCAAACACAAACAAACCAAAAAATAAAAACAAAACAACATTTGTGTATTGTCAGAAATGACACTGGACATCAAGAATTTTTTTAACAAAAACTTCGTTTTTAAACAGATAGGAAACAATTCCACCATCTGCGAAACTTCTAGATTGAAATGTTGCTAGATTATTAGATTTAGAAAGAAAAAATTACTTTAAGCTTAAGAAGTCTGTTTGCTTTCCTTTGAGAGCATGTCTCAATTTAATCTGATTTGGAGATTTTCTTAGAATTCTCTGTTAGCATTTTACCTGTTTGCAGCATTACTACTATAAAGAAATGGTACTTAGTGGATTGATTCAGAAATACGCTTTTCCTAACTCCCATGTGATTTCAGGACAAAAATTTAAGCTCCATGGTAGTCTTTTGAAGTATGTTAATTACTTTAAAGAGAAATAGACTTGAGATTTTAATCTGTAGTAATGTGATTTATGGTTTTTACAACACTAAAAATAGAGGTTTACATTTTAGTATTTCCAAACAATAGCAAGTGTAACACTAATTTCACAAACTTAAGTGCATTTGTCTTTCCTGGATATTACTGACATGTAAATATCTTTGTTACATATGGAAATTAATTTGGAGAACATTAAAATAAGGACTAAAGTTGTAAAGGACTGAATTGAATCTGTGTGGCTATAAACTGTCTGCAATTCTGAGTCGATCCTCTTTTATCATGATATGACTTATGATCTGTGCTTTCAGAAGTCACAATATTATTTTTTCTGTAAAAATTATTCTGATTTATTAAAAAAATCCTAAATAGGCTTTGATTGCATTTATTTGCATTTTATCCATAATTACTAATTCCTTTACATGTCCAGCTTCTGCATTTCAAAACGCCAGAAGTCTATAAAGAAAATACAAGCTTCACCATATATCAATAAAATTGTAATTGAAAAGTGCTTACGTAGCAGTTCAAGTCAGCCCATTACTTGTAATGATATTACTCTTACCAATGACAAATATGTTCCATCATAATCATAAATCAGTTCCTACTGTGCCAGTCTTCAGTAAAACAACTCTTAAATAAAACATTTCAGAAATGCAGTGCTGAGGGAATAGCAACAATAAAAAGTGCAGCTTCTCGTTTCACTTTATGAAAGAAGTAGTTGGGTATGTTATTTCCACCTTAATTTGAGTCCTGTGCTGTTAACATCTATTCCTTCTTCTGCATTCTCTTTTGGGCTTCTGGGCACAGAAGTTCTTTGTTCTTGCTGATGCTCTTACTAAGCTCATAAGGAAACAAATTTCATTCATTCTTCATTTAACCTTTTAATCCTTATAGACCTCTACTTTAGAGAATAGTCTTTATCCTTAGAAATACGTATAAAAAATCAAATGCAGGGTGTTCTTTGGAAAGGAAGGTACCCCCCTTGTTTGGCAAAGACAGTGGATAGTGCTTTCACATCATCATACAGAGGCAAGGCCCATAACCTTGGCCTTGAGAACTTTATAAAGTGAAAGTTTAAAAAATAAGGTGGTTTTTGAAAAACAAGTTTGTTCAAATACTGAACCAGTATTGCAAGTACTATAAAGTTGCACTAACATTTCTGTGCCAGCTGTATCAGGGAAATGCTTCCTAAGCCTAATTTCTTTTCTAAGAGGTAGGTAGAGCTAGAGATAGAAATAACAAATATGGAGATAAAGACGTAATTTTCTGATTTCAAAAAACAGCTACTTTTTTGCAATGAAAGGTGAAATATGTTATTTGTAACACAAATTGAATTTACCCCACAGTTAATGACATAAAAGGACTTAGCATTCCAAGGCAGTAAAAAGGTACCACTATCATTCAAGGTGTATACTTTGATCTGCCTTCACAATGTTCACCTTCTGAAGACCTAGTAGAATCTTGAAGAAAACCCTCAATTTTTAGGCAAATATCTTGTACCTACTATTTTCTTTATTTTTGTGAGCGCGCGCACGTGTGCACTTACACAAGCTGGGGGGCGGGAGAGGCGGAGGGCTGGAGAGAGAATCCTAAGCAGGCTTCATGCTCAGTGCACAGCGAATTCAGTATCTTTGGACTCTAAGATCATGACCTGAGCCGAAATAAAGAGTCAGACACTGAACTGACTGAGCCACCCAGGCCCCCCGCATACTGTTTTCAAAGGAGATTCTGATGCATGTGTAAAAGGGAGTTACCTCTATGTCTTGAATAAGGTACACAGAATGATTTATTTTGACCATCAGAAATGCAGTTACATCATAATGTGACTTAAGTGAAAATAAGAGGAAAAAACGCAGAGGGAATAATAGTTAAATACCACAGTATATTAAGCCAGCCTACTTAGCCCGTGTGCCCTGGGCATGAGTGTGGGATGTAAATCCAGCTCTCTTCTCTTTGTCTCAATTCTGTCTAAGTGTGAACATCTTGCCAGGCTGAGGGTGGCTCTAGTTCTTCAAAATATATAGGTTTTTCTATCCAACAGATCCTCTGATTGGGTATGACAAGCCGGAAATTTATTCAATTTCAGCAACTTCTAGATGTTATTTGAGAATTGTAGTATTCATTATTTATAAAGCCTCAGGTGCCTTTGAAAGTCATCATTGTGGAGAACAGGGTAAGACTGAGTGGTTTACTGGTTCTAAAATATTTTATAATATTTGTATAAAATGTTTCTCCTTATATTTTTTCTCAATAATATGACTATGTTAACATGTAAAGTAAAATGCCTCTGTCTAGGCTCATCTGTACTATAATACTGTGCTTTCTCTTCACTAGTAAGTGATAACACCTAGCCAGACACAAAGAGCACCGCTGTTTGATACTAATAGTACTGATTTTTCAGACAGGAGAGAGATTTATCTTTCTTTTTCTTTTCTTTGTTGACTTTAAAAATTAAGGCCAAATCCAGGTACAGCAGCATAAAGATATTCCTCTGCATGAAAAATGCAAGTTCTAACTATTGCAAAACTTCTTAAAACAAAACTTGAAAACAACAACAAAACTCCTGGTCCTCCGAACTGCTATCCTAGCCATCAGTCCTCTTAATACTCGGGTGAATAAAAAAGCTTTAAGAGAAAATAATTAATTACTAGGGTAGCAATAAAATCAGAATAGCCATTATTGTCCCTACAGAAAGGATATACTAGGTGCTCAGTCTGCACAGGCAAACAAAACTGGGTCCTCTGGGAAGACATCATCAGAAGACTTCGAAGTGAAGTGAGTCTCCCACTGTGGCAGTGTTATTTCTGATATTGTGTTATTACATAATTTAATTTTCTTTTTTTAAAAAATCGATTCTTTTTTAATTTAAATTCCGGTTTGTTGCCATATAGTATAATACTAATCTTAGGAATAGAAATTAGTGATTCATAACTTATACAACAATTGAGCCCATCGCCACTGGCCCCCCCCCTCCAGCAACCCTCAGTTTGTGGTCAAGAGTCTGTTTTGTGATTTGCTACTCTCTCTCTTTTTTCCCCCCTCCATGTTCATCTGTTTGATTCTTAAATTGTACATATGAGTGAAATCATATGGTACCTCTCTTTGGCTGACCTTTTCATTTAACATACTACACTCTAGCTCCTTCCACGTTGTTGCAAATGGCAAGATTTCATTCTTTTCATGGCTGAATAATATTCCATTGTGTATCTGTGTGTGTACACAATGGAATATGTGTGTGTGTGTGTGTGTGTGTGTGTGTGTGTGTGTACACACAGACCAATCTTCTTTATCCATTCATCAGTGATGGACATTTGGGCTTTTTCCATAAGTTGGCTTTTGTTGGCAATACTGCTATAAATACCAGGGTGTGTGTATCCCTTCAAATCAGTATTTTTGTATCCTTTGGGTAAATACCTATTAGCACTCTTGCTGGGTCCTAGGGTAGCACTATCTTTAACTTTTTGAGGAAATGCCATACTGTTTTCCAGAGTGGCCATACCTCCTGCTTGTATTCCCAACCCTTTCTTTTTTTTTTTTTTTTAATTTTTTATTTTTATAAACATATATTTTTATCCCCAGAGGTACAGGTCTGTGAATAACCAGGTTTACACACTTCACAGCACTCACCAAAGCACATACCCTCCCCAATGTCCATAATCCCACCCCCTTCTCCCAAACCCCCTCCCCCCCAGCAACCCTCAGTTTGTTTTGTGAGATTAAGAGTCACTTATGGTTTGTCTCCCTCCCAATCCCATCTTGTTTCTTTTATTCTTCTCCTACCCACTTAAGCCCCCATGTTGCATCACCACTTCCTCATATCAGGGAGATCATATGATAGTTGTCTTTCTCTGCTTGACTTATTTCACTAAGCATGATACGCTCTAGTTCCATCCATGTTGTCGCAAATGGCAAGATTTTATTTCTTTTGATGGCTGCATAGTATTCCATTGTGTATATATACCACATCTTCTTGATCCATTCATCTGTTGATGGACATCTAGGTTCTTTCCATAGTTTGGCTATTGTGGACAATGCTGATATAAACATTCGGGTGCACGTGCCCCTTTGGATCACTACGTTTGAATCTTTAGGGTAAATACCCAGTAGGGCAATTGCTGGGTCATAGGGCAGTTCTATTTTCAACATTTTGAGGAACCTCCATGCTGTTTTCCAGAGTGGCTGCACCAGCTTGCATTCCCACCAACAGTGTAGGAGGGTTCCCCTTTCTCCGCATCCTCGCCAGCATCTGTCATTTCCTGACTTGTTTATTTTAGCCATTCTAACTGGTGTGAGGTGATATCTCATTGTGGTTTTGATTTGTATTTCCCTGATGCCGAGTGATATGGAGCACTTTTTCATGTGTCTGTTGGCCATCTGGATGTCTTCTTTGCAGAAATGTCTGTTCATGTCCTCTGCCCATTTCTTGATTGGATTATTTGTTCTTTGGGTGTTGAGTTTGCTAAATTTTTTATAGATTCTGGACACTAGTCCTTTATCTGATATGTCATTTGCAAATATCTTCTGCCATTCTGTCAGTTGTCTTTTGATTTTGTTAACTGTTTCCTTTGCTGCGCAAAAGCTTTCAATCTTGATGAAATCCCAGTAGTTCATTTTTGCCCTTGCTTCCCTTGCCTCTGGCGTTGTTCCTAGGAAGATGTTGCTGTGGCTGAGGTCGAAGAGGTTGCTGCCTGTGTTCTCCTCAAGGATTTTGATGGATTCCTTTCGCACATTGAGGTCCTTCATCCATTTTGAGTCTGTTTTTGTGTGTGGTGTAAGGAAATGGTCTAATTTCATTTTTTTGCATGTGGCTGTCCAATTTTCCCAGCACCATTTATTGAAGAGGCTGTCTTTTTTCCATTGGACATTCTTTCCTGCTTTGTTGAGGATTAGTTGACTGTAGAGTTGAGGGTCTATTTCTGGGCTCTCTATTCTGTTCCATTGATCTATGTGTCTGTTTTTGTGCCAGTACCATGCTGTCTTGATGATGACAGCTTTGTAATAGAGCTTGAAGTCCGGAATTGTGATGCCACCAACGTTGGCTTTCTTTTTCAATATCCCTTTGGCTATTCGAGGTCTTTTCTGGTTCCATATAAATTTTAGAATTATTTGTTCCATTTCTTTGAAAAAGATGGATGGTACTTTGATAAGAATTGCATTAAATGTGTAGATTGCTTTAGGTAGCATAGACATTTTCACAATATTTATTCTTCCAATCCAGGAGCATGGAACATTTTTCCATTTCTTTGTGTCTTCCTCAATTTCTTTCATGAGTACTTTATAGTTTTCTGAGTATAGATTCTGTGCCTCTTTGGTTAGGTTTATTCCTAGGTATCTTATGGTTTTGGGTGCAATTGTAAATGGGATTGACTCCTTAATTTCTCTTTCTTCTGTCTTGCTGTTGGTGTAGAGAAATGCAACTGATTTCTGTGCATTGATTTTATATCCTGACACTTTACTGAATTCCTGTATAAGTTCTAGCAGTTTTGGAGTGGAGTCTTTTGGGTTTTCCACATATAGTATCATATCATCTGCGAAGAGTGATAATTTGACTTCTTCTTTGCCGATTTGGATGCCTTTAATTTCCTTTTGTTGTCTGATTGCTGAGGCTAGGACCTCTAGTACTATGTTGAATAGCAGTGGTGATAATGGACATCCCTGCCGTGTTCCTGACCTTAGCGGAAAAGCTTTCAGTTTTTCTCCATTGAGAATGATATTTGCGGTGGGTTTTTCATAGATGGCTTTGATGATATTGAGGTATGTGCCCTCTATCCCTACACTTTGAAGAGTTTTGATCAGGAAGGGATGCTGTACTTTGTCAAATGCTTTTTCAGCATCTATTGAGAGTATCATATGGTTCTTGTTCTTTCTTTTATTGATGTGTTGTATCACATTGACTGATTTGCGGATGTGGAACCAACCTTGCGGCCCTGAAATAAATCCCACTTGGTCGTGGTAAATAATCCTTTTAATGTACTGTTGAATCCTATTGGCTAGTATTTTGTTGAGTATTTTCGCATCTGTGTTCATCAAGGATATTGGTCTATAGCTCTCTTTTTTGATGGGATTCTTGTCTGGTTTTGGGATCAAGGTGATGCTGGCCTCATAAAATGAGTTTGGAAGTTTTCCTTCCATTTCTATTTTTTGGAACAGTTTCAGGAGAATAGGAATTAGTTCTTCTTTAAATGTTTGGTAGAATTCCCCCGGGAAGCCATCTGGCCCTGGGCTTTTGTTTGTTTGGAGATTTTTAATGACTGTTTCAATCTCCTTACTGGTTATGGGTCTTTTCAGGCTTTCTACTTCTTCCTGGTTCAATTGTGGTAGTTTATATGTTTTAGGAATGCATCCATTTCTTCCAGATTGTCAAATTTGTTGGCGTAGAGTTGCTCATAGTAAGTTCTTATAATAGTTTGTATTTCTTTGGTGTTAGATGTGATCTCTCCTCTTTCATTCATGATTTTATTTATTTGGGTCCTTTCTCTTTTCTTTTTGATAAGTCTGGCCAGGGGTTTATCAATTTTAATTCTTTCAAAGAACCAGCTCCTAGTTTAGTTGATTTGCTCTATTGTCTTTTTGGTTTCTATTTCATTGATTTCTGCTCTGATCTTTATAATTTCTCTTCTCCTGCTGGGCTTAGGGTTTCTTTCTTGTTCTTTCTCTAGCTCCTTTAGGTGTAGGGTTAGGTTGTGTACCTGAGACCTTTATTGTTTCTTGAGAAAGGCTTGTACCGCTATATATTTTCCTCTCAGGACTGCCTTTGTTGTGTCCCACAGATTTTGAACTGTTGTATTTTCATTATCATTTGTTTCCATGATTTTTTTCAATTCTTCTTTAATTTCCCGGTTGACCCATTCATTCTTTAGAAGGATGCTGTTTAGTCTCCATGTATTTGGGTTCTTTTCAAACTTCCTTTTGTGGTTGAGTTCTAGCTTTAGAGCATTGTGGTCTGAAAATATGCAGGGAATGATCCCAATCTTTTGATACTGATTGAGTCCTGATTTAGGACCGAGGATGTGATCTATTCTGGAGAATGTTCCATGTGCACTAGAGAAGAATGTGTATTCTGTTGCTTTGGGATGAAATGTTCTGAATATATCTGTGATGTCCATCTGGTCCAGTGTGTCGTTTAAGGCCTTTAGTTCCTTGCTGATCATTTGCTTGGATGATCTGTCCATTTCAGTGAGGGGAGTGTTAAAGTTCCCTACTATTATTGTATTATTGTTGATGTGTTTCTTTGATTTTGTTATCAATTGGTTTATATAGTTGGCTGCTCCCACGTTGGGGGCATAGATATTTAAAATTGTTAAATCTTCTTGTTGGACAGACCCTTTGAGTATGATATAGTGTCCTTCCTCGTCTCTTATTATAGTCTTTGGCTTAAAATCTAATTGATCTGATATAAGGATTGCCACTCCTGCTTTCTTCTGATGTCCATTAGCATGGTAAATTCTTTTCCACCCCCTCACTTTAAATCTGGAGGTGTCTTCGGGCTTAAAATGAGTTTCTTGGAGGCAACATATAGATGGGTTTTGTTTTTTTATCCATTCTGATACCCTGTGTCTTTTGACAGGGGCGTTTAGCCCATTCACATTCAGGGTAACTATTGAGAGATATGAATTTAGTGCAATTGTATTGCCTGTAAGGTGACTGTTACTGTATATAGTCTCTGTTCCTTTCTGATCTACCACTTGTAGGCTCTCTCTTTGCTTAGAGGACCCCTTTCAATATTTCCTGTAGTGCTGGTTTGGTGTTTGCAAATTCTTTCAGTTTTTGTTTGTCCTGGAAGCTTTTAATCTCTCCTTCTATTTTCAATGATAGCCTAGCTGGATATAGTATTCTTGGCTGCATGTTTTTCTCATTTAGTGCTCTGAAAATATCATGCCAGCTCTTTCTGGCCTGCCAGGTCTCTGTGGATACGTCAGCTGCCAATCTAATATTTTTACCATTGTATGTTACAGACTTCTTTTCCCGGGCTGCTTTCAGGATTTTCTCTTTGTCACTGAGACTTGTAAATTTTACTATTAGGTGACGGGGTGTGGGCCTATTCTTATTGATTTTGAGGGGCGTTCTCTGAACCTCCTGAATTTTGATGCTTGTTCCCTTTGCCATATTGGGGAAATTCTCCCCAATAATTCTCTCCAGTATACCTTCTGCTCCCCTCTCTCTTTCTTCTTCTTCTGGAATCCCAATTATTCTAATGTTGTTTCATCTTATGGTGTCACTTATCTCTCGAATTCTCCCCTCGTGGTCCAGTAGCTGTTTGTCCCTCTTTTGTTCAGCTTCTTTATTCTCTGTCATTTGGTCTTCTATATCACTAATTCTTTCTTCTGCCTCATTTATCCTAGCAGTGAGAGCCTCCATTTTTGATTGCACCTCATTAATAGCTTTTTTGATTTCAACTTGGTTAGATTTTAGTTCTTTTATTTCTCCAGAAAGGGCTTTTATATCTCTCGAGAGGGGTTCTCTAATATCTTCCATGCCTTTTTCGAGCCCGGCTAGAACCTTGAGAATTGTCATTCTGAATTCTAGATCTGACATATTACCAATGTCTGTATTGATTAGGTCCCTAGCCTTCGGTACTGCCTCTTGTTCTTTTTTTTGTGTTGAATTTTTCCATCTTGTCATTTTGTCCAGATAAGAGTATATGAAGGAGCAAGTAAAATACTAAAAGGGTGGCAACAACCCCAGGAAAATATGCTTTAACCAAATTGGAAGAGATCCCAAATCGTGAGGGGGTAGAAAGGGGATAAAAAGAGGTTCAAAAAGGAAGAAAGAAAAAAAAGAAAAAAGAAAAAAAAGAAAAGAAAAGAATTTAAAAAAAGAAAACAAATAAGAAAAATATAATGAAGAAAAAATATATATATTGGATAAACTAGTTTAAAAATGTTAAAAAAGAAAAAGGGAAAAGTTAAAAAAAAATTTACCAGAAGGTGAGGAAAAAAAAAACCAAAATATGAAAAAGAAAAAAATCAAATTAACTGCAAGACTAAAAAAAATCACAGGGAAAAAGCCATGAGTTTCGTGCTTTGCTTTATCCTCCTCTGGAATTCTGCTGCTCTCCTTGGTATTGAAACCGCACTCCTTGGTAGGTGAACTTGGTATCAGCTGGATTTCTTGTTGATCTTCTGGGGGAGGGGCCTGTTGTAGTGATTCTCAAGTGTCTTTGCCCCAGGCGGAATTGCACTGCCCTTAGCAGGGGCCGGGGTGAGTAATCCGCTTGGGTTTGCTTTCAGGAGCTTTTGTTTCCTGAGCGCTTTCCGTAGAGTTCCGGAGGACGGGAATACAAATGGCGGCCTCCTGGTCTCCGTCCCGGAGGAGCCGAGAGCCCAGGGCCCCACTCCTCAGTGTGCCCTCAGAGAACAGCGCCCAGTTACTCCCGTCTGCCTGACCTCCGGCCGCGCTCCGAGCTCACCGAGCCTGCGACCGGTTCAAGGTAACACCGAGCTGCGAGCTTACTGTCGGCTCTGTCTCTGTAGCCGGCTTTCCCGTTCCAATACCCACAAGCTCTGCGACACTCAGACACCCCCGATCCTTCTGTGACCCTGTGGGACCTGAGGCCACGCTGACCTCGTGTGGGCTTCGCCCCGGTTTAGCCTCTGGAGCGATGTCCCTCAGCGGAACAGACTTGCTCCGCCGCTTGCCGGGAGCCAGCCCCTCCCCCCGGGGTCTATCTTCCCGTCACTTTGGATTCACTTCTCCGCCGGTCCTACCTTTCAGAAAGTGGTTGTTTTTCTGTTTCCAGAATTGCTGTTCTTCTCCTCTTCGATCTGCTGATGGATTTTCAGGTGTTTGCAATCTTTAGATAAGCTATCTAGCTGATCTCCGGCTGGCTGAAGTAGTCTCAGCCTGCTACTTCTCCACCATCTTGACTTCGCCCTCCTTCCCAACCCTTTCTATCTTGTTAACATCTCTTGTTTCCTGTGTTGTTACTTTTAGCTGTAATGACAGGCGTCAGGTGATATCTCATTGTAGTTTTGATTTGTATTTCCCTGATGCCAAATGATGTTGAGTATTTTTCATGTGTGTGTTAGCCATCTGTATGTTTCTTCGTGTCTTCTGCCCATTTCTTAACTGGATTTTTTGGTTTTGGGGTGCTGAGTTTGATAAATTCTTTATAGATTTTTGGATACTAATTCTTTATCAGATAAGTCATTTGCAAATATAT
The DNA here is from genome assembly GCF_964662115.1 of Mustela nivalis. Taxonomy (NCBI): domain Eukaryota; kingdom Metazoa; phylum Chordata; class Mammalia; order Carnivora; family Mustelidae; genus Mustela; species Mustela nivalis. Next base: position 32,954,761 of record NC_139027.1, on the reverse strand, counting down.
TCTCCCATTCTGAAAGTTGCCTTTTAGTTTGGGGGGAAAAGTAATTTTTTCTTCATTTTAGAACTTTTCATTTACAAAGCTATAGTATAGTAGTATAATGTAGTTCTAGACAGTATTGTACTGACACAAAGACAGACAGATTGATGGAACAGCACAGAGAACTCAGAAATGGTCTGGTCAACTTCTCTTCTAATGACGCTATTGCAGAATACCCAAAAGAAAAAAGACAGTCTCTTCAACAAATGATGTTGGAAAAACTGACAACAACATGAAAAAGAATGACATTGGATTACTTTCTTTTTTTTTTTTAAAGATTTTATTTATTTATTTGACAGACAGAGGTCACAAGTAGGCAGAGAGGCAGGCAGAGAGAGAGGAGGAAGCAGGCTCCCTGCAGAGCAGAGAGCCCGATGCGGGGCTCAATCCCAGGACCCTGAGACCACGACCTGAGCCGAAGGCAGAGGCTTTAACCCACTGAGCCATCCAGGCGCCCCTGGATTACTTTCTTATATTATACACAAAAATAGATGCAAATTGGATAAAAGACCTAAATGTGGGAGAGGAAACCATCAAAATCATAGAGAAGAACACAGGCAGTAACCTCTTGGACATCTTTGACTTCTTATTAGTTGTATCTCTGGAGACAGGGAAAACAAGAGCAAAAATGAACTCTGGGGATTTCATCAAGATAAAAAGCTTCTGCACAGCAAAAGAAGCAATCAGCAAAACTAATTCAGAATTCAGAAATGGGTCCCCTTTGGCCAAAATCAAGGTATTTGTTTTGCTTTATTCCTTTTGGAGGCTTTAGGGAAGAATCCATTTCCTTGCATTGGCCACAGCTTCTACAGGTTGCCTAAGTTCCTCGCTCAGGGTTTCTTCAGTCTTCAAACTCAACAGCATCTTCACATTTGTCTGTCACTGACCGGTTTTTCTTATCCATCTCTTTCCCTGCCTCTGATTGTCCTGCCCTTTCTCCCCTTGTTAGTGCCCTGTAATTACACTGGAAACACTTAGGTAATCCAGGATAATCTTCCATTTTGAAATCTTCAATTTAATCACATCTTCAGAGTTCCTTTGCTAGGTAAGGTAACATATTTAGAGTCCAGGGATTAGGATGTGGACATCTTTGATAGGGGAAAGGGTGGTGGGGATGGAAGTTGGGAGAAGAGGCCATTATTCTAATCCCTACAGGCACCATGTCAGTTTTTTATAAAATCTGAGATCTGGTTGAATAGGTGACATATTCCAGATGTTCAATTAACATTTGAAAAGTTAGTATATAAAGAATGTCTAACACAATGTCATTCTAATGTTGTATGTCATCAAAGTATGATCTAAAATTTCACCCAATTATCCACCTCTCCCATTACAACATTTTCAGTACAGTAAAGATCTGTAGAGGACCAACAGTGTCACAGGTCACAAAATCCTATGGTAACTCACTCTGTGAAACACCTCAGATACCTCACCAATGGATTGTTCTGTAGGAAAATGAAACAGGAAATTTCATCATATTTGGCCTCCTCAGCAGAAGAGCTCTTTCTGTTTTAAAAGGAACGATGCCAAGGTGATGTTTCTATTCTTCTCACCTTTGCTATCTGCCTTATTTTCTCTTCTGTAGGGTTTTTTTTTTTTTTTACCTATAGCTGTATACTGTCATTTTAAAATTATAAAGCGTAAGGTATTAAAATTATGATTAGAAAGCATTAATATTTTATGTATCAGTGCTACTTTATCTAACTTTTCTTTTTAAAATTTAAATTATATACTTCATTTTCCAAACTGCCTGTTTTGGAATATAACCAGTATCTCTCTTACCTGGAAACTCAATTTGTCTTTCAAGCCGAGTAACCATGAAACCAGAAAATCTCATGGGTTCTGTGGTTTAGTAAAGGACTTTCTGGAGCTGAGAGAAGGAGTTATAGCAGATAAAATTCCTTATATCCTTAGATAGCCTATAAAGCACTTTTGCTTCCTTTTATTTATTGGCTCATTTACAAATGTTTGTATATAGTTATTTCACAGTCCATAAGGGCAAAGGGTTAAATTATTCCACAGCACACTGTTGTCCCCTGCCTTCTTGATTGGTTGATTCAATTTTTCTTTTTTTAAAGATTTTATTTATTTATTTATTTGACAGAGAGAGAGAGAGAGAGAGAGAGAGAGAGAGCACACAAGCAAGAGGAACAGCAGACAGAGAGAGAAAGAGAAGCAGATCCCCATTGAGCAGGGAGCTGATGCAAGGCTCGATACCAGGGTACTGGGGTTATGACCTGAGCCAAAGGCAGATGCCCAACTGACTGACAACCCAGGTGTCTGAGTTGATTCACTTTTATTTTCATTCTTCACTTCCATTTTCCTCCTTCTATGCCCTTTGACTCTGTTTGATTTTGAGTTTTTATGTATCCTTTTAAAATTATTATTACAGGGGCCCCTGGGTGGCTCAGTCAGTTGAGCATCTGACTCTTGATTTCAGCTCAGGTCATGATCTCAGGTGGTGAGATCAAGCCCTACGTCAGGCTCCACACTGAGTACGGAGCCTGCTTAAGATTCTCTTTCACTCTCTCCTTCTGTCCCTCCCTCCTCTACCTTCCCTCATGCTCCTGCTCTCTCGCTCTCTTTCTTGCTCATAAATAAATAAATAATAGTTTAGTATGTTTTTGCCTATAAACATAATTCACATAAAATTCAGTATTTTTATTTTTCTCATTAAACACAGGCATTTTAATAGCTCTCCATGTTATGGAGACTGCATGTGGCTATTTGCTTCTGTTAGTGTTCTACAAGATATGCTCACTCTATTTTTTATCCACCTACATATGAGCTCATATGTATATTGCCTTCATCTATCTAACTTGAGTAAACACAACAATGGATACCCCTGATAATCTGGGGACTATGGATTTTGGTGAGAAGTTTTTTTTTCTTTCTTTCTTTCTTTTTTTTTTTTTTAAGATTTTATTTATTCATTTGACAGAGAGAGACACAGCAAGAGAGGGAACACAAGCAGGGGTAGTGAGAGAGGGAGAATCAGGCCTCACACTGAGGAGGAGCCCGCTATGGGGCTCGATCCCAGAACCCTGGGATCATGACCTGAGCTGAAGGCAGATGCTCAGTCAGTTGACTGAGCCACCCAGGTGCCCCGAGAAGTTCTTTTTTTGATATGAACCCTGGAGGATCATTGCTAGGTCAGCAATCTTGACTCAAGTAAGTATGCCCAGGGAAATTTTCAATCTGTTTGTACCTGTCTTACCCCCCACCAGCAGTGTGTGAGTGTTCATGCTTCATCCTCACCAACATATGGCATTCTAATATTTGTTAATCCATAAGGTAAAAGTAGTATCTTACTCTTTTAATTTGTATTCTTCCAATTATCAGTGTATTTAAGCATTCCTTTGTACTCCTGCATTAACCATTTTTCTTTTTCTTTTTCTTTTTTTTTAAAGATTTTATTTATTTATTTATTTGACAGAGAGAGAGAGAGAGAGATCACAAGTAGGCAGAGAGGCAGGCAGAGAGAAAAGGAGGAAGAAGGCTCCCTGCTGAGCAGAGAGCCTGACACGGGCCACGATCCCAGGACCCTGAGATCATGACCTGAGCTGAAGTCAGAGGCTTAACCCACTGAGCCATCCACGTGCACCCCGTTTTGCTTTTTCTTTCTGTGGTTTGCCATTGAACATGCTCTACCCATTTGTCTATTATGTTTATTGTTCTTTTTGCTTGATTTCCTGGATAGCTTTATCATAAATACTGATCACTTATTAATCTTAGATAAAAGCTCTGTCTCATTCTTCCATATTTATATGCTGTACTTGGAGGTTCCACAGTGGCCTTTGCTTAACGGGACATTAGTTACAGCTTTAGAAAGTTCAAGTAAATAAATGTGCCAATATAAGCAACTCATAGTTTACTGTAACTCAAGGGAATGGATTATAAATAAACTATCACCTTCATTTTATGGCCATGAGAAGTAAACACATTTCTCCCACCATATCTGTATTCAGTCATGTGCTGTGTGTGTGGTAGCTTTGGACTGTGTCAACTAAACCTAGTTGGAACTAACTTTTCCAGAATTCCCTTCTCTTTGGATTAGGGTTGTCCACAGAAAAAGTGCTATGAAATTTGGAGGGTAAATGTGAAACAGTAGTTATTTCTGCATCCTAAACATCAGAGTAGGGTTCAAGGAACTGCCACAAGTTGTAGGATTATCACTGATTTTCTGGCTCCCTTAGTTGATTTGAATCAACATCTGTGACTTCAAGTCCTCCAACTCCCACAGCATCTTCTTCTGACCTTCTCCAAAGTGCTGGATCCCCTGATGAATTTCCTCCTTTAACTTCTGTGTGACTCGTATATGAGATGAAGTTTGCCAGCTTCACCTGTAGTCTCCTGCGTTATCAAGGGTGAAGGGAACTTGAGACAGATGTGGATTCCAGTTGCTTAAAGCTCTTTTATACTTTTACAATTGAGATGTTCTTCACATCTACCAGCCTAGCAACTTCAGACTCAATATCAGGCACAGAAACAATTATATAAATTTATTTATATAAATTTCTCCCCAGTTTCTGTAATTAATCAGAAATCCTAATCCCCATAATAAGTCCCTTATTCGAAATCACTCATAGTTTTTCTGCTTCTCTGGACAAATTCTATGAAGTAGATACAGTAAAGATGGAAATGTACAATTTTAAGTAAGTCTGTGAACACAGAAATTTACTTATCATTGAATCAGACTTGGGACATAGTTTTGTATAGGCAAAATACATGATTTATTTACTGAGGCAGGCAGTTTGGTAGAAAATAGAATCAGCTACGTTAATTATATTCTTTAAGAGCAATCATTTTTTGAATTTCAATTCTAGTACAGTTAACATACAGTATTATATTAGTTTCAAGTGTACAATATAGTGATTCACCAGTTCTATATATTATTCAGTGCTCATCACAGAAAGTGTGCACTTAACCCCCTTCACCTATTTTACCCACCCACTACCCACCTCCCCTCTGATAACCATCAGTTTGTTTTCTATGGTTAAGAGTTTTTTTGGTTTGTCTCTTACTTCTTTGTTTGTTTTGTTTCTTAAATTCTACAGAAGAGCGAAATCATATGGTATTTGTCTTTCTCTGACTGACTTATTTCCCTTAACATTATACTCTCTAGATCCATCCATGGAACCCTTTTCCTCCACCTTCTTGCCAACACTTGTTTCGTGTGTTTTTGAGTTTATTCCAACAGGTGTGAGATGATAGCTCATTGTGGTTTGAGTTGCATTTCCCTGAGGATGAATGATATTGAGCATCTTTTCCTGTGTCTTTTGGCCATCTGTTTTTCTTCTTGGAGTAATGCCTGTTCATGTTTTCTGCCCATTGAAGAGCAATCACTTTTTAGCCATTTTGGAAAATGTACCACTTTGGGAATCTGATAAGAGGCTTTGACTTCTTTCTCAGAAACAACAATAACACAAAAGTACAATGTTTTTTGTACTACTTTAGTATGTTCACAGATTTCCTAAAGCCTGTCAGTGGACCTCTAAATCATTTCAGGGGTTATGAATCCCAGGGTAAAAATTACTATCCTAGACCAAGGCACACATTGTATTTCTTGCCGGGTTAGTTGGTGCCTGATTAGCTCATTTCTTTAGAACCTGGTTCTAAAATGAATGAGATCACATATTCAACCCACGTATAGTCCAGATGCCTTACTTAGCTCTTCCAACCAACACAGGTCAGATGTCTTTCACATGTGTGCTATGAATCACGAGGAGGATGTAATGAAAACATAAGGATGTGAAAATGTATTTCACATAAATAAATGAAAATTTATACCTGCTAGGTGTAATTAACAATTGAAATTCCTGCCAATGGATGGTTGATGGTGCTTTCTTTTACTCAAGGTAACAAACTTTAAATTTATGATCTCAATGATAGTGTCTCGCTTTTGAAGCCAACAGTTGATGATAAGCCATTAAACTGTTCAGTGTGCTTCGATTAACTTTCTCCTGTTTATGTTTCTATGTGACTGCCAGAGTCCAGAAATCCAGAAAGTTTCCATCTATCACTGTGGAACAGCAATCAAACATGGCCAATGATAAGAGTTTGGTAATATTCATCAAAATTTAGTTAAGGCAGATTAAACTACTGCTTTTCCAAGCCAAGAACAAATAGACACCAGACATTGATGTGGAGGTAAACACAGCAGTTTTCTAGTAGCTTTTGTTTAGAATGAAATAGTTCCATTTATTTTTTAAAATAATGAGCAGTCATTTCTAATGAAAAGGTGAACAAAATTCATACTCCTTAATTTAAAAAGAAGCTACATAAAATAAGGCTATGAATGAACCTAATTTTTCTAATTTCTAGTTTCAAGTTATTTCTAAGGAAATGAAATGAGAGAGAAAGATGATGATGTCCTGGAAAATATTGAGATCTAAAGAAGAAGTAGGAAAAACTGATTACATAACCGTGACTATAGTATTCTCAAGCTTTTCATAACATCACTTACTAGTTCCCACCAGATTTCTTCCTAAACAACAGTGGATTTGGGAAAATAGAATAAATTGTTTGATAAAGGACTCAGGTTGATTTTTTCCTTTCACACTGTGGCTGTGTCAGACACAGCAAAAGGTTACTTAAGCCCCGGCATACTCTGGGCTTGGTGTGTGCCTTATTACTTATTGTTTTCTCCTAAATGCAGAAAATTGTAACCACCTTCTTTTAAAATGCCAGAGGATGAGGCAGAGGAGAATGAAAAGTGATTTATATTAGATATACTGTTTATTTTTGAGTTGATAGAAGTTCTGGGATTAGATAGTGGTCATTGAGTTACTAAGAGCCATTCAGTGGTGAATTTTATGTTATGTTAATTGCATCTCAATCAAAAACAGAAAATACCATAGTCAAGAAAACCATGTGAAAACAAAATTTCTACTCACTAAAACTCAAATTAAGTCCCATCTCCTTTTCTCAGTGTCTGCTTGCTCTGCTCCTACCAAATATGTCACATCCTCACCCTCCAAATATGATCACTGAGACCTATCATAGAGTGACCATCTCAGTTTGCCTGGAACTGTCCAGTTTCGGCATGGCAAGTGCTGCCTTCTCAGGAAATCTCTCTGTCTTGGGCAAACCTGGGTGGTCGATGACCATACTTGTCAACAAGCAATCCTTTTTTTTTTTTAATAAAAGGATTTTATTTATTTATTTGACAGAGAAATAGAGAGAGTGCACAAGTAAGCAGAGCAGCTGGCAGAGGGAAAGAAAGAAGCAGGCTTTCTGCTAAGCAGGGAGCCTGATGTAGGATTCAATCCCAGGACCCTGGAATCATGACCTGAGCCAAAGGCAGCCGCTTAACCAACTGAGCCACCCAGGCGCCCCGAGCAATCCTTTTCTAACTAGGGTCTGCATGTTTTTTATATCCCCCAAATCATTTCAATTTCTCTATTTCAAATATACTGCCCCTTTCCCTCCTTACCCTTGGAAAGAGCAGGCAAGACCTTTGTGAGCACTTAGCCTCATACTCCTTCTTTCAGTGGTTCAGCTGAAGCTGTGATTCTTTACATCGTGGCTTTGGCCTGAACTCACTCTGGTGTTAGAATACCTAAGTGCATCTAACTAATTAAAAATTCCCAGAGCTATAAGCAATGAGAAACATGTCAGCTATACTTCAGTAAAAAAAGAAATGAGAGTTTTTCCTTAAAAAGAAAATAGAATTCTTTTTATAGCCATTGAAACTCAATTTTCCTATTCCTTATATGCTCTGTTTTAGAAATAAAGACTTAATGGAAATGTCTCTTTACATCTTTTGGTTTGGAACAGATCCTCTCAACACCCACAGGAGTTCTAGGTGATAAACGAATACTCATTCACTTCTCAGTTTGGGGTCTCAGCACCATACAAAGTATGAGATATGTTATGAAAGGCTATGGTACATAACACACTGGTGTTTTCCTTTACTCTGCAAGAATGCAGAGAGGACCTAATTCCAGATTATCACCTCTGATTTTGTTCTACATCTGGAAATATGTAGAGGCATCCCATTTTTTTTTTCTTTTCCTTGAGGCCTTCAGTCCTTCTGTTGCAATTAATTGAGCCAGTTCTTAACCTTCATAGTTACTTCTTCTCTTTCTAACTCAGTCCATTGCAGAAGATGAAAGGGAGGGTGTGATGCTCCACATTGACTGTAGCATAAAAGCATCATTGACTGCCAGAAGCTTTTCATTAATTTTTATATTTAATCCTCACAATAACCCCCTTCAGCATGAAAGAAACTATTATATCCATAGTACAAATTAAATAAAAAGTAAAGCTCAGGGTGATTAAAATAATGCTTCTAAGGTCGCATAGAGCTAGCGTGGCTGAATCAAAATTCAAGACCAGTTTTGCTTGACCACAAATTCCATGTTCTTTCTGGTGCACTGTGGCTGGGCAATGAACTACCTTTCTGGGCTTTTGAAAGAATATCTACCACTTTGATAATTAACCTTGCCTCTGTTTGATTAAAATCCTTCTGATAATACCTTTTTGCTTTGTGCAGTATCTAAATAAAGCCAAAGTCTAATTGCTTAAACTCCTTCAGCACTTATGTAACATAAAGGAGTAGAAATGGCATGAGGGCTTCTGGAAGATGAAAGGCCTTTTCTCAAGAGTGGCTCAAAACCAGCCCCAGGAAATTCATGCCTGCTTCCCTATTCACTTCTCTGTTTTATTTTTATCCAAAGATTCCAGTATGTAAATTCTGTGACAGTAAGCATTATGTCTATTTCCTTGCTCTGTCTCCAGTGTCGTAGTGCCTGGTACCCAGTATATGTTTTTGAATGAATAAATGAATGACAGAGAGTTAAAATATGGTGGATTTGCATCTCATGGGAAATTAGGGTAGAAAACCCTTTATAGTACAGAGACATGCTATCCCTTACTAAACCCACCAGGTAGTTTTCCCTCCAACACTGCAAGGGATGTATGTTTCTTTCATTGGACTTGCCTTGCTGAAAGTTTAGTTACCATAGTACATTGAAAATGCTTATTTTTAAAGACGGAAATCGCAATAATCACAGAATTTTTGTAGTAGAAACACAAGTAAATGAAATGTTCTGCTAGTATCAAGAGAAATGCCCCTTCCTAATCCAGCCAGACATTGATACCAGATGGTAAATTTCCTCTGCCTCTAGCAAAGTAAAATAGAGTAAAGACCCTTGCTAGCTAGGCAGAAAATCTGGCTAGTTTAGAAATCTAGCTTTCTGTTTCCACCGGCAGGCCTGTAGCTGAGTGAAGTCTGGAAGTGGCGGGCAGTGCCATTTTGCATCTTTCAGTGCTGGGAGGGTGGCACCGGCATGAATTTATTTTGCAGTCATGGAGAATGACGTTGCCTTAATCACTTTCAGTTCAGTTCAAAGTCAGGATACATGTAGGGATTAAAAAAAAAAAAGTGTAGTCCTTTGGATTTCTATACATTTTTTTATTCCTTTTGTGGCTTTGCTGTCCCACTGCCAGGTTGATTTTCCCAGCTGTCCTGCTCTCTTGGCGCTGGCAGTGACCGTATCGTCTCAGTTCATTGTCAGTTTGGGTTTTATGTATCACACCTATTTAGCTTGGTATCTAAGAGAGACATGCCAAGTACGACTTGAAGCCTTATGCTCTGCATTTCTATCATATCATAATGATACTCAGGCACATGATGGCTTTTGGCAAATAGGACTTTTTTTTATTTGCAGATCATCCATTCACTTTCCGTATAACTAGGGAAAGACATTGAAAATCTCTGTGTATTTTAATGTCTGACTTATTCCGGTGGGATATAAACCAAAGAAACAAATTCCCATAAATTTAGGTGCTTATTAAAGCACCATCTTTCGTCTTAAATATCCCCCTGTGGGTTTAAGTAAGGTCCACAGGTACAGTGGACGTGCCTGAAGCATTAAGAGGGAAAGTGGGGAGAAGGAAGTAACCAGTCAATCTTGGTTGCCTGGGGCTTAAGGTTTTCCCAGGAAGTGGGGCTTCAAGGCTAAAACTGGGAAAATCTTTGGCAGAACAGAATGGTTGGTCACCCTAGAGGAAGAGTGAGAAGAAAGGAGAGAAAGTGGCGGGCGTTATTAGAAAGCCACCCACAAGCAATTCTGTTTCTTCCTAACTCACTGTGTCAGCACTTTCTGGGCATCTGCCGTGAGCCCAAGCACTGTGCTTGGCACGGGACGAAAAGTGCTGACTAAGCCTCCTGGTGCATAGAGTTTATAGAATCCACTTGTCTAGTGGAATTTGAGATGCTGGAGCTGAATAGAAACATAAATATGTTGTAGTCAAAGCCATCCTGCTCTGATTAACAGAAGACTCTAAAGACTCAGGTTTTGAATGGTTGATGTGCCTATAGTGAGTTATACTGTCAGTTCTAAGAGCTGCTCTATTCACTGCACCCAACTATCTCTTTCCCTGTTTCCCATCAGTGGCTGCTTGCATTTCAGACTATGCCAGAGGGCCTCATCATATTCTCTCTGTGCTTACTCAGCATATACATTTACATCCTATTGTCTCTATGTCAACTTCTAGGTGTCAGATTGAATTACAGCCCATTACTGAAATGACAGTCACTTACAGAGGAATGCTCACTTAATTACAAACAAAAGAGGGAGAATACACACAATGAAAATGTATACATTGAAATTTTATGTGTATGTACTCAAGTTAATCCTGTATATTGTCATTTCTAAGACATTTGCCACTTTCTGCTTTGCATCGTAATCACTTATAGGTGTATTCTGTATCCACTTAGGAGGGGTCCATATCCTATCTATATTTTCACCTCTCATCTCAGCACTTTCATTGAATCCTAGAACATAGTAGCTTCTCTTGAAATGGTTGCCAAGAAATAATCACATTTCCTCATAGTCAAAGTCAGTTCCTTTGGGCAGCTTGTTTCCTTAGCTCTAGAACAACTGGTTTGGCCTTGATTTGAAGCAGTCTCACAAAAAGGCAGTTACACTGCTAAATGCCTGCATGTCTAGGGCTCTTTAAAAGGATGTATTGTCACAGGTCTGTTCTATTTCTCTTCTCCATTTCAGATAGCTCTTAGTAGTGTGGACCAATATCTAACGTCTCCGATAACAGAAAAAGAGCTGGTAGAATCTTACTTGGAAGCCAATCTGCCAAGAAAACTTGTTTTTCCACCATCTAGTACAGTGATTCATGAATTGAAGGTCTTTAAGAAATTCTTAATGAATAAATATGGTAAATTAAGTAAACATCACTCATATATAGGGTACAAAGGAGGAGGAAGACCCTTTCAGCAGCTCAGAGGCTAGAGGTGTTTGTTTTAATTCAGTCAAAAGGGAAAGTGATTTTGAAATGTTGGGAGTGCAGGATCTGTGGAGATGGTAAATTCCATTTGGATTGGAACTAAGGAAGAGTAAGAAAAACTTCCTCATCTTTAGGAGAGAGATTGACTGAATCACACATTTTTTTTTAAGATTTTATTTATTTATTTGACAGATGGAGATCACAAGTAGGCAGACAAGCAGGCAGAGAGAGAGGAGGAAGCAGGCTCCCTGCTGAGCAGAGAGCCTGATGCGAGGCTTGGTCCCAGGACCCTGAGATCATGACCTGAGTGAAAGGCAGAGGCTTTAACCCACTGAGCCACCCAGGTGCCCCTGAATCACACGTTTAAAGCACAAGTAACTTTCTGGGTTGTTTCTCTTCATTAGCTGCTACTCCATCTTGATATAGTATCAATTCAGCAATTCTTCCAAAATCCAAGTTTGTTTACAAAGCATCTTTCAAATTAACCAACAAGTTATTCTCAGTTTCCATCTTAGTGAAGAACTGGTACTTCTGGGCAACCTGATTTTTAGTGTGTTCATTACTCTCTGGAACTCAGGTTCACCTTGTAACAAGAAGTACTTGACTTTATGACTTCCCTTCCCAGCAGGGACCAGAGATCTTCCCCACAGCTGTACTTGTGACCATTCTCAAGGAGTTCTCTCCATTTTCTCTACCCCCAGGCTTCCTTTAGCTCATCAGACAGATGGCTTAAAGATTGAACTCTCTGTTATGCATCCTTCTGCCTTCAGAGACCTTTTCCCATTTAACTCATGCTGGATCCAACTATTCTTTGTAATGTCTCTTTTATTTTTTAAATGAAAAATCACATTAAAAGTGAGATAGATCTTGGTGGTTAGCACTGGATACATGATAACCAATATTATTATAAATGTTTGTCCCTACTAGGAGCTTGTAGACTAGCAGGTAGAGCTTGCCATCACTGCCACTTGTTTCTGACTTAGGCATGCTGCTACCACACTTATAATTAGTAATTTCTATCAAAAGACTTTTGCCACAGTTCCCATGGAAGCATACTGCCAATGAGCTGATTTTCTTTTATAAATCCTTAATAACATATAAATTAATTCTTCAACCAAGGAAGTACTTTTAAAAATGTTATTTATTGCTAAGTGAATTCATTAATAGCACTTTGCATACTATATGATTACTCTTAGATAGAAGTGAAATTTCAAGTCCATTGACTTGCCAGAACACAGGAATAGTCAATGCAATTCATAACACTTGACTTTAGTATTTTATTAATATTATAGCGGACATTAACTATGAATGAGTGAGTCAGGTATAAATGTATTTCAGTCACCCAAATTATTCTAAAGCAGTTCCCTAGAAAGAGTGTTTGTTCATGTGTTTTCTAAATGCCCTGACATTTAAAAAATTTGAAGGATTGTATAAGAAGAATCTGATAGTCTTCCATTTCCTAAAACCTCAAATAATTTCTTCATATCTCAGTGTTGTAAGAGCCAATGCCAGTGATTCAGTTTAAATTATAAAAACTATAGTGGTTGTGTAGCATTTAGTTATAGGGACATGAAAGAGTTGATGTCAGGGGCTCTTGGGTGGCTCAGTTGGTTAAGCGTCTGCCTTTTACTCAGGTCATGATCCCAGTGTTGGAGTCCCTGCTTAGTGGGGAGTCTGCTTCTTCCAGCTGCTTGTGCTCCCTCTGTCTCAAATAAATAAATAAAATCTTTTTAGAAAATTGGTGTCAAGGGATTTCAAACATCTCCTTGATTGTAATATTTTTAAGTTTAAAGTGCAATATAATGTCCTATGCTAAGTAACTAACCCAGAACAAGTGCTTTTCTTGATGGTCAAGATCATCTCCGGAAGTTCCATCTGTATTATGTGGAGAAATAATCATGTATCATAAAACACATACATGCATTGACTTTTATTTCCTTACAGAGCATGTTCCAACTTGTATATGACATTTCCTGCTATGAAACAAGGTGAAACACATTGCACATGATTAGGGACTGTATCTTTGTGATTAGATACCCTAAATTTGGACTCTGGTTCTCCTGCTTATGGAGGTGTGTCCTTGGGCAAGTCTTTTAGCCGATCTGAGCCTTATTTTCTAGGATGCAATGATTTCAGATGATTGTGATGAAGAATAAAATGGAATACACGTATGAATACTTCTGACGGTAGGTCCTCAGTTTTTTTATCTACCTTTATGAAAGTCTGTGAAAATAACATATGAAGTTATAATCATATAATCATATAGTCTGTATTTCCAGTTCTTGGCTTGCTTTATATCACATGACTACTTGTATTTATTTGTCTGCAGAAGTCTTATAAAAACCTTATTTCAGCTCCATCATCCTGATTTCATTATGATCATGTCTCTGAATCATTTCCCCTGCTACTCTGTTTTGTTTCTTTTGTATATTTTAAGATAATTTCCATCTAAACATCATATGAACCACATCACTGAAATCTAATTAGTAGATCACCTGCTCCGGCAGCATGTGCCTTTATCTCATTACTTCTCCCCTGTGAGCCATATGTCTGCTTCCAACATCAATCTTTCTGTGTGATTATTGCAGCAAAGAATTTATTGGGTTTTGTAACAACTGTCTCTCCTCCTTGTAAGGCATCTCTGTTCTTAAGTTCTCCAAGGTAGACATCCTACAGTTGTCTTTCTGTACCCCATGCTGTGAGTGTGCTTCAAAGTAATACAGTTTCCTTTTGTATCCCTTGTGCTCATTTTGTTTTTTAGTTCACGGATACTAAAAGCTACTACACTGCAATTGCCGGTTTTATTTGTTTACTCTCTTTGGGACCTTTTTCCCCCAGAAGCAATTATATTAATATCATGCTGAACTTTGTATCCAAAGTTTGTGATGTGCCTTGATGTGATAGGGAGAAGTCAAAAAAGAAACTGGGAAAAGTGTAAGAAGTGAGTTGAAAACAATGACCAGTCTTGTTGACTTCTTTTTGTTTTTAAGTTGGGTATTATCCAGGTGGAGCCCCTAACTTTCCTTTGATGGGAAAAAGCTCTTCTAGGAGAAGTCTTGCAGTTATTTCCTAGAACCAGGATCCCAATCAATGTGGACGATCTTATCTTAGACAGCCCAGGAGTTTACTATGATGAAATTAAAACTTTGTTGTGAATAGTATCTACTTTTCTGCATAATCCACCATTTTCTTTTAATATTTAACATAGCAGACTTGATTTACTCAGTATACAGGGTTTAAGGCCTGGTATGTGCCCAGTACTGTTGTAGAAACTGGGAATATAATGATGAACAAGACCTCCGTGATCCCTGCCATTATGCCTCTTCTAGGCTCTTGAGGAAGGCAAACATCAAACAAGGGAACAAAGCAAAGGCTGATGGGTATTGAGAGAGGAACAGGACACCAGAGATTCCTAGCATTGTATCGAGAGGGCTACCCTGAGAGCCCAGAATCCAATCTGATGCCTGAAGTCAGCAGAACTGATTGGAAGTTCACAGAGATTGTACTTCACAAACAGTGGAGAGATGTTAGGGTGTAGTTGAATGAAGTTCAAGTGGAACCACTTCTAGAAGCTCTTCATTTTGTAGCCCTCAGCAGATTATTCGAGAAAAATGGAAAACTTACTACTCTTAAAATAATTCTTTCTGACCCCATCAAATCTCATAATTATATGCTTTCACAGTACATTATACCTTCCCCTTTAAAGTCCTTACATAATTGTAATGTTTCCCAAAATTTTATGAAAAATTTTAAACATACAGGAAGGTTGAAAGGATTGGACAGTGTGCACACATGTGTTCAAAACAAAAATTCTGCTGTCAACATTTTTCTCTATTTGCCTTTTCACATGTTAATCTGTCTGTCCATCCCTCTGCTTATCAGTTTGTGTTGTTTTTAATGCAGTTCAAAATTAGATGCAGACATCAGTACGCTAAACCCCTAAACACATTTAGCATGCCCCTCATTAGCTAGAATTCAGTGTTTGCATGTGGCTGAATGTGTATATGTATGAAAACAGAAGTATATTTGTGTATTTTCAGTATATTGAAGAAATGAACAAGACATAGTTATACTATTCAGTAAATCTTGAAAAATATATGCACTCCTATAAATGCAGAACATCATCTTCCCCTCGTCATCCCCCATGGCCCTTTCTAGGCAGTCACTGTCCCTGCCTCTGTCCCTGTCCCTACTTCTAAGGAAAGTGCCGTTCTCATTTCTTTCCAGAAAGATTTATTTTACCTATTTTAGAACTTCATATGAATCAGTTCGTGTGGTATACACTCATTTGTGTAAGGCTTTTTTTTCATTTAGCTAATTGATTTTGAGATTTATTTATACAATGTGTCCTACTAGTTTATTCCTTTCAAATGTCAAGTAAAGATCATTGTATGACTATATAACAGTGTCTGTTTTCTGATAACAGACTGTTGGGCTTTTTCCAGTTTGGGGATTTTATGGATAAAAGAGCTATGAATATTCTTATTCAGTCTTTTTGTGGACATATGCTTTCATTTCTCATGCATAAAGTCCTAGAAGTGGAATTGCTGGGTCATAGAGTTAGGTGTATTGTAAGAACAGTATTAGTATGCTGGATAAGGTGCAAGCTTTAAGACTGTTAAATTGTCTTTTTTTAAGTGGTTTTGCTTCACATTCTCACCAGCAACATATGAGAGCTCCAGTTATTCCACATCCTAGTCAACTTGGGGCTTGTCTGTCTTTAACTTCAGCCATTCTGCGGGATGTGTAACAGCATTATGATTTGACTTGCAATTCCCTATTGATTAATGATGTTGAACACTTTGTCATGTACTATTAGACATTTATATATCTTCAACTGTGAGACATCTAAATCTTTTAGCTATTTTTTAAAATTAATTATTTTTTTGAGAGAGAGAGAAGGAGAGAGAGAGAGAGAGAGAGAGAGAGTGTGTGTGTGTGTGTGTGTGTGTGTGTGTGTATGCGCGCGCGTGCATGCTAGGGGCAGAAAGAGAGGGAAAAAGAGGATCCTAAGCAGAGAACCTTCTGAGTGCAGAGCCTGACATGGGGCTAGACCTTAGGACCCTGAGATCAGGACCTGAACTGAAATTAGGAGTCAGAAGCTCAACCTACTGAGCTACCCAGGTGCCCCTAATTTGGTTTGTTTTTTATTTATTGAATTGTAGAAGTTCTTCATGCATTCTGGATTTGAGTTCTTTGTCAGATAAATGTTTGCGAACATTTGTGGCCTTTGTCATTCATTTTCTTGATGGTTTTTAGGGAGAAGTTTTAATTTTGATGAAGTCTAATTAATCACATTTTTCTTTTTTCAAATTGTTTTATGTGATATGTTCTTTTTTTTAAAGATTTTATTTATTTGACAGACAGAGATCACAAGTAGGCAGAGAGGCAGGCAGAGAGAGAGAGGAGGAGGAAGAGGCTCCCCACTGAGCAGAGAGCCGGACGCAGGGCTCAATCCCAGGGATCATGACCTGAGCTGAAAGCAGAGGCTTTAACCCACTGAGACACCCAGGTGCCCCTATGTGATATGTTCTAAGAAACATTAGTCTACATCTAGGGAATGTATTCTTTCATGTATTCTAAAAATTGTGTAGTTTTAGTTTTTTTAAAATTTTTAAAAATTTTTTATAAACATATAATGTATTATATGTTTACACACTTCACAGCACTCACCATAGCACATACCCTCCCCAATGTCCATAACCCCACCACCCTCTCCCGACCCTCCTCCCCCAGCAACGCTCAGTTTGTTTTGTGAGATTAAGAGTCTCTTATGGTTTGTCTCCCTCCCAATCCCATCTTGTTTCATTTATTCTTTTCCTACCCCCCAACCCCCCCGCATTGCATCTCCACTTCCTCATATCAGGGAGATCATATGATAGTTGTCTTTCTCCGATTGACTTACTTCACTAAACATAATACCCTCTAGTTCCATCCACGTCATCGCAAATGGCAAGATTTCATTTCTTTTGATGGCTGCATAGTATTCCATTGTATATATATATCACTTCTTCTTTATCCATTCATCTGTTGATGGACATCTAGGTTCTTTACATAGTTTGGCTATTGTGGACATTGCTGCTATAAACATTCGGGTGCACGTGCCCCTTCGGATCACTATGTTTGTATCTTTAGGGTAAATACCCAGTAGTTCAATTGCTGGGTCATAGGGTAGCTCTATTTTCAACTTTTTGAGGAAACTTCATGCAGTTTTCCAGAGTGGTTGCACCAGCTTGCATTCCCACCAGCAGTCTAGGAGGGTTCCCCTTTCTCCGTGTCCTCTCCAGCATCTGTTATTTCCTGACATGTTAATTTTAGCCATTCTGACTGGTGTGAGGTGGTATCTCATTGTGGTTTTCATTTATATTTCCCTGATGCCAAGTGATATTGTGTAGTTTTAGTTTTTATGTTCAGGTTTATATACCACCTCAAATTGATTTTTGCATATGTTTTGAGGCAGGGGTTGGGGCTGTTTTGTTTTTGTTTTTGTTTTTGTTTTTCATATGGATATTCCGTTTCCTCTTTCACATTTGATTGCATTGGCATCTTTCTCAGAAGTTGAATGATTGTGTGAGTGTATTTTGGGGCTCTGATTTTGTTGCATTGTTGTTCTTTTTTGGGGGGCTATCTTAGACCATGGTCTTGATTACTATGGTATTATAGTAAGTTTTATTATCAGTTATTATTATAGTAAGTTTTATTACCAGTTATTTGTAAGTCCTCCAACTTGGTTCTTTTTTTTTTTTTTTTAAGATAGATTTTGCTATTTGTCATTTACATTTCATATAAATTTTGAATCCAATTGTCAATTCCTATGAAAAGGGCTGATGATATTTTGATTTAGATTGTATTAAACCCATTGATAAATTTGGGGAGAATTGATAAAATCTTAGTCTTTGAGTCTCTGAACATCATATAAATATTTAATTTTTTCTTCAATCTTTTGTAGTTTTTAGTGTGCTATTAACTGAATATTTATGTCCCCCCAAATTTATATGTCAAAGCCCTAATCCCTGTTGTTTTAAGTTCACAAAATTGCCCAATTTCAAGGAAAAGGGGAAAGATTCTGATGGGAGAGTAACAATATTCTGTAAGATCATATGACACCAGAAGTTGTGTTGTGACTATATTTGGAAGCACAGTTTACCACAGTTCTACTAGTATTTCAGTAGATTCCTTAGAAATGTCTAAACATTCATGTTATCTGCAAGTGGAGATATTTTTACATTTAAAATAATCCTTATGCATTTTATTTTTCTTATTTTATTGAAATGACTAGGATCTCCAGCACTATGAGTAGAGTAAGAGTGATCCCACTCTAAGAGGTGTTTGGATATTTCACATTAAATATGATATTAACTGTAGTTTCTCACATATGTTCTTTACAAAATTGATTTTCCAAATTTACCTAGAGTATTAATCATGAATAGGTGTTAATTTTGTCAAGTACTTTTTCTGTATCTACTGAGCTGATTACATTGTTTTCTTTTTTAACTTTCTAATCTGATAAATTGTAATGATTTTTGGATATTGAATAATCCTTGAATGTCTGGCACAAACACCACTTTTTTATGATGTATTATCCTTTTTATAAACTGCTGGAGTCAAGTTCACAATATTTTGTTAATTTTTTTGTGTCTATGTTTACAATATATATTAGTCTGTAATTTTTTTTTTTTTGTAATTATTTTGTCACTTTTGATGTCAGGGTCATGCTGACCACAGTAAAACAAACTGCAAAATGGTACTTTTAATCTTACATACTACGATGCTAGGATTTGCCCTACAACCTACTCTGATTTTATAATCCCGACTATAAGGAATGTGGGTTTTGGTGTTAAGAATCCTGGCCTTGATGTTACGCCTAGGACACACTAGGGATTTAAGAAATATTTTTTTAAATCAGTGAGTTAATCAGCATATTAACAAATGAATGCATGGACATATGAGTGGAATTAAGAAATAACCAAATGCTTACTCCTGCCCTTATTTGCTTACTCCCAGATACAACTTGTCTCCTAATTTCCTCTGGACCCATTCTTTCTAGTTGACACCCAGCTTGTACTTTGTTTAATTGACCTCGATTTCATGTTTTAGCTCTACCTATTCTCCTTGCAATTTTGGCTTCTCTACCATCTCTTTGCATTTGGAATCACACTGACATCATGCATAGTTATTTTGTTTTTTATTACTTCAGTGCCCCATCCCTGTAGTATCTCTCCAGAAATTCAGGCCTCAGTCATTAGTCCTGAATTTTGTGCTTGAACTTGTCCAAACAATGAAAACTAGATCTTTTCCTGACACTTTCTGAATTCCTTGCTTCAGTCCAACTTCTGTCATAATGAACACATTTATTCTAACTAGCCTAGTTCCAGCTGTGGAATTGGTGTTCAAGATACTCCCTACTGCTGGCTCTGTTCTTGGGTCTGTTGCTTTCTCTTGCTTACTCTTTAACATGCTCTATTTACTATCCCTACTGGGTTTTTTGGTTTGTTTTTTTTTGTGTTTTTTGTTCGTTTGTTTGTTTTTGTTTTTGGCAACATGTGATATAACGACTCGATATAATATGGCTGGATATAATATGCACAATATATGTGAGTCTCCAAATTCTTTTTCTTAATCCCTGGGGTAGTGTTCTTCTTCACAAGAAGAGTGCAGTGCTCATGCTTTTTGATAGTAATTTCAGCTACACAAAAACTTTTAAATACTTTCATTTCCTATCTAGATCATGTTCTGGATCAGTGTTTTATAGGCATTTTTAAAAATCCTTTTTTTTTTTAAGATTTTATTGATTTATTTGACAGAGACACAGCAAGAGAGGGAATGCAAGCAGGGGGGTGGGAGAGGGAGAAGCAGGCTTCCCGCTGAGCAGGGAGCCCAATGGATATGGAGCTCTAACCTAGGACCCTGGGGTCATGACCTGAGCCGAAGGCAGATGCTTAACCGACTGAGCCACCCATCTTATTGTATACAATAAGAAATTCAACACTAAGATATTATATGCCTATATGCCTACCATTACTAATATTTTCTAGTCCATTCTGTTTTATCCCATTCTTCTATTTATATAATGCTTGTTGCTTCCTCTGTTGGTTTCTATGTTTTATTAAATATGTTAGGTTCTTGGATTGCATAAAAATGTGGCATTCCTGAAATTTCTTTCAAAAGCAATTGCTGGCCTTATTAGCTTTTGGTCACAATGTTCTTCACTTACAAAAGTTAACAAAACAGTGTTTGAGTGTGGAAAATATTTTGTATATCATAGATTTTTTTAATTTTCCCACTGATTTGCTATTTAATGCCTCTCCCCGTCTTGTGGAGCATAATACCTGATCCTTTTCAGGTTTTCATTGATGATTAAAAATTTGAACTCCTCATTAGCCAGTCTGAAATGTGGTATCCCCGGGTAGCCCCTGTAAGTCAAAGGAATGGGAAATATTTTGAAAGAGGGCAAGACTAGGTACTTCTGTCATGCTGACAACAATTTTCATTAGTTGGGTCCTTTTTTGTGTGATTTTGAACATTCTGGAAGCGATTTTTCCCCAGTGGTGTTCTTCAGAGAGGTAAAAGTAGCACTTCAAAAGGATGTGCCATGATATGGTTCCCTTGGAAAACTCAGTTTTAAATACAGTTCCTTTTTAGCAAAAAGACTTATCCACGTTTTCTAAATCTCTGGTTCAGTTTGTCTTGGGAGATCATCTTCTAAATACAGTTGTAAAAGATACATTGAGAGAGAATACATTGAGCTAGGAGCTAGAAGAGTACAGTTCTCATCACAGCTGTGTGTGCCCTTTGGGCAGAACATCTATAAAGTCAAAAAAATAAATAAATAATTACTAAACTCGCTTATGGTTTTATTAATCTAAGATGTGATGTGTTTAAGAAGTTTCCAAAAGGAATTTGGAAACAAAGTGTTGCTGATGTGCTGGGGTCCAGGGCTTTACTTGTAATAATGTCTCATCTGCTGTTGCTTCTCACCCTCAGCCTCCTTACTGAACAGTCATAGCTCTGTTCTGTTTGTAATGAAAACTTTGCATATGGCTTAATTTTCATTTCAAACTCAATGAAACCTCCTACTTATAGTGGTTTGGGGTTGGAGCCACAGACACCTAATTTGCAGGCACCCAGTCCTAGTTGCAAACTTGAACAGGCAAAAAACATACCCATCCAAGATGTGCTGTTATTTCCATTTTCTTAGCCAGACCTTGAGATTTCATATCTAAAATTCAGACTGGAAATTTGAAGTGAAAGATTAGGTTTTCATAGATGAGTCTTCTGTATCCTAAGTTGAAACAAAAGAATACAATAGTAATTGGAGGAGGAATAGTAATTTTTAGAGTAATTTTTAACTATTTGGGTTAAGTCTTAGAAATTATTCTTGGATAATTCATTTTAGTAACTAAAAATCATAGCTGTTCTGAATAATGAGTAAGCACAAATGGATTCTCTTGAATCCAGGAAGGGAGAAACTATAACTTTAATTATGTATTCAAATATTAGGTTTGAGAAATGCCCTTTCTAGCTCATCTTACAAACATTGTCTAATAATTTTATAATAGAAGCTTCAAATGTCGATAATATTTTAATAAAGATCTAGTAAGCCATAAATCCAGATTCTAGAACTTATGTCATTTTAAAACAACTACTTCAGAACATTTAATTTAAGAAACTCGGTTTTTTAGAGCATGTTTCTGAAATATCTATCCTGTTTGGCTTTAAATCCCCAACATATATGTTCTGCCTGAGAGTCTATGTTTGAGTAGAGCTTTTTGGTTAGGAACTCTATATTGAAATTTTTAAAAAGTCTTAAATTTTATGACTTACTGAAAGTCCTTTCTCCTTCTCTTCTTCCTTTTTGCCTGCCTTAGGCTTCTTTATGTTTAAAAAACATGGTTAGCTAAACTTTTTTAGTTTAGAATACCTTTAGCTTTTAGAAAAGTGAGAAAAAATAGTATAGAGTTTCCATGTACTCTACCCTCCAATTCCCCTATTATTAACATTTACCTTAGTACATTTGTCACAATTAGTGAACTGTTACTGAAACATTGTTTTTAACCAACTCTGTACTTCTGTAGTCAGAGTTCCTTAGAATTTAATGTCTTCTTTCTTTCTTTCTTTCTCTCTCTCTCTCTCTCTCTCTTTCTCTTCCTTTCTTTCTTTCTTTCTTTCTTTCTTTCTTTCTTTCTTTCTTTCTTTCTTTCTTTCTTTCCTGTTCCTGAATCTTATCTAAGACACTACATTGCATTCAGTATTCACAGCTTCTTAAGCTCTACTTTACTGTGATGATTTCTTAGATCTTCTTCAGGTTTCCTGACCTTGACACTGTTCAGGAGTACTGGTCAAGTATTTTGTAGATTGCCCCTCAGTGTGTGTGTGTGTGTGTGTGTGCTTTCCTTATGATTAAACTAGGATTATGAATTTTTTGGAGGAAGACAACAGAAGTAAAGTGATATTGTCATTATAATATATCAAGGGTATGTAATACCAGCATGACTTAATCACTGTTCATGTTAACCTTGATTGCCTGCCTGAAGTAGTTTTGGTCACCTTTCTCTACTGTAAAGTTACTCCTCTTTTCTCCTTTTCTGTACCAAATTCTTTGGAAAGAAATCACTTTGTGTAGCTCACACTTAAGGAGCTGGGGATATGGCATCTTTTTAAAAAATAATGTACATGTAACCTAGGATGTAATGGTGACATATAGATTTATATTGCCCTTTAGAGTTGACACAGTGAATTTATTTATATATAACCTAGTCACCAATCCAATGTAGTAGGCATGGGCCAAATCATAGAGGTAAGAATAACTGATAAATCATCAAGTAGATAGAAAAAAGTACATATTGTTTCTTTCAAGAAAATCCATTGAATGGCAGCTGGTTGGCTTAGGGTTCCCAGAATATTCCATTGTTTCTTGCTCTTATCCTGTATCTTTTTCAAACTGTTCCTTAGAAGTCATTGTTTAAATGTCTGGCCATCACCCCAGAGTCAACATTTGGGGTGAAAACCATCATATTGTCCATTCCTTTCCTTCTACCACTTCATTACATCTCTCTCCCTCTCTCTCTCTCTCTCTCTCTCAATCACACACACACACACACAAACACACACACACACTCACTCCTTGTTTAATAAAAAAGAAAAACAAACAAACAAAAAAACCTCTTGGTCCAAACTCTCCTGATTCTGCCAAAAGAATTACCCTTTCCTCTGGATTCTATAAGATCATCTTGATGTAATTCCTTTATCTAAGCCTTGTATCTTCTTCAAAATGTCATTCATTTCTTTGTTCTTGAAACTGGAGCCCTAGTCATGCTTCTGTTTCTTCATGCCTGGACTTGTATGGAGTTCTTTCAACTGTTCTCTTTTTACAGCAATTCTTTCTTGCAGTTGTCCTTAAATGGCAATTCTTTTGCCCCATTTTTGCCCCATTTCCCTGGGGAAAATTCAGTAATTCTCTGAATCTCTACAGGTCTTCTGGATTCAACATAGCTGACACAACCTAACTTTACACTACTCTGTGGCAAGCATGCATGGTTCTCATCAGAGTAAAATCATGGCTCGAGATGTGAGCTTGTTGTGCCCCCTTTTTTGAATGCTCTCCATAAGTCTCCCTGGCCCCCATTTATTCAGATCCTAGATATCCTTCAAGGGTCAGTTTAATTTTCTCTCTTTTTATTGAAGTGCCTCTCAATAAAATCTTGGGTTCAGAGCAAGCTGAGGTCAGTAGATGCTGGGGTAAAAATAAGCTAGCTATCTGATTCATTTGATGTTGTCTTACAATGAGGCATAGCCTCTGGTTTCTCATTCTTTTGTATTCCCTACAACACATAGTCTAATGATGGACATATGATAGATTACACAATAAATGCTTCATGTTGATTGATTATGAAGTTTCTATTTCTCTTTAGGGAAGTGGCCATTGAAGTTTGGCTGCTTTCCTTTTTGCATTTGTGTGCCAGCATTAAACATTAATTAGGCCATGTATTCCAATTTTCAAATATAACGCTTACTGAAAAAACAAATCTTCCTAAAGTGTTTTCTCAAATTTTAACTACACTCTACTGGCTATCTTCCAAACTTGTGACATTTTTCTTCTTTTGGAAGCTTTCCATACAAAGTGGATTTTTAAATTTTCTTTTAAAATTATAGACTTATATAGCAATTATGGTTTTGTTGACAATATAGAAAACTCCAACAAGACGGAAGAGTTGAGTAGAGAGCCAGTTTTCCTCTACCAAAAATGGAAAAAATGATATGTGGAGCATTTATATTTGTTTTCCTCCTGTGGAAAATTTAAAGAATTATTTTTAAGGTCATTTTAGAAACAGTTCCAAGTGAATGCAATAAAAGGCCTCCCTGGTGACTTGGAGTGGTTTCCAAATCAATCCCATCAAAGGAGATCTTAGAAGCTTCAGAACAAACTCTCAGAATGCCTCTGTCCTCTGCTTTCCAATAAGAGTGAAACAGGATAAATTAGAGAGTGAAAGTGGCTCTGGAGAGTTGTTTGCTAAACATTAAAACAATTCAGGATAGTGAACTGAAGGAAATTATTATTTTTATCATCAAAGTTTATTTCAATAGAGGCTTTAAATGGAAGCATAATTGCTTTAGAAAGTGCCTGGGGGTGTGAGTGAGTGGGCATTGGAGGCCTGGAACAGTAAATTAATTCAATCAGCAAAGGGAGAGGCACCCGGCCTATCAGCTCTGCAGGGATTGCCCATTCATTCATTAACTATGAAATATAACTGCTTCCATGCAGCTGAAAACCAAAATATCCACTTACATTACCAAAGATTGGTATACACCATTAAAGCCGAGGGGAAAAGGGAGCTTTGTATATCTTTAATCACTATATAAAATGAACTTCTTGGAGGCCTCTGGTAGATATTATATTCACACCAAAATCAGTTTTGTTTATAGAAGACTGTATTTTGCTGAAAAGTTGGGATAAGTATTCCTCTCTCACCAATCATTATTTTACCAAGACTGATAAAGCCATGCTTATTATAGACTTAGATATAGTCTTAGATGCTTTCATTTTACAAATGAAGTTCTAAAAGAGGCAAAACTAGTGAAGGTAGAGATACAGCCACATCCAACAGTCATTATTAAAACTTAGTTTCTCTTGTGTCTCTCTTTGTCCTTTTTTCCTTCTGTTTGTTATCTTTCTTTCTTTGAAGATGCTTTGTCTTTCTGTTTGGGAACTGGCCAAATTAAATTAAAGATGCAGCCTTGTTTGAGGAGAGACATTAAGCATTATTTACCGGAAGCCTATCCTGAGGAACTTGTCTGAGCAAGAGGAAAGACTCTCGCGGTCTACTGTCCCCTGAGAGCTTCCTTAGGTGGTCAGAATTGGAGATCAGTAGTCCAGGTGAGGCATTCTTAAGAACGAAAACTTTTGAAGAATTGCTCTTTTGATTCACAGACCCGTTTTTGTGGCTGGAAATTGATACTTCCGAAGGAAGGAAAGATAATTTTAAACTTTTAACTCATTGAAAATCTTGCTGTATTTTTCGTTTTTAAGGAAATGAGAATAGTGCGGCATGTTTTATAGTAATCTTTCGGAGGTCATGGTGTGAAACATCAGTAAAGATTTTAGATAAAATATACCAAATTTACAACTTGAAAAAAGAAAAAGAAAATAGGAAAACACTAACTAAAAAGAATAATCCTATGTAATATCAATCCTAAATAATATTAATAGGTAACTTCTTTTATGCATTAAAAATGCTTTCACATGTGTTATATCAATTGATCTCAGTTAATCCTTTCAGTGGACCTTAATTTATCACATACCATTCACTAAGTGAGGTCATATTCTCTGAGGAATGGGGCTGGCCAGTTGAAATAAAGGGAAGTTGGAGGAGTGAGATATTGTTCCCTATTTCTGAATCATGGGGAAATTTTTCTTTCCTTCTTATTTTTTACTTCCTTTCTTTTGGCTTCCTAGAGTCTGATGTCTGGGGCAAAGGGAAATTGTTATTATTCAGGGACAAAATGATTATCTGGTTAGAAATTATACCTTAAATACAAAAAAGCTAGTCGAACCAATAAGTGATTTTTTTTTAGTGTGTTATAAGTACTAGTTCAATATAAAAAAATCAATTGTAGTTCTATATATTTCCATCAAACAATTAGACATTGAAATTTAAAAATAGTAAAAATAACATCAACAATGCGAAATACAAATACTTAGAGATCAGTTTTAGGAAAATAAACATTTTTAAATATTAAAATATGCAAGAATAATAAAGTGCTTAAAGAGTGAAGAAAAACAGTTGTTGAAGAATTTGAATTATTTTTCAAAATAATTTTGTTCTCATCACACATCCTTAAAGATAATAGATTTTATAAGAATGCGTTAAGAAGGTATAATTGTGTTTTTACATATATGGTGGCTAAAATTTATATGAAGCCTATTGAAATAATTGTTATAACCTTTTTTAATAAGCATGGAGGTTTTTTGAGATCTATTTACAGTATGAATTTTAGGTACAATATTACATCTGCAATGTTATTACTGAAAAGCTCCTTCCTTAATTATCCTCTGCTATATGAAGCTTAGTAATATTAGTAATTAAACTAATTGTTTCTTTTTCTATTGCACATCTGAACATGTCAAAACAATAAGAAATCATCTTTAAATCTGATAGCTCAGTGGGTCATAATGAATTCAATCTTGCTTTGACTGGCTTGCTGAGAGATTTCTTGGTCTCAAACCACTAACAACATAGTGAACTTCACTGAAGAAATATTCATAGAGCCAAAATAAGAAAATTCTCATGAAATTTCATTGGCAGTTAAACAATGAAGATTTCTAAGGACTTATACATTACAAGCATATGTTATTTTACCTCTGTTCTATAGTTGTGTGTTCAGAAAGTAATGCTAGCACCCTGGAGTGGATGGCATTACAAACCACAAGCAGAAAGAGTGTGGAATCCTTGGATCATTCTTCTTCAACCAAGGACAAACTATATGACATATTAAAGACTTTGGAACCAGTTTGTCATGTGTTTATGTAAGATGTATAAGCACTACTACAAGTTAAAAGCCTGCTTGAACCAAATAAAATGTTAATAAAGTACTTCGCAGATAACAATATTGAGAAACAGGACTATAGGAAATAGTTCCTTTGAGAGAAGGTTGTGTGTTTCCAGAAACCAGTTGAAGTAGCCAAATTCAAGTGCTTTAAGTGACCGAATATACTTGATACCGGCTGAAAGATCCTTCCATCATTGAACTCTAGGGTAGGTGCTGAAACTGTGGTGAGAGTAATGAGAGTAGAAAAAGCAAATAGAAATTAAGAGATTTGAGAGAAATTGCTTTGCTCCATTGTCACATTTCTAGAGCCAAAATGAAGAATACATTTTTTTTCCTCAAGAGATTTTGAGAAGTAGCTGGTATGTGAACAAATGTTCAAAAAATGAAATGTTATAAATAAGAGGCAATTTTGTTTCCTTCTGAAAATATTTAGAATGTATCTCCAAGCTTCAGCTTATAAGATTATAGAAATATAATTGTGTCATCACAACTGACAAAATCTTTAAGTATAGGAACTAAAAAGGAGGTATTGGTTTAGCTACTTTCTACTGAAGATGAAGAAAGTCTTAATTTTATGGCAGTATTTATTTATTTAGGCTTGTTTTCCATATGGAAGAATTATGTATTCTTCCACATTAATTTACTCATTCTGTTATATACTTATACTATTGAACAGATGACAGGTATTTATTTCATTTTTTGGATTACAGTTCAACACTATTATTCATTATTGTATTGCTTTGTAACGGCCGTGGGGCGTTACTTCATGCTAATGCTGTGTATGACCTTATCTTTCTTCTTCCTCCCAGTCCCCCGAAGTCATTTGGAAATAATACTTAAAATACAAAATTAAAGTGTTACTTGGTCTTATTAACAAACTCATTTATTAGTGCTTAGAGCCATATTATATCTTATTTAGGATTATCTACATTAACAACTATGTTATCTGCAAATAGAGACATCTTTATTTCTTCATTTTTGTCTGTTTGCTTTGTATTACTTTTTCTGGCTTTGTTGAACTAGCTAAGTATGATGTTGAATAGAAATGATGACAGAGGCACCTTTGCCTTGTTTCATCAGTTAATAGGAAAGCATTGTCTTTTGCTATTACATATGAGACCAGCTCTGGGTTTTTTGTAGATACCCTTTGCCAGGTTAAGGAGCTTCCTTTCTCTTCCTCGTTTTCAGAGAGCACTTTTTCATCAATGGATGCTGAATTTTATCAGAAGTTTATTTTGTTTTGTTTCTTTTGAGATGATCATCTATATTTTCTCCTTTATTCTGTCAGTGTAATGAATTACATTAATTCATTTTTAAATGTTGAACCATCTTTGTCTTCCTGGAACAAATGCCACTTGATTATGCTGTATTACCTTTCTATATATTGCTGGATACAATTTATCAATATGTTTTTGAGGATTTTTTTGTCTATATTCATGAGACATATTAATTTATAATTTATAATTTTCTTCTCTTATGTTCTTCTGATTTTAATTTTAAGATGAAAGTGTCCTCATAAAATGAGTTGGAAAGTGTTCTCTACCTTTGTATTTTATGGAATAGGTTGCATAGAAATGATATTTCTTCTTTAAATGTTTGATGGAATTCAGCAGTAAAATCATATTGGCTTTGAGGTGTGTGCATGTTTTGTGTGTGTGTGTGTGTGTGTGTGTGTGTGTGTGTTTTATTTGGAAAATTTTAAACTTTGAGTTTAATTTTTTTTTAATAGATAGACATAGGACCATTCAAGTTATCTATTCTGAGTCATTGGTAGTCTTGGGAATTTGTGTCTGTCAAGGAATGTTCTGTTGTTCTGAGTTGTAGAATATTTGGGCATAAAATTGTTATATTATTTCTTTCATGGATGTGGGGCCTGTAGGGGATATTCTATTATTGGATGAAATGCTCTATAAATATAAATTATAATTGATATCATATTTGGTTGGTAGTGTTGTTCAGGTCTATGTTCTTATTTTCTGTCTACTTGTGCTAGTAATTACTAGGATAGGTTGCAAATTCTAACTATACTTTTAGATTTGTTTGTTTCTCACTTGAGTTCTATCAGATTTTGTGGTATGTGTTTGAAGCTCTGTTACTAGATGTATATGCATTTAGGAGTCATATCTCTTTGGACAATTGATCCCTTTATAATTATGTAATGTTTCTCTTATCCTTAACATTTCTTATTCTTATGTTGTTTGTTATTAATATAGCTGCACACACTTTCTATCTGTTAATATTGACATGGTATATTATTATCCATTATTTTACTTTATACTTGTGTGTTTTTTTTTTTTTTTTTTTTTAAAGATTTTATTTATTTATTTGACAGGGAGAGATTACAAGTAGGCAGAGAGGCAGGCAGAGAGAGAGAGGAGGAAGCGGGCTCCCTGCTGAGCAGAGATTCCCGATGCGGGACTCGATCCCAGGACCCTGAGATCATGACCTGAGCCGAAGGCAGCGGCTTAACCCACTGAGCCACCCAGGCGCCCCTACTTGTGTGTTTTTATATGTGAAGCTAGTTTCTTGTAGACAGCATAGAGTTGGATCTTGCTTTTATGTGCAATCTGATAATCTCTTTTAATTGGTATGTTAGTGAATTCAAATTTTTTTTAAAGATTTTATTTATTTATTTGATAGAGAGAGGGATCACAAGTAGGCAGAGAGGCAGGCAGAGAGAGAGAGGAGGAAGCAGGCACCCTGCTGAGCAGAGGGCCCAATGCAGGACTTGATCCCAGGACCCTGAGATCATGACCTGAGCCAAAGGCAGCGGTTTAACCCACTGAGCCACCCAGGCGCCCTAGTGAATTCAAATTTAATATAAATATTTATATGGTTGAATCAGATCTGCCATATTGTTGGCTATTTTCCATTTGTTCTTTGTTCTTTGTTTCTTATTTCTCTTTTTCTGCTCAGCTTGACGTTATTTGAACATTTCTAAGATTCATATTTATCCTTTTCTACTTACTTTTGATTTGCCTTTTTTTTAAAGGTCTGAACAACTGTAGAAAATAGATTAAGACAAATAAGTATACCTCAGGGTCCTGTGAAATTCTTCCAAAGATCTAACATTCATGTCATCATAAGCTTGAAAGAGAAGAGAAAGAAGGCAGAGCTGAAAAAACTGAAAGGAATAGTGGCTGAAAATTCCCCAAATTTGGTGACAGATATGTCTATATTTTCAAGAAGTTGAGTGAACCTCAACCAGGATATGGAAATAAAACTGTATGCAAACATGGCATAATTAAACTTTTGATTAAAACAGACTAAAAACATTCCTGAAAGCAGCCAGAGAAAAAAGACATCTTAAATGGATGGTAAAAACTATTCAAGCGACAAAGGATTTCTCATCAGAAACCATAGAGATTAGAAGAAACTGACAAAATATTCTCAAATGCTGAAATAAAGCAATGGGCAACTCAGAATCCTCTGTCCAGCAAAAATAACCTTAGGAATAGAGGGGAAGTCAACACATTATCAAGTAGAGGAAAATTAAGAGAGCTTATTATTACCAGACGTACTCTTAAAAAAAAAAAAAAAGACTACAGGAAGTTTCCTAAACAGAGAGGAAAGAATAAAGAAATAAACTTTGGCACCTGAGGAAGCAAGGGAAAACACACTAGGCAATATTCAGAAGATGTGATAATTTGGTAAAACTGGGTACATGATGTGTGGGATCTTTGTCTTATGTCTTACAATTACATGTGAATCTACAGTGGTCTCAAAATAGATGGTTAATTTGGAAAAAACTCATTGTAAAAGAGGCAGGGGCTTCCTTTTTAGCTCACTGTATCCTCGAGTTGAAACTGTAATTCTAGGAAGGCTTACTATTATTATTACTATTATTATCATGGGATTGGAAGGAAGGAAATCCCTAAGGAGTTGATACAGCCTCTATTGATTTTACACATTAATTATAGTTTA
This sequence comes from Mustela nivalis, assembly GCF_964662115.1. Lineage (NCBI taxonomy): Eukaryota > Metazoa > Chordata > Mammalia > Carnivora > Mustelidae > Mustela > Mustela nivalis. The sequence continues at coordinate 32,923,504 of NC_139027.1, read as the reverse complement.
GACAATGTCTTAGAAGTCAATTTCAAATTTAAATGTTCCTCTCTCTCCCTCTACTCACCCTCACCTCTGCCCACCACAGGCCCAGAGTACAAAGCTACGCCCCTCTTTTTCCCTACCATCACAGTCAAAATTCCAGAGATATGTAAATGTCTGTAGTGGTTGCCTCCACTTACTCACCTCTGACTCTTAACTTCTTTCTATTCTAGTCTAATTTTTGACCTCAGCACCACAGTGAAACTTCTATTGATAGATCAACAAACAGACACATGTCACTACTCTCACAGTGTTTTAACTTTAATTCACCCATCAGCAACATTTAACAATGCCATTTACTCCCTTCTTGAAATTATTATTATTATTATTACTATTACTATTACTTTGTATTTCTTTTCATGATAAACTTCCTGTTCCCTTATTATATCTCTGACAGCTCTTTTTTAAGTCCTTAAAAGCCAGTTTTTTTGTTTTTTGTTTTTTCTGGTCAGTCTTTAAATGTTGGTATTTCCTAGGTTTCTTTTTTCTTCTTCTTCTTCTTCCAATTTTTTTATTTAATTTTTTAAAATTTTAATAAACATATAATGTATTTTTATCCCCAGGGGTACAGGTCTGTGAATCGCCAGGTTTACACCCTTCACAGCACTCACCATAGCACATACCCTCCCCAATGTCCATATCCCTACCACCTTCTAGGGTTTTTTATGATCCTCTTCTTTCCCAGGATTGGTGATAACTTTATTATCATTTATATGCTAATGATTTTGAAGTATAATTTCTTATCTGTAGTTTGGATCCTGTAACAAAATATTTATTTAGATATGCCAAGATTTGCAAAATTAATATGTCTAAAATCAAACTCACCAGCTTTCCCTTTCATATACTTCTCCTGTGTTTCCCAAAAAAGTGAACAGTACTACCATCTGTGTAGTCTTTCAAGTGAGAAGACTAGTGTCATTGCCTTCTTCTTCTCACCCTTTCTCTCAGCATTTACTCTGTCATTGTGTTCTTTCATTTTACTTCCCATCCCTATTGTAATTCCACATATAGGTCATAATCATCTTTTGTCTGTATTGATGCTATAGCTGCTTATTGAGTTTTCCTGTATGCAGGTTTTTCTCCACTGTTGTCTCTGATGGGAGATTTATACAAGAATATATTCCACTATGTGCTTGGAAACATAATTTAAAAAATTAATTCACTCATTCACTCAGCTATTAAATATTTGTTGAGTACTCTTAACCAGCCACTGTGCCAGGCATGGGAGAGTAAGGTTTCTGCCCTCATTGACTTCATGGATACAAATGTCATCTCACCAAAGAGGTCTTCCCTGGCCACCTTATCTAGAATGGTACTCCATTTCCATGTACTTCATTTTCTTTCCTTTCTTGACATATTGTACATTGAATTTTCCCATTTGTTTACTGTTTTCCCCTTCTAAAATATAGATACTGAGAATGCTATACACTTAAGTCTGTTTTGTTTATTGCTATATCCTAAGGCCGAGACAATGCCTGGTATATGTTATAAATATTTTTGAATAAGGCAATAAATCCTGGTTTGGGGAAAATGAACAAGAATCAAATTTTTAATAATAGTTATAGATTTCAGGTAAGTACTATGTAGGAAATAGGATGCCCCAGAAGAAAGTAATTTAAGCAGTGATTTACTTTTAGAAAGGTGATTGGCAAGAACTTCATTTAAGCTAAGACTTGAACTTATGAAAGGGCCCAACCTTTCATATGAATATCATGGGACAGAACATTCTGAGAAGGTGAAGTGATTTGTACTTCTTAATTCCTCAGGTGAGAAAGTGCTTTTGCACGCTCAAGCAGTAAAAAGGTCACTGCTGCAGGAGGGTAGAACATTATACAAGATGAGGCTGGTCATGGGAAGAAATTTGGATTTTATTGTAGTCATTGATAAAGCGAGAGGCAATAATATTTCTTAGTTGTACACATCCCAAGTATAATTATTTGTTAAATATAGCCCTTTCCTGCCAAAAGCTCCATGAGAACAAAGGGCACATCTCATTTACTCCGGGTGCTCATGTCTTAAGCAATACCTGTACATGGCTAGCATTTACTGAATAGATCGCTTGTGTGAAGGCCTGGATCAACCACATTAACTGCACTCTTCTCATTGCCAACTTTAATAAACACTTCAGCAGGACCTGAATATCTAATCTCAACAAATATTCTGTTGAATCTGTAAATACCGTTCTCTAAGTTCTTACCAAGGAATCTTTACATAGTTGAAGTCTTATTATCTAGAAGGAATAAACTTTTCCTTTTTGTTTGCTTGTTACTTTTTTTTCTGCCCCAGATAAAAATTAGGATTAATAGGTAGAAATTTGCTCTTTGGTGATTTATGTGTTTTCCCTGGTTTCCTTTCATTGGGAGTGTTGAAGCCATGTCTGACTCACAATCTATCAATTGTTCTAAAGAAAGAATACTTTCAAAAGAATACAACTAAAGTAAATAAATAAAATAATACAATAAAGAAATGAAAAGAATAAAATAAATAAAAATGACTTCCTATTCAAAAGAAAGAAAGAGATTGGACTATTAGAGAACACCAACATTCCCCTACAAATATCAGATCTGAGTCTGTCATGGCTATTATAAATATCTTTCTATGTGATATTATATATGATATAAATATCTTTCTAATAATTCAGTGAATAAGGTATATACCTTAAGGTATAAGGTATATCTAAGGTAACTTAGATAAAAGGAAATTTTATTTTGCTTCAGTAGCTCATAACTTAGTGTTTGACCTTGAAAAGATACAGTTTTGGCCTCTTGTTATACTTGTGTTTTACTTTTGGTCAGTAGAAATATCAGTAAATATTTTTCAAATAAAATAAGAATGCAAATACTTAGCAATAATAACAACAAATTGGAGATGTACTTGAATGTGAAATAGGAGGCATGGAAATTCATTACTAGACCAAAGTTTTTCTTCTATGACAATTGAATCCATTTTAATGTATTCTGAGCCCTCTCCCTGGCTTTCTTTTGGGAAAGAAAGCTTAAAATTCTGTAGAATATGGTCTTTTGACAGCTCTTATTTAATGGAGTGATAAATCAAGTAACATGTGGTGCTGAGTTTCTATTTTCTGATTTGTTTTAAGAAAGAGTCTGCAAAAATTATAATTGAAATAACATGTGTAAAATAAGTAGATTCATACTTATCTTCTGTATGCAGACCCCAAGATCTACCAGAACCATAGTATTCGGGATTAGTGTGACCTTTTATTTTTTCAGTCATAACTATGATTGTTGAATAATTTTTGGTTCTCCTTCCTGACAGAAGAACTTAAAGCAATTCTGTTCTGATGACTTTGTTGTTAGCTTTGCGTTGTTAGCTTTTTCTATCTCCTCTTTTTGCTGCTCTTCTTTTTTCTTATTTCATGTAAATGTTAGTTTTCTAACTGCATATAAAAATAAGCATGACATTAATCACAGCCTAATGAGCAACCTAACTATAAAAAAACCTCACTGAATAAAAATATACTCAGAAGCTTGAACACACCCAAATTTCCATATAAAGTAGGCTTATTTAAATATCACCACAAAGATGTGCTCTTTACAAGCTAAAAATGTCCACAAGGTTGCCGTGGTTTGGTTTATTCCCCTGATTTGAGGCACATTAATGCGTGTGTGAAATATGCCAAAGCTTAGTAGAAATGAATCCCATTAGTATTTAAATACAACAATTAATTTATGTTGTTATTTATTGGCCAATTATATTAGAAATTATAGTGTTTAACAGAGGACAATCAGGTTTCCAAGAGCTGTAATTTGCCTGCAGTGTTAGAAGACAGATACAATCAATGCTCACAGCAATAGCATCCACTGTGTTTTCCCCCCATCCTCTTCTAAAGATATCTAATTTTATAAATAAGATATGTGCTAAACTACACTTTCTCAAATGTTGCATTAAGGTTTAATGATCTAGAATACTTTTAAATCCTTCCTCCTCACCACTTGTTTTTCCTTTCCCCTTCTCTGAGGCTGTATGTACAATAACCTGTGTTCGTTGAAAGGTCTCTATTTCATTTAAAATTTTTTCACAATGAATTTATAAAATATGTATTGCACTTTTTACTCTGAGGGACTACAGGATGGCAAAATATACTTATGCAGGTTCTCATTCATCAGAAATCTGATCTCATAAACTTTAAACATAACTGCATTATATATTGATAAGAGCAATGTAAAAAGGACCTCTCGATTATGTCTCAGTTCATAGGAGTCCTGCTCACTCTTTAATGTCCTGTGCATATATTAACTCTTTTAAGAATTCTTCTCTGATTTTTCTAGTCAGGAATAATCTCTTTCTCTGTTCAGCTTCCAAAGCATTAGGTTTAGATTTCCCTATGAATTTACCACCTTCTGTGTTTTGTTACTGTTTTGAAACAAACCAGAAATTATGGCTAGTTGTGTATTGGGGGGTAATGGTCTTCACGGTAAAGCAGTTCATATCTCTTAAGATTTTGGAAGGTTTCAAAAATAATTGGTTAAAATACAAATATCTACTATCATAGAGCTTTTGCATTTCCAGATTTATTTTTTGTTATTTTGAGTGGTAAAATCAGGGAGAATGGGATGGATTTAAAGGGGAAGTTTCCCAGAGTATATGGCACTTTCATGGGAGGGGCAGATGACAGACATGTATATACAGGCATGGGGAAGGAGGCCACCACAATCACCCAGGGCCTTCTGAAAGGTCTTGAGAACAATAGGCTCCTAAATGGAAGCAAGAAGTGGATAATCTGAGTGATAAGAAGACATTCTAATCATTCTAATCTGACTTTACAATTCAGCTCTGAGTGAATGGAAGGCTTACCTATATTTTGTGTCTACAGAAGACAGACCAGATAATAAAGCAGGCTTATCTTACTTGAAGGCATGGATATGTTCATTGGTTGTAAGTTTTCATAAGAAAAAACTCTTCTTTGTGTGAGTATACATCAAAATGGGATATTTTTATATTTTATATTTTAAATTCAGATGCCTCTAAGAAAGTAATCATAAACTATTTAGATTGTTTACTGTCTTTATAATTCCTTAACAAGGAGAATAGCATTTAGTTGTCTGATTTTATAAGGAAGAACAAAGTTGTAACCTTAAGATAAGAGATTTCTTTTTCTTCTTATCTTTTCTTTCTTTCCCTTCCCTTCCCTTTCCTTTTTCTTTTTTCTTTTCTTTTCTTTCTTTTCAGCTGTACTTTTAGGAAATCACTGTCCAGAGCTAGCAGTAATCGTTTAGGCACTATGTGGGTGGGTCACAAACTTAAGGTGATCTTAACTTCAATCCCCCTTTGCCTGTAGGATAATGACAGAGAATAATGATACTGATGACAGAGCACAACATATTCCTAAGCACACATATAGAACTGGTCTATTGATAGGCCAGTAGAAAAGGGGAGTACATTTTGTGTTGACTCTAGTAATTTCAGTAGCTGATATCAGCCTGATCACATTGATGGTATTATGTGGTGGCATCCTTGGCCTCTATCATCTTATATTTATTTTATGTCCCTTCCTCCCATTTTCCCCTATTTTCCTCTCTTCTTTTCCTTTGACAAATACTAAATAACTCTTAATGTCATGGTCTGAAGTGTGCATGAGAAATACATTGGAAGTCACCCACAGTCCTAGTTTTTGGTGAGCAAAAGAGTTGCAACAGTCCATGTCATCCATATCAATGAAACTAGGGGCTGGTTCTTAGGACCCAAATTAATAATATCATGAATGAAAGAGGAGAGATCACAGCCAACACCAAAGAAATAAAAACAATTATAAGAACATATTATGAGCAGCTATACGCCAGCAAATTTGACAATCTGGAAAAAATTGATGCATTCCTAGAGATATATAAACTACCAAAACAGAACCATGAAGGAATAGAAAACCTGAACAGACCAATAACCAGTAAGGAGATTGAAGCAGTCATCAAAAATCTCCCAACAAACAGGAGCCCAGGGCCAGATGGCTACCCAGGGGAATTCTACCAAACATTTAAAGAAGAATTAATGTCTATTTTCCTGAAACTCTTCCAAAAAATAGAAATGGAAGGAAAACTTCCAAACTCTTTTTATGGGGCCAGGATTACCTTGATCCAAAAACCAAAGACCCCATCAAAAAGGAGAAGTACAGACCAATATCCTTGATGAACACAGATGCGAAAATTCTCACCAAAATACTAGCAAATAGGATCCAACAGTACAATGAAAGGATTATTCACCATGACCAAATGGGATTTATCCCTGGGCTGCAAGTTTGGCTCAACATCTGCAAATCAATCCATGTGATGCAATACATTAATAAAAGAAAGAACAGGAACCATATGATCCTTCAATAGATGCTGAAAAAGCATTTGACAAAGTACAACATCCTTTCTTGATCAAAACTCCACAAAGTGTAGGGATAAGAGGGAACATATCTCAATATCATTAAAGTCATCTATGAAAAACTCACAGCAAATATCATTCTCAATGGGAAAAAACTGAGAGATTTTCCCCTTAGGTCAGGAATACAGCAGGGATGTCCACTGTCACCTCTGCTATTCAACATAGTTGTAGAAATCCTAGCCTCAGCAGTCAGACAACAAAAAGAAATTAAAGGCATCCTAATCGGCAAAGAAGAAGTCAAACTCTCACTCTTTGCAGATGATATGATACTTTATGTGGAAAACCCAAAAGACTCCACTCCAAAACTACTAGTACTCATACAGGAATTCAGTAAAGTGCCAGGATATAAAATCAATGCACAGAAATCATTTACATTTCTATATACCAAGAGCAAGACAGATGAAAGAGAAATTAAGGAGTCGATCCCATTTACAATTGCACCTAAAACCATAAGATACCTAGGAATAAACCTAACCAAAGAGGCAAAGAAACTGTATGCAGAAAACTCTAAAATACTCGTGAAAGAAATTGAGGAAGACACAAAGAAATGGAAAAATATTCCATGCTCATGGATTGGAAGAACAAATATAGTGAAAATGTCTAATGCTACATAAAGCAATCTACATGCTTAATGTAATCCCAATCAAAATACCATTAATTTTTTTCAAAGAAATGGAACAAATAATCCTAAAATTTATATGGGACCAGAAAAGACCCCGAATAGCCAGAGGAATGTTGATAAAGAAAACCAAAGTTGGTGACATCACAATTCCAGACTTCAAGATCCATTACAAAGCTGTAATCATCAAGATAGTATAGCACCGGCACAAAAACAGACACATAGATCAATGGAACAGAATAGAGTGCCCAGAAATGGATCCTCAACTCTATGGTCAACTAATCTTTGACAAAGTAGGAAAGAATGTCCAGTGGAAAAAAGACAGTCTCTTCAACAAATGGTGTTGGTAAAATTGGACAGCCACATGCAGAAAAACGAAACTGGACCATATCCTTATTCCATACACAAAAATAGACTCCAAATGGATGAAAGACCTCAATGTGAGACAGGAATCTATCAAAATCCTTGAGGAGAACACAGGCAGCAACCTCTTCAACCTCCACTGTAGCAACTTCTTCCTAGAAACATTGCCAAAGGCAAGGGAAGCAAGGGCAGAAATGAACAATTGGGACTTCATCAAGATCAAAAGCTTTTGCACAGCAAAGGAAACAGTCAACAAAACCAAAAGACAACTGACAGAATGGGAGAAGATATTCACAAATGACATATCAGATAAAGGGCTATTATCCAAAATCAATAAAGAACTTATTAAACTTCAATACCCAAAGAACAAATAATCCAATTAAGAAATGGGCAGAAAACATGGACAGACATTTCTGCAAAGAAGATATCCAGATGGCCAGCAGACACATGAAAAAATGCTCAACATCAGTTGGCATCAGGGAAATACAAATCAAAACCACAATGAGATACCACCTCACACCAGTCAGAGTGACTGAAATTAACAAGTCAGGGAATGACAGATGTTGGCGAGAATGTGGAAAAGGGGAACCCTCCTACGCTGTTGGTGGGGGTGCAAGCTGGTGAAGACACTCTGGAATATAGTATGGAGGTCCCTCAAAAAATTAAAAATAGAGCTACCCTACAACCTAGCAATTGCACTACTGGGTATTTACCCTAAAGATACAAATGTAGTGATCTGAAGGGGCATGTGCTCTCGAATGTTTATAGCAGCAATGTCCACAATAACCAAACTATGGAAAGAACCTAGATGTCCATCAACTGATGAGTGGATAAAGAAGAGGTGGTATATATATACAATGGAATACTATGCAGCTGTCAAAGAAGTGAAATCTTGCTATTTGCAACGACATGGATGGAACTAGAGGATATTATGCGGAGCAAAATAAGTCAATCAGATAAAGACAATTATCATGTGAAGTGATAAATAAATATATATATATGTGTGTGTATATACACACACACACACTTAATAAAATGAAACTGAACTGTACAAAATAAAATAAAAGGTCTATCTAATCCAGAGTTGGCCCTTGATAATAAAAGAGCTACAGTGAATTTCCTCAACAGCACTAGGATATAGCACTTATCATCACTACATTTAGAGGTAAAAATTGAAGCCTGGGGAGATTGAGTAACTTGCCTTGGGTAGAGGTGGTTAAAAGTGGGTTTTAGATTCTGGTCAGCTTGACCTCAAGAAATATGGCTTAATACAATACTGCCTATCAGATGTTGTTTTGTTATCTGAGATTTTGTTTTCATAATAGTACTAAAGTCAGCATAATTCACCATGTCATATTTAATTGGGAGTTTGTCAGTGTGATCTGGGAAAGAGAAAAATGAAAATAGGAAAGGAAAAAATTACTGCTATTTTTTAATATTTATTATCTCATTTGATCATGGCATCAGGTATAAATAGGAATTTTGTCTTATTTACTTCCATGACTCCCTTATCTGGAGCTCTTCGCGTTTGTTGAAAGGGTAAATTAACGAGATACATGAGACAGGTGTCATTATCCCCACTATGTCGTTGAGAAAACAGGTTTAGAGAGTTATGTAATTTGCCTAAAAACCATACTGTTAATAAATGGCAGAACAGAAATTTTGGCTCAGATCTCATAGAGTCCAACATCTTGCTGATTAACTATGAGGACAAACACATTTTCCTCCAAAGCACCATTGCTTTAGAATCTTCAGACTGACACCAATTTTGCAATAAATGAAAAATAAAATGACCTTTTAAATGTTTTCTTCCCCTATCAGTCAGAAACAGCGCTACACAAAGTGCTGGACGGAGCTGCCTGTTTCCCACTTCACACTGGGTTAAGGAGATTCAGCCAGATGGAAATGAACTGCATCACCAAATATTCTGTTTTGTACAGCAGACACATCTCTTTATAACTCTACTTGCTTTATGAAGGAATCATTGTGTTGATGCACATTCTGGTACAAACTCCTTATCTGCCACGGATTGGGGATAGTGGTTCCCTGGCAGGCACAGCTCCTGGGTCATATTCTGAGTCACCCTCAATGAGCAGCCCCGTCTGAGACCTACCGAGCCAGAATCTGAAGATGCATGTGCGTGTGCATGAGATTTTGAAAACTTCTGGTAGGGAGTACATTTTCAAGTGCACTTTTACATGAATTATCAAGCAAAAGTTATAAAAAGAAAATTTTTGGATCTTTGCTGACATCCCACACTTGGGTACTATCCTTAAAGATGTCCAGCAAGCAATCACACATGCCTTAAAATAAAGAAGAATTTCACATACATGCATTTTTTTTTTTGATTTTTCAAAATGATGTGTCATTTCTGTTACACATATGAGGTAAGTTAGGCTTAGTGAGATTAAGAACTTGCCCCAAACTCCACAGGCTAGTAAATTGTACAGTTAGCACTTATTCTCTGCTTTCTTCAGCCCATTTCCAAATTAATTTTTTTTTGATTTTTTTTCCTGTTTCATTAGGAACAGGAGAGAGTCACTATAGTGCACATTGAATGGGTGTGTTTAGGAGAAAATTACAAATTTGACTTCACAATGGGTCCTACAAAATACTTACATAATTTTTATTGCCATGTTTTGAAATACACATAATTGTATATATTCAGTTTGTGAGGCAACCTGAAGAAGTGTTATAATATGCAAAATTTCAAGGTCTAACCTTTGCTCAGGGGACAGAGAAAAATATGAGTTCAATTACGTTGCAGATGAACATCTTAACATACAAACAACCCAAAGCCCATTACATCACAATGCTCTAATAAAAAATAATTAAAGCAAGGAAATAAACTGTCACAAGTACCAAAATGTACCCAAGAGCCAATAAAAAGGATGTAAATGAGATTCTCCTGAGAGAAATCTGCTGACTTGGGCATTGCAAGTCATTTTCCTGGATGGCCAAGTCTATAAAGAAAGTAAAATTTGAATGAGAAATTGGTTTAGGATTGAAGTCCTTTAGGTAACATCTGCTCCCATGTCTCAGTTTTTGTTTTAGGTTTTTTGTTTGTTTGTTTGTTTTTAGTTTTATGTCATCTCTTTCTCATTTGTATATAGAATGAAAACAAACACCTGTATACCAAAGGACAGTATTTATTATTTGTTAATGTAATTCTGCTATGACAGGCAGTTATGTGAACATTAAATGAGCATTTTTTTTCATTTTTATCATTCAATCTCAAACGTTCACATTGAAATCAGAGAGCATGTGGGAAAGAATCAGAAGCTCAAGCTGTCATAATTGTTCCCCAAACAAGAAAAACCCTAGCATTGTATTGCGGAGATTATATGTATTTTTGAGAGAATGAAGAGAAACTGAAGTTCCCAGATACATTTGAAAAATAATTAATTAAGTTAGAGCTGCCATTCCACACACCCGCCCCCCCCCCCCCCCGCAACTGGAAACACTGTGAAGTTTGGATACAATAGCCACAGAAAGGCAGTGAATTCAAGTGACATCACCTAGGCGACCGAATTATCAGGATTACCCTGCGTAAAATGGTAGTTCTCTTTGTGGTTACTCTTTTCTAGAAGGTGATACGGAGCACACAGCCAGGCTCAGCGAAACTTCAGATGATTGGTGGCAGAGAGTGTTGGATAGTCCAGAATGTTTTTCTCGAGTGTTACTCTTGTTGTCACTGAAATCCTGGGGCCTGACAGGAAGCAGCCCTGAGAAATGGAGTGGTATGCAAAAGCTGGCATTTCCCCCTCCTTCATATACTGACAATGACAGCAGGGGCTAAGTGTTTCAGATAAGAGGCCTTCTGTATGCATGCGGAGATGACTGGCAGCCTTACTAGTTAAAATCACAGAAGTGACTAATGATGTTTATTCTGTTCCATAAATGTATGACAAGATGCACTTAAATTGTTATTAACTTTTCATACGTCTTTGAAGTAGGTATTATTTTAGAGATAAGGATGAAATACTGCTTATAATACGCACCTGTAAATAGAAGAACTAAGATTCAAGCTTCAGGGAGAGTAGCTGCTCTCAAGATTCAGTGACTTTCTTCTTACTTTCTTTTTCTCTCTCTCTTATATGAAGACAGGCTAGTGGGAATATACTGTACGTAATATTGAGTCACTTGGCTAGATTTTTTTTACTCTGTCTTTGACTTCCCAAATGGATTTGGGAATAACTAGCTTGAGTTAAGGTACAGGCTGCAGGCACAGAAGGGAACACAGCGAATGAACTCATGCACGGATTGAACTAAAAGCCTTTATATGCTTCTTTCTCTGTTCCTCTCTGGTGTCTCATTGAACACTTTTCAAAGACGGCCATCCTAGATGACTGCTCCTTATTTCCTCCCATTCAGCCATTCCCACTGGGTCTGTTGCTGGACTCTTAAGAATCAGTTAATCTGGTCAGTTCTTTTCCCCATCATCTATAAAAATAAAATAGTGACATTAATTTCCCCTGAGGGCCATTAGGAGAAATGAATTAGAAACTAAGAACAAAGTGTATTCCCTGAGAAGAATTTGGGGAGGAAAAATAGAACAGAGTTTTTTCCTTAAATTTTCTATAGGAACAGCATCTGGATAGTGCAAATAATTTATACTTGTTGCTACCTTGGAGTTTTGGTGGGTGGTTTCAGACATATTATTCACATAACCAGAATCCCCTGGTAAAGATATATTTTTTAGTCCTTTTACCAGATGGGATAGAACCTATAAAATTGACATAAGTCATCTATTTTGTTCAGGTGTGTCATCAACTGGTAAATAGACTGTTTGCTATTAGTAGCCTTATTTACCAACCACATCTATATAATTTGATATTCTAAGAACACAGTTTAGATTATTGTCATTATGTTTTATGTTACTGTCATTTAGTTTTCTAAAATATGTACATATTTTTTTTCCATAATGTACAGAAAACCAGCCATCCTACCTTGAAGAAAAACAGGAAAATACTCAGCCTTGCTTCTCATAAAAGACTCATTATGCAAGTACTCTGCTACTGCGGATAACATAGTAGCAGAACATGTGAAAAAAAAAAAAAAAAAAAGGCCCATTTAACAGTGACCAATTGCAGTAAGAGTACATCAGGTCCAAATACCAAAATCTTGAAATACTAGCAGTAATAAAAATTGAGCTAGTACAGAAATAATTCTTAAGTAACCTTTCCTGATATACATGTGATTTCAAAGAACTATCTCCTAATCTCAAATCACTCTGAGCTACTTTATTTTGGACAACTATACCAAGTAGGAACTTGTAATAATAATTAAAAAAAAATCCATATGAATTTTGGGGAAAAAAAAAACCTCAAGGGTGCAGGGTCTTACCATGAGATGTTTTAACCAAATAGCATTTTTTTAAAGACAAAAATAAGTACAAAATTCCTACTTTAAGTGTTAAGTCATATTTTGTTCAGTCTTCTTGTGTTCTGTAAAATATTCATTTAGAGTACAGAAAATACTGTTTGTCAAGACTTTTTACATGGCAGGATCACTGAATAGATTTTCTGTTTCGTTGTAAAATGGAAATTGAATAAAATTAGGCATGGGAACTAAAAGGGTCTATGCGAATTATGGCCAATAAATGGTTTCCTTCTTATTGTAGCAGAGGAGATTAGAGTTCATTGTATATAGTGGACTTTTTGAGATAAAATTTATGCTGGACAATGAAATAAGTCTCACAAACTTTCAAAGGTTCAGAATTATGAAAACTATATTATCTAAGTATATTATCTAACCATAGCAGTATTAGGTTAGACTAAATAAATATGAGATGCTTAGAAAATCCTCAAATATTTGAAAATTAGACAATACACTTCTAAGTAACCTGTGACTCAAAATAAAATTACAAGGAAATTTAGAAAATACTTTAACTTAAATGATAATGAAAATAAGACCTATCAGATATTTATGGGATTCGTTAAAGCAGTGCTTAGAGGAAAATACATACTTTTTTTTTTTCAAAGATTTTACTTATTTGACAGACAGAGATCACAAGGAGGCAGAGAGGCAGGCAGAGAGAGAGGAGGAAGCAGGCTCCCTGCTGAGCAGAGATCCCATGAGGGCCTTGATCCCAGGACTCTGGGATCATGACCTGAGCTGAAAGCAGAGGCTTTAACCCACTGAGCCACCTAGATGCCTGGAAAATACATACTTTTAAATGAGTATATTATATAAGAAAAAATTCTTATGCTTCAATGACCTAAGCTTCCACCTTAAGAAATAAAAAAGAAAGCACATTTAAATAATTGCCAAGTAAGCAGATAAAGGAAATAATACAAATTAGAGTGAAAGTAAATGATGGAGAAAATGGAAGAGAAAGAAAATGAACAAAGGCAAAATTTGTTCTTTAAAAGGATTCCTGAAGTTGACAAACTTCTAGCCAAACTGATAAAGAAAAAGAGAGAAAACTGAGTTGTCAGCACTGGGAAAACATCACTCATTTATTAATGTGTATCATTAATAAAAATTAGTAAATTGTATTTACTGTGGTGAGGAGGTGTAGATAATTCAGAGAGGAGTCAACTTGGTACAGCTTTTCTCAAGCAGAGTTTGGCAGCACAGATCAAGTGCTTGAAAATCCTTCATACCCTTTGAAATGCAACTTTTAGGATTGTATACTGAGGAAAATTATAGCCGTGGGCTCAAAGATGGGTGAAGTTGATCATTACATCAACATTTCCATTTTACAAAAAAGATAGCGGCATAGTAACTGGTGCATCTATGGGATGAAATATGTTGCCATTAAAAACCATATTATTGGGTGCTGGGTCGCTCAGTTGATAAGCAACTGCCTTCCGCTTAAGTCATGATCCCAGAGTCCTGGGATCAAGTTCCACATCAGGCTCCCTGCTTGGCAGGGAGTCTGCTTCTCTGGCTGACCTCTCTCCTCTCATGCTCTCTCTCAAAAAAATAATAAAATATTTTTAAAAATAAAAAATAAGGTGCAAAAGTTTTAAAAAACCCATCTTATCGGGACGCCTGGGTGGCTCAGTTGGTTAAGCGGCTGCCTTCGGCTCAGGTCATGATCCCAGCGTCCTGGGATCGAGTCCCACATCAGGCTCCTTGCTCGGCAGGGAGCCTGCTTCTCCCTCTGCCTCTGCCTGCCTCTCTGTCTGCCTGTGCTTGCTCGCTTTCTCTCCCTCTATCACTGGCAAATAAATAAATAAATAATCTTAAAAAAAAAAACCCATCTTATCAGTTTTTATCAAATGACAGACTGTTTCTTTACTTCATATGGATTAATTTAAAATTAGTTTAGAAAACTGTATATGGGGCGCCTGGGTGGCTCAGTGGGTTAAGCTGCTGCCTTCGGCTCAGGTCATGATCTCAGGGTCCTGGGATCGAGTCCCGCATCAGGCTCTCTGCTTAGCAGGGAGCCTGCTTCCTCCTCTCTCTCTCTGCCTGCCTCTCTGCCTACTTGTGATCTCTCTCTGTCAAATAAATAAATAAAATCTTTAAAAAATAAAAAATAATAAAAAAAAGAAAACTGTATATGTGTAGTATTCACTTCTTTAAATAAAAAATAGAGAAGTGTATATGTCCCCTGGAAGTTACATTATGGTTTTTTGTTTGTTTGTTTCCCACTTTGATCAGAGGCAAAATATAAATATAATTTAAGGAGGAGACTCATGTGCTGCACTGAAAGAATAAAAGTTCTGGTATAGTGAGGGAAAGAGAGTGAGTTTAGGAGCTTTACATACCCATTGTTGGGACCCAGAAGGAGACTTTGAACAGATAAAGAGAATAACAGGTTAAGGTTCTTAAGAAGTAGAAGGTAGGGGGGTGCCTGGGTGGCTCAGTTGGTTAAGGGTCTGCCTTTGGTTCAGGTCATGATCCCAGGGTCCTGGGATTGAGTCCCATATTGGGCTCCTTGCTCAGGGACCCTGCTTCCCCCTCTCTCCCTCTGCCTCCCACCCTACCTGCTTGTGCTCTCTCTCTCTCTTTGACAAATAAATAAATAAAATCTTTTTAAAAAGAAAAAGAAGTAGAAGGTAGATGGTGTCTAGAAATGGGAATTGGGTGAACAAAGGAAATTGTGACTCTTATCTGACCAATTCAATTTTGCTCTGATTGGTTCTTTTACCTTCTACATTAGCTTCTAGGGCTAGTAGAACATGTTACCACAAACTGAGTGTTTAAAACAACAGACAGGGGCGCCTGGGTGGCTCAGTGGGTTAAGCTGCTGCCTTCGTCTCAGGTCATGATCTCAGAGTCCTGGGATCGAGTCCTGCATCGGGCTCTCTGCTGAGCGGAGAGCCTGCTTCCCTCTCTCTCTCTCTGCCTGCCTCTCCATCTACTTGTGATTTCTCTCTGTCAAATAAATAAATAAAAAATCTTTAAAAAATAAAAAAAATAAAAAAAATAAAACAACAGACATTTATTCTGTCACAAGGTATGAGCAAGGTCAGTTCCTTTCAGAGACATTGAAGGAGAATGTGTTCCACACCTGTCTCTTAGCTTCTAATGGTTGCCAACAACCCTGGATGTTCCTTAGCTTGAGGCTGTATTACTGACAGAATCTCTGCTTCCATCATCTGTTTCTTCCTTTGGTGTCTTTCTGTGTGTCTTCTCCTCTTTCTTATAAGGAGACCTGTCGCTGGACTTAGGACTCACCCTAACCCGGTATGACCTCATTTTATTTTAGCTAATTATATCTGCAAAGACCCTATTTCCAAGTAAAATCACATTCTGAAGTACCAAATGGACATGAATTTTGAGGAGACAATGTTCAACCCACTACATATTCTCTTTCTTTCCCTTTGCATTTTGCTCAACTTGGAATGGAGAGAGGAACTTGAACTGAAGGTTGAACCATGTATCGTGAACAACTCCCAAGTTGCTATATGAAGAAACTGGAATGGGAATAAGCTACATCCAGCTTCCTCAACAAATTATAGGGGGTTTATGAAAATGTCATGCTGTGGAGTATTGGGTATAAATTTAACTTAGTAAAAGTTGTGGTTGAAATGTCTGTTTATATTGGACATGAAAGTTATTGTTACTAGATTTTCTCCTTTAGGACACAAGATTTGCTTTATAATTTTTGGTGAGTGCAATTTATGTTGCTTCTGGGAGAGATATTATTTTAAATCTAAGAAACTGTTTTTCTGTATTTCTATATAGTTTGTAGTTCTTCATTTCTGCCTAACAGCACTGTCCTAAACACAAAGTTTAGGAATGAGGCAGACTACATAATCTAGTGTAAACACATATTGGGTAACAATGACTTTACATCTATGTGTAGCATTTGTAAGAACCAATTTTATAATTGTCCATGAAATGTATTTATTAACTTTCCACTCTGTTTTGGGTAGCTAACATATTCTTTTGCATTTAGATGTTTGGTGGCTAATAAAGTTAGCTAATTATATAGTGCTACTGAGCCTGCATAGCTAAAAATCTACTTAGCAATTATTCTCTGAAAATATTTTTAATTCTCTTTGATGACATTTTCAAATATAACTTATTTTTTCAAACATTGCTTCATAATCCTTTATTAGGAATGCTTATCTCAGACTGTAATAACTAGGCAGCTTTCTGTTATTATAAGGGCAGCTATTCTAGATATAGATAATTTAAATCCAGCTCTACTATTGCTTCTCTTTTTTTTTTTTTTCTTTTTAAGATTTATTTATTTGAGAGAGGGAGAGAGTGAGAGAGCCCATGAGTTGGGAGAGGGACAGGGGAAGGTTCTTCAAGCAGATCCCCCCTCAATGAGTGCAGAGCCTGTCATGAGTCTTGATCTTATGACCCTGAGATCTTGACCTGAGACAAAACTAAGTCTGATGCTTAATTGATTGAGCAACCCAGGCACCCACATTGCTTCGTTCTTAAGGAATTTGCTAAGAGTGAGACCTCAACACTCAGATATCATGAGGGGCATCTGGTAGCTTTCTTGTTGTTGACAATGCACCTAACACAGTTATGATGTCCACTGTTAAGTGTTACTAATAAATTATTATAAGAAAAAAACAAGTATCTGGTAAGAAAATGGAATTTTTTTTCCTAATTTCCCAGAAAAATCATGTGGTCACTATCAGCAAGAAGTTCCAGTGGTTTCATTCTTCCTAAAAAAAATGTGAGCAGAATAGGGTATAATCACAACAATATTTTCTAATACTGTATTTAAGAAATAAAAAATACAGTACCAAACCAATTTTCATTAACTTCTTTAAAAAAAAAAATCTTATTGATTTATTTACCAGAGAGAGAGAGCACAAGCAGAGGGAGTAATAGGCAGAGAGAGAGGGTGAAGCAGGCTCCCTGTTGAGCAAGGAGCCCAATGCAAGACTCGATCCCAGGACTGTGAGATCATGACCTGAAATGAAGGCAGATGCTGAACTCACTGAGCCACCCAGGCATCCCCAATTTTAATTAAGTCAGTGATCACATCAAATTAGGAGGAGAGCAAGTCAATGTGTTGTTTAAATTTGATGCTGCAATAGTTTGCTTTATTGAAATCTTTTAATCCGATCTGTTGGCCTATTTTTCAGATTCAGGCTAGACTCACTTTATCTCATCCTTTCCTGTAAATAAAGAGTCAGTTTAGGAAAATATCCAAAGACAAGCAATAGTTGGAAGGAGATAATCCTAAGAATCTAGCTAAGGCTATACCAATTTTTTATTTAGTTAGTCCCTTGGAGTTCCTAGAAAATTGAAAAAAAAATGTGTTGGGAACATTTTGCATCCTTTGCTAAATCTCTGTTAAACACATTGTGCATTGATAGCTTAGTTTCCCCTGTATAGGATTTATATGACATACTCCTTTTAGAATTTAGTGACATAAAGATGTTTTCTGCTTCAAAAGAGCAAGTGTATTTTCTTTTTATCTGAAAATGAAAACCTTGAAGCCTACTGAGTTAACCACTCACCAACCACATGGAGCTAAACATCTCCCTTGAAACTCCCCTTGCCCTCCTCATTTTAGATTTACATTTTTTCATGTCATGCACATAATGATAAACATAAGTGTGATAAAAAGAATATAAATACTCTCATTTTCTGCCATTACTCCTATGCACTATTATCATTTTGCTCTAGAATACAAATTTTTTAAGATATTATTTATTTATTTGACAGAGATAACAAGTAGGCAGAGAGGCAAGTAGAGAGAGAGGGGAAGGCAGGCTCCTTGCATGAGCAGAGAACCCAATGTGGGGCTCAATCCCAGGACCCTGGGATTATAACCTGAGCCGAAGGCAGAGGCTTTAACCCACTGAGCCACCCAGGCACCCCTAAAATACATATTTTTAGGTAGATAATCAAGTTATAGAAAATGGGATTAATTTATGAAAAGCATTTTATAATTTGATATTTTACACACAAAAAAATATTAATAAATGATTTGGATGAATCCTGGAAAAATTATGTTGAGTTAAAAAAA
The DNA here is from genome assembly GCF_964662115.1 of Mustela nivalis. Lineage (NCBI taxonomy): Eukaryota > Metazoa > Chordata > Mammalia > Carnivora > Mustelidae > Mustela > Mustela nivalis. The sequence continues at coordinate 32,904,704 of NC_139027.1, read as the reverse complement.
AAACCCAAAGGTTACATATTATATGATCTCATTTATATAACACTTTATTTGGAAATGACAAAATTGTAGAAATGAAAAATGGATTAGCGGTTGTTGGGATTTGAAATTGGAAGGAGGAACTAGGTGACTTTAAAAGGGCAACAGCAGGGGCACCTGGGTGGCTCAATGGGTTAAGCCTCTGCCTTCAGCTCAGGTCATGATCTCAGGGTCCTGGGATTGAGCCCTGCATCAGGCTGTCTCCTCAGCGAGGAGCCTGCTTCTCCCTCTCTCTCCGCCTGCCTCTCTGCCTACTTTTGATCTCTGTCTGTCAAATAAATAAATAAAATCTTAAAAAAAAAAAGGCAACAGCAGAAATCCATGTGATGATGAAACTGTTTGATATCTTGATTATATCAATGCCAATATTCTGAATAATACATAGGGCTACAGTTTTGCAGGATGTTACCACTGTTAGAGATTAGTTCAAAGATATGTGGGATCTCTCTATAATATCTATTACAACTGCATACAGATCTACTATTATTTTTTTTAAAAAGTTTTCCTGAAAAAATTCTTTGATCATGTCTTTATATCAATAGTTATATATTACTATTTCAATGACTGCATCATTTTTCACATCTACTTGAAAAAGAGTTTGGCAATTTCATATGATGTTAAACTTACAGTTATCACTCAAACAGCAATTCTACTCCTAAGTATTATCCTACCTGAAAAGAATACTTAAGTTTACACAAAAATTCTATGCATAATGCATACTTGCCCCAAACTGCAAACAATAAAGATTTCCTCCAACTGGTAGATTAATAAATAAACTGTTAACATTCACACAGTAAACTATTGTTTATCAGTTTAGGGGAATGAACTATTGATATATGCAACGAACATGGATCAGTCTTAAATACATTAGGTAAAAGAAGCCAGACTCAGATACTTGGCATAATGTATTGTTCCATTTATGTGACATTGTGGAGTAAGAAAAATTATGGGGACAGATGATTGATTAAACATTACCTGAAGGCTGAGGTGGGACAGTTACTCTGCATAGAAACATAAGGGGATTTTTACGGGGTAATGAAGCAAACATCTTGAATGTTGTGTTGTTCAACCACATGGTGGTTGAAATTTGCAGAACTCAGCACCAAAAGGGGTGAATATAACTGTTTGGTAATATGCATAGTATTGAATATATAACTTAACTTAAAAATATAATTTTCTAGGGTGCCTGAGTGGCTCAGTTGGTTAAGCAGCCACTTCTTGATTTTGCGTCGGGAGCTCCATACTCAACATGGAGTCGGCTTGAGATATTCCCTCTTCCTCTGCCCCTTCCCCTCCCTGAGCACTAAATAAATAAATAAATAAATAAATAAATAAATAAACTCTTTAAATATATATATATGTAATTTAGCTTTAAAAATCCATGCAATAGGTTGGGGCGCCTGGGTGGCTCAGTGGGTCAAAGCCTCTGCCTTCGGCTCAGGTCATGATTCCAGGGTTTGGGATCGAGCCCCATGTCAGGCTTTCTGCTCAGCAGGAGCCTGCTTCCTCCTCTCTGCCTGCCTCTCTGCCTACTTGTCTGTCAAATAAATAAATAAAATCTTTGAAAAAAAGTAAAAAAAATAAAAATAAAAAGCCATGCAATAGGCAAAATAAGTGCCAATGATTAAAGTACCAGTAATAATAAAACAAGTTACCTTATGATTTCCAGGATAGTTTTTCATTTTAAAAACACCAAAAAACCCAAAATGCCTATAAATTTACAACATTCTAATTTTTCCTTATATCTCTAAGAAAAAACCTTTTAGGAATAGATCATTTTCCTGATGAATATTATGTATGACCAAGTTAACTTGATATGCCTGGGGAATCTCTGGATATCTTGGCTAAATACAAATAGACCAGGTCACTAGATTATTTAATTAGGGTAGTTTAATTCCATTTCCCCGCCACTCCACAGGATTCTTAGCATAATGCATAAGAAGACATTATTAAAACTTCTTGATTTTAGAGACTCGTCTTAAATCAGTTTATAGGCTCTTCACCAACCCTGTCCTGATCTGCATGAACCTACAGCTAACAAGCCATTTTTTTTTTCTTCAAGAGTTAATGTCTCAGTGCCTTGCTACATTAATGTTTGTGTATATGGCCTGGTTTTATTTCAGAACCTTTTGAAGGCAGAGTATTATTCTAATACCAGTGAGTCTTCCATCACATAAATAAAGCTCTACATTTCAGAAGCTGGAAAAAGAAATGTTATAAAATCAGGTATGAGGAATACAAGAGTGAATTCCATTGTGTGTTTCTAAGTTCAAGACATTGCTGAAAGCTGGAAATCTTTAAAATATTTGTAAAGAATATATTTATATTAAATTTAATAGTTCCTTTAAAACATAAAGCTTTTGTTTATATTATATTTAACATAATCATTTTTAAAATATGGAAATTTAACAACTGTTGCTTTTGTTTCTAACTGAATAATCAATAAATGTAATAAATGTTAGCAATATAAAAATACCATGAAAATTTTACTTATATTCATTGGCTTTATACATTCAAATAGATTCTTACTGAAAGACAATACAGTATGATAAATTCTAGATCAGTATTATATCAACAAGGCATTAGATGTAACAAAAATGAAGGTTCATTGTTAACTTTAACTTTGTATTGTTGTTTAACAAATAACAACTAAGTGTGTTTGTAACAGTGCATAAAAGTCTCTCCTAAGTATGAAACTTAGTTTAGAAAAAGGGAAACAAAACAAAACCATCTGGCCCAGCTTTCAATATTATACTTCATAATAAGAATGATATGATTATGTCACCGTGTGGGTGTGTGATCCAATTATCAGTAATTTAAAATACTCACTAATGGAAAAATGGTTATTAAACATTTACGTAAGTCCCTTAGTGTTGATAAACTGCTATAATTACTTTAAAAATATTGTTTCAAGTAAATGAAGGAGAGGTATCCGTGGGCTCTGTTTGAAACATAAGGATAATAATAAGTCGAGATGATTATTATTTGTGATTAATTCTAGATAGGATAATTCTGTGTATTTTAAGTAGTTTCAGGAAGAGGAGGGAAAGGGATGTGTGGGGACCAAAAACAGTTGGAAAACTTATGGCTTGAGTATATTTACCATGTAACTTCCATCAAGATCATGTATCAGATATATTATAAGGAATAATAAATATAAACTTAAGAATTATATAAAATCTACGTTAGATAAGTACCATCAAAATAGGCTGGGTCTTTTCTTGAATGGTTGGCTCAAAGGTGGGAAAACTGAGTGGGAGTTGGGCATACCTTCTCACCTCTAAGAATTCAAACTCTTTGGAATCCAGTATGGTACTGGGGTTGTTGAAAGAAGCTGAAGACTGAAGCCAGTTACTCCCTACAGGGTGAAGTGTGCTTTTATTGGCACTATTCTGACAATAACAGTCATCAGTCAGGAAAGAAGGAATTCCTTCTTTCCTCCTCCCACCTTTCCATAGCCCTCTGCTGTACCATCTATTAGCAATACCTATAAGATAATTGACAAAAGAAAAATGTAATTAACAGAGTCCCGCCCAGTGGTATGCTGATAATACGTTTAACAACTAGCTTTGGGAAAAAAGAAGAAACCCAAATTTGTAGAACTTGCTTATAATGATGGTATAAATACTTCCATCATAGTTAATTTCAAGATACTAACATTATATGACAGTATGATGATAATATTCAGATATAACACAGGTAGAGGGGATATAAATAATCTTACAAAAGGTAATAGTAGAATGTAGTAAAGTGATATGTTTTGAGTATTTCCTTTATATATAGTATAATTTATTTAATATAAAATTTGCATACCTTAATTATAAATAATGGCTATTTAACAACCAGCTTCAAAATTCCTAAGAATTTAACATTGGCTCTTGTGTGCTGGTGTGTGTTGGCTCCAGTACATTGCTGGTCCCAGCCCAGTGTCCCAAAGCAGAGGATAGAAGATTGTATTTGGACCATAGACAATAGCTTTAAAATAGATGCAGCTCACCTTTTTACTTATTCAGCTCAGCTACTCATTGGAACAACTTTATGCTGTAATAAGAATTAGCTATCGTTTGTTCAAAGAAAGATGCTCTCACCTTCACCCCCAAAAGGGCATACACAAAATTCCAACAGTCTCTGTCTTCATCTCTGGGCAACAATAACTCTCCTCTTACTTAGTTACTGTTGTACTTGGATATAGGAGAAGCTAAGGAATAAACTGTAACATTAATAACTCCCAGCAATCCTTGTATACAATAATAAGAGAAAAGAGGGAGTAAAAAGGGAATTAAATATATACAAATATAAATTTATGTAACAAGGGAAGAAGATGATGTATAGAGTTCCTACAATCCTGTTTTCTGTAAATGGCTATGAAGCTGTAGTTGATATTTTAACCTTTCTTACTCTCCTGGCCATTCTGTTTTCCCTCAGGGCAGCACCTCACCTGATTGTGATTCCATTCTTGGTGATTAACCAAAGATTTGGAATTTTCAGTGAACTTTTTTTTAATTGATTTTTCCATTAACTTTTATCATTGGATATGGACATAATTAGCATCTCAAAGAATTCCCCGTGTTTCAGCCAAAGTCACTGTATTTTAAAAAATCCATTTTAGCTTTAATAATCAGGAAGAGTTATCCTTATTATTTCATTCTTTCATTTATTGGTTCAGTGATCTAAAAGCCCAAAATGGCCAGGGGGCAGTCTCAACTCTGAAATCAATAGAATCATAATTGTATCGCCCAATAAAACCCTTTCTTGCCTGGGCAAGTGTCAACCTAGGGGCTCCTGGGTGACTCAGTCTTAAGTGTCTGCATTGGGCTCAGGTCATGATCCCAGGGCCCTGGGATCCAGTCCTATGTCAAGCTTCCTGCTCAGTGGGGAGCCTGCTTCTCCTGCTCCTACCACCCCTGCTTGTGTTCCCTCTCTTGCTGTGTCTCTCTCTGTGAAATAAATAAATAAAATTTTTAAAAAGAAAAAAAAAGAAGACCCAACTTAGGAACACTGAAAATTCCTCTGTGAGGAAAAACATCTCTGAATGGATTCTTATGTCTAATACCAAGAAGAGTCACTTTTACTCCTCTTTGATTCCTGTACTTACGTATTAGAGCATGGAAGAAATTGCACTATGTATATAGGTTACTGATTTAATACATTACCTATTTTCATTTCATGCAATATATTTCACAACCAGAACTGTAACTGAGTCTTTGATAGGCTACTTTCTCCTGTTTGCTCATTGTTTGAGGCAATGGACTATGTGATAAGACCAGTGATTGTATGCAAGTTCTTCAGTAATGAGAAACATTATGTGGAGGATGCATTGAATAAGGCATGTCATAAGTTCACACATGGTAATGTTGACAGGGAAAGCAAATCCTTATCAGAAATGCCTGGCTATTCCATTGGTTCAGTGAACAGAAAGCAAAGAGATATGGAAAGTCCATTCTTCTGTTCTCCTGGTTCCTAATTTTCCTTTATGCTTCAATAACACAGTGCTGACTATAGAAGAGTGGATGTCAGTTTGAGAATCTAGATTAACATTCTACTAGAACATTCTCCCTCTTAGCTACTCAGCATTTTTGTGTCACTTGAGTATAAAACACCCATTTATTTATCAGGTAATTACTGAATACCTACTAGATGTTAGACTTTGTGCTAGAGACTGTGGATAAATTGGTTATCAAAGATAGATGTCTGGACTCTTGTTATGTTTACATTATCTTCCTAAGTGTTAACCAAATTGTCACCTTGGTTATATATAATTACAAACCAAAAGGAACATAGGTATATGAAAAAATATTACAAATAAACTGGAAGTGATTAAAGAAGAACTTCTCTGAGGATAGGTAACTTAGCTGAGGGCTAAAGGATTAGCAAGAATTAACTAAAATTGAAGGGTGACCGTGTTGGAGAAGCATCTTGACAGAAGGCAGGAATCGCCTGTGCAAAGGCCCTGTTGGTGGGCGTGAGTATGGTATATCAATGAAGAACTGAAAGAAAGAGTTATGTGTCGGTGCTGCAGAGGGTGAGCAAGAATTAACTAAAATTGAAGGGTGACTGTGTTGGAGAAGTATCTTGACAGAAGGCAGGAATCGCCTGTGCAAAGGCCCTGTTGGTGGGCGTGAGTATGGTATATCAATGAAGAACTGAAAGAAAGAGTTATGTGTCGGTGCTGCAGAGGGTGAAAGGCAAATGATGAGAGATGAAGCTTGCCAGGAAGGCAGGGTTTAGACCCAGGGTCTTACAAGATTTTGGTCCCCATGTGCAGCCAAAAAAAGTTCCCGAAGAATTTTAAAGGAGATATTGCAGTTTTGATGATTGAAAAATAAATGCCTTACTTTTTGTGGGGGTCTGAGTTGATAAATGGAGATCAGTTAATCTATTAAGTGCCTTATGAATTACATTCACATCTTCAGTTATTTATGGGAAGAATATTCACTTAATGGCATATTTTTAGCAGATCTTAAGAGCTTAACAAAATTGTGTCGGATTGACATTCCTCTACTAAGAATTATCACTCCACTCAAGAAATATACTTTTATCTTATTTTATTTAAAGTTTTATTCATTTTTTGAGAGAGAATGTGTGTGAGTTGGGAGAAGGGCAGAGGGAGAGGAAGAAACTCAAGCAGACACAACGCTGAGCTCAGAGCCAACTACGGGGCTTGTTCCCACCACCCAGAGAGCAGACCTGAGCAGAAACCAAGAGTCAGTCTCTCAGCTGAGGGAGCCACCCAGGAAATATACTTTTATTTTAATATTAACCTATAGAAGAAAAAGAGGACAAGATAAAATATGTACTTTTTTGTTTCAGAAAAGGTTAACATGTAACACTTAAGTGTCTTGTTCCACTATACCATGTGGTATATACCATGTCTCCCAGTAAGCTAGTGCTAGTGTATCTTCTCTCTTCCTTTTATGTTCTTGGTCACATTCTGGAATAGTTTTATTATTATTTAATGAAGAACCACATGAAACAGGAAAAAATTAATATTACTGAAGAGTCCCCCTATGCCTTTCCCCCATCCCCTGATTCCCAGCTTTAGCTTGCAGTAGTTTGGAGCAATCACTCATGAATAGAATTTGCTCTATGAAACCTGGTAGAAATATTTAATAAATGTTAATGATCATGGATAAATGCTTAACAACTCACATACAGAACAGAGGGAACTATAAATATCATCTTAAATAAAGCAAGATGAGACAGCTTTTAATATTAAGGAATCGGGAGCATATGGTATGTTTGCAAAATCTGGAAATATCCCACTGGGTCTAGAGAAGGAAGTGAAGAATTGAGGCTCAAAAGGGAAGTTATTCATTCTACGTCCTTATGTGTCTTTTCTTTTTGTGTATGTTTTATTCTTTTCTAGCTTTAACTATTGTTACTTGTAATTGAAAGTTGTTTACAGTAAAAAAGGATGTGAGTTTCTTAAGAGTTATTAAATAATAGTTACAAGATAAGTGTTTTTGGAGTTATGTTTTTCACCAAAAGACTTCTCCCCGTCACACTAGGGAGGAAGATGAAAATGCTGAGTGGAACATCTTAGCAGTAGATGGCAGGGAAAATGCGATTGGGAAGTTCTAGATTCACACCAATTTTTTTGCAACATAGAGATGATAACAATGTACATTTCTTTATTACCTTTTTCTGCAAATTGCTGTGTGGACTGAGCCATGTAATAGCCATGTACACAGCATGTCACACTTCTGGTGGATATTACATCTACCATGTTAAATCAGTAATGCTTGGTAGGTTATGGAGCAGATGGAAATTAGCAAATTCTATCCACAAGAAAGGTTTTGTCTCGCTCTTCTCCTAAGAAGCATCAGACAGGTTCAGGGGCTATCTTCTGTCAACCATTTCCCTTCTTTGGGATCTAGTTGGTAAATGATAATTCCAAGAAGGGCCAGCCCATCTCAGAATTCCTGTCACTGAGGCAGGACTTTGAGGAGAGGCAGGGTGACAGGTATTTTTTCCTCTTACTGGAAAAGTAGTGGTTAATGTCAGAATTCTTGACAGATGCTTGAGTGTGCTTCAAAATAGGCAGACCCTGCCAATAACTGGTAATTGAGGTTTGTGCTGCTGCAAAATTCACTCTTTCTAAGCAGCCTACCTAAAAGCATTTTATTTTTATATTGACTCTTTTGACTGGATGCTTTCACCAAGTTGACAGATCTATGGTAGTTATTTGCTCAAGGAAATCTGTTGATGTCAAAATTTTCCAGAAAGTTGGGCTGGGTGAGATAGAGTTATTATAGATAAGGTTCCCATTGCTGTTGAAGTCTGGCAAATTCTTTCCTGAGGATGATAATGTAGATCATTATTTATATTCCGACAAACATTTCCTATTTCCCAAATGTCTCATTTTCTTTCTTAAAAAATATTCGCATCATTCTTTCTTTACATTGAGTGTTTCATCCTAATTTCTTTCTTATTACTCTCTTGGGCTTTTCTTCTCATTCACTTGGCTGAATCGGTTTTCTCTGATTTGAGATTTTAGATATTCTCAGGACAGGGTCATATTTTTCTTCTTTGATTCTTTACCTCCTTTGCCCCCTGCCTCTTATCCCTACAGTCTGTGTTGTGTCTCAGAAGTTTTTACCTGAAATTGGAAGTGCAAGTGACTTCAATAATACCTTGAAATTCTATATGTATATAGATGTATATAGACATATATACAGTATTATTTTTTTCTATAGAGCTTTTATACAAATCTCATTGGCTCAAAACAGTTATTATTATTTATTGTTTTCTTTGAAAAAGCTGCTCAAATACACATTTTAAGTTTGCTACATTAAAATACTTACCAGGTTCTCCTTTTATATATTTTTATATATTTTATATATTTACATATATTATATGTAATATATATATTTATATATATTTTTGTTTGTTTTCAATAGTATACCTTACCTTTTAGCCAGTTCTTCCCTAATATAAATATCAAAATTTAGTTCACAGGGACCTTTGAGCTGATTTAGACTAAACTGATAGAGGTCAGAAAACTGAGACTAAAGTGTTAGATGATTTTTCTCCCCTAATCCTATAAGTCTCCTTGTACAGTCAGCACTGGAGCTGATACCTTGTTTTACTTGAATGTGCTTTCTGTACTTAGTGCTGCTTTTGGTGAATTTTTAATAATTTAGACTTATATTTAATAAATAATTTCTGAATTACTTTCAAATTGAGTTTTTAAAATCAGCTATCTTTCAAAATAATAACTTACTAAAATCAAATGGAATACATCTTTGTTTTAGGCAATTTGGGGAACCTTTATATTTGTAATAATTTGTAGCTCATCAATGTTCATTATTTTTCATAAGAATGCTATATTAAGACATTAGTTCATTTTTCATGGAAAAGACTTGGGACACCATGTCCTTTATACTCAAAATGATAATTAAAATTGTTAATTTGAAATATAATTCTTTTTTACTCATGGGGTAAATGCATATCATCACATTGCCTGAAAAAAATCCACAATGAAACTACACTGATACAGTTATGGTGTGTTCATTCTCTATGGCTGCATAACAAAGCACCACAAAATAGTGACTTAAAATAACACCCACTTACTAGCTCACTGTCTGTACTTCAGAGGCACGGAAGAGCTTGGCTCACTATGTGCTCAGGGAATCACAAGACCGAAATTATAGACTAGCTTTCTTTTCTGGAAGTTCTGGTAAAGAATCCCCTTCCAAGCTCTTTCTTCTTGTTGCCAGAATTAATTTCTTTTTTTTTTTTTAAGGTTTTTTATTTATTTGACAGAGAGAGAGAGAGATCACAAGTAAGCAGAGAGGCAGGCAGAGAGGGAGAAGCAGGCTCCCCACTGAGTGGAGAGCCCAATTCAGGGCTTGATCCCAGGACCCTGAGATCATGACCTGAGCCAAAGGCAGAGGCTTAACCCACTGAGCGACCCAGGGGACCTGCCAGAAATAATTTCTTTGGGGTCATAAGTCCAAGGTTCCCTTTTCCTCATTGACTGATTTAGAGGATACTCTCTCAGTTTCTGGAATTGAATCACTATGTCGTACACCTGAAACTAATAGAACACTGATGTTAATAACTGGAATTTAAAAAAAAAAAAAAACTTAGTTCTGACCAGTTTTTGAAGTCCCTCTTTTTTTTGGATATCCATTCATAAGACTTTGAAGCTCATGTAGAAACCCTTGCTTGCAGAGACTTGGATAACTGTAAATAGGCTCATCTAAGTTTATTTCATAATAGAGGCTCTATTTCCTTTATTTCATTTTCTTTTTCACTTTCATTCTTTGCATCTTCCTTGGAAGACTCATTCCTTTTCTGATCGAATGATGTTGTTGAAGCTGTGATTATCAAGACAGCAAAGTACTGGCATAAAAACAGAGACATAGACCAGTGGAACAGAGTAGAGAGCCCAGATATGGACCCTCAACTCTATGGTCAAATAATCTTTGACAAAGCAGGAAAAAATATGCAGTGGAAAAAAGACAGTCTCTTCAATAAATGGTACTGGGAAAATTGGACAGCTAGATGTAGAAGAATGAAGCTCAACCATTCTCTTATACCATACACAAAGATAAACTCGAAATGGATAAAAGACCTCAACTCAGGAATCCATCAGAATCCTAGAGGAGAACATAGGCAGTAACCTCTTCGACATCAGCCACAGCAACTTCTTTCAAGATATCTCTCCAAAGGCAAAGGTAACAAAAGCAAAAATGAATTTTTGGGGCTTCATCAAGATCAAAAGCTTCTGCACAGCAAAGGAAACAGTCAACAAAACAAAAAGGCAACCCACAGAATGGGAGAATATATTCGCAAATGACACTACAGACAAAGGGTTGATATCCAAGATCTATGAAGAACTCCTCAAACTCAACACACATAAAACAGAAATCACATCAAAAAATGGGCAGAAGACATGAACAGACACTTCTCCAATGAAGACATACAAAGGACCAACAGACATTTGAAAAAATGTTTATCATCACTAGCCATCAGAGAGATTCAAATCAAAACCACATTGAGATACCACCGTACACCAGTTAGAATGGCCAAAATTAACAAGACAGTAACAACATGTGTTGGAGAGGATGTGGAGAAAGGGGAACCCTCTTACACTGTTGGTGGGAATGCAAGTTGGTGTAGCCACTTTGGAGAAAGTGTGGAGATTCCTCAAGAAATTAAAAATAGAGCTTCCCTATGACCCTTCAATTGCACTACTGGGTATTTACCCCAATGATACAGATGTAGTGAAAAGAAGGGCCATCTGTACCCCAATGTTTATAGCAGCAATGGCTATGGTCGCCAAACTGTGGAAAGAACCAAAATGCCCTTCAGTGGACGAATGGATAAGGAAGATGTGGTCCATGTACACTATGGAGTATTATGCCTCTATCAGAAAAGATGAATATCCAATTTTTGTAGCAGCATGGATAGGGCTGGAAGAGATTATGCTGAGTGAAATAAGTCAAGTGAGAGAGTCACTTATCATATGGTTTTGCTTATTTGTGGAATAAGGAATAACACAGAAGACATGGGGACATGGAGAAGAGAAGGGAGTTGGGGGAATTTGGAGGGGGAGACAAACCATGAGAGACTATGGACTCTGAAAAACAGTCTGAGGGTTTTGGAGGGGCGGGGTGTGGGAGGTTGGGTGAGCCTGGTGGTGGGTATTTTGGAGGGCACATATTGCATGGAGCAGTGGGTATGGTGCATAAACCATGAATTCTGGAACACTGAAAAGAAATTTAAAAAATAAATTTAAAAATTTTTAAAAAGAATACTGTTGTTGGTTTTCACAGAATTCCAGTATAACACTCGTCCTATATTTCAGTGTCATGAGACACTACAAATGTGGTTCCTTAGAAAGTGTCATTTTGACTATTTAGCAATCAATCTATCATCTACCTTTAATCTTTTCTTTTAAAGATTTTATTTATTTATTTGACAGAGAGAGAGAGAGTACAAGCAGGGGAGCAGCAGGCAGAGGGAGAGGGGAGCAGCAGGCAGAAAGCCAGATGTGGGGCTTGATCCCAGGACCCTGAGATCATGCCTGAGCTGAAGGCAGATGCTTAACCCACTGAGCCACCTAGGTGCCCCAGTAATCTTTTTCATCTTTACTACCCACTGGTTTTTCTGCCTTGCAAGTTACCACTTTAAGAAACCTTTGAATATGTAAATAACCTTGAAAATACATAGTGTTGGGGCACCTGGGTGGCTCAGTGGGTTAAAGCCTTTGCCTTGGGCTCAGGTCATGATCCCAGGGTCCTGGGATCGAGCCTCGCATCAGGCTCTCTGCTCAGTGGGGAGCCTGCTTCCCCCCCACACCCCACCTCCCTCTCTGCCTACTTGTGATCTCTGTCTGTCAAATAAATAAAATAAAATCTTAAAAGAAAAACAGAAAAAGAAAATATGTAGTGTTAACTTTTATATATATTATATATATATATTTTTTAACATACTATGGGTATTGTTCTTCTATTGCATTTTCATCCACTACTATTTTTTTCCTTGTGATTTAATTACATTATGTCTACACATCAGTTCATTCCTTCTGACTTCTGGACTCTGTGTGTGTGTCCATCACATTTGACTTAACTATTTCCTTAGTGATAGAATCTAGATTTCCCCCAATTCCTCAATCGTATAAACACTAAAATTCTGTAACAGTCCTGGACTGCATACTTTAGATTCACTTTATGTAAGAAAGAAATGAAGCTCTGTATTGTTTAAGCCACTTTTCTTTCTTTCTTTCTTTTTTCCTTTTATGTGATTATAACTGAGTCCAAAACATTCATTCACAGATTCTCTTACTTGCAACCTTTGGTTTTGTTTTTTGGTCTTTTTTTCGTATAATTTTTCATACTCCTGCTCCATGGTACTGTTGGTAAAAAAGGATGGGTCTAATTTTTCATGTGTCTTCTGCTAGAAACTAGTTGCTCTGGCTTCATGGGACAGACTCCCTTTTATTTCTGTTGTAGGTAACACTCTGATGTTCTATCCTATAGAACTATATATGAACTATGCTATACTAGAGTTCTATACAATTGCTTTGATAGTAACCTATATTTTCCTTCTTTCTCTTTTTTCCAGTGTTAAGAAATTCCACATTTCCCTGTACAGTCAAAAGTAGATGCTCCAGAAATTTAGCCAATGGCAATTCTGGCAATCTGATAGAACTATGTGAATAGAATTTCCCTTAATATTTTAAAACTACAAATGAGAGGAGAATAATTCAATATTGAGGTTTAAGTACATGGAAATTGAATTTTGTTCATGGATCGTTTCTTATGTAATTGATTATAATTAAAATACCTATAAATATTTTATATTAGCCTTTAGTTTTATTTCATCTGAGAAGTCCTATCTATAACTCAGAAAATACAATAGAGAATGATGTTTAAGTTAAAGACAATTATTTTTCATTTTAAATCATTATCTAGGCCCTTTCTGCTCTTAGTTACACAAATTGTGAGTAATGACACCTGAAGTAGTCTAATAAGAATGTTGTCCTCACAATGGTGCAGAAATGTTTTAGAAAAGAACAAGTACACATGGGTGTGAGTTGATGTTATTTATTCAGAGGACCAGCAGGGACAAAAACATATGTTACTCAAACCATTGATTAAATACCCTGAGTCAGAGAAGGAGGTTTTTATTTCATATAATTAGTGACCTTCAAGTTGACTAAAATGGCTTGACACATTTTTTATCCTTGTCTTTCTGCTTGCATTTTGATTGGTGATAGCTTTGCCTAAGGAGCAACTTATTTTAAAGGTTATTTATAACCTAGCATGGAAAAGTTGCAAATAGAAATCTTCCAAGATGCATAGACAAGGATTCTCTTTCTAAAGGACCTTATTTTGGTTTTGTGTGAATAACCAATTAACGTTGTCAGTGCATTATTCTGAGAAGCCGGAAACATAGTTTGGAGTTTGGGTAATTTTTTGAGTCACAGACCCTTGAAAAATCTGATGAAAACTCAGGATAGTTCATGATGGAAATGAACAAATAACTTAAAACAACTTAAAAAACAAATGTTTGTGACCACAACATTAGGGGAATCATACACCAGTAAATTCCACTCATGTGCTCCTATTGAATTCCATGAATCTCCCAAGGGGGGAAAAAAAAAGAAAAAGAGGGAGAGAGAGAGAGCACTTGCTAGATATGTGACCTTAAGCATTTCATTTCACAGACTCACTTTATTCATTTGTAATAGATGGGGCAATTTGTGGGGAATCCGGTTTTTTTTTAAGTGTTAACATTCTCCCTTTTTTGCTAACTTAAATTATTAAAACATGTCAGCTAAATAGGTATTAAGTGTCATTTAAAATATGAAAGGACATGCAGTTCTGCTAAAATTAAGAATAAATTTAGTCCAGTAGGCAAATCAGTTGTCTGTGTAGCCTCAGCTTCAAAAGTATGTGGGTCACTGGTATCAATGCAAGTTACTATAATATAGTCTTGTGTATTTTTTTTTAAAGATTTTATTTATTTATTTGACAGAGAGAAATCACAAGTAGTTGGAGAGGCAGGCAGAGAGAGAGAGGAGGAAGCAGGCTCCCTGCCAAGCAGAGAGCCCCATGCGTGACTCGATCCCAGGACCCTGAGATCATGACCTGAGCCGAAGGCAGCGGCTTAACCCACTGAGCCACCCAGGCGCCCCTAGTCTTGTGTATTTTGAAAGCTTGTTCACACTTACAGAAAAGAGACATACCTACCCCTGCAGAATGATAATAGCCTCCAATTCATAGGCAGAATTTTTGCCATAATTGTTTTAATTTACGAACATTCTGAGAGGTATGTTAATCATCAACATTAGATTAATCATTAATCATTAACATTAGATTAGATTAATAGAATTAAGCATTCTATTAATTTGTGCATTCCTTTATTGCTTAATCAGATACTGTACTTCAAATGACCACTTTCAAAGTTAAGTGAACCCCATTACTTTTCTCTATCATGGATGACAAAATGAAGCTATGAGTAATATGTCTATAGTTCTACAGAATTGCCCCACAGATGAAGCATGTGCATACTTAGGTGATTGTAAAATATGTTGGCAATGGGAAATTTCCATTTGCTTGATTGAAAAGATCCTTCAGCAAGGGTGATAATTTTTGGAGATGGTGTCTGAGGATTTCATAATGGGTCAGGACATCTTCAGATAAAAACAAATATATTAGAGCACCTGGGTGTCTCAGTCAGTTAAGTGTTGACTCTTGATTTTAGCTCAGGTCATGATCTCAGGGTCATTAGATCAAGTCCTACATTGGGCTCTGTGCTGGGCAAGGAGCCTGCTTAAGAGTCTATCTCTCCCTCTGCCTCCCACCTCTCATGCACATATGCACTCTCTGTCTCTCCAAAAAATATATACAGAGAGAGATATATTTCTATATGTCTCTCTCTATATATTCACATATATATTCTACATATAGAATATGTAGATATTCTAGATATATATGTAGAATAATACCATGAGAAGGTAGTTTTTTTTCCCAAAAGATTTTATTTGACATATATATAGAATATATATGTGTAGAATATACATATATGTATATGTAGAAAATATAAATATGTAGAAAATATAAATATATAAATATATATATGTTTATATATTTATAATATATATTATAATATATATTTATAATATATATAATATATATATATTATATATATAATATAATAATATAATATATATTATATAATAATATAAATATATATATTTCAAGATGCTCTAATTTTGTAACCAGAACTGGCATACTTTTAGGGGATGGGGATAGTTCTCAAGAAGTGGTATTTTCAGGTTGAGTATGAATCCAACAAAATAGTATAAAAGTATAAAGTAATAATGTTATAAATAAAATATAACATTACTTGCATATCATTATTATATTGTAGTTGAGGTACTTAGCTATTCACATTTGTCATCATCAAAAATTAACTACCTACTCCAATCAAACTTTTAACTCCATCACTTAATCAAAACTTTAAAGTTGCTGATGTCCTACAGTCTGTTATGTCTGATGGTCATTTTTTTTCCTCTTTTAACTATCAGTAGCACTTGACACAGTTGATTCTTTTCTCTTCCTTAATTCTTTCTTTATATGGTTTCCAGAATAAACAAACTACTAATTTTCCTCCTAACTAATGGATTGCTTCTTTTCACTTTCTGTTGTTAAATTCTCCTTCTTCCTAACATCTTCATGTTGGAGTGCCCTAAGTGACAACCCACATCACTTCTTTATCTACTTTCACTCCCTTGTTGATTTCTTCCTAGTTTCATAGCTCTACATATTATCTGCTATATAGAATGACAACTTCTAATTTTTAAATCCAATTCTGACTGTTCTCTTTACCACTGGGCTTATATATCTACTTAGAGATTTATCTCAAAAATCAGTAGGCCTGACACCAGTCTCCTTATCTACTCCCTTAAAATGACTGTGCTGGAAGCCTTCCCCATCTTTAGGTATTCAGATAAAACAAAACAAAATGAAAAACAAAGTATTATTCTTAAATTCAGAAAAATATTCAATACTATAGGCTACATAAAGACATTTTTAGGTAAGCAAAACTAATGAAGTAGTACAGATTGAAAAGAAATTATACCAGGTGGGAAATGAATTTCATAAAGAAATATGTAGCAGTGGGAATGAAGATGTACAAGTGAATGTAAAAGACAACTTTTTTTATTTTAAAAATACACGATTGTTTAATACAAAGTTATAATATTGTATTATAAGGTTCCAGTGTATGTAGATGTAGCATATAAATATACCATAAAAGATTAGAGGGGTAAATGGGAATATATGATTGTATGCTTTCTATATTTTATGTGAATAATAACTATTTGTACTAAGTAGGCTGAAAAGTTAGGGATATTTATTCTCATCTGTGAAGAGGTTTCTAATTTCTTGAGTAACCTATGAAAGTAATGAAATCAAGTATAGCTACAAAGCCAGGAGATAATTAAAATTGAATGATAAAAGTATTCAATTAACTTATTAAAAAAGGAAGGAAAGAAAGAACAGAACAATAACAACAACAGCAAAATAGAGAGGGCAAGCAGTGGTAAATCCTACCAAATTAATTTAATGGAAACACTTCAATTTAAAGGTAGAGATTTTCAGCTTGACTAAAAAGCAAAATCCAACTATATGCTGCTTTAAGAGATTTTGTGTGTGTGTACACACAAACATACACATCCAGGATGTTCAAAGTACAGACAGAGAAAAAAATTACCATGTAAACTATAAACATAAAAACAGAAAGTATAAACATATAAACTATAAATACAAAAAGGCTCTATACAGAGGAACAAAATATAAAAGCAGGCAAAGAAAAGAAAAGACATGTATAGAGTGAAAAGGTAAGGATGCCTACTGTATTCTCATCAGAACCCATGCAATATTAAAAGGAAAGTTACATAATGAAAACACTAAGCCTAAAATGGCTCTCTCCTAGTGTTGGAAGAAAAAAAGAGGTCAATCTAGAATTCTATATCCAGCAACAAAGAGAGAAAAAACTTCTTTAGACAAACAAAAGCTGAAAGAATTTGTAGTCAGTAGACCTACACTACAAGGAAGGTAAAAAGAAGTCCTTTAGGAGGAAGAAAAATAATCTGAGAAAGAAGCTTATATCAATACAAGGGAATAAAGAACTCTTAACTAATATGCATATGAATACAAAAACCTTGTTTTCTCATCTTCTAATATCCTCAGTGTCTTTAAAAGACATTCTACTCTTTAAGCAAAACTAATAATCTGTTGAAGTGTTTAGAACGTGTGAAGGAAAATATGAATGAAAGCAATAGCACAGAGAATAGGGAGTATTAAAGTATGTTGTCAGTTCTTAACGTTACGTGTAAAATGGAATAATACCATGAGAAGGTAGTTTTTTTTCCCCCAAAGATTTTATTTGACAGTGAGAGGGAACACAAGCAGGGGGAGTGCAAGAGGGAGGAGCAGGCTTCCTGCTGAGATCATGATCACAGCC
Source organism: Mustela nivalis (assembly GCF_964662115.1). NCBI lineage: Eukaryota > Metazoa > Chordata > Mammalia > Carnivora > Mustelidae > Mustela > Mustela nivalis. The sequence goes on along the minus strand of NC_139027.1, from coordinate 32,886,683 downwards.
AAAGGTAGATGCTTAACAGCTGAGCCACCCAGCTGCCCCTGAAGGTAGTCTTTTATAAGTCAAAGCTATGTATCATGAAACTGTAAAGAGGCAACTAAAAAATAAAACAGAGTATAGGTAATTAGTCAAGAGTATAGGTAAAAAAGAATACTAAAAACTACTAGGGTTTGCTCTAGTCATGTAGGATTAACTGCCCTCTGTCCACAATGAACTAAAAAAAAAAAAAACAGAAAAAACATGCAAAACAACTATTTTCACATACTGGACAATAGGCAGGACTGTTATTGAGAGAAGGAAACTGTCTAAGGAAATCCTGCAATTTCCTGGGCTTACTGCCCAGGAAGCAGTTTCTAGGCTGCTATGCAGGGAGTGAGTAAACAAATAGAACACAGTTGTTTTTGTTTTGTAAATAGAATTCCAGAGTCGGAAGTAATTCCAAGCTAGAATTTCCAGGGGGAAAATACGAGAAAGGAGGGAGGTGCAGAGAGAGAACTTCAGAAATTAGTGAAATGAGGAGGAGCCCTCTTATTTTAACTGAGTTCTGATCTTCATGATCTCCATCAAAGGCCATGAGGTTGGCCAAGGAACAAGAAAGCACTGTTTTCAACAACTCCAAGAGCTCATGTTGTTCTGGGAGTATTTGCACTCCCACCAGTCAAAACAGGGAATTTTTAATGCATTTTTCAATACCAATTTTTTAATTGCATTTTAATGCAATTTTTAATACCAAGACTCATGGTAGAGTCTTGAGAAGGATATTGTCTCACTAGTGGAGGATAAAGGAACTGTAGGCCAGAGATTACTTTGGATCTAATCTAATAGGGTTTAGAAACAACATTGAAAAGCCTCAAACTGACTCCAGTTAACTTTACTACATGCCATAACGAAGTCCTACTGAATGTTGAGAACCTCATAAATAGATCTTATAGAGGAGAATGTCATTGCCCTAACCAATAGCCAGCACCAATAGCTGGACTGTGAGTGAGACCATTTTGGACTTTCCAGCCCCAGCCAGATTCCCAGCTAAATACAGCTACACCAGTGACCCTAAAAAACACTGCATGGCGTAGAAGAACCATCAGTTAAAATCAGGTAGCCCACAGGACCGTGAGAAACAATGTCACTGTTCCTCTAAGCAATTGGATTTTGAGGTAATTGTCACACAAAAGTAGATGAGTAAAAATAGTATTTGCTCTTTGGAAGTGGCTCAGGAAGAGATGACACATGAAGTATCTTCCAGAATGTGAACATCTGAACTATAGAAAACAACGGATTATGGTACTATGGTCAGGAGAACAGAACTCGTGCTTATTCAAGGAACAGTCTATTAACAGGATAAGGGTCCTGAGACATTTTCCCACTGGGATTTCCCTTTCTATATCGAAGTGTTTCCTGGAGTTATTCTGTCCCTTTTGCATAGCTAAGTGTTGCCTGTATAGGGAACAAATAATTTTTCTTTTTAGTTGATAAAAAGAGTCATGAGGAGCTACATCTGGCCTTAAGGACTATGTTTGGATAAGACTTTGGGGAGCAGAGTGGAGATTTTTGGAACGATAGTGAGCTTTTTATCTGCAAATGGGAGAGAAGTAAACATTTTTGAATAAGGGAGGAGACTATGGTAAACTTAGAATATTTTTTAGTACACTTTCAACTTTTATACCTCCCTTTTCCTTGACAAGATTATATCTTCCTAACCCATGGATATTGTCTTAGACCAAAGACATGATTTATCCAATGGACCATGGGTAACAGGGACAGTGTTTACATACTGAGTCTAGGCCTTAAGAGACATCACACATTTTGGCTTATCCTTCTAGGAGCTTCAGATCTCTGCAATGAGAAGAATATGGGCCATGTACTTCACTACACTTTCAGCCTTGGCTTCCAGCATGAACCAAGAGAATCAAAGTCCAGAAGCTCTCTAGGTGCACAGACCCAAGTGGTGCCATTTTAATTAACACATTGAGTGGAAAAACATTCTTTTGGTTGTGTGCCACTGATATTTTGTGGCTGTTTGTCATAGAGCATGATTGCAGCAATATGGGACTAAGATGACCTATATCTCTGTACCTCCTCCCTCAGTAGATATAGGAATTCAGCTAAAATTATGTTTCCCATAGAAACTCATACTCTAAATTGTATATGGTGAGAATAAAAAAAGAAAAATAGACAAAGACTCACCTGTGTGTGGAAAAATTTCATAACTAAATTTATATCTGGTTTCTGGCCCGAGCAGTCTTTGCATTCATGATCAAATATTATTACCATGTAAAATGTGACTATGTCAACTCTCTGATCATCCCTTTCATTTGTAGTCAGTTTGGAAAAGTTAGTGGGGAGATTGGGGTTTCAAAAAGGCCTTGAATGGTAGCAGAAGCCTGAGCAAGTTATGGGAAATCCTATGTGCTGTTATACCATGTTGCGACTTGCTCTTCGTTGGGGTATCTGTTGACATGTTTTTCAAGGTTCATCAGGAGCTTCTTGCTCCTCCAAAGTGAGGTTTGTAAGCTGATGCATTCATTCCAAGGATGTGGCTGCTGCGATGGTGTCTCTTTACAATAAAGAGCTATAGCTTCACTTTACAATAATGCCACCTTATATTACTTCAGTCCCGAAGTTAATGAATTTCGAAATGACATCTGAGGCTTATTAATCATTAGAAAAGAGGAATATATAGAAATTAGACACATAGTCTGAGAAGATGGCAGAAAGATGAGGCTTAAGTCTGACAGAGATATTAATTTCAGCTTCATAGGCTGGCAGCAAACCTGAAGATTGCAGTAAAAATATTTGCTGATCTAAATCTTATTAAGTCCAGCTGTTATAAGCTTTTGCTTTCTGTTTCTGCAGTTTAATGGCGTATCTCCTATGATGTTTCTTTCAGTCTTCGTTCAATAAACATTATGTGCCCAGGACTTTGACAGGGCACAAGAAATAGGAGAAGAAAGAAATATAAGGTGGTAGGGGTTCCCCGCACCAGTATGTGTCCTTCGAAATACACAACCTAGTTTCTGAGACTCCGATGAGAACTGTTACTTTCCTCCCTTACAAATAGTTTTTCTTTAAGAAGGCTTCATTAAGCCAGAAGGACTATTATTTTGTACATACGTATGTCCCTTGCCTGGATGGACCATGATTGATGCCCTCTATTACATGTCATTAGTATTCATGGGGGTGCTGGCATAGCTGTTAGGAGTGAAAGCCTAGAAAAAACATCCAAGACTCTTACAAAGTTGAATGCATTAGAGATAGCTAACCCCTTTTCCCTTTCCTTTTGCTGCTCAGAGTTGGCACAAACTTTGATTGTGGAGCTGTTTCAAGAGAGGTTAAAAAAAAAAAAAGTAAGCACGTACATCAAAAGAAATAAAATTCAAATAGAAAAATAGATTCAACACAGAAATATATACCCACTAATAGATTTGTAGAGGATTCATGGTCCACAGTGATGTAAGTCGGCCTCAGCCCATTTTTTCATTTCTGTGGCCCAGATCTTTCTACTCATGACTGGAACACATAGTTATGGTACTCAACACCCCTTTATTTCAAAATGGAAATGAGAAGGAGTTGCAGATTTCTCCCAGTCCTCTGTGAAGAACTGAAGAAGCATTTATTGTCTGAATTTCCTTGATTTCTTTTTTGCTTGTCATATGGTGCTTAATTATGTATTGCTTCGGTCTCATAAGTAATCATTTCAAATAACACAGTGGCCCATGTTAAGGAAATGATTCATCTTCCTAGTGTATCTGAAACTATGGTTTGCAGCACTATTTTAGACACTACATTATAATTCTGTGTTATGCAAAACATCTTTGGAGGCTAAAATTAATGTAGATAAGAAGCTTATGCAACAGGAAAAATGAACACAGGGCAAAGCAAAGCAAAAATAAACCCCTCCTTCCTGACTCTTCCGCAGTCAATGAGACTGCACATTTAACACCCTCCTATACGCGCAGACACAGCAAAGCCTGTTATGCATAAAAAAAAGGGGCGGAAGGCAAGGGGTGGGCAGCCAGAATACAAGAGAAAAGTCTTTTACTTCCTGTTTTTCCTTCCCTGTCTCCTTCTACAAATCCTCTTTGTGTGATACAGGGATGGTACATCTTTGGCAAGATGGAAAGAGAAGAAATTTTTTATGCTAGTTTCTAAGCCAAATTAAGTGTGGCTATTTTGTCAATTCATAGTCTCCAGGTCACCAAGAAGAAAACATGAAACATTAATCTTGGAAATTTGTAGACCATTGAGTACAGTGATGACATATATTTATGGGTTAATGAGTTAAGTCTCTTCCCAGAGTCCAAAGGAGATAGAAAGTTGATGGAGGTCCGGAAGCTGAAAAAGCAACAGGGTTAATGAGCATATTAACAATATTCTCAATAACAGGGTTAATGAGTCTTATTCTTTATACAAATGAACACAGGTACTGTTTTTCCAAGTAGTGGTCTCACATTTAAATAACAACTACATGTGCAGAGATGATTTATACCATGCATAGTACATGAAAATTGAGTTTTGTCAATGCAATCATCTGACAGTATATTTAATCAAGAAGACAATAGTGATTAGAGCATAGCTGAACAACATTTTTAGTTCTATGATTTTTAGATGCCAATGAGGACCTGGAAGATACTAACAAAGGTTAAAACAGCCTAAGAAACAGAAGAGGAGAAATTCATACATATTGTAGAACCTCTAGGCATGGTTTAGAGAAAGAAAGAAAAACATGGTAAGGCCTCAAATACTTCTCTGAGTAAGAGGAATCACAAAATGACTCTTCAATGACTCTTCACTAAAAAAAAGACCTCACGGTTTTATTATTGTTTAATATTATTTTATAATAAGGTTTTATATCTAGGTGATAAGTGCAGAATCATTTAACTGTAAAGGAATCCCTGTGAAAAGTGAACTTCTTCCTTCACTAAGAGGAAGAAAGAGGAACTAAGTATCAGAAAACAGAAACTAAGAACCTGGATAAATGGAAATGTGGCAAAAGAACCAATTTGAAGCCTATTTTATAGCTCCCACAATCTTCAAAGTATTGGAGGAAGAGACATCCTTTTTAAAACTATGTTCATTCTCCCACAATTTTTCAGACTCTATCTCATATACTAACAGGGTGTGTTGTTTGTCTTTTGTTTTATTACTCGATCCCCACCAACCCCTTAACATTACACCTGACACACATGTATGAAGTTGCCTTACCCAAGATTTGCTGTGTTAACCACCTTTCCTCTGTGGAGTTTAAAGCACTTTATTGACAGTGCTTCTATAATCATATTAGGAGATAGAAGAATTAACAGTCAGAAAATGTTGAATTCCTATATAAAGGAAATAGTGATAACCATGGTCTCCTAAGTCTTACAGAATTCTTTTTTTCAAAATACTTTTATTTATCTTATGTATTTATCACAGTGACACAATGAGATAGTCACAGTTGGATAACACTTCTGTTTCACATTTGAGTAAAATAAAACTTAGACAAGGTTAAGTGACTTGACCATGTTCACAGGTAATAGAACCAACTTTAGGTTCCAAGCTATGTCTAACTTCATTAAGCATCTATTGCTATATAACTAATTATCCTCGAGTGGCTTAAAATAGCACTAAATATTTATTACGTTTACTAGGTACTGTGGTTTAGGAATTTGAGAGTGGCTTAGCTGGGTGGTCCTGGTTCAGGGTCTTCTATCAGTTTGCAATTTTGATACCAGTTGTAACTGTTGTCACTTGAAGGCTTACCTTGTGCTGGAAAACCTGTTTCCAAGATGGCTCACTAACGTGACTGTCAAGTTGGTGCTGGCTTTTGGTAGGAGACCCTAATTACTCACCACGTGGACCACTGTATATGGCTACTTAAGTGTATTCACAATATGGCAGCTAGCATCCTGCAGACAGGTGCTCCAAGGACAGGAACCATGCGCTTTTTCTGCCTAGCCTCAGAAGTCATCCCTCCATCATTTTTGCAATATCCTCTTCATTACATAGATCAGTCTTATCTGCTGTGGGGGTCAGTGGGGATTAGTGGAAGCCATCTTCAGGGCTGGCTAACGTAAGTAACTGTACCAGAAGTTTACTTTATGATTCTTTTCCATCCCTTTTTACTTCCATTTCTGTTTTTGCTTTTGTTTTACTTCCATTTTTAGGTTTATGTTTTTAACAAAACCATATAATCATTTGGGTGGTAATTGCACACACTTGCTTTGCTTCTTTACCATTTATCTTAAATACAAACTAGACCCAGAGCTCCCTGAGAGTAAGCACTAGGACTTTCACCTCTTAACTGTTTATGGATTCTGTTACAGTATTTTGGGCATAATGGGTTCTTCATTGACCCGAGTAAAAGAACAACTATATATGAGTGAGTAAATTGGTGAAACTAAGTTATTTAATTTGTCAACAGGTATGTCAGAATCAGACTTAAAATCATAGAATTTCAGATTTTGACTCAAGCGTGCCAGAATTTGTTGGCAGGAAGAAGGTCCCAGAGCAGATCAGATTTGCCTACAATTTCAACACCTCTGCACAAGCAGCTGTTTCACTGTCTTTTAGGTGTATTAGTCTTCCTATTTCAGGTCACTTTAGGACTTCTTACTGAAAATCATGTTAAAAAGTGATGACACAATAACATAATAAAACTAAAATTTTCCAGAGGAAAATGTTCATTTTTCTATGAATTAGAAACTTCCTTAAATAATAAGAGGAACCTATTGACTTGTTCATTCTCATAGAAAAATTAAACTGATTTCAGGTAGTTTAAGATGCTTTGGAAGTTTGTGCATTATAATGAGAACCAACTGCTAGAAGAAAGTTAGGAGACTTTTTTCTCTTCCTCAGAAATAAACAAAATGATCCTTTCCACTAATTCCATATGTTCATGTTTCAAAACAGGGAAATTTTTTTTTTTCCAAAATAGAGCCTCTTACTTCCTAATAAACTAGCATTGGTTTTGATGAAAAAGAGCCAAAGCGAGTAAGTACTTGGAAGAACAGAGAAACCAAAAAAAAAAAATAGAAATTTTTAAAGTTAATAAAATTAAAAATATTAAAAATCTCCACTAAATGTCTTTTAGGAGACTAGTCACAAAAGTCTTGATTGTCCCTCTCTAAGTGACACTGTTCTAAGCACAAGCTGAAAATTTGGAGATCATCAAGACCACCATCTACCAATTGTGTTACTCCCCCATCCAGTTCTATATATGCATATTTATTTTGTTTTGAAATGGCTTTATTGAGGTATAATTGACTTATAATAAATGCACAGATTAAATTGTATTTTGATATATGTACACACCTGTGAAGCTATCAAAAGAATAAAGATAATGAACATATCCATAACTCCCCAAAGTGCCCATGTGCCACTTATTAATCTCTCCTTCGTGTCGCTCTCCCCCTTCTCACTGCCTGAACCTCTGGCAACCACACTGTTCTGCTTTCTGTTACTATAAATTCATTTTTGTTTTCTAGAATTTTACGTACCTGGAAGGAATCAATTATTTTTTGGCCTGGTTTTATAATAGAATAGTTGTCATATAGATTATTAACATATAATTATTTTGAGATTCATTCACATTGTCACGTGTCAAAAATTTATTCACTTTTATTGCCAAGAAGTACTTCATTGTATGGATATACCATAATTCGTTTATCATTCACCTGTTAATGGATATTTGGCTTGTTCCCAGTTATGACAAATAAATCTCCCATCCAAGTACTAACCAGGCCCAACCCTGCTTAGCTTCCGAGATCAGACAAGATCGGGCGCGTTCAGGGTGGTATGGCCATAGACTATTACAAATAAATCTGTGTGCATTTGTATTCAAGTCTTTGTATGAACAGACCCTTTCATTTGTCTTGGTTAAATACTTAGGAGTGAAATGACTGAGTCTGTTGGCAGATATATGTTTAATATTGTAAGAACTGTTACATTGTTTTCCAATGTGATTGTGTCATCTTCATTCCTACTAGTAATGTATTGGAGTTCCAGTTTCTCCACATCCTCAACACTTGGTAGTGTCTGTCTTTTTAAATTTTATTTATTTATTTTTTAAAGATTTTATTTATTTATTTGACAGAGAAAGAGATCACAAGTAGGCAGAGAGGCAGGCATAGAAAGAGGGAAGCAGGCTCCCTGCTGAGCAAAGAGCCTGCTGTGGGGCTCGATCCCAGGACCCTGAGAACATGACCTGAGCCCAAGGCAGAGATTTAACCCACTCAGCCACCCATGTCTTTTTAAATTTTAGCCATCCTGTGAGGTGGGCAATAATATGTCATTATACATTTAATATGCATTGTCCTAGTGACTAATGACATAGAACATCTTTCTGTGTGCTTATTTGTTATCCATGTAAGCTCCTGAAGAAGTATCACTTCAGATCCTTTGACTCCATCTTCTTCTTCCTTTTTTTATTATTAAGTTTTGAGCAATTAAAAAAATATTTTAGATATGAGTACTTTATCAGACATATGATTTGCAAATATTGTCTCACAGTATGTGGCTTTTCTTTTCATTCTTTTAACACTACCTTTCAAAGAGAAGATGTTTTAAATTTTGATGAAGTTCAGTCTATAATTTGTTCTTTTATGGATCATGCTTTTGATATTATGCCTAATTCAATGTTTCCCTTACACAAGGTCAGAAGGGAAGGTATTTCTACTTATTATAGTATTCCATGTGGACAAGTATTTGTCCTGTTAGCACCTTTAAGCATGTTCTTCCCTCACTCCTTCAGATGATTTTAAGGTTTTCTCTTTGCCATTGACTTTGGTTATGATGTCCCCTACTGTAGTTTTCCTCAGGTTTGTAAGTCTTGATCTTTTTAGATCTGTGGGTTTATAGTTCCATTATATGTGGAAAGATTTTGGCTATTAAATCTTTAAATATTTTTCTGTCTTTACTCTGTTCATTCCTCTCCTTCAGGGCCTCCAATTCTATCTGCATTAGGCTGCTTCAGTTTTAACATTTTAATAATTCTTGTTTGTATATAACATTTCTATGTGGAATCAGAAGAGTATTGCTTCTATTACATGCATGCGTAGCTGCTCACTGTCCACAGCTCACTGATGATATGTTCTTTTCCTTGTTTTTAGTCTTTTTTCTCTCTTTCACTTAGCTCATTTGTTTAGTAACATCCCTGGACTCTACCCACCTAATGGTAGAGTACCCTCCACCTCCAGTTTGATAACCAAAAATTTCTGTGAATATTTCCAGATGTCTCCCTGAAGATCAAAATCATCTCTGTTTGAGAAGCACTGTTCTAGAACTAATTACTACACACCCCTGAAGTAAATCCTTTCTTTTTTTTTCTTTCTGAATAATATATTTAGTTTTTCACATTCCACACGTCTATGAAGAATTATTCCATAATAATCTTCATCCACTCTTTTAAAAAATATTTTTATTTAGTTGACACAAAATTCACATGAGTTTGAGGTGTACAATATAGTGATTTGATAAGTTTATACATTATGCTGTACTTACCCTAAGTGTAGCCACCATCTGTTGCCACCGGACAACACTATTATAATGCCTGGCTGTATTCTTTACACTGTCCTTTTATTCCCATGACTTACTCATCCCTTTCTGAGTACTCTTCCTTAATTCCATGAATTACAAGTGTTCTCTTCTGGCTGGCTGGAGCAGGCACTGTTCTCAGCTTTATGGAACAGCAGACACTCTTCCCCCTGATCTTTTCCAGTGGCTCTTTCCTTGGCCTCAGGTAGTCTGAATTTCCATGGGCGGGTCAGCACCCTGCTGAATGGGAACCTCTGCAGATTTCCAGCATTCCTTCTTGGTGCAGCTCTCTTTTCTCTGATTTCCTGCCCTGCAAATTCTAGCTGCATGTGTCTTCTCTTATTCTCAGTTCTATCTTTTCAATTCATAATGTCTAGGTACTTCTTCCTTGTACTGTAACCCAGAAACTCTCAAAACAGAAAGCTTGCGTCCTTGTAAGCCTCACCATGTTTATTTCCGACCATCTATCTGGGATCACTGTACTTCATTTTCTAATAATGTTCCGTATGTTTCGTTTTATATATTTCGTCAGGATTTTTGGTTATTTCAGGCAAGAAAATAAATCTGGTCCCTATTCTCCATCTTGTCTGAAATGGTTGTCTCACGCATATTCTTCAGCCGTATCTATTTTACCTCTTTTCCCCATTCTAATATTTCTCTTTTAATTCAGCCACTTTATTTTTCCTCTGTTCTTCCTATCAACTACTATCTTTATAATAAACAATGAGATACTCTCTGGAGTTTTAAAAATGTCTATGAGAGTTATTAGCATATAGCTTTTATTAAAGTTATGGAATTGGGTCAGATTGCCTATATATTAAGATAGAGAAGATGACTTGGAATTTGTTCCTGTCTATGTGATATTTACATTAATGTTTTTATATAAATGAATTCACGTGTATTTGCAGGCAGGATGACCTCAGCTGTGTGCTTATCCCCTTTTTAAGTATGAATAAACTTTGAGTACCAGCCTTCTTCCCAGTAGAAAGTATGCAGTTAATGAGGAAATTGATGAGTAGTGAATTTAGCATAGAAGATACAGGGTAAGGGTGAGAAGGGAATCTGAAAAGATACTGCCTACCTTGTCATTATTTTACTTCTGCAATCAAGTTGAAATATTGCAGTTCTAATCTAAAATATTTATCTTTACTAAGAAATAAAATTCAATTACCACTCACCAAAATAAATATTTATATGAACCTTTTAGCTAGCTATGTATCTCCAGAATATTAAGGCTTCCACATGTTCAAGTTTACTGTAATCAGGACACATGCTTATTTGTATGCAGTGGCCTGAAACAACTCACTGGAACTTTATGGAATGTGGTCATCTGGATGGTTTATGGTTATTTGGATTATATACTAAAACTAAATAAAAAAACCCCAAAACTCCACAATTGATCTTATACACACCCTGTAATGGTGAAATCAGGTAAACATATTGATGTGGAAGATCATTTTTAAAAATTAATTGTTATAAGAATTCCAGTCTCTTAAAAGAATTCCAGTCTTGCCTAGACAGAGGTCCTAATTTGTTTGGTGAATGCTTTGATAGTTCTAGCAAGAGGCTAAGAAGCTTGGAGTCTTCTGAAAGCTTAGATTATGAGAAACTGGTGCAGTTGCTCTGTGTTAAGAAGCTTAAGGATACTTTTCTTTAAGAAAAGAGAAGGGAGAGGCAACAGAGGACTGGAACAATTGGGATGGGGTCAAGGAGATGAGAAATACAAAGAAAGTTTTTGAAAGAAGAGAAATACTTGATAAGTCTCCATTAAATCATTTACTATTTAGTGCAAAATAACCATCCCTTTCTGTTTTATGAAACATTTAGTGAAGGCAATATGGTGCTAGAGATTTGGGGAACAGCTTTTCTTCCCTCAGGATATGACGAAGTTCAGGGTCTAGGTTAGAGATTGGGATGAGACAAACCCAGAACTTTACAAAGGGACATCGCTTTCATAGGCCAAGTATAGTTTTAAAGAAATATTGGAGACTTAGGTACTCTGGATACCACTAGGGATATTTGGATAAGTTACAAATTAGCCAAAATTTTATGGGGCTTTTTTCATTTTGATTTAGAAAGCCTCCTATGCTTTGTTCTGTAAAGCATGACAAATAATACAGATCACTTCGCTAATCGTCTTATTTCAACAAGCAAAGCAGATTTAGGCAAAAACCTTTTTATTACTTTATCTCGTAGGATTATTTTTGAAGCTTATATTTATAAATTTATTTCAAAGTGTTTCTAGACAGGTATCTGTGGAATTTGTAGAGCTCTGGGCCAAAGGCCTTATTAATATCTGGCAGTTTCACTTAGGTTTTTTAGATAATTCTAATTTTCAGTGAAGTTATTGGCACCTAATGTTTCTATAAGTTAGTAGAGTTTTCTCTTTTTTTGTTGTTGTTGTATTTGTTGTTTTTTAAAGGTAAAGCTTTTTCTTCAAAGAATAGAGGAAGATTGGGTAATAGAAAAGCAGATTTTTTTTTTAGAGGTAGGCTCCCTGTTGATAAACTGGAATGGACTTCGAAGTTGTCATAGTTTTTTTAAATGAGTGAAAAAACACTTCTGTGCTTTCAAAAAAGGGGAATGAAAGGCAACTTCCAATGAGAATTTTTAAAACAAGAATAAAATGCATAAGGCATTTAATTCCTCATTGTTACTGCAGTTAGTTCAGGTTTGAGAAATACATGATAATTATCTATGCTGTTTGATGACTCACTGATAAAAAATGATACTGATTAGCAAAATGGAAAGTTGTTTAAAGAGTGGGTTAGAGAAACTCTTTCAGCATTTGTATTTATATTAGAATCAACAGAACAGCAGTGTTATGCCAAAAATATATTCTAACATGGCTTTCACTTAATTTTATTTTTAAAATCCGTTAATAACCAGGTAATGTGTGCTTCCTCCCCACCCGTCATTTTACCTCAAAATGTTCATCTTTTTTTTCTTTCAACTGTACACAATAGATTCGCATTTTATTTTAGGCCAAAGGGTGGACTAACTAGCTGACGTCTTGATGACCAGGATACAAATTTTTCAGTAGGAAATCTTTTGAGTGGAGGCAGCCTTGGTGATATTAACAGTGGTGGTAGGTGGGAATATCCTTTAATTTTGAGTTAAACATAATTTTTTTAACTTGGGACATCACCAGATAGCACTGCATTTAGCTCATGAAGTTATTTCTGTTGTAGAGTTGTTAATCTCTTTCAGTTGTCCTTCATCTTCATCTTGCTGAGGAGGCCCAGAAATTTCTATTAATTTTCTTGGAAAATCAAACTGTAGGCGTAAAGTAACAAAAGATTTTATTCTAAGTAATACCTAATCTGATTCACTTTCTCAGTTATTTCCTATAAGTCATCTCGTGTTTGTTTTTTCTTTTTTTGTAACTAGAAATGAAGAAACTGAAGATCGGAAAGGCCAGGTGACCTGCCCTAGATGACAAAACTACCAAATAGATGAGTCAGCCATTTAAGAAGGCATAATTCCAATTTCTGTGTTCCTTTCATCATATCAAAATGGAGATATTGAACAAGGTAAGGGGGTGGAATATGGGGCACTGGGCATGATATAGTTAATCATATTAACTCATCCACATTATTGAGGGACCCCTCCAAATGGACAATCTCTAACTTCAAGGTATTGAGAGATTGCTATAGGCATGGGAGCATACAATTAGGTATATTAAAGGCTCTCTGGATAAGTGCCATACCTTATCATGATATGATATGAGAATCATTAAAAAGTTCTGAGACCAAAGAGGAGGGACCTACTATAATTACCCACGAACATTCTAAGATGGGAAGATATTTTAATAGAAAGGGTATTGCGGGTTTTTAGTCATTGCATGAGAGATGATAAATTCTTGAATGATAATCTGTGGTAATGATAATGGATAAAAAGAGAAGATTCACAGATTCTGGAAACACATTGCAGAGCTAGTTACAGGAGAATTAACACCCATCTCAAAAAGAGCCTATGTTAGTTTTCTATTGCTGCATGACAAATTAATTACCACAAGATTCACAGCTTAAAACAATACCCATTTATTAGCTCATAGTTCTGTAGGTCAGAAGTACAGGTAGGTTTAGCTGAGTCCTGTGCTCAGAATCTACAAGACTAATAATATCAAGGTCATAGCCAAGTCATTTTCTCTTCTGGATCTTAGGGTTCTCTTTCAAATTCAGGTTCCTGTAGAAGAAATTAGGTTCTTGTGGTTGCAGGACTGTGGTTCCTATTTCCTTGCTCTAGTCAGCCAGGATTGCTCTTGGCTCCTAGAGGTTGCCTGTCTTCTTTGCCACATGCCCCTTCCATCTCCAGACCCAGCAATGGAGAATCTCCCTCACATTATATCTCTTTGTACATTTTTTAGTCTTTCCATCAGAAAGAAATTAATTCCTTTAATGGACTCATTTCATTAGGGTAATATCCCTATTTTAAGATTGACTGGGTGCTTGGGTGGCTCAGTGGGTTAAAGCCTGTGCCTTTGGCTCAGATCATGATCCCAGGGTCCTGGGATTGAGCCCCACATTGGGCTCTCTGCTCAATGGGGAGCTTCCCTTCCTCTGTCTCTCTGCCTGCTTGTGATCTCTGTCAAATAAATAAATAAAAATCTTTATGAAAAAAAGATTGACTGCTTTGCTACCTTATTAAACTACAAAATCCCTTCGTAAGCATCTAGATTAATGTTTGACTGAATAACTGAGAGAATGTGTGTACACCAGGTGCAGCAATCTTTGGTTTCTTCTTAGAATTCTACTTACCAGTAACCTGAGAAAATAGAGGAAAGATGAAGAAAGTTTAATATAATTTCAAAATTTTTAGAAGCTGTGCCTTCCAGAAAAGGGAATGGTCACTTAAATGAGTTACTAAGTACAGAATTTGCAATGGATTGAGATCAAGGTACTGAGCTTAATTTAGGTCACTTTGAATTTGAGGTTCCAGTGAAATAGGATATCTAGCAGTCAGCTATAACTCATTCTGAAGCTTAGAGGATAGGTGATGAATATTTGTGAATTAATGTTTTAAGATTTAAAATTTTTGTGACTAAGTTCACCCTAGAGATAATTTAGTGAGAAAAATTTCAACTTGATCAGGATTTAGAAGAATTGTTTCATTTGCAGTATAAATAGAGAAAGAGAAAAACCCAAAAGAAACATAGAAGAAAGATAATAATAGAGAGCTATATTAATAATCTTAATTTTTTATAACCCATAAGCCTTCTGAAGTAAGAAGGCTATCTTGCCTACTGTTACATCTTTATTTGTTTTACTTAAATTCAATTAGCTAACATATAGTACAACATTAATTTCAGATGTAGAGTTCAATAATTCATTAGTTATGTATAACACCCAGTGCTTATCACATCACGTGTCCTCCTTAATGCCCTCCTTAATACCGAGTTACCCCATCCCCCCCCACCAGCAGCCCTCAGTTGGTTTCCTATAGTTAAGAGTCTCTCATGGTTTATCTTCCTCTTTGATTTCTTCCCATTCAGTTTTCCCTCCCTTCCCCTATGATCCTCTGCAGTGTTTCTTATATTCCACATATGATTGAAACCATATGATAATTGGCTTTCTCTGATTATTTATCTGATTATTTATCTCGACTAAATACCCTCCAGTTTCCATCCACATTGTTGTAAATGGTAGTTGTTCATCCTTTCAGATGGCTGAGTGTTATATCTTTTTAGTATCCAGCGGTGTGCTTGACACAGAGTAAATACTCAACAAATATTTATTGAATGACTTGATGAATGAGGGAGTGAATACACTCTCATGAAGTCATGGGAGGGAGGTGCCCAATATTGCAGAAAAGGTAAGTGAAATGAGAACACAGAAGGTCAGTGGATTTAGCAATTAGGAGATAATTCAGGCATTTTTTTTTTTAAGATTTTTATTTATTTATTTGACACACAGTGAGAGAGCACATGTAGGGAATGCCTGGGTAGTTCAGCTGGTTAAGTGTCTGCCTTCAGCTCAGGTCATGATCCCAGGGTCCTAGGATCGAGACACTCATTGGGGTCCTTGCTCAGTGAGGAGCCTGCTCCCTCTGCCTTTTCTGCCTGCAGCTCTCCCTGCTGCTGCTCTCTCTCTCTCTGACAGATAAATAAATAAAAATTTAAAAGAGAGAGAGAGAGCTCATGCAGGCAGGCGGAGGGAAAGGGAGAAGCAGACTCCTTGCCAAGCAGGGGGTCCAACATGGTAGTGGATCCCAGGATCCTGAGATCATGACCTGAGCCAAAGGCAGTCACTTAACTGACTGAGTCACTCAGGTGCCCTTAATTCATGCACTCTTAAAATCACTTTCAGGACAATGGTGGAAATGCATATGGGAAATGTTATAAAGAATAATAATTTGTAAATAATCCTTCTGAGAAGAAGTAAGAAGTAGGAACTAAGTTTGTCATTAAATGTAAGATGAACTTTAAAAGTAGTTTAAATGGGGAGTTCAGTCATATATCAGGAAGAAATGTCTGTATCTGTGTGTGTAGGTATTTGCATGTGCTTAGGGTTAGAATATATTTGTGTATGTATTTTGGTCAGAAGGACAGAATTAGAAGGAATAGAAGAGACTAAAGAAATTAGTAAGAGGAAGAAGGTAATGGCAACCAAATTGTTTATTGATATTTACTGATACATATTTATTAAATACCTCTTATATAGTGGGCACTAGTTGAAGTGATTGGAACATACTTTCATTTTGGTGGAGCTTGTATTCTAATGGGAAAATAGAATATAAAATATAACAAAAAATGAGTATAATGAAGATCTGTATGAATGAAGGGCTTGTGAGGCTGACTAAGAGAATGAAAGATAGTGAAGGATACTGATGCCTGAAAACACAGGATGCAGAGATTATTGCTGCAGAGAGTTGATGCCTACAAAGTCAGGTAAATATTATACTGTGATGCTCTTCAGTAACCTGTCATGGTTAAAAACATGGTGAGCAAGGGAAGAGTATTAGATGAAAAATGCAGGAAAGGATTACATCATGAAGTTTTTATTTTTTTCCTGAAGGTAATGGACATTTATGCAAGAGTTTCAAGCAGTGGCATGTGTGCGTGTGTGCACACACACATACATGCACACAGATGTGCATACACTGGTGAGAATATGGAGGATAAGTATCATCGGGAATGAGTTATGAAAGAGTGCTGAGGTCCTAACAAGGTCTAAAAGCAATAAGGGGGAAGAAACAGGGATGGACATGCAAAATAGAAGTAGATTGAGGTCTACTGACTGCTTGGAGATAAGGGATGTGGCCAAGAGACATCATGTGGCTTGACAGCAATGACCAGGTTCAACAACTCTGGCATACGTGTAAATTTTAGGGCAATTCTGATGTACTTATGGAACAGTTGAGGGAAGATATACTCAGTTGAAAACACCATGTTTGTTAGCTCAAAATGAGGACAGAACTTTTGAAATCCTCAGCACTGAATAAAATCTGAGAACGTTCAAATGAATAAGATCAAGGTAGAAAATTAGCCTCAGCTAAAAAAAAAACTCGAGATGAATTAAGCTCTTAAACGATAAGGAAATAGATGGATAATGGAATATGACCATTTGAAGACAAAGTCTAATGAGGCTCTGAGACAATCCCTAACAGACTTTATCTGTGGCATATTCGGTAAGAATGTCTGGTAAGATTGAGGGAAGAAAATTGGGAGAGTGAGGAACGTAAAGCATGTTTGCAATAGTTGTTAGGGCAAGTTTAGAAGTTGAGGTGGGGACCTGTCCGAAGAGAATAGGGCAGAGGAGCATGGAGGCATAGAGAAACTAATCAGTTTGGTTTGGTTGTATTACTCAATATTCAATCTCAGAAAGAAGACAAAGATCAACTAGGTTAATCCCGGCCAGATGAGTGCTAGAAAATGTAAATATGTCTTTCTTTTTTTGAGGATACTAGTTGAAGTATTTGACTATAGGATCTAATAGAGTGATAAACAAAAAATTCAAAATATTGAAAATCACAGAAAAGCGGAAGGCCAGAGTTGGTAGATTTAAGGAAATCTGAGAACTTGAAGCATAGGAAGTGGTAATCAGAGAAGAGTACTTGAGATTTTATGTGTTTTGAGTTGGAGTACTTCAGAGTAATTTGAGTTGATAAAGAGGAGAAAATATGAAATTCAGAGATGATTCAGGAGATCAATGGTCTGTAGAGAATGAAGATTTAAGGCTTCTCAACATATACTTAATTCGATCATTCTCAACTAGGAGTGATTTCATCATTCCAGGTAGGGTTGCCAGATAAAATACAGAACACTCAGTTCAATCCGAGTATCAGACAAGCAACAAGTAACTTTTAAAGCATAAATATGTCCCAAATATATGTGACATACTTATACTAAAAAAAAGAATTTTTGTTTATCTGAAATTCAAATTTAACTGGGTTTCCTGCATGTTTATTTTCTAAACCTGCCAGCCCTACAGCAGGGGACATTTGGCAGTTTTGGTCTTCACATAGGGGGAAGAGATACTATTGGCACTAGGTGATAGAGGTCAGGGAGGTTGCTAAACACTTTACAGTTCACAAGACAGCCCCCCACAATCACAGAAGAAAATGTATATGTTACAGAATTTTGTTCTCCTAGGTCATATGTACTTATGAGAGTTGCAATAAAATATTTACTTGTTCAAGGACAATTCCTCACATGACATTAGAAAACCCCATCAATGATGTTGTCTTAGTTCTTAATCCTGTGCTAAGGCACAAAATAAAAGTACAATAAATATTTATTGAATGTGTGAATGACAAAGGGGATTTGAACTCACCTGGGATGGTGAGAGTGAAAGAGAATGAGAGACATATAGTTAACCGGGTGCCAAAGTTCCTATGGAGTACAGAGCAAGATTTTGGAAGAGGTCAAGCATTGATGATATTGACAAGAAGCAAGTATAATAATTGAATCTCATGTTTCCAAGGAGAGATTCCAACATCCTGACAGGAAAATTACTATTAGAAACTTTACATGGTCATGAATATAATTAATAAAAAAAATTAGGGAGAACTTTACTTCTAGTTACTGCAGAAGAGTTTTAATTCTTCAGAGTGACTTTTTGTTTTCAGAGTACATACAAATTTTCAAATTCAGAACACTTGGGACTGCTCTAAAAATGCTAATTTGTTGGGTCAGTGGCTAAAAGACCAGAAATTCCCTGAAATATTACTCGAAATAGCCCTTTCACAATGCCACTGTGAAACTCTGAAAAAGTGCTATATGATGTTTTTTAAAAACAATGACATGTTTATTGGGTTTCTTCTTTGTGAAACTAGGAATTTAGAATTTATGATACCTTGCACTCATCATGACAGCCGCTTATTCCTTAAATGCATTTGTTACTCGAAGTATAAATCTCAAAACTCTGAGTTGGTTTTGTTGCTGCTTCTATTTATTGCTGAAAGTATCATTTCTCAGAAATTTATAGGAATATAGTGGTTTATCTCATTACCAGAAGGCACTGCTAAACAAGAAGTTTTAATCATTCTGCCATAAGGATATCTATTTTTCTAATTTTGCATAATGAATAAATCAATCACTTAAATAGCACTCATTCTCATTAAATAACCAGAAGGTTCTTTCCCCCTCTGTAGCATTAGCATACATATTAATTCATATATATTAATACAGTTAAATATTTAATGAGTATCATGTTTTATAAGCTCTTTCTTGGCTAGGAGGGAAGAAGGATAAAATGATAGCTCCTACCTTCATGAAGTTTGCAATCAAGCAGGAAAGCAGTTTAGTAAATAAATTATTACAAAATAATAATTTAGTTATAATTATAAGATGTATTATGAATACATAATGAATATGCCTAATAACACATACGCTGGGAACACTCTGATAGCTATGGATGCAGCATAACAAATTACTGCAAAATATAACAGCTTTAAACAACAATTGTTTATTATTTCACCATGACATTTGACAGTCGTCCAGCTGGCTTGTATTGGCTCAGGGTCTTTCATGAGACTGCAGTTAATAAGTCAGCTGGGGAGGCTTGCCTGAAGGATCCATTTTCTTTTTTTTTTTTTTTTTTTTTTACTTTTTATTTTTTATAAACATATATTTTTATCACCAGTCCTTCACTTCAAACCATAAGTGAAGGATCCATTTTAAAGGCAGATTACCCCCGTGACTATTGGCAAGAGCCCTCACCATGTGGAGAGTTCCTCACCACGTTGGCTTCTCCATAGACCACCTGAGAGTTCTCATCATAAGGTTTCTGGCTTCTCGAAAGTGAATGATTTAGTAATAGAGACAGCATTCAGGAAGCCACAATAGCTTTTGTGATCTAGTCTCTTAAGTTACTCTGTGTCATGTCCACCACATTCTGTTTGTGAAACAGCGGGTCTCTAAGGACAGCCCACATTCAAGAGGAGAAGGAGTGTAATTAGGCTTTACCTTTTGAAAAGAGGAGTATCAAATAATTTGTGGATATAATTGAATATCATTATATCTCTTCTAGTCTGAGGCATGCTAAAAATGCTTTCCTGGTAACGTGGCATTATGCTGAGAATGGAAGGATTAGCAGATTTATCACTGCACAATAAGTGAAGGGTGAAAGATCAGAATAGTTCCAGACACAGGGAGCGTACACAGGTGTCCAGAGGCAGGAGAGAACACATAAAAGAAAATGGAAAAAAAAAAAAAAAAGAGAGAGAGAGAGAGAAAGGGAAGAAAACAAAAATAGTGTGGCTATGGAGGCAGTAGTGGGAGGAGAGTTGTGAATGGAGGCTGGGAAGCTAGAGAGAGAAACCAGGATGAACTGATAGAGCCTGTAGGTCAGGTTAAGAATTTTATACACCGGGGCGCCTGGGTGGCTCAGTGGGTTAAGCCGCTGCCTTCGGCTCAGGTCATGATCTCAGGGTCCTGGGATCAAGTCCTGCATCAGGCTCTCCACTCGGTGGGGAGCCTGCTTCCCTCCCTCTCTCTCTGTCTGCCTCTCTGCCTACTTGTGATCTTTCTCTGTCAAATAAATAAATAAAATCTTAAAAAAAAAAGAATTTTATACACTGTCCTTAGACAATGGGTTTAAAGGGTTTCACATAAAAGAGAGACTCAATTTGGGCAACACTTTACTGATAATACAGTACTTTGCTTTGTGACAAGTGGGGACTGTATGGGGATAAGAGTGGATGCAGGAAAGGAGGTTAAAAGGTGGTTGCCTTGGCATTGAGACTTGAATCAGGTGGTGACAGTTGAGGAAGGAAGAAGAGGTCATATTCCAAATGTATTTACAAGGTAGGCTATGTAGGACCTACTAACTGATGGTGGTAGGAAAGCTAGAGGAGATGACAAAGATTTATAGGTTTCTACCTTAGGTATTGGGCGGGCGGTAGTGACACTGTTTACTAAAAGCAGGAATACTTGAAAAAGAATAGATCTGGGAGCTAGGAAAAAATATCACAAGATAGTGATGGTCCAGTGAAATTGCTGTGAGATTCGGGAAAATGATAGATGTAACTTCCCTAAATCAGAGTTAGTTTTGGCAGAACTCCTATCCTTTGACAGCTAGCCTCAGGTAGTATCTACCACATTATGATTCTCTCTTTATGATCGTTTTCCTGTTTTATTTCTATAGAGGGAGAGAAAGAATGAATATAGCTTCCCTGAGTAAACTATAAGTTTTTTGACCTAAATGTGTATTTAAAGAGAGAGTTGTTTTTTTTTTTTTAAATGTGTGACTGATTAAGGTAAAAGAGAAAAAAATCCCAAGACAAAAGTATAGCACTTTCTTAGAGCTGTAGGGCTGATGTTTGAGTATCATTTAATTGGGTTTTACCATGAAGGGCAAGTAGATCAGAAAGATAGACTTTTTGGTGGTCTCCTGGACATAATCAAGTGGCAATCAATTATGATCTGTCAGTGTTGAAGAAAGGATACTACCTGTGGGGCGTAGGGTTGACTGGCATTTACGATTTAAACCACCTTCAGTGTTATCAGTTTAAGGCAAATGTAGTCAGCTGGTGAAGAGTTGGAGGAAGAATTTTGAGTTGTTTACATGTGGTATAGTTAACTATGGAGGTTCATAGGGGAGAGTGTTCAGAGTGCTTCGCTGCAGGAAGAGGTTGGACTCAGGAAGGTCCTCTAGATAGTAAATAAGTCCCTCATCTAGAATGTGGGAATTTTGTTAGAAATGAGGCTTGTGAAAGCCAGATTGGATTATGGCTTTATATAGAAGGCAGTCCAGAGAAGTAGATGAGATCATTTTAGGAATCTTGTAAACCCTGGTCTAAGATTGATTGTGTGAGCAACCTTGGATGAACTAACCAACTTTTCTGAATTTCACTTTTTTCTTTTCTAGTGTATCTCTGCTGTTCTGTGGTCTGTACTTGCTGTCTACTTTAGGACCTTTCTGTTTGCTTGCACCGTCATTCTGTTACTGTGGATGTGTTGATTCTGCTAGGAGATCTGACAAATGATTGAGTCGCATATGTTAACTCACGTAAGTGGTATTTATGGGACGTCATCACTGACTGTGAGACCAGGCAGGCTATTAGCTGACGCATAGATTTAAAGACCAGCAGTTGTCAGATGATCTGAATAAACACTGGAGACCAAAGCCTGGTCTAAATGGAAGGAAGCCCAAAAGGCCCAACTGAAGAGAGTGCAGTGGTTTTCCTAAACACTAGAAGTCCTATGAGTCCACATGTGCTATATTTGTCTATAACAGTTACAGCAGGTAATAAAGACAAATATTTTGTATATTCAGAAAGTACAATTGCAAGCCTGATTGTGGGAATGACTAAATCATCATAATGCTAGTATCATGTGGTTTGCATGCCATGTTCCAGAGTGAGAGCAGCTGGGTGTGAACACTGTCTCAGATACTTAGAACCTGCGTGTAATTGGAAAGTGACTTCTATCCCCCTTATCTCAGTTTTCTCGTCTGTAAAATGTGGATATTTATAGTACTTTCTCAAAGGAGTCTTTTAAGGATCGAATTAAATGTCACCTGTCGTTCTTAGCCCAGTGCTTGGCACTGATAAGTGACCAATAAATGCTTTACGTTACCTGTTGTGGTTGTTCCCTTCAACAACACATACATGGGTGCCTACTGTCATATATTGGAGTGTTGGGAAGCAAATATTCTCCTCCTTTAGGCTTGTCTTCAGGGTAGAGTACGCTTCCTTAACACTGACTTTGGCTTGATCATGTTACTTGCTTTGATTATAGTTACTGAGTGGCCTGTTGGGAACAGAGTTTAAATGTGCCTGAATGCATTAGTGTGATTCTTATTCTAGATTGTCCTTAGAAGAACATGTCTAGATAGGGCTCATCCAAAGGGAGTATGGAGACCTGTAAAATGGTTTTGAACCCCATTCGAAGACTTAAACTAAGTCCAGCCAATTCATAGCCTGAAAGCTGACCCACAAACATAAGTGAGGAAGAGAAAACTGTATTTTAAGCCACTGAGCTTTCAGGTGTTTTGTTATATAATATTCTAGCAATAGCTGACTTGCCTTTCAGGCAGCGATAGTTCATCATTAGTGAAGAAAGCATCAGGTATCCACTGCTTATTTACTCGAATATCCTAAAACAGAGCCACCAGCCAAACCCCCATTAGATGGCCAAAGTAATTGTTATCTGAATTTGCGAGTGTTTTTTATTGTGACAGTAAAGGGCTGTTATACTCACTTTATGCCAGGTATAGGAAAGAAAACAAAATCAGTCATGCTGTGGTGTTTACATTCTAGTGAATAAATAATGATAAATAAACTAGTAGTAAATAATCCTATATGCAGGCCAAATGTCCTCATTCCTGCCCAGAATGTTTTATAAAAAAAATGATACAGTTCACTTTTTCTTAATCTTCCACCAAAATATAAAGCTAAAGTATACACACCTAAATTAATCCCCAGCATGTATTACAAACAGAAGTGATAGAATATCTCCCTTAAAGAATTTAAAATATAACATAGCTGGCCTTTTGGTTTAAGTGTTTGGATATCTGCTTGCCTAAGGACAGGAGCAGGGACTAGAAAACTGAGATGATGCTGGTTTTATGATTTTATAATTTTATTTTTTTTAAAGATTTTATTTATTTATTTGACAAAGGGATGGAGATCACAAGTAGGCAGACAGACAGGTAGAGAGGGAGGGGGAAGCAGGCTCCCCACCGAGCAGAGAGCCTGATGTGGGGCTTGATCCCAGGACCCTGGGACCATGACCTGAGCCAAAAGCAGAGGCTTTAACCCACTGAGCCACCCAGGTGCCCCATGATTTTATAATTTTAAATGCCAGTTTGAATTGGAAGGTAGCTAGGCATTTTTTAAATTGTTTATAGTAGTTTATGGAGGTAAAGTTGATACATAATACATACATACATAGTATTTTGTTTTGTTTTGTTTTATCCTGGTCCAGGTAAATGAGGTCACCAGCTTAGAAGTCTTTGTTCATAAGAATTTGAAAATGTAGTAAACAGCTTAATGAAACAGCTAGTTCTGGGCACATAGTTTTTATGCCAGGTGGACACTTTCAGGTTCTAATCAATCAGTTATACCTGAATGATAACTTGACACACAGACACATTTATCCTTGTTTAGTCAGACAAGTCTCTCTCAGTATATAATATGTATTTTACATCTCTGTCCTCTTCCTTCTTCAGAAATGACATGGAAACAATACATAATAAAAATGACTTATACCATTTTATTATTGAGAAATGGAAAAGGAATATTTTTGTTAGGTCTGTTAAATTTTTAAATGACAGTGATAACCAGGGAAGGATCCTTTTTTTGGGAAGGATGTTCAGAGAAGAGTTCTTTCTTGAACCCTTACTACCATGTCATGTCAGAAAACACCTATGTGTTACTAATAATAATTTTTAAAAAGCTATGTATGTCAAATGACATTTCATCTCATAGACACACATGTGCACACATACGAAGGTTATGAGGCAAGCTACCACATTGCACACAAGACTTCTGGCTTTCCAATCTGAATTATACCTTTCTATCAAGGACTATGGTTGATCTTAATGAGGGCACATTCTTTATTCTTTATTTGGGGTGAAAATGTTCTTTTCAATTATTGAAGGTTTACAAAATATTGTACTCTTAACTTCTGGTATTTGTTTTTCTTTTCGTTCACCCAGTAATATAATTATTTCCTATTATAAACCTTAACCTGGGAGCGCCTGGGTGGCTCAGTGGGTTGAATCCTCTGCCTCCACTTCAAGTCAGGATCTCAGGGTCCTGGGATCAAGTCCCCCATCGGGCTCTCTTCTCAGCAGGGAGCCTGCTTTCCCCTCTCTCTCTCTGCCTGCCTTTCTGCCTCCTTGTGATCTCTGTCAAATAAATAAATAAATAAATCTTAAAAAAAAAAAAAGAAAGAAAAGAAACCTTGACCTGGTCAAAACAAGCATCTTTAAGCAAGACTGTTCTTCAGAAGATAAAAAAATCTAAGTGATAGACAGAGGAAACGATTGTATCAGCAGGAAACAGTTGAGCTATTTAATGAAAATAACAGGTTGGTGTTTTTAGAAGAATGGAAGGAGCCCTGTCAGTTTTCTCTCCAGTTAGGCTCTTGTTACTGCTGTTACCATTATCACAGAGAGCAAGCCATCTTCACTGATTATTTACCACATTTCCGAGCTGTCAGAAGAGAAGGAGAAACCTTTAAATATTTTGAAAATAGATTAAAGCGTAGTGATAGAACCAGAAAAGGATCTAGTATCTTTTTTTGAATCTTTAAAGAAGTATTACTTGGCAACACTTTAAGATCTTTTTTGGTCTTAAAATGTTTAACAGATCTTTTTGTCTCAAATATTGTGTGTATGTTGCATGTCTTGCTTTTCCCCCCTTAGCTGTGATGATAATTTAACCAGAATATTAACTTTCAAGAAGAAACATAAATAGTTTAACTTGATGAAATATTTTAATTTGTATATATTCCTTTCTAATTTTTTCCATATTTTTATATATATACTTAGTTTTAATTATTATAGATGTGATTATGATTTTTTTTATTGTTCCGCATTTTGTTAATCCATTTTTCATGCCACCGTGGCCTTTATAAATTTCTACTCAAGTGGCTTTTGTGTTTACTTTTTTCACCATTATGGGTAATTGAACCATAAAACTCATGGGATTTTTTAAGCCATTGAATTATTGAATGAGGAGAGGGAAGAACAGGAAAGGAACTAGCTGGATAGAGGGATAGCTGTTTGGGTCATGTTGATTTTGAATGAGATGTGCAGTGGGAAGGTCAAATATGCTATTAAATATTTGGGCCTGAGCTTAAGGGAGAAGTTAGGACTGGGCATGAAAAGGAATAGCTTCTTTAAAACTAGGAAAGACACTGAGGTTGCTGGGCACAGAATAAAATAGAGTACCTGAGGCACTGGTTAAGTGGTTAAGACCTAGGGTTTTAGCTACTGCATTCAAATCCTGGCCTCACTACTAACTGGCTGTGAGAAATTTTGTAATCTATAAAATTGGTGAAAGTTATAGGGCACCTGGGTGGCTCAGTGGGTTAAGTGTCTCCCATCGGCTCAAGTCATGATCTCAGGGTCCTGGGATCAAGGCCTTCATGGGGCTCCCTGCTCAGTAGGAGTCTGTTTCTCCCTCTCCCTCAGACTCCCCTCCCCACTAGTTAGCGCACACTCTCTGTTAAATAAATAAAATATAAAAAAAAAAAACCAACCTTGATGAAAGTTGTGACTACCTTGTTGGACTGTTGTGACGAGTAAATGCAATAATTCTTTAAAGCATGTTCTGCAAAGTCAGGTTCATTATAACCCTTTAATAGATGTCTCTCCTCCTGTTGCTGCTACCCCATGTACCTGGGCAGCTTAACGTGGCTGAGGGATAAAAAGCAAACGTATCGGCTCCCCTTACTTTAATTTCACAATCACTGGCCTCAAGTGGGCCCAGGCTGCTCTAGTCCATTTGCTCTGTCTCTCTGCTAGATTATTATTTTATAACTTACCAAATGCATTTCATTTGCCTTTTCCACTGTGAGATAAGTGGACCCAGGGTAATGGCCCTCTTCGTTTATTGATGGTTCCCACATCCCTAGATGAGTGTATCTCAGTCGGTTTCTCAAATCTCCCAATTTCCAGGCTTTCCTGCCCCATCTTTACTCCTAGGTGCCTGTACTTGCTGTCTCCAGTTACTCTCCTCTTGACCCCATTTCAGGCAGGCCTTTCATTTTACCTCGCCACTGAATTGCTCTGGCGGAGTGGACACATGACTTTCTCTTTGTTCAATTCAATGACCAATTACTAGACCTCGTTTTACTCTAACTTTCAGCAGGGTTTGACATGGTTGTTCCTAACTTCATTTCTAGACACTAGTCTCTTCATGTCTCCTTCCATATAACTGGTACTTTTCAGTGTCTTTCCATGGTTTTGTTGTTGTTGTTGTTGTTGTTTTTCTTTTCCATCATCTTGCTGACTTTTAAATATTGCTGTGCACTTGGCTTAGCCTTCACACATTTTATATTCTCTAGAAATATTTGTAACCTTGGTGATTTTACCAAGTTCCATGGCATTAAATATTACATATACTCTGCAGATTTCTGAATTTGTATCTCTAGTTACATCTCTATTCTGTAATTATAATAAAAAAATCCATCAAATCACCATATAGAGAGTTTTATGCAATAGTGACATTTGGCCAAATTTGCAGAGTCTGCCCATTCTCTGGTGACATAAGCACTTCTGCACATGATCAATCATGGAAGTTAATTCTCTGCTATAAAAAAGATTTGGCCTATAATTAGGGCAGAAAAGTTATCATTAGAGTGTTTTGTTTTGTTTTGTTCCACCAAACAGGATTCCCAGTACATAATTAGAAATATTTATGCTTGGGAGTAAAACTGCCAAAATGGCTATGAACTTCATTTTTATAAAGGTAGATTGCTCTATTATTTATCCTCTTCCTTCTCTACCCCAATAGTATTGTGTACCTTTAACACACACACACACACACACACACACACACACACACACACACATTTTGGGCCTGTGGAACTGTGGCGCATAAGCAGACTAACAGATCACATTCATTTGTACGGATCCCAATTATGGTGGTGGTGGAACAGGGACCATCTTCTGGTTGAAACATAGTTTGGTGGGGATGGTATGGGTCAAGCTTCAGAAAACCAATGTAAACCTATCTCATCAGTTTATCCTGGGCCATCCGTACCAAGCTTACGAATCTCCTCCTTTATTTCACAGTATCAGAACCATCCCTGTTCGCTTCTGTATCTTGGCCATTTAATTAGTGTTGATACCCCTGACATCCATTCCCCAGGACACACTTCTTCTCTTGTCTTTTTATTTTTTTTTAAGATGTGGCTTTTGATCTGCCTGACTTGTGATTTCCTAGTCTTGGACAGTCGAAGAATTTCTCTCTTTTCTCAGAAAAGATTGTGGCATCTAAGTGCCCATAGCTCCAAATATAGATCAGGTGATTGATAAACTTCCCTAGGTGATAAAGGCCAAGACCACATTTTGTCTTCTGAATTCCCCACAGTAAATATTTGAATGATTGAGTCACTAATTGAAGAGGGAACTTATTTACAATTTTGCACAGTTTTAATGTGCCCAAACTACTGACTTTACTAGATATTTTATAACTAGCTTTTCAAAAAGGTATTTTTTGATTCTATTTTTGAGTTTGTCAGTTTCTTTTCATAAAGAATTACTTCTTCTTACACTTGGTATCACAACTGTAGAGTTAATAGAGGAAAATTTGATTTTTAAAGTTTGCCTATAGATTGGGTTTTATATTTTAGTCTAAAAATTTATAAATAGAATCAATATTGCTTAAGTGGGCCGATAAATGTAAAGCTGATTCAGTACTCACATTGAACTTCATGCTATAGCAGAAAACTACTTGGATAGACTGTAATAGACTATGGTCCTAAAACTGTCATCTCCGCCTAATGCCAGCGTTCTGAAATGATCTACAATTGTGACTTCTACAAGGATTTTCCAGAGGCATACTCTCAGATTTGCATATAATTTATGTTTTTTGTGACATTGAAATCCAGCCTTAGGCATTGTCCTCATTAAAGTTTTATCACTGTTCTTCTCAAGGTCATTTTTTGATTTGTCTTCTTTTTTTTTCAAATCCATTCAAAATAATTGGTCTAAATACACTAGCAGTGATTCTTAAGCTTGCGATTGTCACCAGTTGAGGCACCTTTAAGAGCAGTGGCTCATTATCACATTGATTGAGATAGAAAGAGAGGAAAAGGAAAAGGAAGGTTTTATCATTTCTATTCCCTTTCACAACTCCTACATCGTACCTGGATTACACTTGATAACTGTTTGTTGAGTGAATGAATGAATGAGAGTCTCATTTGGAGAATGACTGATTTTGCAAATGAAGCGATATGGCATATCAAGAGTTTGAATTTTAGACTCAGTTATCTTAGGTTAAAATACCAACCCTGCTACTTAATTGCTTAATTTGTTACTGTATAACAAATTATGTTAGGGGCACCTGGTGGCTCAGTGGGTTAAAGCCTGCCTTTGGCTCAGGTCATGGTCTCAGGTTCCTGGGATCAAGCCCCGAATCAGGCTCTGCTCAGCGGGGAGCCTGCTTCCTCCTCTCTCCCTGTCTGCTTCTTTTTCTCTGACTACTCTTAATCTCTATCAAATAAATAAATAAAATCTTAAAAAAAAAATCTATGTTAGTTTAAGGTTCAGGCAAACTTTTTCAAGGGGAAAAAGTAGTTTATATATTGCTATCTATTCCTTCTTTCTATACATTCATTCTTCTGCTAACTGGTGTGCTGTTCTTCCCAGGAGATAATGTATTATCTTCTGGAAAATGGATATGCTACGGTTTCATGCTCTTGGATAACATGAAGCTTCCATTTCACACTGAACACCTTTCCCTTGGAAAATTATCATTACTATTCCTATTCCATCCCCACCACTAGATTGTCAATGAAAAGAAAAGCAATTGAAGTAGAAATTGCACACACACACAAAAAGAGTTTTGCACTGTTACTCAAACAACATTGGTTCTAGGAACAGAAACAAACTATGGCTGGTATACTATACCCATCAAATCATCCCCCCCCCTTTTTTTTAAGATTTATTTACTTATTTTAGAGAGAGAGATAGAAAGCAGTGGGGAGGGGCAAAGGGAGAGAGAGAGAGAAACTCAAGCAGACTCCCTGCTGAGGAGGAAGCCAATGTAAGGCTCAATCTCATGACCCTGAGATCATGACCTGAGTTGAAATCAAGAGTTGGATGCTTAACCAACTGAGCCACCCAGGCATCCTCCTATTAAATCATTTTCTGGCTAAAATTAATGGCTTCCCAAATAGGAGTCTGCTCTTATAGAGGAAAAAGTCTATTCTAACGACATTCTTTTAATAGTTTAGTTTGGCAAACTGCAGGATTTGGGGTCCATTTAAGAATATAATGATCCAGGGGCACATGGGTGGCTCAGAGGGTTAAGCCTTTGCCTTTGGCTCAGGTCATGATATCGGGGTCCTGAGATTGAGCCCTGCATCGGGCTCTCTACTCAGCAGGGAGCCTGCTTTCCCCTCTCTCTCTGCCTGCCTCTCTGCCTACTTGTGATCTCTGTCTGTCAAATAAATAAATAGAATCTTAAAAAAAGAGAGAGAGAGAGAGAGAACATAATGATCCAGAGAGTTTGAGACAATGATTAAAACCAGGAAGGCAATGCTGAAAACAGGGCTGGAGGATTACAATGGGTGGGAGTCAGTGAGGAAAGGTTAAGAGAAGCCAGAATTTCTATTCTCTTTCCACGGGGGACTTTTCTTTACTGGTCTTCTTTGCCTATACATTATATTTTGCAAGACTCTGTTTATCTCGAAAATGGAAACTTTGAGGGTGTTCGAGGCCCTGAAAGGCAAGACTGTGGTGTCTGGTGGAGAGGTCACTTTGAGTCACAGCATTGCAGTTGGGCACGAGATGTCTGGGAGAGATAGAAAGGCAAGAGTCAGTTACTTGCAACATTTTCTTGGGCTCCATTCAGTGTGCCTGACTATTCTTTCCTAGGTGGCTAACACTCAGTGACTGAACTGAGAGGAAACCTGACCTACTCTTCCTCAAGTCGGCTAAGCCCTCGGAACTGTAAATGAAAAATCTAGCTATGACAACTGTCCCACTGTGGGGATTAGTGACTTGGAGTTAACAAAGCCTTTTTTTGAACCCTTTGAAATTAACATGCTGATATGAGATATTTGAAACTGACACAAGTGCTATATTTTGCTGTAAGAATTTAAAGTTCTTCCTGAAGCCAGTGATGCGACACATTTCTTGTAGCAATCTGCTTATGACTCAGATTCAGAGGTGTGAATTTCCTTCTGATTCCTAATACATCATGTGCAGATGGGGGAGTATGAAGAGATACTTAAGGAGTTTTCTCTTTCCTTCGTAAAAGTTACATTTGTTTACTATTGATGTTTATATCATGTATTTAGTAAGGTATTGCTTTATTGGAGGAGGATAAAAAATTCTTGTGTGGTATTTAACTTTGTCATTTCAGATGTAACCTAACTAAGCACGGCTCAATTGACCATATTGATCTAAAACTGTGGCTCCAGTCAAATAAAAAATGCTAGTCACAGGCATTTATCCTTAGTCTTATGTTTTGCAAGAGGAAAGTCTTCCAAGACTTAACATGCTTCTCTTTCTTCTTAAAGCACTAAATGGGTTAGGCTTCAGAACTCACTTTATTTCCTGTAGTTCCCTCTTCTCTCTGATCCTCCCCCGTTTTTTGTATTTTGTCTCAGCTGATTAGCTTCTAGGCCAGTAATGAACCAGGGCGGGCATAAAATTCCTAACTTGGTACAAAGCTGCAGGGGTTTAGAACGTGATTCAAACCTGTACTGTTGGCAGCTATATCTTAAAAATGTTTAATGTATGTTGTGTTACATGACATTTGATAGCCTTCACTGAGTATGAGTAATACCGACATTAGTTTTTTTTGTATGTGCATCATTTAGTGAAGAAAATGGTCACCCTCCAGAAGAGTTTGACATTTTCGTGAAGCAGCATGGCATCAGCTGCACATTGATCATGTCAAACAAATCAGCATTTACCTTTTATCTTCTTTTCTCTGCTCCTTTTCATTTAAGGTGAGTCCTTTAAATAGCCTTGCCAAAAAAGGAAAAATGTTTTACCCTAATTTAATTCAGTGTTGTATCTGAGAATTTCCAGTAGACAGAAACCCCAGTGTAGTTGAGTCTTGGTCTTACTTGAATCTTAAAATTTCTCATGGCCAAGAACTGAAAATTTTGCCATATTTCTTCCCTTATTTTCAATAAATAAAATATTTTACATCAAATTTAACTTGAATAATCAAAACACCAAAGAATATTCTTTGTCATAATATTCTTTTTCATCTTTTTGGAGGGCTGGAGTCTTTGCTAGGTTAAATGGAAATTTCTGGTAACACAGAAACAGATCATCCCATATGATGTTGAATGCCATAGAATAAAGATAGCATTTTAGGGAAATTTCAACTATAAATTTTGGTGGTGTTTCTGGTGGTAGAGTTTAAGGAGGTAGAATCCATTAGCATTTACAAGTTGCATTTGAGTACAGGATAGAAAGCTTTTTTTTTTTTTTAAGATTTTATTGACTTATTCGACAGACAAAGATCACAAGTGGGCAGAGAGGCTGGCGGAGAGAGGAGGAAGCAGGCTCCCTGCGGAGCAGAGAGCCTGATGCGGGGCTCAATCCCAAGACCCTGGGATCATGACCTGAGCCGAAGGCAGAGGCTTTAACCCACTGAGCCACCCAGGCACCCCAGGATAGAAAGTTTTGATACACTTCATACATCAATATGAGATAGAAGATTTTTGATATGCCGTTGCTATTAGTCAATATAATCAAACAAAATCTAAGCTTTAGTCTCTACATTAAAGATACATATCAAGATTTTAAGCAATTGTCACCATAACTTTTGTATGAAACAAAGTGTAGAAACATGTGTAGCTGGTAATTGGCATTTCTTAGTCTGGGATTGCAGATTTCATTTGAATGGGAAACTGTGTCCCAGGAGGCAACAATGGGAGCATTGTGTCAGTATGAGAGAGTAGATACATTTGTGCAAAAAAACTGAGGGAAAATAATTGATAGTTTCTATTTATAAATAAAACATTTATTTTTAAGAGAAATATAAAACTCTTAAAATTTTAGCAATGTTTTTGGAAGGTAAATGACCATGCTATTTGTTGGTGGGATTCCACAATCTTCCAGAGTCAATGAGGAGAAAAGAAGCCCTATAATACTAGCCTAGTGCTTTAGCTAAGAAATTTATTGATGTTAAAGAAGTTGAATATTTGAGAGAGGTAGGAAATTTTTAATACTAATTACAAAAATTTCACTACAAGATTGATTTCTATGGTGATTTTAAAATTCATAACTATAGTAATTTTTGGCAGCTTGAATAGGATATAATTTTTTCTTCATTTGCCTTAAGAATTCTCATAAACTAATCAAAATATCTAGAATGATTATTCAAGAATATAACCCAATATATAAGGCTTTGTTTTAATAAAGATCTTAACAAATTTGAATGTCTTAGTCTTACATACTCTAAGATAAACATCAAGCCTGCACATCCTACAATGTAAGAGAATCAAACAGGGGCATCTTTCTGCTTGGTATAGAAATGTATTTTTTGCCATCTCACATGGTCTGATACATGCTGGTAATAACATCAAGCTCTTGCCATTTTCTGCCAAGGAAATGATATCACTAATTGTGTTATCTTGGTAGGCTTGCAGAGATACAGTCATTTATTTAAATATGAAATATATGCATATTAGAAAATGCATTCCTTTTAAAGTTGTTGTTGTGGAAGGTGATTTGAAATCTAAGTATATCTTGCCATAAAGAGTTGAGTTTTTTTTACACATCTCTATTGACTTTTACTTGATGCTGGAAATGGTGCCTCGTGGTGCTTCTCTATGAGGTTTTCCTGCATGTAAAATGAAGAGAACAGCTGTCACCCACTCATTCCAAATTGGAGTGATTCATAAGAATCGCACATGTGAAGACCTTGTACAGTGCTGAAAAATGCTAGCTCAGCCAAAGCAATTATGGGAATGAAGGTTAGTGTTCATGTCTGTCTCCGTCATAGCCACCTGCCCTGTTCGCATGTGTACTAAAATTGTTATCACTATGCATCATCTCCGACCCTTGCTAGAGAAACCACATATGTTTCCTGAAAAATCTCAAAGCAAAAATAATATGTTGTGTGTTAGATTATTTTTCAACAGAAACAGATCGGCATGTGGCTATAAAACCAGATTTTAAATAAAGACCGTACAGAGGAAATAGTGATGACAGGTTTACTTACCAACAACTGTGATGTCATTGAAGAATGAGACTCCTAAATTTCCCAAGTATATGTTTGTTGTTGTTGTTGTTTCAAGGAGACGCTGTTTTGGCATGTCTTTTTTGTGGGGTATAATTTGATTTTAGTAGCCATTTTGAGCCAGAAGGAAATTAGTATATCCTGGGAAATGGTTTGCAAATATATTGACCATAGTGGTCTTTCTTGATGTAGCAACACAAGGGTCCTTAAGTTATACATAACATAGTGGAATACCTCTCAAAAGGAATTATGTTTCCTTTATTTTTAAATCCAAACCACCCAAAATAAGATTTCTCACTTGGCAGACATTAATAAACATATGGTAAATAAAATGAATACAAAAATACATAAAAAGATATATACATATGTATCCAGTGCTTTGCAACACGTGAAAAAGCCTAAACTAGATGTAAACAATGTGAAGGCAGGGATTTTACCTATTTTATTCACTAGTCTTCTCTCCCTTCCTGTCATAATATTTAGCTATAGCTGGTCCTCATTAAATATATTGTAAGTAAGTAAGAGTAAGTAAGTAATGAAACATGAATTCATTTGGCTACTACAAAACATATTTAGTGAGTCTTAATACTGACTACTCACAGATGAAGAAACTGATGCCCAAAATGTCTAAATTATTCACTCAAGGTCACATTGGTGGTAAATGTGGAACAGGAGCTGAAACCCAAATCTTCTCACACCATAGCTAACATAAGATTTGTGTACTGCTATGGTATCATCTTATTCATTTGAAAATATGATTGAGTACATAAGAATTTATTTGTATTTGAGTAGCTTTTGGCCAGAGTTTCTTTCTTTCTTTTTTTTAAAATTTATTTATTTGACAGAGATCACAAGTAGGCAGAGAAGATAGGCAGAGAGAGAGGAGGAAGCAGGCTCCCCGCCGAGCAGAGAGCCCAATGTGGGACTCGATCCCAGGACCCCGGGATTATGACCTGAGCCAAAGGCAGAGTCTTTAACCCACTGAGCCACCCAGGTACCCCTGGCCAAAGAGTTTCTATATAAAAGGTATACCAACAGGATGTTTTAACTTCAGCAGTTTCAGATAGCACTTTCAGGCTTGGCAACTACCAGGAAAGGAAATAGAGCAGTCGCTCATCTTTGTTTTCTCTTTGGGAGTGAGGAAACCCTACTCAGAATTCCCCAGTAAGCTCTTCCTCAAGTCTCATTGGCCAGGTCATCATCATGTGCCTGTTTCTAAACTAATCTCTGACTGTGGGAATGAGGTTGCTATTGTTTAGAGTGCAATAATGTTGGAGAATTGATTATAATGCTAAGACTTAGGGGCAGTGTCCTATTTTAACACCATGTGCTGGGCACTGGGTGGCTCAGTCTGTTAAGTGTCTGCCTTTGACTCAGGTCATGATCCTAGGCCCTGGGATCGAGCCCCACTCCAGTATTGGGTTCCCTGCTCACTGAAGAGTCTGCGTTTCCCTCTACCCCAACCCCCTGCTCATGATCTCTCTCTCTCTCATGCTCTCTTTCTCTCAAATAAATAAATAAAATCTTTAAAACACACACACACAATTTATAACACCACTTGCTGATACTCTATCATGTAAGGTTACTTGGAAAAAGGCAAATATGTATGGCTTTCTCTAAAAAAATCTGTTGTGATTCTTGGATCCACACTGAAGCAAATCAAACAGATTTAACTATGAAAGTAAAATAAAGAGTCTGACTTCATTTTTTGAAATTTAACTTGGCTAGCTTTAAACATCACCCCCCCCCTTTTTTTTTAAGATTTTATTTGTTTGTTTGAGAGAGAGAGTGCAAGCAAGGGAACAGCAGGCAGAGAGAGAGGGGGAGAACCAGGGGCTCAGCAGGGAGCCCCACACAGGGCTAGCTCCCAGGACTCTGGGATCATGACCTGAGCCAAAAGCAAACACTCAACCAACAGAGACACCCAGGTGCCCCGTCACCACTCTCTTTCCTATTCCCTGAATCTATCTTCCCTATTCTCTTCCTATTCCCTGAATCTGGGCACGCTCATCAGAAAACCTGTGTGCTTTCTCCTTTGGTGCCAGTGGGAAGTTCAAACCATGCCAACCTCTGCCCAACAGCAGAAACTCTCATCTCAGCCCCGCCCCTTTCCAGTCTTAAAAACCTAAAGCCAAGCACTTTTCCCTGATATCACAAGCCATATGCAGACCATCTACAGAGACATACCCTGGTTTCACCAGGAAGTAAAAGAAGTAAAGTTTTCATACCCTTTTGGTATGTGTGTGTGTAGCATCATTGATAACACCTGGTCCAAATTTTGAATGGTGATCTTTACATGGTGTCTTTACATGGTGATCACAACAGGAAGGATGACAGCTATCAGAGATTTATGCCAGATCAACCTTATTAATAAACTGTTAACCTATTGGTTATTATGCGTAGTTTGAGGTGTACTCTGAAGTTTAAATTAACCTACTCCTCTACCCTACAACATTCTAACCCTACTGTGATTATTGAAATTGCTGCTGTAGTAATTTTCAAGGGTTAAACTGTGGTCTCTGCTTCTAATGTTTTTGCAAATCACTCCAGGAGGGCTTATATTTTAAGACCCTAATGCCTCTTTCTAAGTGAGCTTTTGAAATGTTTTCCACCTGATTGAATAGGCCTAAACTACATATGTAATATCTGTTTGGTAGACTAGAAATGGCGTGAGAGACAAAGAAAGAGAAAAAAGTGGAACAGGAAAAATAAATGAGACCTCAGTTCTGCTATAATATGAGAAACCCAAATATTTTATGACACTCTGAAGCAAGGGTCATAAGTGACCATTGAACTAGGTATACTAAAGTTTCTTAGATGCTAAATTCTAAACTATCACTGTAATTATTTAATTGCTACATAATACATCTTCAGTTCTGTTTTCTTTTTCTTTCTTTTTTTTTTTTTTTTTTTTTTTCATCATGGTAAGTGTAATCTTTAATCCTCATCCCCTGTTTCACACCTTCCCCAACCTCCTCCCCCGGCAACCATCAGTTTGTTTCTACAATTATCTGTTTCTTGATTTGGTTTTTTTTTTTTTTTTTCCCTCTCTCTCTCTCTCTTTTGCTTATTTGTTTTGTTTCTTAAATTCCACATCTGAGTAAAATCCTATGGTGGTTGTCTCTCTCTGACTGACTTATCTTGCATAGCATTATACCCTCTACATCCAGCCATGTTGTTGCAAATGACAAGATTTCCTTCTTTTTAATGACAGAATAGTATTCCAGAGAGAGAGAGAGTTATGGAGGGAGAGGAGATAGGCTTTTTCTCTGACATGGGTGGAAACAGAGGTAACAAACTTGTGTTAGTGCTAGTACTCCAACTAATGATAAGCTCTCTACAGTCAGGGGCTCTGATTCATTTTTCTGTATAGAATATGCAACAAAGAAGGCATCTGATTTTTCTTAACAAGTTCTGTAATTTCTGACCAATCAGAATTCATGTTTGGACTCTAGATGGATGTGGTGGAAGGTTAATAGAGACAGAAGGGGACAACGGACATGATCTGTTGAATAACCAGCCAGCTATCAATGTGGCTTCTCGCTGAGGATTTCTGTAGGATCAGCAGCACAGCTTTTCTGCCTTTCTAATATTCTGAATGACGTGCAGCTCCAGTCTTGCTGAATGTGATCGAATGACATGAGTAACAGCATGCCTCGGGAGAACCGTGTGAGGTCGTCTGTGCTGTGTGGTTGGAGGGATTGGCTCTGTGCCACCTGTCAAGATGCATCACCTTATGGGCCGGAAAGGTCGCAGCCATTGCCTGCCTGGATACAGCAAAGCTACTGAATGAATTCTTGACCAGAAAATGTCCTTGGTCAACAGACACCAGGGGGAAAACAAACCCTGTGCTATAATGGGATTTACTTCCAACTGCTTTGGGCTTGGAGGAGAAATGGTTGATCAACTCTGACAAAATTGTTATGCGAAAGGAGCTGCCTCCCTACCCATGTATTTACGCTCACTGATAATAGCTTTGTAATTATATTCCAAAAGCTCTCCAAACTGCAGTTTTTGTTTTTTGGTATGGGGGCTTTCCATGACATTTCTCACTGAAACCCCCACGGGAAGCCAACCCCCTTTATGTTGCCCAGTCTCTTTGTTTACCGAATATATTTAATTCAAGCTTCAACCATGGTGGAATTTCACCAGTCTGGTTTCAGATTCTCAGAACTGTAGATTTCATGGTCGTCTTCCAACTTGGGAGCTAGAATCTCTGAAAGCTCTGCCTGGTATCTGCATTTATAAATCTGTCAGAGGTGATTTTGATGAGTGGTTAGTCTCTGGATCCTTGTTCAAAGAAGATAGCATGGTCCCTGCCACCCAAGTTATTGAATTTAAATCTTGCGCAGGGCCATTTTAAAATCTCCATTTTAACAGAGATTCCTGGAGATTCGATAAAGCATCCTTGAAATTAACCAAGTGAGATCTGTAAAACATACCAAATTATACCTATCTGTTTTACATAATAACAGCCAAATAGCTGAACATTTCCATTGATGGTATTAGTTGTTTTGACGATAATTAGTTAGAACCTCAGAGTCTCAGTTTTAGACTTGTAGATACAATAAAACCAAACAAATTAAGAGGGAAATGAAACTTACTTTAAAACTTGTTGGGAGGGAGACAAACCATAAGTGACTCTTAATCTCACAAAACAAACTGAGGGTTGCTGGGGGGAGGGGGTTTGGGAGAAGGGGGTGGGATTATGGACATTGGGGAGGGTATGTGCTTTGGTGAGTGCTGTGAAGTGTGTAAACCTGGTGATTCACAGACCTGTACCCCTGGGGATAAAAATATATGTTTATAAAAAATAAAAAGTTAAAAAAAAAAAAAAAACTTGTTTTATACATTCATCAAGGGACCTGGTAGAATATTTACAAACAATAAGAAGTATAAATTGAGAGGAATTATGAAATTAACCAGGATATTATTTGCTATACTTTAATAAGAAAAGAAGTAATAAACTACATTGCTCTAAATAAAATGGTCATTAAGTACCTTCTTTATTTCAGAAAATAAAGAATCTTTCTCAGAAGACAGATTTTTCTAGATCCCAACTCACTGAAGATTTGGGGAACAGCCAAAAAAATACTTCTGAAGCTGCAAAGTGTACACAGCACCTTCAAATCTCATGTTTCGGGGAATGGCTGTTGAAGAGCTCGTGTTCTAAAGAGGGTTTAGGAATACCACTGACAGACTAGAAAATTCTGTCACATGTAGAAAACATGAGAAATATTAATTGGATGTATAAGAGAAACTGATAAAAATTTTAAGAAATTCTTTATAGAGTCTGGAATTATATAATTAAAAAAGATTTCATAGTTCCTGTGGGAGAAAGAGGCCTATTTTCAGAAAGTAGAAATAGACATATTCATTTATTTAAATCTACTGTCTGGTAGGAAGATTTGAGCATGGATTTTGGGGGGCAGCTGATTTTTACATTTATGTTATTGGTCACATAGTGACCCACCATCTTGATTCATCCGTCCGTAAGAGGTTTCCTGGGACACAAAATGATCAGGGATAAAACATGTCTGAGGTGAGCCGGGTGGTTGTTCGCCTTAGCTGGTTGCCTCCACCCCTCCATCCACATCTTCAATAGAGAGTGATCAGACTCAGCCCAACTGGCCTTACCACAGGATTGGCTCAGGCAGGATATAAAATATTCATATGTTTGACACGTGTGAAGCCAAGGACATTTGTTTGATGGTTTGAAAAAAAAAGAAACCCTCCCTTTCAGTGACCCAGAACTGTTAAAGCCATTTTTGCAACCATGAAGAAGGCAAACTGTAGGATGAAACTGACACCTAGAGAAGGATAGGGTTCTAAAAAGAGCAGAGAGGGACAGTGGGATCCTCTCTAGCCCACCTTGTGTGAAGCCTACCACAGGACTGTTTATCCAGTCCAGTAAATTCTGTCACCTTTTTCCTCTAATTTCAGAGTGTACATGTAAAGTTTTTTTTTTTTTTTAAGATTTTATTTATTTATTTGACAGACACAAGTAGGCAGAGAGGCAGGCAGAGAGAGATGGAAGAGAAGCAGGCTCCCTGCTGAGCAGACAGCCTGATGCGGGGCTCGATCCCAGGACCTTGGGATCATGACCTGAGCCGAAGGCAGAGGCTTTAACCCACTGAGCCACCCAGGTGCCCCTGTACATGTAAAGTTTAAAGAGTATGAATAAACTAACACGTAAGCATTCAACATCCAACTTAAGAAATGCTATATTGTTTATACCTCAGAAACCCACTGTGTTCTCCTCCCAATTGTCTTCTTCTCCCATTCTCCAGGGGTGACTATAATCCTGATTATTGTGTTATATCCATAACAGTTTTCTTTATGGTTATGCTACATATATATGCATTTATAAACCCTTAATTTTTTAGTTTTACCTATTTTGCCCTTGAAAAAAAAAAAAAGGAATCCTATGCTACTATTCTTCTAAAACCTGCTTTTGGAGATCTCTCCATGTTTAGGCATTCAGCCATAGTTTATTTGCCTAGTAAATATTTTTCTTCTTTTTACTTCCAACTTTTCTGTGTACTTATACTTTTCTTATATCTAAGGTAAATAGCAATGTCTCAGTGTTTCCTTCTTAGCTCTTCGCTTAGTAGATTTTAGTTTTTAGAGATTTTTTCACTCACAGAAAAATTGGTTGCAAAGTACAGAGGGTACCTCTATACCCCTTGCATCCATACATATGTA
Source organism: Mustela nivalis (assembly GCF_964662115.1). Taxonomy (NCBI): domain Eukaryota; kingdom Metazoa; phylum Chordata; class Mammalia; order Carnivora; family Mustelidae; genus Mustela; species Mustela nivalis. Next base: position 32,846,141 of record NC_139027.1, on the reverse strand, counting down.
AACTTCCCCACTGCTGACATCCTACACTACAGTGGTGCCTTTGTTATGATTGATGAATCTGCACTGCCACATCATTATCACCCGAAGTCCCTTGTTTATATTAGGATTCACTGTATGTATTCTGCATTCTGTGAGTTTAGAAAACATACAATAATGTGTATCCACTATGATAATATGCAGAAGAGTTTCATTGTCCTAAAAAAATCCCCTGTGCTCTGCCAATTTACCCCACCCTCCCTTCCTAACCCCTAGCAACCAAGAGTCTTGTCTCCATAGTTTTACCCTTTCCAAGCTGTCCTATAGTTAGAGACATACAGTATGTAGCATTTTCACATTGGGTTCTTTTAACTTAGTGCTATGCATTAACATTTCTCTTTTCATAGCTTGATAATTCATTTTTCTTTTTTAGTGATGAAATATATACCACTGTCTGAATGTTCCAGTTTATTTATCCATTCAACTACTGAAGGACATTTTTGTTGCTCCCAGGTTTTGGCAATTAGAGATAAAGCTGCTATAAACATCTGTATGCAGGTTTTTGTGTGGACATATGGATTCAGGTCCTTTGGGTAAATACCAAGGAGTATGACTGATAAATTGTATGGTATGAGCTTGTTTAGTATTTTAAGAAACCACCAAACTCTTTTGTAAAATGGCTTTACCATTTTGCATTCCCACCAGCAATGAATGAGAGTTCCTGTTGCTCCACATCCTTGCCAGCATTTGGTGGTGTTGGTATTCTGGATTTTGGCCATTCTAATAGGTATGTAGTGATATCCAATTGTTGTTTTCATGTGTATTTTCCTGATGACATGTGGTGGGGAGTATATTTTCATATATTTATTTTCCATCTGCATATCTTCTTTGGTGAGATGTCCAGGTTTTTTGTCCATTTTATTTTGGTTGTTCATTTTCTTCTTTTCAAGAGCTCTGTATATATTTTGGGTGTAGTCTTTTATCAGTTGTGTCTTTTGCAAATATTCCTCCCAGTCGGTGGCTTGTCTTTTCGTTTTCTTGACACTGTCTTTCACAGAGCAGAAATTTCTAATTTTAATAGTCTAAATTAACAGTACTTTCATGGCGCATGTTTTTGGTTCTGTATCTAAAAGTTCATCCCCATATCCAAGGTCATCTAGATTTTCTTCCATTTTATCTTCTAGGAGTTTTCTAGTTTTGCACTTTACATCGAGTCTGTGATCTCTTTTGAGTTATTTTTTGCAAAGAGTATAAGCTTTGTCTCTAAATTATGTTGTGTTTTTTGGCAGGTTTTTTGTATATGAATGTTCAGTTGTTCTAGCATCATTTATTGAAAGATGATTTTTTCCCCTCCATTATATTGCCTTTGGTCTTTTGTCAAAGGGCAGTTGACTATATTTATGGGCATCTCTTTTTGAGCTCTCTGTAATGTTCCCATGATCTCTTTGCCTATTCTTCTGCCAATATCACACTGTCTTGCTTACTGTGGCTTTATACTAAGTCTTGAAGTCAGGTAGTGTCCGTCTTGCAACTTGTTTTTCTCCTTCAGTATTGAGTTGATTATTCTGAGTCTTTCCTTTTTTCTTTTTTTAAGATTTTATTTATTTATTTGACAGAAAGAGACAGGGTGAGAGAGGGAACACAAGCAAGGGGAGAGGGAGAAGCAGGCTCCCCACTGAGCAGGCAGCCTGATGCAATGCAGGGCTGGATCCAGGACTTTGGGATCCTGACCTGATCCAAATGCAGATGCTTAACGGCTGAGCCACTCAGGTGCCCCTCTTTTGGTTTTTCATATAAACTTTAGAATTCATTTGTCTGTATCTAAAACTTTTTTTTTTACTATTCTAATTTCTGTCTTTTAACTGCAAAATTGAGTCTGTTTGTTGCACTTTGATTAATGATATATTTGTATTTTAATAGTATAATATTGTACACATTGTAATTTACATCTAGATTTTTAAAAAAATCCATCTGTATCTTAAACCCTAAACAATAGAAAAGGGTGTTATTTATGGCACATGGTAGATATTGACATTTAAAATAAAACCAATTGGCACATATCGTTTCTTTAAATATTTCCAGTGGAGACCTAATAAAATAGCAATTTGCTACTTCCTACAAACCAATTAAAACAGACAAATTCTCCTCTTTACAATTATAAATTTTACATTGCTCCCTTTCTCATGAGTTTGCATTTTCAATCTACTTCTTCAACAGAATTTTATACTAATGTTGTAATATATTTTTATGCTTGAAAGTCTTTTAGTAATCACCCTGTCATTCTTCTCTATAATAAAACTATGTACATAATTGAAAATTTTAATTAATTTTCTATGGCCATATGGATTTATGTGTTAATTTTTCTTCTTCCTTGAGTTCCTATTACAGTTATTAAAACAAAAATATAAAAACTTGAATATGTTAACCATTTATGAACAAATTACAGAAAATACTGTATTGGAATATATCTCTTCTGAAGATCAGTTAGTGAATTTTTCGTGGTACATTGTAGGTTGTCTTTTAGACATGTTCACCTGAAGAGAGGTATCACAGTTCCTCTAGAGTACATAGAGGACACTGTAATTCAAACTGATATTATAGATACCTTATATGAAGTGTGTAGAATAGGCAACTCCAGAGACAGAAAGTAGGTTCATGATTGCCAGGGGTCGGGAGAAGGAGTAATGGAGAGTTATTGGCAATAGGTACAGAGTTTTAGTGAATTTTTTTTTTTTTTGAAGTAATGAAAAATTTTTTGGAAGTACTTCACAGTGATGGTAGACTAAATACCCCATGAATGATCCCTTCATAATGAGATTTGTATAGTGACATGAAATTTTCTGTGTTCATTTGGATATAAGCTCATTTTCTACATCCTTCTCTGCTGGAAGAAAATGGTAGAAGATAGTACTTCCAGACTTTATGTTAGGTGAGAAGAAATTAACCCCTATATATTTAAGCCACTTTCTGTTACTTGTAGCTGAAACATTCCTAACCAAATCAGAAGATCAATGGGAAATCATATTAATCGAACTTCCAGTTGTGTGTGAAGCTGCGTTTCAATAAGCAACATATCTGGCAACATATCTGGCAACCAAAAGATGATTAAGAGCAATTGGAATCTTTGTTACATTTTCTAAAAACTACCATTTTAGCATAGAAGAAAACTTCTCAAAGCCTTGTTTCCTACAAGTTTTTTCAGTTTTTCAGTCTCACACATGATGTGCAAATGTTCCTAAGGATTTCGCCATTTTATCATAAAATTCCCCCAAGATCACACTCACGTGGTCCACATGAACTTGCCATTTCCCACTACCTAGTTCAATTATATACCTTTTGCTCTAACTCAACACCAGATAGAAGCTCTTTCTAATGAGAATGCTTCATGACTCCATTGCTATTCCTCTCATCACTGCAGTCTCCTTGCAAACAAATAATTGGAAACAAGTGGCTAGAGATAGAATGTTTAATATTTCAAGTAATAGGAAGGGGAAAGGTTGAATGGACAAAGATGGAGTTAGAGGGCAGGAAATTGGGAGAAATTATGACAACTCACACATTACCTGTTTTGGTCTCTTGCACAATAGTTTCTCTTTCCTGGGATACTGCTGTTATCTCCTTGGTTGACTAGATGCACATGGGGAGTTGGCAGCTGCTTATATACCAGGATTTGAGGGCCCACTGCATGTTCCATGTGTTCAAATCATCATTATTTTACTCTCCCATCCCATTTGGCTGCCATTCGGTCTATTAATCTTTTATTCATTGGACAACTACTTATTGAGTATTCACCATGTTCCAGACACTAGGATTAAGCAATAATGAAGTCACGTGGAGCTTAAAGACTCACTTTTGGAACATGGAAAAATTACAGGGGGAACTACTGGAGGAGTGTCACTGTTTCAGGGGACATTAGGAATCTGGGGAGTGGGATGGCAGAAACAGATGGTAGAGCAGGTGTCTGTGTGTGTGTGTGTGCACGGTCTTAAAAGATGAGTGACTAGAAGATCTGAACATAAGTTTTGCAAATCAGTCTATGACTAAGCTTGACCTTCTGTAAATCAGTGATCTGGTAAGAAATGTAGCACCAACTACAACTCAATTCTGTATAATTTGTTACCAGAAAGACTTGTAAAACTACTGATGTGTGTGCAATTGCTGTACAACTTCTGAGAACCTTTAAGGGTCACAGCCATCAGTAGATAGAACATTTCCTGGGGGAAGGGGAACACTTCCATCATAATAGCTGCCTTCATGCCTTTGCTTCTGTTCATCTCTAATCTCTTTTCCTTTCTCCACCTGTCAAATCTTTGATGAGGCTTTTGTTTTGTTTTGTTTTGTTAATTCCTTCCGGAAAAAGTAGGCTCTTCCTCTTAAAGCTCCTGGAGAGTTATGTCTGCACTTCAGTTTGATACTTATCCCAGATACTCTCATATTTGTATTGTTTGTATTACTATTTGGTCCTTGATGCGCACTGCTCATGTATAACCTACCATAAATACTTAGCGATCCAAACAGTGTACCCCGAATAGGGAACTGGATTCTTCATGATGGTTCCATGAGGTGTTGTTTGCCTCTTTTATGAAGATAGTCTTTGACACACAGTTTCTGCAAGTTTGTGTTTTTAAAATGCTTTCACTTTAAAACCAAACTGTTTTTGTCTGGAGAAAAGTGGAAATAATCATAGACAAAAATGAAGTAGATATTTTTTTCCCTTAAGAAAACTATCACTTTTTTTGTCACTTTTACAAGTTCAAATGCCTATTATTGACTATTCCTTTTATCCTATTGCTGAGCCCCTAAATTATAGATGACCTGAATGGTCATCTTTTATATGACAAAGAAGTTAATTCTCCCTAAAGAACAGGGAGGCAAAAATCCTGAAATGGGTAAATGACAGTCAAAGACCAGTTTGTTCTTTGTTGTAAGCTGGCAAAGACATCTCAGAGATAACCACAGAAGCATTTTCAAAATCACATAAATTTTGTTGGCAGGAAGGGCTGCAGGAGGATAGAGGTTATCTTTGACAACCGATGTTCTGCAAGCTAAGCCTATTGTATATAGTACGGGTTTCTGACAATTATTGCAGTTGTCCTATTTTCATTTAGCAAATACATGTTTCTCGTGTTTCTGTACTTATCACTCGTCTTTCATGACACTTTTTCACCTAGAAGTACCACATACTGTTAGGTAGACGGGAAGTACGTTATTACATTCAGAAACCGAAAAGGAAGTCCGGCAAATACTCATTATTACATATACACGCAAAGCACAAGATTCGGAAACATCATTGGATCTCAAACAGGAGCAACAACAGGCGGCTGTTGCAGGAGGAGTGAAAGACTTGGGGTGAGGAGAAACATTACAAAAATAAAATCAGAGGAACAAAGGAGAGCTAAAGGTGAAAACAGAGTTCCAGAGCTAAGAGGGGTGCTGGAGGTTTTCTGGTAAATGTCCTTATAAAGCCTTTCACCCGGAATCTCAGTGATGAAATAAAACATGGGCACTCGAGTGGAAGAGCAAGTCACGTAGAAGGGGAAATTGAGCTGGACTCAGACTTCTGTACAGTCAGCTACCATTCTAGAAATAATCTGTGTAAGGGTGGCCCACAAAGGTCATGTTCTCTCAGCCACCCTTCATCTCTAAAGGAAACAGGAAGACAGTCTTAAGTAAATCAGAACTGGGGGAAGACAACATAAGTCATTCTTAAAACCAATACAACTATTACATAACAAAATGGAACATTAAAAAAAAAAAAAAAAAAAGGAGCAAGTCTGTATGAAATGCTCAGGAACAGAGAAACTGTTCTGGAGAAAAGACCGAGTCTAAGTATTTAACTGATCTAAATGTAGAACAAGTTTTTTAATGATTTAAATTAAATATTTCCCAGTATTTTGGTGTTAATTTCATTTGACTGCAGATTGATATTTTAGAAAAGAATATGTCTGTGGTGAAGAAATTTTATCTGAAATTTCACCCCAAATTTTATTTTCACTTCAGTTTTTTTCTTCACTGAAATATGAGAGAAATAATTAAATATCTCTTTTTAAAAAAAACATTGCAGGGACATCTGAGTGTCTCAGTCAGTTAGACATCTGACTCTTTTTTTTTTTTTTTTAAGATTTTATTTATTTTTTTGACAGACAGAGATCACAAGTAGGCAGAGAGGCAGGCAGGGGGTACGGGGTAGGGGACAGGGGCGAAGCAGGCTCCTGCTGAGCAGAGAGTCTGATGAGGGGCTCCATCCCAGTACCCTGGGATCATGACCTGAGATGAAGACAGAGGCTTTAACCCACTGAGCCACCCAGGCACCCAGGCATCCAACTCTTGATTTTGGCTCAGGTCATGACTTCAGGGTCGTGAGATTGAGCCTCACTTTGGGCTCTGTACTGGATGTGGAGTATGTTTGAGATTCTCTCTCCCACTCCCACTGCCCCTGTTCCCCCTGCACAAGAGCTTGTCTTGTCTTTGGCATAATGGCATATCTGAGTATTCCAAATAGCAGTTGCGGTTCCTTCATAGTGATGTGGGTTTGCTTAATTTTAAACTTTCTTTTGTTGACTTGGCCTGTGTGATTGATTTATTTTTAATACTAAGCACACCATTTTTATAGCAAGTCATCTTTTTAAAAAAGAAGAAAGTATTCATGCACTATTACCATGTTGAAAGTATGTGAATAAAATCTAAAGAAATAGTTTTTTACAAATGATATTCAGTATAGTTTAGCCAACCAAATCATTTTATGATTGAAGCTTACATCTTTCTTGAATTTTTGTAACTATCTCATTTGGTAACTACTCCTCCACCCTCTCGGTATCACACATCTATGTAGCAAATGGTTGTCTTGCAAACATCATGTAAGTATCTTGGACTCCATGTTGCTATGTAAGAGCCTAAATGTGTAAAGTATCATTTAATCACAAATAAAATCACAGAAAAGTTCTGCTCATGCCACATTACTATTTTTTAAAATATCAACTTGACTTTCACATATAAAAATAATAGTTAAGTGGTACATTTCTATTTTCTGAAAATTTTCAGAAAACTCCATTTTCAGAAAAAAATGCTTACTGTCTTTCAAGTCTTAGAAATGGCCTTTTAAAAACTTACAGTATTACAAACTCAAACTTTTAGTTTCCATAAAGTAACACTACAAATAAATTTGGTCCCTTCCTGGCTGTTGCTCGTTCCGTTAGCATTTATAGTTCTCTAGGGTTGAAGTAAGGACACAGCCAAGTGCAGTTTCCTAAGGCAAAGGGAGAGTAAGAACTGGAGGGACACTGCATATCAGCATCGCATAATTCCTGCAACACTGGGTCACACAGAGGCCTTATGTCGATAACAGCATCTTATGCTCATATGACACCAGGAACTGTTGATAAGATCTTTACAGACAGTAACATGTCTCATCATCACAGCCACTCTTATCAGTTGGTTTCCACAGATGAAGAAACACTGAGGTTAAGTAACCTGCCCCGTATCACAAAGCTAGTGAGTATCAGGGCTGTGACTTGAACCCAAGAGGCTTGGCTGCAGAGTTCATTTATGCTATACTTCTGATATCCCAGAATATAATTTGCCTAGGTAACTAATAGCCATATTTTTAGTTTTACAGTGGGTGGAATGGCCCTGTGAGTAGCATTACCATGAAGAATATACTCCCTAAGAGTAATATTTATAACATCCTTTAAAATTGTTCCCAAAAGGGAAAGTACTTGCTGACTAGTGTTATTACCACTATACTTACTGTCTTTACTCTTGGGCAGGGTACACTTTAAAGGTGTGTATGTGTGTCTGGAAGATTTGCAATTAAATGAATCTGAGAAGAGGTAGGGAAGCAGATGCTTCTGCTGGATGCTCCTTTGGGGTTATATTGGTAGTGCCATTAATGTTCTACTAGTCATAAAGATAGATGTTCTTGTGTCTTTATAGGAAGCATGGAGGGAAACAGGTAAGGGGAACAACATAAATCTGGAGAGTAAAAGTATTAGCGACTAACACTATGCCAGTGTGAATCAAGAAATAATGGTCTCTGTAAAGAACAGGGCATGGATATTTGTTTTTATTGCGTAGCACTTAAGATTATGATGAGGCAGTGCTACTTATGTTCCTGTTGCCAACAGCATTTGTAAAATTGACAGTTTTACAGGGAGGATGGTGAGCAGCTATAAAAATATTATTTCTCTATAGATAAAAGTTAATTCCGATTTCCATCAACCCATGAAACATGGTTTTGGGTTTGATTAAAAGAATCACAAGCAGTGGAGTCTGGAATCCCATCTCGGTTGTTGACTTTTTAAGGTTGTGCAAGTATCAGACCATATTTTCTTTGACCCCAGTTCCCACTCCGACAGTAAGTTAAGAACTTAGAGATAATTTAGTCTTTCAGCCCTTTAGGCAACCATTTATTTCATTGCAATGACCATAAAGATTTAAATATAATAATTGTACTGGCTCCCATTGAACAAGACATTAAAAAAAGAAACACTTTACAGTGGCCGTTTTGGAGGTGAGAGGAAACACCTAGTGCTAGAGTTCAGTTTTTGACAAAATATATATAATAGGTATGATATGTTTCTGCTTCATGGATATGGTCATCAACATGTTAATATATGCAAGTTCACCTTTCCAGATAGAAAAGCTTCCTGAAACAGTTTGACTTACCAGTAGGTATTCTAGCTTGCTTACTTGAGAGGATGGAAGAATAAAATCAATAAGGAATCCATAAAAAGGAAAATGAAAGTATGGAGAGTCATAAAATGTGTGTTAGATAAGAAGGCATTACTTTTGTAATCTAAAAAATAGAGTCAGATGAAAATTGCAAAAAAAAAAAATCAGCACTAGAGTTTGTCAAAAAGGATATGGAATAAAGAGGAAAAAGAAAAGATGTTAAATAAGATTACATTAAACTACATTTTATTTATTTATTCCTTTGACAAACATATTGAGGCCCTACTACATACTAGGTATAGATGCTTAAAATATATCAGTGGGATAAAACAGATAAAAATTACAGTCTTTATGGAGTTTAAGGTTTAACAAGAGAAGAAAATAATAATAATAATGTTAATAATAGTACAATAATAGTATAGAACATTAAGAGGTGATAAACCATGTAGCAAAATTAGAGTGAGGCGAGTGGGTATGGAAGAGTTAGGAGATTAAGTTCCTAGACACTGGATCTGGATTATATGAAGCAGTAGAATTTAATGTTTTTTAACAGAAGGATGAGGAGGATATCTAGGCAATCATAGTTCAAGAAAAATTGTTGATACATGTGCTGGTTAATTTTATGTATCAGCTTGGCTGGGGTGTACGATGCCCAGGCAGCTCATAAAACATTGTGGGGTATGTCCGTGAGGATATTTCTGGAAGAGATCAGCATTCGACTTGGCAGACTGAAGAAGAAAGATCACCTTCACCAGTGTGTGTAGACATTATCCAATCTGCTGAGGGCTTGACTGCAACAAAAAATGAGGAAGAAGGGTGAATTCACTCTTTCCACTTGAGCCAAGATATCCATCTTCTTTTGCCTGTAGTTATTGGTGCTTCTGCTTTTCAGGCCTCAGGACTCAGACTGAATTATGTCACTGACTTTCCTGGCTCTTGGGTTTGCAGGCAGCAGATCATGGGACTTCTCAATTTCCATAATTGTGTGAGTCCATTTTTATAATAAAATCTCCTATATCTATATGACTTTGTCTATCGAGGTGTCCATCTATCCATGAGGAAAGAAGCATACAATAATAGGGACTCCCTTTAGATACAAAATATCGGCTACATAGACATTAGTATGTGCAATAAAAGGTATGCTGTTTTCCAGGATAGAGATGTAAGATAGGATCCTTTACAACTCACCAGCCCTATGTAAGAGTATGTACTTATTAAGCTCAGTTCTATGGTACTATATCACAATGTAAAAAATATCTCATTTGTGATTATGAAGAGTAGAGAAGGATGCTGGATCAAGGGCAGAAGTATTTCCTCTAATCCTTTTTCTGGTGAAGATCATGCTTTCAGAAGAGAAAGCTACATGGAAAGCCAATATTGAAGGCCAGAATTTCATAATTTGCAGTCTTGGTTTATGGGATAAGACTCATGGGTAAAGGGTACAGCACAGATTGCAAAAACAAGAAAACTCTTTTGGGCAGGACATTGGAAGTGTTTAACTGAAATTTCAGGAGGAAGAACTAAAAGTCTGACATAGAGTAACTGCCATTAGAGGGTTTTGTTTCATTTTTGCAGAACTTAACAAGGATCTAGACAGGAGGAAATGATGTACTGATGTCTATATATATGTGCTACAATATATCATAAAAAATATCTTAAACATTTTAATACTATCACAAGTATCAAAATTTGGTATATAGTATGTTGCATATGCTTCAGACATGGAAATAAAAACTATAGAATCAAACAGTGATGTACAGAGGAAAAAAACTGTATGTATGAAGAAACCAGCTTGTAGCGGGAGCACAGCAGAGAGAAGATAGCTGAAGTTAAAAGGAGAAAGAAGTGGTAATGACTTTGGGAATGTACATATCCACATGTTCTATAAAATATGCATGGAGAAAAAGCTGCTTTTTTAATGGGGCTCCATGAAGTTGTGTTATGAAATATCCTTTTTTTTTTTTAAGATTTTATTTATTTATTTGATAGAGAGAGAGAGATCACAAGTAGGCAGAGAGGAAGGCAGAGGGAGGCGGGGGGTGGGGGGGGAAGCAGGCTCCCCGCTGAGCAAAGAGCCTGATGCGGGCCTTGATTCCAGGACCCTGAGACGATGACCTGAGCTGAAGGCAGAGGCTTAATCCACTGAGCCACACAGGCACCCATTAAATATTCTTAATTTATTATCAGTTAGCTACTTTCTCAGAAAATAAGACAGAACTGGCTTAACTTCCACCTTTTGGGTGTTTTCTAGCCAAGGTTCTTTGGGTATTTAAGAAAAAGAGGCCCACTCAATCCAGTTCAATAAATGTTGGATTTTATTTTAGGGATACAGATACTGAAAGAGCAGGATCTGAAAAATGGTTAAGTATTGCAGGAACTAGAAAACTGGGATGCCTGATTCAGTCACTTATCTTTGTGTGACTGTTCCATTTTCTTCTCTTTGCAGATTGATTTTGTTCTGTCCCCCAAATAGTGATTACCTATTAAGAATAGGATGAGACCAGTATGACCTTTCAGTTTGTCTCTACCCAGCTAACTGATCCAGTTTTACTTGATTTTATTGCCTCCAGAGACACATCTGATTAGGGGCTAGTACATCTTTTCTTATTTTGTTAGTGCCATCTAGAATTGTATATCCACTTACTAAAAACAAGAAGTGAGTCATTAGTATTTTTGTAGTTCATGGTCCCTTAAAATTAATGATAATTTTTATACATATATGTGCTCATTGTGTCTCAGATAGCTCATGATTTCAGATTGGTTCATTTTTCTTCGATGAACAGTTCTCTTTAAATGAATGTTTATTGGTAATGAACTCATAACACTATGTGCACTTGAAAATTTCTTTATTCAGACTTTTGGAGGGAAAGAATGAGACTTTTATTTTTGAATTATAGCTATCTCTGGGATGTGTCCAGAACCATGAATGGTTTGAGACTTTAACCCATTTTCCAAGCTAACAATTTAACCTGCTGCCATTTTATGAAACTGATGGAAGACACAAGAGATTCCTGTATGGAGTCAAATAACTCACTGTACCACAGTAACATGAGACTCATATTCACATTGGTTTTCTGTCCTCAACCCCTCATAGCCCATGGGAGTAAAGGAGAGGGACTCAAGTGACTGCTGTACACACAGTAGGTCTGTGCCCCAGATGAACACTGAACTTAGGAAATCCCCAGTGTAATAAGGGTTTGGAGATGGTAACCTGCCCAAATTTTGCCCTGGATGGAAATGCTACCTGTATTACCCTGGTCAGAAAACAAACTTCCATCTTTCCTGGAGATTATACTATCTCTGTCTTTTAAGACTGTTTGGTACACAATTATCCTTGAGAAGATAGCTCAGAACAAAAATGGCCAGTGTCTCTTTACAAGGTATATAGAAACTGAAGAGATCCATGGAAAATTGTCTCCCAAGATTATGGTTTCAATTGTTGATTATACTGTCTGCTATTTTATTTTTATTCCCTTCATATAATTCCTAGTATTTCTAATTTTAAGTAGCTTTAAGGATTTTTTTTTGTTTTGTTTTTGTTTTTGTTTTTGTTTTATAGAGAGAGCGCATGTGTGAGTGCAAATAGGGGGTTGGGGAAGGGACAGAGGAGAGAGAGAGAGAACCTTAAGCAGGCAGTGTAGAGCCTGATGCAGGGCTCAGTCTCCCAACCCTGAGATCATGACCTGAGCCTAAATCAAGAGTTGGACGCTTAACAAAATGAACTGCTCAGGCATCCCAGTAGCTATAAATTTTTTATTTTTAAACTTGATGTTTTACAATTTTAGTATGTTTAGCAGGAGAATTTTTTATTTTTTCTACTGTTGATCTACATGTCTTTTTTATGAAAAGTTCTTAAATAATCAAGCAGTAAAAACCTGGACTAGATTCTCTTTTCATTTCCTCTTGTCTCAGTCTCTGTCTCTCTTTCTGTTGTGTGTGTGTGTGCGTGTGTGTGTGTGTGTGTGTGTGTGTGTATGAATATATGCAGAATTGAATAATAATTGAAATTGAATAAATTTCAAGGGTGGAAACCACCAAGATTTTATTGCTTGGTTATTATCTCACTTGAAGCCAAAGCCATTCCTGATTGTAATGCATTAGCCATTGTAGAAAATCTCTCTGTTAAAAAAGAAGCACTGCCTATTGGTTATCAATGCTACCTAAATCACCCACACCCTTAGTGAATATTTTGAAATTCTTTCCATTTGTGTTTTCTGCTACTGTGTTGTTGGTCTTTCCCGAATGCTTGACTCTGTTTTAGGAACTAGAAGGTCATTAGATCAGGTGATTAGTGGTGGGAATACCTTGGCTTAACCCATTTTATTCCCATTACCAATCATTTTAAAAACTAACACTTGGTTTTTACATCAACCTTGTTCCTTTTTTAGCATTTTTAATTCCAGCCCAATAATGTGCCATGTTTGTATGAGGGAAAGGAGAAGGAAAGCTCTGATAATCTTCATTAGAAGTAATATAATAGGGGCGCCTGGGTGGCTCAGTGGGTTAAAGCCTCTGCCTTTGGCTCAGGTCATGATCCCAGGGTCCTGGGATGGAGCCCTGCATCAGGCTCTCTGCTGGGCAGGGAGCCTGCTTCCCCCTATCTCTCTGCCTGCCTCTCTGCGTACTCGTGATCTCTGTCTGACTTGTGATCTCTGTTGGTGAGATAAATAAATAAAATCTTAAAAAAAAACAAAAAAGAAGAAGAAGTAAAATAATAGATGGACTACTGTCCTAGACTCTTGGAAACATTTGCCCTTAAACAGTATTTGAGTAATTCTTCAAGGATGAGCAAGACATTTCAGAGGGAAAATAATTAACATTAGTGTTAACTAATGAAAGCCATTTGGTAAAGTCTAAGAGTAATTTGCTAAGTAGTAACCTAGAGGCATGAAAGAAGTAATTTTCTTTATAAATTGCCTGAATTCTTCTCAAAAGGGTATTCAGACACACTCTTTAAACTGAAGTAAAAGTAGTAGCTCTTACCCTTTCTTGGGTCATCTTTCAGAATGTCTTTAGAATTTGAACATTTCAGAAATAATCATATGCCTATTTGTAAAAATATTGTGTAAAACTCCGAGGTGGGGGCAGGCTGTACAAGTTCACTGCCATGTCTCACAGACTCAGTAACCACTGGTTTTTCTTCCTTCCATCTTACATATTAGTCATGTTGACTACTCAGTGATTATAATATATCCTGAACTTTTTTGACCCCCTACCTTTGCCACGATCATTCAATAGTTACAAGTAACAGGTTTATTATTCTGATGAGCCAAGATCATTTGGTAAATGCTCTGTTCATTGTGCATTACTTGAATAAGCCACAATAGAATCCCTGCAGCAACAAAACTATGGTTACAGTTTTGGATTGGCAGGAAGACTCATGAGACATAAATGAAGAGGCATTAATCTAATACTACAGTTAATTAGCTTTTTAGAAGTACACAAAACGGGAATTACAGAAAGTACAACATCTTCATCTCATTAAGAGACCTGACAGGTACCCAAAACTGCAGCTTCTCTGTCTTCTTATATATATGGTGTGTGTATGGCTGCCACTGTTCAAAATAAAAGAATGTGTAGATCTCCTTGACCTGCAGAAGACCATAGCCCCCCTGCCCACTTATAAGCCATTGTAGTTGAAGGCTTCCATTATAACTCATATCGCCTCTGACCCAATAGTGACACATCATGAAGATATAAACAACATTCTTCATTGGTCCTAAGTAGTGTTTCCAAGAAATATTTTTCTAGCAGCCCTGCCTTACCCCAGGCCTAGTATTAGCCCTTTATTCACATTGCCCTTTGACCTCTACTAGATTCTGGTGTTAGATGGGTACACGAGTATGGAATAGTACCACAGTTTCAGGCTAATTTCATACAAGGCAGTGTGAATTATAAAATAACATATAATTATAGTAACATATAGGATGTAATCAGTAATATAGAAGGTGTCTAAATCAAATGCATCCGTTCGATGAGGTTGATTGAGGAAACATCATTAAACCTTCATGAAAAAGATGGCATTTAAGTGGCTGTTCAAAAAAAAGGCTACATTTGCCAGATTTTTATTTTTATTTTTTTTTTGGATTTTTATCTATTTAATCTTTAAAGATTTTATTTATTTATTTATTTGAGAGAGAGAGAGAGTATGAGTGGGGGGAGGATCAGAGGTAAAGAGAGAAGCAGACTTCTAGCTGAGCATGGAGCCCACTGCAGGGCTTGATTCTATAACCCCTGAGCCAAAATCAAGAGTCAGAAGTTTAACTGACTGAGCCACACAGGCACCCCTGCCTGATTTTTATCTTACAATGAGCAAATGTTTTGAGGAGGTATAACTTCTTAATAGAAAGTTGGTCTTTTGTGTTACACATGGTTCCACATTAATGTTAATCAGTCCCACAGAGTTCCCTCAAAATATGTCTAATCTATGGAGCAAGTGTAAAATTTTAAAGTATCTTCCATATGTGCTAGGTATGACGTTGAAATCGGTTTAGTTTTGTGTGAGGATATTGGAAGGAAAACTAACATTTCTCATGGACCTAGTGTATATTAGGCACTGTGCTGAATGATTACTAATGCTGTCTTAAATATCTCCAACTTCATAACAATTCTGTGAGGTCTGTATTCTGTCCATTTAAGTTGGAGACCCTATAACTCAGGGCCATCAAAAAGTTGCCCAAGCACTCACATCTGGTAAACACTAGAGCCAGGATGTTAGCCAAGGTCTAACTGAATTCAATTAAAAGGGTGTATTTTTTACCCATATACTGTGGTGCTGAGACCGCATTGTAAGAGGTGCCTACACGAAGTATAGAGTATTCAGGAAGAGATAAGCATAATTTTGGAGATTAAGGACAGCATGTAAGAAAGAACACTGAATGGACTAGGGATTATCAGGGGAGAACTGGTGGATATGAATAATACTGAGACTCACTCTAGGTTCTGAGCCAACAGTGCAAGGATTTGGATGAAGGATGGAATACGTCCAGTATCAGTGTTATTCTCCAAACCACACAGCTTGCTGTTCATGTTGAATGTGAAAATGTGGCTTGGACCTAAGGGCGAAGAAAGGCTTTCTGCATTCTCCTTTATGAGCTGATCTCCCTTAGCTCATCCAGATTCAGACCGAGCAGTTCAATAACAGTAATTTCTTATAGTCAGGAGGATTGTGGAAGTCTTTAATGGTCTTTAATGAGGAGCTTGCCATGTAGGTAGAATTGAAGAGAATATCTGCCATTTATAGGCATTCTTGTCCTCTAAGGAAGAAATTGTTAAGAGGCCAAGACATGTATGATCAGTAAACTTTGGGACGTTAACTCTAACCATTAGAGAGGAGTGAATATTGGGATGGATTTTCCTGTGTTAATCACTTTCTCTGCATGGAATAGAGAAGAGGAAGTGGGTAGATGGGAATAGACAGAGAACCTAAAATTGTGTTTCCTGGACTCATCTCTGCTGAAAAGAAGAAATAAAATTATCCATCTGTTCCCCCATGGGTGAAGGAATACTCCCATTTCCCCGTTCCTGCAATTCACAGACACTGGAAAGAAGAAACAGAAATCAGAGGGGAAAATAGCAGCTGCTTTCAATTATTTAAAAGGCCCTAATGTGGTAAGAAAAAAGGCCTCATTCAGAAGACAAATGTTGATAAGTTAAGGCAAGCCAGAGTTCTGCTTATTATAAGAAAGACTTTTCCATGAATTAGAGCTAGCCATTAGTAGAACGAGCTGCTTCAGTGTTGCATTAGCAAAGACTTATGCCAAAATAGGTCATAATTAATGTTCCAATGATCAGCAAACTCAGGAAGATTGCTTCTAATGAAAACCTTGAGTCCTGACTTCTCTTTAATACTTGAGGGTCTTGACTCTTCCCACTTCTTAAATACTTGGATCGCTTTTCATCGTTTTAAAAATCAGTAGTCGTTTATCAGAAGCATTAAAGTAAAGGCTGATGACTGTTTTTTTCTTTCTCACTTAAAGCAGAGCATATAGTTTTCTAACATTAAAACAGAGAGACAAAGTTATTTAAAAAGTTCACCACTTGTTAGCTTTAGAACCTAAATATTAGTGGAGTATTACTTGTAAGATAATTACCATTTTCCGGTGAATTGAGAAGATACTGTACCATGATGACTTCTATGTCTTGTCCAAATCCAAGTCTACATGTAGTGATTTTCCATTAATAATCTAATGGCTTTTAGCTTTGAGTAATAGGAAACGCAAATTGATTTAAACAATAGAAAATTTATTTTCTCACAAAACAACAAGTCCAGACATAGGGTGGTTCCAGAATTTGTTGATTCAGTGGCTTACCAGTGTCGTCATAGACTCAAGTTCTTTTCTTCTCTGATTTTTCCATTGTGTGTCCAGCTTTATCCCTGGGCTGGTTCCTCCCCTGGCTTCCCAATGACAGAGGCAGGTCCAGATGCTTTATTGGCCTAGAGGAATCCTTCCAGGGGTCACTTTGGGAAGAAGGAAGTCTGAGTGAATACAGATTTGGGCCTTTTTCTGTTTTGTATATAATTTTATCCAGATTAAGTACCCATTCTCTATATTCTGTATAATTTGACCAAAAAAAAAAAAATTTCACAAAGCTTATCCATTACTAGAAAATTTTGAGGGCCACATTACATAGTACATGTAAAGATATAACTTGTGGTTTTATGAGCCAATCTGTTTCCATTACTAAAGTTAATTTACTTGCAGTTTTTAAAAATTAATTATCTAGCACCATTATTTGAGCCATCTGCGTCACTACAAATGAAACCAAGACAAAAACCTGAATTTTCACTTCTTCTTTTAAAGAAAATTTAATCCAGAAATATTTATTATTCTTCGAAGAATGTTATGAGTTAAAAATATTTAAGATGTGTATGCACTGACTTAATTAAATGCTCACTATAAAATAAAACTGTGAGTAATGCTATTTGAATTTTATTTCAGAAATACAATTACTTGCATTTTCTTTCCTGAATAGTTACACTTTTAATTAATGATTTCCTTTAAATATACTTAAATATATTCAATTTCCATATATTATCATCAGGCTTTGCATTTATCATCAATTTTTATCTGTGTCAAATAACACACACACACATACCATATATCATATGTACTTATCACACTTAAAATTATTTTCCTGTAAGAAAAAGGCTGCATTTTTAAAGAAGATCTGTCCTTAAGTGGCAGCATAGGGTTTCATTTATTCAAATCTTTGGCACAAAAATATGATAAAATATCTTAGAATTTCTTCTTACTTCTTTTAATAGTTTTACTTCTGTTATCCACAGTTATTATTGGAGATATATCTAAATGATAGGAGTTCAGTAGATTTTTATGTTCTTTAAGAAACCCAGGAAGACACGTAGTATAGGATAAAGTAAAAGGTTATTAACATCTGCCTGTATTTTATAGTTTTGTGCATTTTAATAGGTTGTTTTGTGCCATTTATTCTCTCTTATTATAAGCTCACTGAGGACAGGGGCTGTCTTGCACACATAGTGCCTAGTGCAATGCCTGGCTGATAACGAGAATTTCTTTCTCATCATAATAGTCACTATGACTGATTAAACACATGTTTAATAGCAAACGTTTCTAAAACAAATCCAGGGTTTGTGCTAAGGTTTTTAAATATCTCATCCTTACAGCACCATGGCTATTGTGTTTTTCAGCCTTAATGGAATAGAGTTGACGTACAACAGGTTGTGTGTTTAAGGTGGCTGCAGGACCATCAGGATGACCCAGCCCCCTTCAATCTTACTGCTTCCCCACCCTTAACTTCCATTTTATAATCTAAGATGTTTGCCGAGTCTCAGCCCCTCGTGACAGCATTACAGCCATCTGGAAGGAGAAAGGAGATGAAAGGGTGAACACTTCCATAGTGATGATTTCTGGAAACTTTCAGGTTCCTTTGACCAGAGCTTAGTCATAGAGCCAAGCCTAGTATCAAAAGAGGCTGGGAGATGTACCCTTCATTCCAGACAGCCCATGTGCTCAATTAAAAATTGGGGTTTAAAAGAGAGACTCTTAATCTCACAAAACAAACTGAGGGTTGCCAGGGCCGCAGGGGGGTGTCGGAGGGCGGTAGGGAGAGGGGGATGGGGTTATGGACATTGGAGAAGATATGTGCTGTGGTGAGTGCTGTGAAGTGTGTAAACCTGGCGATTCACAGACCTGTATCCCTGGGGCTAATAATACATTGTATGTTTATAAAAAAAATTTAAAAATTATAAAAAAAAAATTGGGGGTTAAAATACTAAACAAGTCAGGGAAAACTGATAATGGCAAATAAAGTTGATGCCAAAGACAGAAAGGAAAGATACCAAACACTATCCAAAGAGGACTGTATAGCTTTTGTTTTGTTGTTGGTGCTTTTTGCTGATTTTCCTTTTTTTCTCCTCCTCCTCCTTCTCCTCCTTCTTGCCTTCCCTCTTTCTTGTTGCTGTACTTGCTTTTATTTTTAATGAGAACAATATGGACATATTTAAAGGCTAAGGAGTCGTATCTAGTAGGTAGACAGACTTCTAAATTCTAGATGATGTATTGCTGTAGACTGGCATCACCTATGTCCTTGAATTCCAGGGTACAGTTGAAACAAATCCCGACTATGAAATCTGGGTTTTGTGCTGCTTCACTGGCAAGTACTCTTCCCCAGGCGCTCGTATACAAGAACTTTATTTTGCTTATTATTCCAGGCCTGGTTTGATTCACTTTAATTTTAATAAAGAGAAAGATTCACAATTTTATTGCTAGTTTAATGCACTTCACTAATCACTGTTTAAGAAAGATACCTGAGATGGCCTGATGCCTGTCAAAGCAGTCAGACAGCTAATACAGAGTGCTGTGCTTTCCTGATAGTATAGCTCGAAAAAGATTATATAATAGTATATAAACTATAGTTTGGGTCTTTGACTTTAGCCTGGAAAGCGTACTTATAAACTATAGGTACTGTATGCCTAAATTCAGGCACCATATAGCTACATTAGAGCCGCTACAAACTAGCAGAATCTTAGTTTTACTAATGTTATAATCCAGGATTTCTGCACCAAGTTTGGGGGTTCAGATATGGAACCCTGAAACCCAAAGAGCCTAAAGTACCACCTTCTGGAGGCCCGAGATGCTACTAATTGCAAAGAAGTGGAAGGTCAACCTTCATAATACTTCCACCTGAACTGTGCTAGGGATAGTGCTGGTATCTTCATTCAGGCATGAGACCCTTAGCCACGAGGTTAGGGTATGGGTTTTCCCATACAGCTTCCATTTAATAGCTAAATTAGGGAGGTTGAGTAACATGTGAAGATGACTATCAACAAAATGAAAACGTGGTACTCACAGTGGCAGGGGGACTGGTTAAGCACAATAGAGGACAGAATCAACAACTCTCTAGTCTTAGAATTTTGGATAATTGCTATTATTGCTTCTTATCCACAAAGATCAAGTCAAAATACGTTGAACTGGGGAGGAAGTGACCCCCTCCTCCTGACCCTGCACCTGTTCCTCTTGGCATGCTGGCCGCGTAACTTCAGAATCCTAAACTTGGGCTAATGACCTTCTAATGTGGCTGGGAATCTGTAAAATGTGTTCTTGAAAGTCAGTTCCGTCAGCTGAAAGCCAACTTTTAAAACTTGAAGAGATCTTTGGCAGCAGCTGAATGAACATCTGTAGTTTTAAATCATGGGCAATGTAAGATAAAAGAGAAATACACTGACTCCTACAGCCTCAAGGGTTATGTTGGAATTTGTATTGTTTATTAACTTTACAAAGTATAGAAGAGTAAAGAGGGTCAGAATGGACGGAGTTGTAATTAATAGCACCATTCATATGTGCTTTTTTATTTTAAATTCACTGTCATCAGGTTAATAATTTTTGAGGGAATGAGAAATTGTTTGGAAATTAGGGATGGTCATGCATATCAGTGGCCAGGAATGGATTCTAATAGACTGCTGACTGGCTTGCTGCACTGAACATCATATCGGCTTGATGATGCATTAAGAAAGGAAAGGTTGAGGGACATCTGGATGGCAGTTGGTTGGGCATCTGATCCTTGATTTCTGCCTCAAGTCATGATCTCACGAGTCCTGGGATCAAGCCCTCTGCTGGACTCCCCATTCAGCAAGGAGTCTGCTTAATATTATATCTCTCCTTCCTCCTCTGCCCCTGCCACTCATGCCCTGTCTCTCTCTAAAATAAATAAATAAATAAATAAAATCTTAAAAGAAATGTTGCAATATATGTTTATGATGCAACAATTTACATATGTTGCAATACAAGGAACTTTTGAGCATTGATGGACTTGCTTTATAGAAACTGTTATAAAAAGCAGAGTCAGGGGCACTTGGGTGGCTCAGTGGGTTAAAGCCTCTGCCTTTGGCTCAGGTAATGATCCCAGGCTCCTGGGATTGAGTCCCGCATTGAGTCCCGCATGAGTCAATCCTGGGATTGACTCCCTGCTCAGCAGGGAGCCTTCCTTTCTCTCTTTTCCCTCCTCTCTGCCTACTTGTGATCTCTGCCAAATAAATAAATAAAATCTTAAAAAAAAAAAAACAGAGCACAGATCTGCACCCTTTTAATCGCATGCCTTCCTAGATCACCAACCTTCAGGCACACCTCTAGGAAGAACAGTTGGAGTCACACGGTCAGCCTCACACACAGCAAGTCATCATTTTTATTCTTGATCACCCTTACCCTGCTGCTTTGCTTGTTTGGCCAGTAAACCTAAGAAATAGTAACACTAGCTGAATCTGAGCTTAATAATATTTGAAGGTAACATAGGTCAAGGTGGAAGCAATGACTTACGTATGGGTGTTCTTAGTGACCAAAGCAGCAAACAACATCAGTTATCGAACGTCACAGATACTGCACAGAGCAAGAGTAATGAGATTTTTTTATCTCTTGACATTTTTGTATGGTAATATCCTTTGTAAGATACAAAAAGGTCTAACAAAATCAGATGACTTTTTCAGTGGTACCAGTTTTCTCGAAGTAGATAAAAATCCAAAGGTGGCTGACCTAAAAGGAATTGCATTGCATTTCATTCTAAAGAAAAATGCCATAAAAGAAATATCAGCAATTACTGATTCTTGAGTAGATGATATTTGAGATGTTGCTGCTGGAGCTTTCTTCTGCTCCAAGCCAGAAAACTAGCTTAACAATTGTAACTTTACCTGGCCTCACCAATGTTCCATAATAATGACCTTCTTAATTTTTTTACCAGGTGATAAACAAATTTGTATGATTTTTTTATGATAGGAAATCCACATTTTGATGGGAAATCCACATTTTTAAATCAGATTTTTTTTTTCTCTTGAATAGTAGCTCCACACTAACCCAAAGTGTTTTGTGAATGGGCAAAGCAAAAGTGCCCTTTAATTCTAATACCATTATGTTTACATTGGCAAGAACTTGCCACAGTGGAAAAAAAAATATTGGAGTCTTTATATTCTATCACATTTAGTAGTGAATGGAAAACCAATTGACATAAATGTTTTATCATGTTTTCCTGTACACTTTTATCTTATTCTAAATTCATTGCTAAAATAGAGGTATAAAATAATAATGGCAGAATTTATCATTATTTACTTCTTCATAGGTTTTTAATCTAATTTTTATTTTAAAAGGGCTTTATAGAGGTATAATTGACATACACATAGCACATACACAAGGGGTAAAATTTGATATGGTTGATGTATATATAAAACCCAAAACCATCACCAGAATCAAGAAAATGAACTTGTCTGTCACCCCCAAACATTTCCTTATTTCCCCTGTAATTCCTGGCCCTTCTCTGCTGATCTGCTTTCTGTCACTGAAGATTAATTTTCCTATTCTAAAATTTTTTTTTAAAGTCCAAAACAAACAATGTATACCCTGTCTGACTTCTTTCACTCAGGTAAATATTTTGAGATTCATCCATTTTTGCATATGCATCAATAGTTCATCCTTTTTAATGCAAAGAACTATTCCATTGTAGGGGTGAACCATGCATTGTAGTATTGCGTTTTTCTCATGAGAAATTGTGGTTGTGCTTATACATAACATATCTTTTTACATAACATATCTTTTTTGTTTGTTTCATTGGTTTTAATGTTTTATCACGGGTTTTAGGCAATTTGATTATGATGTGCCTTGGAATAGTTCTCTTCACATGTTTCTTTTCTTGATGTTTATTGAGTTTCTTGGATTTGTGAGTTTTATAGTTTCCATCGAATTGGAAAATTGTCATCATTGTTTCTTTTTTCTTTTTATTATATTTTATTTTATTTTCAGTGTTCCAAGATTCATTGTTTATGCACCACACCAGTGCTCCCTGCAATCATTGCCCTTCTTAATTTTTTATTTTTTTATAAACATATATTTTTATCCCCAGGGGTACAGGTCTGTGAATCACCAGGTTTACACACTTCACAGCTCTCACCAAAGCACATACTCTCCCCAATGTCCATAATCCCACCCCCTTCTCCCAAACCCCCTCCCCCCCAGCAACCCTCAGTTTGTTTTGTGAGATTAAGAGTCACTTATGGTTTGTTTCCCTCCCAATCCCATCTTGTTTCATTGATTCTTCTCCTACCCACTTAAGCCCCCATGTTGCATCACCACTTCCTCATATCAGGGAGATCATAGGATAGTTGTCTTTCTCTGCTTGACTTATTTCGCTAAGCATGATACGCTCTAGTTCCATCCATGTTGTCCCAAATGGCAAGATTTCATTTCTTTTGATGTCATCATTGTTTCTTAAAAAAATATTTTTACTGCCTCTTTCCTTTTCTTCTTCAGGGACTCCGTTACATTTATTTATTTATTTATTTATTTATTTAAGATTTTATTTATTTATTTGACAGACAGAGATCACAAGTAGGTAGAGAGGCAGGCAGAGAGAGAGGGAAGCAGGCTCCCTGCTGAGCAGAGAGCCCAATGTGGGACTCGATCCCCGGACCCTGAGATCATGACCTGAGCCGAAGGCAGCGGCTTAACCCACTGAGCCACCCAGGCGCCTGGACTCTGTTACATTTATATAAAGCAAATTAAGTTTTAACATTTTAATGCATATGTCTCTATAGTAAATTATTCAGTATGAAATCACATGAGTACTGTCTGTTCAATTAGTATTATACCATCCTACATGCATTTAAAATAAATTTTGATTTAATATGTTTGCAAAATCAACTTTCAAAACTACAGGCTTAAAACATGTTTATTTGATTTTCCATTAAATCTAATAACATTGATCTCATAAAATTCTTTTTTAACATATGATTAAAAATCCACTTATTTAGTGCATCAGAATTTTACATCTTAAATATAAACTCTGGGATTATGACATTTTTTTGGTCAGTTTTTCCATACTGTTCAAAAATATTAAAATGACAATGAAATATTTTTGTGTTCACAATTTTAAATATGGTATTTTATGTTTGGAATGTTGCCCACTAATAATATAGAAGTGGCTGACATTAGAAGATATCTAAATGGACATTATTTTGACCTTTTACCCTCTGAAATTGGAGGAGGTATGTGGCCATAGTGACAAAGTTATACGAAAATGTTCCATTGACACCTTTTGGTAAGATAAAAAGGTAACAGGATGGAAATGTTTTAGGCATACAGATCACATAGAGATATACTAGGATATATTATAAGAGCTTTTAAATATATTTTTCATCCCTTGAACCTGAGTTTATAGGATTTTATATAAGAATTGGTAGTAGACTGTATAAACTGGAAGACCTAAACTCAATTTCCAAAGCCCTCTAACTTTAAAAAATATGGTTTTTCAGGGGCGCCTGGGTGGCTCAGTGGGTTAAAACCTCTGCCTTCGGCTCTGGTCATGATCCCAGGGTCCTGGGATCCAGCTCCGCATTGGGTCCTCTCCTCTGCAGGAAGCCTGCTTCCTCCTCTCTCTGCCTGCCTCTCTGCCTACTTGCGATCTCTGTCTGTTTACTAAATAAATAAATAAATAAATTTTAAAAATATGGTTTTTCATCCTTGAAACCAGAAGTTGCCAAAAGAGAAAATGAAACTTAAAGGCTCGTCTCTGCCAGCGCCACCTTTCTCTTTACTCCTTCTTTCTGATTGGAAGGGGTTATCCCGGCATAAAAGTGAGCAGCCATTACTAAGCATGCTAAGGAAGAAAGATAGAAGGAGTTTCTTTCTGAAGGTGTTATTAAGCCTCTACAACAGCCATTCCTGGTACTTTTTGGTGCATGAGTTAAATAGATTCCTGTGAAACCTAGTACAAGGTTTTCTTTTACTTGGGGCCAAACACATTCCTAGCTGATAACAGGAACAGGAAGATTGTTAATGTTAGCTTTTGCCTTGGCTTTTAGCTTGGATTAGATTTCCTGAAAGCTTCTATATCTGCTTGAGGATAGCAACAGGTGCTTGGTGAACTTGACTCTGGTCTGGCCTCCGGTATGGGGCCTTGAGTGCACATTTCGTTTTGTCCCTCTTCAGCAACTCAAAAGAACTGTGTGAGGTTCTGTATTTGATGTTGTCTTATAATGAAGCAGGACATGGTGCACACTTATGTGTACATTATACACAAAGGAACATTACTCTGTATTGAAGTAAGTTCCGGTTTTTCATATGCATTATGTGTGCTGTACATGTAATCATTTAAAGGTATGTCACTGTCACTCTTCACCAATGAAGCCAGGTGTGATTTCCAGCTCTGGAGAGACAAGATCCTCGTATTACAACAATCTAAGTTCTTGGATGGCAAGATTTAAACCTTTTTCATGTTGATTATTTCAGCTGCTTCTGGCTTATAAATGACAACCAAGTGATTGATAAGCAGTCTCTGCCATCAGTCTGCTCTCAATATGATAGCTTAGAGTTGCTTTTTGTGGAGCCCTGTGTTTCTTTCCTGGAGGCTGGAATGGCTCCCCAGACCTATAGGGCTCAAGAAATCTAAGCCTTTCTTAAACATTGCTATTTTAAAAACCTGGTTCACATGCTAAATTTATTTGGAACAGTTTAGAGAAAAAAATGGTATTTCATAACATTGATAACATTGAGCATGCAGGATAATGTGCCTAGAAGGATACTGAAGACCCTCCATTAACTTGCTTCCCTTTCCAGCATCACTTCATCATGCTGTGTTGTTGTACTTGTATGCTCTAAAAGCAGCCTTATACTTTTCTGAATTTTATGATACAGAGATTTAAATAGTCTCAGTTTTAGATTAAGGCAGTGGTCTATCCCTCAGTCTCTCCCTTAGTCCATTCCTTGTAACCCTCAAAGTGATGTGTTAGTTTCATTTTACATACATCTACCTTCCTTCTTCCTACTTATTTTGCAGGCTATCTCCCCATGAAACTTAGAATTCATGATTCCACTTACTATGCAAACTTTTGCTGAGCCCAAGTTATTCTAGGTACTGAGGATACAAGTAGATATCTTTAACAAGTTCATCCTCTAATGCGGAAACAACACAGAGAATCTGTTAAACCATAAATTCTGAGTGATTGGGTTCAACAATTTATAGATACATTTTAAAACCTTCCCAAGAATGCTGATTTTTCACAAGGTTTTAAAAATCACAAGTGGACTACATCAGAATCCCTAAGTAATTTTACAGAATGCTTCTTGTAGACAAATAGAATCCCTGCCATATTTTATTGCTTTGGTCCTCACCCCATCCCCACCACCATCTTTTAGAATGTGAAAGAGTATTACATAGCCTTTCTACTCAAAATCCACATTTTCCCATGAGAAAGTCAATGAACAGAGAGAGTGGTGTGGCCAAGATGGTCACACCGGCACTGTTATTACATGATTGGTTCTTCTAAGCTCTGGGGTAATCCTCCCTTATACAAAAGAAAAAGAACATTCTTTTGTAAAATGTTTCCCACTATACAAAAACACCCTAATGGAAACCACCAACGTCTTTAGTGGTTCTCTACATTTTTTTTCACACGGAGCCTTTTATTTTATGGGCAATGTCTGGAGACACATGGTTATCACACTGCTACGGTATTTTATTTTCAAAACCACATTCCGGCTTCATTAATTTTCCCTAACACACCAGCTACTCAAGGATACATTTCAAAATATGATTTTGAGATGGGCTCATCCTCTGGAACAGCTGTCAGAATTCTTCTCAAAAGTTTAAGGGCCAAGAGCAAATCCTAAGGAGCCATTAAGAGCATTCTGGTGATAGGTCTATTTATGGCATTGGTTGTGGTGACGGTTTCCTGGGTGATGGTTTCATACTTCTCTCTGGACTCATCAAGACAAATACATTAAATACATACAACTTTCTGTATGTCACTCATAACTCAGTGAAGTTTTTTCTTTAAGGAATAAAATTTAACCAGCTCATAGACCTCTTTATGCCCTATGAGCTAGTGACTTTATACTTTGTACCAGGGCACAGATTTTCAATAAGTATACTTAATAATCACACTATTATTTATAAAACTTATGAGGGAGATATAAAAATGAAAGCTTTTTAAAAAATTAATATTCCTATCTATCTTCTAATTGCCCAAGTTGTAACAGCACCAACCACCAAAGTCTGGGGAATGCTTTTTGATTTACACACTATGTTTATATAGTCTCTCATTTGGCTGCAACAGCACTTTATACAGGGAGAAAATATGTTCAGAGGAAAAAGTGACTTGCCCGAGGACACACGGCTTATACGTTCTCAACCAGTGATTACATCTAAGATTCTTGGTTGGCAACTTCAGGGTCTCATGTACATTATTGGACTCCTGAGGAAATCACACTGCAGTTTCACATTTGAATGTAATAGTGATTGGTATTCTTAGATAGATCTGCTGCTTTTTCTCCCAACTCTACAAGTGGGTGATAAAACTTTGTTTCCTAAAATATGGAATTCATTTTAAACTACTAACGTCACATAAAACTACTGAATGAATAGGGAAACTAATCATTACATGCTGATAGATTTGTTGTTATTGCCGAAAGAGGAGTGCTGGCATATATTTGTAATAATTTCAAGCATATTAATTTTGCAGTCATGTTAAATTATTACTAAAGATATATGGGCATCAAATCATATTTTATTGATTTCCATATTTCCATACAGATAAGGGTGTGGTGGCATTAATTGGCTTTCTTCTGCAGATAATACACCAACTCACTTAGGAACATCTGTGCATTTCTAATATCTAGTCATATCATAACAAAACTATTTTATAGCAACCACAGTTTTATTTGAATTCAAGATAGCATTCTCACTGCAAAATACACAGAAAAGAGTAAAAAGAGATGGCCCTTGTTTACAGGAAATAATATATATACTTCATTGTCTTGTAGTGAGTGTGTATATATAAATATATATAATACAATGTATATTTTAATTATAAATATATCAATGTACTATTTATAAATACATATACATAAAATACACACAGATGAATTCATTTGTATAATAAGTCATATGCAAATATATGTGTTGATTTTTAAAATTAACATATAATGTATTATTTGTTTCAGGGGTACAGTTCTGTGATTCACCAGTCTTACATAATTCATAACACTCACCAGAGCACATGCCCTCTGTATGTGTTGATTCTAAAGAAAATTGAGGGAACGTTGAGGGTGACTCCAGGCAAGCCATAGCCTCTAGATCGTTCAGTGTGGCACCTCAGAAAACATTTTTTTTCCTTACTGAAGTTTAAGTTATATGTTCACATTCTGTTTGTTGCTGATTTCTAGCTGGGTAATAAGAAACCATCTTAAGTTTTTGAATCCGAGTTTCTTCAATTAGAAAATCAGAAATGTATATTAGATCCGAAGTGTTTAGCCTATCTGCTTCTCTCTGTCTCTCAATGATAAGCTACCTACCTTGTGACGTGGGATCTTTTCAAGATGAAGTCTTACATGTACCCCAAATTGTATCACTGGCTCGGTGTTCCTTTGTCTTTCCAAAGATCCATAAGTATCCTGTATTCTCTTCCAGGCTCTCTGTGTTTCCCAAGTCCCTTCTTCAGAGTATATCTGTATACACACTTTCGTATGAAATATAATTTTAAAAAATAACTGAACCAGATGATCTCTCAGTATTTCTTGAACACTTAACGACAGAATAAAATGAAGGGACCCTCAAAATGAACATATATTTGGTTCTTCCTTCCTCCCTCTGTCTCTCTGAAATGCCCTGGAGTTCAACATAGTAGAAGATTTGAGATAAATTCTGACTTAGTTTATAAATGGGTAACCAATGCAATTCTAATAAATTTATTATTTCTATAAATCTGTAACTTCTTGCATCAATGCCATCCTGTTAAAAACCCTCATTCAAATATCCTTAATTACCTCAGTATATGTGGATTTGTACTTTTTTTCTAAATTAATTATTCCTTCATATACATGCAATCACATAAAATTCAAATCCATTTATAATCTTCCATATAAATCTTAATATGAGTTTGTAATTCTCTCTTATGTATCTGTTGCACTTTTGATTGCAGTTTCCTTATATTCATAAGTTTAATTGAGGAGAACTGATATTTTCATTTATAAGATTATAGCATATTTTACATTAATTATATCTTCTTTGATGTTCTTCACTAAAATTTTGTGATTTCCATGAGATACTTACATATTTCTTGTTGAATGTTTTCCTAATTATATTTTAATATATAGGTTTTTAAAAATATTTTTGTAATGGAATGCTTTTTTCATCACATATATTTTATGTTAACTTAAATGAATTATTTTATTGACATAATTGACATACAGTGTTATTAATTTCAGGTATATAATATAATTCTATACATGACTCGATGCTCATCTCAAGAAGTGTATTCTTTTTTTTTTTTTTTTTAAGATTTATTTATTTATTTATTTGAGAGAGAGACAGTGAGAGAGAGCATGAGCGAGGAGAAGGTCAGAGGGAGAAGCAGACTCCCCACAGAGCTGGGAGCCCGATGCGGGACTTGATCCTGGGACTCCAGGACCATGACCTGAGCCAAAGGCAGTCATCCAACCAACTGAGCTACCCAGGCATCCCAACAATAAGTGTATCCTTGATACTCATTATCTCTTTCATCCATTCCCTAACCTACCTTTCCTTTGACAATCACCAGTTTGTTCTCTGTATTTAGGAATCAGACTCTTGTCCCTTTTTTACTTTATTCATTTGTTTATTTACTTTGTTTATTTCATTTGTTTGTTTATAAGTGAAATCATATGGTATTTTTCTTTCCCTGTCTGTCTTATTTCACTTAACCATTTAACCCTGCAAGTCCACCCATGTTGTTGCAAGTGGCAAGATCTCATTCTATTTTACAGCAAGTAATATTCCATTGTGTATATATGCCACATCTTCTTTATTCATCATCTATTGATGGACACTTGTGTCGCTTCCATATCTTGGCTATTGTAAATAATGCTGCAGTAAACATAGGGGTTCATATATCTTTTTGAATTCGTGTTTTTATTTTCCTTGGGTAAATGCCCAGTAGTAAAATTAGTGGATCATAGGGTAGTTCTATTTTTAACATTTTGAGGAAACTCCATACTCTTTTCCACAATGGCTGCACCTCTTTGCATTCTACCAACAGTGCACAAGGGTTTCTTTTTCTCCACATCTTCACCAACACTTGCTGTTTTCTGTCTTTTTTACTTTAGCCATTTGACAGGTGTGAGGTGATATGTCCTTGTGGTTTTAATTTGCATTTCCCTAATGATGAGTGACATTGAGCATCCTTTCGTAGGTCTTTTGGCCATTTCTGTCTTCTTTATAAAAACTGTCTGTTCAGATCCTCTGCCCATTTTAATAGGATTATTTGTGGAGTTTTTAAGTTTTTTATATGTTTGGGATATTGATCCCTTATTGAACATATAATCTCTCCCATTCGGTAGGTTGCCCTATCATTTTGTTGATAGTTTCCTTCATTGTGAAAAGCTTTTTATTTAAATCACTGATAAATGCTTTTATAAGATGTTAAACTTAAAACTGTAAACTTTCACTGGTTTTAAATACATTTCTAATTCCTTTCTTGGTATCCAATCATATCCCTCACTAAAAGTGATAGGTTTAGCTCTCCTTTCAAATACTTACACATGCTGGAATATAAAATAGCACTTCTGACAAAAGACAATTTCTTATAAAGTTAAAACTGTACCTACCATTTGACCTAGTAATACCATTTCTAAGTATTAATGAGAAGTAAAAACATGTCCACAAAAAGAGTTTTGCCTGAATTTTCATAGCAGCTTTATTCACAATAGCTAAAATTAGGTGCAACCCAAGTGTCTGTCAACAGAAAATGGATAGATGAATGTGGTTAATTCTACAATGGAATTAAGTGCAGCAACACAAAAGAAAGAACTACAATATAGATTGATTTCATAGACAAGTTGAATAAAAAAACATTTTGTTCTAACGATGGCTTTGTATGCTGAATATTTATATTTTTAAGATTTTTTTAAATTTTTTTTTAAAGAATTTATTTATCTATTTGACAGAGAGAGATCACAAGTAGGCAGAGAGGCAGGCAGAGAGAGAAAGGAGGAAGCAGGCTCCCCGCTGAGCAGAGAGCCCGATGCGGGACTCGATCCCAGGACCCTGGGATCATGACCTGAGCCGAAGGCAGTGGCTTAACCCACTGAGCCACCCAGGTGCCCCTATTTTTAAGATTTTTTATGTATTTGTCAGAGAGAGTGAGTGAGAAAGAGTACAAGCAGGGGGAGCAGCAGGCAGATTGAGAAGGAGAAGCAGGCTCACTGCTAAGCAGGGAGCTCAGTATGGGACTCAATTCCAGGACCCTGGGATTATAAGCTGAGCCAAAGGCAAACACTTAACAGACTGAGCCACCTGGGCACCCCAGGATTGCCATACTCTTGATTTGGTATTTACCTGGAACCCATTTCTTAATGTTTGCATGCTATGTTTGGTCTTTGTCCTTCAGCTGCCTTTCTTTCTTCCTTTCTTCCTTTCTTTCTTTCAACTAGTGATATTGAGCATCTTTTATTTTTTTTAACATTCACAACAGAAGTTTATGACATATCAAGCATTTTAATGTCCATAATTAAAAAGACAAATACAATCTATAAATATAAACTAAAGTCTTGGAAAGTCTATTTCATACAAATGGCAAAAATATACTAAAAATTAAGATAGAAGTATCACATTAGGTATATCAAATTGTCAAATGTAAATAATAATGGCAATACCCATTTTAAGGTTTGGGCTTCTGCAAAATTCCTTTCTTTTTTTTAAAATTTTTATTTTATGTTAGTCACCATACAGTACATCATTAGTTTTTGATGTAGTGTTCCATGATTCAATATTTGTGTATAACACCCAGTGCTCCATGCAATACGTGCCCTCCTTAATTACCTGGCTAACCCAACCCCTAGCCCCCTTCCCCTCCAAAATCCTCAGTTTGTTTCCCAGAGTCCATAGTTTCTCAAGGTTCATCTCCTCCTTCGTTTTTCCCATACTTCTCCTAATATTCTCCATGCTATTCTTTATGTTCCACAAATAAATGAAATCATATAATAATTGACTTTCTCTGCTTGACTTATTTCACTTAGCATAATCTCCTCCAGTTTCATCCATGTTGATGCAAAAGTTGGATATTCATCCTTTCTGATGGCTGAGTAATATTCCATTGTGTATATGGACCACACCGTCTTTATCCATTCATCTAATGAAGGACATCTCAGCTCCTTCCACAGTTGGCTATTGTGGACATGGCTGCTATTGGGGTACATGTGGCCCTTCTTTTCACTACATCTGTATCTTTGGGGTGAATACCCAATAGTGCAATTGCTGGGTCATAGGGTAGCTCTGTGTTTAACTTTCAAATGACTTACCTTTCATTTGGCAAAAAACTCTGACTTTGAAATTTAGCTTTATTTTCCTTCTAAATTATTTTGTAAACCAGGCAGTCTTATTCCAACCTCATCACTTTCTTGTATGACTGAAACAAATGCAACTAGCAAGAGTCAGTTCACACTTCACACTTCCAACATTCTCTTTCAAAATCTTATTATCCAATTCCACCAGTTTCAGGGTGGGGGGAATGTTCTGTTTAAGGTTATTTTAGGCAATACTTTTAACAAGTATTTCACAACTATATGAGTCACTATTTTGCAGCCTTCTAGTTTCTCATAAGTGGTGCAACTGTGCAAGCATGTTTTAAGCCTCTACTCATGTCATGTGTGCTAACATCCTGTTGGCCAAAGCAAGTCACATGGCTAGTTCCTAAGTCAACATGTTAGAAAGTATAACCTTCCCATGTAGATGGTGATCGTGGTAAGTGAATGCTTCCTGAACACTGATCTTTAATTACCGTACAACTCAACTAGAATTATGATACATTTAAAAAATAGCCTATCTATAGAAAAAGGGAATTGGAATATTTGAAAATCATCCTTTGGATTTTCAAGTAGGCATTTATTTCATTTGTGCCACAGAAATATTTTTTATTACATCGTGGACACACACTCTTTTTTGAAAGGATATTCACAACCATAGGGAGTGGTTGAAGTCTCTTATTATTTCTATCACCTTTTTACAGAAAATTTGTAACCACTTCCCACTACACATAATGCATACAGACTATAAAGAAAACGTTTTTATCTGTAGAAGTTTATTAATTTTCAATCCCCTTGATATTTTCTGGCATCTTGCACAGAAATAAAGGAAATAAGTTCTATTAAGAGAGATAGGGTTGCGCACATGGACATAATCCTAATGGTTTTGATGCAGGCAGGCTGAGTTCAAGAACCCAGGAGAAGGTCCCCCAAGACGAGCTAAGAAGGTCTTTGGCTTCACACAGGTTGGAAATCAAACATGAACCAAAGAAAGTAGAAATGGTTTATTGAATAATGTAAGTGACAGGTAGGGAATAGCAGACAGAGTGTCTGGAAAACTCAGAAAGGAAAGGAAAAGAAAATGAGTCTTATCATTGCTTGGGATTAGGGGTTTATATTGGAAAGGGCCTAGGGCGTGTGTTCCCTCTGGAATCCATGGTAGGGTCCAATCAGAGGAAAGAGTCAGGTGAACAATGGCTGTTATTCTGTAAATTACAAAAGGTCAGGGTATGGCTGCCAGCATCAGCTGAGGTTTGCTTAAAGCTAAAGTTCTGGAACATGTTTGGTATCTAGCTCTTCTTAGGTGTTATCAGATGTTTAGAGGCTAGGACAGAACGCAGAGAGTGATTCACTTTCTTGCCTCCCCCCTTGCAGCAGGATCATAGCTTCTTTGGCTTATTCAGAGGTAAAATACAGAACATGAGTAATGGGACCTAGCGGAAAAACAGCAGAGATAGAGCCTTTCAGAGTCCCTTTACTACTTCAGTTTAACCATTTTATAGCAAGAGAATTTCTGGGAAGTACACTTTATAGAAATAATTTACCTTACTAAAAAAAAAAAAAAAATCAATTTGGGGAATTCAAAAAAAACTGTCCAAAGATGGCAGATGTTTTGCTTTTGGCTTTGCTTTTATTTATTTATTTTTTTTAATGAATTATGATTGTCACCGTTTGAGGGATTTGTGGACTGGTCAAGGAAGAAGCTATGACCATGACAGGCACTAGCACACCAAGCTTTATCCGGCCCTGCGTTTACAGGGTTCCACATGAGGGATGTTGGCTGGTTGGTTTGTCCAAATGCTTGGTGTCTGCTACTCAGAAGGAGAGGAAGATAGAACTCCCAGGGGAGGGGAGAACCTGAGAGTGGGTGCAGGGATAATGTTGCTTAGTTCCCTGGTGGGAGTCTTTGGGTCAGAGATCTCTGAAAGACAGCAGCAGCTTGGGACTTAAAACTGCAAAGCACCATTAGATGAGTAGGTAACAGATTTGGGTGAGGTATCATGGGGCATTCAGAGCATAAAAGCTCTAAATGACTAAACATATGCTTGTTCGGGTTATTTTTAAAATAATTAGATGTGCAAAACTTCGAATCTGGTGCTGACAGGCTTTTGAGCTAAAGGGTCTCAGTCTGCTGTGAAGAAATAAACAAGTTAGGAGCCAATACACAGAGGCCATTTTTTGCTTGTTTTTATAATGATGATGCAGTGGAAAGAAATAGGTTAGGATAATGGAACCTTGGCTAATTTGAGCTCTGATACAAAGTTTTAAGGGATTTTTCATTAAATATGTCCCTGAGTATCTCTGAACCTGATTTTCCTCTTCTCTGAAATAAAGAGGTTAGATTAGACGAGGGTTCCACAGACTATGGCTTGCTGGCCAGATGTGGCCGGCCACCAAGTTTCATAAATATTGTAATGGGGCACAGCCACATTCATTTGTGTATGTGTTGCCTGTGTGTGTATGGCTGCTTTCCTCCTGCAAAAGCAGACTTGAGTAGTTGTGAACAAGACCATATGGTCCACAAACTTAAAATATTTACTACTTGGCCCTTTATAGAAATGTTTGCAGACCTCTGAACTAAGCTATCCCATAGGCTTCCTTCTGCTTAAACCTTCTTTGATTAAAAAAGAAAAAAATTAAAAGCCAAGCTCTTAAACTCTTGATCAGAATTCCTGCTTCCTTTTTTTTTTTTTTTAACTTATCTTTTGCACTTATCAATGTTGCATTTGTGTGGTCTCTGTGTATGTATGTTTGCTTCATACCGAACCTCACAACTATCTTTTCTCTTACCGCTAAAATGATGTTGCCAGTCTTCCTGAATTAATCAGTAACTTGCATTTTCATAGCTAAACAGACATGGAAATGGATGAAAAAGAGCGCAGGAAAATGAAAAATACAACATTTAATTGAAATAACAGGACTCTCTTATGTTGAAAAAAATAATGGGATTATCTAATTGGATTTCAGCCAGTGGCATACATCCCATCTCTGTCTTCCTGAGAGTGGCCCCAGTCTTTCCATCTCAACAATGGTTCAAGTCTACATTTTCACATCTATGACAAAGGAGGAATATTGGTCAGAAGCAACCCATTCATTTTAGTCACTTAGCTTTCTTTGGCAAACATTGTCCTTAATTATTAATTCAGGATTTCAACTAGCAATCACTAGTTATTACAAGAAGCTTCAAATTGCCAGATGTCAAACCGAAACCTCTGAGAAATCATTAAATCTTCCTTCTATGATAAAAGTCAAGATTGTTTTTGCTATATGATGAATAAAATTTTATATAGATCTTGATTATGTTGCCAGCCCAAGAATAGTAAAACACATTATATAACTGTGCATCATATATATTTTTAAAATAATTTAAGCATAATAAGAACACGCATTTTAAAAAAGGGTATGTGTTCTTCTCTAGAATGTTTTTATCATATATATCCGAAGTTAATTCCTTCATGAAGACCCTCTTGAATGTGACTGGAATCACAATTTATTTAAATGCAGGTTCTACTATGCAAACCGTGGTAAGGGTCTAACAGAGGCAGCAAAAAGATAATGGCCCAGAAGTTTCATTGACTTTCAAATAGAAAATGCAAATGGGAATTGAAATTTTTCAAATACACTTTCTGTTTACATGAAAAGTACAGTATGTTATCTGACTGGGTTTTTTAAATTTCAATACATATTATGTTTGCTGTCTGTGCAAATTCATCATGGCTCACATGTAGATCTCGCTGATACATGCTGACCCTTTATAGTGTCCCAGGCACTGCGGCTCACGCTTTTGCAAACTTTTTCCTTATTTAGTACTGATGACAGCCCTGTGAACTAGGTTCTTTTTGTTGTTCTTACTGTTTGATTTTGTTCTTTGTTTCCATCGAATAGTTGAGGATACTGAGTCTTGAAAAGGTAAAGTGTACACTAAAAACACAAAACAAAAAAGCAGAAGAGCCAGGTTTCAAATCAAAGTAATCTGGCATTAGATATCCAAATAGAATAGACAAAAAACAATTTGTATTTCACCAACCTAAGCCCAGGCTGATTCTGGTCTGGTGTACTGACACCTACATGGCTAATAAGATGAGTGAAATGCTGGCTTAAAAAGTGACAAATTGGGGTGCCTAGGTGGCTCAGTGGGTTAAAGCCTCTGCCTTCAGCTCAAGTCATGATCCTGGTGTCTTGGGATCGAGCCCCACATCGGGCTCTCTGCTCGCCAGGGAGCCTGCTTCCTCCTCTCTCTCTCTCTGCCTGCCTCTCTGCCTACTTCTGATCTCTGTCTGCCAAATAAATAAATAAAATCTTAAAAAAAAAAAGTGACAAATCAAAATCCTTTATAGTGTTTTTTTTGAGAACTTTCATGGCAAATAGCAAATGAGGCAGGAAAGATGTTGGGGTCCAGAGCCCACAGCCAAGAAAGAATTTTTCAGATGTCTTTGGGGCAAAAATGTTGTTTTATTAAAGCACTGGGGCAGGACCCCTGGGCAGAAATTGCTGCACTGGGGGCCTGAGGAGGGGCAAGTATATACTTTCAAGTTAGGATAGGATTAGACTAGCACAAGCCTCCAAGGTATTTTGGAAACAAGGAGACTAGCTATTGTTAGGCAAAGTTCATTTATTACTGTTTAGTAAAAAAACCTCAGTCTTGAGACCTTTCAGATGTATATTAGCAGGACATATGCTTGTTGGGTAGAGATAAAGGAAGTTTCCGAAGGAATTTTTATGTGTTAAAGTAGATTTACAGGATCCTGGGGGTCAGGCTAAGATTGCCTTTTGCCCTTAACCAAGTATCAACTTCAAGGCAGCTGAGTTCCTAGAGGAAGGTCACTCTGCCTGTTTCAAGGACTTGTCAGTGGACTATAAATAGAAAGGAAATTTAATTTTTCTTTTGCCTTTGTTTCCCACATCATCAAGCATCAACAAAAAACAATGATCCAGTGGAGACAGTAAAAGAAAAAAATACAAGCTTATAAGAAAATGCTAATTAATAGCAAAGGCAGACTGTGGTGGTGGTGGTGGTTGCTTAAAACAAAAATTTTCCAATGTGCATTTCCTTTGTTCCCTGGCTGCTGCCAGCACTGCAGCCCCACATTTTTTCTCATACTCGGATTTCTGCAGTATTTAGGAACTCCCCCCACGGAGCGCCTACTTGGAGGGCGTTGGATGAATGGTGATGCAGGGAGTGGCACCCCAAACCAGTGTGCCCAGTGATTAGCAGGAGCTGACGGGCCTCTAGGACAGACGGATCATGCTTCCTTGAGCACAGGAGACCAGCTGCCTTCCCGCCGCAGCTTTGGTTGACGCTGGGGAATCTTTCCAGCTCTTCTCCCAGACAGCAGGATTTTGACAAGGTTTTCAGTTCCTGCTGCTGAATAGCGCGCATTCAATGCCTTGTCAGCTTGCAGCTGTGGTTAAAAGGACCCTTAGCCCACTTCCCTTTATGTAAAGCTGTTGGCAGGTAGTAAAGAGCTGTGTGGCACACCCGGATATGTGCTGAAATAGCTTGGGTTTTGAGGCACATCTCACATTCCAGAAGGCATGTGCTATCAAGCAAATGCCTGTCAGGTGAATAACTTACTCCCAGAGCATTCCATTACAGAAGCGAAGTTTTCTAATATCTAACCAGGAAGGGCTTACAAAGTTGTAACCAGTTAAATAGTGTGCTTAATATTTCCATGGCAAAAAACAAAACAAAAACAAAAAAACTAAACCAAAACAAAAAAAACCTTTTGAGAAAATTTCTATAGCTATACCCTGCTGGTGCCGACTCCCCTTCCTAACGAATAATTCTTTCTTGGATGGTATTATATTTTTCCTCCGCCAGAAATCCTCTCTCCTCCATTAACTGCCCTACTCCATGATTTGCCATGTCACAAGTTTGTGGTAAGAGCTTCACAGACATTTTTCTAAAGCCTCCTTTGATACTCCAGGGGGTTTTGATACACTCATTGATACCGAACATCATTTGAACATTTTCTATATTAGGAAGTTTTTAGTACGTTAGTGATGAAGTTCTAGAATATAGGTGAGGTTCGGTGGGGTGAGGTCCGTAGCCAATGACCAAGGAAGAATTCTTGAGACATCTCTGGTGCAAAATGGTGGTTTAGTAAAGCACGGGGATGGGACCCGTGCACAGGAAGAGCTGCTGCCCCCGGTTGTGAGAGATGGCAGGGTAAGTATCCTGTGGTTGGGGGAAGGTGAGGGAAAGGGAGGTTTCAACGGAGCTTTCATATGCTAAAGAGGGCCTACAAGGTGCCGGGATAGGAGGACTTGAGGCTCCATCAAGGTTGTCTTTCCCTTTTCGCAAGCCATTAACATCAAGATTGTTGGGAGATTCCTAAAGAATGTCACATTTGTCCCACCCAGGCGTGGTGGGGGTGAGGGGGAGATTGCGAGGTGTCAGCCTTTTGCTTTGTCCTGAGCCAGCCTTCTGCTCCCTCATCATTACCCAAGCGAGAAGGCTGAGTTTCTTTTTCTAACTTCCTTCAGTGAGAATCACACGAGTGACCAAGGCTCTGCCCGTCAGAAAGAGACACGCGAGTGTGTGATTCAGGAGAGAGGGATGGAAGGAAGAGGATGCTGGGCAGAATTTCCTGGGAAAGATACACAGTATGATGACGGGATATCTGTCAGAGCTTCCCAAGACCAGAGCTGACAGTGAGAGTGCTAAAGCTTGAGTCTGGGACACAGCCGCAACAAGGCTTCCACTAGAGTAGTCTGCCGTGT
Organism: Mustela nivalis; assembly: GCF_964662115.1. Taxonomy (NCBI): domain Eukaryota; kingdom Metazoa; phylum Chordata; class Mammalia; order Carnivora; family Mustelidae; genus Mustela; species Mustela nivalis. Next base: position 32,806,977 of record NC_139027.1, on the reverse strand, counting down.
AATCTCGGGGTCAGGGTCCTATAGTCCTCTAGTTCTGAATCTTTGGCCTTTGCAGAGACTCAGTGAACTGCCTCTATCTGTTAATATATATTTTTTCCAGGTGGGGGTATAACATAGCTAGACTGTGTGCTCTTGCAAAACTGTCAGGAACCCAAAAACCAAACTTTCAAAACATGACCTTTCAGTCTGTTTTGATAGCTCATGTGACTCACAGTGGAGAGGAGTGTAGTAGTAAAGGGTGTTCCCTTAGATGCCCACATTTTATTTAATCTGTTCCCTAGTCTCTTTCTCTTTACTTTATGTAACTGTTCACCAGGTATTGGTGTTATCTCTCTTATTGCCCCAAGACTGTAAGTAACTGAGTGCATGGTTATTGTATCTTTCATGTCTCTGTCAGTACCTTTCTTACGGTGAGGACTCAAGGTTGAATACACAGCGGAATGCTCCTACCAAAAACCTTTTGGTATAAAGCAAATTCTGTGTATCAAGGTCTTGAAGGCCAAGGATCATCATGTTTATCATGAGTAGAAAATGTAGCTTTAGAACGTAACGGCTCAAAGGTAACTTGGAGGGAGTAGGAAGGATGGACGAAAAGAAGGAAGGGGATGGTAGGACAGGAAAAACAAAAATTTTTTGTTTATGATCCACAAATTTTTCTTCTTTTCTGAACAAGAGGAAATAAATGCTTTTTCATAAACAAATTTTAAACAACAGAGTAATTTCAATCCTTTGAAAACAAATATGCAGTTGTAAAGTTTAATGACAACTGTCTGGAATGTTGCCTTAATTTTATAGTAGGGGTGGAAAATGCCATACAAAGGATAAAGTCGTAAGTCAAGCCGCCGACATTATCTAAGTAATGTCCCATTTAGACTAGATGCCTTTTTACTGGGGGTGATGGACGGCTAATAAAGTTCGTCTTGAGGCAAGAGGCATAAATGATTCCAACCAATATAACTTCAAAGGTGGTGTAGGAGGGTCTGATTAAGCAAAACAAGAGCAAGATGTGCCATTTTCAGAATGTCTCAGGCCTGTTTGGGATGGTGCTCTCGTTTGGTTACCCGTTCTTTATTGAATTTTTGCAATGAAGCCAGTTTCACTTCCTGTTAAGTGTCACCAATTCAATTTTCAAAACCTGCCTGTCTCCACTCACTTCTGCCTATTCTAAGGAAAAAGTCAGAAGAATTCTTCAAATATAAAAGAAGAATAGGGTCAGAAAGCGACTCTTAAAACTGCATCATTCTCCCACAGTAAGTGAAAGATCAGCAAGGTATTGTGAAGTGCAAATGTCAATGTAATGAAAATGTAGGATCAAAAAATTTTAGAGGTCAAAAGGACTTTAAAAGTCATTTTCACCAATTTTCTACTCCCTTAGGACTTTTTTCAGCAATATCTCTAGCAGATGACTGTTCTAGTTTCAGCTTATAACCCATAGTGTTAGGACTCTGTTTCCTCCTAAAATGTCCATTTATTTACTTGACAAAGTAATCATTTTTGTTGGCTACAAGCATAATTCTAGAATGATGCTAGATACCATATATGAGATATTGGGGGAACATATCTTTAGAATGTTTTCCCCATTTTACAATGATCAATCTCACTTTAATTCCCATTATTGGGCATATACTTACTTAATATTAGTCAGTAATGAAAATGTCTATGTATTTTGAATTTCATGATCCAAACAACTAAATTTAGTTGGTAGGTAGAGAGTTTGGTACATGTTCCATTTACTTACACTTTTTTTAAACAGAAAATGTTTTCTATTAAAATATCAAGACTTACTAACTTAACACCACATTTAAAGGAGGATATATATTCAGATTTAAGACTAAAGGGAAGTAGTACATCTAAATTCATCACTGTTTTTAACAATCTGCACTAATTGCTGATCTTAGTCCAAGACTTTTAACAATCAGCTGCAATTACCAATCCTATTCCAAGAGGAGAATATTCCAACCTATATCCTAATAAAAATATAACATTTTTTTAGCTTTCAATTAAACATCCATAATTGAATGTAAAGCCTGCTTGGCTTTATCCTTTTAGAAATACTGCCATTGTCAAAAATATATTTAAAAGTTGTGGTCAGGGTGCCTGGGTGGCTCAGTGGGTTAAGCCGCTGCCTTCGGCTCAGATCATGATCTCAGGGTCCTGGGATTGAGTCCCGCATCGGGCTCTCTGTTCAGCAGGGAGCCTGCTTCCTTCCCTTCCCCTCTCTCTGCCTGCCTCTCTGCCTGCTGTGATCTCTCTCTGTCAAATAAATAAATAAAATCTTAAATAAATAAATAAATAAATAAAAGTTGTGGTCAATTCTCAACCACATAATAGTATTATTTGAGGAGATTTAAAAAAATGAGGTTCACTCACCACTACCCATTCTAATTGAATTTGATTTTTGTGAGATCTATGTATTGGTAGAATCCAGGGGACTCTAACACATAGCCAGATTCCAGAGCCACCATTTAAAGGAAAGCTTGAAATTTTTAAATCAGTCTCTTTTATGTCTGTTTATTAGTAATCAGATACAAGACTTGCTTTCTTTTCTGATTCCATTTTCTCATGCTTCTTTCCTTGTATGTGTCAGTAACATGAAAATTACGAGAAAACAAGTGACCAAGTAAAAAATGGCTCATACATTTGAATAAACATTTCACAAAGTAATTATATAAATATGGAACCTTATAAATTATATAAATATGGAATCCCTGAAAGATGCTCAACAACATCAGTCATATGGGACAGGCAATTAAAATCACTGGAATGGTTAAACCCATTAGGATATTTAAATATATTTTTAAAAATGCAGGCATTATCAAGTATGGGAAAGAATGTGAAGCAGCTGTAACTGTCATACATTGTTGGTAGGATTGCAGAATGGCACAGCTAATTTGTGAAATTTAAAGCAATATGTTATAAGGCTAAATAACACATTATAGAACTCAGCAATCCCATTCTTGTGTAAGGCCAAACGCAAAAATAAAATGAAATGAAAACATGTACACACAACTTACGCATACATTTTCTTTTTTTTAAAAATTTTTTTTTTTTTAATTGACAGAGAGAAATCACAAGTAAATGGAGAGGCAGGCAGAGAGAGAGAGAGGGAAGCAGGCTCCCTGCTGAGCAGAGAGCCCGATGTGGGACTCGATCCCAGGATCCCGAGATCATGACCTGAGCCGAAGGCAGCGGTTTAACCCACTGAGCCACCCAGGTGCCCAAATGCATACATTTTCATAGTGGTGTTATTCATAATCAAAATCTGGAAACAGCCCAACTTGTCCATCAAATGGTGAATTAATAAACAAATTATATCAGAACCATGCTATGAAATACCAGCCAGGAATGACAAAGATCAACAATATGGATATGACTAAAAATCATTTTGCTAAGTGAAAAAAAAAAAAGACTACCCACTCTAAGATTCTATTTATATGAAATACTAGAAAAGGCAAAACTAATAGTGACAACAGATCAGTGGTTGCCTGGACACAAGAAGAAGAGGTCTGAATTCATCCATGAGGAAACTTGAGGGCTGCATTCTACATTTTGACTGTAACAGAAGTTACACGACTGCTCTATACAACAGTAAATTCATCATCCGTGCTTCTAACATAAGTGAATTTTGTTGTATATAAATTATACCTCAATAACTATTAGAAAATAAGTCCTAGAATTAAGCATTTTTATATACTGTAGATGGAATTGCAAATTGGTACATTCTTTTTGGAGGACAACTTAGGGACATCTATGACAATAAAATAAACATTTTTGAGTATATAATTCGACATTTAGATACTTATCCTGTAGAAATTTTTACTTGGCCATAAATATATAAGCAGAAGATTATCTTAAAATCAAACAATATTCAACTGGGACCTCCTTTAATCAGTTATTATATATCCATACAGTGGAAAACCATGCAACTCTTATAAAATGTAAAATGGCTAAGTGAAAAATTTCCGTCATATATAAAATCAAAAGTGTAAAGCACAGAACAATGCAGATAGTATGTAAATGTGCCCGTAAAAACCTTTACCTTTCAACATGCATGAAGTTTCTGGAAGGGTACTCGGCTCAATGTAAAATGACACCAGATTTTACACACATACACACACATATTAATATATGATAAAACTTTAAAAAATAAGTTCAGATTTCTCTAAAAGCTAATTGTTTAAAATTTAAAAAGTACCAAGATTATATGGCAGCACTTGTAGAACAATTAGAAGAATGTAACAAGAGCACAAAGGGCAAGAAAATGTTAAATGGAATTATAGTCTTGTGAATTTCATATCCTGTTCAAAGGTAGGCTGTGATAAAGATACATATTGTAATCTCCAGGACAACCAAAAATAATACAAAGGAGCATATGTCAAACTCACCTGAGGTAATAGAAATCAAATACTAGAAAAATATTACTCATCAAAAAAAAGATGAAAAAATTGAGCAAAGATTATACCAGTATTTGGTATATCAATATATCAATATCAAAGTATGTCAATACTTACAATAAATAGAAAGGGAATAAAAATACTCCAGTTAAAATGTCTTGGTTATAGGACTGAATAAAAGAGCAAGACCTGCCTATATTCCATTACAATGAATATTAAATAAAAAGACACAGAGTTCTCAAGGTATACCATGAGAACACTAAGCATAAGAAAGCAGGCATGTATTTACTAACCTCTGACAAAGCATGTTTTACTTCATGAACACAGACATTATCAAAGATAAATCCATTTGTGCATAACAACAGCATTTCAAAGCACAGAAACAAAACCGACAAACTTAAAGGAAAAATAGACAAATCCATAAGCAACTTTGGAAATTTTAGCACTACCCTGTCAACAACTCATAGGACATATAAAAATCAGTAAAGCCAAAGAATTTTTGAACATTATTTTAAAAATTGACATATTTGACTGTGATACAACACTACATGTAACAATTATAGAATATACATTATTTTTAAGTGCATATGAAACATTCACCAAGATAAACTGCTGGGTTATAAAATAGAACTCAGTTAAATGTCAAAGGATCAAAATAATACAGAATATATTATCTGACCATAGGAATATTAATTTAGAAATCAGTAGGAAAAAATCATGTTCCTCTAATATCTGGAATAGCCCATTATTCAGAGAAGAATCTAAGGGGGGAATTAGTCTTTATCAGATTATGCTAAAATGGTTAGAGAGAAATTTTTAGCTTTAAATACCTGTATTAGGGCGCCTGGGTGGCTCAGTGGGTTAAGCTGCTGCCTTCGGCTCAGGTCATGATCTCAGGGTCCTGGGATCGAGTCCCACATTGGGCTCTCTGCTCGGCAGGGAGCCTGCTTCCCTCTCTTTCTCTCTCTGCCTGCCTCTCCATCTACTTGTGATTTCTCTCTGTCAAATAAATAAATAAAATCTTTAAAAAAAAATAAATACCTGTATTAGTAAAGAAAACAGGTAGAAAGTTGATAATACAAATACCTACCATAAGATGGGAAAATCAAAGTAGTTTTAAAAATTGTCTAGGGATGCCTGGGTGGCTCAGATGGTTAGGCATCTGCCTTTGGCTCAGGTCATAATCCCAGCGTTTTGGGACTAAGCCCTATATCAGGCTCCTGGCTCAGCCGGGAGTCTGCTTCTCTCTTTCCCTCTGCCTTTCCCCAGCTCATGCTCTCTCTCTCTCTCTCTCTCTCTCTCTGTATCTCTGACTCAAATAAATAAGTAAAGTCCTTTAAACAAGTTGTTTAAAAAATTACCTAGAAAAAAAGGAAATAATAAATATAAAATGAGAAATCAATGAAATAGAAAATGAATAAAAAGCAGACAGGTGCTCTTGGGTGGCTCAGTCAGTTCAGCATCCAACTCTTGATTCTGGCTCCGGTCATGATCTCAGGTTGTGAGATAGAGACCTATTTGAGGCTCTGCTCTGAGCATGGAGGCTGCTTCAGATTGTGTCTCTTCCTCCCCCACACACACTCTCTCAAAACATAAAAAAAAGAAAAATTTTTAAATAAAAACTTGGTTCCCAGGGCACCTGGGTGGCTCAGTGGGTTAAGCCTCTGCCTTCGGCTCAGGTCATGATCCCAGGGTCCTAGGATCGAGTCCCATCTTGGCCTCTCTGCTCAGCAGGGAGCCTGCTTCCCCTCCTCTCTCTGCCTGTCTCTCTGCCTACCTGTGATCTCTGTCTGTCAAATAAATAAATAGACTCTAAGGAAAAAAAAAAAACAAAAAAAACTTGGTTCCCAAAAAGAGTTAACTCCTAGAGAAACTGATCAAAGTAAAAAGAAGAGAATAGAGAAAACTAGTAAGAAAACACAAAATGCCAATATTTTGAATGAAAAATGAAAAAAATATGCATATCATTATAGAGCTTTCATATATTAAAAGGGTAATAAGGAGTAGAGATAACTTAATGCCGAAAAATTAGAAAACTTAAAGTAGATGTATTATTTGAAAACACAATTTCAGGACCAAGGTTTTCTCTCTAAAGTACTGCTTCTAAAACCTGAACACAAAAATCACCAATGGGATCTTAATAAAACCACAAATTCCAATTCAAAGGTGTGGGATAAAACCTGAGATTACACATTTCTAGCAAACTCCGAAGTGATGCTGATGAGATAAATATGTAATGCTTGAGAAGAAAAACCAACTATGCTATGAAAATCCTTTAGTAGGCTGAATGTATTTATAATCATTCAGGCCAGGTGTATTTTGATCAGGTATATTTTGATCTGGAATCTAGGGAAGGAGAAGCAGTTAAATGAGCCGTTATGCACATAGCGATCTCTGAATGGCTATCTGGTTGGAGTGGACAATATGGAACAGGAAGAAGAATCGACGCAGCACCTGGAGAGGTGCTAAGAAATCTTTACTTCCCAGACTTGAAGGCCCTTCTTGAATTGAACCCTACTGATCCAAACTAATTAGGTGAAGATACTTAGGCTAGGATAACATCAATAATGTAATTTTGGATATAACTCATGATAATGGATACAGTGGAAACCATAGGTTTCTATGTCTCTTTTTATTTTTATTGCTTTTAAAATGGAGAGAAATTTTTCAAGGTATTAATGTGATCAAAATTGGTTCAATTAATTAAAGACTACATTTAAAAAGCCCTTGATAAGAACAAGTTTAAACATTTTTCTTGATGTAATTATCTTTCTCACCTAGGTGGCTTAAGTGAAGAATTTAAATAGACTTCTTTTAAAAAGATCATTAGTCTTCAAAAGCAGCTTATCTTCAAAATAAAAAAAAAAAGGCATCTTTTCCTCATTTAACACTTGGCTAAACAGTCAATACAAGGGCATTTTGCCTTTTGTTAACACTGTATGTCTTCAAAGCTCAGCATAAATAAAAAAATCTATGTACCAGATTATTTTATCCTTGACATATATTTTAATTTCAGTAATATTCTACATTCCATTCTGATTCATCTTAAATAAACATTGACTTCTAAGTTATGATCATATTGCTGGGAACAATCTTAGTGGTTTAGTAAGAAGAAAATAGTAGAAAATAAAACTGCAAATTATATCATAAAAAAATGAATTAGCTATGTGACATTTGTACTGTGCTAATTTCTTGGAGAGTAGCTTTGTTTCAGAGTCTGGTCCCAATACGGCAGTTGCAAAATATCACCTCTCTTAAGCCGACTCCAAATTGATGAGGATCTCAAAGACATGGATGTACAAGGCAGATAAAATACATGTAAATACATGATGGCAGATGTTAATTCCACTGATCATGTTTTACTCCTTTTAATAATTTATATATTTTTAATAGTATATATTTGAGGCAGTCAACATGATTTGATATACATGTACACAGTGAAATGGTTACTAGAGTCAAGCTAATTAACGTATCTCACATAGCTATCGTTTGTTTCCAAGATGAGTGCACCTTAAATCTATTCTCTTAGTATATTTCCAGTATCCAATACAGTATTATTTACTGTGGCCATCATGCCCATACATTAGAACTCTAGATGTATTCATGCTGCATCACTGCAGCTTTGTTCCCCCTTGAGCAGCATCTCCCCATTTTTCCCAACCTCACTAGCTCCTGATAACCACCGTTCTCCGCTTCCATAACTTGCTCCATAACTTGCTTATACAACAATGAAATTTTGTTGACTGGATGAACGAATATAGGGTATACACTCTCTTTAATGCCCAGGAAACTAATAATGAATAGGACACATATGGCTCCTGCTTTATGGAGCTGATAGGCTATTATGCTAATCAAAGCATTTAGATTTTGAAGAGATACTTAAAGTGCATATTGTCAAGCGCCAGCATTTTATTTGTCAGGAAACAGAGGCCCATTGATGTTATGTGGCTCTTCAATGATCATCAAAGGACCAGAGCTCAATGATCTGATTCATAATGTAACACTCTTTCACTACACACTGTGCCTAACAATTTTCAGTTATTATTGATTGTCCTAAGGTGCAACAGATACTAAAGAAGTAAATGTAAGACATAGAAAGTTAACGTACAATATTATAAATTGTATCATTAATGCTGAAGGAAGGATATGAATGAATAATCCAGAAGTGGTTCTAAATTGTAAGAAATCTTGGTGCCCTAAAATTGCTATGGCATTCTTTAATGAGCTGCAAGATAAGTAAAATAAGAATAATGATGGAGCTAGGTATAATATGACTGAAGGTGGGGAGGTACGTTTTGAGGAGAAAATGAAGGAGAGTGATAGCTCTGCGGAGTTCATTTAAATCTCTAGGTCTCAGCGAATTGAAATACTGTTGGAGATTAGATATTGATGTAATTACAGATGACATCTATGGAAAAGGGTGATTTGAACGAAAAATCCTTATTTCTAAAAAAAGGTTTTGGTGTATAGGAATGAAGAATTCTATTTAGCTGCCAATGAAGATAATACAGTCAAAAATCCTAGGCTCCCTTGAGAGTATTAACCAAAGGGATACAAAGAGGAAATGAGGCACACTGGGAATACTGTGCCTTGTTCGTTTTGAGGCCCCTTGTAGAGAGCCAAATGGAGTCTCTCGTGTCAAACAAGAGCCTGTGTCAAGTAATGATGCAAGCAGTTAAGGTACTGAAGCTAGGAGATATCGCTTGGACCAACAACAGCTAACACTCCAGAACTGTCTGTGGGGGTCCAAAACCAATGAAATCCCTTTAAAAAGGGAAGGATTTTGCCAGCAAACTGTCAGACTCTTCAGACCTGACCTCTGTGTCTGACCACTTAAAAAAGGCAACTACCACACATGGCTCGGCTGGATTGATCTCCAAATAGAACCAAGGTCCTACACTGCTTGAACATAAGAAGCAGGAAGGGCTCAGAGCTGACCCTGACCAGGCGGAAGCCTTATCTCAACTGCATGTGCACAGACTGACTTCACGTTTAGTTCCCTAACTTCCTGCACCCTCTGGTACCTTCTTTCTTGTGTAGTTTGTCTTCTGTCCTGCTCTGTGTGCTGTGTTAGAAGCCAAATTTAATCACATGGTGAATTGTCATTGAGTTTGGAATCCTGAACCTGCTTTCAATTTTGATTTACCTTTGCTATCTGATTGACTAAAGCTGACACTGTGGAAAGATACAGCTCATGTGTTTGCCTTCATAGGGTGCTCATGATACCCCTAAAGAATTATATTGACAAACAAGAGTGATTCTTAGGGAGTATGAATAATTAGGATGAAAGGACCTTGAGCACTTTCCTTGCTTACCTATTTATTGTTGTCCTTAAAATGACCTGTTATAGAAAATGTCCCAAATTTCTGTTTGGAAAATACATATAATACTCTGCCTAGTCCTACAAATTAATATGTCCATATCCAGATGGTTAAGTGAAATAGATGAGATTTGAACTCATGCAAGCTTACTGGGTGGATCAAAGCTCTGAATGACTCTTGACAGCAAACTGGTTTAACTTTTGGTTAAAGCAAAATAGCGGTAGAAACAAAACCTCATAGGGCTAGTACACTAAGTAAGTTTAACTCCTCCAAAGTTTTAATGGAAGCGTAATTAGGGTTTCTAACCATGTGGAACTATTTTAGGATATATTTATAAGCATATGTATTTATGCAAACCAGGAATTTGCTTTCTGTAAGTTGTCCTAATACTAAAGATGCTATAAAACAGTTTATAGTCAGGAGTAGTAGGAGTGGGAGGAGAACATAAAGCATAAAGAACATAAGAACATAAAGAACATAGTCCTTGCAGCATATTATGCGGGGTAACTTGACCGACTTACCCAAAATTACACTGCTCTTCATCACTCTGTTAGACTTCCAGACAGTTCATTTAGCCTTTGATTTGTTGAGTATATGAACTTACGTTTGGGCTTTCGAACCAGTGCCAACTGATTTGACAGAAGATTTGACTTCTGCTTTCAATTTAAAGACTATGATCAAAGAAATGGCGAATGAGATTTTTCTATTTGCAGCACTGGTTTTCTCAAGTGCCTTTATTTATTTATTTATTTATTTATTTATCTATCTATTTATTTATTTTTGTTGTTGTTGCCAAAAGCTTTTATTTTATTTTAATTTTTTTAAATTTTTTATTTTTTATAAACATATATTTTTATCTCCAGGGGTACAGGTCTGTGAATCGCCAAGTTTACACACTTCACAGCACTCACCAAAGCACATACCCTCCCCAATGTCCATAACCCCAACCCCCTTCTCCCAACCCCCCCTCCCCCAACACCCTCAGTTTGTTTTGTGAGATTAAGAGTCACTTTTAAACTGTGATCTGATGCGTTTATTTTTTCTTTGAGGAAGAAGAAGGTAGGACTAAGTTAGCAGAAATACCTGCAGCTAGAATACAAAGAGGGTTCTCTGTGTCATCTCAGGAATTTTCACCAATTAAGAGGAAGTGCAGCAATGAAAGTTAATGTTCCATTAATATGCTGATTTTGCTCCCACCAATTGCAGTAACTCTACAAATTGGAAAAATTATTATTTTAATCTTTGTCAATTTTGTTACTCAAATTTGCTAGCAAAGATCATAAAAGGAAAAGCCATAAGATTTCCACAAATACAGATTGACTATCAAGATTACTTTGTTTGAGTCATGTTAATAGATTGTGTTAGGGACCATAGAGTATTTTTCATTTAGTTATTAGTGCTGTTATTAGTGGACATGTCTCAGGTGTACATGAGATAAAATTGCCTGGGGTGATACCTCAGAAGCTACAAGTTAGAAATGTGTTCACTGAAGAGAAACACTTCATTTAAAAAAAAAATGGGGTGGAGTAGCAGGCTGAGATGACATCAGGTATCAGATCAGCTAGATAGTTTATCAAACCATTCTGAACACCTACAAATCCAGCAGGAGATCGAAGAGAAGAACAGCAATTCTAGAAACAGAAAATTGACCACTTTCTGAAACATGACCCCAAAGTAAAGCCTCTGTTATCAGATGATGTCACAACTCTGAGCAACAATAAAGAGACACTTTCTGCTAAAAAAAAAAAAAAATATATATATATATATATATATATACACACACACACACACACACACACACACACACACACATACACACTTTTCAATATCCCTATAAATATCAAAGATATTGATAATTTAACTGTTAATGTAAGGAACAGACTGAACTGTATTTATTGGCTTAGCCTTCTAAGGTCACTGAGAATTTTGGAGTTAGATTTCAGGTCTCTGTACTCTAGGATAAACACAAGTTTAATGCAAGGCTTCACGCAGTTCAATTGATGTGCTTATTCAAAATCTTGACATTATTCAATACGTGGCTCAGAAATTTATTGCTCACTACAGCAGAATTAATAGAATATCATTTTAAAGCTTATGGGTAACTTCATCTTCTCTCTGCACTGAGAAGGTCATGAAGACCAATTATATCAAAAGAAAAAAGAAAACAAGAAGAATGAAAATTTTTATATTTTTTAAAAGGAAATCTAGCCTGAATGATATCAAACAGGTTTATGACCCCAAGTCCAAATTAGTCAAAAACATTGCCTTGTTTGCTTATGTCTGCTTAAATTTTACACTTTGCTACATTCTATAAGGCAGAAAAGGCAACATGAATGTGTATATGAGCATGGGCCAATAGTCTCTGAACAAAGTCTTACAGGAGATCATGTTCTAAGTCAGGATACAAATTATCATCTAGGAATATGCATTCAGATTAATGCCAAAAATGTTTAGATAAAAGCCAAATTTTACTATATTTTCTACAAAGAGTAGAGTGTCATGACAAGATTTTCATGGGAAGCATGCAATGGAAGGACAGGAATGAGTTTGATGCATCTTTTAAGTGAAGTGGCAGGACATGATGAGAATCGAAACTAAATAAAGCAAGAGTGTGAGGAAGATATGGAAGGGATAATTTGGGGTCAGGTAAAGAAAAAGAATCCACAGAATTTGATGGTTGGATATAGAAAAATCAGGGGAAAAAATTATCATTGATGACTACTATATTTCTGGATTGGAGGTGCATCTATTTCCCAGGAAAGACTAGAAGATAAAGAGAAAATGGATTTGAAGTGTCTGACTTATTCCAGAGTTTCTCATGCCATTCAACTCATAATCTGGTGACTTAATAAATGCCCCCCCAACTAAGAATCTACAGATATAAGGGCACCTGGGTGGCCCAGTTGGTTAAATGTCTGCTTTTAGCTCAGGTCATGATTGCCAGGTGCTGGTATTGAGCCCCATATTGGGCTCCCTGCTCAGCGGGGAGCTCTCTCTCAAATAAATAAATAATCTTTTTTTTTTCAAATATTTTATTATTTATTTGACAGACTGAGAGAGAGCACAAGTAGGCAGAACTGCAGGTAGAGGGAGAGGGAAAAGCATGCTTTCCACTGAGCAGGAAGCCCAATGTGGGTCTCGATCTCAGGACCCTGGGGTCAGGACCCAAGCTGAAGGAAGATGCTTAATGGCTGAGCCACCCAGGTGCCCCAATAAATAAATAATCTTAGAAAAAAAATCTAGTGGGGCTCCTGGGTGGCTTAGTTGTTAAGCATCTGCCTTCGTACAGGTCATGAACCCAGGGTCCTGGGATAGAGCCCCACATCAAGCTCCCTGCTCAGCAAGAGCCTGCTTTTCCCTCTCTCCCTGCTTGTGTTTCCTTTCTCGCTCTCTCTCTCTCTCTCTCTCTCTGTCAAATAAATAAGTAAAATCTTTTAAAAAATCTAGAGATATAGTATTTATATTTACAGATGATTTTTACAAGGTTTCTAAATATAAGGTTAATATAAAAAATTAAGTGCCCTTACAAATACCAACAACATACAATTTATAAAAATAAATGTAACAAATGTACTATTTATAGTAGCATCAACAAAATCAAATATGTAGGAATAAATTGAACAAAAGCTATGCAAGACTTTTAACTGAATACTACATCACCACTGAGATTAATTAAAGACCTAAATAAATGAAGGATATGCCACATTCATGGATTGAACAAAAAATATTGTAAGACAACAATTTCTAAAAGCTGCTTATAGATTCACTGCAGTACTATTCAGAATCATGAGATCTTTTTGCCTTATGGAAATTGATAAGCTCTTTCTAAAATTTATACAGAAATTCAAGGAGTCAAGAATAACCAAGAAATTTAGTGGAAATCAATGTGGAATCAATATGGGGAAAAGGATGAACTTTTAACCCTATTTTGTATATCACACACACAAAAATAGCAGTTGCAGTTGGATGTTAGAAAAAAGGTGAAAGATTGATAAAACAAAGCTTCTAAAAAGTAGCAAGTATAATTCTTCGTATATTTATGGAAGGTAAAGATTCTGTGTACAGTACACAAAAAGCAATAACAGTACAAAAAGCAGTAACAGTAAAGGAAGAGATTGATGAATTGCACTTGGTAAAATTAAGAACTTCCCTTCATCAAAAGACACCATTAAGACAGTAAAAATAGAAACCACAGAGTGGGAAGATATATTTGCTATACACATTTTTGGAAAAGTACTTGTGTTGAATATAAATAAAGGACGTTTACAAATCCATATGAAAAAAATAACTCATTTTTTAAAAAATGGGCAAAATTCTTGAAAACACACATTACTAAAAAAGGATATGCAGAGATATAGCCAACTGGATTATTGTCTTTTTCACTTTACATATAGATCTTCAAATTATTTGACGTAAGGAGAGAATGAAATGTTCAATAATGTCTTCTCTGCAAAACATGACTAACGCAAAAAAGACGCTCTTTGTCACGATTCCTAATACTAAGCTGCACTGTCTTTATTGCAGTAATGTTAGTGTCAGTTCCTGAATAACTGATTTTCTCCTAATTTGCTAATAATAACACTAATGACAACCAATATAAATAAGAGAAAATAGTAGGTACGTTTTTTTTTATTTTAATATAAATTTATTTGAGTTGGAAAACATATTAGGTAAGTATATTTCTTTTCTCCAAACATGTAAGAAAAATCTTGCAACATAGCAATAATATTTTAATGTACTATTTGTTTTTATTACATACTCTTTTAATTTCCTATTATAAAGTTAAATTTTCAAAAGCAAAACTTAAATAAAGAAACATTTTTGGAAAGATAACATATGAGAGTTACCTCAAAATGTTTCATTAATTAATTAGAACATTCCACTAATAATTATCAGTAGGTACGTTTTATTGAATACTTACTATGTGCAAAACACTCTAATAAGAATTATTAATCACTATCTCATTGCATTTAATGAGTAAGCCTACAAGATAGGTACTATTATCATGACCCCCTCCTCTTTCTCAGAAGAGAAAGTTGGAACTAAAGGTGTTAAATAATTTTCCCCAAATCAAAGCATTAATGGAGCACAGAGTTCAGATTTAAATTGACTGCCTGCCTTAGGGGATCGTGCTCTTGGGCTCTGCGCAATATGATAAGTTATAGTAAGTTCCCCTCAACTTTCAGCAGATTTAGCACTACGTTTACTTATCAGTGAATCCCAATGGGAAGGTTTATTTGGTAGTTTTTCTGGTCTTAGAGATCCACTGAAAAGCTGATATATAAGCTGTGGGGAAAATAATGGCTAAAGTTAAGTCTGGAGACACTGGGCTAAGAACAGAATATCAACAAGATTCTCTGTGTCTGTCCTTTCGTACTGGCTTCTTGGGGTGCCTGGTTGGCTCAGTTGGTGAAGTGTCTGCCTTCAGCTCAAGTCATGATCCCAGGGTCCTGGAATCCTATGTCTGGTCCCATGTCTGGCTCCTTGCTCAGTGGGGAGTCTGCTTCTCCCTTTCTGCCCCTCCCCCCTTGCTCTCTCTCATGCTCACTCTCTCTCTCTCAAATAAAGAAATAAAATCTTTAAAAAATATATTGGCTTCTCTATTTTGGCTGTATCTTATGTGCATCTTAAGTGGAGATAATGTTCCTAACATTGTGAGTTTACATTTTCAGGTGAAAGAGGAAGGGAGCTTCCTTCCAAGCTCCAGATGAAAAAACTCTGGGAAGGACTCAGGTCCCTTCCAACCCAACCCCTTCTCAAAGAAGTTTGCTTCCAGAAAATTTCCAGGAATATCAGGCAGGCTGGAAACAATACCCACTGAGGTCATTGAACTCTACAATTGGTGACATTGTAAACAAGCAAAACAGGTAGATACGCCCATTCTAAAACTCACTGAGCTCAACGTAATGTGCTTAGGACAAAGTATATATGTGGAGATTAAGTAGAAACATGATCTGTCAGTAAGGTTGGTAAGGCTCGATAATTTGACCATTTATTTTTGCAATCCTAATTTTTTTTTGGACCCTTACATCTCACAAGACACAAAAGAGTACTGAGATCTGTGTATGTGTGAATTGGTGAATGGGAAATGTAAACTTTAAACTAGTTTGTTTAAGTTTAGTTGGCTTATTAATGTGTGGTTGTTTGAGATAGCTGATCAGTTTTTCTATTGGACTAGGGTGATTTTGATGTTTCCTCAACTGTTTGAAATAGTAACTATTCTACCACTTTCACTTGTGCCTAAAGGAAAAAAAAATGTTTGTATTCTACTAGATAGGAATATATGTCAGAGTTCACATTTATATTTTAAAAAATCTAGACAAATGTCACAATGTCTAAATTTAGAGAACAGGTTAGGGCTAATTTTGAATTCTTTGCCTCTAGTTATTGCAAAATGAGTGCCATATAAAATTGAAATCTTCTGTCACAGCCATGGATAAATGATTTTTATAAGAGAGATATTGACTTTAATATAGTTTAATAAAAGAATTTATGGATAGATAGTAAAGACAAGTTTGTCCTAGCTCTGGTTTACAATTGATTTTGTATTTTCTTAGAAAGTTATTTTATTTTATTTTATTTTGTTTATTTTGTTTGTAGGATACAAAACTTATTCTATCAACTTCTCTAAGAGGTGAAAATAAATGAAATAGTAGATATAGTAGATATAGCATTTAGTATAAAAAATGATAGCCAAATTCTGCATGGTTTATGCCTACTCCTTTTAATTCTTACTATTAATACTTCCAAATAAAACACTCTTGCATTTTGTATGAAATATTCCGGTAGTTTTCCAACTTATTTACCACCCTTCGTTTTAACTCTACTCAATTCATAGTACATCATGCTGAGATAGTCTTCCCAAAGAACAGTTATGAATATGTCACTTGCGTTGTTGCAAATGACGCAAAAGAAGTATAGACATGCTGTAGACTGTCTTTGCCTTTTCTTTAGGGGTTGCTACAAAATTTTATCATGTATCTATAGCCTTCTTCCTTTAAATTCCTCATTCAGGGGAAAAAGGAGGTCTTATCCTTCAGAGAGAAAAATGAATGGAATCTGCATGGAACCCTGTTGACGTGCTTGTCCCTTCCTTCCCCTAAAAGCACATATATGATTTTCTTATTTCAGAGGAAGCCATGGGGCTTTTCCTCTCCAAATGCTAACTCAACCTATGTACTCAATTATCCCTCTCAGTTTCCCCAGGCCCTTGATTCAGAAGTTTTCTTTAATTATGTCTTCATACTTTACTTACCTGTGGTTCCATTCTGTCTGTAGGTTGTTCAAACTGCCTTCGTGCTTGAAAAGCTTACCGCAGCATTACCTTGTGTTCGAGCCATCTGTTATGACTGACACATTACTTAAGCTAAGCCTCTAATTATTTTTCACTTTTTTAGCTTCTTCTACTCTTCATTTCAATTTAGGTTTTTCATTAATTTTGAAATCAACCTTGATAAGATTTCCCAGGGAACTAAAAATCTTTCATCCAGTGGCTCATTTGACTGCTCACTAAATAGACTCCTTTTGAACATTTAACACTGCTGATCTCATTCTTAGACTCTCTCCTCTGATATAGAGGAAACTAACCTTTCTGATTTCCCTTCTATTTTGGCCCAATTAATGGTATCCACTCCTTTGTCATTCTTTTAAACGTGGTATTTTTCATGGAGTTCTCAATTACCCATTCTTCTCTTCATCTACATATGCTTCCTTGCTGTGTTAAATGTGTACTCACAGGATTTCATTTTCTCCCAGGCATTCATGTCTAATAAGTACCTCCCTCGTGAGACTGCATCTCCATGGTCTTTCCGTACCACAGTCACCCCGATTTCACACTATCCATCCATAAGGATCTTATTCAAACTTCTCCAGTAGGTCCCCCTTATTTCTTCCTCTCCCTCCTGAGATATCCTATATTGTACTTCTTTTCTTCTGTTTGTATTGCATTACTTTCTACCTGCCTTATTTGTGGAGATTTACAAGGTATGCTACCTAAAGGCAGTGTTTTCATTGTCTTAACTGCGTATCTCCCACAGTACTTTTCACAATCTTTTGTGTAGTAATTTCTCAATAACCACTTGTTAAATGCATGAACGTGAATATTAACAATTGAAAAAAAGCTTATAGATCATTAAGTTCTATTTTTCGTATCAGTAGCAAATAGTCTGGAGAGTCTTACACTTTGGCCTTGTCCTGTACTCAGAATAGCCTCATTTTAGATTCTGACAGTGAGTGGAGGGGCTTTGATAATATATAAACACTAAGCTGACTACACTGGAAGGGACGTATAGGAGACAAGCTTCAGATACAAATTTAGTTCTGGAAATATTTTTATAGTTGCATATAAATGCAATGGCTTCCATACAATTTCTCTGATCAAGCAAAGTGAGGTGACAGGGATCCTTT
Organism: Mustela nivalis; assembly: GCF_964662115.1. NCBI lineage: Eukaryota > Metazoa > Chordata > Mammalia > Carnivora > Mustelidae > Mustela > Mustela nivalis. The sequence goes on along the minus strand of NC_139027.1, from coordinate 32,788,856 downwards.
CTCCCTTTAAACCCAAATTGCTCCTTTTCAACTGCAAAAATAATGACATGATAGAAAATACATAGCATAAATATTGGTTAATCTCTTTGACATAGAGTTTTACAATGTATCTGGCACTCTTATTTATGGTTTTCTGACATGTGCATCAAGAGAAAAGGGGTATAACAGGAAAAGGGTTGCCATGTTGCTGGGAAATGTTCTTTAATTTCAACAGCAAAAGAAATGCAAAGCAATCTGAGTGAAAGAAGAGAAACAGGAGACCTTTTTAGGCTTCATCCATGTGATTATATCAGTTCCTACAAACAAATATTTAGGGAATATAGGGAAAAAATAAGATCTGAGTTCCTTAATTTTACAGACTATATCAAAAGTTAAGGATCTTTGATATTCAGAAATTTATTTCAGAATAGTAAGAGTTTAGCTGATATATATTTCTATTTTCCAACTTTATTTAGATATAATTGACAATTAAAAAACTCTATATTTGGGGCACCTGTGTAGCTCAGTCAATTAAGCATCTGCCTTTAGCTCAGGTCATGATCTCAGGTTCCTGGGATTAAGCCCCACATCCGGCTCCCTGCTCAGCATGGAGTCTGTTTCTCCCTCTGCTCCTGCTCATGCTCACTCTCTCTCTTCCTCTCTCAAGTAAATAAATAAAATCTTTTTTTAATGTATATATTTAAGGTATATAATTTGGTGATTTGGTATATGTATACATTTGGAATGATTGTCACAATCCAGCTGGTCACATATCTGTCACCTTACTTAGTTACATTTTTATGTTTGTAAGTGGTAAGAATACTGAAGATCTACCCTCTTGGCAAATTTCAGGTATACAGTACATTATTAACTATCGTCACAATGTTATACAGAACTTATTAATCTTATAACTGAGATTTTCTATCCTTTGACCAGCATCTCATTTCCCCCATTTCTAGCCCCTGACAATCATCATTCTAATCTGTGCTTCTGTGAGATCTGCTTTTTTAGATTCCGCATATAAGTGAGACCACACTGTTATTTGCTTTTCTCTTTCTGGCTTATTTCACTTGCAATAATGTCTTCCAGGTTCATTCATGTTGTTGCAAAGGGCAGGCTTTCCTTCTTTTTTTAAGGCTGAATAATATTCCATTACGTGTACCGACCACATTTTCTCTATCCATTCATCCTTTGACAGTTGTTTCCATATTTTGGCTATTGTGAATAATGCTGCAATGAACTTGATGGGGGAAATATTTCTTCAAGATAGTGATTTCAGTTCATTTGGATAAATACCCAGAAGTGATTTAGTTTTACAGTTTTGAGGAGCCTCCATACTGTTTTCCATAATGACTATCAATTTACATCCCCACCAACAGTGCCCAATACCCTCACCAGCACTTGTTACCTCTTTTCTGTGTGTGTAGTTAGTTTTAGCAATGTGAGTTTAGGAGGAAGACTCAGAGGACTGCAAGGTCAAAAGTACAAAATGACCAAGGTAGGGCAAAGATGGTTGGGGCACATAATAATCTAAAACAGGTAAGTTAAAATGAAGAGGCTGGAAAAAAATGAAATAATTTTTCACTTCTGTAGAACGAATCACGTGAACAGAGATAATGCAAAGTCCTCGCTCAACTAACAGAAGGCTTTTCCCCAGCAATATGACTGGGCTGAGATTGGTTGATTCAGTCATTCAACAGACATTTGTTAAAAATCTGTGTGCTAAGCACTGTTTTACGTGCTCAGGTTATATCAGTGACTGTAATAAAGTTCTGTCATTTCCTGTGACTTATATTCTAGTGAGGAAAAACAGATAATCAACAACAAGCATGATAATAACTAAAGAAATTATATGGTATGTTGGAGGATGAAAAACATTATGGGAAAAGATAGCAGGAGAGGTTAAGGGGAATCAAGAGTTTTGTGCCATATTAAAGGCAGCATTCAGACTAGATTCATTGGAGGGAGGTGAGGTTTGAACAAATACTTGAAGGAAGTGAGTTAGTGAGCCAAACTATTATGAGTTGCCAGTTAGAATGTATTTTCAAACAGTTTTAAGAAGCTTGGCCATGGTCAAAAGAGACTTGCCCTTGGAAGAGAGCAGACTTGATTCCAAGTATTTATTCTTCTCCATGTATTGCAGCCATGTGGCTCAAACCATTTAATGTATACCTCAATTTTCTCATCTGTAAAATGAATTTTGCATATTAATACAATGTTAGTACAAAAAAATAAAAGCTTCACATTGAACAAGTCTTTAATTTTAGAATAAATTTAGTTTTGTAGAAAAGCTACAAAGATGGTAGTGTTCCTTCCCATATATTCTGTGTCCACTTTGCCCTATTATTAACATCTTGCATTAATATGGTGTATTTACCACAATGAATTAACCAATGTTAATGCATTATTATTAACCAAAGTCCATGCTTTATTCATATTGTCTTAGTTTTTACCCAGTGTCCTTTGCTGTCAAAGGATCTCATCTGGGACACTACATTACATTTAGGCTCATGCTCTGAGGCTCCTCTTGGCTGTGATGGTCTTTCAGATTTTCCTTGTTTTCATGACCTTGATTTGAGGAGTAATGGTCAGGTCCTTTGTAGAACATCCCTCAGTTGGGAATGATCTGATGTTTTAAACTGAGCTTATGGATTTGAGGGAGGGAGACCACACCAGGAAAGTGCTGTTCTCATCAAATCATATCAAAGGTACACAGTAGCAACATACCTTACAAACTGGATTAGCTGAGGTAGTATTTGTCCAGTTTCTCCAAATCCTTCACACACAGATTTCCTAGAGACTAGCCAACTAAAATCTGGGCCCATGTCACTGAAGACATTTGTTGAGTCTATCTCCTGGGTCAGAAAATCTATATCCATTAAATGTGTATTGCAGAATCTAGTTCGTGCTCCATTGTTTTCATAGGCATCAATTCCACAAAGCACCATATCTCTATTGTGAAAGAAAGTAATTTCTGATTTGATTCCCTAAGATGAATTTTGTGGGAAGAACAAGAGTTTTACCATGTACTTCCTTGTTACTATATATAAACCTTTGATCATATTCTGCTTCAATTCTATTTTAACACAAGGGGGGAGAACATGTCTCTTTTAACTTGCAACACGTCAAATGTATATGTTGCTTCAGAATGTAATTGTACCACATGTCCAGCGAGTTCTGTTTGGGAATTGGAAATATATTTCCTAGTGACAAGAGCATATTTCAACTGAAGCAGCAAGTTGGTTATAAGGCCCCAGGTTATATTTCAGAAAATGAAAAGCAAACCAATCAAACAGAAGGATAGGCAGGCCTCTCAGGCTATCCAAAGCACAGAAGGGTAGACAGGCCTCTCAGGCTATCCAAAGCCTTCATCTCTTTCTAATTTTGCTTTCATGATACCCACAGAGTAAATTACATTGCCCCAAGTGAAACAGAGCCCTGCATGTTCATGCTCTTGTTCTTTTGTGTATGTTCCAAAAGATGCCAGATGCAGAGTGAGCCCAAATTTTAGAGCCACAGTGTCAACATCAGTGACAAAGACATTTGCATTGTGTGTTGCTTTTTAAATTTATATTTATTTATTTATTTTTTTATTTTTTTATTTTATTTTTTAACTATGTAAATCTTTTATTTAAAATGAAGTGACAAATTATAATTAAGGTATAAGTACAATAATGATAATAAATTCAGGCAGGGGAATTATCCTCAAGTTGCTGCATGTGAATATTATCAAACCTTTCTGTTGATGCTTCTGGTTGAGAACAGAAGAAGCGATGGAGGCTTAACGTGACTGAAAAGTTCTTCGTGTGGTTTCTCATAAGCATGTGCAGAGGGCAAGGGCTTTTTCTCTAGAGTCCAAAGACAAAAGGTCTCTGATTTGAAATCAGAATCGATCTGCTGCTCTGCTAGCCACAGCTCGGATATTGCCATAAACCTTTGATGGAGGATTTCCCAGAATGAGGTTGCAAATGGCAGTTCTTGCCATCTTGATGTTTTGGAAAGAGCCAAGGATGTGAACTTTCACATCAGCCAAAACTATCCGTGTCCGTGTCACGTTCTCTATGGTGAATTTGGTTTTTCCTCCTTTGCCAGCGATTCTTCCTATTGCCCTTGACAGGTGGTCTCCCTTTAGGGGTTTCACATCTGTAATTTCAAAAGACTCTAGGAAGAGATCATCCAACCTAATGAGGGCAAGTGCGTCCTCCACCTGAAACCCAAGAATAAAGGCTTTCACAAAATCAGCTGCTTTTGTCAGTGCACTAACATCCTTGGTTTCTTTACAAGTCCTAATTTCTACATCCCTCGACTTCAAGTTAAACCGTATCTGAAGTCCCAAATGTTCTACAATAGGAGTAAATATCTTCATCCAGTTCTCTTTTAATGGCGTGTATCTGTTAGCTGGGACTGGAATTTTCCTTGTTTCTTCTTTCCCACTCAGGAATCCATCCCCCGCGAGGGGAGGGAAAACGGGCCTCTTCGCGGGCCGGGCCTCCTCTGTGTCCATGTGGCCCGCGTCCCCGCCGTCTCCCGCGGCGGACAGCTGCTCAGCCTGCCGTTTCTTCGCCCGCCGGCCACCCTTGCGGGTGACTTGGGTGAAGCCGTCCTCGGCCCCAGCGCTCTGCGCCTCCATCTCCGTTTCCATGCCCGGTTATCTCTAGCTCCGACATGTGCTTCCCTATTTTTTTATTTTTTTCTAAGCAATTCATTTCAATCAGAAGCAGTCCTGGGAGGGCACAGAGTGGCAGCTTGAGTTGGTTTGTTATAGAGTGTCTGGTTTATGGTCTTGATCTGTCAAAGGACAGCAAGCAGCTGATCTAGCTGCTGGTCCGCTGCAGGAGGTCAGCTTTCCCTCGAGGGAGAGATCTGATCCCTGGCCAGAGAAGCACATTTGTCTTTGGATTGTCCTCTCCTGCTCTGTGCCCAGGCTCACTTCTGCCCTACACTCTCCCATTAATCCAGAACTTGGATTCTATGAGATAGAAACCACAGAGTTGTGGAAATTGACACAACTTTGAAAAATAAAAACACAGTATTCTATATTCAAAGAGATACATTTCTACTCATGGAATATTAGAGGATTTTTTTTTTTTACTTTTTTTTTCTCCTTTTAAGTGATTCTGTCCACTTTTCTTAAACTATTAAACATAGTGTGGTCCTGGGTAGCTATAAACTATTTTTTTGCCAAAGACATTCTGATGTCTTTCCCCCTTCCCTTTTTCCATAACTCAGTCAAAGCTGCCATCCCTGGAAGCTCTGATTATAGCATATTGCCTAGAAACAGGGAAAAAGGAATAATTCATGATGGGAGGAAAATATTTTTCCTTTTTAAAAATACTACACGGGTGCCTTTCAATAGCTGATGTTTACTATATACATGGACAAAACTCCTATCCTCTGTTCCCAATTTTTTCAAATCCATTTTATTCCCATCTCCAATCCATTATTTAACCGTCATCAAATTCTCTACTTTTCCTCCTGAGGTACTTTGTTTAATTCATCTTTCTTATTTATTTAACCCCTCTGAAATATCCTTCTTAATAGATGGGTAAAATTCCCTATGTGAATTATGGAAGAGTCCCCAGGAATAAGTAGTTGAATCAATTTGTTTGTAGACAGACATCCTATATAGGAAATAAAATACTAAAAACATCTTAGCAGAGGTTTGTGTGTTCTAATTACATAGGATTTACAGCAAAGTTAATGTAACATATGTTTAATGGTATATTATTTTACTGCATGATAATTAAGCATAAATGAGAAACAATTAATCTAGTGTCTGTATTTAATATTTCTTATGCTGAACCATAGCATGCTTTTCTCATGTCTTTGCATCTTTTTCAGTAGGTATAAGTGACACACATGGAAATATGAGTTCCCCAAAGGCAACTAACATCCTTTTCATAGTGTGTCCTCAGGCCTTATCATGGTGTCTGCTTTATGGGAGTTTCACAATAAATGTTGAATGAGTAAATCTACTTCCCTGTCTCCCCATGTCTTCAAGTTGATGGTTGCCCATGAAAACACATTATATAAGCCTCATTTCAGATTGCCTTACTGACCCAACTGAGATGATCATCCAAACCCACATAGTTCTGGACTTATTTTTGAGTTCTTTATTCGTGTCTGGCATTGGTTTATAGCAGGTCTACAGAGATGAGAAGCAACTGTCCATGCTCACCAGGAGCTACCATAGAGTGGGGAAGGTGAATAAGACAAGAAACAATGTGGAATGGCTGGACCACAAATTCCCTATGGGAGATTAAAGAGGCTGGAAAATGATTCTTAGGAATTTTATTATCTTAGGAGTAATGAGTGATTTTTAAGCAGATCAAGACAGGAAACATTTACTAAAAGGTAAGTGGTCTAGCACTCCAAAACCATAGTTATGTGTACTCATAACTTTAACCAATGCCAAGAATACCAATAGCTGCTTTCTAGCTTCTTTCTATCCCAAAGGGTTTCAACCTTATCTGCTTAGGTAAACCATCTGGAAAAGCATATAAAAATTGGTCTAATTAAAAAATAAATACCACATCTCAAGCTTTTTCTCTCTTTTATACATGGGGCTTTATTCTATTATTTTCAAAGAAGCATCTGAACACTAGAATTTGCATATTCTTATCCAAAGGCATCCACATGTAAGTGGATTTTTTAAGCTAATTAAAATGTTTTTCTTTACCTGCAGTAGTTTCTGCAAACGTGTGGCCAGTCAACTCTGAATGTCAGTAGTATGACATTATCTTATAAAACCTTTAAACCAAATGATGGACTTATACCACTATCTAACAGTGTTCTTGGATCTTTCTTGCACAGTGATTCATTATTTGTATAGGATTATTCTGTGAAATGTTGCTGTGAATTGATATTATAATCAATAAAGTGCTTTTAACCAGAAAAAGAAATTTTGGTGTAGATTGGGGCCTCAGGGATCATTTTTTTAAAAGAAGCACCCCCAAGGCAATTGTAATATTTAATTATGGTTGAAAACATGGTTCTATTTCTTTTCTTCTTTCTACAACTTGGAAAACCTAGACATCAGAAATTCAGATAGGAGGTTACAAATGGATGGTAATACTGGAAGCTATTGTATTATTGTGATGCTGTAAGAACTCATGTTAGTTTATAGCTCACCTATGTGCTGGTTTGAGACATGTTAGTGATGTTCTATTCTCCTCATTAACTTAGAAGCTCTTGGTAAAGACCCTCTAGCACTGCTAAGCAAGTCAGATCCAGATTTTACATTGATCTTTGATCTGATTTTAGAGTTGGAGTAGGAGGAGAAAACAGAAAATATAAGGACCCTGAAGATCCTGGAACTGAAACTGAAGGTGGGGATTAGATGGAGACAGAGTTTTACAAGAGTTTTAATCTACTGTGTTCATCTTTCATTGCTATCATATTAACATGAATCTCAGAGGAATGAACCAAAAATATTTTCTCCCCAAGTCTGGAGAAATAATCTAATGTGGAAGTGATAGGTCTTTTCATGAAAACTTGTTTGTTCTTTACATTTTTTTTTTAAGATTTTATTTATTTATTTGACAGACAGAACTCACAAGTAGGCAGAGAGGCAGGCAGAGAGAGAGTGAGAGAGGGAAGCAGGCTCCCTGCTGAGCAGAGAGCCCTGTTCTTTACATTTAAGAAGTCAGTTTGCTTTGTTCTTTTTTTTAGCTACTACACATAAGTGAAATCATATGGGTTTTTTTGTTTGTTTGTTTTTGTTTTTTGTTTTGTCTTCTCCTTCTGGAATCCCTAGAATGCAGATGTTATCACACTTGATGACATCATAGAGTTCCCTGAACCCTAGGCCCATTTTTTTTATTCTTTTTTTCTTTTTGCTCTTCATCTTGGTTGCTTCCCATAATCCTGTCTTCCAGGTCACTGATCTGTTCTTCTGCATCCTCTAATCTGTTGTTGATTGCCTCTAATGTATTTTTCATTTTAGATATTGTATTCTTCAGCTCTGACTGATTCTTTTTTACTTTTTTAAATCTCATTATTGAAATTTTCACTGAGTTAATCGACTCTTTATTCAAGTCTAGTGAATATCTTTATGGCCATTACTTTCAACTCTATATCAGGCATATTACTTATCTCCATTTCACTTAGGTCTTTTTCTGTGACTTTTTCTTGTGCTTTCACTTGAGACATATTTAGCTCCTCATTTTTTTTTTTTTCTCATTCTGTGCTTGTTTCTGTGTATTAGGTAGGTCAGCTATGTCTCCTGATCGTGAAAGTAGTGGTTTTGTGTACCCTATAAGTGTACACCTGCCCCTCCCTGCCACTATCACCAAAACTGATGCTCCAAGGGTGTCCCCTGTGTGGGTTGTGTGTGCCCTGCTGTTGTGGCTGAGCTGTAATTGCTGTGGGCATAATGGTGAGTATGGCTGGCCTTCAACCCAGCCAGCTATGATGATTTGCTTTGCCTACTTTAGGCACACTGGGCAGAGGTTGCTCCCCACACTGTTGAGAGGCTTGGTTCCAACTATCATAGGCTTGCTGCTGGATGGCACTGGCAGTCAGTTTAGCTGTCTGCAATTAGCTTCTGCCACAGATGCAGGCACACCAAAGGGCAGGGCTTACAACCTGCACAGCCAGTTGAGAGGCCTGGCTACAGCAACTTCGGGTGTGTTGATGTGTGGGATTATCTTTCCCCCTTCTCAGGGCAGGAGTCACTTTGGAGTGACACCAGCTGGAGCTGCCTGCCAGGTGTGGGAGTGTAGGAGCCACTTTGGAGAGACATCTGCAGAGGTGGGCATGTTGGGTGGGGCAGGTCATGTGGTGCTCACAAGATAGATGGAAAGTGTTAAAATTTGCTCCTAAGAGTATCCAGCTATCTAAGCTGGGAAGAAGCAAGAAAAATGGTGCTTGCCAGCACTTTTGCTCTTTGAGAAATCTCCAGCACATCTCTGCCCCTTTTGGCACCCATTTTAAAATTAGTCAATAAATCTCCTTCCTGTATGCCCTAGTCAGTTTTTAAACTGCTACTTCTATGCTGTGTCTAAAGCCAAGTTATTTAGTGTGCTGGCTCCTTAAGGGCAGGGACTCAGTTTCCTGTCACCCTCCAGCTCTCCCCGAGTTAAGCCCTGATGATTTTCAAAGCCAGACATTATGGAAACTCCTATAACAAAATGCTATATTGCATTTTGCTTCTTTCTACTGCATTCTCACAGGTGTTTTGTTCCCTGAGTTGGGGCCTTAACTGACCAGTAAGTGTAGTACGATTTATTTTTTATGTCTCAATTGGGCATGACCAATAGATAGAAACAATTTTTCACTTTCAGACCAGAACAAAGGTTGATAGTGGAGGTTACTCTCAAAAGCTTTGTAATAAATTCTTTAAATATGGTAGGGACAGGGACTCCATCTCTTGTATAATTTAGAATTATATCTAGATCTAGAAACACAAAGTTTTACTCTAGTTGGTTAAACAGAGAGCAGCTTAATTTCTTAAGTAACAAGAAGTTTGGAGTTGGACTCCAAGGTGACTGCAAATGCCCAAGGACTTAATTTCTTATTTCATGTTTAGCCATTTTTAAATTTTTTTAAATTATTTATTTATTTAGCGTATGGTCTTTGTTCTCATGATCAGACAGTGACTGCTGCTCCTACAAGCATTATGTCTGTTCCCCTGGAATAATAGGCAAAGAACAAGGAGAAAAATCCAAAGTTCCATGTCAGCTGGGTTTATCCCTTTTATAAATCTTTCCCAGAAGCCCACCTGGAAATTTCCTTTGACTTTCCACTGTTCATTTTGATCATATGTCTGCCAGTACTGCAAGGAAGACCAATACGGACTAAATTGGTCAGCCTAGTCCATCACCCAATTTCTCTTATTTACCTTAACCCAACTTCCTTTTTTCCTAAATGCTAATATCTGGAATGAGGTTAAGAAGACCACTTCAAACTACAAAGCTTAAAGTCAGTGTTAAGATTGTTGATATTCACATCAGAAACCACAGGGTTATCACAGGGTTGGAAAAGTGAAGGGTCACTTTAGACATGGAATAAAGGGAACGACATTTTCCTCTTTAAATTGATGAAAGAATATTTAAAAACTTTAGACTTTGAAATAATAGAGTAGTTGTTTTGGCTTCAGATTACGCAGGTCTTGCTGAGAATTGTGCCACTAGATACTGTCTCAGAAAAAAATACAAAAAAGTAACTTCAGAAAAAGAAACACCTGATTGATTTTATTTTAAAATTATCTTAGGATCTAGAGAGCAATTTGTGTTGCCAGATAAATATGGAAAGACATTTTGGTGGCAGTGTTGCTTTCCTATATTAACTACCAATTCTCCATACCAATGAGAGAGCATTAATATGTAATTAATGAATTAGTTACTTCATCAAAGAAAATCAGGCAGAGGTATTATTTCTGTAGGTGTCCAGTGAATACATTAATTTATGCTGGTTAGAAGTACTTAAGCTAGTAAGTATGTCCATGTTATACCTAAATAATAATACATACTAATTTTAAAATCCACTGAGTTTTCTTAATAAATATTTGAATCTCCATTAGGAGTTGCAGTTTCCAACCTAATCATTTGTTATTGAATTTTTCTTGGCATATAACCACATGTATATCAACACATTAAAAAAAAAATACAGTTCTCTATTTTCCTTATTAAGCCAGTCTTCATTACTCAACAATAATAACAATTAAAACACAACACACTCGGGGTACCTGGGTGGCTCAGTGGGTTAAGGCCTCTGCCTTCGGCTCGGGTCATGGTCCAGGGTCCTGGGATCGAGCCCCACATCGGGCTCTCTGCTCAGCGAGGAGTCTGCTTCCTCCTCTCTCTCTGCCTGCCTCTCTGCCTACTTGTGATCTCTGTCAAGTAAATGGATAGAATCTAAAAAAAAAAAAAAAAACCCTTCTTCCTAGTTTAAAAGAAAAAAAAAAAAAAACACAACACACTCACACATACACACATGCACAAACACATACATGCCCATCATTACTCCAGAGAGAAGTTAAAGTTACTTCCCTCATTCTCTGATTAAGGAGATTAGAACTTTCATTTCACTGTGGTGTTAACTACAGTTGAAGAATTTAAAATACTAAATAAAAGACAAATTCACACAAATTAAATTTATTTATTCATAATGAATGATTCCAGGAATCCTTTTTAGGAGACAAGTTCAAATTTTGCTTACTGGTTCTACTTTAAATATAGTAACAGTTTGATGAATATTCAGATCTTGGTAAAGTATGGTGGTACATATTTATCAAAATTGTTTCAGTTAATTTGTCACCTTGTATTTTGTGTCATGACCTTCACATTTAAAGTAGTCATGGCATTGATAACAGAGATGTGTGCTGTGTTGTAACTTTATTGTCAGTAGAAATTATACATGAGTTGCTTATATATTCTGAGGAAAGATATTCCTTGCTTGAGGGTCAAAAATTTGATTAAGATCACTTTACTGTTAGTTTACAGAAACATTCAGTTTTTAGTTTAATTTTTTTTTTCTTTTTTGGTCAGGAGCTCAAATATACATTCCTCCATACCTAATTGCCTACTGCTTTTATAGAATTAACTTCTCCTAGAATAAATCACCAAAGTGAAATGGTTAGATCAGTTTTTTTTTTTTTTTTAAGTACTTCTAAAGTTGACTGATTTTTCTATTGGTAATAGTCATTCACCAGTCGATGCTTAGAATGTTAAGTGGAAATTTTCCCTTGAACTTATTCTTTAATAACACAAATAGTTAGCAATAGGTGATCTAACTTAGACAAGAGTAAATCCACTTTTCTAAGTTCAGCTTCTTCCGTAACAGTACCAAGACCATTCACTGGGAGGGAATAATCTCTTTAGTGCTGGGATAAATGGATATCCAGATGTAAAAGAATGAAATTCACATCATATAAAATATTAACTCAAAATAGGCCAAAATGTAAATTTAAGAGCTAAAATTATAAATATATCTATTTCAAAATTTTGTACTTTGTGATAGAGTCATAAGGTGATAGAGCTCTTTTGGAGAACAATTTTCACTTCCAAAAAAATATCTAGTTCACCATTTTGATCCCTCAAAAAGGAGAATCAAATTTTTGACATGGGTATCTCCATGATGTCCTTAGAAAAATGAAAGTTCAGCCAATAAGTGTCACAATGTATAATTAAGCGGAACATTTGTAACTTTTTCTCTTCTTTCCAACAGTTAGTTTGAGATAGGTTATATTTCCTATTAAGCAATACTTGATTCTAATTATTTTCTCTGTTTTTGAGTTATAAAAATAGGGAAAAGTTGAGATTGCTAATATCTGTTATGAAAAACAAGGATTGTTTCAAGTTCCTAAATGTAAAACTAGGATGATTATTATTTCACAGTTTCTACTTCAACAAAAATATGTGTTCCCCGTATATACTATCATATCATAGGAATGTGTAAGGTATCTTGAGTCATACTAATATTGTCACTCAAATATATACTATACTAATCCATATGTATATCCATATGAGTATAGATATATCAAATGTTTATATACACATATATTATTTTTCCATTATGTTTTTATTTCTTCACCATGGATGCTTGATCTAGATGCTTTAAATGGAAAGTACTACAAAACTATTACATAATATGTAATGCATGTGTTTCATACATCTTCTTTATGATACTTAAGGGATAAATGAGTCCACCACATGCTTGTTGAAAGACTAGGCATTTTTATATATATGACTAGATAATTTTATAATAAAATCACTGTATTTCCTTTGTGTATGCTTTGCAATTTCTGCATGAAGCAAAACCTAGAAAAGGAGATTTCCATTGGCCAAGTTTCTCCTTTTATTGTAGAAAAAGGACTATACCTATTTAAAAAAAAAATTCTGAGATTAGAGTTACTCTTTCTCCCTCTTTGGAGACCTTTCGAGATGTTTATTTCTTCCATTTCAGTTCCTGCTCTTCCCTTTTCTCCCTCTCTCCTTTCTTCCATCTCTTTTATCATCACGACCAATCATGCATTCAGACTTGTGCTAGGTGCTAGGAATGAAAATAATCAAAACAAAATTTCAAACCCCAAAGAACTCGCAGTTTTAGAATTTTGCTTTCAAAGAAGCAAAATTAGCAGTTCAAGTTAGGTTAAGTTACAAGAGACAGGCACAGAGAGAGTTCTAGAGGCCCAAAAGAGAATAACCCAATTCTCCTCAGGGTATCCTGTGATATTTGGCTGAGATGATACCAGAGTTATAGTCTAAAGAGTAAGGACATCTTTAAGGGAGAGAGATCATATTCAATAGGAAAAATGCAAGTTATCTGATACGGCTGTAGTTTCACACATAGTTGCATATTCATTTTATAGTTCTTACCACTTGACCACCAGGAATAGAAGATTTTCAGATAACAACATCATCACCAAGACAATTTTTTTCTTTGTATTGATTTGAACCTACTTTTTGTTCTAATCAGATAAAAGTCTTTTAATCTACCCATATGTAGGTTTATCATTTTTTTCATATTAGAACTATTTAGCTGTCCAAATGTTTTGTGACTGTTTCCATGAGCCATACCTCCCCTCATATTTCTCATGCACTTGTGTTCTCCCACAGGGGAGAAACTAAGGTGAAATGGTTTCCTCATATCTACATGGTGATTTAAGAAGGAAAATGGGATTAAATATATGATAGTTCCTTAGTTTAGAGACTACTGCATATCCCATTGCATTTTGTTTCTTATTATCTATCTCCTTTTTACCATTTATGCCCCGGTGTACATCACTAGTGATGAGTCAACCTGCTCTGCAAACATGCACACCCTCAGCAAATTCTTACATAGCAGAATGCAGTTTTCCTTACTGGTTGCTGGGGGGAGGGGGTTTGGGAGAATGGGGTGGGATTATGGACATTGGGGAGGGTATGTGCTTTGGTGAGTGCTGTGAAGTGTGTAAACCTGGTGAATCACAGACCTGTACCCCTGGGGATAAAAATATATGTTTATAAAAAATAAAAAATTAAAAAAAAAATTAAATTGCTAATTATTTGTATTTTAATCCTAACATTTGATTAAAGCCTAAGGCTCTATAGACTTCCTGAATTCAACATGAGGAGTGGTATTTCACTACCATTTCTTGATATGTCTTGAAACAGAATAAAAAGATCAGAAGAAACTCTGTTGGGCCTTCAAAAGCTCGCACTTCACATTAGAACATGCTCCATGGATTTGAGGCCTTTCTGAAAAAGAGTGAACTCTGTAGCCAAATTACTTTCTATTCTGCATTCACAACTGCACAAAACTGCACATCTATATCCTCTGTCCAGGGCAGACATTGATCTGTTTAGAGATTCTTTAATATAGGGACATTGAATAAGTAAAAGAAAAAACAATTACATTGTTTACAGCTCACCTTCCTTTACCTGCCTTCCAGGGTTGGAAAAATACTCCATGAAAAAAGGTTCAGGGGCACCTGTATGGCTCAGTTATTAAGTGTCTGCCTTTGGCTCAGGTCATGATCCCAGGGTCGTGGGATCAAGACCAATCAGACTCCCTCCTCAGCGGGAAGCCTGCTTCTCCCCCTTCTTGTGTTCCCGCTCTCGCTGTCTCTCTCTGTCAAGTAAATAAATAAAAATCGTAAATAAATAAATAAAAACAAAGAAAGAAAAGATTCAGAGTTAACAGCCACCAGATTGAACCAGACTGCACTGTAGGAGCAAATATAAAGTAATAAAGACACACAAAGACACTTACATTGCTATAGAGAGTTAATAACCATTTCATTTGTTTGAGAGTTGGAAGACTAGGAGTTATTTGAATACATTTGGAAAGTCCTCAGAAGTAGTTGGATGTGATGTTAGTAAACTGTGCTGCAGTTTCTTCTTTATTTCTACAAAGGTGGACATATTCCAACACACACATCCTTACAAAGATGGTAAAGACCATGAGTTTCAGAACCATACAAATAAGAGTTTGAAATTGTCTTCTCTTTACTAGCTGTATGACACTGGGCAAGTTACTTTGTCTACCACAGGCTTTAACTCCTCATCTGGAAAATGAAAATAGTAACAGAATATATGAAATATATATGATAATTAAGTGAGTTAGTGATAATGAAGTTCTTAGTGAAGCAGTAGGCAAGTCAAATGCCTCCCAAAAATAAATGATAACTTTGATGAGGCTAAAGTTGAATAGTTACATTGTAGCCTCTCAGATAGGGGTTTTATTTCTTGTACACAAAGTACTTGGGAGAGTAACTAGATGTATGAACTTGTTCAATAATGAAGATACTATTTGTACTGATACTATTGAAATGTACTGTTAACATCATGCGTTGGCGTTGAAGGAAGAAATGGTTCTTTTAATTTATCTTTGCAATCCGTTCTATGCAATTGATTACATAGAATCTATCTACTAAGGCCTTTTTTACTTGTAGTATTTACCCACAAATAAACCCTCCTATAATCCTCCCCATTTGTAAGATTTTAATTGTTAAATTATTTAGAATTATTTAGAAACAATTATAAGGAAAATGAAGTTCCAATCTATCTACTTAGTTTTGTTGGTTAATACGCATGTGAGTCATCATCAGCCTTCAGTAAAGAAAGTGACTGGACTATTGGTGAGCTAATCTTTTCTCAGGACCATGCACCAGTTGCTTCTTTTATAGAGAGAACGGACTAGGTAACATATTCCCAATAAAGAACAAGATAACTCTCCAGAAACAGATGTTAATGAAACAGATCTCATCAGATAGAGAGTTCAAAATAATGGTCATAAAGATGCTCACCAAGGTCAGGAGAGCAATGCATAAACAAAGTAGCAATTTCAACAAAGATTTTAAAAAGTTTGAAAAGCACCAAAAGAAATCATAGAGTTGAAGAGTATAGTAACTGGACTGAAAAATGTAAGGGTTTAAAAGCTGACTAGACCAAGAAGAAAAAAATCAGCAAACTCAAGGACAGGGTAGTGGAATTTATCCATTCAAAGTAGCCTAAAGAGAAAGAATGAAAAAGAGTGAAGATAACATAAGGGATTTAGGAGACACTATTGGCAGATCAATATATGCATCATAAGGTTCCCAAGAGGAGAAGACAGAGATAATGAGGGAGAAATAATGGCTGGGGACCTCCTTAAAGTAGGGGGAGAAACAGATGTCCAGAGCCAGGAAACCCAAAAAGTATAAAAAAGATGACTCTAAAGAAACCCACATTTACTCCCTGACATAGACTTCTGTAGTTTTAAGATGTTTTCTCTAAACATTAATCACAAAGCAAAAACCTGTATAGATTCACAAAAGGAACAGAATCAGAAGTCCTGATATAAGCCCATGCATATATGGTCATTTGATTTTTGGCAAAGGATTCAAGCATATACAATGGAGAAAAGATTGCCTTTTTAGTCAAAAGCTGGATATCCACATGTAAAGGAATGAAACTGGACTTCTTTTATACCATACATACAAATATCAACTAAAATGGATTAAAGACTTGAATGTTAGATCTGAAGCCATAAAAGTCATAGAGGAAGACATTGGGGGTAAGCTCCTTGATGTCTTGGCCATGTTTGTTTGGATTTGACCCCAAAATCAAAGGCAATAAAAACAAAAATCCAACAGTGGAACTACCTCAAACTAAAAACCTTCTGCAGAGCAAATTAAACCATCAACAAAATGAGCAGGCATTTGATGGAATGGGAGAAAATATTTACAAACCACATATATGACAAATGGTTAATATCCAAAATATGCAAGGAATTCACACAAATAAAGACATACAAATGGCCAATAGGTAAATGAAAAGATGCTCAACATCACTAATATTAGGGAAATGCAAATTAAAACAACAATGTGTTATCACCTCTTACCTTTAGGATGTCTTTTATTAAAAAGATAAGAGATAAGTGCTTTTGAGGGCATGGAGAAAAGGGAACTCTGTACAGTGTTGGTGGAAATGTATACTGGCATAGTTGCTATGGAATATAATGGGAAGGTTCCTCGAGAAATTAAAATAGAACTACCATAACATCCAGCAATTCCACTTCTGGGTATATATTCAAAGGAAACAAAATTACTGTCTTAAAGATGTATCTGTACTTCCATGTTCACAATAGCATTATTCTCAATAGTCACCGTCTGGAGCTAATGCAAATGTTGATAGATGAATGGACAAGTGTAATCTGGTATATCTATATACAATTGAATATTATTCAGCCTTAAAAATGAAGGAAACTTTACCATTTGTGACAACATAAATGAACCTGGAGGGCATCAGGCTAAGTGCATTAAGCCAGCTAGAGAAAGACAAATACTGCATAGTATCATTTATAGCTGCAATCTTAAAAAGAAAAAAAAAGTTGAATTAATAGAAGCAGAACATACAATGATGGTTACCAGGGACTGGGATTAAGGAAAATAGAGAGAGGCTACTTAAATAAAAGGTATCAACTTTCCATTATAAAATGACTAGGGGCTGAGAATCTAATATATAGTATGGTGAGTATAATTGATAATGTAAAATTGAAACTTGCTAAGAGAGTAGAACTTAAATGCTCTCTCACACACACAAAATGAGGTGATAGTTGTGTTCACCAACTCAATGGTCAGTATCTTTTCACAGTGTATATGTATATCAAATCATCATGGTACATATTTTATTACAATTTCATTCGTCAGTTCTAGTAAAGCTGAAGTCAGTAAAGCTGAAAAAAACACAGAGAAAAAAATGAAGACATGAACATTTTGTGCATTTAAGTCCATACACTTTTATGTACGCAGTATTTGCCTCTGTTTACTGATTCTTAGAATTGTGGTAATAAGTGTTTAATCCTGCGGCTTTTGCCTTTTCTGTTCGGTATGATTTTGTTTTTCTTTCTTTCTTTCTTTTTTTTTAAACAATCAATCTACCTCCACTTAGTCTATTTCTTTCGAGATTGCTGACTAACTCTTGGTATGCTTTTACTCTACACCATGTTTGAAATCATTATATTATTATTGATAGCATCAAAACAGCAAGTGACATATGTTTGGATGAGCTTAATAGTCATGCAGCTGGAAGATTAGATTGCCAAGCCATGTACTCAAGTTAAGAGTCTGTATTTATTATTGTTTAATATTGGCAGAACTTTTTCAAAGAGAGTCCAAAATCTGCTCTGGAGTTCAGAGGTTGACATGGACCTGTCCCCGTGAAATGAGGCTGGGAATAGAATTTAGTCATATGCTTGGTGGCTTGGTCGTATAGAACCACATGCAAAACAAGGTAGGAGCTCAACTTTAATCATGACCTTTGAAAATTTCTCAGCGGTAGTGTGGGAGGCTTTTTTACAGGAATGCGATTGGAACAAGATGTGCTTGTTCCCATGAGTAAACTGTGAGATCAGTCTTCTAAATTGTTTTTAATTACAATTTCTGAGCCCAGTGTTGAAGGTGCCAGTCGAGCTGAAAAGCAATGTTGTTTATTTCATCGTCAGGGTGAGCAAATGATAGAAAAGAGGGTTCCCCACATGCTTTGGAACTAGTTTAAAAATTCTGAGGAGAAAACTGGCCCCACTTGATACTTAGGTAACATATTTTCTTTTTTTATTTTAAAGATTTTATTTGTCAGAGAGAGAGAGGGAGAGCGAGCGAGCACAGGCAGACAGAATGGCAGGCAGAGACAGAGGGAGAAGCAGGCTCCCTGCCGAGCAAGGAGCCCGATGTAGGACTTGATCCCAGGACGCTGGGATCATGACCTGAGCCGAAGGCAGCTGCTTAACCCACTGAGCCACCCAGGCGTCCCGATAACATGTTTTCTTTGAGTGAATTTTGAGTTAAAGAATAACTCTCATCTTCTCTAAGAAATTTCTGTTATAGTTATGTATACTTTTATTTAATATATTTAACAATAAGCACAATAAGAAAGTTTATTTTTCAGGCCACTCTTTTTTTTTTTTTTTTTTTTTAGATTTATTTAATTTATTTGACAGAGGTCACAAGTAGGCAGAGAGGCAGGCAGAGAGAGAGGGAGGAAGCGGGCTTCCCGCTGAGCAGAGAGCCCGACGCGGGGCTCGATCCCAGGACCCTGAGATCACGACCCAAGCCGAAGGCAGAGGCCTACGCTGAGCCACCCAGGCGTTAATTTTTTGTTTCATAGCTTACAGGTATTGAAACCTAAGACTTTCTTCTGATTTATACATACTTCTTTAATTTTGTGTGTGTTTTCTTTTAAAATTAGGCCAGCAACAAAAGGACAAAAAAAAAAAAAGTAGAGAGAACTATGTTAACCTATCGACATAAATGAAGTTTGGCTACTAGGTTCTAAGTCTCATATAATAGTGATATCTTTAAGTTGGCAATATCATTCTTTTAAATTTGTATGTAATTGGATATCAAGAATCTATGAGGGACAGAACAAATAAAAAAGTGAAACAGGTAGCAGCAGAAGGGATGGCTATGTTTTGCCCGGTAAGTTTTAGGAAAAAATGGATAGAGAAGCTTATGAAGGCAAGCCATAATGAGATGGTCTGTCACAGCTGTTCAAACCCAAGAAGATATATGGCATTCTCTGGAAAATGGCATTTAATAACTTCAGGGATCTACATTAGTTAAGTCTGCCTTATTTTATATCATATTCGGTTATTTTTAAAAATCCTTTAAGCGATCTGGAGAAATTTATTATTGAACAAAACCATTTGTTACACATTTTCGTAATATAATCCTCTGTCAATATAAGTCACAGCACTACAAGAATTTTATTGTGCATGTTTATTAGTTAATAAAAAATTAGCATACAACCGTAATACACTATATATTTTGTCAATTCTATAATGTACTTGTTTAAACTTTTGAATATTTTCGAAACAGAATGCATTCCACAACTATAAAGAGACAGCTCCTCGTGTGTCATGATCTCAAGTTATGTGCCTTGATGGTTCTGTGCATTCTGATTTGAACTGTCATCTAAAAGTCTTCAGAATGATTATCCTATAATTGGACATTGAAAGGAAAAAACACTGTGCAATCAGCGAGGTGTGAGAGTGGGGTGGCATAGCTCAAATCCAGTAAAAGTGAAACCAACAGTTGTCTTTGGAAGAATGACTTCCACTCCACATTTTCTTGCAAAGAAACAAAATCTATTACACATCCAAAGATAGATATCCCCAAACAAATAAACTTGTGTTATTATTATCTTTTAAAGTTCTTATCAAAAACCAAGTAATGCAACTGGTAACAGCCCCAAAGATACAAATACCTTAGAGTAGGTTAAAGAAGTTCCAACTGACAAGCATCTGTTGAAACAAAGGTACGTGTTATTCTGGACTTTTTAAAAAGCTTTTAAAAAGACTTTTTAAAAAGGATTTTTTTCTGACAGTGTATTTTTCTTAACTAGTGTTACATAAAATGGTAATGTGATGAGTGATTTCATCTTAGAGTCTTTATGTGAGGTAGTATAGTGAGTTAAATATTTATAAATGATATTCATGCACTACTTGTCTATTTTATCTGACTGTTTTCATAGTCTTTATCAATTATTTATGTAATACCTATATAAAAGTATTTTGTGTACACACATTCATGTTTTCTTTCTCAATGGCTCATGGATATCGCTCAGACCCTGCAATGCATACACCATACACTGGAGAACATTTATGTAATCAAATCCCCTCTAGCAGGAGAGTCTTATTTACTCATGTACTAGTTTTATTTCTTTTTTTCCTCTGAATAATCTGTGTCCAGTGTGGGGCTCAACGTCATGACTCCAGGATGAAGAGTCACAGCCTCTACCAACTGAGCCAGCCAGGCACCCCTTCAAACTTTTTATTAAACTGCTACATTTGGATTTTTTAAAAGAATAATGCAATAAATTATAATTTACATGCCTACATGTACAGAATACTATGGGGTATTCTGTACTATGGGGTAACTGCTAGGAATAGCAGATACTGACAGATCTTAGCTTTTTCTCTTGCTAGGACATATCCTAGGCCCCACAAAACTATCTTCCCCAAGGTTATAACCCTTCCCAAGGAGCATGGCTAGCACCTCCCATGCGTCAATTTGGGATAACACCAAAGGGCCACCCCAGCTCCAACAGTCCTCATGGGACCTAGACTAAGGCTTCTCTTGCTGCCACACTGTGGGTCCACTTCTCTCTATACTCAACCCTGCCTCTCTCACTTCCTCACAGGTGTTCCCTCCCGATACGCCTTCTGTACATAACTCCCCATCCCAGAGTCTAATTCCAGGTAAGCCAATCTAAGACAGCACATTATATCATGATTCTTAGTGTGGAAAGAAGACTGTTCATGGAGTTTTGAATGCTAGCTAATTTATCCATAGATTTTTAAATACATTTTATTTGTAATACTAACCACTAGTTACTAGGTATCATGAGTTACACAAGGTAAGAGAATTAGAAAGTGGTATTATTGGGGCGCCTGGGTGGCTCAGTGGGTTAAGCCGCTGCCTTCGGCTCAGGTCATGATCTCAGGGTCCTGGGATCGAGTTCCGCATCGGGCTCTCTGCTTAGCAGGGAGCCTGCTTTCCTCTCTCTCTCTCTGCCTGCCTCTCCATCTACTTGTGATTTCTCTCTGTCAAATAAATAAATAAAATCTTAAAAAAAAAAAAAGTGGTAGATACCCACAAATAGTCTCTACTTTGAAGAGATGAGAATGACTAATTTGTTTGACTCTCTTAGGAAATTAAGAACACTGCTTGAGACCCAAATAAAACTTCAAATAGAGTTTTGGAAATTGACAAAATTATTTTTGATTTGGAGTAATAAGTAGATGACATGAGCTGGTAAAATATTGAAAATGAAATATAATTAAGGGAAATGTTCTTCCATTTAAATGTGCTCTACAATCGTTAAAGAACTAATACTGCTACAATAACTGACAGATAAATCAGTATTCAGTGCAGTGACCGATGCATACTAGGTGCTTGAAAAATAGTTCTTTGGTAAATGAATGAACTGATAAATAATAGAAGAGCCAGAAATTGATAAAATTATAAATATGTATTATATATTTATCATCACATTTCAAATGAGTGAGGAAAAGATGAGTTTTTTTTTTTAAAGATTTTATTTATTTATTTTGACAGAGAGAGAAATCACAAGTAGACAGAGAGGCAGGCAGAGAGAGAGGGGGGAAGCAGGCTCCCTGCTAAGCAGAGAGCCTGATGCGGGGCTTGATCCCAGGACTCCTAGATCAGGACCTGAACCAAAGGCAGAGGCTTAACCCATTGACCCACCCAGGTGCCCCAGAAAAGATGAGTTGTTAACTAAAAAAATGATAGAATAAGACATTAATAACCTAGAAAAAAATAAGTCTCTGTTGTATCCAAAGTGGCCAACTCCAATACATGTATTTTTCTAATATCTTATTTTTATTAAATAAATAAAATCATAGACTACTGAAAGAACCAGAAAGACTGTATTGTTCATCCTCATCACCTTACATTAGAAGAAGACTGTTTATGGAGAAGTTAAAATTATGTCAGAAGGCCAGTTAATTTAGTAGAGAGCCATAACCTGGCATCCGATTCAGTGTTTGTTCTACTATGTTTTACTTTCTTACACAGTTAAACACACACAGGACCTTCTGTGAGGCTTAAATTTGATTCCTTAACACTCTCATCCACAGAGACATAAATGGAGAATGGAATTAAAAGGTAATTAAGCTTGTTATCTTTAAAGTGTAAACATTTTTTATTTTCCAAAAACTCCAATAAAAGTAACTTCACAACAGTTCTTATCAGAGTGAGTAGGCCCTGGAGTTTAATACTCTTTGTCTTCCAGATATCTAAACTCAATCTTATTTGCTTTGGCTTGAGTCTTTTCCCCTCATATTCTTCTTGGAATCGTTCAAGAAAAACTCCACAGAGTTGACATTTATGTAACTTAATTTTAGAGGGAATCTAGAGATAGCAAAAAGTGCACATTTTTTCCAAGCAACGTTAAATTAGTTTGACTCTATTTTCAGAAGTTTCAAATGTAAGAAATTGCACAGTCAAAGGAATAGACCCTATTCAGATATTATGTTGACATGAGAAGGTTTACATCATTTTCTGGAATAGTTGGTATAGCCCTGAAACTCTTCTGTTTTGGGGGTTGAAAATTACAGACATGCTTGGTGTCTTGCTCAGTTCTTCTTCTCTGGCTGGTACACTCCTGTCCCAGCCACTGTTGAGTACTGGTTGCTAACAGCTCAGAGTCATTTAAGGGAAGGTAGGGGAGTGAGGGTAAAGACTTTTAAGTAACTTCTGTAACTTAACAGACCAGGAATAGATTGGACTTTGGAAACCATCCAGATCTCTAGATTCTATATCCAAATCTCATTCTAAAACCCTGTATCTATTACATGTCCACCCCAATCCCTCCCATGGCTTCAGCTCTCCACAACATAGACAACTAGATTAAACACATAAAACTTTGGTTAAAATCATTAGCTTTTTGAGCCATGGTATATATGTCTGTCCTGTTAAAAGAGAAGGTCTGGTGGGAATGTCTGGTGGAAATCTCTTTCTTACCAAAGAGAAAAAAAAAGTATCATGATTTTTGAAAGTTTAGTTTTTAAATTTACAGTTTTCAGACATTTCAATATACAAATTGCACTAAGAAATAAATACCAGTAAGTAGGATAATCTCAAATTAAGGATTGCTTCAAACAAAATTAATGATGTCTGTTATATGTTCAATGGAAATGATGACTAAGTGTCTACATTATTACAACTGAACTATCATTAATTCACTAAAAAGGTACATATGTAGAATTACAATTCAATTAAATTCTGCATGTTACAGTGCCTGGCAAAGATTTCCATTTTCTAGTAGATGAAATAGCTTTTATTTTTCCTGATAATGATAAAACCTTCTTTGTTGTTGCTCATTCTCTGTAGGAAATTAAGGGCATTATTTGAGAAAATGTTTAAAAGGTTCACATTTTCCACATGCTGAGTGGGAATAAGCTTTCTCACAGTAAGAGTTATTTAGAGATATTGATGTTTTCAATCAGTTTCCTTTGTGGTAATCACAAAGACTCAATCATATGGTGCAGGTCCATCACAGAACTTTGATGTGTGCTCTGTGATGGCACTTCTTTTTCTGAGTAAAGGACGAAAAGCAGAGAGAAGTGGTCTGGCACATGATCAGGGAACATTTTCTTCAGTAGTCTGAAGAAGACAAACATTCTGAAGACAATTGTGAAATAAGAAGGCCACATTGAGGTCTTCCCTCCTCTGTTGCCGGTGTTCACTTTTATGCCTGTAGTCCTCCATCCTTTCCAGCAGCTCTCCAACCATTGTTTCAGCATGTCTCTGTCAGACGGAGCCTTAGGTATCTAGCCATTGTTGTCAAGTTACTGTCTCTCCCATAGGGTGTTTAATTTTTTTCCTAAATTTATTTATTTGACAGATAGAGATCACAAGCAGGCAGAGAGGCAGGTGGGGGGCGAGAATCAGGCTCTCCTCTGAGTAGAGAGACTGACTTGGGGCTCGATCCCAAGACCCTGGGATCATGACCTGAGCCAAAGGCAGAGGCTTTAACCCACTGGGCCACCCAGGTGCCCTAGGGTGTTTGATTTTTAATTCAAAGTTCTCTCTCTTTCTCTTTTTGTTCACTTCCTACTTTATGTACTGTTTGGAATTTTTGAAAGTGTACATTAGTTTTATAATGAGAAAATGAAAATGCATTTTCATTTTGTGAAGATGAGATGTTTGTGGGTGAACTTTTTCAAAAGACTGAATTACAGAGAAAGATTCATCAGGAAAGTAATCAGGAAAACAGACCCTACTTCATTATTCTGCTTCACCATACTTCCTTTGTCCCCCGACAATGATGGAAAACACTTAAGATATTTCTTTTTTTTAAGATGTTTTTATTTATTTGAAAGAGAGAGAGAGAGCATGGAAGAGAGAGCACATGAGTGGGGGAGAGGTAGAGGGAGAAGGAGAAGCAGATTCTCCACTGAGCACCAATCTCTACAAGGGGCTTGATCCCAAGATCCAGAGCTCGTGACCTGGGCCACCCAGCCACTTCAAGATACTACTTTCTTTTTCTTTTTTTAAGTGTTCAATTAGCCAACATATAGTACATTATTAGTTTTTGGTGTAGTGTTCAGCGATTCATTAGTATATTGGTATAGTGGTATAACACCCAGTACTCTTCACAACACATGCCCTCCTAAATAGCCATCACCTGGTTACCTCCTCCCTCTGTGACCCTCAGTTTATTTCCCAGAGTCAAGAGTCTCTCATGTTTTGGCTCCCTCTCTGATTTCTTCCCATTCGGTTTTTCCTCCCTTCCCGTGTGGTCCTCTATGCTATTCCTTGGGTTCCACATATGAGTGAAACCATATGATAATTGTCTTTCTCTGCTTGACTTATTTCACTTAGCATATTCCCCTCCCAATCCATTCATGTCAATGCAAAGTGTAGGTATTTATCCTTTCTGATGGCTGAATAATATTCCATTGTGTACAAGTACCACAACTTCTTTATCCATTTATCTGTTGGAGGTCATCTTGGCTCCTTCCACAGTTTGCCTATTGTGGACATTGCTGCTATGAACATTGCAGTGCATGTGGCCCTTCTTTTCCCTACATCTGTATCTTTGTGGTAAATACCCAGTAGTGCAATTGTTGGGTCATAGGGTAGCTCTGTTTTTAATGTCTTGAGGAACCTCCATACTGTTTTCCAAAGTGGCTGTACCAGCTTGCATGCCCACCAATAGTGTTAAAGGGTTCCCTTTTCTCCACATCCTCACCAACATTTATTGTTTCCTGTCTTATTAATTTTTGCCATTCCAACTTGTGTAAGGTGGTATCTTATTATGGTTTTGATTTGTATTTCTCTGATGGCTAGTAATGATGAACATTTTTTCATGTATCTGTTAGCCATTTGTATGTCTTCTTTGGAGAAGTGTCTGTTCATGTCTTCTGCCCATTTCTTGACT